>NW_024063172.1:10000-1435000 GCF_006381635.1 Hibiscus syriacus | reverse complement strand
CTTTTGGTTTTCTATAATCTCTATGCTATGATTCAAATTATTGATTGAAATTTCTGAATCATCAATTTGAGTGTTTGAGTCTGGGTTTCAAAAAGGGTTCGATTAATTCAAGCCAAAAGCACAATGAAACAGTGTAATTTTTCGTGGAATTGGAATATATTGATGAAATTTGTACTTTTAAAAATCCGAATCTTCATAAACTGTGTTTATCTGTTGGATTTTTATTGCCTTTTTATGCTTATTTATAAATTGTTATATAGATATTGCTCCTTTGTTGGCCAAATGCGATGATCCAAAAATGGCTCAAGACCCTGGTGTATGTGAAGTTGTTAAGCAATTAGAGAAGGCTTGCCGTGAGGCTGGGTTCATCTATGCGGTAAAATTCTCACTTTGGTTTTTTATTCTATTTCTTTGTTCTTCCGAACTCAAAGAGAATTTTACATCTATGATGCTCAAACTCGGTTGTAACATGTTCGGATTTTTTCAAGGTTTTTCGAAATATATGGAACCCTCGGATAAAGAGTCGAAGCAAAATAGGTTTACATTAGTATTTCACTAGTAGTTAAAGAATTTAGGTTTTTTAATTGAAGTTTCTGGTATCTTACTGAAGTTTTCTATATGTCTCAATGCTAGCCCAACTTATCACTGTATTTTTTCCCTTTGATTCGTGCACATTCGGATTCATTAGAAGGTTCATGGTATCCCTGAGACTATGGTGAAAGAGGTTAGAAATGTAACACGCAAATTCTTTGATCTTCCATACGAAGAAAAACTCAAGATCGAGTTGACACCAGCTGCTGGATACAGGTCTGTTTGGTGAAGTAAAATCTGTGTATAAATGTCGTTTCAGATTATTGATTAGTTTATATGATTCGTTGACCTTGTAAGGTGACACTCGAAGCCTCGAATGCAGGGGATACTATAGAATTGGAGAAAACATTACCAAAGGTGTGCCCGATATGCACGAAGCTATTGATGTGGGTGTTATCTGTAACTACTTTTTGTTCCTCCATTTCATCTACATTGCATTGCATGGCGTTGCGTTGCTATTGCAAGGTACCAGTGGGAATTTTTATGTTCTGTTTAACCTAAAATGTTTTGATTGGAATATACCTTCAATATAGAAGTTCTCTACTGGTACCATGTTGCTAGTACCAGTCAATCATCACTGAAAGGATTCTATCCACTACATTATATAAAAGGGAGAGTAATGGACTTTCGACTTATTTTAAAGTTTACATCTGTTCAAATCATCTTTTATTTTTGATTAATTATTATTCACCAATTTTTAAGGGGTATTTATCACCATATTCAATTTAAAATCTTAAAGTTTCAATCAAAGATTTTGTTAAAAACACATTATTCACTCTTAGATAGTGTCACGGATACTCCGAACACTTGGAGAGGACCTTTGCATGAACTATCTCAGTGCAGTCCCAAAAAGGTGGTTTTACTTTTTATGATGTTATATAATGCTTTTAACCATCTCAATTATATTGTCATTTTCCTTTCTATTCGGGATTAACTTTGACTGTTACATTATAGGAAAGTATTCACATAAGCAGCACGTTATGTCTGCTTCGGTATATATGATACTGATTTGTGTGCCGCTTTGGATTACAGTGCTATAAAGAACTAAAACAAGGGATGTACGGAGATCTTGGCAAACCCATGGAAGGATGCAATCAATGGTATGTTTAAAGACTTAGTCGTTTCTCAAACATATACATATTACAAAATTTTTGTGCATGCGGGCGTAAATATTATCAAATGACATTGAGATTGATGAACTTTGGAAGGGCCTTAGTACAATGTTAAAGATTTTTTCTTTCATACAAGGACTTGGAATTTGCTGTGTGTATTGCCGTTAATGATTGGTAATGCTTGACAATTAATTGATTGGATTAAGCCATTGCAAAATGGTTTATACATCCTACAATGATTATGAATTTTCCATGCACGGGAACAGCGGTACTAACAATTTTGCATATAGTGGATGATTTGGAAGTTTGGAGGTTGAGTTTCGGAATTGATATTCTTTTGTTTTGACAGGCCGCATAATCCTCCAAACTTCAAAGAACTGATGGAGGAGTATATCCGTCTCTGTACAGGCATGCTCGTGTTTTGCAAATTTGTGTTCTCCTTTAATAATTTTTACTTGGCTGGAAATTCATGGCAGCTTTTGGATTCTTGGTAATGACAGAACTGTCAAGAAAAATTATGCGGGGAATTGCTCTTGCATTGGGTGGTTCACCAGATGAATTCGAAAGGGAAAGATGCGGTGATGCATTTTGGGTGATGCACCTTATTGGTTACCCGGGAGCATCAACTGCAAATGGAAAATGTAAACCTGAAACTGACATTGGATGATAATAGAATGTGTAACACCCCCAACCCGTACCCGACCCGGATATGAGTCAGAGATACTACATTGACTTTAAAACACAACTCTTAACAAATAATAGCAAAATATTTGAACTTATATTAAGAAAATACGATAATATACATATTGTATATAGTTTACCAAAATTCAGAGCATACACAACTTAACCCTTTAATTACATGCCAACTACCATTTACATAACAAAATGACCTACTGATTAAGTTGCTTCTGATCTGGTGGTTGCAGGAGTAATGCTGTCAAGCTGCTTAACCTGTCTCGTCTACTTTCTCGGATCCTACGTGTGAAACACTCACACGCTAAGTCATCGACTTAGTGAGGCAATGTAATAATAATAACAAAGCAATGTAATGACCATGTCATAATGATATGAAATGAGATGCAAACATGTACTTAATCAATGTAGTCTACATCATCAATATCCATACCTGTAAGCATATTACTTTAACATTCATGAATTTGTATTAATAAGTTTTTTGGCCCATGATATCATACTGAGAACCTAAGGTATCTGAGTAATGTGAGGTTGTGCACTATGCTGTCACCACAGCTTGTATAAATGCACCGAAGTGCCGCGTAGAATTGCACCGTAGTGCCATATAATAATGTCCATAAGGACCACATAGAATTCCTTAAGATCATATACATATGCTAGGGATCACATATGTGTCTCACCAGACTTCACACATGTTCCAAGAATATATATCCCGAAGGACCGCGTAGAATTTTGACCCGAAGGACCGCGTAGACCCTCTACCCTTGGCATGCCAACTATACCTATAGTTCTCATCTACATAACATGGGCTTTTACATTTCACGTAGTCTATATCGCGTAGACATGTAAATTCTCACCTTTTCACATAGCTCATAACTTTCTTGCATATTCATGTCATATAATGCATTTTATATGAATTCATGTCATGTCTCATAATACAAAATATGCTCATATGCCAAGATATAAATCTAGACTTATCACAAGTCTAGAATGGAGTATATTTCTATAATTATGCTATGCATATGCACTCACCTATATTTCTTTGCCTTCTCTTCGATCGATCCTACTTGTAGATTGTTCCCGAACTCGTATAGGCTCGGTATCTACATAAACATAATTTTCAAGATGATCATCAGATGTCTATGTCTTGAAATTAATCTTTAATAGCTACCAATTTAAGGAATTAATAGTTTAGTCTTTCTTTCTTTTCTCTTTTTTTTTACATGGGGGAATCGGTTCCCCCCTGGGGGTATCGATTCCCCTCTAGCATTCTGGAAATTCATATTCGTTGAGGGGGTATCGATTCCCCTTGAATGGGTACCGATTCCCCTAGCCCAGAAATCCTATTTTGAGCTCGAAAATCATCTCATTTCAGCTCAAACATACCTATTTCACTCCCTTTAATACTCTTAGCTTTCATACACTTACTTAAACTAATTATTATCCATTCAATACCTCTAAAACTAAAAAAACTAATCATCCATATAGAATTGAAGAATCTTACTCAAATTCCAACTTGTTATAATTTCAATTCTATTACCTCATACTTCTTAATTAACTTGATGACAAGTCAAATCCAGCTTCTAATTCTTATTATGACCTTTAATCTAAGATTTCATTCAATGGCTCTCAACCTTTAATCTCCCTTAACTTTCAATTCTTTGAGTTCTAGGATCCTTGTTTCTCTCCATCATATTTCCTACATCTTCATTAACCAAATCCATGCTTAACTCATAAGAATTAATCCAAAAGAAGACAACTTACCTTTGCTTGCAAGCTTCACGGTTGGAGAAGGAAGAGAAGAAGAGAAAAGTCTAGAATGTTTCTCATATGCCCACATGATTTATAAAATCACCCTAAGGAATATTTAATTATTTCACTTACTAAATTACTCTTTTGCCCTCTTAATTCTCCTTCTTTATAATTCAATCCTACACCAAATAACTCAAATAGGTCATTGAACTCTTCCATCATTTTACTTAAATCACCAAATGTTGAAACTTTGCAAATTAATCACTAACCCGGCATAGAGGATGTTACAAATCTCCCTCCCTTAAGAAAATTCGTCCTTGAATTTTCAATAAGAAAAGAGATGGGGATACTGATTCCTCATATCCTCCTCACGCTCCCATGTTGCTTCCTCCACTTTGTGATTCTTCCATAAAACTTTAACCAATGGAATAGTCTTATTCCTCAATTGCTTAACCTCATGAGCTAAAATTTGAATCGGTTCTTCCTCATAAGTCATATCCGGTTGTACCTCGATCTCTTCTGGATTTATGATATGGGAGGGATCAGATCTATATCTTCGAAGCATTGAAACGTGAAAGACATCATGTATCTTTTCCATCTCAGGTGGTAAAGCTAGCCGATATGCTACAGGTCCTACTCTTTTTACAATCTCATATGGTCCAATAAACCGAGGACTCAGTTTTCCTTTCCGACCAAACCTCAACACATTCTTCCATGGAGATACCTTTAAAAACTCTTTATCCCCAACTTCAAATTCAATCTCCTTTCTTTTAAGATCAGAATAGGACTTTTGCCGATCAGAGGCCACTTTGAGGTTATGCTGAATTTCTCGAACTTTCTGTTCTACATCTTGAATTAAATCCGGACCAAGAACACTTCGGTCTTTGAGTTAATACCAATTTAATGAGTACGACATTTTCTTCCATATAATGCTTCATATGGGGCCATCTTTATACTAGACTGATAACTATTGTTGTAAGCGAACTCTGCCAGCGGTAAATACTTTTCCCATGATCCTTTAAATTCCATTACGCATGCTCTCAACATATCTTCCAATATCTGAATAGTTCTCTCTGATTTCCCATCAGTCTGAGGATGAAAAGCCGTACTAAAGTTTAAACGAGTCCCCAACGCTTTACGCAAAGATTTCCAGAATCTAGAAGTGAATCGAGGGTCTCGACCAGAGACTATGGAAATAGGTACTCCATGCAATCTAATAACTTCTCTAATATACAGCTCTGCATACTTTTCCATAGAGAAATCCGTTCTAACTGGAAGGAAATGCGCTGACTTAGTTAATCGATCAACAATTACCCAGATTGATTCTCTTTTGTTTGGGGTCAAGGGTAACCCCGAAACAAAATCTATCGTAACATTTTCCCATTTCCATTGAGGAATGAAAAGCGGTTGCAATAATCCTGATGGAACTTGATGCTCGGCTTTGACTTGTTGACATATCAAACACTTAGACACAAAATCGGTGATGCTTCGTTTCAGCCCTGACCACCAAAATCGATTCTTCAAATCCATATACATCTTGGTTCCACCTGGGTGCATCGTTAACGGACTGCAATGAGCCTCTGATAAAATTTCTTTCTTCAAGTCATCATTGTCGGGTATTACAATTCTTCCTTTACAATATAGATTTCCATCTGACTTAATCTCAAAGTTTTTAATCTCTTTGTTCTTTACTTGTTCAATTCTTTTCAAACACACTTCATCTTTAATTTGCAATTCTCCTATTCGTTCCAACCATGCTGGTTTAAGGGTTAATTCTGCACAAAGACCACCGTCTCCCGTTAAAGATAATCTTGCATCCATAGCTCGTAAGGCTGCAAACGTCTTTCTACTCAAAGCATCTGCTACCACATTAGCCTTTCCGGGATGATAGTCAATTATCACATCATAATCCTTTAAGAACTCTACCCATCTACGTTGCCTCAAATTCAATTCTTTTTGAGTCATCAGATACTTCAGGCTCTTATGATCCGTATATAAGTAACAACACTCCCCATAAAGATAATGACGCCAAATCCTGAGAGCGAATACTACAACAGCCATTTCTAAATCATGAGTGGGGTAATTCCTTTCATGTGGTTTCAACTGTCTCGATGCATACGCTACCACCTTTCCTTCTTGCATTAATACACACCCCAACCCGTTATGGGATGCGTCACTGTATACTACAAAATTCTTGCCAGATTCCGGTTGAACCAATATCGGAGTTTCTATCAGAATTCTCTTTAAAGCTTCGAACTTTCTTGACATTCAGAAGTCCAAACAAATGGTACGTTCTTTCTCATTAGCTTTGTTAGAGGCAGCACAATCATCGAAAAATTCTTAACGAATCTTCGATAGTAACCGGCAAGTCCAACAAAACTCCGAACTTCAGACACATTCTTAGGAACTTCCCAATCCATTATAGCTTTAACCTTCTGAGGGTCTACTCTAATCCCAACTGCCGAGATCACATGCCCCAAGAAAATTACTTCCTTTAACCAAAATTCACATTTGGACAATTTCGCATAGAGATTTTTATCCCTGAGAATTTGCAACACTAGCCTCAGATGTGTGTTGTGCTCTTCAATGGACTTCGAGTAAACCAGTATGTCATCAATAAAGACAACAACAAACTGGTCCAGATAGGGCTGAAAAATCCTGTTCATGAGATCCATGAAAGCAGCAGGTGCATTCGTTACTCCGAATGGCATTACGATGAATTCATAATGACCATATCTCGTTCTAAAAGCCGTCTTCGGAATATCTTTCTCCTGGATCTTCAATTGATGATAACCCCAACGTAGATCGATCTTCGAAAATACCGAAGCTCCTTTTAGTTGATCAAACAAGTCATCAATGCGCGGAAGGGGATACTTGTTCTTGATGGTCACCTTATTAAGCTGTCGATAATCAATACAAAGACGCATTGATCCATCATTCTTCTTAACAAATAACACCGGAGCTCCCCAAGGTGACACACTTGGTCGAATAAATCCTTTTTCTAACAAATCTTGCAATTGATTCTTTAACTCTTGCAATTCTTTCGGAGCCATCCGATAAGGTGCCATTGCAATTGGAGCGGTTCCTGGCATTACTTCAATTTGAAATTCTACCTCTCTGTCTGGAGGTAATCCTGGCAATTCAGCAAGAAAAACATCAGGGAACTCTCGAACTATTGGAATCTCCTCTAACCTTTTCTCTTCAGCTCTTGAATCAATCACATTTACAAGAAAACCCTGACATTCTTGTAGCAATAATTTCTTGGCAGACATCACTGATATTACATTTGCTAAAGGATTACACATTTCACTGATCACATTAACTTCTATTCCTTCTGGACTCTTCAGGGTTACCTTTTTCAATCTACAGTCAACATTCCCATAATAATGAAACAACCAATCCATTCCCAGAATCACTTCAAACTCGTCAAAGGGTAATTCCATCAGATTAGCAGGGAATTCAATTCCCTGAACCTTTATGGGACACCCTTTACAGACTTTGTCCACCTGAGTACTATGCCCTAACGGATTAGTTACTATCATCACATTACTCGTAGCTTCTATAGGAATCCTCAACTCCTTTACTAACTTACTTGTAATATAAGAATAATTAGAACCCGGATCAATCAGCACCAATACTAATTTATCATACAGTTGAAAAGTACCTGCAATGATATCAGGATCATCACGGTCATCACTTGTCTTTAGATTGTATACCCGAGCAGTGGATCAAACTTCAGGTTGAGCAGAGAATTCAGACGGGTTCCTTCCTCTGCCTCTTCCTCGTCCTCTTTGTGAGGAAGAACCAACTCTTCCAGATGGTGCAGGCTCCCCAACAATCAATGGACAATCCCGGATAAAATGTCCGGCATCTCCGCATCGAAAACAAGTCCCAGCAGCCATACGACAAGCCCCATAATGGTTTTTCCCACAGTGCTGACACTGTCTCCCTTGACTCGGAGTAGATCTCCCAGCACCAGATTCCACTGACTGCGTCTGTCTAGGTCTTGCCTGACTTAATCCCTTAGCAGACGATGCAACTGATTCTGATCTAGCTTGTGATCGAAATCCCGAGTCTCTTCCCCTTTTGATGGTACTGAGCTAGAAGAAGTAGTCGTCCTCTTTGATGTCTGAACTCTTGAGTCCCCAAATCTTTCATTCTGAGCCCTTTCAAGAGCTTTTGCACGATTAATCACCTCCTGGAACGAGGACAAGTTTAATACTATCAACAATTCTTTAAGTCTAGGGCGCAAGCCCTCCACGAACCATTCGCAAGCATCTTTTTCAGTAGGCACAAGCTCAGCTGCAAACCTGCTTAGCTTATTAAACTCACATTCGTACTCATATACAGAGCGGCTCATCTGCTTCAAATTCATAAACTCATGTTTCATTTGTCGGATAAACTGATCTCCAATATACTTGTTTTTAAATTCTTCTAAAAACAAAGACCAAGTCAACTGGTCGGTTGACATCCTAATGGTGACGTTCGTCCACCATATCCTCGCCTGACCCCTCAATAAAGACACAGCTCCATCTAATTTCTCCACTTCGGAACAGTGGAGACCATCTAACATGATTTTCAAATCATTCAACCAAAGATCCGCTGACACTGGACCTTCCTCAGCTTCTCCCTTAAATTCAGGAGCTCCTAAACCTCTCAACTCTTTTGCTACATTTATTCTTTGAGTTAGTGGAGCAGAAGGTTGAAGACGCGTCAGAATAGCGTCTAACGTTCTGAAGAACGTATCTTGATCTTGCACAGGCACTCCTTGAGATGCCTGTTCTTCACCTTGCCTGGTCAGGGCAGGTGAATTACTGCTTTCAGCATGCTTATCTTCTTCCGCTTCACTTCGGGAGCTATTATGTCCGGACATCTAATAAGAATAAACACATTGTTCTATTAGCAAAACAACATACTCATACTATACCAGATCAGAAGTTCTCACTATTTGTTGGCATGTATTCCATTTAAAGACTCTATAGACTCTGGTTCATGCCTAGAATCGGCTAAACCATAGCTCTGATACCATTAAATATAACACCCCAACCCGTACCCGACCCGGATATGAGTCAGAGATACTACATTGACTTTAAAACACAACTCTTAACAAATAATAGCAAAATATTTAAACTTATATTAAGAAAATACGATAATATACATATTGTAATATAAGTTTACCAAAATATTCAGAGCATACACAACTTAACCCTTTAATTACATGCCAACTACCATTTACATAACAAAATGACCTACTGATTAAGTTGCTTCTGATCTGGTGGTTGCAGGAGTAATGTTGTCAAGCTGCTTAACCTGTCTCGTCTACTTTCTCGAATCCTACATGTGAAACACTCACACGCTAAGTCATCGACTTAGTGAGGCAATGTAATAATAATAACAAAGCAATGTAATGACCATGTCATAATTATATGAAATGAGATGCAAACATGTACTTAATCAATGTAGTCTACATCATCAATATCCATACCTGTAAGCATATTACTTTAACATTCATGAATTTGTATTAATAAGTTTATTGGCCCATGATATCATACTGAGAACCTAAGGTATCTGAGTAATGTGAGGTTGTGCACTATGTTGTCACCACAGCTCGTATAAATGCACCGAAGTGCCGCGTAGAATTGCACCGTAGTGCCATATAATAATTTCCATAAGGACCACATAGAATTCCTTAAGAATCATATACATATGCTAGGGATCACATATGTGTCTCACCAGACTTCACACATGTTCCAAAGAATATATATATATCCCGAAGGACCGCGTAGAATTTTGTCCCGAAGGACCGCGTAGACCCTCTACCCTTGGCATGCCAACTATACCTATAGTTCTCATCTACATAACATGGGCTTTTACATTTCACGTAGTCTATATCGCGTAGACATGTAAATTCTTACCTTTTCACATAGCTCATAACTTTTCTTGCATATTCATGTCATATAATGCATTTTATATGAATTCATGTCATGTCTCATAATACAAAATATGCTCATGTGCCAAGATATAAAATCTAGACTTATCACAAGTCTAGAATGGAGTATATTTCTATAATTATGCTATGCATATGCACTCACCTATATTTCTTTGCCTTCTCTTCGATCGATCCTACTTGTAGATTGTTCCCGAACTCGTATAGGCTCGGTATCTACATAAACATAATTTTCAAGATGATCATCAGATGTCTATGTCTTGAAATTAATCTTTAATAGCTACCAATTTAAGGAATTAATAGTTTAGTCTTTCTTTCTTTACTCTTTTTTTTACATGGGGGAATCGGTTCCCCCCCTGGGGGTATCGATTCCCCTCTAGCATTTTGGAAATTCATATTCGTTGAGGGGGTATCGATTCCCCTTGAATGGGTACCGATTCCCCTAGCCCAGAAATCCTATTTTGAGCTCGAAAATCATCTCATTTCAGCTCAAACATACCTATTTCACTCCCTTTAATACTCTTAGCTTTCATACACTTACTTAAACTAATTATTATCCATTCAATACCTCTAAAACTAAAAAAACTAATCATCCATATAGAATTGAAGAATCTTACTCAAATTCCAACTTGTTCTAATTTCAATTCTATTACCTCATACTTCTTAATTAACTTGATGACAAGTCAAATCCAACTTCTAATTCTTATTATGACCTTTAATCTAAGATTTCATTCAATGGCTCTCAACCTTTAATCTCCCTTGACTTGCAATTCTTTGAGTTCTAGGATCCTTGTTTCTCTCCATCATATTTCCTACATCTTCATTAACCAAATCCATGCTTAACTCATAAGAATTAATCCAAAAGAAGACAACTTACCTTTGCTTGCAAGCTTCACGGTTGGAGAAGGAAGAGAAGAAGAGAAAAGTCTGGAATGTTTCTCATATGCCCACGTGATTTATAAAATCACCCTAAGGAATATTTAATTATTTCACTTACTAAATTACTCTTTTGCCCTCTTAATTCTCCTTCTTTATAATTCAATCCTACACCAAATAACTCAAATAGGTCATTGAACTCTTCCATCATTTTACTTAAATCACCAAATGTTGAAACTTTGCAAATTAATCACTAACCCGGCATGGAGGATTATACAGAATGTGAATGCGACTGGTTTTCCCTCTTGCTTAATTACTGCCGTTTTAGTATGTCCTTGTTCTCATTTGCTTCTGTCTCTGTCTTCCGGGCCAAACAATTCAGCGGTGCACGCACGGACTATGATGAAGTGCCCTTTTAACTTGAGATAAGTGGTTTAAAAGATTTAATTTTAAAACAACATTTTGTCAATGTTTCAACATGTTTGTTAACACTGGCGAACCAAGATGAAAATATCACTGCACTTCAGGTATGATCCCCTTAGTTTCTGGTTTTAAGAAATCGACAAAACGGATCAGTTCTCACGGATTCTCTTGATTGGAAGAGAAGTGTGAACCAAACATCACGTTTAACCGCTTCTTCTTTCTAGCTCTGGACAACATTTCTTCATTTATCATTCTGAAAATAATCGCGGCTACAGTTAGCAAGTTTATTTTGTATGACCAAAGCATTGCTTACTCCATTTTTCTCCATCTTCTCTTTGTTAACCAAATATGAAACCCTTTCTTGTCTTGGGGATAATCCTTTCTTTCTTGAGGCCTAATAGTTTATGCTGGATGGTTTCACATTTTCCCGACTCCAGGTTTATGCCTTGTCTATCGCTGTTTTAAATCCCGTTCCATTATTTTTCAACAACAGGTTATCTAAACAAATTATGCAGGTGAGAAACCAATCCGGTGAGTGGATCTCAGCTCCTCCGATTCCCGGAACATTTGTCTGCAACATTGGTGATATGTTGAAGGTACATTAACGCAATGCTAAAAGTGGTTTAAAATGTCTTTATTTCCATTTTTGATTATATCGTACTAAAATGTTTGGTGTAACTGCAGATACTATCTAATGGTTTATACGACTCAACTCTACACCGAGTTATCAATACATCTCCTACATATCGGGTCTGTGTAGCATATTTTTACGAGGTTAATATTTACAAGTTGCCTTTATCTTCTGTCGTGTTTGTCCTTTTTCTTTCTGTGCTTTTCCGAACAGCTGAATTATGATGCAGCGGTGGAGCCTTTGGAAGTCTTCTTACAGAGGAGCGGTGGAACTCGGAAGTTCGGAAAAGCTGTTTACGGAGAACATTTAGTTAGCAAAGTTAAAACAAACTTTGTAATGTAATAGTTTTGCTTTGGAATTTTCAGGCCAAACATTTCGTCCTGTGATAGTACTTTTGACTTAATAATGTCTGATATTGCAGTGATGAAGCTTGAGATGAAAACTGATCGTTCAAATTTCGTTTCTGATTTGATTTGCAAGACTGAAACAGATTTGGTTATTTTTTACCTGTAAGATATTTATTTATCGATATTCAGCACGTATTTCTTAATCATTAACATCACACAAATCGTATTTCTTAATAATCGACAACACACACCATATAGATGCAACTATTCAAAGAACAAAACTCCCTTGAATCCACATGAGTATGCAACTGTTCTAACTCATAATATCTAAGAAGAACAAAACTCCTTTGAATCCACATGAGTTTGAGTAGATAAATTGATTAACGTATCATTAAGATTTGTACAATGAATACAGTCTTCGAGCAAAACGTGTATCGTACTAGTGCACTGACATTATGCATTTAAATGCATGTAAATATAATATACGGTCCTCAAAAATTGAATTATTTACTCATTTAGGCTTCAAATCTAGAACTTATTAGTTGCAAACTGATTGAGTATATTTGAATCGAGTTCCAAAGTGAAGTCCTGGTTGGCAAATTTCTTTCAAAGTTTGGTTTAATGCAACAAAACTAAACACAAAATTGGCAAAGGCTGCTCTAATATTGAAGCCATGAAGATTCCAAAAACAAATGAATTTTCTTTCTGAAATTCGCCACTCAAAAATTAATTGCATGGCATGGGGTCACACACTAGCGATTCAAGAAAATCAAGAACATAGCCGTTTAACACAGTTTTAGCAAAGGGGAGACGATGCAATACAACTATAAGCAAACAATCATTGGAAAACACTTGGACAATTGTTTCCCCTGGGTTTTCCGAATTCCCAAGAAAAAAATTGTAAATCAAGCAAGAACTACAAAAAGCATTTTAAAATAATGATTCATCTCACAAACTTACAGTTGCATTATGAATTATGATCAGAGAAAAGAGTATTGTTCCAACTCTTTAAAAGATCATTCACAAGTTGCTATTGAAAGTATCATCACCGTTGGACCACCTTCTAAATGTGCATGCCACTATATTCCTACTAGCAAAAAGCCCAAATTTTAACCTTAACAATGCTAACCTGCCATTGCTGCTCGTCGAAGCATCTCCTGTGGTTACCTGTGGATAATCCGGCCCGACTTCCTGAATTCCACCATTGCTGACACTAGCCTCGAAACCACCATCTATCTCACAAGCATCCATATTGATCACTAGAGATCCTCTTTGTTCGCGCAACCATTCTCTGGCCTCGCAACTCACTCCTTTACATTTCCTCAACTTAATTTTCACTAAACTGGGACAACCAGAACCCAATGCTTCAATTGCGATGTCCGAAATAGGACACCCCTTGATGCAAAGTCTCTTCAAGGCCGTACATTTTGCTGCAATGCATGCAATCTCTGTATTACCAATAGTTCCACTTCCGCAAAGTGCTAATCTTTCGAGTTTCGAGCAATTAGAAGCAATGGCTTCCAAGCTCAAATAAGTAACATTGACACCAATCAAAACTAGTTCTTCTAAATTAGGACAGTGTTTGGCAACAGCAGCCAAACCCTCATCTCCAATCCTATTAGTCCTCCATCCATCAACATGAAGCTTCTTTAACAACTTACAGTGTTCAGCTACACAAAAAAGCCCATAATTCGAACAATCTGGGGTTTTCACAATATGCAAAGTCTCAATTTTGGTACATTTGGAAATAGAAGATAGGCCTATATCACTTATTTGAAGCCTCTCAAGGTGAATTTCCATCAGCTGATCATTGTTACCATTGCTATCATAGTTATTAGGATCAAAATTTTTTTGGTATCGATTTCGATTCCCAATTAATTGAAGGACTCTATCCCAATCACCCAAACAATGAATAATTTTCAAAGCTTTAAGGTTTTTAGCTCCAACAATAAGCGGTTCAAAGGACTGACCGTTAACGAGCTCTTTCAAGCAAATCGTTTTCAGTGAAGAAGCCGCTGCTCCCGGCCCGATAGCCTGAGTTCCGTTGTTGATCCCTCTAGACCTTTTCACCGATAACTCTTCTAAATTCGTGCAATAATCAAGGACGGCGTTCAAACCTCCGGCGCCGAACATACAAGAACCGCAAGAAATCTTCCTCAATTTATTAGAATTTTGAGCAAAAGCCAACATCCCTTCGTCGCTGATTTCACGACAACCGCGGAGCTTCAACCGTTCGAGGTTTCGGCAACGGATCGAGATCATCACCAAAGCGTCATCGTTTAAGCTGATCGATTTACGGCTACAACGCAGACTGAGTTTCGTTACGGAATCGAAGCGCGTGAAGAGAGAAGACAAAGAAGCGACGATCTCAGATTGGGCGTTGAGAGACAAACGGTGACGGCTCCAACCGTCAACGCAAAGCCACCTCTTGCATACGAGCGAACAACGGTTCCGATCGCCGGGAAAGAGGAATTGCAAACATAAGCTAAACACTCATCGGGAATCTCAGCTGTGTAATCCCGATTCTCCACAAACTCATCGGAAAATCCATCGCTGGAAACAAAACTAGAACTGGAAAAGCCGAATCGATCGCTGAAGGAGTTCTCCCTGTCTAAAGAGGCAGAAGGAGATTGACCCATTGTACCGGGTGCAGTATACTTGCCACCGGTATAAGCAGCACCTCGGATTAGACTCTTCTTTGGACTGTTTTCTCAGAGAAAAGAAGAAGAAAGATCAGATTTGAAGACAATGTTGATTCAGATGGGAAATTATAAGGCAAAAAGAACAAAGGG
The DNA here is from genome assembly GCF_006381635.1 of Hibiscus syriacus. NCBI lineage: Eukaryota > Viridiplantae > Streptophyta > Magnoliopsida > Malvales > Malvaceae > Hibiscus > Hibiscus syriacus. The sequence goes on along the minus strand of NW_024063172.1, from coordinate 1,419,836 downwards.
TTGAAATGTAGGGTTCATGAATTTAGCCCCGTCAAAGGGGGGATGCTTCTCCTCGTCGCAACCGCTACGGCCGACTAAACACCCATTATTTTAATTACATCCCCCAATCATCTTCTTCCTTTGCGCGTGCTATTTTTTGGGATAATTATATAATTGATCCCTATACTCTTCACGATTTTCAAACTTTAACCCTTCTACTTTTATTTCTTGACAGTGAGCCATTTATTTAAAGTTATATGATTTAATATGATAGTTGTAACAACATTTGTTTTTTAAAATTTTGGTTCTAATGTTATAAAAAACAAAATATTGGTACTTGTTTGGAATACCATCCTAATAATTAGGGTTTCATAAGTGTCTTATACGTGTACATGTATAATTTCTAGATAAAATACATGCAATCAACGGTCAAACAATGTGGTTCAAACAACTTAATTGGTGGTCCAATACGCTAGAAAAGTAATGTGGCTCGATTAAGAGTTAGTGTTTGAAAATTAATTTTGAAGTGGGAATAAGTTGATTCAGTGACACGAAGTATTAGATTTTTTTTACGTAAAATTAAGAGTTTAAATTTTGATGTAATGAATATAATAAATTGAATTGAAAGGAATTTTATAATATTTATCTCGATTAATCGATTAATAGATTAAATATCAATAAATAAATAAAGTAAAATTTTAATGAATAAAATGATTATATTACGCATTATTTTTAAAAATATTGGGGGTAGTAGACTACACCTAATGTCATTTAGTTATAAATTTGATAATAGATGTGTCGTTTTTTATAAAACTTATAAACATGTCATTCAATTAATATATTATTATCAACGTCATTTAACCGTTAAATATTAAACGAAATAATCATATGACATGATATAATAATAAATTTAGTATTTATAAATTATATGATTTATTTATATGATCTTATTCTGAAATAATTTAATAAACTTAATCTTTATTATTTAAAATTTTCATCGATTTTGTTTTTGTTCTTTTTTCCCAAAAATGTGATATTGATTTTATTAAGGAATTTAAATGAACCGATGAATTGTTCATGAACCATTTCTATATCGTTTATTTATGTTCGTTTGTTAAGTTAAATAAACGAGTGTGAACAATTTTTTTTTATGTTCATTTATACACGAACAAAGGTATGTTCAGTTTGTTTATGTTCACAAACCAACTCGTTTATGAGCTTGTTTATCGACTCGTTCATTTATGTTCATGAACAAGCATGTTCATATGGTTCTTCTTTTCCTTTTTTTTTACATTTTAATATTGGTGAAGGTATGGACTAAATTGAACACATGATAAAAGTTAAAATTTAAACTATAAAATTTAAAGAGTTTAAAAACTAATAGCGTAATTTTACCATTTTCTTTTAGCTCGAATGTAAAATACAATGTAAAACTAAAATTTGAACACATAAGCAAACACTAGACGAACATGTTCATGGATGCAAATGAACAAGTTTGTGAACATACAAACAAACATGTTCACGAACATTGAACGAACACAAACCGAACATGAACACCTTAAAAAATAAACAAATGAACACGAATATAACTTTATTCGTTCAAACTATGATCATTTACACCCCTACGATTCCCCTTTTGCAGTGTTCTTCAGGTCCTCTTATCCCCTTTTGCATCTAGAAAGATAAAAACATAATAAATTAGATAGGCTCAATTAGAGAATGAAGGCAAACAATAATGGCAACAACATAAACTATAAGAATAGTTACCAATTGTTAAAAGATTCCTCAACATGCAGTCATACTTTATATATGGACACGGATAATGAACAAAAGTATTAAGATATCAATAAACAAGCCAGCATCAAAGGAGTTAACTGACCAGTAGAGCTTTTTGGCTTTGTATGACTTGAACGCCCTAACCTTGAACCTCTTTCAACACCCTGTTTTTTGTCAAGGGCTTGCTGCTTGATGACATTCTCTTCAGTATTTTTCATCAACCGATCAGCTGCTACCCATTTGTCCCCGACTGTTGGCAATATGTCCAAGCCATAGTAATGGTTTCTGTTTCCCGTTTGAGAAAGTGGAAAATGAAAGCAATCATTTTCCAGTAATATATTGAGTTTTGATTACCTTTCAGGATTTCATTATAGCATAAATGAATTAGTACCCACAAAGAAAATGTAAGAACAAAAAATATGCAAATTTAAACCAAACAAACCTTATATCTCTTGATTAAATAAATATTTTAGCTTAAATATATGTCAGGGTCCCCAATTTAATTGATGAATGTCAATTACCTATTTCACTTGAAAGTATAATACTGATTAATATTTATATAAGAAACATTATAAAAAGGGATGTTGTAGACTTTTAGTGCTTTAAAGGGAAATTTTTCTGAGGAATAGCTTTATGATAAATTTCACATGGACACTGTTAGATTAAATTTTTAGATGCATCAAGAGTTGTGAAAATTTAAACAATAAATCAATCGAAAAACAAAAATAAGGCAGTAACTTAGATTAAGGTGAGACCATGCTTACTGAAGCCATACTTCTTATTCCAACCCTGCAAACCTGCAAAACAGCAAAACAAATATCACTTAATACCATAAACAAGTAATATTTAGCTTATCCTACAAAACCGACACCAAAAACTAGATTAAGCCTCGTGTAGACTTTCAAATGTATATGTGTATCAAAAATTAAGGTAAATTTCTTTAAGTGTTCATGCCAAGGGTATGCCATAGGAGGTTCCACAACTAGTCAGCTTCACAAAAAGCGTATGCCAAGGTAAATTAAGGCAAGTAGACTTGCAAGGTAATGAACGAAATACTTCCATTCTTTTTTCCGAAGCTCCACTTTCTGAACCTGAAACCGAATATCCGAATTTATAAATTGCAGAAATCTTAATTTCATCCAATCAATTTCTAAATGCTCTAAGTTATGGACAATACTGTCCTAGATAAACCAACCAATCAATTCCAGCATCGGATTTCGTCAGCAGCCAAACGGGCATAATTTCAAGCGAATCGATAAACAGTGAAAATTTGAAAGCGACACGACGGAGGTGATTCGTTTAAAGCTGCGGCCACGTCAAACAACGAGCGAAACAAAGAGGGCACTGATAAACGAGAGAGATGTAATATACCTTGGCTTCGTAGATACAAGGGCCGTAATAAGCGAGGACACGTTCGCCCTCAGAGAAGATGTTCGAACCGGAAGGAGGGATGTCGCGGCTTGAAGTATCGGCGTCGGCTGTCGTCTCCTCCTTCAACGAGCTTCCCATATTCTTGCCTGGTTTTTGCCGCATAATGAGAGGGAATTATAAAATAAATAAAAAATCCGTTTTAATTTTTTTATATTAAATTTATAGCGAATTCAACTTTTTATTTATTTATTTAGCTTACCCTATCCCCAAATATAATGAGATGAGATGAGGTAAAGTAGTTGGCTGGCATCCGGCGTCAGGTTGAGAGTAACTTCCGTGAAAGACATTCGACAGTCAGAATTATAAATTGTCCACCGTGAAGTTCGATCCCACGACCACAAGGTTAAGAATCTTGTGCTCTACCAACTGAGCTGAACGAATAATTATTTTTATTTATTTATTTGAATCAGATAAAATAATTAATAAAGAAAAATAATACATTTCGAGCCGTTCCCGAGTTGGGTCCAGCCGAGTTCAGCGGAGACGGTGTACTTCACTACTAGGCTTGTAATAAGATCAAATTATGTCATTGGTGCTTATGATATATAAAAAAAATTAAATTTAGTCTACATTCTTTTATTTAGTAAATTTTAAGCATGTAATTTTTTAATTTTAATTTAAATCAAATAATATACAGATAGCATAGTGTATAAAAAATTAAACGTCGAAGTGATTATTCTGTTAAACGTTAAGAATGGATTTTGACATCATTTTGTAGATTTTTTCACTAACCTCATAAATATACTATTCTTGTAGGATATTTTAAATTGCTTTAGATTTAAGTGTTCAATTATTTGATAATTTTATCTTACTATTCTATTATATATTAATTGATGAAAATGATTATTACACAAAGTAATAACTAATTTATCCATCTTTGACGAATAACCTATGATTACGTTTCATTTTCACAAATCATATAATATCATTAAAAAGGATACACTTTACTCTTCAATTAAGTTATGATTTATTTCTGTAAATGAAGATATATCTGTTGAAGTTAGGCACCGAAATGAGGAAAGTAAAAAAAGTTGTTTTTTTTTTATTTTTTTGGCTAATAGGTGACTTAATTTTTAAATGTAGGCACCGAAAATGGGGAAGTCAAAAGGGAGCTGATATTGTTGATTTTTTGGCAATGGTTAAATCACACATTTAGTCATTGCATTTTAGGGTATTTTCAAAGATTAGTCCCTAAGCTTCAACTATAAATACCCTAGCTCATTTAGCTTCAAAATTATCCCAAAATCTTCCAGTTCTCTCTCAAGTGTGTTTTGTAAACACTTGTAATTTTTTCTCTTTAGTAAAATATCTACAGCAGTCTGGAGACGTAAGCACAATTGGATGAACTCCGTTATCAATTTTTCGGGTATTATTTTTTCGCTTTTATTTCGTATTCTCACTAATCTGGCTATAGGGAAATACTTGTTACTCGTTTATTTCCCAACAACTGGTAATCAGAGCTTTTGGTTGTAAATTTTATCAATTTTTTGCGAGGTTACTATTTATTACTGTTCACGTGAATATTAAATTTCGTGAATAGTGAAATTTTGTTGGCGATACGAATTTGTCGACGGATGTGTTCTAATACACGGTGCTTCGCAAGAATTGTCAGAAACGATCCAAACGAATCCATATTCGAGTGGGAGCGATGGCTGCAGACGAAGGGAATGTGAAAATTGAAAAGTTCGATGGTGCGGACTTTGACTTTTGGAAGATGCAGATTGAAGATTTTTTGTACCAGAAAAATCTATATCAACCCCTCTCAGGAAAGCAACCAGAAGGCATGAAGAATGAAGACTGGGCTCTTCTCGACAGATAAGCCCTCGGAGTTATCCGACTGACGTTATCCCGCAATGTTGCTTTCAACATAGCAAAAGAAAAGACAACGACGGGTCTTATGGCGGCTCTCTCCAGTATGTATGAGAAGCCTTCAGCCTTAAACGAAATTCATTTGATGAGGTGATTATTCAATTTGCGGATGACGGAAGGGGCATCGGTGGCACAACACCTGAATGAACTCAACACAATCACAACCCAATTGAGTTCAGTGGAAATTGAATTCGATGATGAAGTTCAAGCTTTAATTCTCTTATCATCTCTACCAGACAGTTGGAATGCTACTGTTATAGCAGTTAGCAGCTTGTCGGGAAACAACAAATTAAAATTTGATGATGTTCGGGATCTGGTATTGAATGAAGAAATTCGACAAAGAGAATCGGGTGAAGCATCAACCTCCTCAGCCTTGCACACGAAGTCTAGAGGGAGAACTTTAGAAAGAAATTCAAATCGTGGCAGATCAAAATCCAGAAGGGGAAAATCAATAACAGGAAATAAAGATTTTACCTGTTATAACTGCGGCAATAAGGGTCACTTTAAAAGAGATTGCCGATCACTGAAGAAAAATACCGGCACACAGGATTTTGCCAACGTGACAGAGGAGACGGGTGATGCCATGATTCTAAGCGTCAACAGTCCGATTGAATCATGGATCTTGGATTCAGGGGCATCTTTCCACTCCACCCCATGCCAAGAAATCATGGAGAACTATGTCAGTGGTGATTTTGGGAAGGTTCATCTAGCTGATGATGAAACCTTGAAGATCGTCGGAAAATGAGACATCCGATTAAAGTTGCCAAACCAAACCACCTGGACGCTGAAAGGAGTGAGACATATTCCTGGCCTCAAAAGAAATTTGATTTCTGTAGGACAGCTTGATGATGAAGGATTTAGCACAACCTTTTCAGGCTGTGAATGGAAGATTACTAAAGGAGCACTCGTCATTGCTCGTGGTAAGAAAACAGGTACTCTCTATATAACCTCAAATTTAGAGAATATCATTCCAGTAGCATATGCTGATGGAAAATCAAACCTATGGCACCAAAGGCTTGGCCATATGAGCGAGAAAGGGATGAAGACACTTTTGTCAAAGGGGAAGTTACCGGATATAAAGAATGTAGATGTCAGACTATGCGAGGATTGCATCTTTGGCAAACAAAAGAAAGTCAACTTTGCAAAGAATGGTAAGACACCCAAGGCTGAAAAGTTAGAGTTGGTTCATACTGATGTATGGGGACCATCTCCAGTTCCATCTCTTGCAGGCTCATTATATTATGTCACCTTCATCGATGATTCTACAAGGAAGGTGTGGGTTTATTTTCTGAAGAAGAAATCAGAAGTCTTTGATACCTTCAGAAAATGGAAGGCCATGGTGGAAAATGAGATTGGTTTGAAAGTCAAGAGGTTGAGGTCTAACAATGGAAGAGAGTACAAAAATAGAAGATTCAGAGATTTCTGAGCAAACAATGGGATCAAGATGGAGACAACAATTCCCATGACACCACAACATAATGGCGTAGCAGAGCGCATGAACAGAACTCTGAATGAACGTTCCAGAAGCATGAGGATACATGCCGGATTGCCCAAATTTCTATGGGCTGAAGCTATCAACACTGCAGCTTACTTGATCAACCGTGGGCCCTCAGTTCCTTTGGATGACAGAATACCAGAGAAAGTTTGGAGCAAGAAAGAAATAAACCTTTCACACTTAAGAGTGTTTGGTTGTATTTCTTATGTACACATAGACTCTACTGAAAGAAGTAAACTTGATGCTAAGTCCAACAAATGTGCCTTTGTTGGTTATGGCGGTGATGAGTTCGGTTACTGATTTTGGGACTACGAAAATCGGAAGATCATCAGAAGCAGAGATGTCATTTTCAATGAGAATGTGATGTACAAAGACAGGTCAACCATAGAATCAAATAGCTCCAATACCGAAGCTGAAACAAAGGAATTTGCTGAGTTCGAGGAGATTTCTGGAAATAATGTTCAGATAAGTCCTGAAGCTGTTCAAGAAGAACCAGTCACACCAGAACTGAGACACTCCTCCAGAATTCCTAAACCAACCCAACGGTATTCTCCTTCTTTGCACTACTTGTTGCTGACTGACAATGGTGAACCAGAGTGCTATGATGAAGCAATGCAAGTGGAGGATTCAGTCAAGTGGGAGTCTTCCATGAAAGATGAGATGGACTCGCTTATGTCAAATCAGACGTGGGAATTAGCTGAATTACCACCAGGAAAGAAAGCTATCCACAACAAGTGGATTTACATGATCAAAGAAGAGCACGATGGGAGCAAACGCTACAAAGCAAGATTGGTTGTTAAAGGCTTTCAGCAAAAAGAAGGTATTGACTATAATGAAATTTTCTCTCTAGTCGTAAAACTGTCTACAATCGGACTGGTGTTAAAAATTGTAGCTGCAAAAAATTTACATCTTGAGCAGTTAGATGTAAAGACAGCTTTCCTTCATGGTGATTTGGAGGAAGAAATCTATATGAGGCAGCTAGAAGGCTTCATAGAGGCAGGCAAGAAAAACTTGGTATGCAGGTTGAAGAAGAGCTTGTATGGTTTAAAACAAGCTCCTAGACAGTGGTACAAGAAGTTTGATAGTTTCATGAGTAGCAGTGGTTTTACCAGATGCCAAGCAGATCATTGTTGCTACATCAAGAGGTTCGACAACAGTTTTATTATTTTATTGTTGTACGTTGATGACATGCTCGTTGCAGGCTCAGACATGTAAGAGATTATACACTTAAAGCAAAAATTGTCGAAGTAGTTTGCTATGAAGGATCTGGGCACTACAAATCAGATTCTTGGGATGAGGATCAAGAGAGACACAAAGTCGGGGACTTTGATGTTATCACAGGCTGAGTACATCAACAAAGTACTCTCCAGGTTCAACATGCAAGATGCTAAACCAGTAAGTACACCTTTAGGTTTTCATTTCAGACTCTCCAAAGAACAGTCACCAAAGATGGAGGAGGAACGTGCACACATGGTGAAGGTGTTGTATGCCTCAGCAATTGGAAGTCTGATGTATGCCATGGTTTGTACCAGACCAGATATTGCTCAAGCAGTGGGAGCTGTTAGCAGGTACATGAATAATCCGGGAAAGGTACACTGGAAGCAGTCAAATGGATCCTCAGATATCTGCGGGGTACCACAAACAAAGCACTTTGTTTCAAAGGTGGAGATACAATACTGACTGGCTATGTAGATGTTGACTTAGCCAGAAATATCGACATCAGAAGGAGCACTACAGGGTATGTCTATACTCTAGGAGGTACTGCAGTGAGTTGGGTTTCTCAACTACAGAAGATAGTTGCTCTCTCCACAACTGAAGCAGAATATGTCGCTGTTACAGAAGCCAGCAAGGAGATGGTTTGGCTCCAAAGTTTCTTGGAAGAGTTAGGCAAGAAACAAGAAAACAATGTCTTGTATTGCGACAGTCAAAGTGCTATCCATCTAGCAAAGAATTCGTCTTTTCATTCCAGGACGAAGCATATACAATTGATATATCATTTTATTCGGTCTCTTCTGGAAGATGGGATTTTGAAACATGAAAAGATTAGTGGAGCTCAAAATCCGGCAGACATGTTGACAAAGACGGTGACCACGAAAAAACTGAAGTTGTGTTCAACTTCAGTTGGCATGCTAGAATAACAAGACTAGAAAAGCTGTTGTATTGATCGAGGTGTGAAAACATATTAAAATCAGTCTTCAAGTGGGAGATTGTTGAAGTTAGGCACCGAAATGGGGGAAAGTTAAAAAAGGGATTGTTCTTTTTTGATTTTTTTGGCTAATGGGTGGCTTAATTTTCAATTGTAGGCACCGAAAATAGGGAAGTCAAAAGGGAGCTGATATTGTTGATTTTTTGGCAATGGTTAAATCAAACATTTAGTCATTGCACTTTAGGGTATTTTTAAAGATTAGTCCCTAAACTTCAACCATAAATACCTTAAGCTCATTTAGCTTCAAAATTAGCCCAAAATCTTTCAGTTCTCTCTCAAGTGTGTTTTGTAAACACCTGTAATTTTTTCTCTTTAGTAAAAGATCTGCAGCAGTCCGGAGACGTAAGCACAATTGGCTGAACTCCGTTATCAATTTTTCGAGTATTATTTTTTTCATTTTATTTCGTATTCTCACTAATCTGGTTATAGGAAAATTACTTGTTACTCGTTTATTTCCCAACAATATCATATATGAGTTATATATCCAACGTATAAACCATCAAATTCCTACCTTGAGATACATTGGTTCTTGATATATCAAGACATAAAGTCCCGCACATCGTTCTACATTGGTTCTTGATATAAACCGCTAGATTTCTACCGTGAGATATATTGGTTCCAATCGAATTTTTCTGACTCCACGGCTATATATACGTATTTATGAATTTCATTCACTGGGAAAACGTATTAACAAAGAATTTCTTACTTGAACAACGGAAGAGATGGAGACAATTCTGGGATAAGCAAGGAAGTTTGTATTATTTATTTTAATTTATCAAAGATTGAAATAACAGAATAATAACGAACTTAAAAAATTAATTTACAATACAAAATAAATCTTCGTCGCTAAAAGTATACCACTAACTGTAAGCTAAAGTACTCTATAATCTGTTCCTCGCACCATAAACATTGTTATCTCCTAGTGTTCGACTCTCAATGAAAAGGCTTCTTCGAGCCCGAACCATGGCTCACACCAGAGTCCTCAGTTTCCCACACCAGGGCTCGGACCAGAATCCTTAATGGCTCCATGAGTTCGACTATCAGTGAACTTGTTTCCCACACCAGGGCTGGGACCAGAATCCTTAATGCCGCCAAGGGTCGAGCTATGTCCCTCAACAGGGCTGGAGTTCTTAATGCCACCCAAGGTTTGACTATCTGTGAACATGTGTCCCCCACCAGGGCTTGGACCCGAGTTCTTAATGCCTCCGAGGGTCCGACCATCAACGAACCCATGTCCCTCACCAGGTCCACTTGGACCCGACCCTTTGATCGCACCCAGATATAATCCAATATCGAAGAAATCGGGGACCTTTCGACCTGCAAAGTTCTTAGACATCAAGGCATTGAAAGGATCCCGAGCTTCAGCGACACTTACAATGAAACTCGACGCTAAAACAAAAGCAGAAACGATTAAAAAAGATTTGACTGCGTTCATCGTATCAGGAAAAAAAATGAAATTTTATGCTGCATGGAAATGAGAATCTGAGGCTACTCTTTTATAGTGAGGGGAGATTTTGACTAAGTTTGGATTGCTTGGGAAATACTTCAATTAATCGGTTAAAATTCAAAGGAAAACGTGGTGAAAATTGTGTTCTTCGTGGAGGGGAAGTTTCTGGGAATGTGATGCATAGTGGAAAACTGGAAATAGAAAAATGGCTATGGAGATTGCGAGTCCAACATGCAAAGTTGAATCGTAGAAAATAGAAGAAGAAAAAGAGAGGAAACGAGAGCCATACAGTGTTTGATTATTTGAATTTCCATGGCCGCCTGACGACCTCACCAGTCGTTCCCATTAGCAGCCCCTCCATTTGCTCAAAATATTCAACAAAACCCCAAAATTATTTCTACCGGTGAACTTTGCTTTGATTTTATTAAGCGTTGTTTGTTTGTTTCATGGAAAATGATTTCTTCATTTTCCGGTGTTTAATTCAATGAAAATAGGTTGTTTAATATAAAACATTTTCCTAGTTATAGAATTCTCTTCGTATTTAAAAAAATGATTTTTTATAAGTTATTGTTCGAATTTTTCACTTCAAAATATAAATATTCAAAATATTATTTTATGTATTTAATGTTGATATAATATTTTAATATCATTTTAATAAAAATATTAATTATTAAAATATTAAATATATTAATTAATATTTTTAATATTACAATAATATACTCAATTATATTATAATAATTCATTTACACAATATCAATATCTTTCCAACACCGTAATTTTTTTTCTAAAACACATAATTCATTTAAAAAAATATTTTTTGAAAAATATTTTTAATGAGTTAAACAGATATTAAATTCATTTAAAAATTATTAATTTATTAAACTCTTAGCGTCCGGTCGGTTCAGTTGTCTTGAACAAATCCATTTTATTTTGATTTTATTTTTTTTAAAGACGAAAAATGATGTGCATCGACAATAACTATTTGTGAAATATTTAATTTAAGTCAAACCTTTTACTGCTCCTGCTTTGGGGACCATAGACAAAAGAAATGTTTGAAATTCCAAGGCCTTGACGAAGTGCAGCAATGCGTGGTGACTCACCACGCTCTATGCCCAAATAAAAGGCTGGACTGCTTTCCCTTCTTGTTCTGACAAAGATTCAAATACCGACACTACTAGAGCGGATTGGACAAGAAATTTTGAATATGTGATTTATTTTATAAAAGTTTTTCAAAATGACTTTTTAATATATTTCCTGACCACCTGTAAAAATAGGGGAATAATAATATAACTACTCTCCGTGTTTGTACAAATAACTACTTTGTTCTTTATCTTTCTTTTGGAGCATGTTATCCCCTTTACTTTGGTATAAAATGTTTTTTATTGGATTAAAATCATTAATTGATTAAAGATCAATATTTTTATTTACGTGGTAAATCCACATGTTCATGTAGACATCATTGTTAGCATCATAGACTGTCATGTCAATATCGTAATGATCAATGTTTGATTCTTTTGGTCAAAGGGCCAAGTTAAATTTTTTTCTCAATTTAAGGGACATATAGAGTAAAAATTTTTCAAGGGTCGCATTGATTTTTCTGGAAAAAAATGAGGGTTTCAGATACCAACAAGCCTTTAATTTTAAAGGAAATCAAAAGGGTTCTAGGTTAAATTTATTTAGTTTGGGGCATTATCTGATAAAATTAACACCTGATTAACGTCCAATATGTAAAAAAAAAAGATTGAACTAAAAAATTTGGGGTACAACAACATTGGCTACGACAGTCGATGATGACCAATGACGATTGTGTTGAGTGGTGGTCAATGGTGATATATTTTGGTCAAATTCAGGTATCAAATTGATATTTTATATAAAGTTTAGGGTCAAAATGATAATTCATCTGAAACTTATAAGTTAAATTAAAAATTAATCTCTTTTACCAACGTGACATATCATTAAACTAACATGAATTAATGATGCACGGACCAAACAACATCAGTGATTAAAGGACTTATTGTTATCTTTTGAGGTCTCGAATTCGAGCACCGCATATGCAAGTGTTTAAGCATTCATTGTCAAATGGTTAAAAGTCTTTAAACATATAATATTTTGTATCAACCCCATATTTATAAAAAAATTAATTAACTGCTCAGTACCAAAATATAATAACTTTAAATAAATTAATAACATAACTGACCGAAATGTAAGTTTTCAAAATTGGAGATTAAAAGTATATAAAACTAAAACTGAAGTAGTCATTCCGATAGTTTAACCAAATATTAAATTAAAACGAACCTTAATCTTTATTTGGATTGTGATTTTCTTAATGATGCAACTCTCTTGATTCCACCTCAGATTCTTCCATCGCTAACCATTCGTCGGACTTCGCACTCAATGAGTTCTAAAATAAATGTAATCAAATTTAGGGATGGGAAGTTGGGCAATGCTAAGGTGAATTCGATCCGAAAAATATATATCTTTTATTTAATCTGATCAGATTCAAAAAATATATACACTTTATACAACTTGAATTCGATCCGAATTTTATCTCAAATTCAAACCGAATATAACCTGAAATAATATATTTATTAAAAAATATCATTTTATTCTATAAAAATATAAATTTAATTGAAAAAATAATATATAAAGAGATATTATTGTAATTATTCTAAATATATAAGATAAAATTGTATTTTTCGGTTGTGTATTTTTAACTCTAAACCCGTATTGACCCGAACATAATATCTAAAAAACAACTCTATTTGATTTGAACCTAAATTTTTTAATAGAACTCTGATTGGATCGGATCGAAATACGTCGAGTTGGAATTCGTGCCCATTCCCAATCAAATTAGTTCTTGCCTATACAAATATGAACCCGAAAAGGATCCAATTGCCCCATCTAATAAAATCAACGATTACTTAAAAAAATTAAAAACATTATACCTTTATTTAAGTAGAAACGAAATTGTTAAATCCCATATTGGGTTCGATTGAGTCAAAGGCTGTATCTCTTATTTAAGTATATTTAAATGTTAGACGAATATTTGATCGTTTAAAAGTATTTCTTTTATGGGAGTAACTTTAAAAGTAAGACCAATATGTTTTTCATATATATATATATATATATATATATACATAATTTAGAAAAGTAATTGTTACTATTTATATTATTTGTCGTTTATTTATAATTAAGAACTTAAAATAGTTGGTATTCAACTTAAGATTATTTATAGTAAAAAAACCATAAACGCACTCTCTCTCTCTATTTTTTTTTTTACAATTTGTATCAATTTCTATAGATTAAATCAATTTTTTCTTCTTTGATTTTGTTTTTGTCAGTAATGATATCGGTTTTAATATTGGTTACCGACCGTCGGTCATCTTTTTCTTTGTTTTTTTAATTTTTTAATGAGAATAATTATGTCGTTGATGACATGTTTATCTCTGTCTTTTTGGTACGTTTATCTCTATCTTTGTGGTATTTATCTCTACTTTTCTGTTATTTTTATCATAGTTGGATTTGATATCGCTACGACTGATCAATATGTCGCTTATTTGTTATCATGCCGATTTTCCCTGCCTTGGACCCTCGAATTGATTTGAATACGCGTTTTGCACTCGTGAATAGCTTTCTTACGTCGTTTGACTATGATTTACGATTTATCAGTGATATTTTAGTAATTGCATCCCCTTTTGTGATTTAGTTACCAATACAATTAGATTTGAGCATTGGTTATGTTTTTAAACTTTTCCTTTATGATCATTGTGTGATTTAAGTGACTAATTTTTGTATCAATAATTATAGAAAAATATTTTAATCATAATTTAATTTACACTTACAATTATACTTATAAATATTTATTGTAATTTATGTATTTTATTTTTAATAAAATTAACGATTTTTTTATAAAAAAAAACTTAAAACATATTTGATAGGACAAGCCCGATGCCCAGTATTCCTGCATCGCAAATATTCATTATTTTTGAATCTCAAAAAGCTTCTTCATCATCAAAGCTGGTTTGTTTACACCCCCAATGTGGGAAAAAAGCTAACCTTTTTTTTATTTATGATTTCTTTATAATTTGATTTGAAACAGAAATAATTATCACAATTCTTTGTCTTGTTTTGTGCAAAGCAACCAATTGAAAAATACAATTTCAGACAACCCCCTCGCCTTCATTGCCCTGTTTTCTTGATCACTTTATTTTAATAAATTAACAATTTTTTTAAAAAAAATCAATTAAATTTTCGTTTTTTATCAATTAATTTTTTTATTTTTTAAGACTAGCTCTGGGTTTGTTTAAATCGACAAAACTAAATCAATAACTAATTGGTCTAGTGAGATGAGAAATTAAATCTTTTAAGTAATATTAGAGGTTCAAATCATGATAATTGTAAATAAAGTAACTTGGATTGAAAAGATCGTTCTTACTTCTATATATAATTCGAATTATTTAATTAATAAATCGAATACCAATTTTTATTAAGAAAACCAACAAAACTCGAGGAAGGAGGATGGGAACTACAAATGATAAAAAGATATGGATCATGGAATGCCAATTGTCAGTTTTTATATTCAATAAATAGACCCCCCCACCCAAAAAAAATGCACGTTTATAAAACATTTCATATATGCAATATTATGCACGATGCAAGGTGTGGTCCATAATTTGCCAAGTCTTGCAAAAGCGATCGAAAATTGTGACATAATTCTTTATCTTATTGAACTAATCAGTTCAATTACTTGAATTCATCAAATGACTTTATAATTAACGAGAGTATAATCTTTATTAAAAGTCTTGAATTTAGACAATTAAATTTGTGATTGTGTGTGCATCTTTATAGTTAAAAAATATTCTAAATAAATATTATTTTTTTAATGACGTTGACTTTTTGTAATCCAAGTTCAATGTCTGCCATGGGTTTTTATTCTTAAGACTGTGATTCCTTGTAGAAAAAGAGCAATGACTGTACCCTAATTCTGTGATAACAAAAGAAAGCTTGGCCATACATTGTGGGTTGAAGATAGGATTCTAAGCTTCTTTTGTTAAATGGAAGGAGTTTTCTTTTCATTATCAAATGGGCTGAAAGAAGTAGGCATTAGTGCTGTCTTTTATGTTACACAATCCGACAATTACGTATACAAATCCAGACAACGATTAATCCAGACACTTTAGTTTTGCGTTAATTCATCCAACAGGAGAAAATCATGTAGTTTGATGTGTTAAAAAAAAAAAAAGGCAAAACAGATAAGCATCAAAATACTTGACCATTTGCCCATGATATATATATATCATGATGTTCGGACTGGAATTCTAACTACATCTGTTCTTCCTATTTAACTACACCCCTCTCTATCGGAGTTTAGAATTTTTGAGTGCCATGGCCTCACCGAGGGACGACGACCCCAACGGGTCGAAAACCGGAGACGATAACTTGGGGGATTTGTTAAGTTTAGGCCTCAGCACAGAGGCAAAGGCTGCTGCAATCAACAAGGTTTTCTCATGCAACTTCTGCATGAGAAAGTTTTATAGTTCTCAAGCATTGGGTGGACACCAGAACGCACACAAGAGGGAACGAGGGGCTGCCAAAAGGTTCGGGTCTAACAAAATCGTTCCGCCTTTGATGGCGGTTCGATCGCTAGGGGTCCGACCTCATTCGCTGGTTCACAAGGGTGTAAGATCAGAAGGGTCGTCGGTGGTGGCAAGGTTTAGTGAATCCGGGCCTATTTTTGGGGTTGCTGGGACACCGTTCTCGGTTGAAGATTCGATGGATATGATCTGGCCCGGAAGCTTCCGACTCGAGAATTTTCCGATGCAAGGACCTGAACCTGCCACTGATCCGCGCAAGGTTGATTTAAATCTGAGGTTGTAGGTGTTTTAATTGTTATCCAACTGTTGTCTAATTAATTTATATGAAGGCTTTGTTTCTGTTTAGTCTATGTTTCATCTTCCGTATAATAATCACCATGAACTGAACCTATTAAATAGTCGTGTTGTTCTTTTTAGAGGTCTCGAATTCGAGTAATTACGTCTATAAGGTATGCGTCTATAGTTAATTAATTAAAAAATTCTGAACATATATTATCTTATAATTTATCTAGACTAATAAATGAAACCACCATGAACTGCCTGTTTTTGCTTCTGCAATTCTATTGATTGTTATAACATCCAACATATATTTTCATTATGAGAAATCTTTATCAATTGTGAATACACAAAGCTAGTTAAGCTACTAATCGAGTATTAATTAAGCCGAATCCAAATTATAACATTGTGCCCAAAGTTAATCGGTAAAAAAATTGGCTGATTAGTCAATCTAAAATTAATTTGAGACCTACAACATTTACTACAGTGACTTGAAACTCGTCACATAAGTATGATGAATTTCAATAAAATATTTTTTTTATTGAAACTTGTTACTCTGACATGATAAATTCTAATAAAAAATTATATTTTTTTTAGTACTTGTCACTTCAACATAACGAGTTTAAATAAAAAGAAAATTATTTAGGTAAACTTTCATGTGGACATGACGAGTTTTCCCTATATTGTATCATTTGTCGTAGGATCCAAATTAATTTTGTAAACACGTCAATCAGTGACAGAATGGGCTCTGAACCCAAAAGTGTTGAACAAACAAAAGCTTCTTCTTGTTGGTTCCTTAAAAGAAAAACAGAAAATAGTCCGAGAAAATGATGGAAACCCATGCCTGGGAGTTTTGGATTGAGCCCAATTTTATTAAACAAATGGACCAAAACCCAGAGAATTTTCTTTCCAGTGTTCCACAAAATCCGGGGGCGGGATTTTATGTTTGTTTATTTAAGAATTTGCAATTGGTTCTCATTGCATACCGGTGACTTTGGGCATCTATGGCCGGTATTGAGCAACACAAGGCAAGTGATTCTGCTTCATCTCTGATAGATCAGCTTTATAAGGCGGTTCATGAATTTGAAGCTTTCAAGGGTGCTTCTGAGAACAAGGTGCATTGGACAGAAGTCGAACAATCTCCCGGCGTCGTTAAAGAAGAAATCCGAAGAGCTAGAAGCTAAGGAGAAGGAATACGTGGTGAAGGATGCTGTAACTCTTGCATTGATTGTAGAGGAGGAGGCAATTGTTGCTGCTAAGGAACAAGATTACTTAGACCGTGTCCAGGAGCTGAAAGATGCAGCTGTTGCTATCATTGCCGAGGCACGTGCAAATATCCAGTCAACGGTTGCAGATTCTCTTGATGCTGGGGAAAACAAAGACACCAAGGTAAGCAGTTCTGTTGGTGATAAAAACTCCCCTGATGAGGACTTTCCTTGTAAAACAAGTGAAAATACTGAAAACATGGCTGCCAATGTTAAGCCACGTCCAGAGCTGACAAACTTTTGTGAGCAAATGGATGCAAAAGGACCTCAGAATTTCGTAACAGAGAATCTGAAATTTCTTAATGACATTTGTCGGGAACTTCCCCTTGCACTTGAAAGTGCAAGCGAACCAGCCCTTTTGGTGCTGAATTCACTGGAGGGGTTTTACCCTCCGGATGAAACAACTCAAATGGTGGATAAGACGGATGCCTCCCTTCAGGGCATGCGCAAGTCCCGTGTCGTCTTATTAGAAGCCATGGCTAGTTTTTTGGCCAAATTTGACCACAATGATACTCTCCTTTTGAACCCTGAAATCAAGCTGCTAGCCAAGGTAATTTCTGATGAGTGGAAACCTAAGTTGTCTAATGCAGGCAGTGGTGCTGCCATTGACAATTCATTGGAAGCTGAAGCATTTTTGCAGCTCCTTGCTACTTTTAAGATCGCTTCGGAGTTTGAGAAAGAACGACTCTGCAAGCTTGTTTTTGTAGTTGCTCACAGCCGGCAGGCACCTGAGCTTTGTCGTTCCCTTGGATTAACACCGAAAATGCCAGGTCGGTATGGAGGTAGGATCATTGTTTCCATATGATGAATCTCGAGTCAGCACTAATGTATTTGTGTCTTGCGGATGGCTATACCACTGTTTGATGTTAATTTGCTAAACCAAGTCTTACTATGGCAGGTCTTGTTGAGTTATTGATTAACAGCGGGAGACAAGTCTATGCAGTACAATTTATTCATTCATTCCAGCTTACCGAAAGGTTTCCTCCTGTGCCCCTCTTGAAGATGTTCTTGAAAGATTTGCGGAGAAACTCACAAGGGAAGGGGGGCTCTCGTGGTGCTGATGGTTCACAGGTAATGTATGCTTATACCGACGATCCGTTACTATGATTTATCTATATACTAAAATACCAACCGGTGATTTCTTCTTCATATACAGGATGACATAAATGCACGAGAACTTGCTGCCTTGAAAGCCATCATAAGATGTGCTCAAGACTATGGCCTAGAAGCAGATTACTCCCTAGATCCACTCCAGAAAAGGTTGGCTCAACTCGAGAAAGCAAAAGCAGACTCTAAGAAAAGAGGGGGAGATTCTGGTAAACACCACCCGCGGAAGAAATCGAGACCCAACAGTGGTTTTCGAGGATTTCGGGGACCTCCAGGTAGGCAAGCTCCTCCGGTTTACAACCAAAGGACTGCCTTTCAGGTATGCCTGAAAGGTATACTCATGCTGGTCCCAACCCCTACAGCTATCAAGTCCCGAACCAACCGGCCTATGCCCCTCAAGCCAATGATCAAAGATTATATTACTATACTCAAGATGACAAAATTCCGACGCCGTCACACAATGCAGCTACATCTAACTATGGAAGCTACAGTGGTGGCGGATTGCAACCATCACAGCAGTCATTTATGTAGTTTTTTTTTGTTAATATTAAAGTTCACCATAGATGCATGATCAGTTCAAAGAATTTTTATCCCCGATGTGGTTCTAACTGATTACATACCCATCCTTTTTTTCCCCGTTTAAATCTTAAATTAACAGATTTTTATTAGTTTCTAATATACTCATAAATGCAATTTTGTACGAAACATACTACACACTAAATATAAGCACGAGTGAGGCAAGCAAAAGCGTAAACAAACGTAGACTGACCTCAGCTTCATCTCAAGATGTTTACCCAGTAATGCTGAGTTTATAACACTACACAATCATTCAAAAGATTGTTAAAGTTAATTTAAAAAAGTGTAGTTAATTAATGTATTTAAAGATATCGAGAACGGCAGCATGAAAATCGTCCAAGTCTTTGATTTCGGAATCGGTGAAGTGTTCATGGAGTGATTTGAACACATGACTTAACATCTGTGTAGAACAAATAACATACCTTTTGCCATGAAATTACCCATGTTGATGTTTTTCTTTATCAAACCATTACCTTACCTGCATGTAATAATTAAAGGATAAATCTTTTAGGCCACAACCCTAACCCTACCTCTTTATTCCTTTTACAATTCTTACGCCAACAGGTTTAGACCAGCAATTCAAAGTTGCTTTTATTAATTAGTAAACTTGATTCAGAATTTAAATAAATTTTGATTATGATTGTTATTTTCAACTGTAATAAATCTCTCTTAAAAGGTGTCTTTTAAATTATTTATTGTCGACTGTAATAACCGGGTAGAAAAGAGAGAGTAACAAAAATGATAAATATATATAGTTTACTTATTCATTACCATTTATTTATATGCCTGTTTATTTATATTGTTTTCGCTATTTTTCATCATGTAATATATTTTGCTTTTTAGCCTATAGCTTTACTTGCTATATTTTTTAGGAATATTTTCATTGATATTTTATTTTAGATTGAAGAGATTAATTCACATTGCCTTTTTTGGATCCATTTGATGATTTTTTAGGATGTACTTAAAAAATCGAGTCCCACGGTGAGCAATTCATAATTCTGACTGCCAGAGATCTTCTACGGAAGCTGCTCTCAACCTGACGTTGAGGGCAACCTACTACCTTACCTCCCCTCATCTCATTACATATGGAAATAGGGTCAACTACTTTTTAAAGAATCGATTTGAGTGTTTAATGATGGTTGGGTTAATACCTATAACAAATCACAACAACAAAAAATTACTTTTAAATCATTTATTTTAAGTGATTAATTTTATACTAGCACATGCTTAGTTTAATATCCGTCTGTGATCCTAAACGGTTAATATAAATTAATTTTAGTAATTAATAAAATACATTATTATAACTTTAAAAGTGAAATAAACAATGACATGAACAAACTTCATAGTCTTTTGCATATGACCAACAGTGGGGGGGGGGCACTCTATACTACTCTCAAACAAAAGCTGTTAAGGGCGAGTACTAAAAATGATGGTAAATATTTCATACAGGACCCTTTCAACTTCCCCCAATCTGAGGATGGCAGCCATATAACAATTTAAACACAATAAATGTATCCAAATGAGTCTGGATTGATTGGTTCACGAAGGAACCCAGAGTGTACCCGTTTACTGAGTGCGCATCCTGCTACACTCGGCTGCCCTCACTTGGGAGAAGTAAGGATGGACCTGCAGCATGAAAATAAATTGTATCACATGCCAAGCAATGGGAGTTCATTACTACGTTACTCGAACTCAGCTGTACGAATTGAACACCGGAATGATTGGATTTTTTAAAGCCTTTTCATGTATTTGGAGAATCCTTGAAAATCATATACCCGAACCCATTACTCAGACAAGTGTTAGCACATATAGACCTACCGTGGCTTCTTTTGCAGTTAGCCTGTCCTGATGGTCGTACCGAAGCAACTTATCAAGAAAATCGATAGCCTGAAAGCCAAAGAGCTCAAAGAATGAAAGTTACTATTAACGTTTAGTTTACTGTAACTGAACTTACAGTATTCAACTTCCTAATAGTATGCCTCAAGAAGAAAAATAACCTCTGGAGAAACAAGATGTTGATTATCTGCATTAATAAATTTGGACCAAGGTTTGCGGCTGTGCCTGAAAAACAATATACCAAAAACATTAATGGAGAAAAAATTGCACTGCACACTATTAACATGTCTACTCATCCATGTGTGAAACTGCAGCACCATAGGGTCCACAGCCATGACTTAATGCTAACCAGAGTTTTTGTTCATGATAAGTACGAAATCATGCATTATGTTGCATCGACTCTTCAATTTTTGTCAAAAACCCATATCAAGCATGTGTCCGGATATAGGTATGGGGATATGAGTTATGACCCTCCAAATATATATATAAAAACCTAGAAACAATTAAGCATACCCATGCCAGACACATACACGTATCAGACACTCATCCTGGAGATCGAGTAACATTGAATCAGCATATTGGATATATTAATTCTTAATATACCTTCCAACAAGAGCATCAAGTTGAGGATCCAGCTCTAAATGGTATTTGTTCAGATATGCATTTAACTCGTCAGTTCCTAGCGCCTGAAGTTACATTAATGACAGTCGAAAGCTTAGTAGCATCAGCATAAACTGGCAAAACTTTGTAAAGGAAGCCGAAAAAAAGAAATATAGAACTTATTGTTTGATAGTGCATGTAAAGTACACCCCCTTATCCCCTATCAAGTAATGACTATGAAGAAGGAATAAATAATTAAATCGAAACCTGCATGGATAATGCTGCATCTACAAACAATAGCAAATAAACAGCACTAGCAGGTGCCTGAAAAGGTTGTGAAGATGTAGATCACAAAAGCAAGATGAATAATATAAGTTGGACGAGGAACAATACAAATATCTAGACTAATACGTTACTAGTAGGAGTAAAAAAACATGCATTATACCAGCTGGAAAGTCAATTTAACAAGACAAATGATTAGGAAAATAAATATTCAGCAACAACATTTTAACATCTGCCAATCTGCAGAAGCATATTACCTTGGTAATTTTAACTAGTTGATCCTGGTTGTCATGGCCGTAGAAGAATGGTTCCTTCCGGAATATCTACTCAATCAAACATCATAACTACTATATTAGGCACGAAATATTGAAGTTTCAAGTCAAAGCTTAATGCATTTAAACTAGAAAAAGAATATTTCTCACCATTCCTGCGAACATACAACCAAGGCTCCATAGGTCCAAGGAATAATCATAGTCCTGCAAATCTACCAGAAGCTCAGGCCCCTTAAAGTACCTGAGAAGTAAGGAGGGCAATTAAACTTCTCAGAATTGAATCTATATTGTATCTGACAAAGTAAACTGAAGGAAAACACTTGGAAATGTATTAAGATTCCAAAAATACAAATCTGTTTAGTTCTGTTTTTCTTAAAAGATTATAGGTCTTTCCTTCTTTTAAAAGGTTCTTGTATCCAAGAATAGCATAATCTAAAGGACTTGAAATCTGGAGCTTCTTCTCATCCTCAAATGGTTGAAAGTAATAGCACTTGTCTATATAAAAGATAATAACAACAATAAAGGCAGAAGTACTATTCAAGCATCCAGCTAGTTCTTTAAAAATAAATAAATGTGGTTCAATCTAATTTCCCACAGATTGTCTTGGTTAATGAGTTTTGTACTAAATTTTGCATATCTATGAATCAGATAGGGAAGCCACTTCAAGGTACAGCCTTATAACACAGCAAGCATACATAAAATTAATCAAAAAATAATTTTCTTAAATTTTTTAGAAAAGGACAAATATCTAATGCTAGTCTGTTTCAATGTCTCCATTAAAATAAGCAATCTTGAAAAATAAAAAGGTATACGACTGGGAAAGTTGGTCATATGATTCATGATGTCTAATGTCTTCAAAGCATTACCTGGAAGCCACACGGACATTATACTCTTTCTCAGGATGGTAAAACTCCGCAAGTCCCCAATCTATCAAGCGAAGTTTGCGCAACTCATGATCTATCATGACATTGTGAGGCTTTACATCTCTATGCATTATTCCTTGCGAATGGCAGTAATCTAAAGCCTACAAAGCAAAGAAATATCTCCTTATCATTCTTTAATGCAAACATGCATGTCAGGAACCCTCCAACAAGCAATCACTAAATAATATCATGACGGAGCAAAGTTTAATACATTGAAAGTTAGAATGAGGAACATAATGTTACCTTGAGAAGTTTATATATAGTAGCGAATGTCATAGTCTGTCAAAGTTGGGTAGAGAACTTTGAAATCTGTACTGTTGACATACTCAAATATCAAGCTTGGTGTTTTTGAGTGCGGATCTCTCACGATATCAAGAAGTTTAACAATATTTGGGCCACCACATAGATTCTGAAGGATTTTAATCTCTCTCTTTATCTGCCAATAATAACAAGAATAATAAATAAAGCTTATTTCTATAATCTATAGCCAATGATTCTCCGACAAAATCCCATGTTTGACATATATTTGGGCAAAGGTACATGGATTATTACACTCCAAGTACATAGAATTTTATTTTTTAAAAGAAAACCGAACACACTCATGTAAAACACATGCTCGTATCCAACATTCACATCCAAATCCAAGTAAAATAGTCTAACTGTTATTTTCTGATATAAATTTACTCGAACCCCGATCAATTTGACAGATAACAGAAGTACTAACCTTCTTTTTCTTGACAGGCTTGAGGATTTTGATTATACAACGCTCATTGTTGTTGACATTTATGCCCTCAAAAACCTCACTGTATTTTCCCCTTCCAACTTTTCGAACAACCTCATAATCATCTTGATCACTAAAAGAGAAACACGAAAAAGATGAAGAAAAAAAGGAATTTACACCAATCCTGAACGAACCAAAGAACTAGAAGATTCGGATTATATGTAAAATGTTACACAAATTCTCAAAGGAAACGCTGTTAGTAAGATTCAAATATCTCATTAAGTTAACTCCACAAATCCCGAATTGGCATTACTCGACGAAACCTAATGTAACTTTCGACTAAGACAATCAAATGGAAAATCCAATAATCAAGGACCAAGGAACTTTTCCAGGAATTGATTTAAAAATTACCCCCATTGAACAGTGAGGGACTCGTAATCCCAGTACTCCTTGGGACGAAGAACGTTGACGTCAGTATAAACGCGAGATTTGGACATGACTCGTCGGCGAATCGGACAGGAGAACTCGTCGATCTTAGGGTTATCGCCACCGGGGTGGGCGAAGGGAAGGCGGGAGGCGACGATGGCGCAAACTAGCAATAGGCAAAATAAAAGTGGAAGGTTGGCGCGTCGCGCATTCAAGCCAATTAAGCTTAGCCCATTTATATTCATTCGGGTCTACAATCCGACTTATCAACAAATCTAATTTGTTTTATTTAACAGTCTCCTTAAATACTTGAAAATGACTAAAGATACATATTATAATGGAGGTCAAAAGGATACACTGATGCTAACTTCTAAATCGAAAAGGATAATTAACTATTGTAATTAACGAATGAAATGATGGATTTACTAAATTGGTAACTCAAATATGACAGATGAATTGTCATATCACCACCGTAAATTGATATATTAGTATCATAATGATTAATGAAAAAAAACGTTGGTAAAATAATCACATTAGATTTATTGTCTGAGTTTTAAAACCACATTAAAAAATAATACAAGCGTCATATTAATTTTATTTTACAAGTACAAAAACTTATAATATCTTCTTACTAAAAAGATAAGACCGATTTGAGCCCAATTGGTCACAATTTTGAAGGCCGAATAGGTAACCACTGAACTTGTGCTTGCCCCAATTGCCAAGCCGAACAATAGACGATCCTTGGCTAGGCTTATTCATAAGCTACAAGTTCTTCCATATCAAGAAAAAAAATTATATAGATCAGGATTGGTGAGTGTGATTTTTAGAAAATTTCAATTTTTTTTATATATTTTAAACATTATTTTTATATTTTTTTATTAATAATCTATTTTCATTTCTTAAATTTTTATAAGTTTATTTTTCAATATAAAATTATGCCTATATACCGGACATAGACAGTGTTGAGTAGCCAATTATAGCCATTATATATAGAATGAAAATGCTTATCGGCAGCACAAGATGTTTCAATAATTAAAAACACTGCCTTTTTATCAGTCGTGCTGTAAAGCTTTCTTCTTTACTTGATTTTTGTCTCTCAGCATGTGTTACACAGTTCTTAGCATCCGATGATTCCGCTTCCCTAATTCACTGTCTTTTTCTTTGTTCTGGGAACGACACTCTTGCAGCCATTGGAAGAGCTTAAGCAACGACATTAACCCTCTCCTGTCTAATTAGCTCTTGATCAAATGGATCGGTCCCTTAATAATCTTGTACTTGTCGTTTCTCTCTCCTTGTGTCTTGGTTTATGCTTGTTTCCTGGTACAGCATCAGCTAAGCTAAGAAAAAACTACTACCACAAAACTTGTCCCAATGTAGAGAACATTGTTAGAGATGCTGTCACCAAGAAATTCCGACAAACTTTCGTCACGGCTCCGGCGACGATCCGGCTCTTCTTCCATGATTGCTTTGTGCAGGTACATTGAAAGAACACCCTCGTGTCCATATTGGCTAAATCTGTTCAACCTTTCTTGTACTAATGTTTTCTTGTATTTTCTTTTGACAAGGGTTGCGATGCCTCGGTGATGATCGCATCGTCCGGTGGCAACAAGGCCGAGAAGGATCACACCGATAACCTGTCATTAGCCGGAGATGGATTCGACACTGTGATCAAAGCCAAAGAAGCAGTGGATGCGGTTCCAAGTTGCAGAAACAAGGTCTCTTGTGCTGATATATTGGCAATGGCTACACGAGATGCTATTGCACTGGTTTGTCCCCTTTCTTTCAATTTAGGAATTTACATCCATGATTTATTTGTTAAAAAAAACTCTTTTTTCTGAAATTTACTTGCACGATAAACACAATACGATCGAAAACGGATTATGATATTACAGTCAGGTGGACCATATTATGAGGTTGAGCTGGGGAGATTAGATGGGTTAAGTTCAACAGCAGCTAATGTAAACGGAAAGCTCCCTCAACCATTTTTCAACTTGAATCAGCTCAATTCTCTATTTGCAGCAAATGGATTCACCCAAAAGAACATGATTGCTCTTTCAGGTACTAACACAATTAACCACTAAATTTTATTCGAATTCCTATTTATATTATTACACAAGTAGGAATTCGAATAAAATTTTAAAACATTTGAATTATTATTTCCTCTTAAAAGTTAATAATAACAAAGAGTTGAAACATGATGATGGATAAATGTGCGTAGGGTCCCTTTGAAAGGGCTCTGTGTCCCTTGTGAGTTGATCTAGATTTATATTAGCTGGCATTAGTTAAGGAGAGTATAAAAGCAATAGGACTTTTCCTTTTGAAACTATAAAAGCAATATGATTAGGGTGTGTCTTCAAATCAACTTTTTTCTTAATATGAAAAAGGGTATTTTGAGTAGTCCCAACTTCTAGCGTTAAATCATGATTGCATATGAATAATAAGATTTGTTTATTTCTATCGTAAAAGTCCGTTATAATGATCGTCTTAATCTGACTTGTTTTATTCATAATGTCAAGATTCAAATATTAATACGTTATTAGAGAAATTATATTAGTTTAATGACATTAATGTGTGCATTTAATCATTAACACGACACACTGAATTTTGAAAATTGCAGCGGCCCACACTGTTGGATTCTCCCATTGCAGCAAGTTTGCGAACCGAATACACAATTTCAGCCATCTAAACGCAGTGGACCCTGCACTGGACCGAGGCTATGCCGCCCGGCTTCGACAAATGTGCCCCAAAAACGTTGACACCAGGGTGGCCATCGATATGGACGTGAAAACGCCAAGGAAATTCGACAACGTTTACTTTAAGAACCTGCAGAAAGGGAAGGGTCTGTTCAGCTCGGACCAGGTTTTGTTCAACGATCCGAGGTCTAAACCAACTGTAAACGGTTGGGCCAACGACTCGTATGCCTTTAGACGAGCGTTTATTGCTGCCATTACTAAGCTGGGAAGGGTAGGTGTTAAGACCGGGAACAAGGGCAATATTCGTACAAACTGTGCTGCCTTTAACTGAACCTTTTTGAAAATGAATCATGTTTTGCTTTGATGTTGTAATAACTTAAGAAATGGTTCTGTGTTAGTACCCAGTTTTCAGAGTTATAACATTCTTCATAGGTTGTGATAAACCGATTACATCAATGTCGGATTATGTTTCGATTCTGAGTCGAGGCCAACATATCATAAACACAATGTCGTATGTTATAAGAACACATCTGCAAATTCTCTTAGACCATAAAATGAAAACTTGAACCAATCCAATTATCCGAATTTTTTTCAGTATGAAGTAGATGGACAATTCGATCTGAAAAATGAGATCCTCGAAACCGATCACATAACATGAAACTTATCCTAAGATGTTTCCAAGCCAAAAATTTATAGTCCTGCTTACAAGCATATGATGCACTCAGCAATATATAGACAGTGTTCGATGATGTTGGAGTGATTGACATTGAACACCCACGGACCAGAGCCAAAGATCTAACTCCACACTCAGAACCTGAAAATCACAAAAAAGAGAAAAGAAGATCCATAAGAACAAAAAAAAGGGAGAAAAAACGAAAACCGAGGAACTGCATAGACTAAGATCATCTAAGTTGGACTAACATAAACATTGAACAACATCCTCAGCACAATCGGTTATTTCGGTTTAATACAATCCAGATCACTTGCAAATGAAAACTCAGCATTCGTAGCATATAATCAATTTTCCAAGAATTCCTCACCAAAAGGAATATAGGTCGACTCGAAATCGATTTCTTCCATCAAGGAATTGAAATGATGGCACTACATGATTCATTTGAGGGCATAAAAACCTTTACTAAGAGAGTTTTACACAGTGATGACTCATAAATCAACATTAAGAGTAAGCATACGATCACGTTTAAAGAATTCCGACCTACCTGCTTTCCGGACGTTATACTTAGTAACACTCTCATTTTCTCCACAGCATAAATCGAACATGCCCGAAGTTCAACTTCCTCTTCAGTTCCAGCACCTATTTCGCTGCTAGCCTGAATGGCATTTGCAATGCTCGAACTATATTTCAGCACACCAAGCTCCTGGAGCACAGCTGGAACAATATAATCAGCAAACATAGTGATCGAACCAAAATCATTGAATTCTCCATATCCTTGGCCCTTGAATGCACCCTACAAGTCAGCAGCAAATATTTGTGCTCTTTGTACAAGAATACCAGATACGTTTATACACCGAGCGATCTCGAAAGCCTGCAATATTTTCATCAAACAGAGTAAACTTTTCGATTCTTCAGCGTGATGCATTTTCGGTTAATTATATCAAATCGATTCGAAACTGTACCCGGAAAATGACGTGTGACGAGTGCGACAAGCTTTACAGCGGATTTTCCACACGATTCAACAAGTTTTGATGCCTCACCCTCAAAGCTTCTTTCAAGTTCAAAACCAACCTAAACCACGAAAATCAATGATAGTGAACGCAGATTAACAAGGCAATACCATCCATACTATCTATGGAATTCGAATGCTGAAAAAAATGAACTTAAATACTTCCGAGATGAGACAAAAACCCCAGTGATTAGTAGAACATACTGCACCTCATGCAACAAGCGATCCCATTCCTCATCCGAAGGAAGTGGTCGAGGCCATTTCAATAGCTCGCGCAGTTGAGGACCTGAATACAAATATCAGCGCATCATTTCCTATCAACACGAAGAGCTTACGAATATGATCGTGAAGGTTATGACAGTGTCAAACACATAAACAAGGCCACTTATTGATAGGAGAACATGTCAACCTTTACATAAACGGTATTCACAGACAAGAGAAGACCGGAAGTTCAAGACCAAACAGAATTACCTGTGTATTTTTGCAGACAATTGGCTTCGAATGCAGAGTTGTCATTAAGCAAAGCATCCTTTGATCCCTTGGCCAAATGATCATAATTTAGATCCTTATTTACGAATAGTAAAACCAATACACAAGGGGGAGAAAACGTAAGTCTAGAATTCTAATACTCATTAATGGTAATAACAAATGTTTTGCTAACCATTAATTCCTTTTGCACAGACAGATTACAATGAAGCCAAAATAATATCATTAACCAAAAGTATACTTCAGTGTTTCTACATTTTCAAAGAGAAAACCCCAGAACATGTAAAAAGAAAAAAAAAGGAATTTACCGGCCAAAAACAGAAATTCAAAGCATCCAAAACAAAAAGGTATTGAACGGTGAGGGGTCCATTGTCAAAATAATGAATCCCTTCGTAATCCCACTCCACTTTGTGAAAAGACTCTTTCATATTCTCCACTACTTTCTCGATCCCTGCACTCCAAAAAAACCCCACAATCATATTCTTTTTAACGTAGAAGAAACCCCACATTTTCAATAAAAAAACTGAGGAATATACACACACACATATATATAGAGAAAGAGAAGAACCTGAAGAATCAATAGTAACGTGAGAAGAATTATGAGCCACCCAAGCAGAGCTTCCTCTCACTTCCTCTCACTTCCTCCATAGCCGCTGCTTTTAGAGAAGAATAAGAAAAACAAAAACGGTGTCCTTTGAACAACTCTAGAGAAAACCAAAGACTTTTAAAAGCCAAAAAGGGAAGACATAATGGTCTTCCTTTTTTTATACTAACACGCATGAACCCATATTTCACGAGCTATTTGTTTGCGTTTATTCAAGCTTTTCCCGTTTTTGTGGTCTGACATTAATCATATCTTACTCCGGGGACAACACAAAAGGCAGAGAGTTCTCTAGAACCTTAAAAAAAAAAAATGAGTAATAACTTTTTATTTTTTTATGTTTGAAGATTCATCTTTTAGTAGTAATTAAAAAGATAAAAAATAGATATTACACACTCAAATTTAGTTCGGATATCAATTGTTGTTTATTGCCTCCTAGTATGTTGATGGTTCACCGTCCTCTGTTAAAAGACAGTATGTAATATTACCTTCTATAACATAATCTGAGTGCCAATTGAGACGGCTTCTTACATGATCTGATTGACGAGTTGTTGGTGCTTCAGAACTCTCTAGTTCTTGTTCATCATGTGTTGGTTCTGCTTCTGAAGAATCTCCTTGTTCAAACTCCTTTTCCACATTTATCTGTGTAGTCTTTGACTTTTCAGTGCTATCATCGTTTTCTTTTCTTTGTAGTTTATCCTCTACAAAGATAACATCTTGCTGATGATCACTTTGCGGGCAGTGGGATCCCAAAGCATTCTAGCTTTCTTCCAATACTAGAGAGAATTTAGAGAGTTTCTTGAGAGTTGTTTTCTCCTTTTTATCAAGAGAGAATTATCATTGTTTTCTCCTTGGTAGATCGAGAGAGGTTGTAATTCATATTTTCTCATAGTGAAATTCTTCTACCATTGCCCGTGGTTTTTACCCTAAATATTTTAGGGGTTTTCCACGTAAATTTTGTGTCTCTTTTATCTTTATTTTTATTTTCTCAAATTATCAGTTGCGATTTTTCTCTATCCGATAGCCGTTGAGAAAATAAAAAATGAAGATAAAAGAAACACAAAATTTACGTGGAAAATTCCTAAAATATTTAGGGTAAAAAACCACGGGCAACGGTAGAAGAATTTCACTATGAGAAAATAGGAATTACAACCTCTCTCGATCTACCAAGGAGAAAACAATGATAATTCTCTCTTGATAAAAAGGAGAAAACAACTCTCAAGAAATTCTCTAAATTCTCTCTAGTATTGGAAGAAAGCTAGAATGTTTTGGGATAATTTTGAAGCTAAATGAGCTAGGGTATTTACAGTTGAAGCTCTAAGGACTAATTTGTAAATACCCTAAATTATAATGGCTAAAATTATGATTTTACCATTGTCCAAAATTCAACAAAAACCCAACCTTTTTGACAATTTTTTTTTCGTTGGAATTTTTTTTATTAGCACCTTTCGGTGCTTGCCAAGACTTTTCAACAATCTCCCACTTGAAGATTTGATTGGAAAAATCATATCTTCACACCATTATTTCTACCTTGTACCTTCATGTTGCTTACGTTTCTGACAGGCCACAGGAGGATCGACACCAGGTAAATTTATTAGCATTGATTGCCTTCGTCATGAAATATGCTATGTTGTCTTTGGTATGGATCTTCTGTATGTCTACCGTTCCTTCTTCCACCTTTTCACGAATGAAGTGGTACTGAACTCGTATGTGTTTTGTCCTTGAATGAAATGTTGGATTCTTTGCTAGATGCAAGGCGCTTTGACTATCACAAAATAGAGAGACATACTCTTGATTATGCCCAAACTCCTCCAACAGCATCTTCAACCAAATTGCTTCTTTACTGGCTTGTGTAGCTGCTACATATTCTTCCTCTGTTGTGGATGTAGCCACAACTGATTGCAACTTAGAAACCCAGCTTACAGCTCCACCAGCAACTTTGAACACATACCTTGTAGTAGATTTGCTTTTATCCAAATCCCCTGCATAGTCAAAATCTACATACCCATTGATTAGTAAATTTGATCCTCCGTAACATAATGCAACATTTGGGGTCCCTTTGATGTATCTCAGGATCCTCTTTATTGTATTTCAATGCTCTATGCCTGGATTCGCCATGTACCGACTAACCACTCCTACTGTTTGTGCAATGTCTGGTCTTGTGCATATCATAGCAAACATTAAACTTCCCACTGCTGATGCATACGGTACTCGAGACATCTCCATCCTCTCTTCTTCACTGCTAGGACTCATACTGGAGGATAATTTTAAGTTAATAGGAAGAGGGGTAGAAATTGGCTTACAATCTTGCATGTTGAATCATGACAAGATCTTCTTCAAGTAATTCTTTTGTGAAAGCCAAATCTTCCTATTACTTCTGTCTCAGTGAATTTGCATCCCTAGAATCTTGTTTGCTGATCCCAAGTCCTTCATTTCAAATTCCCTAGCCAGTTGTGCATTCAATTCTTCAATATGATCTTTGTTGGGTCCTGCAACCAACATGTCATCTACATACAACAACAATATAACAAAATTGTTATCACCAGACCTCTTGAAATAAGCACAAGGGTCTGCATTAAGTCTGTTGTATCCAAGGCACATAATGAAGGAATCAAATCTCTTATACGAACACCTCGGCGCATGCTTTAGACCGTACAGAGATTTGTTCAACCTGCAAACCAAGTTCTTCTTTTCTTCTTCTTCAAAACCTTCAGGCTGGGGCATATAAATCTCTTCTTCGAGATTTCCATGAAGAAAAGCTGTTTTAACATCTAGCTGCTCTAGATGTAAGTTCAATGTAGCACACATTGCCAAAACTACTCGAGCTGTTGTTAGTCGAACCACAGGAGAAAATATTTCATTGAAATCAATACCTTCTTTTTGAGCATATCCTTTGACCACCAGTCTTGCACGATACTTCTCAACTTGATCGTCACCATTTCGCTTTATTTTGAAGACCCATTTGTTACCAATTGGCTTCCTTCCTTGTGGTAGTGGTACAAGATCCCATGTATTATTTTTATGAAGGGCTTCAATTTCTTCTTGCATCGTCATCACCCACAGTGAAGCATCTGAGTTGTTTATTGCCTCCTGGCATGTTGATGGCTCACCGTCCTCTGTTAAAAGGCAGTATGCAATATTACCTTCTATAACATAATCTGAGTGCCAATTGGGACGTCTTCTTACACGATCTGATTGACGAGTTGTTGGTGCTTCAGAACTCTTTGGTTCTTGTTCATCATGTGTTGGTTCTGCTTCTGAAGAATCTCTTTGTTCAAACTCCTTTTCCACATTTATCTGTGTAGTCTCTGACTTTTCAGTGCTATCATCGTCTTCTTTTATTTGTAGTTTATCCTCTACAAAGATAACATCCCTGCTGATGATCACTTTGCGGGCAGTGGGATCCCACAAGCGATACCCCTTTACTCCATCAACATACCCCAAGAATTTACATTTCCTGGATTTTGGATCCAGCTTTGAGATTTCTTGGGAGTTATACATCACGTACACAATACTTCCAAATATATGGAGGTTTGAATAATCAGCTGGTTTACCAGTCCACATCTCCATTGGTGTCTTCAGCTCTATTGCAGTTGATTGAGCTCGATTCACCAAATAACAAGC
This sequence comes from Hibiscus syriacus, assembly GCF_006381635.1. Classification (NCBI taxonomy): domain Eukaryota; kingdom Viridiplantae; phylum Streptophyta; class Magnoliopsida; order Malvales; family Malvaceae; genus Hibiscus; species Hibiscus syriacus. The sequence continues at coordinate 1,386,669 of NW_024063172.1, read as the reverse complement.
GGTATTGACTGCTTCTGCCTAAAATGATTTTTCTAGGTCTGCATCCCTCAACATTGCTCTTGTTCTTTCTAACAAGTTTCTGTTCATCCGCTCTGCCACTACATTTTGTTGAGGAGTGTTTGCCACTGTGAACTGTCTTTTGATGCATTATTTCCTGCAAAAGTCATCAAATTCTTCGCTTGTGTATTCTCCTCCATTATCTGTTCTGAAACACTTGATCTTATTTCCAGAATCAAGTTCCACCCGCGCTTTGAAGATTTTGAAGGTTGAAAACACATATGACTTCTTCTTAATAGGATACACCTAACATCTCCTAGAGTAGTCATCAATAAATGAGACAAAGTATTTTGCTCCACCTAGGGATGTAACTGGTGCTTGCCATACGTCAGAATGAACCAATTCTAGAACATTTTTGCCTCTAGAATTTGACGTGTTGAATTTCAACCGGTGCTGCTTACTTGTTATACAATGCTCACACAAAAGAAGTGATACCTTTGTTAAGCCGGGAAGTAGCTTTTGCTCTACAAGGACTTTCATTCCTTGTTCTGACATGTGTCCAAGTTTCTGATGCTATAGCATTGCAGAATCAGAACTACATGAGGCAACAGAGGCTTCTGCTTCTAGCAAAGTCTCTCCCTTCAGCATGTACAAGTTTGCTGCTATCTTTTCACCTTTCAGCACCACAATCGCTCCACGGAACACCTTCATGATTCCTTTTCGTGTTTCAATCTTGCTTGCATTATTATCCAACAATCTGTAGGATAAAAATTTTTCTTTAGGCCTTTCACGTGCCCACATCTCGAACAACTTTAATTGTTCCATCATACATCTTTAATTTGATGGTTCCCACGCCAATGATCTCTAAGGCATGATCATTGCAACTATACACAGATCCTCCTGAAACAGGTTCATACTGATGGAACCATTCTCTTCTTGAGGTCATGTGATATGTTGCTCCTGAATCAATGAGCTATATATCTGCAAATCTTTTTCTTCCTTCCACGGTGGTTGACGCTTCACAGCATAATGCATCTCCATCATCTAAAGTGTTTGCGGTATTGCCTTGTGGATTGGAGTTTTTATTTAGACTCCAACAATCCTTCTTCAAGTGACCCTTCTTTCCACAGTTGTAGCACTTTAAATTCTTCTTGCTCCTCGACTTTGATCTACCATGTTTGTGACTGCTGCTTTGGCCACGTTCTGTTGATCTCCCTCTCATCGTTGTCAACGCTTCTGCTTGTTGCAGATTTACTTGTCTGTCTTCCTTGTTCTTGCGCCGATTTTCTTCTTGTAGAACAGCAGCTGCAACGTCATTGAAGACTAGACTGGTGACATTATTGTTTGTCAAGTTGATGATGAGTTGATCATACGAATCCGGTAGACTTTGAAGTATAAGTTCAGCACGTTCTTGTTCTACTATTTTATAGCTTAAGGATATAAGCTGAGAAAATAAAGTGTTCAGTGTGTTTAAGTGCTCCGTCACTGAAGTAGATTCTGACATACGGAGAGTGTACAATTTCCTCTTAAGGAAAATTTTATTATGCAACGATGTGGCCTCGTACAATTTGGTGAGATGATCTCATATCTCCTTAGTTGTCTTCTTCTCCTCGATGCTTGACAATACTTCATCTGCTAATGCTAGATGAAAGTTTGCCATAGTATTTCCGTCCATCTCGTTCCATTTGTTGTCATCTGTGAACTCCACCGACCTTTCATTTATAGCCGCTAGACACCCGTCTTTCCTCAAGATGGCCTTCATCTTCAATTTCCACAATGAGAAATTTCTCCCATTGAACTTTTTAATATCAAATTTCGTTGTCATAGCTTCTTTTACGGATAGCTCCCACTATTTCACTATCGTGAATAGTTCTCTAGAACCTTCAAAAAATGGGTAATAACTTCTTATTTTCTTATGTTGGAGGATCCACCTTTTGGTGGTAACCACAAAGACAATAAGCAGATATTACACACTTAAATCTGGCTCTAATACCAATTGTTGCGGAAGACGGCTATCGGATAGAGCAAAATCGCAACTGATAATTTGAGAAAATAAAAATGAAGATAAAAGAGACACAAAATTTACGTGAAAACCCCCTAAAATATTTAGGGTAAAAAACCACGGGCAACGGTAGAAGAATTTCACTATGAGAAAATAGGAATTACAACCTCTCTCGATTTACCAAGGAGAAAATAATGATAATTCTCTCTTGATAAAAAGGAGAAAACAACTCTCAAGAAACTCTCTAAATTCTCTCTAGTATTGGAAGAAAGCTAGAATGTTTTGGGATAATTTTGAAGCTAAATGAGTTAGGGTATTTATAGTTGAAGCTCTAAGGACTAATTTGTAAATACCCTAAATTACAATGGCTAAAATTATGATTTTACCATTGTCCAAAATTCAACAAAAACCCAACCTTTTTGACAAATTTTTTTCCGGTGGAATTTTTTTTTATTAGCACCTTTCGGTACTTGCCAAGACTTTTCAACAGTAACGTGAGAAGAATTATGAGCCACCCAAACATAGCTTCCTCTCACTTCCTCCATAGCCGCTGCTTTTAGAGAAGAAGAAGAAAACAAAAACGGTGTCCTTTGAACAACTCTAAAGAAAACCAAAGACTTTTAAAAGCCAAAAAGGGTAGATATAATGGTCTTCCTTTTTTTATACTAACACGCATGAACCCATATTTTACGAGCTATTTGTTTGCGTTTATTGAAGTTTTTCTCGCTTTTGTGGTCTGACATTAACCATATCTTGCTCCCGGGGGGAGACAACACAAAAGGGTTCGGTCGCTGTACTCGAGTATGGAGATTGGCTGGCTAGACCTGGACCACGGCCAGGAGGCTGGCCCGTTTTCACGTGTTTTTGGGGGGTTAATTGTGAAAACCGAGTTAATATTTTTTATTTCATTATGTATTTTGAAAATAAGTAAAAAAAAAAGATAAGATATAATAGTATACTTTACAAAAGAAAAATAATATTTCAAAGCATCTTAAAAAATAAAATATGAATATCTCAAAATTTACATAATTTTTTCTTACATGTCATTAGTTCAATTTAACATTAAGACTTTTGGAATCATTTTCTTGCTTGGTTCGAGAACTTAATGAAGTTGGAGAATCCTCCAAAATTAACAAAAAGGAGAAAATGTTAAAGAAACAAAGGTAACACATATCTAATTTAACTTTACGTCATGAATATATGTAATGTATGATGTGGTTATTTTGTATCTTGTTCATGGTGGATTAGCATGCTATGTGATTCTAGTTAATGGTAAAATGAGCAAACTTACGTTTAAAACTTGTTTGAAATCATTAATATGTGTTTTGTACTTTTGTTGTATGAGTGTTAGGAGGCTTGGGATTGAGGTCTAAGACTTCTTGAAGGTATGACTTTTGATATTTAATCTGGATTGACATTATGAGTATTAGATGATTTCACCTAAGAATTTTATTAACAGGAGATGCAATCCCTATATGCTTATAGTTTGAGATGAAGTTTGAATGTTCAAAAAGTTTGGGGATTAATTTAGAATGAAAGTCATAGTTTGGGAATGAAATTAGAACATTTAAAAGTTTAGGGAATAATTTAAAATAAGGGTCATTTGAGGACATGTGATGCAATTAACACATAAAAATATAATTTGATAGACAAATTATGCTTTAAGCCATATAATAAAAATAGAAATATTCATACGTGGCATATGTAAGTATATGACACTTACTCAAACACATAAATCAAGAAGAATTACAAAATATAAGAACCAGCCTACTTCTTGGCCTACAAACACAATGGTTCGAGAAACAAAACTTGATCATGGAGATTCTTGATCAAAAACTCTCTATTTACCATTTTAATGGCCAGAAACTCAGTAAATTGTCAACAAATAAGAAAAGAGAAACAAAAGGTTCACAGTCACTAGAGAATCTTACACCACAAGTAGGAGACACTTAAAGGCTTCGTTGATGTTCTTCATCTGCTATGGTTTTCTTGTAGGGTTCACACCGGGACCATCTTTAAGCCCGCAGCGATCGGCATGCCTACGAACCCGATGAGGACGCATAGGCACCACTGCGCGCAAGTGAGCGGCGTCGTGCTTGCAAATGCACCGAGAAACTCGATGATGATGATTTGGAAAACCGCAGTGCAGAAGAGAACAGCCACGAAAACGTAGTTGTTTAATATGCCGCTGAACACATCTATTTCCTCCATATTTCGTGAGCTTATCTCGTTGAAAACCTGTGGGGATAGGAAAATGAAAACAAACCAAGTATTGTGTTTGATCTTTATCTCGAAATCGCTCGGATAGAGCTTGAGCCGAACTTTGATGAGTATGGATGAGTTGTTGACTTGTTAAAATGTTTTACCTGACAGAAGACGAATGAATTGAAAATGAGTGTGTTCAATATCAGAGTAGAATCAGGGCCATCGAGACTGAAAATTGCTTTCCCTCTTGCCTGAAGACACCATATTACCACCAACTGATAGAAAGATTGCCCAAATATGTTCCTCCACATGACGTTGCTGATAAAATTTCCTTTCCTTCCCACCGGTGCACGCTTCATTAGTTCATCGGTCGGCGGCTCGGTTGCGAGTGCAAGTGCTCCCAAGGTATCCATAATCATATTCACCCACAATAGCTGAACAGCCGTCAGAGGAGCGCTCCCTGCAGCATATGAAAATGTGATAAAATCTATGTCGGTCGAACTTTGTTTGACACTCATGTATAACACACAGATACACGAATACATATCGGTATTCGATATTCTCATCCGAATCGGAATATTATAAAGTTATTATGATTCACAAAGAAAGCTGTCAAACATGTCCCTTTCTTACCTGTCAAACATGCTGAGGAGAAGTTAACGATTAAGGCAACAATGTTGACGGTCAGCTGAAACTGCACAAATTTTTGAATATTTATGTATACCGAACGGCCCCATTTGGCCACAGTCAAAATTGTTGTGAAATTGTCATCCAGAATAATGACATCGGCACTCTCCTTGGCCACCTGGAATTAAAAGCAAGATTAGTTTGATCTTCTTCATTTTATCGGTACAAGATGCATGCACAATGTGAAAATATCAATGCATTCACAATGTGAAAATATCAATGCATTGCTGACCTCAGTTCCAGCAATTCCCATTGCTAACCCGATATCTGCTTCGTGTAGTGCTGGGGCATCATTCGTTCCATCACCGGTCACGGCAACAACTTCGTCGAACGTAGTTCGTAATTGCTTTACTAGAGTATGCTTGTCCATAGGAGAAGATCGAGCTATCACCTGCAACAGAATGGAACATTGAGGTATCTGAAGCACCTAACTGGTATTTGAAGCAAAGAATAACAATGTGGAGGATACCTGAATCTTAGGAATTAAACTAAGCATTTCTTCCTGCGTCTTCTCTCTGAAATCCGGGCCTTCGATGGCTACACCATCATCTGTAAGAATTCCACATTCCCTGGCTATAGCCTTGGCAGTGTTTATGTTGTCTCCGGTAACCATTCTTACGGTAATTCCAGCGGTACGGCAAGTAGCAACAGATTCTTTCACACCAGGACGAACAGGATCTTTAATGCCAACAATTCCTAAACAAGTATACCCCGAAACCGGAATAGCACTGTCCAGGGAGAAGCCTCTTTCGAGTTCCATATAGCCGAGACACAGGGTCCGAAGAGCCTCATTAGCAAACTGGTTTATTGTATCATTGAGGTGCTTAATGGTTCTTTCATCTAAGGGAACAACTTCTCCATTAGAATTGATCACCTTGTCACACCCAGCCAAAACTATCTCCGAAGCTCCTTTAGTATGTGCTCGTAATGATCCTCCAGGAACCTCCAGCACCACACCCATTCTTTTCTTTGTGGAGTTGAATGGCTCAACCTTAACAGTTTTCGATGCTTGTCGTTCTGCTTGGGGATCTCCACCTAGAGCCAAGCCAAACTCTAACAAAGCAGTCTCTGTGGGAGTTCCCAATATCACACGTTTTCCGTCTTTTCCGGTAACGATTTCGCCCCCCGAGTTCAGAAAAATCGATTGTAGCAGAAGTTTTAAAGAAGATCCAGGGATCTCAGAGCAGAAAGAAGCCTTATTGAGGTTACTTACTTCCTTGACATTCAAGCAAATGCATGATTTCACCACGGTCATGCGATTAGTTGTTAGTGTCCCCGTTTTATCGCTACAAATACTCGTTGCAGACCCCATAGTCTCGCAAGCTGCAAGGTGCCGAACCAGTGCTTTATCATTCATCATCTTCTTCATGGCAAAAGCAAGGCTTAGAGTCACTGCCAATGGTAGACCCTCTGGAACTGCAACAACAACGATTGTCACTGCAACAGCAAAGTACTCCAGCAGTTTCAATAACTCGTCGCCGGCCCAACTCAAGATAGTCCCTTCTTGCACTTTAGTCACTACTAGTCCTTGCACCATCACAGAAAAAGTCACTACAGCGAAAAGCAGGCCTACCTTCCCGATAATCGTCGCGACTCCATTCAATTTCACCTGCAGTGGGGTCTCATCGTCTCCCCCTTCACTTAGTGTTGCCATTAGTTTACCCCATTGAGTCCTCATCCCAACAGTGGTAATCAGCATCTTGCACGATCCATCTTGAAGCTTAGTACCAGAAAGCATGAAAGGATTTTTATCATTCACATGTACCGGCTCACTCTCCCCTGTTAAACTCGATTCATCGATCAGCACGGAAAATCCCGAGACGAAAAGGCCATCGGCAGGGACTTGGTCACCAATATTAAGGTGTACAATATCACCGGGAAGCAAATCATAAATAGACATTTTCTGTCTACAGTCATTTCTTGTCACCTGAATGGTGATCTTCTTTTTCTCCTTGTCCAAATCCTTGAACTGCAGAGACTGTCGATAATCGCTCGTCGCCGTAACGAACACAACTAATAAGATACTCGCAACGATCCCGAGTCCGTCATGAGCTCCGTCCGGCCAACCTTCCATCGCTATCCCGACGGCCAACGAAACAATGGCGCACGCCCCGAGGATCATAAGGGTCATATCGTGAAGAGCTTCCCAAACAAATACCCAGAATCCCTTCGCTTCGGCCTCGGCAAACTTATTGATTCCATAGATCTCTTGCCTTTTATTCAACAAACCAGCTTCGGCGGTTAGTCCTTTGGCGGTCGATGTGGAGATCTTTTCAGCAATGCCCTCTACTCCACCATGAAACTTGAGTTTCTTTACATCATGGCCTTCCACAATTGACCCTAACTCATCAGCACAGAGTTGAAAACCAGCAGCTTTGACTGCTTCAGGAACAACATAATCACTAGGCTGTACACCTGCAAAAGAAAGATTCAATCATATATAAATCGTTAACAAAGATGAAATTGCAGCAAGATATCTCACCGGAGATGAACTGAAAGGCAGCTTTTGATACCAGTACGGCAATTCTCAATTTCTCCTGCAATTCCCCCACGATAATAGTAATCAAATATACAATGTCATGAATAGAAAGAGCTACAAAGAAAACTAGAATGGATCGAAAAGGGGACCTGATTGGTGCGACGCATAGCGGCGGCCTCGTAACGTTTGGAGAGGTTGGCGGTGAATCGGAACCGGCGTTTCGGGTTCTTGACGAAACCACAGACTTGCCTCCATTTCTCCAATGCTTCTTCCGAGGCATGCTTGGATTTCACATCGAAGTTTTGACTCAAATAACTATCCATCACCCCCTCCTCTTGATTGAAATGGCAATCAAATGACAAATGAGTTGAAAATTAGGGAAGAAGGTTTAAGTGTTGAAAGCGAGTGAAGGAAAAAAGGGAGGAGGATCCGGAATTTGATGCAGCTCGGTAGAGTGTTTGAACTGGTCTTTTCTCCAACTATTTTGGAACGGATTTTAAGGAAAGCCAAAGGATTCCATTTGCAGCACAATTAATATCTGGGTAAATTTTGATTTATTCAACTTCCTTTTAACTACTAATTGGATACAAATACAGCAAAAGAAACAAAACTAAAAACAACCATAATAAGAACTGCAACATTAGTCTGGAAAATCCCAGATTCCTCGTCGTATTACTCATTCATGACATTAAAAAAAAAACCTAAAGTTCAACAGTTGCAAAAACACGTAATTGAAAACAAAAAGATGACGTTAATCCACGCTCTGCATGATATCCTCGGCGGCGGCGAGTTCCTTGGCCTTGCAATCCAGCAACGACTTCCTATCCTTATCGAGCCAGAGCCTGGTGATGACGACTTTCGATGGGTTGATTCCAACGTTGACGGTCGAACCGTTCACCTTCTCCACAAAGGAACATTATAATATGTGTATTAATCCTTAACAGTTGGATTGACAACAATGGCTTTGCATATAATAAGACATGGCCATAACAACAACAATACTAATAGTTATTATATTCAACTTCAAATTGCATTCAATTATTGGAGACATGGAGCTCTCTAAAGCACAATTCAAGTATGAAAACTACTCCATAGCTGACACCTGCAAATAATCATATGCAGATTAGTGTAAACAAGTTGGGGGTTTTATAGGCATAAATTTGCCAAAAGCATTAAAATGAACAAAATAGAGAATCAGTTCAAGTCTTTCTTACCTATCCATCATTGTCTTCAATATGGATTATGCACTCGTTTTATTCGTTCCTCACACTCTAATTTTTCATTGAATGAAACCAAGCTCTCTACATAAGCGACAAATCACATTGTTTCTTTATAAAGCATGGATACCCGATTTTTAAACTCTCGTGTGGAGGGGTCAAACAGCATTAATCCATGATCCGAGCTCTCAAGAAATAATTCATCATTTTCCCAAAACCGCAAAGGCCTCTCAACTCCAAGAATAGATTCAATACTAAATTGTTTACTCCAACATCCATTAATAACCCATAAATCAAAAGATTTCTCAATTACTTCAATTGGGTAAACAATGGCACCCAGTAATCCATTGAAGTCCAAAAGTTCATAATTGTATTGGGTTAAAAACACACCAAATTCAGGCATAGGTAAAGTTGAAAACTTTTTATCAACCATATCAAATGCAAGAACAAACTCATCGAAATCTCCTAGCGCATGCCAATAATAAAACCCATTTACTTATGCATTAAACACACCACCACCGTAAGGAACCTCATAAGGAACTGCAGTTTCCGTCTATGAATTTCTTTCAAGTGAATATAACTCAACTTGTATATTATCTTCATAGTCATCATCTACAAGAGAATTACCAACAAATCTTACAACTTTGTAATCATCAGTTTGAAGATCGTACCTAAAACCAAAGCAATCACAAAACTACTGTAATCCAGATTAGGAGAATGTTGGACTGAGGATTGAGACAGAGTTTTGAACTCTCCAGTTGATGAGTTCCAAAGGGCAATCCACTCATCATAATGTAAACACAACACTCCATTACAAGGACCATCAACTTGAGGATCATACAAACAATTCTGGAAAAAGGGTTAGTGAATGTTGTGTTTTACTGAAAAGTTTTGACCTTTCTTAGTCCAAAGCTGAGAGAAATAATGAATGTGATCATCAGGGGTGCTACCATGATAACGTTTGAGGAGGAGATTAAGGTTGTTGTTTATGAGGTTGTTGTGATGTTGTTTGGTAATTAAAAATGAGGTCTAAAAAGATTAAGACCAAGCCTTACAAACGCGCCTGAAATGTATCAAGAATTTAACCGGGAGTTTGGAGAGAATATCTCTAACGCCACCATCTCCGGTACATAACTTCCGGTTTTGCTCAGCCCTTCATCTTTCTTCTAGTGTTTACCGAAGATTTTAGTTGGGGTAGACGACTGAGAAATTTAAATCGATAAAGATGGCAAGATTAAAAGAACTGAAGCTACTATTAATGTTCTTATACTACAATGAGGGGACAGTCCGAGCCCTTGTTAACCCTAAAACCCCATGAGCTTATCCTAGTAAACTTGTACAACCACCCTATTCAGTAGCTTTAGGATTGCACATATAATCCATTTGTTTATTATTTATTTACAAATAATTATAGTATTAATTTTAAAACCACCTCATGTCCACTTAGATCTATTGGCTTCTTCTAAAAAGACAAATAATTTCATTACATTTAAAATTTTATTTATTCAAATAAAATAATAAGTCTATTAAAAAATGTTGGGCTCGATTAAGCTCATTTGATTAAATGAAATATGTCAATTAGCTTTTTGAAATTTAAAGAGTAAGAAGTATAAAGATAATGAATTTTGTATAGTGATTCGACTTATTAACCAAGTCTACATCTGCTACCTAAGCTCATTAGTTAGGATTTTTCAACAAATCTTCTAATTTATTCTTTTTTTTCAAGGACCAAATGAAACTCGTTCGATCAACCAAAAAAAGCCAAAAGTGGGTTGAATTGGCTTTTTGAAATTTATGGAGTAAATAGTATAAATATATGTACACAATAATTTATAGTGGTTCGATTTATCAACTAATTCTACATCCACTACCTAAACTACTCACTTAGGATTTTCCAACAAATCAACTAATTTGTTCTTTCTTTTTCTAGGATCAAGAGTAACATTTACAACTCCTTAATTTTTCACTTGGCTAAACTAGAACCAAAACCCCTTTACAAAGGATAAGAGATGTAAACAAGAAAATCCTTACAAAGTAAGTGTTTACAAAGTTTAAGCTCACTAAAACACTAATACTTAAAAGAGAGAGAAAAATAAGATTAAAGAGCTCTTCTCTTGTGTTTGATTGCTTGGATAGGTATTGTTCAACATTCTTCAGGTATCATCAACTTGTTTTTATATGTTGGAATGAGTTACTAGCAGTTTCTAGCTGTTTAGGAAGGTTTGAAGCTGTTGGAAGACTTTCTGCATACATAGTTTCGAAAATCTACGAAAGAGCCGTTGGAAAAATTTGATTGTTGGACATAATGTATCGAAACTTTGGTAAAGTTTCAAAACTCTTGAAAAGTATAGAAACTTTTTGAGAAATTGTCTTGGAAAGTTTCGAAACTCTTGTAGAAGTTGTCAAAATACTCATTTTAAGGTTTTGATTGGACTTTGAATTATTTTGATGAAAACTTTGAATAAATTCAATTTAGTCCAAAAACATTTTTGCCCTTATTTGTAATATCAAAATATTAGTTCTACAATCCCTTTTTTGATATAACAAAATCTTTAAAAATTAATTTTTTTGCAAAAGCTCCCATTTATCAAAACATTTAATGAAAAAAATATTTTAGAAAATATTAAAGTTTGAAATTGAATTTTTCAAACCTATACTTATCTTCCTTTTTGTTATATCAAAAATAATTCAAACTTTAGGTTCAAAAATAACAATAGAGAGTAAGTAGAGAATTTTAGCATTAATATCATTTGAAAAATCAAAAACTCCCCCTCAACGAACGCATTTCAAACAAAAATTTGACTTTAAAAGTGTGATACTTAAAAGAAATTGAATTTCAATAAAGATGAACAAAAAAGTTAGTAGCACAAGAAATTCAATATATTCAGGTCTAATATACTTTATGCAATAATTATTGTTGTATTTAAGTGTGTGCATAAAGTTATCCAAAAATGTAATGCAGAAACATCATTTGCAAAAAAAATCACATGCATAAACGTTTAAATTAAGGTCAAAAATTAAAATTTGTAAAAACAAAACATTAAAACCAAATTTTACCAAAATTCATTATGATGAACAAATATTTATGAGAAATCATTAAAACTCTAGTAAATGTTCATCACAACACTTTTTAACATACATGAGATAGAAAATATAAAATTATTTATTATTTAAAATCAAAACTCATGCAGGCTTAAACTAAATGAGCAACCAATTATACAAGATAATCAAAATAAGCTTAGAGGTTACCCATTCCATATCAAGTGTGGCTAGAGCATTTGAGTATCTTCACTTTCATCACCATTGCTCCCACATACCTACAAGAGACATTTATTTGGATTTTGGTATCCAAATTGCTTTGGGTCCTTGAACATTAGTTTCAATGTCCCTTGTTCCTTTAGGAACTCATACTTGTCTAATTTTAAAACATTTTCTTTTCTTTAAAGGACAAGTATGCTCCAAATGACCATGAAAATGACAATGTGAGTATTTTGCCATTTTTAAACATAATGAGTTGTTTTTAGAAATTAATTCTTTTTCTTTTGTTAAGCTTGCAAGCTTAACTTTCAAATCAAAATTTCATTTTGATAAATCATTGATTTTGATTTTTGAAAGCTCAAAATCATTTTTCTAACATTTCATTTTGTTTTTCTAAATCAATATTTTCTTTCAAAATCAAATCATTTTCATCTTTAAATTTTGAAATTAATTTCTTATATTTGGAATTCATGGTCTCAAATTCAAAATACAACTCATCATAGGCATCTTGTAACTCTTTAAATGAATAAGAATTTAAACCAAAAGAGTTAGAAGTTATCATTGAATCTTCTTCGATGGCCATGAGGCATAGATTGGCTACTTCATCATCATCGGAGTTTTATTCATCACTCCAAGCCGCCACAAATGTCTTCTTTTTGCTTGATCTCTTCCTCTTTATGAGAGGAAATTCATACTTGACATGTCCCGTCCTTTGGCACTCAAAGCACATCGGGGGACCTGTAACACCCCAATTTAGGGGCTAAATTTAAGAAAATATAAATTGGTGGATTTAATTTGGTATTTTGAAAGAAACAGGGGATTAAATTGTAAAGTTCTAAAGTTGGCAAACCGTTTTCAGAAGTGCAGAAAGTTCAGTGGCTAAACCCATGATTTAACCATTTTTTTAATATGTTGAATTATAAATCTGATTCTCGTGCGCAGGCAGCAGAAATTTTCCAGATTTCCCTTCTCCAGCAACCCAACTTCCAACTCCGATCTACTCGCCGTCCGACCTCCAAACGACGAGCCGAAACAACCATCGTGTTCGTTGTGAACCGAGGAACAAAACCCCTCAAACCTTTCGTCGTGAATCATCGCCGTTCGTCGTGAATTTCAGTCGGAAGTATCGTCGGTAATAACTCGGTTTTAGTTGGTTTTTCATCGATTCACGACGATCGGGTCATCTGTTTACGACACCTCCCGCACCATCGTGTTCCTTGTGCCGTTCCGAGTCCACCGGTGTTCTCCTTTTTCTCCGGCGGCGGCGGCGCGTTGGGAGGTGAACCGGTCAAACTTCCCGATTTGTTGAAATCGAGCTCTCCGCCGTTCAAAATTGTGAACCGAGCTTTGTAAGTATCTCGAAATCGCTCAAAATAATTTTTAGAAATTTTTCCGGGATTTTATCACTGTTCACGCGCCCCCACGCGCCGCCACTGCGCGTGGGGAAGGGAAAAGTGACCGGTTTGACCGGTTTTGGAACTGTTTTGACCGGTTTGACCGGTCACAACCCGACCCGACCCGTTTACCCGACCCGACCCGTTTACCCGACCCGTTGACCCGACTCGACTCGTTGACCCGACCCGTTGACCCGTTGACCGTTGACCCGTTGACCGTTGACTACTGTTGACCAAAACTTTGACTGGCTTTGACCGGGCATTAAACGACCTTTGACTTTGACCGAGTATACCTATCCTGACATTTTTCGACGTTCCAAATCCGATTCCGCTGTCCGTTTTTCGAAATTCGAACCCGAATGCCTCGAAATTGTCAGTCAAACCCGTTGACTTTGATTTTGACCGAAAATTCCAAATTTCCGAAAAGTCATATTTTATGCTTTCGACGTCCTGAATCCAAATCCGAAGTCTGTTTCGCCAAATTCGAACCCGGTAAGCCGTCTTTCACTGATTTATCACCCGATTCGATCCGTTTATCGTAATTAAGCTCTGTTTCTGATATAATTTATGTTGATATGTATCTGAGGAATTATTGGAAGTTGAATTGAAGATCAAAGGCGTTCGAATGGAATTTTATGGTCGATCAGTATTGCACGGAAATCGAGGTAATACTTTACTACCTCTTTATGCTTTATGGAACATGTTGATATTGGTAAATGCATGAATAAGATAATGTTGGTCACTTTTGTGGAGTGAATAATTTATTCACTCGATATGAATGTGGTAGAAATTCTGTAACGGAATACGGATCGAATGACTAAGATAAGAGATTGATAATTGTTAGAATTAAATTACAAGTTTGTGATTGGTGATAAAGAAATCAGCTCTGGATTTGTAACTTATATTTTATATCATCAAGGGTTAAATGTTAAAGATACTTGGATGAAAAATTATGAGAATACTCCGATATGGTAAAATTACGAAATTACCCTTATGTTGGAAAATGATAAGAATTTCCCTGGAAGTTGGTTAATAACTCTGAAAAGACATATTGAAATTATCCGGTTAAGAAATTACGAAAATGCCCTTGAGAGATAAAATAGTCTGATTTGACCCTGAATGAGAAAGTACTTTGAGGATTTGTACTTAACTCGATTAAGTACGAATTTAATTGTTAAGATCCTGTCTTTGTACAGAAAAATTTATAATATTCCGTTTGTAAAATCTGAGAAGACACTTGACTCGAAAATATTCGAATAAGGAGTAAATACTTGAAGAGTAATTTATCGGAGGTATTCTGCTGACAGAATTGTTCGAAAGGACTGAAGTAAATGATAAGATTGAATTAAATAATAAGACCGGATGGAAGGAAATGATTGAAATATTCTAGAATTATAAAATGACCAAATTACCCCTGGAATGGAAATGACTCAAGAATGTCACCAAGCTCAGGAATGAATGGATATACTCAAGCTGTGAAATGAATAGAAAAAAAATGTTAAGCACCAAAATGACCAAAATGCCCTTATGACCTAGAATAAGTAAATGTCTTGGATTAATTAAGAAATCCAAATAAACATGGATGTTGTGCTACCAGTAAAAGTTGTGGAACGCAACTTAAGTGATTAACCAACGTTAGTACTATATCATTACCTGAATGATATAAGTATCACTTGAATGTTTGTTCATCTTCTCAAATTTGGATCGATGATAATTCTGGAAGTACTTGGCGCAGCTCAACTCTAGAGCGCATACAGTACTAATAAGTGGGTAGTCGTTAGTCAAATCAACCACGAATACCAGAATGACTTTATTATATTAATAAGTTGAAATGAAATGAAGTACAACGTGTATTGAAATTCAGAAACGTCGGAATTATTCTGGAAAACTTTAAAGTAATCGGGATAGACTTGCTTACCAAACGAACTAAGTAACATCAGTGACTAAGGATTAAATAGGTGATTTGATGAGTTTGGAAACACTGTTGAACTTACATGATGAATTGTCATTATGGGTTATGAGCCATGGATCAAGTACGTCAGTATTTCCTGATATTGTTGAAACGTGGAAATGAAATAAAGACCGTTGGAAGATTTATTCAGTGATGATTATGGGGATGATCTATGGATCTGCACTATGGTATTAAAGAGTGAATACACTGGAAGGATGAATTGACTTGTTGACATGCATCAGTTTGAGAGTTGTGTAACTCGAGTTGTTTGATAATATGATCGATAGTCGTAGATTGTAAATGACTTGAATCTTCGATTCTATATTTCATCTAAAATCACTTCGGTCATGTTTGAAAAAAAAAAAAAACAAGTAACGCAGATGGAAAAGATTCTGAATATCCCATTTGGTTCAATTGGGCTGAAATCCTATGAATTTAAAGTATATCATGAATACCCCTGATTGTTTGGGTAATGGAATCACTCGCAGTAAATCTGAATTTAGAATTATTATGTATAAAGGTTCCTGAACGTTTTCCTAAAGTACACGAAAATATAGTGGGATTCTAATGTATCAACATTAAATGTCTGGCTAGATCGGTTAGTAATCGATTCTCCTCAATAGAACCTTGTTCCAGGAATTCGATCAAATTTCATAAGTTTCATGTTATCCAAAATGATAACTACTGGAAATACTGGGATTCTCTAGTGTGTTCCCTACTTATTATGAACTGTTTATTGGTTTTAATATGTGGTACACCGAATTCATTGGTTATTGTTTTATTGATGCACCAATTTAATGTGACAATTTATGGAATATGGCTGCTATCTAATTTTGTTTTGAACTGGTATATGATTACCATGTTTTTGGATTTATGGAATTGTGTCACGGTGCAATTGAATTTTGGAATTGAATTACGATGGAATAGCTCTGATCAAGCTAACTGGGCCTAATGTGACTCTTGAGGGCCCCAAGATGTTTCATTAGGTCGGCTTTCCTTTGCTGTGTGCTTAGGGTAAGCTATATGGACTTATTGACTTGGGCTTAAGGATACAAGCTTCAGAGCCTATCCTTAAGTCGGCTTTCTTTTTGCTATGTGCATAAAGTAAGCTATATGGAAAATAATTTTGGGAACTACTGATGGTGTACCAGAAAAGGGTTTAAACTATGATTTTCAAAAGTTAAACTCTTTTACAAAATTGTGAGATTTACTGGACTAAGATTTGTACCTATTATGATTTTATTATATTGTTGGAACACACTAGACATCCTATTCGATCTCCTGAAAATATCATACTTTGAAAGGTTTCTTATGAACTGAGATTCATGGCTTCTACTCTATGAACTTCTAAGGGAACCCCAAATTATTCTGCAAGCTGGTATACATATGATTCAATAAGGAAATTATATGGCTTTCCATTTATCTACATGTCATGTAGCATCATCTGGTAGTTCTGTATTACTGAGCTTTCCAAAGCTCACTCTATTACTCACATTTTCAGGTTAAAACAATTATACCAGTGCATCTATCGACTTCAGTAAGGGAGTTCTTCCGGCGTGGTTGCAGAGTATGGTACTTGTGATTAGGGGGCATGTAATTGTATTTTGATTTATATACGAGTTTGGAAATCTGTTTTATTTTTAAATAGTGATAAATGATTTTATAAGTTTACATGTTCTGATAAAAAGTTTTAAAATTTCCGCTATTTTTACGGTGGGTCGCTCCGGTGACCCTAATGTGACTTCCCGAATCGGATCGGGCTAACCGCATCGGTTTGGGGTGTTACATTTAGTGGTATCAGAGCTATGGTTTGAGTCAAAATTTTTCAAGATAGACCGGCCGGTCAAATGTCAAAATATGTCTGATCAGTACATGCCCCTAGACTGCAATCGTACCTCTCTGAGCCGGAACTCCAGGGCTGAGTCCCTATCTGTATTGAGTAAACCAAAGTTTCTATCTGCTAAGGCTATACTTGTACAAAAAGGAATACCAGTAACATCTGTCTTAACGCAGTAAAGTACCTTAGCCATGTGAGAGTTATTCATCTAAGAATTTCTGACTCGACTCCGGAAATGAAATTGAGATATGTTGCTGCTCTACGAGCCTATTCACGTATCCAATGCTGAATTGATTTCACAAGGATAAAGTTGTTTTGATTATTTACTTGGACTGAGGGAGAATTCTGAAGAGATTGATTACCCGAGAAAATTTTCATTCAGATTCTTTTATTGAAATGAGGAAAAGTTCTGATAAGAATGTATACTCAACTGGTTAAGGATTAGTGAAGGATCTGTGTTTCTAGATATGAAAAAAAAAACTGATGAAAGTTTTATTTTTGCAATAATGTGACATGAATGAATTTCGAGGACGAAATTTTTTTAAGGATGGGAGAATTGTAACACCCCAATTTAGGGGCTAAATTTAAGAAAATATAAATTGGTGGATTTAATTTGGTATTTTGAAAGAAACAGGGGATTAAATTGTAAAGTTCTAAAGTTGGCAAACCGTTTTCAGAAGTGCAGAAAGTTCAGTGGCTAAACCCATGATTTAACCATTTTTTTAATATGTTGAATTATAAATCTGATTCTCGTGCGCAGGCAGCAGAAATTTTCCAGATTTCCCTTCTCCAGCAACCCAACTTCCAACTCCGATCTACTCGCCGTCCGACCTCCAAACGACGAGCCGAAACAACCATCGTGTTCGTTGTGAACCGAGGAACAAAACCCCTCAAACCTTTCGTCGTGAATCATCGCCGTTCGTCGTGAATTTCAGTCGGAAGTATCGTCGGTAATAACTCGGTTTTAGTTGGTTTTTCATCGATTCACGACGATCGGGTCATCCGTTTACGACACCTCCCGCACCATCGTGTTCCTTGTGCCGTTCCGAGTCCACCGGTGTTCTCCTTTTTCTCCGGCGGCGGCGCGCGTTGGGAGGTGAACCGGTCAAACTTCCCGATTTGTTGAAATCGAGCTCTCCGCCGTTCAAAATTGTGAACCGAGCTTTGTAAGTATCTCGAAATCGCTCAAAATAATTTTTAGAAATTTTTCCGGGATTTTATCACTGTTCACGCGCCCCCACGCGCCGCCACTGCGCGTGGGGAAGGGAAAAGTGACCGGTTTGACCGGTTTTGGAACTGTTTTGACCGGTTTGACCGGTCACAACCCGACCCGACCCGTTTACCCGACCCGACCCGTTACCCGACCCGTTGACCCGACTCGACTCGTTGACCCGACCCGTTGACCCGTTGACCGTTGACCCGTTGACCGTTGACTACTGTTGACCAAAACTTTGACTGGCTTTGACCGGGCATTAAACGACCTTTGACTTTGACCGAGTATACCTATCCTGACATTTTTCGACGTTCCAAATCCGATTCCGCTGTCCGTTTTTCGAAATTCGAACCGAATGCCTCGAAATTGTCAGTCAAACCCGTTGACTTGATTTTGACCGAAAATTCCAAATTTCCGAAAAGTCATATTTTATGCTTTCGACGTCCTGAATCCAAATCCGAAGTCTGTTTCGCCAAATTCGAACCCGGTAAGCCGTCTTTCACTGATTTATCACCCGATTCGATCCGTTTATCGTAATTAAGCTCTGTTCTGATATAATTTATGTTGATATGTATCTGAGGAATTATTGGAAGTTGAATTGAAGATCAAAGGCGTTCGAATGGAATTTTTATGGTCGATCAGTATTGCACGGAAATCGAGGTAATACTTTACTACCTCTTTATGCTTTATGAAACATGTTGATATTGGTAAATGCATGAATAGATAATGTTGGTCACTTTGTGGAGTTGAATAATTTATTCACTCGATATGAATGTGGTAGAAATTCTGTAACGGAATACGGATCGAATGACTAAGATAAGAGATTGATAATTGTTAGAATTAAATTACAAGTTTGTGATTGGTGATAAAGAAATCAGCTCTGGATTTGTAACTTATATTTTATATCATCAAGGGTTAAATGTTAAAGATACTTGGATGAAAAATTATGAGAATACTCCGATATGGTAAAATTACGAAATTACCCTTATGTTGGAAAATGATAAGAATTTCCCTGGAAGTTGGTTAATAACTCTGAAAAGACATATTGAAATTATCCGGTTAAGAAATTACGAAAATGCCCTTGAGAGATAAAATAGTCTGATTTGACCCTGAATGAGAAAGTACTTTGAGGATTTGTACTTAACTCGATTAAGTACGAATTTAATTGTTAAGATCCTGTCTTTGTACAGAAAAATTTATAATATTCCGTTTGTAAAATCTGAGAAGACACTTGACTCGAAAATATTCGAATAAGGAGTAAATACTTGAAGAGTAATTTATCGGAGGTATTCTGCTGACAGAATTGTTCGAAAGGACTGAAGTAAATGATAAGATTGAATTAAATAATAAGACCGGATGGAAGGAAATGATTGAAATATTCTAGAATTATAAAATGACCAAATTACCCCTGGAATGGAAATGACTCAAGAATGTCACCAAGCTCAGGAATGAATGGATATACTCAAGCTGTGAAATGAATAGAAAAAAAATGTTAAGCACCAAAATGACCAAAATGCCCTTATGACCTAGAATAAGTAAATGTCTTGGATTAATTAAGAAATCCAAATAAACATGGATGTTGTGCTACCAGTAAAAGTTGTGGAACGCAACTTAAGTGATTAACCAACGTTAGTACTATCATTACCTGAATGATATAAGTATCACTTGAATGTTTGTTCATCTTCTCAAATTTGGATCGATGATAATTCTGGAAGTACTTGGCGCAGCTCAACTCTAGAGCGCATACAGTACTAATAAGTGGGTAGTCGTTAGTCAAATCAACCACGAATACCAGAATGACTTTATTATATTAATAAGTTGAAATGAAATGAAGTACAACGTGTATTTGAAATTCAGAAACGTCGGAATTATTCTGGAAAACTTTAAAGTAATCGGGATAGACTTGCTTACCAAACGAACTAAGTAACATCAGTGACTAAGGATTAAATAGGTGATTTGATGAGTTTGGAAACACTGTTGAACTTACATGATGAATTGTCATTATGGGTTATGAGCCATGGATCAAGTACGTCAGTATTTCCTGATATTGTTGAAACGTGGAAATGAAATAAAGACCGTTGGAAGATTTATTCAGTGATGATTATGGGGATGATCTATGGATCTGCACTATGGTATTAAAGAGTGAATACACTGGAAGGATAATGAATTGACTTGTTGACATGCATCAGTTTGAGAGTTGTGTAACTCGAGTTGTTTGATAATATGATCGATAGTCGTAGATTGTAAATGACTTGAATCTTCGATTCTATATTTCATCTAAAATCACTTCGGTCATGTTTGAAAAAAAAAAAAAACAAGTAACGCAGATGGAAAAGATTCTGAATATCCCATTTGGTTCAATTGGGCTGAAATCCTATGAATTTAAAGTATATTCATGAATACCCCTGATTGTTTGGGTAATGGAATCACTCGCAGTAAATCTGAATTTAGAATTATGTATAAAGGTTCCTGAACGTTTTCCTAAAGTACACGAAAATATAGTGGGATTCTAATGTATCAACATTAAATGTCTGGCTAGATCGGTTAGTAATCGATTCTCCTCAATAGAACCTTGTTCCAGGAATTCGATCAAATTTCATAAGTTTCATGTTATCCAAAATGATAAACTACTGGAAATACTGGGATTCTCTAGTGTGTTCCTACTTATTACTGAACTGTTTTATTGGTTTTAATATGTGGTACACCGAATTCATTGGTTATTGTTTTATTGATGCACCAATTTAATGTGACAATTTATGGAATATGGCTGCTATCTAATTTTGTTTTGAACTGGTATATGATTACCATGTTTTTGGATTTATGGAATTTGTGTCACGGTGCAATTGAATTTTGGAATTGAATTACGATGGAATAGCTCTGATCAAGCTAACTGGGCCTAATGTGACTCTTGAGGGCCCCAAGATGTTTCATTAGGTCGGCTTTCCTTTGCTGTGTGCTTAGGGTAAGCTATATGGACTTATTGACTTGGGCTTAAGGATACAAGCTTCAGAGCCTATCCTTAAGTCGGCTTTCTTTTTGCTATGTGCATAAAGTAAGCTATATGGAAAATAATTTTGGGAACTACTGATGGTGTACCAGAAAAGGGTTTAAACTATGATTTTCAAAAGTTAAACTCTTTTACAAAATTGTGAGATTTACTGGACTAAGATTTGTACCTATTATGATTTATTATATTGTTGGAACACACTAGACATCCTATTCGATCTCCTGAAAATATCATACTTTGAAAGGTTTCTATGAACTGAGATTCATGGCTTCTACTCTATGAACTTCTAAGGGAACCCCAAATTATTCTGCAAGCTGGTATACATATGATTCAATAAGGAAATTATATGGCTTTCCATTTATCTACATGTCATGTAGCATCATCTGGTAGTTCTGTATTACTGAGCTTTCCAAAGCTCACTCTATTACTCACATTTTCAGGTTAAAACAATTATACCAGTGCATCTATCGACTTCAGTAAGGGAGTTCTTCCGGCGTGGTTGCAGAGTATGGTACTTGTGATTAGGGGGCATGTAATTGTATTTTGATTTATATACGAGTTTGGAAATCTGTTTTATTTTAAATAGTGATAAATGATTTTATAAGTTTACATGTTCTGATAAAAAGTTTTAAAATTTCCGCTATTTTTACGGTGGGTCGCTCCGGTGACCCTAATGTGACTTCCCGAATCGGATCGGGCTAACCGCATCGGTTTGGGTGTTACATTTAGTGGTATCAGAGCTATGGTTTGAGTCAAAATTTTTCAAGATAGACCGGCCGGTCAAATGTCAAAATATGTCTGATCAGTACATGCCCCTAGACTGCAATCGTACCTCTCTGAGCCGGAACTCCAGGGCTGAGTCCCTATCTGTATTGAGTAAACCAAAGTTTCTATCTGCTAAGGCTATACTTGTACAAAAAGGAATACCAGTAACATCTGTCTTAACGCAGTAAAGTACCTTAGCCATGTGAGAGTTATTCATCTAAGAATTTCTGACTCGACTCCGGAAATGAAATGAGATATGTTGCTGCTCTACGAGCCTATTCACGTATCCAATGCTGAATTGATTTCACAAGGATAAAGTTGTTTTGATTATTTACTTGGACTGAGGGAGAATTCTGAAGAGATTGATTACCCGAGAAAATTTTCATTCAGATTCTTTTATTGAAATGAGGAAAAGTTCTGATAAGAATGTATACTCAACTGGTTAAGGATTAGTGAAGGATCTGTGTTTCTAGATATGAAAAAAAAAACTGATGAAAGTTTTATTTTTGCAATAATGTGACATGAATGAATTTCGAGGACGAAATTTTTTAAGGGATGGGAGAATTGTAACACCCCAATTTAGGGGCTAAATTTAAGAAAATATAAATTGGTGGATTTAATTTGGTATTTGAAAGAAACAGGGGATTAAATTGTAAAGTTCTAAAGTTGGCAAACCGTTTTCAGAAGTGCAGAAAGTTCAGTGGCTAAACCCATGATTTAACCATTTTTTTAATATGTTGAATTATAAATCTGATTCTCGTGCGCAGGCAGCAGAAATTTTCCAGATTTCCCTTCTCCAGCAACCCAACTTCCAACTCCGATCTACTCGCCGTCCGACCTCCAAACGACGAGCCGAAACAACCATCGTGTTCGTTGTGAACCGAGGAACAAAACCCCTCAAACCTTTCGTCGTGAATCATCGCCGTTCGTCGTGAATTTCAGTCGGAAGTATCGTCGGTAAAACTCGGTTTTAGTTGGTTTTTCATCGATTCACGACGATCGGGTCATCCGTTTACGACACCTCCCGCACCATCGTGTTCCTTGTGCCGTTCCGAGTCCACCGGTGTTCTCCTTTTTCTCCGGCGGCGGCGGCGCGTTGGGAGGTGAACCGGTCAAACTTCCCGATTTGTTGAAATCGAGCTCTCCGCCGTTCAAAATTGTGAACCGAGCTTTGTAAGTATCTCGAAATCGCTCAAAATAATTTTAGAAATTTTTCCGGGATTTTATCACTGTTCACGCGCCCCCACGCGCCGCCACTGCGCGTGGGGAAGGGAAAAGTGACCGGTTTGACCGGTTTTGGAACTGTTTTGACCGGTTTGACCGGTCACAACCGACCCGACCCGTTTACCCGACCCGACCCGTTTACCCGACCCGTTGACCCGACTCGACTCGTTGACCCGACCCGTTGACCCGTTGACCGTTGACCCGTTGACCGTTGACTACTGTTGACCAAAACTTTGACTGGCTTTGACCGGGCATTAAACGACCTTTGACTTTGACCGAGTATACCTATCCTGACATTTTTCGACGTTCCAAATCCGATTCCGCTGTCCGTTTTTCGAAATTCGAACCCGAATGCCTCGAAATTGTCAGTCAAACTCGTTGACTTTGATTTTGACCGAAAATTCCAAATTTCCGAAAAGTCATATTTTATGCTTTCGACGTCCTGAATCCAAATCCGAAGTCTGTTTCGCCAAATTCGAACCCGGTAAGCCGTCTTTCACTGATTTATCACCCGATTCGATCCGTTTATCGTAATTAAGCTCTGTTTCTGATATAATTTATGTTGATATGTATCTGAGGAATTATTGGAAGTTGAATTGAAGATCAAGGCGTTCGAATGGAATTTTTATGGTCGATCAGTATTGCACGGAAATCGAGGTAATACTTTACTACCTCTTTATGCTTATGAAACATGTTGATATTGGTAAATGCATGAATAAGATAATGTTGGTCACTTTTGTGGAGTTGAATAATTTATTCACTCGATATGAATGTGGTAGAAATTCTGTAACGGAATACGGATCGAATGACTAAGATAAGAGATTGATAATTGTTAGAATTAAATTACAAGTTTGTGATTGGTGATAAAGAAATCAGCTCTGGATTTGTAACTTATATTTATATCATCAAGGGTTAAATGTTAAAGATACTTGGATGAAAAATTATGAGAATACTCCGATATGGTAAAATTACGAAATTACCCTTATGTTGGAAAATGATAAGAATTTCCTGGAAGTTGGTTAATAACTCTGAAAAGACATATTGAAATTATCCGGTTAAGAAATTACGAAAATGCCCTTGAGAGATAAAATAGTCTGATTTGACCCTGAATGAGAAAGTACTTTGAGGATTTGTACTTAACTCGATTAAGTACGAATTTAATTGTTAAGATCCTGTCTTTGTACAGAAAAATTTATAATATTCCGTTTGTAAAATCTGAGAAGACACTTGACTCGAAATATTCGAATAAGGAGTAAATACTTGAAGAGTAATTTATCGGAGGTATTCTGCTGACAGAATTGTTCGAAAGGACTGAAGTAAATGATAAGATTGAATTAAATAATAAGACCGGATGGAAGGAAATGATTGAAATATTCTAGAATTATAAAATGACCAAATTACCCCTGGAATGGAAATGACTCAAGAATGTCACCAAGCTCAGGAATGAATGGATATACTCAAGCTGTGAAATGAATAGAAAAAAAATGTTAAGCACCAAAATGACCAAAATGCCCTTATGACCTAGAATAAGTAAATGTCTTGGATTAATTAAGAATCCAAAAAACATGGATGTTGTGCTACCAGTAAAAGTTGTGGAACGCAACTTAAGTGATTAACCAACGTTAGTACTATATCATTACCTGAATGATATAAGTATCACTTGAATGTTTGTTCATCTTCTCAAATTTGGATCGATGATAATTCTGGAAGTACTTGGCGCAGCTCAACTCTAGAGCGCATACAGTACTAATAAGTGGGTAGTCGTTAGTCAAATCAACCACGAATACCAGAATGACTTTATTATATTAATAAGTTGAAATGAAATGAAGTACAACGTGTATTTGAAATTCAGAAACGTCGGAATTATTCTGGAAAACTTTAAAGTAATCGGGATAGACTTGCTTACCAAACGAACTAAGTAACATCAGTGACTAAGGATTAAATAGGTGATTTGATGAGTTTGGAAACACTGTTGAACTTACATGATGAATTGTCATTATGGGTTATGAGCCATGGATCAAGTACGTCAGTATTTCCTGATATTGTTGAAACGTGGAAATGAAATAAAGACCGTTGGAAGATTTATTCAGTGATGATTATGGGGATGATCTATGGATCTGCACTATGGTATTAAAGAGTGAATACACTGGAAGGATAATGAATTGACTTGTTGACATGCATCAGTTTGAGAGTTGTAACTCGAGTTGTTTGATAATATGATCGATAGTCGTAGATTGTAAATGACTTGAATCTTCGATTCTATATTTCATCTAAAATCACTTCGGTCATGTTTGAAAAAAAAAAAACAAGTAACGCAGATGGAAAAGATTCTGAATATCCCATTTGGTTCAATTGGGCTGAAATCCTATGAATTTAAAGTATATTCATGAATACCCCTGATTGTTTGGGTAATGGAATCACTCGCAGTAAATCTGAATTTAGAATTATTATGTATAAAGGTTCCTGAACGTTTTCCTAAAGCACACGAAAATATAGTGGGATTCTAATGTATCAACATTAAATGTCTGGCTAGATCGGTTAGTAATCGATTCTCCTCAATAGAACCTTGTTCCAGGAATTCGATCAAATTTCATAAGTTTCATGTTATCCAAAATGATAACTACTGGAAATACTGGGATTCTCTAGTGTGTTCCCTACTTATTACTGAATGTTTTATTGGTTTAATATGTGGTACACCGAATTCATTGGTTATTGTTTTTTGATGCACCAATTAATGTGACAATTATGGAATATGGCTGCTATCTAATTTTGTTTGAACTGGTATGATTACCATGTTTTGGATTTATGGAATTTGTGTCACGGTGCAATTGAATTTTGGAATTGAATTACGATGGAATAGCTCTGATCAAGCTAACTGGGCCTAATGTGACTCTTGAGGGCCCCAAGATGTTTCATTAGTCGGCTTTCCTTTGCTGTGTGCTTAGGGTAAGCTATATGGACTTATTGACTTGGGCTTAAGGATACAAGCTTCAGAGCCTATCCTTAAGTCGGCTTTCTTTTTGCTATGTGCATAAAGTAAGCTATATGGAAAATAATTTGGGAACTACTGATGGTGTACCAGAAAAGGGTTTAAACTATGATTTTCAAAAGTTAAACTCTTTTACAAAATTGTGAGATTTACTGGACTAAGATTTGTACCTATTATGATTTTATTATATTGTTGGAACACTAGACATCCTATTCGATCTCCTGAAAATATCATACTTTGAAAGGTTCTTATGAACTGAGATTCATGGCTTCTACTCTATGAACTTCTAAGGGAACCCCAAATTATTCTGCAAGCTGGTATACATATGATTCAATAAGGAAATTATATGGCTTTCCATTTATCTACATGTCATGTAGCATCATCTGGTAGTTCTGTATTACTGAGCTTTCCAAAGCTCACTCTATTACTCACATTTTCAGGTTAAAACAATTATACCAGTGCATCTATCGACTTCCGTAAGGGAGTTCTTCCGGCGTGGTTGCAGAGTATGGTACTTGTGATTAGGGGGCATGTAATTGTATTTTGATTTATATATACGAGTTTGGAAATCTGTTTTATTTTTAAATAGTGATAAATGATTTTATAAGTTTACATGTTCTGATAAAAAGTTTTAAAATTTCCGCTATTTTTACGGTGGGTCGCTCCGGTGACCCTAATGTGACTTCCCGAATCGGATCGGGCTAACCGCATCGGTTTGGGGTGTTACAGGACCTCTCTTCTTGCTCGGTTTATGCTTCTTGTCTTATTTGGTTGTCATGAATCGTTTGAATTTCTTGAAGAACTTGACCATTTCTTCTTCATCGTCATCTTCTTCACTTGTGGTGTTTTCATCTTGAGTAGAGGATTTCAAGGCAACACTTTTTTTTTCTTTCTTTTCTAGTTTATTATCTTCTTCTTGTTCTTCCTCCTTTTCCATCATCTCAAGAGTGAGAAGGGACCCATAAGTTCATCAAGCGATAGATTTTTTAAGTTATTCGCTTCAATGATCGATGTCTTCTTCAATTGTCAATATTTTGGATGATAATATATCATCTTCCTAATAAGCTTCTCGTTAGGGATAATCTCTCCATATCCCTTAAGACCGTTAACAATCATGAAAAATCTTTTCGTCATAGCTTTGATGTCTTCATCCGATTTCATCTTGGAATTCTAGTAGCTATGATTGAAAAGACTGATTTTCGTTTCCCTCACTTCATCAGTTTCTTAATAAGTGATTTGGAGCATGTCCCAAAATCTCTTTGGTATTTGAACAAGAGAAGATTTTTTTATATTCATCCGAACCTAATGCACAAAACAAATGTGTATGGCCTTAGCATTGAGTTGGAACTCTTTATTCTCTCTTTCACTCCATTCCGCCATATCTCTAGTTGGAGTAGAGTGAGCCGTCAAGATAGAGCTCCAAGCATCTAGATCGGTAACTTGAATGAAGATTATTATCCTATTCTTCCAATAAGCATAATTTGCTCCATTGAAATAAGGTGGCTTGTTAACCGGTTGAAAATCTTCGATGTAGTAAGCACCGGAGGAAAAAACCATCTTATCAGTTGCTTTAGGAAATTGATAGGAGCCTTCAAGGATCTTCACAAGGTTGTTAGACCTTCAATTTGTGACCCTCTCTGATACCAATTGTTGGGCTCGATGAAGCTCGTTCGATCAATTGAAATATGCCAAAAGGGGTTGAATTAGCTTTTTAAAATTTAGGGAGTAAGGAGTATAAAGATAAGGAAATTTGCACAATGATTTATAATGATTCGACTTATCAACCAAATCTACATCCACTACCTAAGCTCCCCATTTAGGATTTTCCAAAAAACTCCACTAATTTGTTCTTTCTTTTTCAAGGATCAAGAGTAACCTTTACAACTTCCTAGTTTTTCACATGGCTAAACTAGAACCAAAACCCCTTTACAAAGGATAATAGATGTAAACAAGAAAATCCTTACAAGGTAGGTGTTTAAAAAGTTTAAGCTCACTAAAACAATAATATTTACAAGAGAAAGAAAAATAAGATTGAAGAACTTTCTCTTGTGTTTGATTGCTTGGATAAGTGTTGTTCAACCTTCTTCAAGTGTACTTAACTTGTATTTTTATTGTTGGAATGAGTTACTAGCCGTTTCTAGTTGTTTGGGAAGGTTTGGAGCCGTTGGAAGACTTTCTGCACACAAAGTTTCGGAATTCTGGGGAAAGTTTCGAAACTCTTCGAATAAGCCGTTGGAAAATTTTGGCAGTTGGACACAAAGTATCGAAACTTTAGGTATAATTTCGAAACTCTTGAAAAGTATCGAAACTTTTTGGGAAACTGTCTTTGAAAGTTTCGAAACTTCTTGTCAAAATACTCATTTTAAGGTTTTGATTGAATTTTAAATTATTTTGATAAAAACTTTGAATAAATTCAATTTAATCAAAAAAATGTTGTGCCCTTATTTTTTATATCAAAATGTTAGTTATACAAAAAAAACCTAATTTTCCTCTCAATACCCTGATACAAAGACATTTCATCATGTGAAGACATATTACTGGCTAAAAACTACTTTTTTATTTATAAAAAATGACAAAACAATTTTACGCTGTTAGAGATATAATTAGAGTGTGAATCAAATTTTAAAAATATTTAGTATTTTTATATAAACTTTTGAATTTTTCAAAAAGAATATTTAGTTACTTAAAATATTATCAATTATTCTTTTTAGAAATTTTTACAGTTTTTAAATATGTGACGCAAAATTAATATTTTAACAATATCAAATATTTGATATACCAAAATCAGGTAGGAAAAAAACATATTATTTTTTCTTTTAATATTTGATATCTTGTAGAGAGTTTAAGTTGTACAATAATATATAGTATTAGATTAATATTCATTATATTTCCTTCTAATGCACAATGATGTGACATATATATCTTTTTGTTGATAAAACAATTAAAATAAATAAAATCAGCCGCCAAGGCCATTTTTCTTTTTATTTTGTCGATTACTGTATTATTTTTGGTGTCGATTACTCGTCGTCATCGATCGTCCGTATTTATTTTTATTATTAATTTTAATATCTCATTCTAGTTTATTATTTTTATTTAATTTTTTAATTAATCATTAGCATCTGATCTATTGATCGACTAAATCCAGATCGGGTACTGCAGAGACGAGGATAATCCTCTCAACCCAATTTGTTCCATTCGCAAACGTCAGGATTCGAACTCCTAACCTTACTTAAGGGACCTAATGCCTCATTCCACTAGACTAACTGATTGTTGGTAACTTTTTATTTCTTTCTAATTCTTAATATAAAAAACAATTATTTGATTTCTTGCTTTTTTTCTTATATTTTGCTCATCTTTAATTTTTCTCTTGTTGTATATATAGAGTTATAATCTACTTATATTACATAAAATAAATATTTTATTATTATTTTATAATCTTTAAATTTAAATAAATAAATGATTTAAATTTAATAAAAAATTATAACCCTAAATAAATATTTTCAACTCACAATAAAATAATGTTCTTTTAGAGTAGATTTAGAGATTAAAGTTTTGAGATTTTGTATTTAGGGTTTAGGGCCAGGGCTAAGGTTTTTAGCACATGTGAGCTTGGAATTTGGGTTGGGATTTTTAAGGTTCTCGGGGTTTAGAATTTATTTTAAAGTTTAGGATTAGAATAAAAAATAGATTTTACTTTTATTGATAAATAAATATATTACGGTTAAATTCTATATAAAATTTCTGAAAATTTTCTCGAATAAATATATATATGATTGATGAGATCTAAGTGCAACATTTCAATCGGGCCTAAAAGTTTTTTTTTATCGGTATCTGTTAAAAGATAAATCTAAACTATTTAATGTTAAATTTTTATAACGCTAATATTTCTAATACTCAATTTCGAGAAATCAAAAAATAACAATAATTTGTATCGGTTGGCTCGTGTTAGAAGCTTAAAGCTTATGGTGTTTTCAATTACTGAACTAATTAAAAGTATTTATTATAATAATTTATTTCATCCCACAAATTATTATAGTAAGAATTTTGAGTTATTAATCCATTAAACCTGGCGAGGTTTGCTCCCTTCCACAATTCCACAACGAAAGCAAGAACAACAACAACCAATTTCGTAGTTTTCAGATTTCTTCACTTTCAAAACTAAGAAAAGTTTGTCTTACTTTTCCCCCATTTCTCTTCTTTCTATCTTGATTAGCTTTCCCATGTCTTCTCTTTATTTGGTTGCAAGTTAAAGAGAGTATTTTTGCATGCTTCTTGGAAAGACTCTTAATTTACCTTAAAAAAAACCAAACCTTTCCTCTACAAACTGCTTTACTGGTTTTGTTCTTAAAAAGAGGAAGCAAAGATGTTGCAAAGAGCTGCTAGCAATGCCTACTCATGGTGGATGGCTAGCCATATCAGAACAAAGCAATCAAAGTGGATGGAACAAAACCTTCAAGGTAAATAATACATATACTGGGCTTTTGTTTTTGTTTTCTTGACGTTGAATGCATAAGTATTTATGGGTTTCTGGCTTTTTTGTCTTTGATTTTCTCATTTGAACGTGGATTTTAATTTGTGGATGAAAAAAATTGGCTTAAATTAGGGGTGTGTTTTATCTGTATGATTTGGAAAACTGGGAAATTTTGTAGATATGGAGGAAAAGGTAACTGCAGTACTTAAACTCATCCAAGAAGATGGAGACTCCTTTATCCAGAAAGCGGAAATGTACTACAGAAAGAGACCCGAGATCATAAGTTTCGTCGAAGAATTTTTCCGAGCCTACCGTGCGTTAGCCGAACGATACGATCACTTGTCGACCGAGCTACAGAACGCCAACAACACCATCGCTTCCATTTGTCCCGATCAAGTCTGTGGCTTGGACGACGACGACTTCGATTGTGAACCGAAGTTCCCAAAAAAGGCTCCGGATAACACAGGCAAAGTCCCCAAGGCTCCTAAGGTTCCCGTCAAAGAATTGAAGTTCATAACGAACACGAAGAAGAAAGTGCAAGAGAAGAAGAAGTCGAAACCGTCTGCCCCTTCGGCTAAGAAGTCCGGTTTGACGAAGGAGGAGGGAATCGGCGAGATCGATCGGATTCAGAAGCGGATCCTGACGCTGCAGACCGAGAAGGAATTTGTCAAAAGTTCTTACGAGAGTAGATCGGCCAAGTACAGGGAGGTTGATAATGAGATCAAAGAACTGCAGGGTAAGGTTGATCGTTTGCAGGATGAATTCGGTGAAAGTAAGGTGATCGAAGACGACGATGCTCGGAATTTAATGGAGGCGACAGCCTTGAAATCGTGCAAGGAGACACTGGATCAACTGAAACAGGCGCAGCAGAGATCGGCGGAAGAATTCGAAGTCGAGCGAAAGAGGACCAAAGTATCGAGGGAGAAGGTGGATGCTTTGAAGAATTGTTCCTCTCGATTGAATCCGCCGCGGAATTAACAAGGATAGCGGAACAAAGGGCGAAGAAAAGGGAAGCGAACGTGCATAACATTGTCGGAAAGCCGAAGGACAATGTGGAGTCGGAGGCCGGCGATACTGATTCCGAGGCAGACGTGCCGGACAAGATCGATGTGCTGGTGAATAAGGTGACGAGCTTAGAAACTACAAATTTGTCTCAGGCAGCTCTACTTCAGAGATTGAAATGGGAAAATGATGAACTCGTAGCCCTTACTCAGAGCCTAGAAGATGGTAAGGCGAACCTGGTGGATGGAAAGCAGGATTTGAAGGGGAAGATGATCGACTTGGAGCTTAAGTGGCAAGCCATTCAGGATTTGAACCATACTGTTGAAAACTTGACGAACAATATGCAATCTCGTTTCAATGATGCACATTCTAATCTTGATGAACTTTTCCAGAACGTAAAGCCGATCGAGAATCTCAAAAGCTCGTCCGAATTGTGGAAGAACGAAACCAAAGAGAAGCCGAAGAAGGCGAAAGCAGGGAAAGAGTTTTTGGAGCCGAAAGCGACGAGTTCTCCGGCCGAAACCAAGTCCAAATCCGAGAAAGGGTCTGAAAGGTCTCAACATGTTGCAACTGACAGTGCTGATGCGTCGAAAGAAGTACATTCCGTCCCGAAAGCTACAAATGAAGGAGATGAAAGTTCTAAGGTTTCCAAAACCTTTGATTCGAAGGCAATGGCTCAAGTTGTGAGGCAATCTTCGTCACTTATAGCCAAATCTGATTCGAAAGAAAATGAATTAGCTACACTGTCTCAGGCATTGGAGGAAACCAAGAAGCAGCTCATGGAACTCAAAACGAATCATCAGAATGAACTGTTCGAGATAACATTGGAGTTAAAAGAATTGAAGGACCTTAATTCCAAGAAAGACAAACAGATTCGATCTTTACGTTTGAAAGCATGCCGAGGCCAGACTGGTATCGGTAAGTCCAAGGATGAAGGAGCTGATGAATTCCAAGAATGGCATGAAACAAAAACAATAGATCCGCCGGTTAAGAAACAAGTGAAAGAAGTAGAAGAAGACTTGATCCCCAAGCCAGTCTACGAGTCCAAACCTATATCCGCCATTGAAGAAAAGTTCAGAACCGACATCGACGAACTACTAGAAGAGAACTTGGACTTCTGGTACAGATTCAGCTCGACATTATACGAACTACAAAAGTACCAATCCGGGGTTAAAGATTTAGAGGCCGAGGTACTAAAACTAGAGGAAAGGCAGAGGAGCGAGGGAAGTAGCACCTCGAAATACTCGGTAAAATCAGGCGTTCGACCATTGTATAAGCACTTGAGAGAAATGCAGACCGAACTGAATCTGTGGATCGATAAAGCCGAGTCACTGAAAGACGAGCTGAAGAACAGGTCGGCGTCTCTATGTGAAATCCAAGAGGAGATCACCAAGGCATTGAAAGCCAGTGCCGAAGACGACGAGATCCGGTTCACAAGCTACCAGGCCGCCAAGTTCCAAGGCGAAATACTGAACATGAAGCAAGAGAACAAGAGGGTGGGCGACGAACTGCAAGCTGGATTAGACCTGGCGATATCGTTGCAGCGAGACGCGGATAGAGCATTGACCAAGTTGAGTGACGACTGGGGACTATCGGGTCCAAAGAGCCAGCAAGGCGGCCCGTTGGAAGTCCGTTCCAACATACCGTTGAGGTCGTTTATCTTCGGTGCGAAACAAAAGAAACAAAAGACGTCCATTTTCTCAGTGGTTCAACCTGCGCTGCAAAAGAAGCAGCATCATAAATCAGGACATAGCAGTAGTGGTAGATAAATGGTTTGCTAACTGCGCAATCGGGAAGAAGATTATGGTAAAAAAAAGAACACTAGCATGCACAGGGCATAGTGTAAGAAACTAGCAACGTTAAGCATTACAGCATTGCTTTTTCAAATTCTTTAAAAGGAGAGAAATCAAATTTTGTCCTTGTATTTTTATTGTCATAAATCTCATGAGCCTTTTTATTCTATTCTTGTAGAACATTCATTAATTCTGTCAAACTAATCTTTGATAAATCTTTACTGTTTTCCAACGTTAAAATAATAGCTTTAGACTGCCACGATCTGCTTTTGCCACCATCGTCTACGAGCCCTTTTTCTCTAGTACGATCTATCGTTGCTCTTTATGTTAAATCTTGGTTTATCGTCTGTGTTAGTTCGTCGGGAAGTAAATATGGCAGCGGATTTCATGGCTAAACTCACTGATTCTCACAGGCCTTCGATTACAATCTTTGATTCTCCCCCGGCATCTCTACAAGGACTTTTAGCGAGAGACATTTCTGGACCTCCCTATAGTCATATAAAACGTTGATGTACTGGCTTCGGCCTCCTCTCTCATTAAAAAAAAACATAATTTTCATTAGATTAAGTAGCGATGACAAAATCTGAACCTCCCAATAGATTTTGAATCATTTTTTTTTTCCGAATGAAGTGATTTTTTTATTAGTTTGAGATGATTAAAAGTAGTGTTTTTTTCAGATTTTTCTTAACTATCGATAAAATACACCCTTTAAACGCAGTTATGTAAACTCGAACTTTTAAGGAGAATAATATTTTTCTTTTAACGAGAAGAGGTGGTTTAATGAGTTCACAAGATAACCTTTCTAAAAGTAAATATAAAACAATTATGACAATTGTGTCTCGTTTTGTATCATTTCATTGTATGAGATTACCATTTTACTTTTATACATATAATTATTAAAGGATAAAATTATAAAAATGTGTTATATAAACGACCTAAGTAATTTTATGTTTTAAATGTTATGTTTAGATAATTGTTATATATATATATATATTTGAAGAATTATACTTCAATATTATTTACATTTAAAACAGTTAAAAGATATATATCATTAAATAAAATTAAATAAAGACCGGACAAAAATAAATATATGTAACATCGATAAAATAGATATGTGATAAAATAGAATATGCCAATTGTGTAATAGATTTGATAACATTCTCTCATTTCACTTCAATGTTATCCCTAAAATTAAGTTTTACATCGCCCATTTGCAAACAACAATAAACCCTACCATACCCCCAATAACAAGTTGATTTAATGGAATAATAATTATATCTCTTATATAATATTAAGAGTTTGAACGTTACGAATGGAATAAATTAGGTTGTGCATGTTGTCTTTAACTCTATAATACCCGATCAGGAGTTTAAATTTATTTGTCGTTGAATAGAAAAATCAATGTGTGACGGAGAATTCATTGAAAAAAAAAGACAGTGATAAAAAATATATATTTAAAAACTTGAGATCAAAGTATGCATGGCGTGAAATGGTTCCAAGTTGAAAGCCATAAAAAGAATGTGAATCCAAATGGAAAAGAAGAGACTTAAGTATTTGAATGAAGTAGATCGGTTTTTACAGCTTAGTTACAGATATGTTGCGTTTCTCACCATTTTTAACTTTTTAAAGGTTAAAAAACATGGAAGTGAAGTTATTGGTTATTATTATCATTTTCATATATGTTGTCGGGGATGCACGTGCGTCTCCGAAATCATCGACCTGTGTTAGAAAAAGATGCTGCGCACGTGCTTCTCAGTCAATGGTCAAAAATAACGATTGGGCCAGTTTTTGGAATTTATAAAAATATTAACACAAGGTTAAACAAATAACACGCATTTGTTACATATCTAACGTTAATTAATTTGAGTAATTTAAAGATTTTGAGGATTTATAAATTAATTTTTTTAATTTTTTTTAAATGTTACATATCTAACGTTAATTGGATAATAATATTTAAAATTGTCAAACACCTCAAATAATAACAAAATAAACAATTAACACATACCTCAATAAAAAAACCAATATCTAAAATAAGCAAAATATATATTTTAAAATTTTATTCTAAATTAAAAATATAACTGTTTATATATTATAAAAAATGTTATATATTACATCAGACATTCTAATATTATTTTTTTATTAATAAAAGTGATAGTATATGTTATAAAGACTTTTAACCATTTGTTAACGAAAGTTTAAATACCCTAGTCTCTGGAACTCGAACCTGCCACTCTAAGAATAACAATTATTTATTTAACCACTAAAATAGCTTGATGTGTGTGACAATTAGGATTATAATAATTAAAAGGC
Organism: Hibiscus syriacus; assembly: GCF_006381635.1. Taxonomy (NCBI): domain Eukaryota; kingdom Viridiplantae; phylum Streptophyta; class Magnoliopsida; order Malvales; family Malvaceae; genus Hibiscus; species Hibiscus syriacus. The sequence continues at coordinate 1,350,868 of NW_024063172.1, read as the reverse complement.
TTAAGGGTAACTTTTGTCCTTATAATAGACCCAAATTATCATTTTCATCTCCACGATATTTTCGCATCAATTTAACCATCGAAGTTACTAAATCGCATCAATGTTTAAAGTATTTACTATTGTTTAGGGTTTATAAGTTAAATTTAAGGTTAATGTTTAGGATTTTAAGTCAGGATTTTAAGATATAAGATCATATAATTAAACAATTTTAAGGACTAAAAATATTATAAAGACGAAAAATAATAAATAAAATCTACTACATAGATAAAAATAATCTTATCAAACGAAAAATTATAGGATATTTGAACTTTCAATAAATAACTTGTAAGATATATATATATACACACATCATTGGATGTAATATGCCGTTCAAGAGAGAATGAACCAAAGTCAGCAAAAGACGCCCCAAAGATAAAGACTTTGATCCCAATAACTCAAAACCAGTTGCATACCAATGCCATGTTCTCACTACATCTATCTACGCACCGGCTCCACTTGTGATAGATCATGAATCCAAAAATATTTTTCAGGTTTAATATATACATATATTAATAATATAAATTTTTTATATTAGATAAATATAAACAAAATTTCACGATGAATATAAAAAATAAGTAATTAAAAAAAATTAGATTTTATTACTTATAGTCCGAATTAATTTTAAAATAAAAATCAACAACAAAACAATATTTATGTATTATATTTCTAGTTTCTTTTTTCATTTGAATTTATCATTTACTGTGTTTATTTTTAAAAGAATTAAAAATATTAAAATTTAATATATCATTGTTAAAAAAATGGTGAACATATTTATCCTTCAGAGATTAATGAATGGGATTCAATTGTACAGGTGGGGAAGTTACACGCATGTAGGACAAATGTGTAAAACCGAGAGAAAAACATCAATAAAGTTCACTGTTCAATTAGTAACCTTTTTACTTATTACTATTAATTTAATATAAAATATAAAAAATGAAAATGATGACGTACTGTAGTCTTAATATATTTATATTTACTCTATCATAAATAATAAATCTTCAGTTAATTAATAATTTTTATTTGGTATTATTTAAGTAAAATTACCTATATTTGCTCTATTTTCCAGTAGTTCTATCGTTTTAGATTAAACCGCTGGATAACTTTTCTCTCTGCCTTCCTTTAAAAACCCTAACGCCAACTTTATTTTACCTCACTTTCCCTCTCACCAAACAGATTTTTTTTTTTCCTTGGAACTTTTATTTTCCTTCTTAAGAAGACATTGGATTCCTCAAAGAAATCCAAGATGAGATTGCATGCAGTTAACATCTTTTTCATTTACTAAGCTTCGGTATTGTCGTAGTTGTTTATCTGAATGGAAACAATTCTATGTAACGGTTAAGATTAAAAAAAATGCATTATCACTTTTCTTTTGAAGGTTTCTGAGCTAATTTTTGTTTGTTTCCTCGAAATATAGTTTTGGTTTTTAGTGTAAGTTCAGAAAAGAAGAAAAGAAAAAGGTTTTGAAGTTTGTATATTTAAATACATGAAATGGCATCAGCAAGTAACTGGCTTTCGTTTCACTGTCTCCAATGGAGCTGTTGAGGTCATCATCTGAGCCTCAGTTTGTGTCATATGAAGAATCCTCTGCTGTTTCTCCCAATTATCTGATCGATAACTTCTATGATAATGGTATGGCAAAGCTTTCTCTTCTTTTCTTTTCTTCTGTTTGGTTGTCTAGAAAATACGAGAAAATCAAAGGTTTGAGGGGTTTAAGTTTCAAGTTCTTTTTCCTACTGATTTTACTTAACTAAACCGACTTATACAGCCCACTGCTGAGAATACTGAAAATCTCTTGTTTTTTTTTTCTTTTTTTTAAGGCTGGACAAATCCGAAAAATCAAGTGTTTTTTGAAGGAGAGGAGAACAAAAGCGATGAAGCTCAAACGGGAGCATCAATGGCGGATGAATCCTCCATTTTCACGAGCTTCCATTACCAAGCACCGAAGCTTGAAGACTTCCTTGGCGATTCTTGGTCGATCGTTAGATTTTCCGATAGCCAAACAGAAACCCAAGGTTCGTCTTTAACCCAAATATACGAGCCTCAAGATCTCAAGGAAATTACTGGATTTCAAGCGTTCTCGACGAACTCGGGGTCGGAAGTCGATGACTCGTCGTCAATGCGCGGAACTCAGTTGGCTCACGTTGAGTTACCAGGTCACTCGATTGAGCCACGCGGGAACAATAGTAAAAACAACACTAGCAAGGCCATTGTTACGGTTGACTCAGGCAGCTCAAAAAAGATTTCCGATACATTTGGTCAACGAACTTCGATTTACAGAGGCGTCACCAGGTAAAAATATACCATCAATCAGTCTTATCCTTCAATTTTTCAAAGTATTTTTTTGTGCTAAAAAATTAGCTAATATGGTTTTAATTAAATCATCAATATTTAATTTGATTTTAAAATCAGAATATTACATGTTATGGTGATCCAGACACAGGTGGACGGGTAGATATGAAGCTCATCTATGGGATAACAGCTGCAGGAGAGAGGGTCAAGCCAGAAAAGGCCGTCAAGGTCACATTTTCTTTCTTGTCTTACATAGAAATATCGAATATTGACCGTTATATAACGATACTAAAACCGTTATATAATGATACTAAAACCGTTATTACACGATCTTGATAGCACTTATTATTATATAATGATAATAATACTATATTAAATCGTTCGAAACTGTTATTATGATCTTAAAGGCACCTACTATTTCTATAATTTAAATTTCAGACTATGATACACAAGTATCAAATAATTACCCCATACGTGTACATAAATATTAGTATATTATAAAAAATATTCTAAATATGAATATGAAACTATAATATGTGATATGAATATTGAATACAGTGAGAAGACTAGTGAAAAGAAGCATGCATGCAGTGGGACATTTGTCATCAGTCATTTAATGATGATGGAGACACTGTGATGTTATGTATGTGTCCCAAATGGTACTTTCAGTTTTCTGCAAAATGTACGGTTTTTCTTTTGATTTGAGCAGATATGCCGCCATTTTTGCTCACAGTCACCTTTATTTATTCATTTTTCCTTAATATCTCGCTCAACCTGAAGCCTAATGGCTTTTTCTACAGATGAATCGAAGTCTGAATTCTGAAACAGTGACTTTGATTGATTTGGCTTTTGCTTTTTGGCCTTGTGACTCATGGTGGCTAAATTCACAATTTTTTGTATCTACAAGGACTATAAGAAGAATTTGAACTTGTTAACAACATAAAGTTTTTCATTTTGACCATCTATTATGGATTGGATTTATGCAGAAAATTTCGAATATTAACAAACTCTGCTTTACTTTTTGCATGCAAATCTGGGATCCTGGATGTGTTCAAACTCTTGTTTATACAGTATACTTGGGTAAGAAACTCCTAAGCTTTGTAGTTACTATGAGTTTAATCCTGCAATTTCATACTGCTGTTGTTAATTTTTAGACTGAATTTTATGTTGTAATTTATTAGGTGGTTATGATAATGAAGAAAAGGCTGCTCGGGCTTACGATTTGGCCGCCGTGAAATACTGGGGTCTGACCGCTACTACCAACTTCCCGGTATCATATATGCACAGTTCTTTCTTTATCATATATCTATGTATGTATGAATGTGTTTTACATACAAATATAGGTAATTTAGGGAAGATGAAGATTATGCGAACTACCTAATGATGGTTATTTTGCTTGGTTTAGATTGAGAATTATTCGAAAGAGTTGGAAGAGATGAAGAATGTTACCAGGCAAGAGTTTATTGCATCCATAAGGAGGTAAGCTTTATGTACTTGACTGGTTTGATTTTCTTTTTCCGGTTGGGGATGATTGAAAAGGGTTAATCTTCGGTTTGCCGATGTTTAATAGGAAGAGTAGTGGATTTTCAAGGGGTGCATCGATTTACCGAGGTGTCACGAGGTTCGTACATTTTTGTTTAGACTTTGAACTAATTGTCGGATTCTCCGGTGAACGACTGAATAATTAATTTGTCGTCTTATATTTGCAGGCATCATCAACAAGGCCGATGGCAAGCAAGGATAGGCCGGGTTGCCGGAAACAAGGACTTGTACCTTGGGACTTTTGTAAGGCTACAATAATGGACCTATGAATGAACCTTCACACTTTAACTGCTGTTATATTATTGACAATGTTTGATCTATATGGTTCACAGCTACTGAAGAGGAGGCAGCAGAGGCATATGATATTGCGGCCATCAAACTCCGAGGTGCGAATGCAGTGACCAACTTTGAGATGAGCCGGTACGATGTCGAAGCCATTGGCAAGAGTTCCCTTCCCATTGGTGGGGCAGCTAAGCGTCAAAAGCATTCACTTGAATTGGACCAAAACCGGATAGTAAACCATGAGCAACAACAACAGCTACCCCGGTGCAGCTCCAACAGCCAAGGTATAAGTTTCGCTCCCATGCAGCCAGTTTCCGACATTCCTTGCGGAATCCCTTACGATGCTGCAGCAGCAACAGCATTTTATCAACAGAATCTCTACCACCACTTTCAGTCTGCCAACGTAGGCAGCTGCGAGCCCCCCGGATTGTCATCGACAACGACAACACCTACAACTGTAATGTTGCAGCCAGCGGCTGAGTTCTTATGGCCTCACCGGCCTTATTAATGATAACCCGGGCAGTTCTAACACCAATGCAGCTAACGTTAAGTAGCGAATTGTTCGAAGCTCTCTGGGGCCGACTCGATGAACTGACCATGGATCGGAATCGATCTTTTATCTTTACCTCTTTTTTACCTTGGCAAGAAGAGGGTTTTGTTTTGAAGGCTAAAGAATAGCAGCTGAACATTAGAAAGCTGGATTTTGTAAAGTGTAATTATCTTCAAATGCTGGCTTTCATGGGCACTGGTTCTAAAGTTATCTTTTCTGCTATTTGTTTACCCATTATGTTTCATTACTCGGCTTTGTTCCTAGACAAGGTTAGTCTGTCCTAAATGGCTGTTCAGGTTTTAAAGATGTAAGGCTGGGGTTTGTCCCATGCTATGCTGTCCATTGTGGCTGTTCGCATGGTCTGATTTTTGTTTCTGTTCCACCCCCAAGGTGTATTCTTTTTCCTCTGACTAGGATTAGATTTTTTAACGAGGTCTTGGGCTGTGGTTACTTTGTTATTCCTATAATACAAAGTACCATATTACAAACAAACAAAAAACTGCAAATGCTAGAATGTGCAAATCCTCAATTGCAAATATTTTGCTAAATTTTCATGAATGATTGATCAAAAGTTTCAGTTAATCTATTTTTGAAATCAACAAAAGTATTTTTTTATATTTAAAATTTAAAAAATATGGATAGAATTTGATGAAGTTAAATAGAAATTTTAATATAATTCATCTACTAATTAATTCCTCTCAGCGTTATTAAATTTAGTTCACGATTCTGTTCATTTTAATTCAATCATTTGTAATTGATAATGAATTTGTTTTTTCGATTAAAATTGTATTAGTAATTAAGGTATTCAAGCGCAGCTAGTGTAGTGGTATCATAGTACCCTCCCACGGTACTGACCGGAGTTCGATTCCCCAATGCGCATGGTTTGCCAAAATTTAATGATGAATGATATTCATAATTTTGTATCTTCAATCGCGTTGCGTTTATTGCTACTGTTAACATAACAGATGATATTTCAGTCACTACAAGTATTGTGATTGTGAAATGCTATTGTTAACATAACAGATGACAGTCACTACAAGTATTGTGATTGTGAAATTTTAATAGCATATAATATTGTGGACATAACGATTGTTGACATTACAGTTTCAGACGATATCGTTATCACTGTATAATAGTCATTGTTGTGGTTATATATCATTATTTAAGTAATTTTTTCTAATAACAAGCCTTAAAAAATAAGGATAACTCCACAATAACAAATATCGAAAAAAATAAGTCCATGATAACAAATATTAAAAAAGGGTAAATTATATCATTCCTGAAAGATCAGAAATGGCTACCTAAACCACGCAGCACATCACCGTGTGCACTCTTTAATGCCATGCCTTGTTCCACTGTAATATTCATTGCAAGCTTATTCTGAGGAGAATGGGAATAACTGAAGATTGCGAATATGAAATAAACCAAGTTTAAACAATAAATTAATGAATAATAACAGATTCTGTTATCCCTACAATATTTCTGTGGATGAGCTCCTGAAGTTTGAACATGATGCGCTGGCGAGCTGTAACTGGTGCGTTCTTCCAAGAGGGAAAAGCTTGCTTGGCTGCATTAACTGCATCTTTAAACTCTTCGTAGGTAGTTGAAGGGACTCGAGAAACAGCCTCTTGTGTTGCCCAAGTAAAATGGCTGATGTAAAAACTGCATCAAAAAGGATGAGAAAGAGCAAATAACAAAGTAAGCGCATTCACTCACAGGATTTATTACGTCAATGATCATGGAACCCAGTGACCCAAAAATTTCCCTCCAATAAAATTAGGAACTTTTACCTGTAGATACCAGAATGATTATAGAGGACAGATATGAACACATCACCACACATAGAATACAAACAGATGCATGCTAAAACATACAGAGAACAAGAAATCAAAACAGTAAAAGGAAATGTCACACACTAATTGTTCCTTCACATCTAAACTCACCGAGTGGTTGTATTGGTTTAACTCTCCAGCGGAACTGCTATTAGAGTTCACAGGAACAGATCTGTTAAGCCCCCATAATTTAAAATTTTTCTCTGCAAGAAAACATTTCTACTACAAAGAAGAATCTCAAGAAATGAAAAATACAATCATTTTCAAAAGTATTTTCCCAGAGTGGGAGTGGAAATAGATATATCATTTAAAACCTTAATTGTCACTATAGAATATAAGTTATGATAGGTATCGAAACACTTGAGGTTCATGGCTGGATTTCGATAAATTTGGTTTTAGTGATAAAGACGTGTATCATGAATTTGAATGTTTTATGTGATTTTGGAACTTGAACAAACCCAAAAACGAACTTGGTATGCTCTAAGATAAGGTTCGTGGCTCGATTTTGATAAATTTGGTTTTAGTGATAAAGATGTGCACCATGAATGTGAATGTTTTATGTGATTTTGGAACTTGAGGCCTGAACCGAAAACACATCCCAAGTTAAACTACATTTTTGTTGGGAACTTAGTAAATAGGCTCAAATTGGTATATTGTTCTCAGGTTCTGTATCGGGACACTTGAGATTCATAGCTTGATTTCGTTTCTTCTCCTTGCTTTTTTTAATGTGAGTATTAGTAGTCTAATAAGGAATGAGTGTTGCAGATCGATGATGAAATGGATAGACATTGTGATAGTGGCACATGCCTTAAGATGTGAAGAAAATAAACCATATTCACATGTTACGCATTGCATCCAATAATTAAAACTGATGATTAAACAAGTTAATGTCTAGAAACCTCATTAGATATTTAGATGTACTAAAACTTCAAACCGAACATAATCGATGACAGTAAAACGTGATATTTAGGATGTTTTGACTTTTGAATCAAACGCGGTGGTTCTCAAGTCTAGTTATCCTTTTCGGTGTTACGAGCTTCAAGTTTCAATGAAGTATATGCCACTGCCAGCTACTGCTAGTTTTTTTCCCCTATTGTTTTAGATTTCGTTTTCGACATCTAATTGCAGGTTAAAGACATCATGTATCAGTTATACAGAGCGACAAAGAGCAGATTTAAGAGCATTGCACCGAAAGAGATAAAGTTGCTCAAGCATCTGCTAAACATCACAGATCCCGAAGAGCGGTTCTCTGCGTTGGCAACAGCTTTCTCTCCAGGCAATGAACACGAAGCAAAGGGTCCTCACGCTTTATACACGTGAGAAATCTTCTTCCCTTCTTCGGATTAAAGTAGTCGCCATCAGATTATGGTGGCATGACATATTCTGTGTGTTTTCCGTTTTACAGTACGACAAAAGAGCTGCACAAATGGATTAAGATCATGCTGGACGCTTACATGCTCAATAAAGAAGAAACCGACATCAAAGAAGCGAAGAAGATGAGTCAACATGTGGTCATACAAAAGCTGTTCATCCTCAAGGAAACGATAGAACAAGAATACTTGGATCAAAGAACGCCGACGCCGCAAATGGACAGTGAAATGGAATAGGAGGAGTTATAAACTATATGACCATCAAGCATCTACTGTCGTGCTTTTTTGTTAGAAATGTAGAACATAGGTTTTCAATCAAATTTTATTTGGTGGTTCATGGAGATTCTGTTTCTATTTTGTAATTAATGGAGATATCGTTTAATCCAAATTGCCATCGTACCATCGTCTCAATATTATGGACCTTCAAGTTGGCGTTATAGACTATTACATCAATATTATAACGGTAATATATCATATGAATATTGTAATAGTTAAAGTTTAATTTTATTAGTACAACTGTCAACGTTTGATTCTATTAATTAAAATTAATTTAATTTTTTCTTAATTTAAGAGTATGAAACTAAAAAAATTATTTATTTTATGAACATAAAGATGTTATATCTTTAAAATAAATATTGAAATTTAAGCTCACATAAAAAAATATAAATACTTCTAATAATTCGACCAATTAATAATTTTTCAATTTTATTATCTTTAATTATCTTTATATTTATTATAATATATGTGTCATCAAATGTAATTTCAATATAAATATATTTTAATTATTAACTTTTAATATATTTCGATATCTCAAAGAAAGAGTGATGTAAGGGTGAGGATGGGTGTGTGGCATGCACGGGACATGAGCGGCTGTGAGGTCTGTGATCCTCCCTCCTCAAGGGCATGCTCCGCCCCTAATAATGCGGCAAATTATTTTAAAAATCCTAAATAAATAATTATTTAAATAAATAAGACCCTCAAGAGATTATTTGTAAGAATAACCCAAATCATCCACATCAAACGATGTACGGCTGTAAACCGCATATTAAATCTCGCACTTTCAATACGCGAGATACATCCGATGCAGTGTATTTTTTAAGTAAGTCAAAAAAACAATTGGATAAAATGACATCGTGCGTTGCAAAGAACGAGTAACCTTTATGATTCAAAATATAGCGAGATTTATAGGAGACCTCGCGGGCGGCAAAACGCGAGGTTCTTTTGGATTCCGTATAATAGCCTAATTTGAAACATATAAATAAAATCATATTATAATAAATAAATATAATAATAATAATAATAATAATATTAATTATTAAATATAATAAATAATTAAATATAATAATATATAAATATAGTAATTAAAATAGAAATTTTATAAAAAATAATTATGATATATTTTGTAAATTTTGAAATAATGAAAAATTATATTATAATAAATAAATATAATAATATTAATTAATAATATTAAATTAAATATAATAATTAATTAAAATATAATAATATATAAATATAGTAATTAAAATAGATATTTTATAAAAAATAATTATAATATATTTTGTAAATTTTGAAATAATGAAAAATTATATTATAATAAATAAATATAATAAAAATAACTAATAATATTAATTATTAAATGTAATAAATATTTAAATATAATAATATATAAATATAGTAATTAAAATAAATATTTTATAAAAAAATAATTATAATATATTTTGAAATTTGAATTTGAATTAAAGAAATCTCAACGCGAGGTACTAGGAATTCAGTGTATTTTCAGTACCTCAAGTCTTGCAGGACGCGAGTTGCATTTAAAACCGTGTTTCTCCGAGTACGAGAAGGGTTATAAATTAGACTCTCCACACATTTTCATCACTATACCCTGCCTTTCTTATAATTAAAGATTCAAAGATTTCATATCATGACGACGAGTCTATTAAGATGATCGAAGTCACGTATTCGATTATTGGAGACTAAATGATGAGGTAAATTAATTAATATTATTTTGATTTTTTACTATCTATTTATTAATTGATTTAGTTAATTGTTTTGGTATTTAAATAATTTTTTAATATTTATATTTCGTATAGATATGAACATGTATTAGAGTGTCATATAAATCGTGTAACACAGTCCGATGCGGATATTATTGAGTATTTACATTTAACGGTTTTCGGATATATCAGTAATATAACTGGTGATGATGTGAAATTGCATCCTCCACTTATCAATACGTTGGTGGAAAGATAAAGACCGAAGTCGCACACGTTTCATTTACCTTGTGGGGAGACAACTATTACCTTGCAAGATGTTGCATTTCATCTGGGTTTGCCTATTGATGAAATAGCAATTACTGGTGTTGCTGACGCCCTTAGAAAAGTATGTGAGATATTGTTCATAATTGATCCGCCTGATTATGTACGTGATGGTGGAAAAATAAAAATTAAATTTTTGGATGAAAATTTTATGAACCTACCACAGAATGCGGAGCATGAAGTTAAGGAGATAAATATAAATGTTTTTATCTATGAATATTTATTAACATTTTAATTTATTTATTTAATTTTTTGGAAATTAAGTAGTTATATTATTTTATTAATTTTTTGAAGCGATTTGCTCGTGCGTATATACTACGAGTTATTGTGGGGATTTTAATGTCAGACAAATCCCGAAATAAGGTGCATCTGATGTGGTTGAATCACTTGCAAAATTTTAGTGATTCAAGAAATATAAGTTGGGAGTCGACAGTTTTGGCATTTTGTTCCAGCAACTTTGTAGAGCCGTAAATCCGATGAAAAATGTCATTGGAGTGTCTTTATTGTTGCTGTAGTCGTGGGCCTGGATCTGAATGCCATTTTTATGCACAATCATTAAAACACATGTCCCATATGAATTTCTGTTACTTAAGAGGTAAAAAGTAATTTTTATATATATTTTTATAATATTACTAACAAATATTACAATTCTATTGTATTAATGATAGGTGGACTGATGAAACATCTCACGCCCACTTACCTACACATTAACGGGACTTTAGACTATTGATCGATAAGTTTGGACATCAGGTAATAAAATATTTTCTTTCGATTTTTTTTTATAATTTTAGAATAATTTAATTTATTTGAGGTTTTTAGCTAACAATGTTATGTAATTTTAATTATATAATTCTTGTGGAGGCCTTACTACGATGATGCTATTGTCGACTGTATATTGTATGACATTCTGGTGACTAATGCGCCCGTGTACATCATGTCAATCCTGCTGATCTTTTATAGATAGTCGAGTGGCATCCTATAGAGCATGTTCTTCAACAATTTAATTGTGTTCAATCGATTCTGTCACATCCACCTTGCTTGGATGAGTTACATCGATTGACGTGACAAGAAAAATGAAAATTAATTGGGCAGACCATAATGCGGTGTATCTGAATGAGTGGGTCCGAATATTCGAGAGGAAGCCCATGACTCAACCCATATTCGACCTCAGCGTGACATACGATTATATACGGTTGTACGAGATATATGGGATGCCACATATATTGACCGATGAGGAGTATGCACGAGAATTATATGTTTCTCCAAAGAGTTGTCCACGGATGGGGAGACAACGTAGGTGGAGTCAAGGCAGAGAAAAATAAGACAACAAGGTGCATCCTCCTCATCGGCAACAACATAGGGAACTCCTTAAACATCGTTGACTCACCATGACCCTGTATTCACCCACTCACTCAATCAACATCTCAACAAATGGGGTAATTGTTGGAAGGGTTCCTTACCGACGTCTTTGACCATTTGAATTCACTACTGACACAATTGGCGACTACTTTAGATCCGGTATTGTTGAGCAAACACAGTCGCATAGCATATTCTACACTGGTCCCGGTTTCAGTGCTAGTGGTGGATTGATTCCATATACAACTGCTGGTCCGGATGATGATGAGGATATTGCTGAAGAGGAAGATGAATCACAATTACGTCCGCGTCAGACTCGTCGTCCACTACGATGCGAAACTGGTAGACATAGGCATTATAGTTTTTCTTTATTTTGTTCTTCAAAACTGAAATATTTGTACTAAACTATTTTATTTTGAGTTAGTGAAAATATTTTCTATTATGTGAACTATTTTATTATTTTATAATAAAATATTTTATTTTGAGTTAATTGACTACCGACGTTTATCGAACAATTTTCAGTTATGCGAACTATTTTTCATTAGTCGATTCATCTTGGGAGTTATTTTTCTAATAAATTAATAAAAATAGGTTTCAGTGAAATTCACACTCTGTAACCCACGATATTTATTTTACGTTAGCATAACCACACATCTTGCAAAATGCTATATCTAAATACATCATTGAATGTCTCTACAAGAAGCAGGGATATAATTGGAGTGTTCGTGTATCACAGTTGAAGATGATTAACAACCTTTGGAAACTCACAAAATACGTTCAACCATATATATGCACCACCAATATCCTGAAACAAGATCGTCGTAACTTGGATGTGCTCTTGCTTTCTGAAGCCTTCATTGTGCTGCTCAAATCCACATGTTACAGTTGCGACCGTATTGCTTCAGTTACATCGCTATACGGGTACACAGTTGACTACCACAAAGCATGATATGCAAGGTATCGAGCCTAACAAAAAATGCTCGGTTAATGGGAGGAATCATACAATGAATTGCGACCATGGCTTAGACTGATACAGAAACATATTCGGGAATAGTTATGAAGTTGGAAACAGTTTTGGTGTAAAAAAATGATCATGTTGTACAAGATATCTGCCAATTCTACAGGCTCTTTTGGATTTTTTTCGCAATACATTAATGCATTCCGACACTGCAAGCATATTGTTCAAATCGACGACACTTCGATGACACTTGATTATATGGTTGATACACTCAAATAATGTTATTGTCGATTGCACAAGACGACAACAGAAAAACTATTCCCATCGCCTTCGCAATTGTCGAAAATGAAGATATCGACTTTTGGGAATTCTTTTTTACGAACTTATAAACATATATTCTATCACATGTGATTCATGATAGAGATGATGGGATTTGTCTTATTTCTAATAGAGGCGTTGGTATCAAATACGCACTCTGTCGTATGGGCCCGTCTTGCCAACCCCCAATATTTAACACCGATACTATTTATGACATATTGTTGCAAACAATTTACAGAAGTTCAAGAGTCAAGATGAGCGTCTAATGGTGCTTCGAATGGGTACGTCTTTACCCTTTTCGGTTTACCATATATTTACAAAAATTATTTCAAATTTATTGTTCCACTTTTTATTAATAGGTTACACACAGTTCGTACGTGAGTTTGAGGATCTGATGCAGAAACTTTGACATATGAATTCTGAGGGCTTCAACTACCTTACTAGAATCCCAAAGGAGAAATGGCTTCGATCATTTGATTGGGGTAGACGATATGGTCACATGACAACGAACTTGGATGAGGCAATAAATTCATCACTAAAGGGAGTGTGACATTTTCCTATCACTTTTGTTGTCAAAGTGACATAAGCTGTCAATCATTTTTGCAACCTTGGGAAGGCAAACATTGACTGGATGGCTGGTGGCCACCAAATCCACTCAGACATCCTCAGAAAATTACAAACGTTCCAGCAACATTTCAACGCGATGGGTGTCATATGCTTATCTCGCCAAATGCCATCCTTCCGTGTATTAGAATTTGAGAGGCCATTGAAATACATATAACACAACACATACATGGTTAATTTACGAGAAAAACATGCGAGTACTGATTCTTTCAAACTTTCAAGTACCCATGTGCGCACACCATTGTTGTTGTTTCTTCTGTCTGGATACTCTACATGAGATTCGTTGATAAGGTTTACTTACTTGAAACTATATTCAAGGTTTATGAATATAAGTTCCATCCCATTGGAAATTAATGGGATCCGGATGAAGCTGGTGATGAACCTACAATACGACCATATTATGCATTACGACTAAAAAAACTGGTCGTCCACGGTCAACCCGTTTTTTTGTGACGAGAATTTGGTCGAACATCAAGAAAGAATCAGACAACCGAAATTATGCTCTATATGTAGGAATCTCGGACACATGAAGAATAAATATCCAGTCGCTCAAGACCACGTATTAATTAAATGAGCTTTTTGCATTATTTCTTTTTTATTTAACAACACATATTTCTTAGTTTTCACTTTCTTTTCATTTATTCATGCACCAAATCATGCATTCCAACCTTTTCCAGCACGATTTTTACCCCATTAAAATATATTGTTTGTGGCCAAATTAGCCTTAAAATAAATATAAGTTCCAATACTATATCTCTAAGCATATAAATTCTAAAATCACTCATATTTACAAGCCATAAATAACACTATAATATGTCTATCAAACTATTTTTTTCTTCCTTCACAAAATCATGATTTCTAACAATTTTCAACGTCATTTTACCCCGCATAAAATGTCTTATATATGATGATATTATAGTCATCTTAAAGATAAATTACAATATTACGTGTTTATAATTAAAAATTTAAAAAATCAGTTTCTCACCCGAAAATAGTTTTCGAACAAGGCTATGGACACTAAAGGAGGTTAGGGAATTCAAAGAACCTCGCACTTTGCAGGCTGCGATGTCCCCTATAAATCTCGTGATATTTTGGATCATAAAGGCTACATCGTGTTTCGCAATGTGCGATGTCATTTTATCCAATTGTTTTATTGTCTTACCTGGAAAGTATGCCCACGTTGATTGTATCCCGCATATTGGAAGGTGTAAGAACTTAACACGCGATTTGTAATTTGCGAGGTCGTCCTATGTGAATGATTTGAGGGTTATTCTTTCAAATAATCTCGTGAAGGTCCTAATTCTTTAAAAATTATTTATTTGAGGTTTTTAAAATAAATTTGCCTAATAATAATGCCCAACAATGTACCCCGTTTCTCACACACGCCACCCTAATATAAACACCACCGTTCCTTTTTTATTATTTTCTTATAAATTCATTTATTAATGATATCTCCATTAGTTGATTTAAAAAAAAACAATTGGCGATATAAATTATTAAATATTTAAGAGAGAGAGAGAGAGAGAAAGAGGTGGGGTAATGATGGAAAAGAAGGGGAAATTAATAAAAGGGAGGGAATGATATAGGTTGTCTAGTGATCATATCCCGGCAGACTGACTTAGAAATGCCGCTTTAGTTGTCCCCTCCAATCACACCTCTTTCCCATTTTTTCCTCTGTCCCTCTTCATTTCCAATCCATGATTTTTTTAAATTAAGCTTATGTAAAAAATAAATATTTAAATTTTATTTTTTGCACTCCTAAATATTTAATATTTTAAGTGTATAAGGTCGATCACAATCGTTAAAAAAATTCACCAACCACTCAAAACACAATCTTATAATCTTTAAAACTAAATTTTCATTATAGTGTCATCGTCGAATAATCATTTGACAATGGCGGCCGACCCCTTAACCTATCATCATCTTTATTATTTTCCTAAATTTTGAAGTTAAATCTCTAAATCTCTAATACTAAATATAAAAACAGTTACACGTTTGAGAATAAAGACAGATGTAGCCAGGTAGATCAAGGTAGTAGATTGCGAATCACCTTAGATTAATAAAAAAAATATTATTTATTACATAAAGAATTTTCCTACAAGTCATTATATTTTTTTCAAACACATCCAATCAACTGGCATCTGATCTACTAGTGAATGAATAATAACATGTGAGTGGTCGTTCGACAACGACGTTGATGATCGGAGATGGTCAATGATAATAAAGAGAGTATGCAATTAGTGATTTTAGGAGTTTTTAAAGGATTCTAGAGAAATTTTGGAATTTTTAAAAAATAATAATTTTATTTTTTAAAAATTTATATTTTTAAAAAATTTATATATCCATCATTATCATATTTTGAATGACAATCGTTAACTACATGGACCTTAAATAATAATAATAAAATAAATATTTATTTTATTCAAAAATATTAGATACAAATGGTAAATAAAAAAATATAATTGAAACATATATATTTTTAATTAACCCTTTAATTAATGCTCCTTCTACATCATTCCCCCTCCGTTTCTATTTTATCCACAACTTTCTTCATTTTCCTTTTAAGCATATGGATATGAACAAAATTAACCCTAAGCATTAGTCTTATTTTCGTTTATATCCTTAAGTTTTCTTAATAATGCCCACTTTATGTTTCCTTAAAATTATTTTTAGATTTGTCCAAAAAAAATATTTTTAGTTAAACTATATAATTGAACCTTTATATTTAAATAAAAGTTTATTTTTCTAATTAATATTTTAAATATAACGATTTAGTCATTAATGTTATAGATTTGTAGATTTATAATAGAGGTTATGTATTATTTTCTAGCATGAAAAAAACCCTCAAACTAATAAAAAACCTTACCAAGTCATACTTTGCATATAATATATAAAATAATAATAAATTCTAACTTAATGATTTAAATAATTAGAATATAAAAATTAAACTTATAACTTACCCATAATATGTCCTACATATCTTAAAGAATCTTCAAAGCTTATCAAGGTGAGATTGGGATGTCACAAGAAACAAAGTTAATGATTATGTCTATGGCACATAGACATGTCTTACAAAGGTTGTGTAAAGGAGTAATGAGTGGTTGAATTTTGATAGTTTTGGGTCGACAATAATCTTATTTTCGTTTAACCATCAATTACCGTTCCCATTTACGTTTCAAACCAAAATGTTGTCGTTTTATATCACACTAAACACTAATATATATGATTCAAAATATATGTTATCAACAAATTATGTTATCAACTAATTGTTGATAAAATATTTTATATGTTTTTAATTGTTATGTTTAATATATTTTACATGATTTAGAATTATTGTTTGAATCTTTTATTTTATAATTTTTTAAATTTATTTTTATTTCAATTTTTGTGTGAATACGAATACTTGAAATATGATTAAAAACTTAAACTATAATTTTATATTTAAATATATATAAAAAATAACATCCAGTTTTTATTTTAATTTAAATAATAATATTTAAAATTGAAAAATTAAATAATTTACAAATTATAAACAGATTTAAATTTAAATAATTAAAAATTACATTTTGGACACTTGCCATTCTTAGATTTTCATTCAATCGTATTTTATGTATAATTAAAAAATACATATTGGACACTTGCCATTCCTAGATTTTCATTCGATCGTATTTTATGTACAATAAAATATATAAGTGGTCTTACGATTATATGATGTTATTTTTTTAAATTTTATGATTATTAAAAATTATAAAATAGTCTCTTGATTATAAGATATTATTTTTTAAATCCATCAATTATTAAAAATTATAAAATAATCATCTAACTATTTATATATTATAATCACGTATTTTTTTTAAATTAACGGTCCATTTATATACTTTATACTTTGAATTTTATGTAAAATAATATAATAGGATATATATTAAGGGTGAAATCGACACTTCACGCCTACAAAACCCAGAGACTGAACTAGAAAGCAACAACCAATCGAAGCCAGTTTACTTGAAATGCTACCTGGAATAGCGACACATTTACATTTATAAATTCTTCTGGGAATAATCAAACGGTCCAGATCGCTCCATCTCCAAACCAAAATCAGCCGTCGGATCAGATTACCTTCCCACCCTAGATTGGCGCAGTATAAAAACCAACCTGCCCCCATTCTTGTGTTTATTTTCTCTTTTGCCCCTTCTTCTATTTTTATTTTTATTATTATTGGTGGGACTTCTCGAGTTTCTTTAATGGCAATTGTTGCTTTCTGCATATAATGGAAGAAGGGTCTTAAGCTTATTATCTATGTTTCTCTCTCTGCTTTTATTTTACTCTGCAGTTCGTGCATTTTCGCCTGCAATTTTTGAAAGCAGTAACCCATCTTCTTCTCTTTGTCTACTATACAACTCTACCCAGTTTTACGCTGTAAGCTTCTCTTTTATATACATAGGTTTGCATTTTTTTGTCTGTTGTTTTTCTTTATATTTTCCAGCTTTGCCTGAGATCAACATTAAGATCCCCGTTTCATTTTTGCTGTGAAATTATCTATTCCTTCTGTTTGGTTGCCCGTAAAACAGAAGAAAATGGAAGGGGAAAAGATTATTATCTTTTTCATGTTTTGTTTCATTTTCACTATTCTTTTTGGTAAGATTTTTGTTTGTTTGTAAAAACTGGACTCTGTTTTTGGTGTGTAATTTAGTTGTATAGTGTTAGAATGCTTTAATGAAGGTTATCCACTTTACTTTCAGCTTTAGAAAGTGAGGGCTTTGCCCTTAAAAGCAATAAAATGACACATATTGGCCAATTATGTTAAGCTGAAGTTGTTTGAAAAAAAAATGGGTTCAAGTGTGTTTCATGGATGATGTTTTGGGTTCTGAAACAGCTGATGCATGGGTGGATTTTCACCTGGAACTGACGATAATGATTACTTTTGATTGTTTAATTTGGACATCCTTGTAATAGATTGTGACTTATAATTTATTGTGGTTTTTATCTTGTGCTTTCAAATAATTTGGCTTAAAAGGTGTTATTCTTGAGGTTTACAGAAGTGATATCTATTTTGTTTTTTATATCTAGTTTAAAGTGGAAAGTTTTGAGAAGATTTGAGTTCGGATGTCTCCGCCACTGCTTGATGTGGAGGAGGAAGGGCAGAGTAGTGTTTCTTCTCCACCTGTTGACTGTATTCCCCCAAACGGCTTGGAGATAAAGGACTGGAATTATCTTGGATTATCAGTTTTTTCTTCGGTTGACAGCTCTAGTGTCACCAGCTTATCGGAGCGTAACAAGAATAATCTGAATCTGAAGGCTACTGAACTGAGGCTTGGTCTTCCAGGATCCCAGTCCCCTGAGAGAAAAACCGAGCTTTGCTTGCTGAACTCGGGGAAACTTGATGAGAAGGCACTGTTTCCTTTACTTCCTTCTAAAGATGGAATCTGCTCGTCATCACAGAAAAGTGTTGTTGCTGGAAACAAAAGGGGGTTCTCCGACACCATGGATGGATTCTCCGAGGTGAAAGGCACTATGTACACTGAAAAAAATTGGATGTTCCATGGTGCTGGTCTGGACTCTCAATCTCTGCAACCTCTGTCACATGGAAAATACTCTGTAGCTCAAGCATCCGTAAAGAAAGATGTGCCTGCAAATGCTATACAAGGACAACCTTGTGCCACTAATGGAACCAATCTTAACCGAACCAGTGTTTCTAACAACAGCAGCAGTGCGCCTGCTGCTAAGTAAGTATAATTAGCTTCAGGGAGGATTCTTAAGCTTTGATGAGATCAAGGGAATTTTATGAATATCTTGACCTTTTTTGTTGTTCCTATGACATCCCATCTTTGACAGGGCTCAGGTTGTTGGTTGGCCTCCAGTGAGATCATTTAGGACTAAAACTCTGGCCACTTCATCAAAGAACAATGACGAAGTTGATGGAAAACCAGGGCCTGCTGCTCTTTTTGTCAAGGTCAGTATGGACGGAGCTCCTTATCTGAGGAAGGTAGATTTGAGAATGTATTTGACCTATCGGGAACTGTCTTCTGCTCTGGAGAAGATGTTCAGCTGTTTCACCCTTGGTAAGCTGCACTAGTTGCCTTGTAGATGCAAGCAATGTGCAGTAAAAGAAAACTTCCGACTATTGACATAGATCTGGTTATCACATTTTTATCACGATTTCAGGTCAATATGGGGCTCACTCTTCTCCCGGGAAAGAAATCTTGAGTGAGAGCAAGTTGAAGGATCTTTTTCATGGATCAGAATATGTGCTTACATACGAAGATAAAGATGGTGACTGGATGCTGGTCGGGGATGTTCCATGGGAGTAAGCTTCATTCACTTAAAATTACTATTTGCCTTTGCCTTTTATTTTACCAAATGCTTCTTTTCCTGTAAATCCTAAATTGGATGGGCAGAATGTATCTTTCTAGACTGAATTTGCTAATACTTAAATTAATGTGGTATATAAGCGCTGCATAATTTAAACTTATAGATTGAGATTTCTTCACACAGGTTACCTTCAACCTCTGAACTGTAGTTTGATATTGTTGCAGGATGTTCATTGAAACATGCAAGAGGTTGAAAATCATGAAGAGTACTGATGCGATTGGATTAGGTAAGTAGATTATGTTTAGTGAACTCCTGCAGAATCTATCAAATTCATCAATATATTTGTTTGCATGTCACTTCCTAGTGGGGATCTGGGTGTATGCATATGATTTGCACTCCTATTATACAATTTCCGGGGTCTATTGAACGAGCAGTGTATATCCCCCGCGTTCACTTTGCCTATTGAAGCATAACCGGATGAAACACGATGTTTTGGTGTTGTTAACCACTATTTTCTGTCATACAGCTCCTAGAGCAATGGACAAATCCAAGAAAGACTGTTAAACATATGATGATTTCTGACCGCCAAATTTGTAGCTGAAATTCCTTTTTGTGGAGGAAGCTGTGATAACGGAGTGTTGTGTGCTGAAAGGAAGATTATTATCATATTCCAGTGTCATCTATGTTTTGATTGCACAAAATTTGTTGCCTGTTTGAAGTTTATGATAATTGTTCAGTGTTGATCCAAAAAAAAGTTATTGTTGTAGGAACCCGTAATGTTTTAGATGTACCAAATTCTGTTAAATGTGTGTTTAATCGTAAAACTAGCTTTTGTTTTATCTGTGTCTTTTGTGATGACTTGTGAGCTGGTCATTTGCATTTGTTTTGACCATGGCAGAAATGGGGGGAAATTAGGAATTGAAGTAGGGAGAGGGAAGGAGATGAAATAGTGAAGGCTGGATTTTATGAGCTAACTGGACCCAAATTAAGTAAGAAGATAGTAAATTGGTAATAAAAAGTTTAGTGAAAGCTTTTGTAAAAATTAAAGAAATTAATTTGACAAATAATTTGGAGTGGTTAAACTTACTAATGAAGTATATGGGAGAATATTAAATTAGGGTTCAGATTTTAGTTTATTTTGATTTTCTCTCTCATGTTCTATAGTTAATTATACTTTTATTCCTTCATTTTCTATGATTAATTATATTTTACCCCTCTTAAATTGGAATTGACTGCGTCCCTGATCGAAGAACTTAATAAACTAGTTGGAGATAACATTTTCAACATCGAAGACTACCCAAATCTTGTTGGTATTGATATTATAGCATTCATCAAGCCTAAAACATAGCTCTGATTCTCGCACACACTTGAACCCAGATCCTCTTTAAATTGATGACCCCTCGACACTCCTTTCCCATCGAATCATTGATATCACCTCCTCGCCCACTGTTTAGGAATATACGATGGGGACAATCATTTTTTTTTCAAATTTTAATTTCTCATTATTTAATTTTTTTTTTGGGTACATATGACAAAAACAACTATGTTTTGTAGTCTACCACCTTAGAAATTCAATCTCATGGCTGCCTGCTTGTAAGAACGCCTGGAGTTCATCTGGTGGTTACTCTAACCAGTGTGTCCCTTTGTCTCTCATGAAAGCGAGGTTTGTTATCCAATCGGCGCAGCGATTCCCTTCCCTCCTCCAGGCGTGTCTTACTTCCGAGACCCATCATTATTTCATCATATTTTTGCAATCTCTAATGATAATTTCCCTGTGCATGTCTTCCGACTCTTCCTTTTACAGGGTTTCAATGACCCATTTCGCGTCCGTCTCAATAATCAGATTTCTCGCCCCCATCGAATTAGCAAGGATCATTCCTTCCTGATTCCCCAAATTTCAGCCATTTCACTCGTTGTTCTGTTGATGTTAATCACGGAGCCGTGTATCCATTTCCCGTTTTCGTCCCTTATCAGTCCTCTAGTTTTACACGCTCCATCGGTATTTAGAATCTAATGCCCTCTCAGCGGTCTTCTCCACTTTACTCATTTGGGTTCACTGGTAATTTTTCTATTGATGCTTTTTATTGCGTGGTTGATGCCTGCTGTGAGTTTGTTGCTACATTGAAGGATTTGATTTGCATTGGAATTACCGTCTTTGAACACTGTTTCGTTTCTTGCTTTCCACAGTCCCCATATGATTGCTGTAAATTGTGTTCCCCAATTTATCCCCTCACTATTCATTTTTTCAGATTGACAATTCCTCTTAACCAATCCTTAAACTCTATGGATGTAAAACCATCATCATGAAGCTTAGCTTCAGTCTCATTCCACACCTTCCTTGCAACTCTGCAATGTCTTAAAGTATGTTCCATCGTTTCGCTTGCTCCCTGACAGCTCTTGCACTTATCAGCCTGGGTCATCTTTTTCTTTAATCGAACCTCGTTTGTGTTTAATTTGTTCAGCATACTGAGCCATATGAAGCATTTAATTCGTTCAGTTGTGTTTACTTTCTAAACCCAATCCAGATTTTGGACATGCTGGTTCAAGAGATTTGATCTTATGATTGCTTTGAAAGCTGATTTCACCGAGAATAGCAAAACCCCAAACGATTCTGTCCTCCCCATGTTCAGTGTCACATCTGGTTAGGGGTATACTCTTAGTTTGGTAAACAGTGTCTTTCGGAAATCACCTTCTTAAGCTCATGTATCTTCCAAGTTCGATCTCCATGATAAAGTCAGCTACTTTATTTCCAACGTATCTGTCTCTGCCAGTATATTTCTCAATCCAAGAGGCTTCATCCACCCACCAATTTTATAATTTCGACTTTTTAATGTAAAATTTTGTATTCACCCCTGCTTCATCCGTTCTGATAACGATGATTTCTTTCTATAGCATGATTGGGTTGTCCTAGTTCACCCTTCCATCATCATGCTGTCAGCCGATGCCCCGCATTCAAATCAACCTTGACTTCTGTTTCTGCCCGTACAGTAATATGTTGCGGGCATATATATAATTGAGATTGTATAGTGACTTACATCCATCAAATCATCAAATCTCTATATATTTGCATAATATAAAACATTATTCACTTATGATATATTTATAGTTTTAAAATTTTCAAAATAGAACTATTATTTGGATGAAACAATCTTTTTCTAAAAAAATATATACATTTTTTTATACTATTAATCTATTCAATTACTAAGACAAATAATGGAATATTATCGTTTTTATATTAATTTGGGATCGAACACAAAATTTCAAGTTAAGAGTGACGAACTTATAAAATTTTAAGAAGAAATAAACCTATAAAATTTTTAGGGGATGAAAACAAAATTTTAATAGAATATATATATATATATATATATATATATATATATATATATATATATATATATATATATAATTTTAATTTCTTTTGAGGGGGCGATCGTCCACGCCTAGTTTCATCTCTTAGTATAATGTAGTATTTGTTTAAAGATAATATAATTCTCAATCAATTTACATCAAGCGTTCCTACCTCTAATAAATGTTTATGGTGTTTGAATCGAATTCTTAAAAGATAACAACAATCTTTTTATTATTAATATCACTCGAATCGTGAATAACAATTTATTTTTAAGATGACTTTGTTTTTAGACAATCTATATTGTCACGTAACCTGTAACATTCTCAAGTAGTGTCTTTGCATAACATGGTGGGTTGTGGTGGTCATTAATGCACGAGTTATTTTGTTTGACCAAGCCTAAGAAGAGAGGTATCTGCACGTGTCACTCTATGGTACGATGTTGAAGAAAAAAATCTAGGTGCAACCGTACAAGAAGATGCTAATATAACTATATAAGTGGGCGATGAGAAACATTTGTAAAGGCGAAATAAATAAAATAAAAATGTCCTCCTTCCTCTACTTGTTCTTCCTACTTTTATTTTCATGCAGACAGTCCACTAATGCTCAGAATGCCACCACTGATCCTTCCGAAGGTACTCTCTCTCTCTCTCTCTCATAAGATAAAACCATATAATATGCATGTTTCATATACTTATGCATAAATCTGTACGTGAAACTAATAACTAATTATATTTTTAAATAGTCTAAAATGATTGTAAAGTAATATATATTTAAAAATTTTCTTAATCATTGATAACGTACACACACCTTACAGATGCAGTTGTTCGATCTCAGATCATCTAAATGGAACAACATTCTCTTCTATCATAGAAGTTGTTAAATTTAGGATAAATTACACCATTCCTCACTGAACTATACTATTTTTTTTCTCATTCAACTTTCAATTCTCATTGAACTTTACAATCAAACCATTTTGCTCATTCGACCGTTTTTTCTCTAACATCTGATGATGTGGTATTTTTATTAGTATTTAATATAAAATAATAAAATAAAAACAGAAGGTGGTCATGTCACCATCGACCACCGTAGATGGTGGTCGTTCGGTCTTAAAATGGGATGGGTCACTTCGTCTCGACACCTTGAATCCGAATCCAACCTCCATTTTGTCATAACTTGCTCCGAAGTACTCAAATTTGAGATTGAAAGTGAGAAAATCGAAACATTTCAGTTCAAATTCACGGGTTTTGGAAAATTTTCTGGTGAAACAACCACTAGATTCGGACTCGGGGTCGAGACGAACCGAGCCATGAATTTTGGGACCGAACAACCACCTTCTACGGCAGTCGACAGTGACCAACGGAGAGGAAATAAAGAAGAGAAGGAAAAAGGGTAAATTACACCATGAGTCACTTAACTTTATTCTCTCTTATTTTACTCAGCGAAACGATGTCGTTTTGGAGTATATTTGAGTTTTTCAAAACGACTTCGTTTTGATACATGTGCCACATCATAACGCCGTTAAATAGTTAACGGAATAGTGAGCAAAATGATTCAATATGTAAAGTTCAGTAAGCAAATTGATTAAATTAAAAGTTGAGTGAAGAAAATAAGAGAAAGAAATAATAAAATTCAGTGACGGTATAATTTACTCTTAAAATTATTAAAAACAAACATTTTATATCAATCAAACATCATTTCATATTGGGAATTTCTATGGGATATCCATTGCTATTTTAACATGTAAATTTTGTCAATATGTTTTAAAAGCATAAATTGACAATTCTTTAATATAATCACACCATCAATTGACACTTCTTTAAAAGACTATGTCCCCACCATATCAATTGTCAAACATTTTTTTAAGACTTGTTGGTTTTGACTTGTAGATGTGTACGTTGAAACTCCTGAAGCCTGTATAATTAGATTAAATATATATATACGATTATAAATTTTGCCAACCATCTTAGTTGGAAATTACTAAGTTACCCTCTCTATTTTTCAGACCAAAATTTCTCTTTTATTAATCTCCGTTAAATATGAGACAATATTTGTTTAAATATAACATTCAACCAATATTTGATATTAAACGCTTACACCCATGACATTCCTGATGCTCGAATTCGGGACCTCAAAAAATTACAATAATTTTGTCACTGAGATCACTCAGTTCGTGCTTTTTATATAATCTTTAAATGAGATAGTAAACTATCTTATCTTATTAATCATTAAATTAAATTATTTTTATATTTTTATTTTTATCAATAAATTAAATTTTCTATAAAAATAATTAATATTATATTTTTATTTTTATCAAGAATTATTGGTATTTTTTAAAGATTCAAGTTCGAGCACCATGAATATCATGGACGTAAGCATTATGAAAAAAATTGAGAGTTATCTTAGAATATATATTATATTATACTTACTCCGAATTAATCAAAATTAAATTAAAAGAATATAAAGGATTATAAACTATAAGTTCACATACGGATTTTCATTTAATTGTGATATTTAAATTTTTGAAGGTTTTCGTGTTCATTTATTTATTGTTTACGAACATATTCGCTTAATATTCGTCATTCGTGAACGTGCTCATTTATATTTTTACGAATATGTTTGTTTAGCGTTGGTTTATATGTTCAATTTTTAGCTTTGCCGTTTCAAGCAAAATCAAAATGATAAAACCACACCATTAGTATTTAAACTCTTTAAAATTCATAGTTTAAATTTTAATTTTTATTATGTGTTCATTTTAATCACTACCATCACTAATATTTAAAATGTAAAAAAAGGAAAAGGAAAACTGAGTAACAAGTTTGTTCATGAACATAAATAAACGAATAGATAAACGAGCTTGTTTATGAATATAATAAACGAACACACCTCTATTTATGTCACTAGGGATGAAATTAGACGAAACCTTAACAAATATAAATAGTAATAACAATATTATTATTTCATACTTTTATATAGCTTTTAAATAAAAACAACTAATACAACTAACAATTATTATTTTTCCTTCACCAATTGTTAATCTTCCAACAATGGGATGCACAAGCAGCAGACTCATGGAACATAAGTGGAGAACCATGCACTGGAAATGCTCTCACCCAAAGTAACGAGTTCGAGGATCCTCTCAATAACCCCGCTATCACATGCGACTGTTCTTTCAACCGTGCCACTGTTTGCCACATTACTCGACTGTATGATCATTACTATCGTATATTTTAGTTTTTTTTATATTTTTATCGATAATCTAGTTTCATCTTCTATCGATTTTTTTTACATGTTTTAAACACTTTTAACAAGAGGGTATATGCTCTAAATAAACAAGGAGGGATGCCAAGGGAGCTTTTGGATTTGCCTTTTCTGACATTGTTGTAAGAGATTTTAAAATAGTCACAATATTTCTTTTTTCTTCTTTTAGTTATGGAAAAAGGTTAGTTTATTCAGTAACTGTGTGTGATTATAATTATTTATATTGCTTGGTGAATGCAGGAATATTGATCAAAACTACTTCTCTGGTCCCTTGCCATCATTCATTGGAAATATGTCTAGATTAGAGTCACTGTGAGTAAACAACGATAACCATGTGGATCAATGTCATTTTTCTTACTGATTTCTATGTATATCTTTCATTTTTCTTACTGTTAATTATTTGGATTATTCATTTGTAAAGGTCAATCGCCCACAACAATTTCTCTGGACCGATTCCAAAGGAGCTTGGAAACCTTCGCCAGCTATCTTTGCTGTAAGAATTGGAAAACAAAAAACTCATGTTTTTTTTTAAGTTTCTTCAAAATAATCATGTGGATCAATCTCATGCAGGTCTATAGGTAATAATAATTTCTCTGGAGTATTGCCCCCCAGAACTTGGTAATTTAGTCAACCTCGAAGAACTGTAAGTTGTTTGTAGGGGATGTACATGATTGTGTTTACAGGTTACCCTGTGAAAATGATTGTTTTATGGATTTGGCAGATATATTGACAGTTCTGGTTTGGGTGGTGAGATTCCCCCAACATTTGCTAATCTTGTTAAGATGCAAAAAGTGTAAGAAACACCAACGTCTTGATTTTATTTCCCTTTCTGTCTCCTACTCCTGCAATTTATCTACCTTACGTAGGTGTAAATGAACATAGCGATGGACGAATTATTCATAAATCATTCGTATAATGTTCATTTATTCGTATAATGTTCATTTAATAAACAAACGAACACAAACAAAGATATGTTCAGTTCATTTTTATTGGTTCATTTATCAACTCTTTATAAGTTCATTTACTCGTTCTACTTTTCCTTTTATTTTTCACATTTCAAATACTGATGCAATTAGGGACTAAATTGAACATAAGGTGAACTTTAGAGTTTAAATTGTGAACCCTAAGAAACTTAAGAACTAATAGCATTTGCAAGTAAAAATATTAAAAGAAAGTGTTGGTTTCTGCACATTAAACCAATATATGTGTGAATGTTAAATGATTATGTTCACAAACATTAAACAGTTCACAAACATTAAACAAATGAACACGAATAAATCAAAAAGTAAATAAACGAACACGGACCGAACATGATAAGGTTCAAAAATAAAGAAACAAACACAAATACAACTTTTTTTCATTCAAGCTCGATTCATTTAAATCCTTACTACCTTCCCTTATTAACGGTAATCTATGTTCAATTTCAGGTGGGCATCTGACAGTCCATTCACAGGCAAAATACCAGACTTTATTGGCAATAACTGGACAAATCTTATAGAATTGTAAGTCATCTTGGTTAATCTTCAAGACTCGGAAGGATGTAGCTTTTGCCCATATTTTTTGTATCAATCTGTCAAATGTTTATGCAGGAGATTTCAAGGGAACTCTTTTGAAGGACCAATACCATCCAGTCTTGCCAATTTACCCTCATTGACTACTTTGTAAGTAGAGATACCATGCATGCATGTACGTACGTTTTTCTTCTACATGTACTGTTTATTGTGCTCGTATATCGTGTAGGCGAATCGGAGATATATACAATGGGAGTTCTTCTCTTGATTTCATTAGAAATCTGCAGGGCTTGAATGACTTGTGAGTTATTTGTGTTCTTTTTCTTTTCTTTTTAATTCCTTCTGAATTTACATAATTAACATATTTATTTTTCCTCTAGGGTTCTAAGAAATGTCATGCTCAATGGTATTTTTCCATCTTACATCACGGAATTACAATCTTTACAAAAGCTGTAAGTTTTATTAAAAGTTAACTGCTTCAATAATATGAGATATTTTTGCCTGCTTCATGTTCCAAATTGCTTTCTGTTCCAGGGATTTGAGTTTCAACAACTTAACAGGCACAATCCCAACTGCTTTGTTCACTATGAATTCTATCCAATACTTGTAAGCACAACAAAATATATGAAAGCCATCCCCTTCAAGACTTGAAAAATCTTAGCTTAAGGCTTATGGTTTTCACTTGACATCATTCCCTTCATTCATGGTGTTGGAATGGCCAGGTTTCTTGGAAGTAACAGTCTATCAGGTTCCATTCCCAGCCAAAAGAGCGACTCTCTTAGGACTATGCAAGTCATTATATCACTGTCACACCAGCTTATGTCATATTAGCCGTAGTAGTCGACGTCGTCTTCCATACTTACCGTCTGCTGACATACTTCGCTATGCAGAGATTTATCGTACAATTTTCTATCAGGGGACTTGCCTTCTTGGATAAACACAGGCTTACAACTGTATGTATTGTAAAACCGGTCACTTCGTTGTTGTAGATATCACCCTTTAAAGAAGGAACCAAGGTCCAATTGCTAATCAATACTTATAAGAACTTGTTTCATGGAAATTTTATGTAGGAACCTTGTGGCCAACAACTTCTCATTTAACAGCTCAAGCAAAAGGTGAGTTATGGCCCTGCAGCACCCTGTTTTCTCCTCTCCTGCACTTTCTTTGAAGTTCCTAATCAAGAAATTGTTTTGAAATTACTCAGGCTTTTACCAAGATTAGAATGCCTTCAAAGAAGCTTCCCGTGCAATCGAAATCCTCCACGATGTACTTCCTTAAACTTTGGAACCAGTATCTGTTTTTGAGGTCTTAATTATAGCATTTAATCAAGACCAATGCTTATGCTTTGCTAACACATTTCGATGTCGGCATTTGCAGATGCGAACTTCTCGATCAAGTGTGGCGGACGAGAGATGATGTCTAGTGGGAAACCGTTTGATGCTGAAAACAGCACTCTGGGCGCAGCAGCATTTAATGTGATCGCCACACAGAAATGGGCGGTTAGCAATGTAGGCTTGTTTGCAGATAGACGAAATCAACAGTATGTGCAAAACACCTTATCGCAAATAAGGAGGACCAACACTCCCGAGCTGTATCAGGCTTCAAGGATATCCCCTGGATCACTCAGATACTATGGTCTAGGCCTTCAGAATGGACACTATACCGCAAGATTGTTCTTTGCAGAGACAGCTTTCCCCGCGCCTCGCTGTCCTGGAAGAGCCAGGGAAGGCGTGTTTTCGACGTTTATATTCAGGTAATATTTCGCTTCATTTAGAAATTCATATCATTCTAAGCTGTCTATAATGTTACACTTAGAAATACTTATTGCATGATATTTCGTTAATGCTTCATCAGGGAACTCGTCAATTAAGGGATTTCGATATATCAAAGCGGACTGGCGGTGTTTTGAGAGCAATAACTATGGATTTCCCTGTTAATGTAACTGAAAACCACCTTGAAATTCACCTGTTTTGGGCTGGTAAGGGGACTTGCTGCACACCAGAGCAAGGTTATTACGGTCCATCCATTTCGGCCATTAGCGTTACTCCAAGTAAGAGACGTCGACTCTTGTGAATCATTAAGTGATCTTCATGGACTTATCTTCAGTTCTCTGTTTCAAACAAATCTCTTTTGATTCTCAGACTTCACACCAAATGTCAGTGGGATACCGCCTGAAAATCCTAAAGAGAAGAACCACACAGCATTGATTGCTGGTGTTACAGTTTCTGTTGTAGCATTGGCTTTGATACTTATATTTTCAATTATATGCATGAAGAGAATAACAGAAGACGACGACGAGGAATGTAAGAACATCGGCTTTTATCGTATAACACATATCATATTTTGCAGTTACAACCTACTAATTGCCTTACTTGACTCTGCAGTGCTTCTTGGCATCAACCCTAGACCAAACACATTTAGTTATTCCGAGCTAAAAGCTTCGACCAACGACTTCAGCCCTTCGAACAAGTTAGGAGAAGGGGGGTTCGGACCTGTATACAAGGTAAACTATGGCTTTAGCTTGTCATGCAATGATGATTTATTACACAATGTTACTAAATTGTAGTGTGCATTAGGGTACACTTCCTGATGGCAGAGTTGTAGCTGTGAAACAACTTTCTGCAGCAACAAAATACGGGAAAGAACAATTTTTCACTGAGATAGCTACCATATCAGCAGTGCAGCATCGTAATCTTGTCCAACTACGTGGATGTTGCATTGCAGGAAAACGACGCCTCCTCGTTTACGAGTATCTTGAGAACAAAAGTCTTGATCAGACACTCTTCGGTACGAGAACATTAGAATGTAATAATGTCATGCTCTTTTTTGGTGTGGATTAATGGAACAACTGTTTGGGATTCATTTACTATAAATGCAGGACAAAATGACTTGCATCTTGATTGGCCAACCCGCTTCAATATCTGCTTATCAACAGCAAGGGGGCTAGCTTATCTTCACGAAGAGTCAAGGCCGAGGTTTGTTCATAGGGATGTCAAGGCAAGCAATATTCTGCTCGATGCAGAGCTCTGCCCGAAGATAGCTGATTTCGGATTGGCAAAACTTTATGACGACGAGAAAACACACATCACCACTCGTGCTGCTGGAACAATGTAAGAACTTTCAACCCTTTTGTTCATCAGTCCTGCCATACTAGCTCGAACATTACTCACTGATGCGATGTGATCATCTTGAAGTGGTTACCTGGCACCGGAGTATGCGATGCGCGGGCATCTTACGGAGAAAGTCGATGTCTTCAGCTTCGGTGTTGTTGCTTTGGAGATTATAAGTGGTAGACCAAACTGTGATAATACCTTAGAAAATGACAGAATTTATCTTCTTGAATGGGTAATCCCGAAAGATATATCTTTCCCATTTGTACTACTTTTGTTCGATTCTGTCGGGTAATTACTAATTAGTTTGTTCCTACAATGTGTCTAGGCTTGGACCTTGTATGAAAATAGCCAATTCTTGAGCCTGCTCGATCTGACATTAGCGGAGTTCGACGAAAACGAAGCTCTCCGAGTGATGAGGGTGGCGCTTTTATGCACTCAGACGTCGCCGTCGATGCGACCGCCCATGTCCCCTGTTGTCGGTATGCTGGCCGGAGATACTGAAGTGAGCAATGTTACAGCAAAACCAAGTTATGTAACGGACTGGGTTTACAAGGACATAACAAGCAACTTCATGAATGAAGAAGAATCAGAAATATGGGATCATGGCAACAGTAGCATCAAAAGCAAGAAAAAGACTAGTGCAGATGATCAACCGATACTGTCTCCGGTGAACATTACTGAATTCAGGGAGAGCATTGCAGAAGGAAGGTGAGAGTTGTTCCTATCAGCCTCCTTTGAGGCGAGTTCCCTGATAAATCATTATAGCAATAAAGAATTGAAGTGTGAAATCACGTGAACGTAATTGTGATACTGAAAATAGGTGGTATGTAATGCATGATGTACGACTTAGAATGGTATGAATTACTACATTGAATAAAACACTACCCGAATATAAACATCGAAGACGAATATTATAGTGAAAATTTGTTGATTTTAAGCTGTCAATAATGTTATTTGAATTTAATAAGTACACAGTCAAAATATAATTACCGCCTTATGAATACTTGAGATTTCAATCAAAAACTATATTTGACTGTATCGTTGGAAGTCCAAGTTCACGGCGGCTGCAGATTGAAAGTCCAAGTTAACGGCGGCTAATTTGGTCCAAGTTAGGCAGCATGTTTTGTTGAAAATAGTATGGAAAAATTGCTCTTTTAGTCTCTAAACTTTAGGGTATTTATAAGATTAGTTCTTAAGCTTCAACTATAAATATCCTAACCCATTTAGCGTCAAATCCATCCCAAATCATTCTAACTTTCTCCCAATACTAGATAAATTAGAGAGTTTTCTTGAGAATTATTTTCTCCTTTTTATCAAGAGAGAATTGTTATTGTTTTCTCCTTTTAGATTGAGAGAAGTTGTAATTCCTATTTTCTCATAGTGAAATTTTTCTATCTTTGCCCGTGATTTTTACCCTAGATTCTTTTAAAATGTTTAAATATTATCTTTAAACATATACCTATTGAACAATTAAAGACAAAACCTATAGGTATACATGTGTCACTCAATTTGTTAATACTTCATGACATAAATTATTTTTGTCACTTAAGTTTACATATATATTTGCTTTCGTCACTCAATTTAAAAAAATAATAGTTTTATGATTAAACTTTTAAATTTAATTCGTTTTGATCACTCAATCGTTAAATCTTTAATGTCGTTTATTTTTTCTTGGTAAATGTATGTAAAAAGAAAAAAAACACCTAAAATTTTCCTATCAAACATATTTTCATACTTTCTTCGGTTAACCAACATCAAAGTATTTTCTTTCAAATCTGAATGATGAGGATGTCAAGAAGAATGATAAAAATAATATAACTCAATTTCTCACTGATCAAACGACAGAGATTAGTGATTGGACCAAGATAAATTGAAGCTTTAATTTAAGTTTTGTCGATTTTGAGGAGATTTCAAAGAGAACAAAACCGATAAGAAGAAAGAGGAAAGAAAGATTATGCTAGAAATGATAGCTGACGGGGTTAAAAAGCGACGGAGAAGGATTGTGGTAATGAGAAAGAAGGTTAAAAAATTACAAATAAAAGCCCCAAAACACAAGGATTTGGTGCTGATGGAGACACTTAATAGTCGAGTGATCAAAATGAAAAATTTAGTGATGAAATTGAAAATTTTTAAAGTTGAATGGTAGAAAAACACAAACAAAGTTGAGTGACAAAATGTAGTTTACCCTATTTTTTTTGTTACATCAATCAAAACACTTCGATCACCTTAATTTCAAACATCGTCAACATGATCCTTATCCTTATCCCCTGCTATGGGCCGTGGATAATGCAGTATTTCTCTTTGGATACATTACAAATGAACCGATACTTGCACGTAGCACCTTCAAGTGATAGACCATGGTAAGGATTACCACATTCAGCACAATCAAGATAATCGTAAATGGAGAGATTATTAGATATTGACTAGAATTCATCACACATGTAAGAAAAACCCAACTTGTATTTTTTTTTCTATTACCAGCATGTATATGGGAAAGAATGTCTATTTACAACAAGTTCGTCGATTAACACCAACACCATTACTGACCAGCAATTGCCACCATTTCATCACTTTGGCCACATCGCAACGAGTTCTAGTTCTCCGCATTTTCAGTTCAGTCTAAAGGAAACAGTTTTCTTAATATAAACACGTTATCATATTAGGGTTTTAATCAGAAAATCAGTTGCCTGCATTGCGTCAAATTGATATCAGTCGAGCAGTATGGGCACTTGAAACTTTTCGAGCCGTTCTTTGACATCTTGTTGATAGACTGTTGGCAAAGCACATGACCACACGACATCAGCATTGGCGGGTTATCATCGGTTGATTGCTCCTTGGATACGGGGCAGACAAATATGGAATGAAATTGAAACTCCTTGCCCAACTTGACCGGCACGGGCAACTGCTTCATCGATTGCCATTCGTGCTGCTTCCCTGCCATACAGGTAATACACTTGAGAAGAGGTGGCAATGCTTGGATTCCTGCTGCTATTGTGACACTCAATGGGCTATCATTTGATTGCCCCAGAAGATTGCAGAACTGCCTGGTGAGTTCCTCAATCACACGTGAGAATGCAAAATTAGATGCTTACGCAACGAAAAAAAAATTAGAAATGCAAGTATAAAGTTGAAGGCTGAATTGAGTACAAAACGAGGAAAAACACATTTGTGGTAGTATGGAGCTATTAAAGTCTCAGGTAAACAAATCAATGTCAACTTTAAAGAAGAATGATCTACGGGTTTGATTTGAATATATCAATAAGTTAATTTCCAGTTCTTGTCCAATGAGTTCAAAGTATTTTTACAACACCTTATGAACAAAAACTTACAATAATCAAACTTAAAAATTAGCATAAACAATCAATTTCAAAGATACATCACATGTAAATAATGCAATACTATGAAAAAACTCTTCTAAGAAGAATCTAACAAAAAATATCAACAAAACTAAGCAAAAAAAAAATCAGAATTAACAAAAAAAGAAAGGCAATCAGAATAGACAACAGATGAATCTCAAATTACCGATATCAAGCTTCGGCTAGTGAAGTCAGACAGGAAATACGATACCTGCAACAAAATTAATAATAAAACTCCAATGTTATAATCAATCCGAAAATTTCAACAGGAATTCCACTCAATGCATGATTCAAGGCTATGAACATACTATATGTAAGTCAAAAAGGTCTCAATCACATTAACATCGCAAATATAACTCAGAAAAGAAATCACCTCAAGTATATCAAGAATTTAACCGACGAAGAAACAATTCAAACGCGATTGAAATGATTTACAGTGTCAAATCAATTGAAAAAAATAAACTAAAGCTTCAAAGTTCAAAAACAAGGAACTTGGATAAATTCCAAATCATTTCATATAGGCATACGAGATTGAAGAAAAGTGAAGGGGGAAAAAGAGGAAATTGAAAATAAATAAAAAATTTAATTTAAGGAAAATAATTTATTCGAATTTTTTTTTTCAAAAAGGGAAGAAAGAAAGAAATGGAAGACCGTTCGAATTTGCGGAGGAGCGAAGCAGTGAAGGGGAAAGCTTGGTGGGATGTAAAGCCCGTGTGAGTGTGAAGAGATTTGGGGTAAGTAAATGACTAAAAAGGGCCTAGCCGTTCACAGAATCACAGTTTGTATTTTTTTTCTTTCAAGTTATTCTAATAAAACGATGCAATTTTAATGTGGTATCTACGTTAATAATTATTAATTTTATGCTTAATGCCCAAATAATAAATAAGTGTCTAAATTATATATTTTGTATTAAATAAGTTCCTACACTTTTTTTTTGTTAAATGACACATATCATAACTATATAATTTTAAAATTTTATATAAAATTTTATATTTTTAAAAAATAAAACACATAAATTTTGAAATAGCCCACAAACTTTGAAAACCTTCATTTTAACCTTTAAACTCACGCCGACCGCCGTCCTTTGTTGTCAAACATCCGACCTCCCCTCCCCACGACGATTAAAACTCCTATGAAATCGTGACCGGATGATGACTGATCGACGATAAATCGACGTTTTAAATCCCACAAACCCTATGATAAAAATAGAGATCCCATGCGATTCCGATGGTGAATCGGAAATAACTACGGCGACGTATAACTTGGATGATGGCAAGGACTACGTTGACGACGATGATCTTGGCTGGAGAAGGTAGCGACGATAGATTAAGGTTATGATTTGAGATTTTGGGGTTATTTTATAATATAAGAAAAGATACGGTTTTTATAAATATAATAATATTTTAATATTTAAAAAATTAAAATTGTCATGTTGTGACATGTGTCATTTAATAGGGAAAACTAATGATGTTGACAGCCCGGACACATAAAATGCTAACGTTTGTAACGTTAGACATCCGGATGGACCAAAAAATATAATTATTTATTTGACTCAAAAGGTATAATTTAGGCACTTATTTAGACATTAAGCCTTAATTTTATCATCATATCATTATCGATTAAATCGTCTAACAATATAATCAAAATCAAAATGAAAATATAATATAATATTATAATTAAAATAACTGAAAAGATTTGTTAATTCATTATTATTATTATTGTTGAATATTGAAATGAAATTAAGATATTTGGGTAAAATTAACAGCATTGGGTAGCATCCCCACCATCACCCCCAAAATAAAAGCTGTATCCCCAAAACTCTCCCTTGTAATAGTTGTTCCCACATTTGTAACACCTTGTTTGCAATACGTCCAACGGAACATCTACCGATCCATTTAGAGACGTCCCCGCTTCATATTGGAGCACCAGTTGCCTGAAGTGGGAGCTATGGATTTCTCCGTTGTCGCCGTTTCCCATCGGCGGCACCTGACCCGTACTAGACGAAACCATTCCTCCCCAACGCAATCCGGGTGCACCGTTGCCTAGGTTGGTGAATAAACTGCCCGGCCAATACCCGACCGGCCTGTCGTCGTTGCCGTATTTGAGCCTCCAATATCTCGTGGATTTCTCCTACAACAGATTTCAAGTTATAAATGGTGTAAGTAACTACTTCAAGATGTAATGAAAAAGGAAAGATCCGTAAACCTGAGTCACTGAAAGTTTGATATAATATTGAGGTCCTCGAACAACTGAGATTGGGCCAAGGGTCATATCGAGTGCAATGGAAGGGTCTGTTTGAACAAATCCAGGGCAGTATGTGTTGTAGCAGCCGATCATTTGCCCATTCTGACGTTGCTGATTAAGAGGAACGCAAATGGCCAAGTCAATTATTCAGTGTAGACATAAAACGAGCATAAACGCAACGGAAAGATCGAATATAAATCACAAGTCAAAGACGAATGATTAAGAAGAGAAATGCATACGCCCCAAAGTGTGTACAATCGAGTAGTATTGTCCTTGTAAAGATCAACATTAACCTGGAATTCCAAGAAAGACACGGTTTATTAATCTCGAAAGAATTAACGTTGCCAACAGGGATGGACAGAGTGAGACAGGCGAGGGCAGACATCCCCTGGTTACGAAGAATCCTTACCATCCATCCGACCCTTATAACGCTGAACTGATCGGGAGGGCCGCCTTCGAGTGATATTACAGATGCGCTTAACTGGTAACAGCCGGGTTATTTATGCTTACCATTCCTCCGGCACCGTAATAAACCGTTGCGTGATTATCTCTGGTCACGATTCCTGCAAACTAAGGTCATACATATGTCTCAAGGATGATTCTATGAACCTTGGGTTCCAAGAAAAATGTGAACTAATTAGTTTGTTTGGCTTACTGCGAATCCAGGTGAGAAATTATCGGCTGTTTTGTGTAAGCTCGGAAACTGTCGTCGGAACAAAGCTTTCGCTCTCAACAACTCCGCCGTGCTTCTTCTCCGAATGGGGACTGTTCCATAAGGACAAGGATCCATTAAGACAACATCTATAGAGTTGTCCGGTGTTCCATTTCCAGTAGGATTGGTATAGTCCCGTTGTGGATCAAAACTTGGGCTCATCTGTCAATGTACAAACAATTGAAAGCTACATAAATACAAGTTTTTTCCCCTCAGATTAAAGACTTAGAAATTATGGAATTTCTTAATAAAATTAACCTGAATCTTGTGATTTTTTAGCAAACTATGACGAAGAGCCGGTTGCTCGTAGTGCCCCACACAGTCATACTCGTCCCCATATTTAGTCTGTAACATAACACCAAGTTTATATAAATATCTGAATATCTTAACAAATTAAATATTGAATTATTAACGTATCGAAATTTATATAATATTTTAAACACGATTATATTTACCTTCCTTCTGAATTCCAGGTCCTTTAGTCTTCCTTCTGTAAAATAGAGGCTAAGAAGAAGAAGAAATGAAAGTTGAGCGATGGCATATCTAAGAATTCGTAGGCTCTCCATGAGTCGACAGATTAACCTAAACTATAAGTAAGTTGTACATGTATAAATATTGCACCCTCAACGTACAATAAACGTGATATAGTTATTGCGAATCTGTAATAATGAAATGAGTTGTTTCTTTACTTTTTATAGTGATGCAATTAATATATGTTAATAATTCATTATATCAAATTTATTGAAATGTTCCAATATGGTAAAACTTTTATAAATTAATAATATTGGGACAACGTAAATTGAATATACATTGTCCTTAATGAATAAAACACACACACACATATATATATATATATATATATATATATTGTATTAACTAATTGAATGTTATTCATGTATAATATGACAAAGTAAATATAATACATACCACAGGTATTAGAGAGTTAGTGTTATTGAAAACCTTATTAAGGATTAAACTGAAGATGATGCAATACATTTGTAACCAATTACGCGTAAAGAAGTTCTCATAGTTATATTTCTAATTTTATAGAATTGTTAATTTATAATATTGAAGAAATTATAAATTTATATAAGGGTTTATCACAACTCATCTTGGTTAGGACATCTGAATAGGGATGTAAAAAGTTAACCCGACTTGTAAAACTGACTGAAATCGATATATTTCATATAAGATTATATATATATATTCTTTTCACATTATAATATTATTTAATATATCAAATACAATCTAAAATTAAAAAATATATTCATAATATTAGAAAATATTTTGAGGGTAAAATATTGAAGATAATATAAAAGAGAGAAAGAATTTATGAGAAGAAAGAATTTGTAAACAATTGCAGTTAAAAGACCAAATTGAATAAAATACAAAGTTAAGAAATTAAATAAAAAAAGTATACATTTTTGGTAAAAAATAAGAATTGAAATTACATAGGTATATAGTGGTATATAAACATGTGGTTCAAATTTTTATAAAAAAACGAACTTAGAATAAATGATGAATTGAATAATAAAAAATTACGAAAAGTTGAGAGAAAAATTGGAAAAAAAACTTGTTATCAAAAAGAGGAGGTAAATACATTTTCTATGATGATTTAGGAACAAACGGTTCAAATTTGATAAAAATGAACTTAAAATGAAAGAATAATGAAATAATATATTAAATTGTAAAATTATCAAAATACTTAATCAAATTTTCGATTTTTGATTTTCGAGTAACTCGAAATCTATAAATTTCAACTCAAATCAAACTTAAAATCTGAATCAATAATTTGAGGTTATTCAAATAACTCGAATAACTCAAAAGTAAAAAAAAAAAAGCGAGTTAAGTCGAGTTTTACTCCCTAATTCTTATACAAACGATATAAAATTACAGAAGTAAAATAGTATTCCTCCTCAAGTACAAGGAGAATTTCATAATTTTAACTTTCATTGAAGAAAACAATTAACTAAAAATAAATGTGTGCTAAGAGCAACTCCTGCGCTAGAGTGGAGTTCAATCTCCACTTTGGATATTCCAATGCTGCGCCACTTATCATCTCCACTTTGGAGTAGACATGCAATTCACGCTACATATGTCGTGCTACTGTATTTGGTATTTTTCTCGAAAAATCACTGGTGATCGGTATATTTATTGATTTAACACCGATTAGATTATATTTCTCGATCTAACATCCGTAGCAGTAAAGCGCGCTCCTTGCCCCGCACTATATGTTGATTTGGCGCCACGTGGGGTATAGCGCGCCCCCTGCCCCGCGCTACACGCTGACATGGGTTACACGTGTATATAACGCGGCCCCTGATCCGTGCTATACGCCACGTAGGAGTATAGCACAGATCAGGGGTTGCGCTATACCTGGTTATCTGACACGTGGAGTATAGCGCGGTACAGGGGGCACGCTATACCCTTAATTACCCACCCGTTCACACCTCAATCCTCCCTATAAATACCCACATCCTCAATCACTTTCATCACACTAAATTCTCTCAAATTCTCTCGATTTCTCTCAAATATTCTCTCTGTTTAAGGTATATTTTATAATATTTTTAATATTATGTATTTAATTTATTTAAGTATTTTACTTTATTTAATATTTTACTAATATAATTCTTTTGCAGATATATAATGGAAGGTAGTCTACTTCGCTTGGATAAAAATCATATATCTCGACACTTTGCTGAAACGGTAACATCTTCATATTAAGGTCAAAGAAATTTGCAGATGAATGTCTTCCCCTTGAACTGGACGCGGTGTTGTCATACGGATTGTTCGTGGACCTACCTCAGTACATATCGTAAGGAGTTACGGATGAATGTCTCCCCATTATGGCATTAAAATCATTACACATTACTGTAGTCGGGCTGTCAACTTGTTCAGCCAGCCCATAGTGAGAGCTTAATGATTGACCCCGAACAATACGCACTTAAACAAAATGTGCATACATCTCAATAGCGACGTCTGAATAATTACTTTGACCTTCAACCATCATTTGAATATCATCATTGTTCGAAAGTTCGAACGCTGTATGAGTTAATGGCAACAATGATGTTGGAAATCTGTACTGCAACGGCGACATTCTTCAACTACTTCCAACATGAATCTTCTTCGAAATCTTCGTTATCAGCTCCTCAAGAGTTATGTTTCTCTTGAATAATATTTTAACACGCTCATTTAATATGAAAACAACGTCGGTTTCATCTTCTCGAATTTCACCATCATAATAAACAATAGCTAAAAGTCGCACCATTTTTTGAGTTTAAAAGTGCGGCAATATTATATATGCAAAAAAAAAACTGAAACAAACCTGATTAAATAAATTATATATGAACAAAAATATAACACAATAATTTTTTTACACATCAACATAAATAATTTAAATAATATAATTTTATATTATTACCTGCACCGCAAAACAATTTCGACGTATGCTTCCGCTTTTCAATTTTACAAACATAAAAATTAATTGAAAATAATTAGTATAGTATTTTTTCAAATAATAATAATAAACAATAAGTATAATTAAAAAATTATAACAAAATTACCTTATAACGAAAAATCGCACGAATTTTTTAATCAAATATGAGAAGATTGCCAGAATTATTACTCGTTGACGGAATTGTTGTATTAATTTATAAGTTGAGAGGAGATATGCGAGGAGATGTGAGAAATTTAACCGGAGGAGAAGTGTATTTATAATCATATAAGGCGCGGTACCTGCACCGCGCTATATGTAATTATTCAGATAAAAGATATAGAGTGGACCAGAGACCGCGTTAAATATAATTCACCCCTACGTGGCGTATAGCGCGGTCCCTGATCCGCGCTATACCCCTACATGGCGTATAGCGTACCGTATAACGCGGATAAGGGGGCGCGCTATACACACGTGTAATCCATGTCAGCGTATAGCGTTGTGCAGGGGGCGCGCTATACCCCACGTGACGCCAAATCAACATATAACGCGGTTCAGGGGGCGCGTTTTACTGCTACGAATATTAGATCGAGAAATATAATCTGATCGATGTTATATCGATAAATATACCGATTACCGGTAATTTTTTTTGAGAAATACACCACTGTAAAATATATTTATTATAATTTTTGATTTTTTTATAATATTTTGTTATCTATAATTTTTATCTTGATATTTATTAAAAATATATATTTTTCATCTTTATAATACAAATAAAAATGTTGTAGAGTAAAAATGAGGGCAGGAGATGAACTAAGTACTTGCAAGGGGATGGCGAGATGCGGTTACACTGTGTTGGTTGTTGGAACTTTAGTCTCTGTCTTCTGTCCCTTCCCTCAGTTTCACAACTTTTTTATTTTTCAAACTTCCTCAATAAACAGTGAAAAAAAGCACATACTTGAAGATCACCTTTTAATGATCACCTCTCTTTTTTCGTTTTCAAACACTCCTCCAAGCCTTCAACTCATGCTTTTTAGAGGCTGTTTTGATTGGTTCCTTCTCCAAAAATGGATTTCGGGTTTGCGGGTCCGGATGGTATAACGGGTCCCGCAAATGGAGCTCCATCTCAAGCTCAGCCTAAGCTTCTTGGATCTGGGTTTCCCAAGCAGGAAAGATGTTCTGATTCAGCTGAAGAACACTGGAAATGTTCGAAGTTTCAAAGAAGTGATGACTTGTTGACTCCCAAGACAATGCCATTGAGATCTAATTCTGGAGGCCACCAAGAGCATATGTTGAGCTTATCTTCACTCAAATCTGAACCTCCTTCCATCAACAGAGATGGTGACTTTTTGGAGATGGGTACACAAAACAGTGGCTTGTCTTATTATGAACATACACCCCAAGCAGGTAACAAAAAAGATTGGTTCTTTCGGATGTTTGGTTTGGTTTCTGGTTTTTACAAGATTGGGTTTTGGGGTTTGTGCTTAAAAGGGTCTTTTTACTTGCTTTTCTTTTTTGTCTTTTAAGGTTTATGGTCCAATATTGTGGTTCTGGTTCTGGTTGTGGAAGCATGCATGAGGGTTTTAATGGTTTCAGAGGGCCATTAACTCCAACTCAGTTGACCGAGTTACAACACCAGGCATTGATCTACAAATACATCACTTGTAATGTGGCAGTGCCTTCCAATTTGATCATCCCTCTCAAGAAATCCCTTTATCCTTATGGCTTCACCAGCTCATCTGCTGCATCTTTGCCCCCCAATTCACGTAAGTTCCGTATCCTTAATTTGCTGTTTGTGACGGAATTTTTGATTTTGCAGTGATCTCAAAGTTTTCTGTTCATCTTTTTATTTCAAAAGTAATCTTAGCTAAAAAAGCAACAGTAGGTTTGATGTTGAATCCCTTTTATCCTTTTTGTGTGCTTGTCTTTATTATATGTAGTGCGATGGGGCTCTTTCCATCTGGGGTACTCGGTCAGCACTGACCCTGAGCCGGGTAGGTGTCGTCGAAACGATGAAAAGAAATGGCGGTGCTCCCGGGATGCTGTTCCCGATCAAAACTATTGTGAAAGGCACATAAATAGGGGCCGCCATCGTTCAAGAAAGCCTGTGGAAGGCCAGACTGGCCATGCTGCCTCTGGGACCGCAAATATGAAGGCGGTGCCAATGTCTTCCTCAATGTCGGCATCGGCGATATTTGGCGGCTGTACATCCAGTAGCCTCACGATAGCACAGCTGCACCGTTTTAAGAACTTGCAATCTGGTGCTATCGAGCATTCACTGAACTCCCTTGTCAACAGGTAAAAGTATCGATCGTGAATCCGAGATTGCTATTGTTGCTTGCATTTGTATTATCGGATTCAGATGGTATTGCTTTGAACAGTTTGAGTAGGGATACATTCTGCTCTTTTCTTCTCTTTAAAGTAGACCCGTTGTTTCATCTTTACGTTGGTGACTTTGACAACACCTTGTTGTTGGGACTTAGGATTCTCTTTCTTGAAGCATTTTAATGATTTCTTGATCTTTTAATCACTTTTGTTGTGGTCGGATTTCCCTTATTTCGATCATGTCTTTAAGTTTTTCTAAACGAAGAGGATTTGTGTGGCTGGCAGGGTACAAGATCCGCGGGCGTTGTCTGTGATGTCTTCCACCACCAACCTGAAATCCAACAACTCCACATTTACCATTACAGAACAAGGTGTTCCGTTTGCAGAATCCTCTCAATGTCTATGTCTATTCCTATGACATCTTCCGAGCTCTCATCAGCCTCGTCTTCACCCGCACAAGAGAAGGTTGCCCTTTCGCCCCATAGGTTATCTCGGGAGTTCGATCCAATCCAAATGGGTTCGGTGGTCAGCACCGATGTTAGTGACCCGAACCAGAATCAAGCTCACTGGATACCAATATCTTGGGGAAGTTCAATGGGAGGTCCTTTTGGAGAGGTCCTAACCAATACTGCAAGCAACCCAGGTAGCTGCAAGAACTCATCAACCATTAGCCCCTTTTATTCAATTTTGGTGTCCAAATTTTATATATATATATTTTAAAAATTCATACTTAATGTTTAATTTATGTTTTAATTTGATACACAATCCTTGTAAAATTAACAGAAATACTAACACGATATTTTTTTTATTTTTTTAATTAATAATATAACATTATCTTAGGACACGGCATATTATCATTAAACTGAATATAAAAAATAAAATTTAAACCAATCGATAAACCCTAACTCAAATAACTTTTGATCTATCTCATCAGTGTAATCATCTCCCTAATCTAATCCATCCAAAACTGAAAGAATTTCAATAAACCAAAACATCCCAATCTTCTATAAGTGAGTTGCAGCAAAGTTTCACTTTCAAATTCCAATGGTCATGCCGAGAACAAAACAATCTTGAAATCTGTTTTTCTTGTTCTCATTTCATCAAAACAACGATTATTCTACAACATTGTTGAGGGAAAAGAAAAAAGAATCATTCGAGTACCGTTGTAGCACCCAATTCCTGGAGTTTCTTAATAATGGCTTCAGCATCCT
The DNA here is from genome assembly GCF_006381635.1 of Hibiscus syriacus. NCBI lineage: Eukaryota > Viridiplantae > Streptophyta > Magnoliopsida > Malvales > Malvaceae > Hibiscus > Hibiscus syriacus. Next base: position 1,306,569 of record NW_024063172.1, on the reverse strand, counting down.
CTTTCACAACTCCCTTTTTAACCACAACAGGAACTTTCTCCACCATGTGATCTTTTGCTTCTTTTAACCCCAAATCAGTAAACGACCTCACTTCTTTAATTATCTTTATCTTTGCCGCCGCATCGAATTTCTCCAGCTTTATATCGAACGCCGTCTTCTCCGCGGCTTTCGTTTCCGCCGCGCCCGATCCGGCCCCGGGTGACGCCGGAGACTGCAGGATCGTAGCGGTTGAGGTCGAGTTTGAGACGGAAGAGGATGGAATAATCATAGCGTTCGAGCTTTGTAAGATCTAAGAGCTCGTCGGCGATGCGCTCGAGTTTCTGGGTCCGGTTCTCGCAGGCGGCGGTGGAAAAGAAGCGGGAAAGGGGAGGCTCCGGTGAGGAAGAAATGAGGTTCTTGAAGAGAGATTTTGTGGGGATCCTTTCGGTGATGGAAGCCATTATTGGAGAAATAAAGAGTTCAGGAAATTAGTAGGAGATGGGGATACTTTCGGGATTTTACACATTTAAATTTTCTTATCACTCTTATTTTAATTTTAATCTTGTACTTTCAAATTTAGCAACTAAACTTTCTTACCATTTCCATTTTACTCACTAACAGCTTGATAACGTGAATTAATTTAATATTGGACAGGTTATATGGTATTTTTCATTAATATTTTGTCATATAAAATCTAAAATAAAATAAAATAAATTCTTATCCGAAATCATTAACTGATACAGATGTTAATATCGTCCACGTCATAACCACTGTAATAACCTTTTGATTTTCTAACACCAGTACACGAATTTCGGTTGTCATTAGAATGGTAGATCTTGAGTTATATTTTGATTATACGAATAATAAATTCACGTTTAGAAGGATCATGTGAGTGTAGTGAGAAATTTTGAGACTCATTGACCTTTGACGACGGTAGTTGGCGATAGTCAGAACGAAGGTTAATGTGGTGGTCGAATATGGTTGGTTTAGGTCGATAAATAAGGAATAGGATGGAGGAAGTAGGATGACAAAAATAAGAAATAAGGAGAAATAAAAACGAAGGTTAAATCCTTGACACGTTTCAAGTGCGTTTGTAAAGCTTGGTCTTCATCTTTTCAGACTCCATTTTTATTACAAAACATCATAGAACAACCTCAGAAACAACAACCTTAATCTCCTCCTTGGTAAAGCACCTGATGACATCTTTTATATCTCTCAGCTTTCGACTGAGAAAGGTCAAAACTTTTCGGTAAATCCCCATTCCAACAAGGATAATACGAAGCTTCCTCTCAAGTTTATGGTTCTTGTCAGAGATTCAAATAGCAGTTGTGGTCGTGTTTTCGTTCGCGTTGCGTTTGTCGCAATTGCGGATATAACAAACGCTATTACGAAGTTTACGGGTATAACGGTCATATAACAACGAACGCTATTGTTATTTCGCGACGTTATCACAGTTGCGAAACACTATTTAAATCTCTGGTCCTTATAATGGATTCTTGTGTTTACAAGAACATGCTAGGGTTGCTCTTTGGAACCCATCCACCACAGAATGCAAAACCCTCCCTGAATCCCCATTCCAACGCCCTTGTCCTCCGGCTTTCACTGAATTTGGCCGTTCTGGATTTGGGTACGATCCTCAAACTGATGATTACAAAGATATAAGATTTGTTGCTAATTATCTTGTAAATGGTGAATATGACTATAATCAACAAGTTGAGTTGTATTCCCTTAAAACCGAATCATGGACGTAAATTGAAGTTCCTGGTGAGGATCCTTATGGCGGTCATGTGTTTAATACATACTTAAATGGTTTTATTACTGGACGGCAACGACTTGTGATTCTGATAAGGTTGTTCTTGCATTTGATATGGTTGATGAAAAGTTTTCAACTTTACTTATGCCTGAAATTGGTTTGTCTTTAACCTACCATTGGGAACTTTTGGGCTTCAATAGATTACTTGGTGCTATTATTGTTTACCCAATTGTTCTAGGAACTGAGAAATCTTTTGATTTATGGGTTACGAATGAATGGTGGAGTAAACAATTTAGTATTGAATTTGTTCCTGGAGTTTCGAGGCCTTTGGGGTTTTGGAAAGATGGTAAATTGTTTCTTGAGAGCTCGGATTATGAACTAGTAATGCTTGAACCCTCCACAGGAGAGCTTAAAAATCTGGGTATCCATGCTTCTCAAAGAACAATGCAAATTATTACTTATGTTGAGAGCTTAGTTTCATTCAATGGAAGATGAGAGTATGAGGAACATAGTATACGTGAGCATCAAATTTATTTCGAAGACAATAATAGATAGGTAAGAGAAACTTGATGGGAATCTCTATCTGTTGAAGTGCTGAGTATTTTGTTTGTTTTAGTGCTTTTGCCAAATTTATGCCCAGAAAATCGTCTATTAATCTGCATATAATTATTTGCAGGTGCCAGGCATGGAGTGATTTTCATACTTGAATTGTGCTTACTTGAATTGTTCTTGGATTTTGTTATGGTCATGTCTCATTGTATATCTGGAGAGCCAAACCCAAATGTTAAGGATTACAAATACCCTCATATTGATTCTAAAAGAAGCTTCAAAGGGCAAACCTCTCTTTGCAGTGGCGGAGTTACAGATGCAAGCATTCGACCCTGAAATCCATAAAATTACCCAACCTTCAATTTTAATCAGAAAACTGAAAAAGGGTTCCTTTCAGTGATTTCAAGTATCAAGTCATTTACCTGGGAAAAGCCCAGTAGACCATCAAAGGGACCATGTTTAATCATATAATCTTCAATATACAACACATTCCTCAAAATGCACACAATAAATCTGAAAGAAAAAAAAAACAAAGAAAAAAAAGGCTGATGTTTCATTTAAATGGAGATTATCCAATCATGAAAAAAAATAAGATGTTGAAATTGAAAGATCAAACCTCGTTGACTTGATACCATTCATAATAAGGTGGATCATAAAGGGATTCAACGCCGGATTTTCCTCTCGCGGGATATGGACCGTCGAGAAAATCAAAGTTTCCCAGCACGGATTCAGGCCATTTTCCTATAATTTTCTTCAGGATTTCACCGCTTGTTCTGAATCCATGGAGGCATAGAACCCTGGGTTTCTTCCTCTGGACTTGATTTCCCACCATTTCGCTCTTATATGCTAACCATTTTGCCAAAAACATATTTGATTCCTGAAGTTGAGGAATGGATGTGCAATACAGAGTGGAGCTAAGTTTCAATATTTTATGTTATCTCCAAACTAGATGATTGGTAGTCACTTTTTTTTTAACTAATTAATGGTTATTGGTTGTCACTTTAATTCATTTTCTTTTAATGTTTTCACTCTCATATCAACCCGATCGCACACTTATTTTTTGTAGGTAAGTCTTTCAACAGGAATTTTCTAGATACACAAAAACTCGAACTCGATACCTTATTCAAGTAATATCAAATTCTATATATAATCAAGTTCTAAATATAATCTTTTGAATCCAATATTCCTAAAAAATAATACTCTTTTATTATCACTAAAGTTTAATTACATATATTTAGAGATAAATATAGGAATATAATTCTTAAAATATGTGAAAAATACCTGTGTTAGATTCACATAGACCCATGACCGACACTCATTTTTAAGTCCGAGTAACAAGCAGTGCCATTGTTTTGAAAGGAATGAAACACATTCTTTAATGTATAATCTCTGCTCTATGTTATTAGGCTTCCAAATTTTCCAAAATGAATGAAATGGTTGTTTTGCTGAAGCAATGAACGTAGCATTGGCGTATCAATGAATATAAAAACAGGGGAAAATGGAAAAGAAAATGAAAAAGCTGTGCCCGATCCTCCTCGTCACGTTCGAGTCTCGAGCAATGCCGTCCGTCACGATATTCAACACCGATGGAACCATACCAAGGGAAGTAAAAGCCATATTAGTCTGTTTAAAATGTTCTTCTGTGAATTACCTGCAAGAATGTATGTCACGTGCAGTTCAGAAACGGACTCGGGTACGGATGCCAGATATGGGATACGGTGCTTCACTTAATCGAAAATAGGGTTTAGAATATTTACTGAATTGAAGATAGTTGTTCCTAATGTTCCAGTCAAAATCCCAGTGTTCTCTGTCATTTTTGAGAGTCCAATAAGACCAACCAAAGGAAGCTGCATTATACACCTCTAACTGAGCCTTTCCAAAGTCTTGATATTCTGTTTGTGTCCCATTTGTAACATTCCACTCGTTCACCCACTCGCCTAAGCCGAAACCCGAACAGAAATGCATAAACCGCATCAGGAAGCACGGAAAACGTCTACTGATAACACACATAGAAGATCACAGAATCATAAAACATGATCTAAGTTGACAGGGTTACCGATGAAAACAAGTGGACTGTCTGCTGCGTTCAGAGCTTGTACCTGAGGTTCCCTGCTCTTGTATATGAACTGGATATTATCGATAGGGCTCAAGGTGACGAAATATGGGTCGAAGAGGTTGTAGTAATGCAAATCTACCACTACATTGTGGGAACCTATATCGGCCTTGTAAAGTTCAATTGGATCTGCATTGCCGATTCTTTGGCAAACGATCACATACGCTGATGGTGAGTGTTTCCGCACGATTTCATACCCTTGTTTGTAATATGGAACTAAAATATCCAATGGAACTGATGCTGCAGATGGTTCATTTAATAGCTCAATTCCGAGTAAGGCCGGATGGTTTGCATACCTGCAACAAACAAGATGACTCAATGGGATTAAACTTTACGCAGCCACAAATCCGCAGACACCAGCCGATAACTTGCTGGGAGTTACCTGGAAGATAGAAAATTTATGCCATGCAATGTCTGAGAAACCGATTCTGATGTAGTCCAGCCTACCGTACCATCTCGACTAGCACTATGCTCCATTCCATTTTGGGAGCCAGGTGCCGCATGAAGGTCGATTATGCACTTTATCTTATAGGTCCTGCATTGAAATTTCAACATACTTATCAAGTGTAGTGAAGATTCAAATTGTAGCATTCCAACAAAGAGAAGCGACATAAGGACTTACTGTGCCCATGAGAATGCATTATCAAGAACTGCTAACGTTCCTCCGATAAACGGGGCGGGAGGATTCGGATCATATGCAATCCACCAGCCGACCGGAATCCGTACGGTATTTATTCCAGTTCTCTGTAAAAACTCAAAATCTCCTGCATTGATAAAAGTTCTTCTATGTGTCTGCAGTTCCATTGACAAAGAAGCGTTAGTTCGAGGACAACAATGAAATAGATAGCATAGAAAGTGATTACAATACCTCGAGAACCTCTTTCGCCTTGCTATATCCGTATCCATTAGCAAGCTGATAATCACCATGCAAGTTATTCGCTACAACCGACATTTCGAACACGGCTGCATTGTCATCCCATCCCGGATTTCCTGGGTAATCTGCTGTCAGCTGATTGTCTATAGTAGCCTAAAATAACAAAAACAGCACCTTCACGTCAACTTTTTGAAAAGCCATAGATCGATCAACTCAAACATGAGGGAATCGAGTATGATACCTGCAGATAGGCTCCACCCTTTGTTTAATATGAACTCGACCGTTGTTATTTCGTTCGATCTGAAATGTTTCCATCAAGGAAGCCGATTTTGCAGTCGCGGACACCGTGCATCCGTTTCCGTAACACGTTAGAAATTGGCCTTGTGTGGTGCGGAATTGAAATTCGGATTCAGTAACTCTCCATAACTGCATTACAAGCAAGTGGTTTGACATCAAATTTTGTCGCAGAACAAGAACTTACACCGCGCAAGACCGGAATCGTAAGATCGATATAACAAGAACTTGCGTGGGGGCTTCTTACTGAAAAAGTTTCCCATGAAGATGCAGAATCTCTGTTAACTGAAATGTCCATTCCACCTCCATTTTCAGCACAAACATATTTCTGCAATCTCACTGACTTGAAACTAACCTGTGTTCCATCCTGCATTTTTCAATATACATAAAAACATATTATCAAATTTATTTATTGAAAAAAATAAAAATACATAAAAAACATTTTTTTTAAATTACTTACAAGCATGTCTGCATTAGGAATATCTTCAAAAAGAGAAGGCTTAATCCAACCTTCTAGAACCAACCATCCTCCTAAGTTCACCCCTCTTACTTTAGAATCTTCATCCAATCCTTCCACTTATCAAACTTGAACAATTCATTGTTTGTTTCTCAAGAAAATATAAAAGAAAAAGAAAAAGGAGCATACCTGAAAATGCTACAGAAAAGATTAGCCAACAAAAGAGTGAAAACGCAAATAACCATTTGTTAAAAACAAGTTCCATGAATAGTGCAGCCCTTCAAAACTGCATCAAACAAGAAAGAAAATAAAGGAAAGAAGAAGAAAAAAAGAGGGAGGTTTCCCGAGAAAAGGAAAGGAAAATCCATTTGGGAAGAGAGAATATTTGGCAATTCCTTCCTTATGAATCAATTTATACCAAATTCAACCTTGTAAACAATCATAGTTATATTTAATTCTTAAACTTGGGTTTTTGCATTAATATATTGCAAATATAATCATTAAAAATTCAAACTTTACTCCACGAAGAATAACCCAGTTTAAAATATTGAACCAAAGAAGAAGAAAAGAACGTTCTTTGCTAAGGAATAATGAGAAAAGAGGGAAGCTGAAAGCATTTTAATGTACCAACACCCAAAAAGTTTATAAAGGAAGTCCCTTTGCTTAAAGATTTGGTTTTTAGTTTTTTTTATTTTTTTTATGGATTAAGAGTTTGGAAAAATGGCAAAAAGTACTGCTTTTTAATCGTATGCTTTTTAAGGCTTAATGTTGAAATAAGTGCTTAAATTATGTATTTTTTTTAATAAATAAGTTCCTACTGTTTATTTTACCCATCCAGATGTCTAATGTTATAAACGTTATCTTTTTATGTGTTCAGGTCGTCAATGCGTTAGTTTTCCCGTTAAGTGTCACATGCCAACACTTGGTAATATTGAAATTTATTTTTATAATGTAGACACACATTTTATATATATTTATATTATACATTATAATATATGAGTATTATTATTATTTCAAAACTAATACATTTACATTTCTGTAACAGGCCTTTACAAATTCGTTAGGCCTAACTGTGGCCCATCTTCAGCAGCCCAGAAGCCCTAGCACGCCCTCACCAGCAGCGTCGTTTCCTCTACAGACTCCTCCACGTCGAAGACTCATTGTCCTTCACGTTTCCCTTGCTCAGTAGTTGCAACACCAATCTCGCCAACAACTCACGAAGATAACAAAGAATCAGTGTTGTAATCATATTAGAACTCTAAAAAATAGGTTTTTTTTAGACTATAAATAAGCTATAATCAACACACAAAAGGAGGAGATCGGTCACTGGATTCACACACGAAATCACTGTGTAACAACTACTCACACACAATAGCCAAGAAAGTTCAAGCACTTGTCAATATTTTCGAAAAAGATAATAAAAAGGTATCGTTTTTTTACCTTGGTTTGTGCTTCATCGTTGCATGTTGATTTGTTGCTGGGTTTTTCGCTTGGAAACGACCAAAAAGACGAACGGCCGAGGACCATATGGGTTTTTTTTTTCGAGACTTGTTTTCGAGATCTACACCCCGGTAGGCCTATTTTAAAAAAAATCTTTCGGTTTTTGAAGAGGGAATTCAAAAAGCTTTTGGAAAAGTAAAATTTTTTTGGGTTTTGCCGCCGATGACTGGCAGCCGGCGCCGATCAGAGGCGGTCGGCGAGGCGGCGCGAGGAGGCCAACGGTTGGTTTCTGGAAAATGTTGCCTGTGTTCTTCATTTCTGAAGAACAAGGCAGAGAAAAGAAGAGATGGGGTTGCTCTCGGGCGAGAGAAGAAGAGAAAATGAAATGAAAAAAAAAAACATTTGATCCGTTTATATCAGATCCGCGTTTTGCAATAAATTAGGGTAAACTACCCTTTTGGTCCCTCGCAGCTTCTAAAGATTTATCTTGACCCTGATATTGTTTGAATTTGACCTCTAGCCTGCAGTTCTTTCATTTTAGTCCTTTCTCGGGATTTTAGTTTTAATTATCTTTTTATATTACATTATAATATTTATATATATTCTATATTATTATTAGTTTTTTCTTACACATTCGTATATATTTATTATTAGTATAGTATTATTTCACTTATATGTTATATTATATATATATATGTATATATGTACACATTTGTATTTTACCCTATTTGTTTACTTCTTTATTATTATATTTATTTACATTAGTTTTAATTACCTTTTTATATTACATTATAATATTTATATATTTTATACTATTATTAGTTTTTTATACATTCGTATACATTTATTATTAGTATAGTATTATTTCATTTATGTGTTATTTATATATATATATATGTATATATGTACACATTTTGTATTTTACCCTATTTTTTTTTTATTATTATATTTATTTACATTATTATTTTTTTTTCTATTATTATTATATTTTTTCCTCCTCTTATATTTAGCTATTATATAAATGGTATTAATGTTATTATATGTTTGTATTAACTTTATGTGTTTTACTTTATACGCTATTATGTTACAATTTTTTTTTCTATTATTGTTATATATATATATTTTCTTATTTTATTTCATTATTTTTTTTATTATTATTTTACATGTACATATTTGATTATGGTGATTTATTTAGTTTTTAGTTTTATTTATTTATTACTATTATATATCTTTTTATTTTTCCCATTGTTTATATCTTTATCATTATTACCACCATATACATTATTTTTATACTCTGTATTTTCCTCATCTTATTTGTTTTCCATTTTACCTTAGGTGTTTTATTTGCATTCTTTATCTAATATGTGTCTTGATTTTCTAAGGGTACAATTTAAGCAATCTAAGGTAAGTAATTTGGATCGTCATTTTACATTTTAATTTAAATTTACAACTTTCTTAATTAAAGACAACTGGAAATTATATAGTACCGAAAGGGCAGTTCAAGGGTGCTAATCCTTCCTTAGCTGTAACCGACTCCCGAATCCGACATATCTTTGGTAAGACGCAGATCAGGTAAGGTATAAGGTATCCGATTAACCTATTTATTTTAAATAAATAATCGGTGGTGACTCCAATCCATTTTTTTTTAAGTCGAAGCCCAATTCCGGGGCACAACCGAAAGACGGTTCCGACAGCTTGGCGACTCCACTGGGGACCTAGGTAAGTGGGTCAGGCTAAGGTAATTTCCAGTTGTCTTTTTAATGAAAAGGGTAAGTTTGAACTTTAAGGTAACATTTCGATCCTTATTACTTACTTTTGGTTATATTTTTTCGAGTAAATAGTTGGACTGACCGTTTTCTAATGATTTCAGTTTTCCAAACTTTTTTCATCCAAAGGCTCTATACCCGAGCTCCGAACCCTTTAAGTGGGGGTGAAAGCGACGCATTCGTGTGAATTTATTCACCGCATATGCCTAGCGAGTAGCCTTCGGGATTCATATACCTTATGTCTTCGTGTGAATTTATTCTCCGCATAGACATAAGGGAATGTGTCCCCTCGAGTTTAACTTAGTCCACACAAGCCTGTGATGGGTTTAGGACTAAGGGTCTGGTAAGCCCAAGGGGGCACCAGCAAGGAGAACTCGGGTACCGTTTTTAGAACCTAAACCAGGAGACTTCGAAGAAATAGAGCCTACCCCAAAACCACATTCCAAAACCTAGGACAATTGTTTCCTAATCATTTGTTTTTTCTTATGTTTTTATTGCCATTTATTCTTGTTGTTTTTATTTATTTCCATTTATTTTTATTTTACTAACCATTTGCCTTTGTGTTTGTTTTTAGCATTTGCATCATAACAAGAGGCCATTGATCCCTAAAAAGACGTTCATTACGCACAAAATAATCTGAATTAATGGATAAAGGTGTTGTAATACAAGAGATTAAAAACCCTGAGGTACGACTATGGTCCGAGAAGACTCAGAAGGAAAAGGGAGACAGTCTTCAAGACAGCTATGTGTCAGAGCTGGTTAGCTACGCCTCGATCAGCCTAAAACAGAATGACGTACAAGAGCTCCGGGATATCTGGGATAGTTGGAAGAATGAGGTGAAACAGAAGTTCAGTCAACGGTACGGTGATGTTGCACTTTTGCTTCATGTTAAGATTGATGAGCCCTTAATTAGAGCCTTGGTTCAATTCTGGAACCCGGGATACAGTTGCTTCACCTTTAACCGGGAAGACATGGTGCCCACCATAGAAGAGTACACTACACTGCTGCATTGTGAAAACATCAAACTCGAGCGGGCCTACCTTAAGCACATTAAAAGTCAACCTTTCAAAAATACACTAGCTAAGGTTGCCGGAGTTGATGAAAAATGGGTAACTGACCGAGCTCGATGTAAGGGTAGTGGAGAAGGAATCGCTTGGCTTCATATCAAACAACTAATGAAGCACCATCCTGATGAGTGGAAGACAATAGACCTGTTTGCATTAGGTCTGTATGGTCTAATTTTATTCCCAAAGACCTTGGGATACATCGATGCCACCGTAGTGGAGCTATTCGAACAACTCTCGAGAAGAGTCAATCCAGCACCAGCCATCTTGGCTGAGACCTTTCGATCTCTCAATCATTGCCGGAGAACTGGCGGAGGAAGATTCACCGGGTGCATTCAGCTCCTTCAAGTCTGGATTCACAGCCACTTCTGGAAGACTGACGGGGTTGCCTACCGCCGTTTCAGCACCACCTATTCACCTCTAGGTGAATTTATTACCTTAAAATGGCATGAAGGCGCCTCGAAAGAAAGATGGATGAAGGTCTTTACGCATCTTCAAGACCGAGATATTGTTTGGAGAGCCCCTTGGTTATTCCTCAGTGATGTTCTTTTTCGATGTGGTGACTCCGACACTGTGACCTTACTTGGACTTTGGGGAGCAGTCGGGTATGCTCCGCTATTAGCACTTAGACAATATGGAGCACGTCAGTTTGTCCCAGCAACATGCGGGTTAGCTAGATCAGAGTTTGAGTATCACGGCGACAGCTATAAGAAGATGATCAAAGAAGTAGCCGATTCGTGGAGGAAAGTATTCCGGATGGATGTTGTAGCTGCCAGAAGTATGCTCACTCCGGATTATGTGGAGTGGCGAAGATTGAGAAAGAATGACAATATCCCTGTGCCAGACTGTGATGACACCCGGACCATGGAGGAACATCTCAGGCATGTCCCTTCTGAACTCGAGATAGCCAAGACCGAGTTTGAAGCCGTGAATAATGAGCTGAAGCAAAGGATAAAGGAACTTGAAGCTGAACGTTATCAGTGGAAGCTTGATGCTGACTCTCAGAAAGATCGGGCAGAAAAACTGGAAAAAGAACAAAAAAGAGTCCGTTTTGAGCTCGAAGACTTGAGAAAGGGGTATCAAGATAAGGTCAAGGATAACTCCAAGTTGAAGGTAACCTCTGAATACTGGAAAGACGAAGCTCATAGCCTGAAAAGGAAGTTCGAGGGGCCTGATGAGAGAGCTTGGAAAGAACAAACAAAGACTGCCCAAAGACGCTTGGCAGATAGTCAATATCAGAACCAACGCTTGAGAGTTCGGGTAGCTAACTTAGAGAAACAGCATGAGAAAGATGGCAAGACGATAGCTGAGTTAGAAGCTATTATAGATGGGTTCAACAGGCAAGCAAACGAGCTTCAGATGGTGCCCTTCGACGGAGGACTACAATGGCGTTTCCGTTGGGAACAAGCACAACGTAGGGTGAGGGCCCGAGACGCAACCATCCGAGATTTCCTGGATCAAGTGCAAAAAGCAGCCCGTCATCTTCAAGGCCTAGCAAGGGAAGCTGGTGTGGTTCGACAAGGCATTCAACCAGTGACAGATGAAGGCAGAAGGCTTGTCAACCTACTGGAAGCTGTTCGGGGTCTAGAGGATTTAGTCCGAATGTATCTTTAATCTGTTTTTATGTCTCTAAAAAGATAAAACATTTTTGTCTGAATAAGGATTATTTATAATAATGAACACTTTTCTGGATCAATGCCTCCAATTGCATACATCATACATTGCATTTCTTGCATTTTATATTTCATGTTTGTTTATTTTATATTTTCCATGTTTTTACATTCATATTAACTAACAGAACATGTCTCAGACACCGAGCTTACCACCGCAAGCATCAGACACACATCACCCGCACAATACTCGAGCAAAAAAGAGACAAATGGAAGCCAGAATAGAGAAGATCGAAGAACACATGGCAAGACTTCAAAAGGAGCTAGAAGATAAGATGGCTCAGAACAGTGAAAGTACTCTTGAGTCCATCAAGAAAAATCAGGAGTCCTTGGTCGACCAAATCGTAGCCAAGTTGTCAGGTCTACAGCAAGCTAGTGCGTCAGGGGGCATCTCTTCCGAGGGGGTGGCCATACCACCAACCCGCAAGTGGTTCTCTCACCCGGAATATTACCCGGGGACGCATCTGCTACTAAAGGGAAAGCAGCACTACCCGGGGACTCATTCGCTACCAAAGCAAAAGTTGCACCTGCTGTGAAGATACAAACTTCTACAATCATCCCTGATGATCATCCGGATGATTATAATGTCCCAGACTTTGACGAGGAAGATAAAGCCAAAAAGATGGAAGAAAAGATAAAAATATTAGAAGATCAAATAAAGATGGTCCAGGGAGACCATGATTATTATGGAGTGGACGCATTGGAGCTAAGCCTAGTTCCAGACTTGGTGCTTCCACCAAAGTTTAAAATTCCTGAGTTTGAGAAGTTCGACGGGAATAGCTGCCCTTCAGCCCATATCACTATGTTCTGTCGAAAGATGACAGGATATGGAGGGAATGATCAACTCCTGATCCATTGTTTTCAAGAGAGCCTGTCCGGTTCAGCTATTCGGTGGTACAACCAGCTTAGTCGAACTCATATCAAGACATGGAAAGACTTAGCCAAGTCTTTCTTGGAGCAGTATAAGCATATCAACGATATGAGACCAGACCGGGTCATGTTACAAGGCCTAGAGAAGAAACACAATGAGAGTTTCCGACAGTACGCACAGAGATGGAGGGATTTATCTGTGCAAGTTCATCCGCCCTTGGACGAAAAGGAAACAAGAAAGCTGTTTGTACAGACCTTGAAGGCACCTTACTTCGGGCACTTGGTAGCAATCACATCGGGAAGTTTCTCAGATTTAGTCATGGCCGGCGAAATGATCGAGTTGGCCATTAAACAAGGAAAGATTGAGGGAGGAGACTCCAGTAAAAAGCCTCCCACAAAAAACAAGGAGCGAGAGATCAACAATGTGAACACCTACAACGTCAACAAGGGGGTTACGATCTCAAGCTCAAATTCCCCAGCAGCTGTACCATCCGGTACTTCTAGACAGAACCAGAGAGAACCAAGAAGAGAAAGGGAAAGGGAACAGTTTGACCCCATTCCCATGACGTATAAAGAATTATACCAACAGCTCTTCGACACTCATGCAGTGTCGCCTTATCCTATGAATCCAATAAATCCTCCTTACCCGAAATGGTATGACGAGAGCGCTCACTGTGAATACCATGGCGGTGTGCAGGGGCATTCGATTGAAAGCTGTCTCGCATTCAAGAGACTTGTGCAACGAATGAGAAACAAGAATTGGATCACTTTCAATTCCGGGGCACCAAACGTCGCCCAGAATCCCTTGCCCAATCATCAGGAGACAGGAATTAATGCCATTACTACTGAAGGGGGAAGGAGAATTAAATCAAGGGTTTCGGAAATTGAATCTCCTTTGGCTTGGGTATGGAGCCAAATGGTAAAAGCAGGATTTCTTGCACCATGTTCAGATATGATAGAAAATGAAGATGGTAACCATTGTTGTTACCACAAAAAAGAAGGGCATAAAGTGCAAGATTGCCCAGAGTTCAGATTGTTAGTCCAGCTCATGATGGATCGAAAGGAGTTGGAATTTTACGAAGAAATTCAAGATTCTCGGGAAGCAGATGTTTGTGCCACCGGAGAATCATCAGATAGAAAATTTGGTAGGGGTAGCCCTTTGATAATTACCCCTAAGGCAAGTATGACAGTGACAACACCAGCCAAGGTGGTAATCTCCGCACCGCGGCCTTTTCAATATAAGGACAATCGGCAAGTGCCATGGAAGTACGAATGTCAGGTGAGTACTTCCGGAGGAGGTAATAGTAAAGTGGGGCAAAGACCGCTGGAACCGTTCAAGGAAGATGTGCTAGTTGTCAATGAACCTATAAAGGAGGAAGAAGCTAAAGAGTTCCTCAAGATCTTGAAACACAGCGAGTACAACATTGTAGAACAGCTCCACAACTTACCTACACGTACTTCAATGCTAGCACTATTTTTAAGCTCGGAAGCACACCGAGAAGCGTTGTTGAATGTCCTTAATCAAACGTTCGTGCCACACGACATACCAGTCAGCAAGATGGATCGACTGGTAAACAATATTCAAGCTGATAATCTCATCTCGTTTTCAGATGATGAGATTCCATCAGGAGGAAGAGGCCGAACGAAGGCATTACACATTACTACCTACTGTAAGGGGCACGCTTTACCAAGTGTCTTAATCGATAATGGTTCAGCCTTGAACGTGATGCCTTTGATTACATTGAAGAGGCTGCCAATAGATACCTCTCATATGAGAGCTTGTCAGAATGTGGTCCGAGCATTTGATGGGACCAAAAGAGAGGTAATCGGAAAGATTGAGGTACCATTGACCATCGGACCAGCCACCTATGATGTTGAGTTCCTTGTGATGGATATCATGCCGTCCTATAGCTGTCTTTTGGGAAGGCCATGGATTCATCAAGCAGGTGCAGTACCTCCACGTTGCACCAGAAAGTTAAATTGTCATTAACGGGGCCTTGGTAATTATCAACGCTGAGGAAGATATCGTGGCAAGCGTGACCACGGAGGCTCCATACATCGAAGTAGACGAGGAAGCGGTAGAATGTTCGTTCCGCTCCTTGGAGTTTGTGAATGCCACATTGTGGCAGAAGGAAAAAGAATCCCAAGACCTCGACTCTCCAAATGCACAAGGATGGAGATCAAGCAAACTCTAGGCCGAGGCGCCAGAACCGGGAGAGGTTTTGGGAAATATTTGCAAGGGGTGATCAATCCTGTCATTCCTATCACAAAATTAGACCAATTTGGGCTCGGTTTTCAGCCCAGTTATCATGAAAAGAGAAAGGAGATCCAAAAGAACGGGAGAGAAGATTGGCCAGATTGACTGGGAACGAATTTCAAAGGAAGCCCATGACATTCCCGCCGCTTTTCAGAACATTCAAGTCAGGTGGTTATGTGTTTGAGACCACCACATCGAGTTAGAAACGGCTCTGGAAGATCTGAGCGTTAATGTCGTGACCACAGAAGAGGTTGACAACGGAGATAGATCCGGGATATGCCTTCGCCACAGGGTTCGTGCCTAGCAGTTGGTCGGTGGAAGAACTACCTGTGGTTTACAAGAATCTTTCAGAGTAATATTCGAACTATCCCTATTTGCCTATACCCGGGGCAATAGGTGATCTTTTGTAAGGGTGAATAAATGTTTTGTTTAAGTTTAATAAAAGATGCATTTTTTTCATGGCAAACAAATTTTTCTTTTATGTTTGAATTCATTCTCTATCTCCTTCATTCCAGTACTTCATTTCCAGTTACTCTCAAAGTTAGTTTTTGACCATTCCGTGTGGGATATTATCCTCTCACACATACACATCTTCCTCCTTTCAGGTTCCCAGATAATGATAATGTGGGCACTAATGACCTGATCCGGAGGTGGATTTTGAATCGACCATTTGTCTTGGGGAATTTGAAGAATGCGATAATGAAGAAGGGTACAACTTGCCTACCGAATTGTTGAGAATGATAGAAAAAGAAGAAAAGCAAATACTGCCACATGAGGAGGCGATCGAAATCTTAAATTTGGGCACTGAGGAAGATCGAAAGGAGGTTAAAATCGGCACAACTCTTTCGACTGAAGCAAGAAAAAACTGATAGCCTTACTTCAGGAGTACGAAGATGTGTTTGCTTGGTCGTATCAAGACATGCCGGGACTAGACACAGATATGGTAGTTCACAAACTGCCAATCAAACCAGAATTCAAACAGTGCAGCAAAACTGAGAAGAATGCGACCAGAAATGCTCCTTAAGATCAAGGAAGAAGTCAAGAAGCAATTTGATGCCGGTTTTCTCCAAGTGGCCAAATACCCTGAGTGGGTGGCCAACATAGTGCCTGTGCTGAAAAAGGACGGGAAAGTACGCATGTGTGTCGATTACCGGGACCTTAATAAGGCCAGTCCCAAGGACAACTTTCCTCTGCCACACATAGACACTCTGGTGGACAATACAGCCGGGAACGCCTACTTTCATTCATGGATGGATTTTCGGGGTACAATCAGATCAAGATGCATCCCGAAGACATGGAGAAGACCACTTTCGTCACAATGTGGGGAACTTTCTGTTACAAAGTGATGCCTTTCGGATTAAAGAATGCTGGGGCAACATATCAGAGAGCTATGGTGACCCTGTTCCATGACATGATGCACAAAGAAATCGAGGTTTATGTCGACGACATGATTGTCAAGGCACAAACCGAGAATGAACATATCAAGAATTGAGGAAGCTCTTCCAGAGATTGAGAAAGTTCCAACTGAGACTAAACCCTAGCAAGTGTACCTTCGGGGTAACATCTGGAAAACTATTAGGCTTTATAGTCAGCAGGAGAGGCATACAGGTCGATCCTGATAAGGTTAAGGCTATCCAGAATCTACCTCCACCACGAACCCAAAAAGAAGTCCGAGGTTTTCTGGGCAGACTAAACTACATAGCTCGGTTCATCTCTCAGTTAACCGACAAATGTGACCCCATCTTTCGTCTCCTCCGGAAAAATAGCCCTGGAGCATGGGATAAAAATTGTCAGATTGCATTTGAGAAGGTAAAAGAGTACTTGTCTCACACTCCTGTCCTGATGTCCCCTATCCCAGGAAAACCTCTGTTTTTGTATCTCTCCATATTCGAGAACTCCATGGGGTGTGTTCTGGGTCAACACGATGAGTCTGGGAAGAAGGAAAGAGCCATCTACTACTTAAGCAAGAAGTTCACCGATGGCGAGGTCCGATATCCTCCTATTGAGAAGGTTTGTTGTGCCCTGATATGGGCTACAAAAAGACTTCGACAATACATGTTGTATCACACCACTTGGCTGATTTCCAAGTTAGACCCATTAAAATACATGATGGGTGTACCTGCTCTATCCGGAAGGTTAGCTCGATGGCAGATGCTTTTGTCTGAATTTGACATCGAATACGTGAGCCAGAAAGCGGTAAAAGGCAGCGCCATATCCGATTTTTTGGCAAGCAGAACTGATGAGAGCTATGAGCCGCTGGACTTTGATTTCCCGGACGAGGACTTAATGGCCATATCTTTAGAGGAAGCAAGCATTTCAACGGACGGTTCCTGGAGAATGCACTTCGATGGGGCATCAAATGCACTAGGACATGGCGTCGGGGCAATTCTAGTCTCCCAGAAGGGAGTCACTACCCATTTACCAGCAGACTGAACTTTGATTGTACCAATAACATGGCAGAATATGAAGCCTGTGTCTTGGGAATTCGGGCTGCACTGGGACAAAATATAAAGACTTTGCGGGTGTATGGAGACTCAGCCTTAGTAATCTATCAGCTCCGAGGAGAGTGGGAAACCAAGGATATAAAGCTGTTAGAGTACCGAAAATTAGTGTTGGATCTGCTCGAAGAGTTCGACGAAGTCACCTTCCACTACGTGCCTAGAGAAGAAAATCAAATGGCTGACGCTTTAGCTACCTTGGCTGCCACATTCAAGGCTGGCGGGGAGTCTGAAATGATGCCAATTAACATGCAGTCGTATGAGTACCCAGCTCATTGTTACCAAATTGAAGAAGTGAAAGATACTAAGCCTTGGTACTTCGACATTCTGCAGTATATCAAGCATCGGAGTTATCCAGAGAAAGCCACCGAAACCGATAAGAGAACCCTTAGAAGGTTGGCAGCTGGATACGTCCTTGACAGAGAGGTTTTATACAAGAAAAGCCATAACCAAGTTCTGTTAAGGTGCGTCGATGCTGAAGAGGCAAAAATGATAGTGGAAGAAGTACATGATGGGGTTTGTGGAGCACATGCAAATGGGCATATGATGTCAAGACAAATAATGAGATGCGGATATTTTTGGTCCACACTGGAAAGTGATTGCATCAACTATGCTAGGAGATGTCATAAATGTCAGATTTATGGAGACAAGATAAATGTTCCACCCCATCCACTTCATGTAATGACGTCACCATGGCCTTTTTCCGTGTGGGGCATGGACGTTATCGGGCAAATCCATCCGAAGGCTTCGAATGGTCACGTTTCATTCTCGTAGCAATTGACTATTTCACGAAATGGGTAGAGGCTGCGTTATACGCCAGTGTCACTCAATCCACTATTTGCAAGTTTCTGAAGAAAGAAATTATATGTCGGTATGGTCTACCTGAAAGGATTATCACCGATAACGCAACAAACTTGAACAACAAGATGATGGGTGCGGCCTGCGAACAGTTCAACATAAAACATCACAATTCCACTGCTTACAGACCAAAGATGAACAGAGCAGTAGAAGCAGCAAACAAAAATATTAAGAAGATAGTGGAGAAAACAACTGAAACCTACAAAGACTGGCACGAGAAGTTGCCTTTTGCTTTGTTCGCTTATCGAACCTCGGTACGTACATCGACTGGGGCAACTCCATTTTCACTAGCCTATGGAATGGAAGCGTGCTACCCATTGAAGTCGAGATTCCGTCTCTCAGGGTCTTGTCAGAAGTCAAACTAGATGATGCAGAGTGGGCACAATCCAGATATGATCAGCTTAATCTGATAGATGAAAAAAGACTGAAAACCATACATCATGGTCAAATCTATCAGAAACGAATGATCCGAGCACACGACAAAAAGGTGCGCCGAGAATATTCCGTGAAGGGGATCTAGTGCTAAAAGAATTTGGCCAGTCCAGAAAGATTTCCGAGGAAAATGGACGCCAAATTGGGAAGGACCTTATGTCGTGAAGAAGGCTTTTCCGGAGGAGCCCTTATCCTGGCTGAAATGGACGGACCTGAGCTGCCACATCCCATTAACTCGGACGCAGTCAAGAAATACTTCGCTTAGGATGAAAACCCGAGAGGGCGTCTTAAGTTGAAAAAAAAAAAAAAAAAGTTGAAAAAAAAAAAGTTGAAAAAAAAAAAGAAAAAAAAGAGAAAAACGTTTAGGGTGAAAACCCGAAAGGGCGCCCTAAATTGAAAAAAGAAAAAGAAGAAAGAAGATAAGGTGGGTTCAAGATGAAAACCCGCAAAGGGCGTCTTGCAACCAAGGATGGGTCCAAGTTGAAAACCCGGAAAGGGCGATTTGGATATTAACGGTGGAAACATCCCGGCACATGAATCCTCTACGAACTCAACAAATCGAAGAAATGTTGCACTCTCCCAAACGTTGTCGCATTTTCAAAGATCCTTTGGCAAAGGCTGCATTCAAAGTCACCAAACGGCTTTTCAGCTCAGACCCACGTTATCGAGATCTAAGACATTCATTTACACATCATTGTGTATTCGTTTTCCAGAATGTTTGCCATGTATTATTTGTTATTCTCCTCCCTTATGAATAAAGACCATCTTTCCTCCAATTCCTTTTGAGCATCTTGAATTAGATTTAAACCTAATGGTTTATTTATTTTTATGAAAGGTAATCGCATATTACTGTACAAAGATTCATTGAAAAGTACAGGTACCCAGAAGCCGATCAAGGCCCATGCACATGCTTGAGATGGTTGAGGAGCGTCTTCGAAAAAAAAAAAAAAAATCATCAAACATTTGAAGAATTCAAGATCAGAGATCGGAACTTCAAGCTCAAGAGTCAACCACGACAGGCCACCGGAGAACTCTCCAGAGCTCAGAATAACATATGTTGCATATGCATTTTAGGCATACCTAAGAGCATGACATCCATAACATCACATATATGCATATCTTTGCAGGTTTTACCCAGAGCCAATTTCAACTTCACAACGAAGGATATTGGACTCCAGACAACGCAAGTTCAACTTCACGACGAAGGGACCGCTAGTTGTCAACAAACATTTCTCAATTTCAGAGCCAATTTCAACTTCACAACGAAGGATATTGGACTCCAGACAACGTAAGTTCAACTTCACGACGAAGGGACCGCTGGTTGTCAACGAACATTTCTCAATTTCAGAGCCAATTTCAACTTCACAACGAAGGATATTGGACTCCAGACAACGTAAGTTCAACTCACGACGAAGGGACCGCTGGTTGTCAACGAACATTTCTCAATTTCAGAGCCAATTTCAACTTCACAACGAAGGATATTGGACTCCAGACAACGCAAGTTCAACTTCACGACGAAGGGACCGCTGGTTGTCAACAAACATTTCTCAATTTCAGAGCCAATTTCAACTTCACAACGAAGGATATTGGACTCCAGACAACGCAAGTTCAACTTCACGACGAAGGGACCGCTGGTTGTCAATAAACATTTCCCCATTTCAGAGCCAATTTCAACTTCACAGCGAAGGATATTGGACTCCAGACAACGCAAGTTCAACTTCACGACGAAGGGACCACTGGTTGTCATTAAACATTTCCCAATTTCAGAGCCAATTTCAACTTCACAATGAAGGATTTTCGGGCTCAGTTTGAACTCAACCTCACGGCGAGGGAGTAATTCTGTGATTTAGTCCAATTATCGGATTTCAACTCTACGACAGAGGACATTCGATATTGTTAAAATTTGTGTCTTTAAATCTTTGCTCCATTTTCGTTACACGATAATGAGCAAAGAGGGGCAGCTGTAGACACACATTTTATATATATTTATATTATACATTATAATATATGAGTATTATTATTTCAAAACTAATACATTTACATTTCTGTAACAGGCCTTTACAAATTCGTTAGGCCTAACTGTGGCCCATCTTCAGCAGCCCAGAAGCCCTAGCACGCCTCACCAGCAGCGTCGTTTCCTCTACAGACTCCTCCACGTCGAAGACTCATTGTCCTTCACGTTTCCCTTGCTCAGTAGTTGCAACACCAATCTCGCCAACAACTCACGAAGATAACAAAGAATCAGTGTTGTAATCATATTAGAACTCTAAAAAATAGGTTTTTTTTAGACTATAAAAAGCTATAATCAACACACAAAAGGAGGAGATCGGTCACTGGATTCACACGAAATCACTGTGTAACAACTACTCACACACAATAGCCAAGAAAGTTCAAGCACTTGTCAATATTTTCGAAAAAGATAATAAAAAGGTATCGTTTTTTTACCTTGGTTTGTGCTTCATCGTTGCATGTTGATTTGTTGCTGGGTTTTTCGCTTGGAAACGACCAAAAAGACGAACGGCCGAGGACCATATGGGTTTTTTTTTTTCGAGACTTGTTTTCGAGATCTACACCCCGGTAGGCCTATTTTAAAAAAAATCTTTCGGTTTTTGAAGAGGGAATTCAAAAAGCTTTTGGAAAAGTAAAATTTTTTTGGGTTTGCCGCCGATGACTGGCAGCCGGCGCCGATCAGAGGCGGTCGGCGAGGCGGCGCGAGGAGGCCAACGGTTGGTTTCTGGAAAATGTTGCCTGTGTTCTTCATTTCTGAAGAACAAGGCAGAGAAAAGAATAGATGGGGTTGCTCTCGGGCGAGAGAAGAAGAGAAAATGAAATGAAAAAAAAAAAACATTTGATCCGTTTATATCAGATCCGCGTTTTGCAATAAATTAGGGTAAACTACCCTTTTGGTCCCTCGCAGCTTCTAAAGATTTATCTTGACCCTGATATTGTTTTGAATTTTGACCTCTAGCCTGCAGTTCTTTCATTTTAGTCCTTTCTCGGGATTTTAGTTTTAATTATCTTTTTATATTACATTATAATATTTATATATATTCTATATTATTATTAGTTTTTCTTTACACATTCGTATATATATTATTAGTATAGTATTATTTCACTATATGTTATATATATATATATATGTATATATGTACACATTTTGTATTTTACCCTATTTGTTTACTTCTTTATTATATTTATTTACATTAGTTTTAATTACCTTTTATATTACATTATAATATTTATATATATTTTATACTATTATTAGTTTTTTATACATTCGTATACATTTATTATTAGTATAGTATTATTTCATTTATGTGTTATTTATATATATATATGTATATATGTACACATTTTGTATTTTACCCTATTTTTTACTTCTTTATTATTATATTTATTTACATTATTTATTTTTTTTTCTATTATTATATTTTTTCCTCCCTCTTATATTTAGCTATTATATAAATGGTATTAATGTTATTATATGTTTGTATTAACTTTATGTGTTTTACTTTATACGCTATTATGTTACAATTTTTTTTTTCTATTATTGTTATATATATATATATTTTCTTATTTTATTTTCATTATTTTTTTTATTATTATTTTACATGTACATATTTGATTATGGAGATCAAGCAAACTCTAGGCCGAGGCGCCAGAACCGGGAGAGGTTTTGGGAAATATTTGCAAGGGGTGATCAATCCTGTCATTCCTATCACAAAATTAGACCAATTTGGGCTCGGTTTTCAGCCCAGTTATCATGAAAAGAGAAAAGAGACAAATGGAAGCCAGAATAGAGAAGATCGAAGAACACATGGCAAGACTTCAAAAGGAGCTAGAAGATAAGATGGCTCAGAACAGTGAAAGTACTCTTGAGTCCATCAAGAAAAATCAGGAGTCCTTGGTCGACCAAATCGTAGCCAAGTTGTCAGGTCTACAGCAAGCTAGTGCGTCAGGGGGCATCTCTTCCGAGGGGGTGGCCATACCACCAACCCCGCAAGTGGTTCTCTCACCCGGAATATTACCCGGGGACGCATCTGCTACTAAAGGGAAAGCAGCACTACCCGGGGACTCATTCGCTACCAAAGCAAAAGTTGCACCTGCTGTGAAGATACAAACTTCTACAATCATCCCTGATGATCATCCGGATGATTATAATGTCCCAGACTTTGACGAGGAAGATAAAGCCAAAAAGATGGAAGAAAAGATAAAAATATTAGAAGATCAAATAAAGATGGTCCAGGGAGACCATGATTATTATGGAGTGGACGCATTGGAGCTAAGCCTAGTTCCAGACTTGGTGCTTCCACCAAAGTTTAAAATTCCTGAGTTTGAGAAGTTCGACGGGAATAGCTGCCCTTCAGCCCATATCACTATGTTCTGTCGAAAGATGACAGGATATGGAGGGAATGATCAACTCCTGATCCATTGTTTTCAAGAGAGCCTGTCCGGTTCAGCTATTCGGTGGTACAACCAGCTTAGTCGAACTCATATCAAGACATGGAAAGACTTAGCCAAGTCTTTCTTGGAGCAGTATAAGCATATCAACGATATGAGACCAGACCGGGTCATGTTACAAGGCCTAGAGAAGAAACACAATGAGAGTTTCCGACAGTACGCACAGAGATGGAGGGATTTATCTGTGCAAGTTCATCCGCCCTTGGACGAAAAGGAAACAAGAAAGCTGTTTGTACAGACCTTGAAGGCACCTTACTTCGGGCACTTGGTAGCAATCACATCGGGAAGTTTCTCAGATTTAGTCATGGCCGGCGAAATGATCGAGTTGGCCATTAAACAAGGAAAGATTGAGGGAGGAGACTCCAGTAAAAAGCCTCCCACAAAAAACAAGGAGCGAGAGATCAACAATGTGAACACCTACAACGTCAACAAGGGGGTTACGATCTCAAGCTCAAATTCCCCAACGGAGTCGCCAAGCTGTCGGAACCGTCTTTCGGTTGTGCCCCGGAATTGGGCTTCGACTTAAAAAAAATGGATTGGAGTCGCCACCGATTATTTATTTAAAATAAATAGGTTAATCGGATACCTTATACCTTACCTGATCTGCGTCTTACCAAAGATATGTCGGATTCGGGAGTCGGTTACAGCTAAGGAAGGATTAGCACCCTTGAACTGCCCTTTCGGTACTATATAATTTCCAGTTGTCTTTAATTAAGAAAGTTGTAAATTTAAATTAAAATGTAAAATGACGATCCAAATTACTTACCTTAGATTGCTTAAATTGTACCCTTAGAAAATCAAGACACATATTAGATAAAGAATGCAAATAAAACACCTAAGGTAAAATGGAAAACAAATAAGATGAGGAAAATACAGAGTAAAAATAATGTATGGTGGTAATAATGATAAAGATATAAACAATGGGAAAAATAAAAAGATATATAATAGTAATAAATAAATAAAACTAAAAACTAAAATAAATCACCATAATCAAATATGTACATGTAAAATAATAAAAAAAAATAATGAAAATAAAATAAGAAAATATATATATATATAACAATAATAGAAAAAAAAAATTGTAACATAATAGCGTATAAAGTAAAACACATAAAGTTAATACAAACATATAATAACATTAATACCATTTATATAATAGCTAAATATAAGAGGGAGGAAAAATATAATAATAATAGAAAAAAAATAATGTAAATAAATATAATAATAAAGAAGTAAAAAAATAGGGTAAAATACAAAATGTGTACATATATACATATATATATATATAATATAACACATAAATGAAATAATACTATACTAATAATAAATGTATACGAATGTATAAAAAACTAATAATAGTATAAAATATATAAATATTATAATGTAATATAAAAAGGTAATTAAACTAATGTAAATAAATATAATAATAAAGAAGTAAACAAATAGGGTAAAATACAAAATGTGTACATATATACATATATATATATAATATAACATATAAGTGAAATAATACTATACTAATAATAAATATACGAATGTGTAAAGAAAAAACTAATAATAATATAATATATAAATATTATAATGTAATATAAAAAGATAATTAAAACTAAAATCCCGAGAAAGGACTAAAATGAAAGAACTGCAGGCTAGAGGTCAAAATTCAAAACAATATCAGGGTCAAGATAAATCTTTAGAAGCTGCGAGGGACCAAAAGGGTAGTTTACCCTAATTTATTGCAAAACGCGGATCTGATATAAACGGATCAAATGTTTTTTTTTTCATTTCATTTTCTCTTCTCTCGCCCGAGAGCAACCCCATCTCTTCTTTTCTCTGCCTTGTTCTTCAGAAATGAAGAACACAGGCAACATTTTCCAGAAACCAACCGTTGGCCTCCTCGCGCCGCCTCGCCGACCGCCTCTGATCGGCGCCGGCTGCCAGTCATCGGCGGCAAAACCCAAAAAAATTTTACTTTTCCAAAAGCTTTTTGAATTCCCTCTTCAAAAACCGAAAGATTTTTTTTAAAATAGGCCTACCGGGGTGTAGATCTCGAAAACAAGTCTCGAAAAAAAAAAACCCATATGGTCCTCGGCCGTTCGTCTTTTTGGTCGTTTCCAAGCGAAAAACCCAGCAACAAATCAACATGCAACGATGAAGCACAAACCAAGGTAAAAAAACGATACCTTTTTATTATCTTTTTCGAAAATATTGACAAGTGCTTGAACTTTCTTGGCTATTGTGTGTGAGTAGTTGTTACACAGTGATTTCGTGTGTGAATCCAGTGACCGATCTCCTCCTTTTGTGTGTTGATTATAGCTTATTTATAGTCTAAAAAAAACCTATTTTTTAGAGTTCTAATATGATTACAACACTGATTCTTTGTTATCTTCGTGAGTTGTTGGCGAGATTGGTGTTGCAACTACTGAGCAAGGGAAACGTGAAGGACAATGAGTCTTCGACGTGGAGGAGTCTGTAGAGGAAACGACGTTGCTGGTGAGGGCGTGCTAGGGCTTCTGGGCTGCTGAAGATGGGCCACAGTTAGGCCTAACGAATTTGTAAAGGCCTGTTACAGAAATGTAAATGTATTAGTTTTGAAATAATAATAATACTCATATATTATAATGTATAATATAAATATATATAAAATGTGTGTCTACAGCTGCCCCTCTTTGCTCATTATCGTGTAACGAAAATGGAGCAAAGATTTAAAGACACAAATTTTAACAATATCGAATGTCCTCTGTCGTAGAGTTGAAATCCGATAATTGGACTAAATCACAGAATTACTCCCTCGCCGTGAGGTTGAGTTCAAACTGAGCCCGAAAATCCTTCATTGTGAAGTTGAAATTGGCTCTGAAATTGGGAAATGTTTAATGACAACCAGTGGTCCCTTCGTCGTGAAGTTGAACTTGCGTTGTCTGGAGTCCAATATCCTTCGCTGTGAAGTTGAAATTGGCTCTGAAATGGGGAAATGTTTATTGACAACCAGCGGTCCCTTCGTCGTGAAGTTGAACTTGCGTTGTCTGGAGTCCAATATCCTTCGTTGTGAAGTTGAAATTGGCTCTGAAATTGAGAAATGTTTGTTGACAACCAGCGGTCCCTTCGTCGTGAAGTTGAACTTGCGTTGTCTGGAGTCCAATATCCTTCGTTGTGAAGTTGAAATTGGCTCTGAAATTGAGAAATGTTCGTTGACAACCAGCGGTCCCTTCGTCGTGAAGTTGAACTTACGTTGTCTGGAGTCCAATATCCTTCGTTGTGAAGTTGAAATTGGCTCTGAAATTGAGAAATGTTCGTTGACAACCAGCGGTCCCTTCGTCGTGAAGTTGAACTTACGTTGTCTGGAGTCCAATATCCTTCGTTGTGAAGTTGAAATTGGCTCTGAAATTGAGAAATGTTTGTTGACAACTAGCGGTCCCTTCGTCGTGAAGTTGAACTTGCGTTGTCTGGAGTCCAATATCCTTCGTTGTGAAGTTGAAATTGGCTCTGGGTAAAACCTGCAAAGATATGTTTTTTTTTTCGAGACTTGTTTTCGAGATCTACACCCCGGTAGGCCTATTTTAAAAAAAATCTTTCGGTTTTTGAAGAGGGAATTCAAAAAGCTTTTGGAAAAGTAAAATTTTTTTGGGTTTTGCCGCCGATGACTGGCAGCCGGCGCCGATCAGAGGCGGTCGGCGAGGCGGCGCGAGGAGGCCAACGGTTGGTTTCTGGAAAATGTTGCCTGTGTTCTTCATTTCTGAAGAACAAGGCAGAGAAAAGAAGAGATGGGGTTGCTCTCGGGCGAGAGAAGAAGATAAAATGAAATGAAAAAAAAAAAACATTTGATCCGTTTATATCAGATCCGCGTTTTGCAATAAATTAGGGTAAACTACCCTTTTGGTCCCTCGCAGCTTCTAAAGATTTATCTTGACCCTGATATTGTTTTGAATTTGACCTCTAGCTGCAGTTCTTTCATTTTAGTCCTTTCTCGGGATTTTAGTTTTAATTATCTTTTTATATTACATTATAATATTTATATATATTCTATATTATTATTAGTTTTTTCTTTACACATTCGTATATATTTATTATTAGTATAGTATTATTTCACTTATATGTTATATTATATATATATATATGTATATATGTACACATTTTGTATTTTACCCTATTTGTTTACTTCTTTATTATTATATTTATTTACATTAGTTTTAATTACCTTTTTATATTACATTATAATATTTATATATATTTTATACTATTATTAGTTTTTTATACATTCGTATACATTTATTATTAGTATAGTATTATTTCATTTATGTGTTATATTATATATATATATATGTATATATGTACACATTTTGTATTTTACCCTATTTTTTTACTTCTTTATTATTATATTTATTTACATTATTTATTTTTTTTCTATTATTATTATATTTTTCCTCCCTCTTATATTTAGCTATTATATAAATGGTATTAATGTTATTATATGTTTGTATTAACTTTATGTGTTTTACTTTATACGCTATTATGTTACAATTTTTTTTTCTATTATTGTTATATATATATATATTTTCTTATTTTATTTTCATTATTTTTTTTATTATTATTTTACATGTACATATTTGATTATGGTGATTTATTTTAGTTTTTAGTTTTATTTATTTATTACTATTATATATATCTTTTTATTTTTCCCATTGTTTATATCTTTATCATTATTACCACCATATACATTATTTTTATACTCTGTATTTTCCTCATCTTATTTGTTTTCCATTTTACCTTAGGTGTTTTTATTTGCATTCTTTATCTAATATGTGTCTTGATTTTCTAAGGGTACAATTTAAGCAATCTAAGGTAAGTAATTTGGATCGTCATTTTACATTTTAATTTAAATTTACAACTTTCTTAATTAAAGACAACTGGAAATTATATAGTACCGAAAGGGCAGTTCAAGGGTGCTAATCCTTCCTTAGCTGTAACCGACTCCCGAATCCGACATATCTTTGGTAAGACGCAGATCAGGTAAGGTATAAGGTATCCGATTAACCTATTTATTTTAAATAAATAATCGGTGGCGACTCCAATCCATTTTTTTTTAAGTCGAAGCCCAATTCCGGGGCACAACCGAAAGACGGTTCCGACATATAAAAAATATTAAAAATATTATTAGGTTTATAAAAAAATTCTAACTTTTCTTATATTATAAAACAATCCAAAATACTAAATCCTAACTTTAATTCGCCGTTAATTAACCGTCGAAATTACATGGGATCACGATTTTTATCTTAGGGTTCGTGAGATTTAAAGCGTCTATTTGTGGTCGATTGATCGTCAACCAATCACAATTTCAAAAACCATACGATATGATCACTTTCGTTTTTATTTATTAAGATATGATAATCATGGGTTAACTATTGCTAACAATTAACAGAACATGTGACGTGATACTTGGTATAATCACACATTTGCTCCCTATTACTTATATATTATCTAAATATAGTCAAACTTTTAAATAAAATTCAACATAAAATTATATTTTTAAATGAAAATAAAAAAAAATATTCTCCCAATTTTCTTTCAATCAGAGGGTAACACATGTCACTCTTTGATTGGTAAAAATAAATATATTAAATTAAAATAAAGTTAGTTCTCCATCCGAATGGTGACGTATAACATTAAGGGTGAGCAAAACTTGACTCGAAAAATCAATTTTTTCGACTTTACTCGACTCGTGAAAACTTGACTTGAATTAACTTCAAGTTGTAATTTCATAAACTCGACTCGACTCGAAAAATTGGTTTTTAGACTCGACTCGTGGAAATTTGACTCAAATTAACTTCAAGTTGTAATTTCATAAATTCAACTCGACTCAAAAAAATTTCAAGTTCAAACTGAGTTGTAAAGTACAACTTGAATAACTCGAATAACAACTTGAATAACTCGAATAGTAACTTGAAATATTTAGTAATTAGTGGATTGATTTTTAAGTTTGAGTTGAGTCCATCGACTCTGTATCATAAATGTATATCGCATATGAAAAAATATGAAGAAATACACATGTATTGTATAGTTATAAAAAACATATAATTAGGATCAAATAATATCATAATATTATAAATATTTATAGTTAAATTTAAACAGAAACTTGAAAATTTGACTCGAATCGACTTGAATTTTATAAACTCCACTCGACTCGAAAAAATTTCAAGTCAACTTTGAGTTGTAAAATAGAACTCCTCAACTCGAATAACACAAAATTTTTTGACTCGGCTTGATCGAACGCTTACCCCTATATGGCATGACATGTGACATCATTCAATTGGAGGATTAAATTTATTTTAATGTATTAAAAGTGGGATTAAATTGAGAGATATGCAAATAATGGGGACCAAATATGCGATTATATCAAAATATTTAACTACGGCTAATGGCAATTAACTCAGAGTGACCACATTTTAATCAAATAAAAACGAAAGTGACCATATCTTAAGTTTTTTGAAATCGATGACCAAATTGACAAAACATAAACATAATTAATAATTCATGTAGTTAACCCTTATATATTAGGCTTAAATACACCATTTCCCCTGCATTGTACTATTTGGACGTTTGATCCTAAAGTTTAAATCTTTACCTCATTTTTCCCAATATGTTAAAAATACGCGGGTAAATTATATATTTAGTTACTCAACTATTCGTGCGATTCTATTTTGGTTAGTCAATTTTTTTGTTTTCAAAATCATCACTAAACTTAAATTTTTGTTTTATTTTGGTCACCCAATTCGATCAGATGTATTTTTTAAATTTACAATATATAACAATTCATTTATATCACCTATTTTGTTACTCAACACATAAATTTAATGTATGATAATAAATAATATATAATATATTTAGTTGTTTGTGCTTAAATTTTAATAAAAGAATAATAAATGTTAAATTATCCATTTTGTAAGTATACATGTTTGGTCAAAATTTTATGGAGTTTTCTCCTTGACAAATGATTTTGTCGTGCTTCTATTTTTATCAATGATGATATAGTTTCGTATCAAAAAATAAATTTATAAAATTTGGAAAATAAAAATAAAAATATTAATAAAACATTTTAAATTATATAAAATTTTAAAATTTTCAAGAATAATCACCGTTGGTCTCTATCTCTATCCATTCATGAAAAACTATTTAAATTATATAAAAATTTAAAATTTTCAAGAATAATCACCTTGTTAATCTCTATCTCGATCTATTCCTGAAAAACTAAAGTAGGAACAGATTAATAAGTTGGAATTACACAACATAGAAAATATTAACAACAAAACTCTTCTTAACTAGTCTTCTAGTCACCAATTTAAATAATGATCCGTTATTAAGGTAATGATCGTTACATAATGATAGTAATATCTTCTGAGAAAATATTATTGTTCAACTACGATACGTGCAATGAACGTAATAATAGTGTTATATCCACACATCACAACCAAAAGTACTACCGCAATCTTTATATCTATAGATTTAAATCCCTGCTTCTAACCTACAATTCAAATCATGCAAACTAATAGCTTGAAGAACAAATTAAGCATGAGAATTGAGGTGGAAACCACATAATCGAAGCTGCCGTTACTAGGACCATAAAAATAACAAGCATTGTGAATTCAAGAAACAGTATATATCACTTTCAGCTATGAGATTAAATATTTCCATAAATCTCTTCTCTAACCCTAAACCTCTCTATACTAATCCAACCACTGTATTCGAAATAGCTTAGCAAAAAGATGAAAAGCATTGATTCCCATCAGCAAATATCCCTCAACCCCACAAATATATCATCAACAAAGTCCAACCCGTCATCTTCGTTGGAACCACCACCGCCATTCTTATCCACTTCCTTCCAAAACTCCTCATTCATTTCAACAACGTGCATCTTCTCAATCATCTCCTTTGCCTGTATCTTTATCCCTCTCCCAAACACTTTCTTTGGATTCTTTGGAACGGATTTCACTCTCCTCGTCAAACCATCTTTTTTCGCTTCACAAACCTTCTTTTCATCGTCACTGTCATCGGAAATCTCCACAACGGCTTGCTTTTCGCCATGTTCCTTGTCGCTGAAGAAACCGTTATCCCTAGAATAGCCTAATGGGAAAAAATCATACCCGAAATAATACTCCCCGACGTTCCCGTTCGCCTGAAACCTCTCCGGTGGCGGCATCACCGCCAGTCCATGAAATCCTCTATTGCAATTCTGGCAAAGCAAACAGCAGTCCTCGTACTTCTTTTCGTACTCGTACATGTGATAACAATACGGACAAACCGTCCAAAACGCAGTCGTTTCGTTTCCCCTCTCGGGGTGGTCTTTCTTCTTCGGCTCATTCTCTCCGCCGTTTCCTTGCTTCAAACGATCAATTTTCAACTCACCGCCGTCGCGACCGGTTTTGGGAAAATGGGTTTCCGGCCTTTGGTCGTTCCCGATCTTTCTTCGGATGGTTCGGTCATGGTCTTGTGGTGGGTTGATACCAAAGTTGGAAGCTTTATGAGTAAAAGAGAATATACTATCCATGTGGGGGGGGGTTAACTTAGAATGCCGGTTGCTTAGCGGTGTCGGCGCCTTCTGCCACCGATAAAGGCTTCAATAGCGGTGTGAACAAGTTTGGTTTTAGAATCGAAAAACAGAAAGAAAAAAATGTGGTGGAGTGATACAGAGGCGGAGAGCCTATAACTCAATATCTCGTATAAATCTTACTAGGGTTTAATAAAAATTACCATATTTTGAAAGAGGAAGCTTGTCCGGCGGGAATGCTTGAAGAGATATATACGTACGCAAAATTTCAGAAGAATATTCTTCTTTGCTATTTAATTTTATTGGGAAGATAAAGGATATTAAATTTTATCTTAAACTCGATTTTTTAAAAAAAAAATAAAAATTTTATCATTATTAAAATTATTTAACAAATTCTATAAAACAATATATGAATCGAGTATGTCAATGTGTTTCCCCTTGCCTACCGATCATCACTACACTTGTTAATAGGATTGTAAATGTGACGAGATAGATATTGAGTTACTTAAGATTGACTCGGTTAAAGTTTGATAAATATTCAAGTCGAATTGACTCAATTCGAGTTTTTAACGAGCCGAAACGAACTATTTGATACTCAACTAGGAAGGCTCACGAGCAACTCGAAAATATAATATATTAAGATTTTATTTTTTTAAAAACAAATTATTAATACTATTAACATTTATGTGTTGATATTTAAAAAATACAGTATAAAGTTTTCATGTATTTAAGGTTCAAGTTTAAGCTTCAATCGAGTTAAGTTTAAGATTTTTTTTATTTGGAGCTTTTTTTAGCTGTTATTGGCTTTAATTTATGGTTTCAAATTTGAGTAGAGTTTGAAAATTTTAAGCTCACGAGTTTTTAAGTCAAGTTGAATTCTATTTTTGAATCGAGTCGAACTTCACAATACTCGAGCTCGACTCGACTCATTTACAACCCCACTTCTCAGCTTCCTCATTGGCAGAAACCAGCATCAATTACTATCCCCCAACATCGATGTTGTAACCTTTTATCTTGTTGAAGCATGTCATAATTTGGAGGCTAATGCACATATCTTTGTCTATCATATTCGTCATCCGACTAATGCAGTGGCACACGGCCTCGCGTAAGAGACATCCTCAATCGGTTCTTACCTTTACTTTTAGTATGGTATGGTCAGTGACGAAATAAAAATTTAATCTACAATCCGAATTTTTAATGAATTTTGATTTTATACATAATTTTTCATTTATTATTAATTTATTTTAAAATATATAAATAATTATATTAATATACATATTAATATTAATGAATTCAGTTGAGAAGCTTTAGAGAGACCGAGGTCCAAATCTAGTTCAGAGCAGAGTATGTCACAAGTTTCTTAAATGGCATATATATTAATGAATTTAGTTGTATTGAGTTGTAAAGTAAGTTAAGAGTCAGTATGTAGGTATCTATATATTTTTAGGGCTCTCAGATGTAAAGAGTGGTTTTAAAGTACAAGAAAGTAAGAATAAGTTGGTTAGCCACTTTGGTGGTTCTGTGTAGCACCTTAAATCGATCGATTGTGTGTTGTACTGGTCTAATGTGTTACATTTAGTGGTATCAGAGCGCCAGGATTGACGTTCCTAGGACCCGCGGGTTAGTGGTGGTCAGTTTCGGTCAAAGTCAATCAGTGTCAATAAGGAGTTTATGAGTATACATGCCCTACAAAGTTATGTCGTACTTTTGCATCTGCTATAGTAGAGAGCTCAGGCCACAGTAGATGTGAGTTTAAAGTGTAAGTTCGATAGGTTAAGCTTAGAAAGGAATATAAGAGTAAGATAGTGATGTACAATGAGAAGCACAAGGGTTTAAAGTTTATGTCGGCCGTTAGGGCTCAAAATGTTTTCTCTAATGAAGGTTTCGTGGTGAAACCATAAGGTCGAGGAAGTAGTTGGTTAGCATAGATGAGTATTAAATTAGAGTTGTGCGTCATAAGCATAGAAGTTGATTTTAGTATAAGTTTTGGTATATGTCATCAGGTCTCTGAGTTATCTTTGCCCAGTAGATAAAGAGGTTAGTAAAGAAAGTTTTGGCGTTAGCAGTGAGTTGTGGAGTGTCATAAGGATTCTTCTATCCATTATGACATAGTTCAGGAGAGAGAGTTTTATTCGATGCTTTTAAGATAAGGGTTCGAGTGTTCATCCCTCAGAGTTAGATGTTCTAGTGGTCAAGACCTGTCATAGATGCCCAATAGAGTTTCAGAGTAAAACCTTTCTCTAGGGAAATTTCGAGGACGATATTTCTTGTAGGAGGGGAGAGTTGTATTACCCAGAAACTCGGGTTAGTAGTTTGGATCAACCAGAGACCTTTAATTCAAGACAATTAGTCCTCCCAAGATAGTTGGACCAAGTTATATAGGTGTTGGGCCTAAGGTAGGCCTAAGAGTTAAAGCTAAGAGATAGTTTAAAGTGAGTTAATAGGTGAAAGACCTAAAGTGTAGTTTACCCATTTTGTTGAAGCTAAAAACTTTCCCCCCTCTTTTTATATAATTTCACGTAACCAAACTCTCCATAATATCTCACCCACTCTTCTTCTTCTTCTTTCCATTAGTTTCAATTTCTTCTTTCTTTCAAGTGTCAAGTTTCAAGTTTCAAGCATCTCAATCTTAGATTTGTTTAGCCAAGATAAGAATGCTTCTCTCCATCCTTCAAGCTTTGTTTTAAGCTCCATTTTATGAGTTTTAAAATTTATTTTCAAAATGGATTTTTGTGAGTTTGAAAGGAACCTAGAGATTTAATCTTGTTTTAAGTAATATTAATTAGTATAGAGTGTTTTAACTTAGTTTCCAAGTTGAAGTCAAGTTAGTAACCCCTAGTTTTGTTTTGATTAGCCAATTAGGTGGGTGAAGTTCTAAAGCAAAGGATGTAAGGTGACTCCTAGTTGAGTTAAGTGAGATTTTAGCAACCAAGGATACCAGGTAACACTATCAACACTTCCATACTCCTATTGATCATTAGAAATGAGTTCTAGCTTGAGAGTAAGTTATATATGTTAATGGTAATTACATAATTTATGTTATAAGTATGATATAAATTCTTGTTTATGCTTCTTGTAATCACATAAGACTTTAAAGAATATTGGGTGACCTCACTAGGGTCTTTGGGATTTAAATATAGCATTTTCGTATGTGTTTTATGATTTCTACAGGTGGAGTATCGATACTAGTTCTTCGTTTTGGGAAAATTCGTGAGTTTTTGGGCAAGAGTATTGAAACTTTGGCCCATAATTTTGAAACTCCTAGAAAATTTTGAAACTGGGCATAACATATGTTTAAAAGTACCAATACTTGTACGAAGTATCGAAACTTTTTCAGGAGTTTCGATACTCTTGGGCTAGTATCGATACTTTCAGTCTATTTTGGCCAAAATGTTATCCGAGAGGCCCAAGACCCATAGTATGAACAGAAATAGGATCGAATAGGTGTAAAACAGTAGAATAAGTGCTATAGAAGGTATTTGAAGTTGGGTTAAAATGGATGAAATAGTTGTAGGGGTATCGATACCTTAGGAAGGGTATCGATACTATAGAGAGAGTATGGATAATATCTTAAATGGATAAGTGAATGTTGTGGTTTACCGAAAAGTTTTGATCTTTCTCAGTCAGAAGTTGAGAGATATAAAAGATGCATCACGGGTTTTATCCTGACTACGTTTGAGGAAGAGATTAAGGTTGTTGTTTCTGATGTTGTTTTGATGATGTTTGATAAATAAAAATGGGGTATGAAAAGATAAAGACCAAGCCTTACAAATTAACCTGAAACGTGTCAAGGATTTAACAGGAAGTTTGGAGAGGATCTCCAACACCAATATCTCTGCTACATAGGTTTCAGATTTCTCGGCCCTTTCATCTTCCTTTAGATCTTAATTAGGGATAGACAAATAAGAAATTGATAAAGATGCGGAAAACTAAAAGAACTAGAGCTATGTTCTTAGACCGAGTCCTTTGGCAACTTAAAATGCCCCATAAGCTTATCCTATTGTAATCATCAATTAAGGTGATGGCAACCCACTTGGGAGAAACGGAAACTAAGCGGCGCATGCAATGGCTAAAGCTCTGGGGATATTAATTAAGATTGAAAGTGATTTTTTAAGAGTAAATTATTTCAAATATCACTCTCTACGGGTTTAAAAATATCACTGATTTTTAATTTTGTCAATTTTAACATTGACATTTATATTTAGCTCCAATTATATCATCCCACGTTAATGACAACTCTGCGTCGTAACGGTGATGATGTGGCATCCTCGTCAAAATGATGTCGTTTGGCACAACTATTTTAATGCTCAAAAAATATAAAATGGCGTCGTTTTAATATAATCATTTGATGAAAAATTACATTCCATAAGAATCAAACCAAAGTCTTCTTGAATCAATGTCAAACACCTAACCACCAAGCTAACTTACGAGCATACTATAATCTTAACAAAACTAATATATATGTTTAACAGTAGTTTTATACTTTCATTTTCCTCATCGACTCAAATTCATAGCTTCAGTGATATCAACCATATGTTCCATGAAATGTCAAGCTTAATGAAACGTCAGTGTTAAAATTAACAAAATTAAAACGTTAATGAAATTTTCGAGCCTACACTTAAAAGTGAGTGGTATTTTAAGTAATTTACCTTTTTTTTATTAAAAACATATTTTTTAGACTTTTTTTCTTCGTTTTATATTTATATAAAATATATTATGATTATTTGAGACCCTCTTAAGTATTTCGATTATGCATTACGATCTAGATAGAAATTACCGAATTTCAGCCTGTATTCTAGAGGATCCTCGTGTTTTCTTGGTATGGGATATTTCCATATTAAGGGCCTCCCTATTTTTAATTTCACTTTTTGATCATCGAATGTGGTATTGATTTTCTTAATTGGTCAAAAGCATATAAATACATGTATTACTACTTAACAAGAAAAGTATTATCTTAAAAAATTCTCGAATATATAAAAAAAACTTAAACAAATAAAATATGATCATGTTCGTTACAAATCGATTAGGCTTTTAAATTAGTGTAAAAATTTAAATCAAACAATAAATTAATATTTCATTTCCAAATCATCGTATCAAAGTGTTATAATCGGAGCAGACCTACTTGAAATTACCAACTCAAACAACAAGCAGTTTTGCAAGTTTCTTTCTGAACCAAAAAGTAAGCCCCATTTTTTCTCTTCTGGTCTCCTAGTATCCACTGTTGTCTTTAGTTATTGATGTCAACAACGGTACCCTGCCGGAGATGGCCAAACCGTAACCCTTAAGCCCGACGTACTTTGCCGGATTGTTTGTCATCAGCCTCATTGTATGAACACCAAGATCCCTTAGTATCTGCAACAAATTGAACGCTGCATTCAGGCACTTTTAATGCCACAAGCATGTGGTGCAGGTATAAAGACATGGTTGAACTTCCGATCCGAATGGAATACGATGTTAAGGACTGTGACAACACTCTGAAATTGAAGGGTGCCGGTGGTTTCAATTGAGTTAATTTTCTGTCATAGATTAGTAAGCAAAGATCCGACATTGACCAAAAGTAGATTTCATTATTTGATTCTTTATGATAGAACCTTTAATATAAGAGGTAACTAAGTGTGACAGATAGAGAAGCAAAACATAAATGATACCAAACAATTTGCAGAAGAGAACTTACTTGTGCCCCAATGCCATATTCCCGAGAACCCACAGGTAATCCGAGCTCCTCGTTGGCCTCAACCGTGTCATGTCCATCATCTTGGAGGTTGTAAGCACGGTGC
Organism: Hibiscus syriacus; assembly: GCF_006381635.1. Lineage (NCBI taxonomy): Eukaryota > Viridiplantae > Streptophyta > Magnoliopsida > Malvales > Malvaceae > Hibiscus > Hibiscus syriacus. Next base: position 1,268,921 of record NW_024063172.1, on the reverse strand, counting down.
TTGTGGCCTAAACCGATCCCTTTACCTTCATGTCCACGAAGATAAACTAATACACCCTGCCCAGTAGCCTCGATTTGCTTCATTGCTAGTGCCAACTGGTTTCCGCAATCACATCTGGCTGACCCAAATATGTCGCCGGTAAGGCACTCGGAATGTACCCTCACAAGAATATCTCGTCCATCACCGATTTCACCCTGCATGTTCCAATATCCAGTCAATGTCCTACTCATACGGCCTAGTCATATTGATAACAGTTTCCCCATGTTGCTAATGGCACAACTGACTATTGTTGCTTACTGAACCAAAATATGAAACAGACGAAGGTGGTGAGCATTCGGATTAAAAGCTTACCTTAACCATCGCAATGTGCTCGATCCCATCTAGCAATGACCTATAACAGTATGCTTTAAACGGCCCCCAGATCGTAGGTATCAATGCACATGCAGCCAGCTCTACCAGCCTATCTCTTTTCCTTCTATATCTGTCAATTACAGTTATATTAATAACTTAAGTGGTAAGAAGAGCAATAAAAATCCTAACTACAACAACACCAACACCCTCTATGAAAAATGCTCTCATAAATATACCTGATTAGATCAGCGATAGAAATAATCTTCAATTTTTCAGCCTGTGCAAACTCACGAAGCTTTGGCAACCTAGCCATCGAGCCATCATCATCCACAATCTCACATAAAACTGCTGCAGGTTCTAAACCGGCTAATACAGATAGATCAACTGAAGCTTCCGTGTGCCCAGCTCTTTTCAGCACCCCTCCCTCCCTGTATTTCAGGGGAAAGATATGACCCGGGCGGTTGAAATCTTCAGGTTTTGAGTCTTTAGATGCCAAAGCAATTATTGTTGTAGCCCTATCACGAGCAGAGACACCTGTTGCTGTACCATGCTTTGCATCCTGCATGAAACCGACACAATCGATCACAAAACAAGGATACCAAAACTTTAAATTAGCTATAGAAAGCAAGCGTACAACATCGAAATTGCAATCCATCATTGGAAGAAAATGCTCATCTTGTAAAGCAAAGAGGACATACCACTGATACAGTAAAAGCTGTACAAAGTTTTTCCTCATTCTCCTTCTGTGTTACCATTAAGGGTAGCTCCAACCTCTCCAAGTCTTCAGCTTTCATGCTCACACAAACAATTCCAGTTCCATGCTTGACAATAAAGGCCATGGCCTCAGGAGTTGCCATTGATGCTGCCATTATCAGATCACCCTCGTTTTCTCTATCTTCGTCGTCCACAACGATTACTAACTGCAGGTTTTCCTTGATTAGCAGTGTGATAATTCTTATAAACGAATATCGAATTCGAACATGTAACAAGGGCAGACAAACCTTTCCTCGACTAACATCTTCAACGGCTTCGGGGATGGAAGCGAACCCTTCTGTAGGATGATCCAGGTCATATTCATCACCAGAGAAACTGCCAATCATAGGAATCATTTCGGCTGCAAGTGTTCCGAAACCTACGGCATCAGGCTGCATATCAATCTCAGTTTGCTTGTCAAGGAGTCCATCGACGAAACCAGTCTTCCCAGCGACAATTTCATTACCTTTATGATAAGATAACACATCCCTTCACCAGATACCAAAGCAGCTCTAACTTTACCAACACCCTTGAAGCTCAAACCCATCTTTCTCGTACAAATACTTGCAAACAAAACACGGTTGCACCCATTTGCTGTAACAATCGGACTCCCATAATTGTACCCTCTAAATTAAACATAAGTGAAAAAAAAATTCAACCCATGTATTCTTAACACCATTGGATTCTAGAAATAAATACATTATAAAAGAATCTTGCTAACAAGAAATCAAGGTTGTGTTATAGAACACATATGAATGTTTAGTTCGTAGTTATATCTCAAAGCAATGGACTTGTTAGATGAATAATAATAGTGAATTTGAAATTCAATAGATATAAGAATATAAAAAATTATAGAGAAAAGTGAAATTATGGACAAGATTTAAAGCGAAAAAAGAACAGAATGAACATACTGCAAATCGGAGAGAGCCATTGAGGAATAATTGAGAGCTATTATTAGTGATTGGAGACAAGTTTTGAGCCTTTTATTGGCGTTTAATCACCATAGCCACCGCCGTGAGAAATGCTTGATGAATCGACAAGAAGTCGAGAAGTGGTGAGTTTTGTGTGGCTGATTCAAGTTCTGAGCTGACGTGGCGGACAGGAGTAAGATCTTTTTGGATAATTGTTCTCCTTTTTCGCTTTTTTCTATTTCAGGTATACTGTCTTTTATAGGTTTATCCACCTGGAATTTTTTATGACATTTTTTCATTTATTATTTGGGTAAACTACATAAATGGTTACTAATATTTGAGTAAATTTTCGGTTTCCTCACTGAAGTTTCTATAATAACAAATTAATCACTAATATTATCGATTTATAACAAACTAGCAAATTGCAGGTAAGAATCTATTTTCCCATTCGAAAGAATGACAGCTCAACACTCTAAATTTGTTAAATCAGTTTTCTATGATGAAGTAACAGTTGTTTAGGGTGAATGACTGATTTGTTATAAATCAATGATGACAGTAATCAATTTGTTATAAATTGATAATGTTAGTAACCAGTTTGTTACATTTAAAATTTCATAGAGAAAAATTAAAATTTACTTAAACATTTGTGACCATTAATATAGTTTATCCTTTTTATTTTGGATGGCATTTGTTTTTTATAAGGGCAAATTACACGGTGGCTGGTATTTGATTAAATTTTTGTTTTTGTTCTAAAGTTCTAAAAATGACAAATTAGCCATTAACGTTAATGATTACTCCATCATTGATTGGTTGTCCCTTGTTCTCATATGTAATGAGATAAGAGGGAGGTAAAATAGTAGGCTGCCCCGAACATTAGGTTGAGAGCAGCTTCCGTATGAGACCTCCAAATTATGAAATACCCTCCATGGGACTCGATCTCATGACCTCAAGGTTAAGAACCTTGTACTCTACTAACTGAGCTGGATGATCATTTCTAATGATTATTCAATCATTATTCTTATTAAATTGATGACGTAACAATGTTATCTAAAAGGTTACTATTTAATTTTATCTTTAAACTATTGTTAAAACATCGAATAAGTCCTTAACAATGATTTTATATTTAATTTAGCTAAAATTTTCAATTTTTTCATTTAAACACATCACCACCTCTACTGTAAAAGAAATTCTATGGAACCAAAAAGATTTGTCTGAAATGTGTAGTTTGAATGTAATGGGAAAACAAAGTCCTGATCGCGCTCGTAAAATAGTAAATAAAGCAAAAGCAAACTAAAGCTGTTTCCCACTAAGGAAGCCTACTCACAAATACAACCTTACTGGGTAAATCACGCGATTAGTATTGTTTGTTTACGATTTTATCGATTTTGATCACCAATTAAAAAATTAAACGTATTTGATCCCTTATATTATTAGTCCGTCCAATTTAAATGTATTAGTCGTTAATATTGTTAATCTATTAACTGAAGTATTACATGAAAATTAAATTTATAAAAAAAATCATGTCTTCTTCTTCTTCTCTTCAACTCACATTCTTTCACATCACGACAAGCATTTCATCCGACCAAACACTTTTTCCCCTACTCACCTGTGTAACTAAAATCTCCATTTAAATATGTCTTTATTTTATCCTTATTATTTCTCATCTTTTTCTTTCTTATATACCAATCGCTAGTTAATTTATAATTTTCTATTAACGATTCTCTAAGTTTTTTTGTCAGACCCCAAATTTCTGAAGTGTTCATCATGGAGAAGTCAACATCTCCATCTTTCAATCTAAACCCCACCTCCGCCACGGAGGAGAATCGAAACTACGTATAGCCCACGGCATTTCCACTTCGGTATTATTATGATCAATCTTGACAATAATCCTTGATAGTATTATTGTCATCTTCGTTAAATCTCATGCTTGGTGATGACGACCTGCAACTCATATTTAGTAAATAGTTATATGAGTTAACTCTATAATCAGGGTAATGTTAATGGTAAATTTGACTGTCATCTCTACTGCAATGTAGAGCTTTTTCTCCTCACCGTACTTCCTTGTTTTGCGAGTGCCACCACTGGTTTAACCGTCGAGTTCGATATCTGATAAGGAGATTTAGTGACAGCTAACGTAAGAGAAGCTTTCTTGATTGAATTAATACGGATAATATAAAGATTTTCCTTAACACATTCTCACAAAAACTCACTGAAAAAGGATCGATCCTTTGAGCTTAACGGAAGAACACGAACCAATTGCAATGTTGATGGTGAAACAGGTGAAGGAAGAGACTGAAGAAGAGGACGAGATGGTGGGGGAAGGAGGCAATGGAGAGATTTTCTTACTAGTCATAACGAGAGTTTTAGGAGCTTGTGATGATGATGAGATGAAGACGATAAGTTTATTTTGAACATGATTGAAATCTTGTATGTAATGTTTTTTGAGTTTGCATTTGCTAATGTAACAATCCATTTTGTTTTGTTGATTTCTGAGTCCATAGATAAAGATCAAACAACTTTTGTTGACTTCGTACAAATGGACAAGGGTTGAATCTTGCTTTTTTGTTGTTACTTTTACTTTATCATTTGGGTGTTTTGAAAGAAGAAGAAGAAGAATTTTTTTTAAAAACAATTAATTGTCATGTACTCCTCCATGACGTGTAAATTACGTGTTTAGTACCTAAATTCTTAATTTTTATTCATTTTGCTACCTAAACTTTCATTTTTTTTCAAAATCATCCTAATGTTTAGTTTTTATTCCATTTCAGTACTTCTCCGTTAAAAACTTAATGAATAGGCTCACTGGCCACCGTGTATACAGTCATCGACTGTCGTATCTGTCAACCAATGAAGTCCAAAATTTTCAACCCGCACATTTCGATTCCCCGAGTGTGATTTTGGCCTCCATTTCTCCGAGAAATGCCTCAATCTCCCCAAATCGGCAAAGGACTCTTCGATTTCTTCATCCTCTGATCTTCATAATCCACCATCTAATGGGCCTGAAACAAGATTATATTGGTTGTCATGTTATTCTCTCGTGGTCCACCGTTTGGATTAGTTGTTCGTCCACCAAAGCTATGCCACCTCAGCCTGTCCACCAAATTTTTAACGATGGGGGTACTAAAATACAACAAAAAGTAAATGTTGTGTTTTTAAAAAGGCTTAAATTGAAAAAGGTACTCAAACTATGTCATTTTTTTGCTTTAAGTACATAAATTATTTTTTGGTTAAACGAAGTCCTTAAAATATTATATGTAACCACTTTAAGTACTTAAACTACTTTTTGGTCAAAATCAGTCCCTAAACTATGAATCTTTTTCGATTTAAGCCCCTAAACTATTTTTTTATCAAAACAAGTACCTAATTTTATATGACGTGTCACCATCTTATTGGTCGAAAAATATTTTCTAATTGAAAATGATAGGATTTTACATGATTAAATATAATAGTTTAAGGGCTTAGTTTGACCAAAAATAGTTTAGATACTTGAAACAAAAAGAAAGCATAATTTGAGTACTTATTTTTACTTTAAGCCTTTTAAAAAAATAAAATTTGAGTACTAAAACGGATCAAAACTGATAATTTAGATACTAAACACGTAGTTACCCGAAAAAACAAATGATGAAAAAGAGTAGAGGTTACTTATATGAGCAAGACAAGGGTTGAAAATTAAACTTGCTCTAGGCGTACACTAGACATTATCCTAAAGAATATTTTAGTTGAGCCTCTTAAACTTAAAAAACTTTAATTAAGCCCAAAATCATTTTACTCAAATCCATCATTGCAAGTGTACGTCCAATACCTGATAATTATGATTGAATTTATATCAAACAAGACTGGTAATATTCCATGGACAATAAGTCATTTATTGTTGGATTGTTTTATTATCATTATAAATTTGGTGCTAATCTTCCATTGGACCTCTTAGCATGTAATTGAGATTCCAAAACCCATTTTTCTCGGCATCATAGCCGACAGCTTTTTTTGTTAAAGTATATGCTTTTGTTTTCCCAACATTGTGTGCAAGAATTAAGCATTTGTCACATGCTCACAACTCATCATTTCACTCTTTCTTTGGAAATTAATTTTAAAAAAAATTGAGTTTGGGGTTCATTTTGGACATTATTTTTGAAAGTATAAAAGAAATAGTAATATAAATGAGGATAAATGAATAATTAACTAAAAATTATAATTTTTAACTTTTCAAAATTTCTCTATAAGGTCTAGTTTGACAGGGTTTTTGAAAAATGAGGTAGAATTGTTTTTTTAAAGTATTGTTTAGAAGTACAGTTTAAAATTTGGTTGTTTGGGATTATTGTTAAAAAGCGAATTTGAAATGATAAAATGCTCATTATAGACATTATGTTGTAAATTAAAAATATAGAAGTTAAATTATATTTACACTTATTTATACTATAATATATAAAATATACTCTTAAACTGTAATAAAAAAATAAAAAATATTATAAGGTAATTTATTAATAATATTTTTAAGGCTTAAGGGTAACCTTTGACCCCGTAGTAGACTCAATTTATCATTTTCACCCCTATTGTATTTTCGCATCAATTTAGCCCTCAATGTTATCTAATTGCATCATTCTATACCTTCCTCCTAACTTAAAACTCTAAATCAAAAATCTTAAGTTGGAGTTTAGGGTTTAGGGTTTAGGGTTTAGGGTTTAATGTTTATAATTTAGGGTTAGGTATAGAAGGATGCAATTAAGCAACTTCGAGGGCTAAATTGATGAGAAAATACGATAGAGGCGAAAGTGATAAATTGGGTATACTACAAGGGCAAAAGTTATCCTTTTACCTATTTTTAAACTTTAATATTTTTTGAAGATGTTAACATTAAATTATTAAAACAAAATGTAAATAAATAATTGAGTGGAGTCAATGCATTAATAAGGGTAAAATTATAATTTGCTCTCAAACACAAAGTTAAAAATGAAAAAGCGTATAATTTTGTGCTTTTGCGGTGGATTTGAAATTATCATTTTCATCGCACTTTTTTTAAATTGTTTGGTATTCATTTTGCGTTTAAAATGAGATTTTTAACTAAAAGTGTATTTGAAAAGTCATGCCAGACGAGAACTAAATCAAGTTGAAGAGCACTTTTGACTCCAAAAATTGACATTACTTCAAATCTAAAAAAAACACTTTTAACCCCAAAAGAAACTTTTGAAAAACATTCCCAAAATCAAATTTCCTTTTAGATATTACTATACAAACATTGCTCAATTATTTTCAGAATCCTAAACTCAAAATTAGTAAAAATAGTAAACCCTACAACCCAAACTAAAAATTGTTAAAATTAGAATTCCTAAAAGAAATTCGAGTTTCCTAAAAAGTAATTCCTAAAGGTTGGAATTCTAGAGAGAGAAACCGTAAACGTTATTTTTTAAAATGGTATGATTTGATTTTAAGGTAGTATATATTCATAATATGTATTAGCAAATGACAACGCAAACAATCTGCAGACGTAGCTGCTTGAACTTAAGACTTCTAGGGAGAATAATACTTTTTTTAATCATTAAGTTCATTTGATGGTTTTAATTTTTTTATTAATATATGGTAATTACAAGTGAAAGTGTCTATTTTAAAGAATCTGATTCATTTAACAATGAACGCTCAAATCTTGCAGTCATTGGTGCTCGAATTTGAGACCTCTAAAGATAATAATCATCCCTTTAACCATTGAAATCTTTTGGTTCTAAAATTAAAATTTCAATTTACAAGATAAACTAATAATTAATGTACGATGATGTATAATTATATGTACTATTAGTGCATCAAATAATGACATACCACCATAAAATTTTAGCGTAAAGTACACAAATGATCCCTTATCATTGGGTATTGTTTTGTTGAATTCACCGACTATTAAAAATTATAAAATAATCATTCGATTATAAGGTGTTGTTTTATTGGGTTTTCCGACTACTAAAAGTTACAAAATAGTACATATTATTCATATGTTCCAAAATCATCATTTTATGTTGCAAATTTAACGATCGTCTAAGCTAGATGTTAACATGTTGACTGTGAGATGATAATCGTTTAAGATACTGAGATTGGATTTTATCATATCTCGTTCAGTAGTTTAATGTCCAGCTTAGATTCTCGTCAATTTTTTAACGAAAAATGACATTTTGGAATATATGAATAGTTAAGTGATCATTTGTAATTTTTAATAGTTGGTGAACTCAACAAAGTAACACACTATAATTAAAGGATTATTTTGTATTTTTTAATAGTCGGGATACTCAACAAAACAACACCCTATAATTAGGATATCATTTGTGTATTTTACCCAAAATTTAAAATTATTATATTTTTGTTTATTATTAATGATGTGCTACTCTCTAATTTATTGATAATGTATATTTTATACACTATTAATGCATTAATTATTCAAACTTATAAATGTATATTAAAAGCTTTATCCATTCAAATCAACCGATAAAATAAAAAATGCGATATTTATTAAAAAAAATATGATTATGAGGCAAAAATATTGCAAAAAAAATAGAAAAGCTAAAAACGGAGCATGTGCTATTGAAATAAAACTGTTATTTTTTATAAATTGATTCAATTTTTCTAAAGAAAATTAAAAAATTTAGAGAGATGAAAAAAATTTAAGAGTTAATATTATTATTTATAAGTTTAACCAAAATGTGGGCGCTTATCGCAAATTGGACAATGCTTAACTCATGCTCGTTAAAAAAATTATTGCTCGACTCGGCTCGTTACTCGTTAAAATTTTGTTCGACTAGTGGTCATTAAAAAAATATGTTACTCGATTCGTTGCTCGTTAAACTCGATATTCGTTAAACTCACTGAAATTTTTATCTTATTTTCTTAACTATAGTTAAAATCTACTAATAATAAAAAGATTATATAAAGCACTTTCAAAGTCTAAATTTTAAAATAACAATCTACAAATATATTAAAATAATAAATAAGATTTAATTTTTAGTGTAGTCAAATATTAATTAATAATTTATTTTGGTGTGAAGCGGGATAGAGGAGATTTCATAATTGGGGTTTTTGAATAAGACAAACTTTTCATTTTTTATTCTTATAATGAAATAATTTTTTAAATATAACTATTAAAATTATATTAAAAAATTAACAAGATGCTTGTAAAATTATCGAGTCGAGCTAAATTATGATCAACTCAAATAGTTAAAGTCTCAAGTAGAGTTTGAATTCAAATCGAGTTAATTCAATTTAAATTTTTACTGAAATATGATCGAGTTGAATTCGAATTACGAACTACTCAACTCATTAAACAGGAGACGTGTCATTGGTCTTTAGAAAAGAATGCGAGAAGAAGCGGTTGAAAAATTCGGCGATTAATCGTACCGGACACGATAGAAAAGAAGGAGCGAAGCCGCGTTATAAGCCGAGCCATAGCATAACCGGTCGAGCTTAGTGGGTAAATTCAACATGCTCGAACCGGGCATATTTTAGTAATATGAGCCGGCATGATTCATATGGAATTATTATTTAATAATAAAAACCTACTTCATTAAAAATTACCTACGCAAGCTATATGAAATTATTTTTTAAATTTTATATTAAATAAATTATTATTGTAGACCTTTCAATTAGATTTGGCAACAATCGAGTCAAAGACAAAAAAGCTTAATGATATTTGCTCCCATCACACTCCTAAATAAAATTTAGGCTTAATGAAAAGATAAGTGTTCAAAGTATATATTAGGTTAATTTTAAATGTTTAAAGAAAAAATTTTGCTAAAAAATAATATTTCATATATATTTTAAGTGTTTAATATTTTTATTATATTTTTAGGTGCATACATAATAACGACCGTTAAAAAAACTGTTAAGTGACAATATTTATATTTTAACTTAATAAAAAAAATGTCTAAACTATATTCTAAGTTAACTTTAAGTGTCTTAAGAATTTTCGTTAAAAGTGATGCCTAATTTTTTTTAATAATATTATTCTAAAACACTATTTTTTCAAAAATCAAAAAAAAAAAATCCTCCAACCTTAAAATCTCTCTTTTTAATTTCATTATCAGTTGTCGTCAATCATCACCGATCACCTTCACCGTCGTCGAACGGTCACTCATTCTTCGCTAGACCACCACCGCCAACCATCCCTCTTTTATCATCTCAATCCCCTTAAATCCATAAATTCAAATTTAAGTCACTAAACCTAATACTCAAATCCCTAACCTAATCTCAAAGTTATCATTCTTGCACTAATTTAAGTTTAGGGATTGATGGGAACGATCGAGGGTGTTTTGAATGCTATCGGGGAGAGGAAGAATTTTCGCACATGAGGGAGAGGAATTTTTTTTCTTAAAATTAGTTTTTAAAATAATATCTTAATATTTTCAAAATTAAAAAAGATTTTAAAATATATATAAATGCGATACATGTAAGATAAATGTTGAATGTAACTGTTGTTATAGTCTATGCACATGAAAGTGTAACGTCGAAAATATTAAACATCTATTATTGGAGAAAAAATTTTATGCACCTATAGTTTGGGCACTTATTTTTGCATTAAGTCAAAATATAAAAATAACATGTATCACTTAATGTTTTTTTAACGGTTGTTACTGCTTAGGCACCTAAAGTGTAATGGAGAAAACGTTAAATACATATATTTATCGAAATAGTTTTTGGACACCTAAAATTAACACAAAGTATAATTTGTACAGTTATTTTTGTATGAAGCTTAAAAATTATTTTATTATGTAATTTTCTTTTTATCTTTTTTACCCTCAAGACTATTAAGTTCTATAAATTGAGTAAGATGAAAAAGTGATTGATTTCGATTGATTTTGTTTTTATACTATATATATTTTAATTTTAATGATTTAATATATATTTTTTACTTTATATTTTTTTGAATATTTTTATTAATTTTATTTTTATATTAAAATAAAAATAAAAATAATTTAATTAATATTGATAAAATGATTAAATATTTATATTAATTTAACAACTTCATTATTTTTTGTTAATTGATTCAACTCAATTAAAAAAATTAAAAATCAAAATCAAAATCAAAATGATAAAAAAATATAAACTAAAATCACGTTTTAGATCAAACTAAGAGTTAAAATCTTTAGTAATATTTGTGAAAATGACTTAAAAGTCTAACAAATAAGACTACGTTGTGATGCTTGATGTATCGGACTTTATGGTTTCATCTATTTTAGCTGATAAGGCTGGACTCCTTATGTATAATAGTTTAAATTACTTTCATTTGTTAAAAAAAATAGGTTTGATTTACATTTAATTTGGTATAGTTACTTTTTAAAACAAATTTAGATAAAAAAATTGACTTAATAATTTTAATGTTTAATATAAAATTAAAAATTTATTAATAATATATGCACCTTATATATAAATATAATTATTTGAATTTAAAAGTTTTAAAAAATATTATTTTCTTTTAACACTAAATATATGGGATAAAATAAATTAAAAAAATTTAAAAATGTACACTAAAAATCGCATTTGGAATGAATTTTGGGTTCATTTGCATTTGCATGCTAATTGTAGCTAACCCTAGTCAATTTCTAACCCAGATATGACCCATCTTCCCTTTTATTTAAACATTTGGGAAACTTGGGTCGTCCACTTGCTTCTAATTCTTCTTACTTACCTCTCCCTCTCCCTTTCACCTGAAAAAAAAAGCTTCCTTTTTTCTAGATGATTAATGTCTTTTAGACTAATAATGTAAAAGGAAAGGAAAAGAAAATTCATCCTTTTCTCTAGTTCAGTTGGTCTCTTTGTTTTTCTTGTTACGTTGTTTGACGGGACCTGTGTTAACGAAGAACAAAAATGGTGAAGTTAATACAGGACAGTGGTTATTGTTCTTTAGTTGTAAAAATGTTACAACTTTGTACAATTTGATTCTTGTTTGGGTTTCGTTCTAAGTTGAATCTATTTAACAACAATTTCCATTGTCAATTTTTAAAGAAAAATTGAAGAAATTGCTCATCCCATCATCAACCATGAAGAGATCTGGAAGCTCAGATTCTTTGGGTGCTTTAATGTCGATCTGCCCAAATTCAGGTCTAATAAAGAAAACCCAAGATTTTATAACAAAACAATAACAGTCTTTGATGTTCATCGGTGTCTTGATCGTTTGATTATGTTTTTGATTTTGATACAGATGAACATAGTCCAAGAAGCAATGTTTACAGTCGGGAGTTTCAGTCGATGTTAGATGGATTAGAGTTAGACGAAGAAGGTTGTTTCGAAGAGTTAACGGTCGTCGGCCATGGCGGCGGGAAGAAGAGACGATTGAGTGTAGATCAAGTGAAAGCATTGGAGAAGAATTTCGAAGTGGAAAACAAGCTAGACCCCGACAAGAAAACGAAACTGGCTCAAGAACTTGGCTTGCAACCACGACAAGTTGCTGTCTGGTTCCAGAACCGACGTGCCAGGTGGAAAACCAAGCAATTGGAAAGAGATTACGGTGTTCTCAAAACCGGTTATGATTCTCTTAAGCTCAATTACAATGCCCTCCACCATGAAAATGAAGCTCTTCTCAGACAGGTAATTATCTGATAGATCGAATTCATTTATCATGGTAAAGCTAGGAAATCTTTGGGTTTATTTAAATGTCTGAAAATGGTGTAGATTAATGAGCTGAAGTCAAAGCTTAATGAGCCGCCGCCGGTTTCACCTTTGGATACCTCATCGGAGCCGGCGGAATTGAACTGCCCCAGTGGATCAGTTGATGGTGGTGGCGACACCGTTTTCCCCGACTTGAAAGACGGGTCGTCAGATAGTGACTCGAGTGCTATCTTGAATGACGATAATATCAGCAGCGGCGGTGGCGGAGGCAGCCCAAGGAACGCGGTGGCGTGTTCATCGCCGTCGTCCATGAGCAACTGCTTCCAGTTGTTCAAAACAACTTATGTGAAGATGGAAGAGCATGATTTCATCAGTAGTACTGCGGATGAAGTCTGCAATTTCTTTGCAGACGAGCAGGCTCCGAGTCTTCAATGGTGGATCTGAATCAAAAGACGTGGGATTTTCTGGAACCAAATGCAATAAGGCCAAGATTGACGTGGCGGCGGCGGAAGTTGTCAGCGAATGTGGCGTGGTAGCGAAGGCAGTGGGCGGGCGTGTGGGGGAATGATTAGATCGTAATGGAAGCTCTCTCTTTTTTTTATCCTTTTGTATTTACTTAGTTCTGCTGTAAATGGTAAAATCCTTCAAAACCCACGGGGGAGAAAGTAATTTTCCCCCTTCTAAGTGAAAAAGCAGAAAAATAAAAGTAAAAAATCGTTTTTGATACATTCCCTTAAAATAACTCTAAAATACGCAAAAATGGATAAAAAATAATTAATAAGAACATAAACACAAACAAAGATATCACGACTAGAAATTATGAGTAAATAAAAAGAAATCGTGCAATTTGAAAGGGGGTGCCGAAATATTATAGGGTGAAACATGCATTAGATTTAAAATTAAAAGGTTTGGAAGAGGTTGATGAAAAAATTTTGTGTTCTAAAAGGATCCCTCCTTACTTTAGGATAATCTATATACGTGATCACTCAATTACTGTTTATTTTAATTATGATCATCGACATTTTCAGTTTGATCAATAAGATCACGTAACTATTTAAGTGTTCTAATCAAGTCATAAGCCGCTAATATTTTTTTTTAATTAATCACTGGTATCCGATCTATTGATCGATTAATTCAGATCGGATACTGCAGAGGCGAGGACGATCCTCCCAACCCAGTTTGCTCCATTCGCAAACGTCATGATTCGAACCCCCGACCTTGTTTAAGGGATTTAGTGCCTCATCTCACTGGTTGTTGGTTAAGCAACCAATATTTAACAAAAGAGCCATATGGTTGTTTAAAAATAATTTAATTATACATTTAATCCTCAGCATTTGCACATTTATCAAATTAGTATAATACTATAATTTTCAACGTGATTTAATGATCTTGTAAAATTAAAAAAAGAGTATTATATTTTTTAATTTATAAATTAAGAATCAAATATATTTAGGGTAAATTACATGCTTAGTATTTAAACAATCAGTTTTGGTTCGTTTTAATACTTAAACTTTCAAATTTTCAAAACTATACCTAAATTTTAGTTTTTGTTTTATTTTAGTATCATGGTGTTAAAAACTTTAGTTTTTGTTTTATTTTAGTATCATCGTTCAGAATTTAGCGTTATTTTTTGAAAAAAAAATTAAAAGTTTAGATACTAAAACAAACCAAGACTAATAGTTTATGTGCTAAATACATTAAATTTTTAACGACGAATATTATAATGAATTGAAAATTAAATATTAAGTATGAATTAAAAATTTTAAAGTTTAAATGTTAAAATAACTAAAATTGATAATTTAAGTATTAAATGTATAATTTACTCGTATATTTATTAGTATTCAAATTCAGTTTTACAGCCTACTCGTAACCATGTCCATGGTGGAAGCTATTGGAACTTTAAACAATCAAAAGACAAAAAAAACGATTAAAGGGTACCCTAAAAAGAAACGACGCATGATTGAATCCCTCAAATATAATTGTCCATCGGGAGCTGAACCCTAACGCTTAACAACTTATATTCAATTTTTTTTCTTCCATTTATTGTAAAAATATTATTTTTTATTTTTAATAAAAAAATTAATCAATTTTCGATTTGAATCACTGACGAAACTCTCAACTTTTTTATAAATCCAACACCAACTAACTTGTCTAGTAAATGGGACATTAAATCCTTAAATAAAGTTAAAAAATTAAATTTTAATGATCGTAAATAGAATAAATTAATTTATTTCAATGATTAAAAAATTTATTGTTATTTTTAAAGATCGTGGATTCAATCACTAATGATTATAGCATAAGTGATTAAGTGTTTGTTATTAAATAATTAAAAATATTTATAATATATATTATATAATCACCTTACTTTAATAAAATAAATTATTAATAAACCTAAAATTTTAGAAACAACAGCAAACAGATCACACTTCCAAAAGCAAACTATCTTTTAAATTTTTGAATCTATCTCTAAATTTGTTTGCTTTTGGAGTGGTATTATTTTCGGGAAGTTCTACAGTACGACAGGCTTAAAAACGGTTAAAATAAGGTGTTATCGGTTTTGTTATCGTTTAAATAATAAAACCGATAAAAATTACCTAAATTTTTCCGATAATTACCTAAAATATTATGTTAATCCGGTCATTTTTTAAGCCTAAAAATATTTTCGGTATTTTTTTTCGAAAATCCGGTAAAAACACCCAATAATAACAAAATCGATAGCGCCTAATAATATTTTCGATAATTTTTACCGATTTTATTATTTAACACAATAATAAAACCGATAACACCTTATTTTAACCGTTTTTTAATCTGCCAGTCGGAACTATCCCCACTATTTTCCTGTTGTATTTGGGAAAAGAAAGGACCCGTAAGTGAAAAGCAGGGTGTGAGGGTCAAATAGTGGCTTTTGTGATCGTTCATTTACTTTCATCTATCTTTTTTTTCTCACGTTTTTTCTTTACTCGTGTATGTTTAAAATATTTCGTTATGTAATGTAATAGTGTGTCGGTTCATATGATAAGTAGTTTGATATTATTTAACTAAGGTTTTAGATTCAAGTTTTTGTATAAGTATAAAATCTTTGTTAAAAAACTCACTCATTAAAATTAAGTGTGCGACGTGTGTCAATCTAAATTAATCACACTTAGAACCGGGAGGATAATAAAAAATATATATATTTTTTGATGTACTCTTTATTTTCTTTTGGAAAACTTTTTTTAAACTCATTTTATTGTGAAATTTGTAAAATTTAGGTGATAAAATTTATTTATTTTATTAAAATTAATTAAAGAGTTCTAATGTTACTTTTTTCATAGAAACAGTTAATTTTACTTAAAAGGATAAAATATCTAACATTACAATAAATATATAATTATGATATATTTCTATAACCATTAATCCAAGAAATCAATCATGTGAGATCATATAAGGATTATGTAAAGAAAATGTTAATAATTCATCCAAAAAAAACTATAACAAAAGATAGATATGAATAAATCTGACTACATCGATAAATGAATCACGATAGGAAATCAACGATTGTAAGACCACCTATAATCATAAATCAAAGTCGAGTGTAATGAGAAAATTATATTCGAACATAAACAACATATCCAAATTCAATCTAAGAATTCAAAGTAGGAAAAATCATCAAGATAACGGATAAGTGTCATATTGATCAGTCGAGACATCATCAAATCCAATCATGAGAAAACTAAACAAAAAAAAAGGTCAAATGACAAAAAATATGCCAAAAGATAGAGAAAAATATGTCATAACGACATACGAAAACGTGTCACACAAATTGAGATATTTAAAATAAAAAATACGATATAAGGAAATAAATAAATAAAAAAGAAAGAAATAGAAAACAATGTAAGAAATATAAAAATCACATTATCAACACCACTAATCTTGTAATAATTGATCAAAATTTTAAAAAATAATATTTATGAAATTTTACTATAAAAAATTAAGGACTAAAGTAAAAACGATTTCATTCGTAACATAAATAAGATATACATACTCATTGTTATAGGAATGTATTATTATTATTATTATTTGGATAAGTAGAATTTTATTATCCAAGAAGAAGGAAGTACATCAACAAAAGTTATATATGGGAGTATATACTATTTACAACAAAAATGTTAGTCTATACCCCAGTAATTACAAAGGTTAATATTAACTCTATCAGTTCTATTAAGATTCTTGTCACTATGTTTGATTCGGACAAAGTCTTTAATAACCCTTATAACTTGATCAATCGTTATCGACTCTCCTCTGAAAATTCTTATGTTCCTTTCTTCCCAAACTGAATAGATAAAAGCACTCCATGCTAATTTCAAAATGATGATAAGAAGGAATTTACCCTTCCATTCCAGAATAGCCCAAGTAATCCTAGATTCCCAAGTGCTGTGATTGTTACTCAAAGAAGTAAGACGCAAGATAATGTTCCACAGTGAAATAGCATAAGTACAGTGCACAAACAGATGGTTCATGTTTTCTGGAAATTCATTACATAAAACACATAACTCATCAGAAGCAATCCCCATTTTAGTAAGCCTATCCCGAGTTAAAAGTCTGTCAAATATGACCATCCAAGAGATAATACTGAGTTTAGGTATGTGGAGTGGGAACCAAACTATTTTGTGCCAATGAACCTTAGTTTTGTGAACTCTCAATTCCTCCCATAAATCTCTTGTCCTCGTTAAATCAGAATTAATAAGGGGCAAAGCTTCACTCCTTAGTCTGATAAGTTTCTTAAAACACCAGTTATAAGATGGACATTCATTGATTTCAGCGAAGCTTTTACTTTTAATGAAAGAAAGGTGAAATAATTATTTGAGTTATGAATAAAATGTATAAATATTAAAATTAATATATTTATTTAAAGTCCTAAATTGTAAATAAATGTTTTTTTCTCCAAGCTCCTACAACTTTATTTTCAATTTATGGTTTTATTTTGGAAACTTGGTCCCATTTTTGTTTGATGGGCTCCTTTTAAGTAGATATTACCAGGGAGGGGGCATGTGACGTGGGTCCCAAATGTTTACGTCAAAAGCGAGTCGTTTTCATCAACGGTCACAATCAACTTAAAAGTTTGGATCAAAGCTGGAAGACATTAGGAAAATTGGAATAAAGTGTTTAATCAATTTTTTAAAGTTTTTGTAGTCGTTCGATCTGAGACACCTCATTTACTGCACCTTTTATTTAAATTTAAATAATATCGATTGCATAATATTTTATTGGTTTTTTAAATTATGAAAAGGACGGTTGGATTAGACTAAAATAAAAAACATTTACTTATTTTTTTAAAAGTAAGGGGGTCTCATTTAAAAATGGTAAATTATACATTTAATATTTAAATTATCAGTTTCTTCGTTTTAATATCTAATTTTTTATTTTTTTAAATCATACTTAAAGTTTAGTTTTTATTTTATTTTAGTATCACGCATAAAAACTTTAGCTTTATTGTATTTAAGCACCTCGTTTAAAATTTAACAATAAGTTTTGAAAATAATTAAAAGTTTAGGTACTAAAACAGACTAAAATTGTTAGTTTAGATACTAAATGTATAAATAATCCTAAACAAATATTTATGCTATAGAAAATAAATCAAAGTTGTAATTTTAAAGTATAAATTTAGCCACTGATCCATATTTGTATGAGAAAGAATATAGATGGCTCAAACGAGGACGGCGAATAAATGGTTTTCCTTAAAAAATTAAATTATTATATATTTTAGGTATTATTTACGTTTTTTATTAAAAATATATTTTTATTCTTTTAAGATTTTATAACTTTATTATTCCTATAATTTTTTATAAATTTATTTTCCAACATAAAATTTTACATTCACCCTTGAGAAAAGAACATTAGCATGACTTATAAATTTTCTCAAATGTTCAAATGTCGTCATTGTTCCTCTGTTCATACTCTTTCTTCGTGTTAGTTCATGTTGTAGAAACGTTACAAACGTACCACACATGTTCATTTTTTAGATAAAATTCGTTTAATTATTTTTTAAATTTTTTTTATTAAGATAAGTTGATTACAAATTAGTATCTATTATAAATACTCTCAATCATTTGATAATGAACACTCAATCACTCTACTGTAGTCGCTGGTGTTAAAATCTGTGACTTCTAGAAACAATACCGATTCCTTTAACCCCTAAACTTAATAAATTTTTTTATCTATTTTCGTCCTTACTTTAATTTTCTTCATTTTTGATCTTTGACAACACCACGTTGACTACTTAAAATGCATGAAAGTCGAGTTTTAATACGCAGGCCTTCTGTAATTATACCACGTAAGTAAAAATATGTCCAAACAGTCGCACCCTTTTTGGAGTTTGGGTGCCACGTATGAAAAAGTTCATCCAGTCATCCGTGTGTTTCCTAAAAATATTATTTTGAAAAATCAGTTTTCGAACGTGCCACTTTTATAAATAATTAAGAAAATCGGTATATATACGTAATAAAGCCTTTTTTTTTTAATTTGTGACGGTTTCATAATATCATTTTTATTTAATTTTAAAATTATGTATTATTTTAAAATAACATTAATTGAACTTAATAATCCCAAAAGAAAGTAACTTTTTTGTTCAAAGAAGAGAAAAGAAAGTAATTTGATTATGATATTTTTATTAAGAAAAGTTTAGGTCTACCCAGTACAGAGTTAAGGCTATCTAAAATTTAATTGAGATTTATATAAGAATTTACAAATTGTTCATTAAGAGTGACGGTGATAGGATTCAAATTTGATCTTATAAGTTTAAATTCCTGAATCCTAAACGCTTGTGTTAACAATCTTCGGATAATTTAATTATTAAAAAACTGAAAATGTCGAATCTTTTGGTGGCTCTTTCCCTAATCCAAGTGCTTCACGTTGGGTTAGTTTGATATTGATTTCTTGAATTCCTATCAACTCCATTTTGCTTTATCTTTATTTAATTACAAGGGTTTATTTTATTTTTTATTCAATTATCGATTAATTTATATCATATATTTCAAATATTTGTTATTAAAGTGATTCTTTCAATTAAAAAAATTCTAATTATTATTTAAGAATTGAAAAATTGATGATTTAGACATTAAACATGTAGTTTGTCCTTTCTTTCAAAACTTTAAACTATAGAGAGAAAGAGAGAATAAATGTTTTTATAATATTGATTAAGAGTATATTTTATGTATCAATATTTATATTTTATATATACCATGTTTCCACGTATTTATATTTGTATTTCATGAAATTGGCTAGCTAAATTCCTAGACTTGTAGCTAAAATATTGCATCTAATAGTAAGCTATCGATTTCCTTAAAATCAAAATATTTGCACATTTATTATTATTATTATTATTATTATTATTATTATTATATCTCCAAGAATTTATGACTCAAAATAAGACAATTTAAGAAAGAAAGAACTTGAACTTAGTGAACCTCGCGGTAAAAGAATTATTGTTATTATTGAGAATCTAAATTTGAACACCATATATGTCATAAGTATAAACGTTTAATGTAGTCCATAGTTTTTTAAAAAAAATCCCGCGTGGCCTATACAGCCAACGAAGCCCATTCGAGCACATAAAACTCAATTTGTTCATTTTGTTTTCACTATTACACTTGAAACGATAAATTATTATGAAAGCTTGTATATTTATGCACAAAACACTTGAAACTGGGTTATGTCTTCATTTTAGGAACAAACTTGGATGATTAGGAACAAGATAGTACAAGCGTGTTGTATGTACATGTAATAATTTAGTAAGGTCCAACTGGAATTATGTTGGCTTTTGTGCCGGTTGTTACATTTACCATTTCCAACATGTCACAAAACATCACCTGTTTCTTTTATCATAAAATCCCATTGCTTCATGCAATTAATTACTATTTATTGTTTTGGATAATGCCAACTTGATGCTGCCCTAAACCAACCATGTGAGCCACTTCTAGAATGTCGGTTGATCAGCTCATGCCCATCATTCCTTGTTGAATCATACCTTAAATTAAACATGCTTAAGGGTATGCACATTTTAAATTATTTATGAAATAAAGTGAAAATTAATATTTTTGATGAATTCATCGAATGATTTTAATTGTAAAAGAGAGTATTTTTTATAGTTTCGAGTTTAAACAACTATATTTATAGGGCGTGTATATTTTACAAATAAATCAACGACGAATCATACAAATAAAATGATATTATCCTTTTCTTTTTAATTAAGTGCTTCAAAAAATTTACATGAACTAAATTACCACAATAGTTAAAGGAATCAACACTGTTCTTATCGGTTATGGGTTCGAACACCAATTATTACAAGTGTGATTTAGTATTTAAATACTACTTTATAATTACGTTTAGCTTAACAAAAAAAAAGTGTTTCCAAAATTTTAACTTTGATTAAATTTAGTATTTTAGGTAATTTTGTAATTAAACTTTTTAAAAGTTTTATTAAATCCTATAAAATTAGTAAATATTTTTATTTAGGTATTTGAAATTGAATCTATCCAGATGGATTGTTGGAGATGTACATTAGTCTTTAAAAGTTGGAAGAAAGGTGGGGCCTGTGAGCTTTTAAGATTCATACACTACATTATACGCACTGTTTTTTCTCTCTCCTTTCTTCGCACAAATCCCTAGAAGCATCTCTTCTTTGACTTTTGTTCCCAACATAAGTGTCCACGTTTTAATTTTATATTTTATTAAGATACTTAAAATAATAAATTTAATAAAACTTGAAATCTTATAGTTTTTTTATTCTGGGAACATTGTTAAATTAGTTATTTATTTTTAAATGTTATATAATGAATCATGGTAACCTTTTAATTCATACTTTAAACACGAACCAAGTGACTTCCGTGATAAATGAATTGTTATTATTTCAAAAAATCTGAGTTCGAGCACCATATACTCTAGAGGTGTGAGCGATCAATGTCGAAAGGATAAAAATTTATTTTTAAACAAATACTGTCTTGTATTTAACTCAGATTAATAAAGAAATCTTAATTTTTTAACAAGTTGTATTAAAATCTTATAAAACAAAATCATTTTAAAGAAATATCAAATTCAAAATTAATAAAAAAAATTACTGTATAAAAATTTAATAAGTTCGACCAAACCCATCTCAACCCTAACTAGTGTGTACATTTTTAGCTGACCTTTTATTGGGGTTTGGCCTATTCGGCTTCAACCGACCCATAAGCCAGCCAGCTAATTTCCCTATTCTCTTTTGCTTTCTCGTTTTCTTATCCGATTTTATTCACCTTATTCCTGCACTTTTGGCAAGATGATCTACAAATACTTTAGGATAAAGTATATTAATGATCTTTTTGGTTATAAGATATTATTTCATCGAGTATTTTGATTATTAAAAGTTATAAATTGATCTCCAACTATAGAGAATTACTTTGTCAAGTCTCTTTGAATTTTAAAAATTAAAAATAACCACTAAACTATTCATTATATTCCAAAATTATCTCTCTTTTTTTGGTTAAAAAATAAACTATCGTTTGCGCTGAATGTTAACATGTTGACTGATATATGATAGTAATTTGAAATTATGAGATCAAATTTTATCTTATATTAGTTAGCAAGTTAACGTATAGCTTAGATTGTCGTCAAATTTTCAACGTAAAATGATGAGCTTGGAACATAATGAAAAATTGAGTGACTATTTTATAATTTTTAATAGTCAATAGACTTAACAAAGTAACTCCCTATAATAAGAGAACCATTTTGTGACTTTTAATAGTCATGAGATATAGAAAAATAATATTAGTCAGAGGACCATTTATGTACTTTACCCAATATTTCATTACATACATAATCTTAAATTGGAACTTTAACAAAATAAACCTCAAAACTTTTTATTTCGCTTTATACAATTCGTTATAATCTTCTTTCACTTTTTTGTCATCCCCTTTTGAATTGATATTTTTTGTTTACTCTTATACCAACCAATCAAATATCTGAAACTAAAAGAATTTATTTTTACTTTTAGTTGTTATGTTTGTAAGGAGGTGTAAGAATATCCCTAGGGATGAGCACCATGCTTGAATTCGATAGGTTTCGACCAGACTCGATCAGATCAAATTTTTTAAAAATAATTTGGGTTCGAGTCAGGTTGATCGGAAACTAGACCTATGCCATCCGTTAATATCCCATCGAGAAATATGAAAATGATTGATATGATCGAACCACGATTGCACATCGCAAGTGTAGGCAATTTTATATTAAAAACCTCAAATAAATAATTATTTAAATAAATATGGCTATGTATGAATTATTTGAAAAAATAACCCCCAAATCGTCTATATAAGACGACTTCACGGCTTGCAAATAGTGTGTTAAATCCTCGCATATTCCAACACGTGAGATATGTTCGACGTGACGGACTTTCCATGTAAGCCAATAAAATAATTGGATAAAATGACATCACGTATTGCGAAGCGAGAGGTAGCATGAGAACCAAAATATCACGAGATTAATGAGATACTTCGCGCCTTGCAACGTGCGAGGATCTTTTAAATTGAAATTAATAACAAATAATTATAATAATAATTAATAATATTAATTATTAAATATAATAAATAATTAAAATATACTAGTAAATAAATATAGTAATTATTATTATAATTATTTGTTATTAATTTCAATTTAAAAGATCCTCTTTGACTTTTGTTCATGAGATATGTTCATATTTATACGCACTGTTTTAATAATTATAATAATAATTAATAATATTAATTATTAAATATAATAAATAATTAAAATATACTAGTAAATAAATATAGTAATTATTATTATAATTATTTTCTATTAATTTCAATTTAATAGAGAATTACTTTGTCAAGTCTCTTGAATTTTAAAAGTAAAAAATAACCACTAAACTATTCATTATATTCCAAAATTATCTCTCTTTTTTTGGTTAAAAAATAAACGATCGTTTGCGCTGAATGTTAACATGTTGACTGATATATGATAGTAGTTTGAAATTATGAGATCAAATTTTATCTTATATTAGTTAGCAAGTTAACGTATAGCTTAGATTGTCGTCAAATTTTCAACGTAAAATGATGAACTTGGAACATAATGAACAATCGAGTGACTATTTTATAATTTTTTATAGTCAAGGAACTTAACAAAGCAACTCCCTATAATAAGAGAACCATTTTGTAACTTTTAATAGTCATGAGATATAGGACGACCAAATCGTCTATATAGGACGACCTCACGGCTTGCAAATAGTGTGTTAAATCCTCGCACATTCTAACACGTGAGATATGTCCGACGTGACGGACTTTCCAGGTAAGCCAATAAAATAATTTGATAAAATGACCTCGTGTATTGCGAAGCGAGAGGTAGCATGAGAACCAAAAATATCGCGAGATTAATGAGATACTTTGCGCCTTGCAACGTGCGAGGATCTTTTAAATTGAAATTAATAACAAATAAATATAATAATAATATTTAATAATATTAATTATTAAATATAATAAATAATTAAAATATACTAGTAAATAAATATAGTAATTAAAATAGATATTTTATAAATAATAATTCTAATATATTTTAAATTTTATAAGATAAAAGTTGGTATCTAACGTTTAGTTTTTATTTCATTTTAGTTTCCCGTCGTTAAAAACTTAATGTATTTAATACCTAAACTATAAGTTTTGATCCGTTTTAGTATCTAAACTTTCATTTTTTTTTCCTAAACTTAACGTTAAATTTTGAACATGATACTAAAATGAAACAAAAACTAATCTTTAAGCATATTTTTGAAAATATTGAAAGTTTAAGTACTAAAAGTGTAATTTATCCTTATAAATATAGGTTGGTTTTTTTGGGTAGCAGAAGAAATAAAAGTTGGGCCAACAAGACAATGCTGAAACCGAGCCCAATACAGGACACAAAAGCACTCCTCGTCTCATTCTAGTTCTGATTTTATTCACAAGACAATCAATATTCTTTTTAATTATAAAAATTATTCAATACATTCATAGTGCAAGGGGGAATTCAAAAGAATCATTGCATTCATGCGGCCAACATTGACGGCACTAAATTAGTTGCTTGCTTTATTCTCTAGTTTCATAGACTAGAAAAGAAAGGTTCAAACTGTTTACAAGCAAATAAGCAAGATTGTACTTCGACTAGCCATATTCTTCTATCGTTATTTTCTTATTTGAATTTGGGTTTAGG
Organism: Hibiscus syriacus; assembly: GCF_006381635.1. NCBI lineage: Eukaryota > Viridiplantae > Streptophyta > Magnoliopsida > Malvales > Malvaceae > Hibiscus > Hibiscus syriacus. The sequence goes on along the minus strand of NW_024063172.1, from coordinate 1,244,124 downwards.
ATTTAAGAAACTAATGATCAAAATTAAGTGCGTATAATCTTTCTTACGTTATCGGTACGTTCGGTTTAAGTTCTTCAACCGTGAAATACTTTACATGGTTTTGACCCTGCATTGTTGGCTTGTTCTCTAGGACCAGTTGTTGCACCACCAAAGTCGGGTTTTGTTGGTGGACTTTCTGCTTCTTTGAAAACCCGGAGGAGGAAACCAGAGTTGAACCGGAAGTCCTAAGCCCATTATCCCCTTGTGAGAGAAAACAAGCTTCGTTTATCAAGTGTTTACATTTGTGGGCCTTCTTTGTCTTCTTTAGCAATGCTTGAACCAGAAACACTCACTTTTCAAATAACATTCCTGCTGTTGCTTGACCACCTCAATCGCCCTGTAAGGAAGATCAGCAAATATGAAACTCGAGCTTCTTATTACAAATGGGGTTCAAGTCTTTCCTTTTGACTTGAGTTCAATGCCTTTGGTTCTCGAACTCAACCTCCACAAGCGGCGAAGATGACCCTTCACCGTCTTTGGGCATAAATTATGAGTAGCTATCACCTCCACCACCAAATTCTCCTTGCCGATAGCCACTGCATCGTTCATGGCTAAAGCTTCATCCATGCGTAATTTGTTTCCCCTTACAAAAGAGAAGATTAAATGAAAAAGACATGGAAATGACAAGGGATACAAATGCATAAGAGTAGGGTTGTTAAAAAATATCCGATTTGGTTGATCCTTCGACCTGAACTTAAAAATATACTACCCAAACAACTCAATACCCGATAATTTGAATACCCGTGATTTTTCCGGTTAATTGGGCCAAGTCTGAGCCGAAATCTTGTATAACCGAGTACCCGACTCGACCTGGTAATTTTAATATATATATTTAGTTTAAATTATATTTTTATTTTATCTTAAAATTAAATTTAAATCCCTAAATCTTTCGTAAGTTTGCATTTTGTACTTTTAAGTTTTGAATTTTTCAAAAAAGTTTTTATTAGTTTATCGATATGAGATTCGAAAGAAAAAATCATAATAGATTTTAATATTTTCTTTTGGAAATAAACTTTAATATATATATATATATATATATATATATATATATATCCAAATATTTATACTTAAAACTAACTTCAAATCACTAACTTTTCTGTATAGATTTTATATTATGAATTTTTAAATTTTTTTAATATATTTCTTATGTGATTTTAAAAATTATTAAAAAAATTATATGAATCAAATACTTGTGCTCCCAAAATGCGGGTACTCAAATTTTACAGGTGCCCGACTACCGAGTACCCGGACTTAACGGACTGAGTCACAAACCGACAAATATACTACCCAGAAAACTCAATACCCGATACTTTATGTACCTGAAAATACGGTACCTGATTTTTGAATACGCCTATATAAGAGCGTGCAACAGAGCAGAGTTATTATTCCTATCAATGGGAGAGATTAGGAGATGGAAAAGCAAAGTAACTGCAGCGAGTAAGAATAAGAGAGACATACAACGTGACTTTTTTAATTGTCACGTAATACTTCCGTTAAAATGTTAATTTGAATTAACGATAGAGAGACTAAAATCGAACGAATTAATAAAGTAAGGAACCAAACTTATATAATTTTTAAAACAGTAACCAAAGTTGGTCAAACCAAAAATAAAAAGGACTATTCGTGCAGTTTATCCATTTTTTAGCTTGTATGTAATTTATCCTTAATTTTCTGGACTACCTATACTATCTTAACTATACTATTTTAGCCACCAACAAGGCTATAAATAATGCTCTTCATTCTCATTCAAAACATACAAGCACCGACTTAGTGATTTCAATGATTAAAATATTATTTTTATTTATTGAAAATTCTTATTTGAGAATTAGCTACGTTTATTATCATTAATTGAAAATCTTTAAATAAATACTATATTATATTTACCTCATATTTATGAAAAAAAATCTCTTATTTTATCTCTCCACCTCTCTTGAATTTATTAAGAATTTTTGTCGGAAACTATTTTTGATTTTTGAGTTCGTTTTTATAACAGAAGAATTTATTAAATTTTGGACGACACATTATACGATTAAATATTATCAAATCTTATGCTCGTTTTAAATTATTTATTTTTCGATACATTAATTTATTGTTAATAACAATAAATTATTATTATTTTATATTATTTTTTATTATTTTTTTTTGGATAAGTAAAATTTTATTCATCCAAAGAATGCAGACTAGCTGCAACAACCGTAACCCATCAACCCATTACATCAAACCCCAATCTATACACAACTGTCTATTTACTGCATCTAGCCTATTCATGCGGCATCCATACATTTTAATACTTACAGCTTCTTTAATTCTACTTACAATGGTATCGATCGAGCGAGTCTTACCTCTAAATAGCCTGTGGTTACGCTCCTCCCAGATGAAATAAATGAACCCAGACCAGGCCAGCTTAAGGATATGAACCAATAGAGACTTCCCTTTAAGGTTCAACAGCAACCAGCAGACAAGGTCATTCCAGCATAAAGGCCCCAGATTAAGTGCACAAGCATACAAGATGGCATGCCAAACTCCCACAGCATAGGCACAATCAGAAAAAATATGATCACGAGACTCAAAATCAGATCTGCACAAGCCACAACCACTATCAACAGCTATACCAAACCTTGCAAGCTTGTCTTTGGTTGACAATCTGTCTAACATTGCCATCCAAGATATCATTGAAAATTTTGGAATATGGCCAGGAAACCATACAACCCGCTGCCAACTAGCCTTCTCACCTCTACAGCGAATATTATCCCAAATCCACCGAGCATTAACCTGAGACCAGCTACTAATAGAACAGACTGCTAGCTTCACTCCTCAGCTTAAACATTTTAACTAAGATCCAACTAAAGTGAGCCATGTAATCAGCATGCCAGAAATCCATTGATCTAAAACCCCAACAACTTTCCAAAATATTATTATAAGGACATCGCACGAATGCAACCGATGTTATAAATATGTTTTTTTTATAATATCCATGGTGTTCTGTTTCTTCATTGACTGTGTTTATAAATAGCTACCGCATATTAAATTTATTGCAAACAAATATTATTTGCATTATATTCATTAAATCATGGTTTTCAGAGTCGGACCGGTTAGCGAATCAGCCATGCTTCTGGTTCACTGGTTCAACCGGTCGAATCGGTCTGACCGGTCGGAAGAACCAGGCGACGTCATAATTATTTAAAAAATTAAATAAAATATCAAAAGTATTTAATAAAATAATTTTTTATATCACAAGTCATAAGTCATAACATATATAAGTTAAAAACCATAAAATCAAGTGAAACAAAATGATTCAAATTAACTACAACATAATATTTAAGGTAAAACATATTAAATAATAAATATAATTATATAACTATAATTAAAAAATAAATTTGGGGTTAAAAAATAATAACAAAATGATATTGTTTGGTTTAATTTTTTTTTAAAACAATCCCACATGGCTAAGAAACATAGAAGAGCATCCCAAAAGTCTAAAGAGTAAAAATATGAGAACAACACAATCTCACTTTGCTAAGAAACATAGAAGAACATCACAACTAACTTCTATAAATAATAGAGATAATTTGACATTCAAAATCATGGAGCCTTTTGGTGAGCATTGAGTGAACTATTCTTTCACTTCAATCAAGCTCGAATTTTAGGCTTCAATCGAGCTTCTAATTTTTTTTCGAGTTCAAGCCTTTTCGAGTTCAAGTTTCAATATTATATTTCGAGTTTGAGTTGAACTTGATAATTTTTAGCTCGTGAGTTTGAGCCGAGTTGAGTTTACTTTTAAAGTTTTCAAGTTCGAGTCGAACTCAGCAATACTCGAGTTCGACTTGGCTCGTTTAACAAACAACGTCGTTTTGTTTAATTTTTAAAAAACAAAAAAAAAAACAAAATTAGCGGTTTTTTCGGTTTTCAGCCGGTCAGGTTCAAATGGTTCAACGGTTTCGACCGATTCACTAGTAGCGGTTCAACCGGTGTAGATTGAACCAGACTAGGCAACGGTTCCCGGTTGAACTAGCCGGTTCGGTCCGATTTTCAAAACATTGCATTAAATAATGGTTTAATAAATTATTAAAAGGTATAGCGTATTAAATTTTAAATTAAATATTAAACAAACACACCCTCTAAATATGTAATTTAAACGCATGAAAATAAAATAATGTAATGTATAATAGATAATGGATATCTATTAAACAACGATGAGCCAAAGTCAATCCTCATGTATGCATGAAAATGGGAAAAAAATGCAAAATTTATTGAAAATTGGACCCTTAGGAAACCATGTTCACTTCTTCGATCAATCTCATACTCTTTGAATGTCTCAAAACATCCTTATTCTTCACTTTCAAGCCAAGCAACTTTGACCAAAACCCTTTCTCCTTCTTCTTCTTCCCATCCTTGACCTCTTTCTCTCCTTCTTCATCGTAGAAGTTCCTTGTTTCGAAAGCAATCGATCTACTCTTCTTTACTCCATTAACACCGAATTTTATTGCACAACACGACGACGACGGCCCCATGATTCCCATCGGCTCCCCGAAACCGTTTCGTTTATGGGAATCAGGATGTCGTCGAGCCGGTGAGGTAGTCATCGAAGATGAAATCGAATGATATTCTATATTGGGAGAAAAGAATGATAAATTTTGTTTGTATAGACCGATCTCACTCAGACTCGATAATCTTTCTCTCAAGCAAGAAGCGCAAACCCCTTGCTTAACACAGTGATTTGGGTGGATCTTGCATCGGTAGCCTGATTCGGACAACCCCATAAGCACCAATTATTTTGATTTTTGGAGCAAGTTTTCGAATTGTTCATGTTTTTCTTCTTGTTGTCGTGCGTCTTATCATATATAGAGAGAAGTAGGCGATGAACAAATTAATGTTTTTTTTATCACGGTCTCGTCCATCACCGTTGGATCATGTGAAAGATCATGTACAGTACAGCCCCACATGATTGACTAAGAAATGTCGACAACGGTACGTGGGGGTAGCTTTAAGGCCCACTCGTGCAAGGGGTGGGTGGGGACGGAAAGAGTTTTGAAGTTGCAATAATGTGCGTTATAAAACTAAAAGGGTCTTTTTCAATGACTCACCATATGACTGTGTGAACCACCTTAGATTTGTATCAACTAACATGGTGTACATATAATTAACATATTATTACACACAAAATTATTATTTGTGATATATACACACAAAATTAACATGTACGCTATGTGGGGTTTTCTTCTTCTAGAAATAATATCGTTGGAAAAAAAAGGAAGGTGGGATATTTAAAATTCATTTTAAAATAATCTGAATTTGAATTCTAATCTACCCAATTTTAATAATTAAGATATTATGTATTCAGTTTTATACTATTAGACAGAGACAGCAACCTGGTCATTTGAATTCATTTCATGTATAGATTGTTTTGATTTAGATTCGGTTTGAGTTAAATCGAAACTGGTTCAAGTTTAATTTGCGTTGATGAAAATTTAGTTCGGATTGGATATCGGGTCGGATCAAAATTGGACCGATTGGTTTATAGTTCGAGTTAATATCGACCAGTTAGCTTCAACTCGGATTATTCCCACCCATATCACAATGTTTCTCCCCCCTCCCCACAACAATTGCTTACTAAATTATCATGATACGAAAATATTATACAAAGGGTAAACTACATAATAGTCATTAATATAAAAGCAAATTTTCGTTATCCCATTGAAGTTTTAAAAATAATAAATTGATCATTAATATTATTGATTTGTAGCAAAATAATCACTCCACCAGTGTTCTTATTAAACTGATGATGTGATAACGTTAACAAAAATGTTAATATTTAGTTTTATCCTTAAATTATTGCTAAAATATCAAATAAATCATTAAATAATGATTTTATACCTAATATACCCCAAAACTTTTTAATTTTTAATTTTCTTTTCAAATACCAACCACCAACGTTGTAAACTATCTGAAAACGAATCTTAAATACCCTACAGTTGAAGCCTGAAACCTCTAAAGATAACAATTATTTTTTTAATCACTGAGATAGTTTAATTCGTGTGCGTGCGTGCACATATATATATATATATATTAATATATAATCATGTATATGTCGATTGTGTATATATTATTTTATATGTCGTATCATAACAATATAGTTTAGATGATAAGATGAATACTTGTATCATATTCAAGTTGCATCTCAATTAAATATACAAATTAATAAATTGATTTTTTTGTATGTTAATATGTAATGAAACAAAATACCTGTTAAAATCAACTCCCAATCAATCAAATTTCCACCCCAACTGCATCTAAGCATCCCTGTACTTGTCTTCATTATCCAACCCATCGGATGAATAATTTTCATCACCGACTTAAATAACGGTTCACTATCAGATTAACGATCCTTATATAACGATATTATCTGAAACTATTATTACAGGACGCTAATAATTGTAATGATTATAACGATACCTGTTATGTTTGCGATTACGATAATTGTGACGTAATTAAAATCGTAATTAACCGCAATTTAAATCTTTGAATTTCATAATATCCATCGACAACGGCACCTGATTATAACCTCACCATAAATATAGTAAGCTCGCCGGCATTATTTCCGTCGGGGCCCAACATGTAGAGGGTCTCGGAATCCTTCGACCCGACGACTCGATTGAAATACGCTCGGATATTCGCCAGCTCCCCGTCGACGCCTTCGGTTTTGGAGATCCCCGGCAATACCCCAGCCCCCCATGGAAATCGGGCTGAGAAGCTCCATGACGTTCAAATCCTCCTCCGTCGCCTCCCGTCATGAAACGAGACCAGTCTTCTTGCCGTTGCAATACATGGTCCACAAGGGCTCGTCCAAGAGCTTGGTTTTTTCTTTCCCCGCCGTTCGCTTCTCGCACTCGAGGGCGATCCTCACCATGCCGGAGCTGAGTTCCTTCTGCAACGCGTTAGTCTGCATGGCCAACTCGAGGACCAACGAAGGGAGACACTTGGGGCTCTCTTGGATCGAGAGGGTGACCTTGCCTTTACGGTACCCGAAAAGGGTGTCGATCACCAGGGTGCCGGAGTTGGTGACGTGGGTATCCGATTGTAAACCGGTGGGGCAGACGAGGAACGTGCGCGAAGGAGTGAGGATGGGGAAGGAGAGGAAAACCGAACGGAAAGCTCGGAAGACGCGGCATTTTTGTCTCTTGCCGAATTTTAATGCGGATGGCTCGATGAGGGAGAAGGGTTGTTGTGGCGGCGACGGTGGAGATGAAGGAGATTTGGGTGAGGAAGGGGGGTTTAATGGAATTACGACGGATGAGCCGTCCCTGGAATTGGCGTTGCTGGTTCGAGAGTCCGCCATTAATGGACGGTGAGGAAGAACCAGGGACAGGGAAGGCCCATAGGAGGGAGGGGACAGGGATGATAGATGTGCATGTTTTAGGATTAGGTGTTGATTTGAGGCTTAAGATTTTCCCTAAAAACATGGTCCAACTTTAGTCCTTTCCTTTTGCCTCTTTTATTTTGGGTATTGGAAATATATTTATAATACTAAATTATTTAAGGTAAATTATGTATTTAATATCTAAATTATCAATTTTAGTTCATTTTAATATCTAAACTTAGCGAACGAGATGACGGAGCATAGCTCCGGTGGACGAATTTTCACAATTAAATTATAATAAAATTGAATTTTCAAGTTACTATGATTGTTATATACATTTTTATGTTTGTGTTGATAGTGCTTATCCTCACACAAGAAGAAACATGTGATTTTATATTAGAGATACAATTTTTTTTGAAAATTATATTAAAATTTTTAAGAATTATAAGGGGCAAAACTTTCGAGATAATGTTCTGGAAAAAATCAATTCACGAGATAAAACACTCCCAACATTAATTGCTCAAATAAGGTGAAATCCACAGTGTTGGCCGTAGGTCGCCATGCCTTCCGGGAGACCTACTAGGTCGCCATGTCTTCCCGACGAGATACAAGAGATTGCATGTGCCATGCACGTCCCAACACGCTGGGCATCCGAGGCCATCCGACCGAGGCCATCCGACCGAGGCCATCCGAGAGCATCCGAGGCCATCCGACCGAGCTATGCGAGGGAATCCGAGGGCAACCGTGCGAGGGTAGGTCGCCCGGAGTGCATGACGACCTACAAGGTCGCCCGGAAGGTATGGCGACCTACGACCAACACTGTGGATTTTACACTATTTGAGCAATTAATCTTGGGAGTGCATTAGCTCGTGAATTAATTTCTTTCAGAACATTATCTCGAAAGTTTTGCCAATTATAAGGTTTAAGGACGAAATTTTATCATCAATATATATATATATATATATATATTAAGCTTGCATTTCTCAAGTGTTTGGGTCTTAAAAGTTAATTACGTGTGTTAATAAATTAGATAGATTAGAAAAACTATATATATTTTTTATTTAAAGTTCTTTGTTTTTCTTGCCTAAACATAAACTTTATGTTAAACTTTCTCAGTAGCCAAACATCAGATTTTCATGATATAGAACAATGTAGACCATTCCCAAGGTTCAAATTCCAACGTTTTTTTTACATGCAAAACTACAAATCCAGAAGTACTGCTCACACAGCCCAGAAGAACTGCTCTGGTATTGTTGCTGGGCACTCCCTCTTTGACACAGAACAGTACTGATGCACACCACAGGAAATATATCAGGACAACATTAACATTAGCATACGGTCACTCGATTTATCGAAAGCCAACCGTGTCGTAAACACTGCAACTACTCACCTTCGACTGGCTATACTTGGCTGCGATCGCACTCAAAGCGGTACCACCTCCGTCACGATAGAGAAGATGCAATGCCTTAACACATTCCTCTAAATCAGAGGGCTGGTATAGTGTGTATTCCCTCAATTTAGCATCCTGCACAAAAAAGCAGACATAGATCATCCAGCACAAGCTTATACAAAAACTAGGCCAAGTTGATAAACAACCAGATAGAAAGTACCCAAGGTTTGTCTGAAGGAGATAGTATAAATCTGGCCAAGAAACCGGCAGAAGCCGCGACTTGCTGCGGTGCATAACGAAGCATAGCGTAATCCAGAAGTGATAACTGTACAATGTAGCTGGCCAAACATTTGAGCTGCAACAGATGATCCTATTGAAGACAGGCATAGCCATATCCACTATGACAATTAGGGGGTCATTTGGAATTTTGGATTACGGAACGTAAGACTACTGATGAATACATTTGTGCATGAGAGCGATACCCGATCACGCGTTTCGGCAACCCAAACAACATGCCTCAGAAAATTATAAGCTGTTGGGACTGCCATTTCATATTTCAAGTGGTACAGCACGGCGGATTCCATTTGTAGCATCTGCAGCCAGTAAGAAGGAGGGAAAATATGTTCACGGAGGTTGCGGTGAATAAACAAGATCGGAAATGGGATCCTGACCTCATCTTTCAGGTAACTTTTACCGGTAACATGGCACCACACTGGCACTTTGGGAGTGGCTTTAAGTGAGACGTATTTCCTGGCATTAGATCGATTTTGGTTATAATCCACATTTACAAGCACATATGCATACACAGAAGCTAGAAAGAAACATGAAATCTTACCAAGCAATCATCATGCAGGCAAGTCCAAGCAACTGTAACTGTTGGCTGTTAATTGAAATGTTGGACAGATAACGATCAATGTAACTCACGGTTAAACATAGTGTCTCGGGTCGAAGTAGAAGCTTTTTCATTTCGGTTACCTGCAGTTGAAACAAAGATAAACGTGAAACAGTGTGCTGGAAAGGCTAAATTCCTTGTATTATGTAAACATAACTTACCCTCACTAGCAAATTGATGAGACTAGCTCGCATTTCCACATTAATATCGATCTGGACCGTCTTCATGTAGTCCTTAGAAGGCCTTTTCAATATCTGCGAGACACCGGGAATAGGACGGAAACCGATCAAGCAGGAGTCGAAGAGAAAAAACATAGCATAGGTAAAGAGTGACGTTATTCAAAATGAAGCAATGAAGGAAGCAGCCTCTGCATACCGCATAATACCCCAAGTTCTTGTAAATTTCAAGACCAAGGGCAATCATCTCTGGAATGCTGTTTCCGTCAGTCTCGTTCGAATCCGTTTCCGATACATAAACATCCTCTAAATGTCTTATGGAAGTAGGCATCTGGTCATCAAAATCTTGCACAACCTGTGCGCGCTCCAAGGAAGATGGTGTATAGAGCTCTTCGATGTACTCCAAGGCATCGAAAGTGGACGACGAAGGAGGAGTTTCCTTCAAAAACAAGTTTAATCAACCTTCTTAGTTTACATCTAAGAATGAAATCTCGATGATAAAGTCACATAATTCACTATTCAAGAAAGGAACTTGAAAAAAAGAAAGAACTTAGCATTTCTGTTTTGTTTATCCCAAGAACTAAAAAAAGGTAAAGTAAAACGAACCATGGGTTTTGATCGAGTTAGCAAGGCCTTTGACTCGCTTTGGAAACCACTTATCTGGCTGGATATGTCGCCAAGAGTGACTCGCTCGAACCAGATAGTGGAAATGAAATGAGAAGTAGTTGCGTGTGTTTCAGGAAACTCGCTAAAACATAAGAAAATGAAGAAGAAGAAAAGTAAGAATGGAGTATAAATTGAGAAGAATTTTTATAACGCAACCGAGATGAATTCTGTTGCAGTTTTCTTTTTCTTGGTCCGATTCTTGAAAGGAATTAAAAATGTTAAAAGTAAAAATTATCTTGTCCCTTTCATTTCGGGTGCGGAATTAAGTGTTTCACTCTCCCCTTTATTCCCGTGGATCGTCCGTCCACACATTCTCTATGGTTCTTATCATTGTCTTCTCGCAGTCGTTCATCTTTCCTTCGTCATCTGATGATTTTTCGGAATCTTAACGCAATTTCACAGCAACGTCGTCACTCATCTAATGATTCGCACGAACTCCCATCACAATTTCGCTCATTGCCACCATCGCAGAGCCTTCACCCATCTTTCATCCTTTGATTTTCTCTCTCCTGGTTTCGTCGCTCTTACATTCTCCTGATGTGCACTAGCCTCAACTTTTCATTTATCTAAAATACAAGGTCTGAATAACAAGCGATAATGATGATAAAGTTTTGAGAGATGGATTTTGAATTTTATGTTGTACCAAATCGAAGAATTTACAAATATTGAGAACTTTCTTTTAGGATTATTTTAATTAGGATCTATTCGATAGAATGTAAGTTTTAAAAATTAAAATTATTATTATACCATTTCATATCATCACTTCACTTAAATTAATGACTAAACCTAACAGGATAATCAAAATTAAAATGAAATGTAACTTTAATTTAAATTTTAAAAAAAATAATTAAAATAAAAACATGATAATACGTGGGTGACTAAACAAGTAATTTACCTTAAAGATTTATCATTTTCAGGTCGCCATGAGCTAGCCCATTTTCACTAATGGGTCAAGTTCAGTAGATGGAACATTGAATCGAGTTGATTTGAATATTTTTTGAAATTTTTAGGATAAATTATATATTCGATCATCATCTATTTTTATATTTTTGTTTTAGTCATTTAACTATTTTTCTTTTTAAAATCATAACTAACAATATATTTTATTTCTATTTTAGTCACCCGTTTTTAGGTCCGACTTAACAAAAATAGTTATGTTGTATGATATAATAATAGTTTTAAGGGTAAAGTACAATAATGGTCACTGAACTTTTCTAAAGCTTTCATTTAGGTCTCCCAACTTTTAAAATTTACAATACAATCCCCTAACATTTAGTCTGTTTGCAATATGGTCCCCAAACATTTAGTCTATTTGCAATATGGTCCCTGACTGTTTGACGCCGTTACACTACCGTTAGTATGTTTGCAATATGGTCACTAAACTTTTTAGGCACTTTCATTTAGGTCCCCCAACTTTTAAAACTTGCAACACAGTCCTAAATTTCATTCTAAACACCAAATTCCTTTTCGATCTCGAATTTACTTTTTCGCTTCTCTCTTTTTATTTTCAGCGTAACTTTTCAGTCGGGGATACATGGGAAATTCTAATCTAACTTTGAATTATGTGGAGATGTTGACTTAAATAAGGGTTCATTGAGAGAAGACCCGACCAATGGACTATCGAAACCATCAACAATTCAAGGTGTAAAGTTAGATACATGTCATCGCAGGTGAAGCATAGATGTTCAATGAAATGCTTGTGAGAAAAAAATGGGGTTAGAAATGCAGAGTTGACAAATACTACTAAGATGAAGTAAGTATCATTGTTGAAAGTCACCAACAAAGATGGAATTATTTTGTATAAATGTCATATAATAATTTCTTCGTTTAATTCTTATGCATAAAGATTTTCCAACAGATGATCAAATATAATGAAATCCCAAACAGCGCATTCACTTCTCAGTCTCTTTCGCAACTCGAAAGGAATCATGATAGGGTCAAGTAGATGCTCCAAATATAATACGCTGTCATAATGCATTTCGAGTTGCGTGCATGCATAATTATCTTCTAAAGTTATAATTCAATACAATTCAACTGTAAAATTTCCAAAACATGTAAAAAAAATTAATTCGTCCACGATATATCAGTCCCATAATCAACATGAACTTATTAAAAAAAGATGAGCTCACAGGACGCCGAAAACCATAGGTCGGATCAATAAAATTCCCAGTAAACTAGTACCAATAGTCTCTCAGATTGAGCCTGACGATTTCACTATGTCGATACTCACAACCAATTCCCTGATTTAAAGAAAAACCAAACAAGAAGATCAAAAAAATTTAGCCTAGGACTCTGTTTCACTTCTATTCTGATGGACTGAATATCTTTCATAAGGAGTACTAAAAGTTTTGATTAAGAAGAAAGAAAGAAAATTAGATGGTTGTGGTTCAAAACTAACACTGAATATCCAGATCATTGACATGCAATTCCAAAAACATAAAAATTTCAACAAAAAACATACAATGCGAGTTGAAAATGGGAAAGTGCGAAAGAGGAAAAGCTTACTTCTGGATAGCCCGAAAGAGAAAATAAATACCTTCTTGTAAGTGAGGGGAGAGACTAAGAAATAAACACAATCAGTGTTGCGTTCAAGCAATTATTCCTCTATTTTTTATTTGTAAATAAAAAGCTGAAAGACAGAGCACTGCTTGGGTTTACAATTTTACACGGCGGAAAATTGAAGAACAAAAACCAAACGAGAGGTGAATGCTCTGTTTGGGATTTCATTATATTTGATCATCTTTTGATAAATCTTTAAGTACAAAGATTAAACGAAGAAATTATTATATCATTTATACAAAATAATTACAGCTTTGTTGGTGACTTTCAACAATGATACTTAGTTCATCTTAGTAGTATTTGTCAACTCTACATTTTAACCCCATTTTTTTCTCAAAAGCATTTCATCGAACACCTATGCTTCACTTAAGATGACATATATCTAACATTACACCTTGAATCGTTGATGGTCCCGATAGTCCCTTGGTCGGGTCCTCTCAATGAACCCTTATTCAAGTCAACACCTCCACATAATTCAAAGTTAGATTAGAATTTCCCATGCATCATCGACTGAAAAGTTAAGCTGGAAATGAGAAGAGAGAAGTGAAAAAGGAAATTTGACATCGAAAAGGAATTTGGGGTTTAGAATGAAATTTAGGATTGTGTTACAAGTTTTAAAAGTGGGAGACCTAAATGAAAGCTTTAGAAAAGTTCAATGACCATTACTATACTTTACCCTAATTTTAATTCTCAAAACTTAAAATAATTTAATAAATCTTCAACATATTTAATATGTATCAATTTGGTCAAATAATTTTTTTTTCAAGGTTAAAAGTCTAAATTTGATTAAGACATCAATTATTAAAAACAATTCTATCAACTATTGAAAAAAAATCTTAATTTATAAGTGAAATATGATGTTATAAGATTATATTATAATTTCTCATAATGTTATATTACTATATGTTTATAATACTTTACATGTAATTGATACAACGATATATTTAAAAATATTTTTTAGTGTGAATATATATATATTTTATTAATATAAAATTTTCATACTGAATAAAAAAAGTTGACGGGCATTCATTTAGTGTTCGTGTAGTGTTGTTTTATTGTTTGTTTATCGTTCATTTATATATTTGATTTTTAATTTCATTTGCAAGCTAAAGAAAAATTATAAGATTACGCTAGTGCTTAAAATCCATTAAAAAACAACTTTTATTACGTGTTATATTTAATTCTTATCTTTACCAATATTTAAAATATAAAAAAAATAAAAAAAAAGAAGAATTAGGTAAACGAGTTTATTCATGAATATAAATGAACGAGTTGATGAATGAGACCATAAACGAGCTTATAAACGAGTTTGTTCGTAAACGTAAACGAATCGAACATACTTATATTCATGTTCGTTCGTTCATTAAATGACATAAATTTTTTATTCATATTCATTTATAAATGAACATTATACGAACGATTTACAAAAAATTTATCGAACGTTATGATGATTAACACTCCTATATATTAAACATATTCGCTGTGTAAAAAGAGAAAAAAAATAAATGAACACACAACAAAACAAAAAGTCGGCTCACAAACAGTGGATTAGTGGAAGGCAACGGTGTCGAATTTTGTCGCTATGAATGGCATAGAATCAACGCGCCTTGTTTCTACAAGTGCGCATCTTTCGCACTTCAAGGACCAATTTAGTATACTTTTACTAATATCTTTAATTTTAATGTAATTTAAGCTTAACTTTTGCTACATTAATTTTTTTAGTTTTCATGTTAATCCGATAACAATTTGTTAATAATATTTAAAAATTATAAACTCGAATGTATTTAAATGTAATTACTTCAATGCTGATATTATAGGCTGTTAAGCATTATAATTCGGAATAAATTACGCGTTTAATACTTAAACTATTAATTTTAGTTTGTTTTAATATCTAAATTTTTACTCTTTTTTTTTCAAAACTATACATAAAGTTTATTCTTTGTTTCACTTTAGTAACCCGTTCAAAATTTAAAGTTAAATTTTGATTTTCTTTTTTGAAAGATTAGGTACTAAAACAAATCAAAACTGATAGTTTATATATTAAATGCGCAGTTTACCCTATAGTTTGTAGGGTAGAGTATACAAATGGTCCTCCGACTATAGGATGGTGCTTTATTGAGTCATTTGATTATTAAAAGTTACAAAATGGTCCCCCGAGTATAGAGTGATGTTTTGCTGACTCCCCGAACTATTAAAAGTTATAAAATGGTTTTCTGACTATTCATATGTTCTAAACTTGTCATTTTTCGTTAAAAAATTGGCGAAAATCTGAGCTAAACGTTAACTTGTTAAGCACTTTTGTTGCTTTCAAGCATCGGCTCAATAATATTTTATCATATCCTAGTCAACATGTTAACATTCAACTCAGTTTTTTAACAGAAAATAATGCATTTATAACATATGAATAATTAGGTGGTCATTTTGTAACTTTTAATAGTTGAGGGACACAACAAAAATAACGTCATATAATTGAGAGAACATTTTATAACTTTTAATAATCAGAGGACTCAATAAAACATCTTATAATCAAGAGACCATTTGTATAATTTACCTTATATGTACTTTCAAAAATAAAGTTTTAATTTTAGTAATGGAGCTATATAATCATGTGACCCTCTATCACCTTATCTGTTTGTGTTGTGTATGGAAAGATTATCCCAAAAATAGAGTGTGACATCCGATAAAATTAAGTCGAAACTGCCCCCTTTATCCCATTTGTTTTTTGCGGATGATTTGATATTGTTTGCTGAAGCATCCTTTAATCAGCTTGAGGTGATTCAAAAAATTCTTCTTAATTTTTGTAATAGCTCCGGGCAGAAGGTAAGCATTGCAAAGACGGATATTTATTTCTAGAAGAATGTAAATGAGAACATGGCTTCTGGCATAAGCAATCGATTCCAATTCTCACGTGTTGATGACCTTGGGAGGTATCTTGGTGTACCTTTACTTCAGAATCGGGTGACCAATAATCCTTATCGATACATTGTGCAAAAAAGTGAGGGACCATTTGACAGGATGGAAGGCAAAAAAACTTTCTTTAGCAGACGAATTGTCTTAGCAAAATCAGTGCTGGCTGCGATTTCAGTCTTTGCCATAAAAACTTGTCATTTACCGAAAGGGACTGTGGATGACTTGAATCGGATCATGCGTGCATTCATTTGGGGTGGTACCGAGGATAGTCGCTGGGTCCATCTTGTCTGTTGGGAGGAAGTATGCACTTTACAAAGGACGGGTGGACTAGGAATTAAGAATCTCCATCGACAAAATGATGCTTTTATTATGAAGATGGTGTTCCGGCTAGTATCTTATCGACATACGTTGTGGGTGAAGATCTTAAGAGCCAAATATAATATGCGTGAGATGATTCCGAACCAAATCCATTAAATTGGTTGTTCTCGCTTTTGGGGTGGCATAAGTACGGTTTGGGATGAGGTTAAGAATGGGATTGTGAGGACTGTAGGGGATGGGTCCTCGGTTGACTTCTGGAAGGACGCATGGCTATGAGAACTAGGTCCTCTAGCAGCGTTACGGACCACCCCTCAACAAGAGAGTGAGATTTTCACTCCGGTCAATTTGATGGTTGATACGAACTGACAGTGTAAGTGGGGTGAGCTTCACAATTTGCTTACTCCTATCGCCGAACTGCATCTAGCAGCAGCAAAACCACCTTGGGCAGTAGGTTTCCCGGATGTGGCCTGCTGGCGATGGGATAAGCATAGGAGATTTTACGATAAAAAGTGCTTATGATTGTGGTATGAGCTTGGGGTCTCAAGAGGATAATACGATTTGGCGAGTGCTCCATCATTATCGAGGACTTCCTCGGGTTAAATCGATGTTGTGACTGCTCTGTAAGGGGCGATTACTGTCTAATGAGTAGCGAATGTGAAGACATATGACAGATGATTCAAGCTGTAAATTCTGTAGAGCAGCTGTGGAGAATCTTCCGCATATTTTTCGAGATTGTGTGGCGGCGAGAGCAACATGGAATGCGGTGGTGAGACCGGAGTAGTCTGCTGATTTTTATAATATGGCATTTGAAGCTTGGTTAGTGCGAAAAATAAAGAATGGGGATTACCGGCCAAGCTTACATGAGAATTGGGATTTATTACTCGAGATCTTCCTTTGGTGTTTGTGGACACATCGAACTAAATTCATCTTTGAGCCTGATACTGTTTATTTCGAAAGTGTTCTAGTTGCAGGTAAAAGAATGTTGACAGAAACCTTAAGAGCAAATATGTTGAGGGTCTCAAGGGCACCGGGGAATAGCCAGTCTGCAAATAGGAATGTGAAGTGGATGCCACCACTGGGTTGGATACTATAAACTCAACACAGATGGTGCTTACAGGTCGGATAGTGGTCGAACCACCTGTGGGGGACTGATTCGGGATCACTCAGGGGGATGGGTGTCGGGTTTTTCCTAGAATATTGGCTGCTGCTCTGTTTTAGATTCGGAGCTCTGGGACATATTTGAAGGTTTGAACATGGCTTGGGAGCTCGATATAAAGAAGATAGTTGTGGAAGTGGACAACAAGGAGGTTGATGTAGGGGATCCGAGACAGATGATGTTGAGCTGTCAGATTGTACCTTGACACTGAGATACTATGAATTGGCAGATCAGCGCAAAGGCGGGAATTGATTGTGACATGTTTCTCATTGGGATCGTTTTGAATATGTTTCAGTCTTTTGGCCATAACTTTGGCTACAGATGTCAGAATCACGCATAAGACCCCAATCCGGAAAACTATTTTCGACGCACACCCTCTCCACAAACCCTAGAGACTTTTTTCTCTGATTTTTTGAACTAATTTTCTCTTGTAAATCATCTGTTGGAGCGCCTGCAGGATAATCATTATTCTATCCGACGTCAAAGGTGCTTGCGGTGATAAACGGCGATCAGTGTTTATTTGGTGTTTCTTCGTTTGTCCCTCATATTTTCGAGATGCTGCAGAAAGATTGGGAGCTGAGTTTCAGCTTGGTCCCTCGCGAGGCTAATTATGCAGCTGATCATCTTGCTAAATTAGCATGGAGTATCCCTGTTGGTATTAACAGATTTTCGGTTCCTCCTCTTAAGTATCGTAGCTATGTCTGCCACGAGTATGGAAGCTGTGGGCGTGTGCATAGTGTAACTGGGATAGGGTTGCTACTATTTTTTTTTTTGCACCTTTTTATTAAAAAAATAATTATTTTTACTATTCCTAGTTTGCTGCAAATAATTCGGTATTCAAATTCGATTTTGCCTACTCTCGGAATTAATCATATAGGATGATTGATAAGGACAACTAAAAACAAAAATCAGATCAAATAATTTATATTTTTATTTTATTAATCTATTTTATTTTTTTCATAAAATATATTATACAACAAAATGGTTAAAAACTTAAAATAGATAAAAAAAACTACAATATAACATGAAGAATAAATATCATCAATATTAATATAAAATATATAAAATAATGACGACACATTAAAGAATTGATTTTATCATAATCTAACCGTGACTTATTTTTTGTGATCGTAATTACTTATCAAAATAAAATAATTAACTTGATGTTTTAAACTAAAAATAAATCATTAAGATAACAAAATAAACGTCAATTAAAAATGAAACATCAAATCTTACCCAAAAAAAGAGAAAAATAGCATACTACAAAGCTAAAAAGTGTATTATATAAGAGAAGACAAACATGCTACAAGAGAGAAAAACATTTATTATTTTTAATTATTAGAATATGGAATAGATTTACTAAATTAAAATAAAATTAAAATATCTAATAAATAAATAAATAAAATTACAAACACTATGACAAAATATAGATGACGACTGCTTAATCAAAACATGTGTTTTAGTTCATATTTATATTAGTGTAAATTATATAAATGATGTTACGATTATATAGTATTGTTTTATTAAATACATCGACTATTAAAAGTTATAAAATAATCATTTAACTATAAAATGTTATTTTATCAAATCTTTTGACAATTAAAAATTTTAAAATGGTCACTCGATTATTTATTATGTTATAAACTCGTTCTTTTTCATTAAAAAATTGACGATTGTATAAGCTGGACGTTAACATGATGACTGAGATTTGATAGTTGTTTGAGATTCTAGGATCAGATTTTTATCATAACACTGTCAAGGAACTCAAGAAAGTAACACTACATAGTTAGAGGACTATTTTATAATTTTTAATAGTCAAATAATTTAATAAAATAATACCTTATAGTTTAGGGACTATTTGTGTATTTTATCTATGATTTATGATTTATTATAACAAATTGAGTAAGATATATCTGAGGTAATTATAAGTATTTGATAAAACAGATAATTAAAAAATTAAATTATTATTAAGTAAATTATTAAATTTAAGTAATGCAAAGAAATAAAAAAAATTAGTGATTATAGGCAAGTTTCTCTCCAATCCGTTGACCCAAATACAGAAAACCGGAAAGAGGGGGCGGACAATAGCATAAGCTGACACGTCATGCATCGCTAAGAATAATACAACGTGTCGGCCAACCGAACCAGTGGCAGGCTCGAGTCAGCTTTTGATGGCCCGCAGAGCGCAGCCCCTGGTTCGACCCGGTTCACTTATCTCCGAACTTTTTGGGCAATAAGTAACAGAAAAGGAAAATAAATTTGTGAGGGCCAAAGGGAAAATAAAACGAAAAGTCCACTCTCCGTTTCTTCTTTGTCCCCTCTCATCGGAATACTATAAAAATAAAATTAAAGAGACACACAAACCGCCGTTTGATTCCCACTGTTCTCTCTCTCTCTCCTTCTAATTATCAAATTTTTATTTTCTCTCTCTTTTGTTACAATCTTTGAACGGCATGAAAAACCCTAGCTTCTGACAGCCGCCTTTGCGATTTCTTGTTGTGATTGAACCTTAATACGCGCGCAAGTAAGTTAGTTTTTTTTTCTCCAGATTCCAACATCTGGGGATGTTATTCCGTTCTGTTTCCAGCGAAAAGACATAGGGGAAATGAGGATTTTAGGAGTTGGGGATTTGTGTGTTTTTTAACGATAGGCTGAGCTTAATTTAGTTTCGATTTCATTTTGTTTGTTCGTGTTGATTTTGTTAATTTGCTCTGATTTTTCTTGTTCGAGGTTTGTAGCGCGTTTATATTGAAATTCGAGTTGCAAAATCTGGATTTCCCGGGTGGGAAATTATTGCGAGGCTCATGAGATTTGTGTGCGTTTGGAGTATATACTTGAATATTGGCTAGACGAGGATTTGGATGTTTAATTAACTTTGTGGCGTGTATTGTTTCTTGTTATTCGGAATGGCAGAAGATAGCCTCCGGATGGTTGGGCTTTCTTCTGGTTTGGCTGTTATCTTGAATAGTGGGGATGGGAAGGAAAATCCGTCGAAATCCCGCCTTGTATCGTATTCTGATGAATTTGGTCAGCAATCTGTGGAGCGAGCTCTTGAATATGTGTTTGGTCTTCCGAATAAATCACTTGGTCCATTGAGTTGTCCTGTTGACAGCAGTCTAGTTCGTTCTATCATAAAGAACCACTTGTATTCAGGTTCTGATTCTTCGGTTAGTAACAGGGATGGGGTTTGTGTTTTAGATAATGGCTCTGGACCTGATGTTGTTGGTCTTGAAGAATTCAGTATTTGTGGTGAAATTAGAATCGTTAAGCCACCGTTGCTTTTAGAGAGCTTAGCAGTGTTCAGTAGCGCCAGGGCTAATGCCTGTGTTTGGAAAGGGAAATGGATGTTTGAAGTAATTTTGGAGACTTCTGGTATACAACAGCTTGGATGGGCTACTATTTCTTGTCCATTCACTGACCATAAGGGTGTAGGTGATGCTGATGATTCGTATGCTTTTGATGGCAGAAGAGTTAGCAAATGGAACAAGGAAGCTGAGCCATACGGCCAGCCATGGGTGGCAGGTGATGTCATTGGATGCTGCATAGACTTGGTTCATGATGAGATTTCATTCTATAGGAACGGTATTTCTCTTGGTCTAGCATTCTTTGGCATTCGGAAAATGGAACCTGGATTTGGATATTACCCTGCAGTTTCTCTTTCTCAGGGTGAACGGTGTGAATTGAATTTTGGTTCCCGCCCCTTTAAATACCCTATTGATGACTACCTTCCTCTTCAAGCACCTCCTCCTTGTAGCCCTTTTGCGAAGCAATTGCTGGACTGCTTATCCAGGCTGTTGGATATGCAATCTGTGGAGCATGCTGAGCATTCTTCAGTTGAAAAATTGAGGAGACTGAAGAGGTTTGTATCACTCGAAGAATTATTTTATCCTGTTTGTCGTGGGATATGCGAAGAGTTCTTCTCTGTAGTTGAAGCGGGTTGTCGAGGTGCTGAGTACATTGGTTGGGGTTCTCTTTTGTTGTTCTTTATGGGGATATTTGGAGTACGGGCACCACATGATTGGTTGAGTTTGGATAGAATACTTGATGTGTTTCTAGAATTCCAAGGATCACATATTATGTTCGAGCACCTTATAAACGCTCTTTCATGTGCTTGCAAGACAGCGTCATTGGTTCTGACAGAATGCCCATATTCAGCATCATATTCTTATCTTTCATTGGTATGCCATTTATTTAGACGGGAACAATTGATGGTGTTGTGGTGGAAATCATCAGATTTTGATTTCTTATTTGAAGGCTTTCTATCACGGAAGAGTCCAAACAGGCAGGACCTTCAGTTCATGATTCCTTCTGTTTGGTGGCCTGGTTCTTGTGAGGATGTGTCCACTGAAAGTAGCATGCTGTTGACAACCACAGCTCTATCGGACGCAGTTAGTAAGGTTTTCCTCTCACTTTGAACTTAACATTCATGAATATTGCTTCTTTACCCCCTTTTCCCCTTTTTTCTTGGCAACAGCCATTGTATATAACTGTTCAACGAATATTTATAAAACTGTAAATGCCTTAATCTTAATTTAATGATTGTCTTTTCTTTTATTTTGCTCCCTCTTCCAGATTGAGGAAAAGCATAGGGATCTCTGTCTCTTAGTCATACAGTTCATACCTCCTTTACAACCTCCACAGTTTCCTGGTTCTGTATTTAGGACATTTGTGCAGAACCTTTTATTGAAGAATCGAGGAGCTGATCGCAGTATGCCACCTCCTGGGGTTTTAAGCAATTCTGTTCTTGTTTCTTTGTACACTGTTATTCTCCGTTTTCTATCAGAAGGCTTTGGAATGGGGAACATTTGTGGGTGGTTGAAGAGCTGTGATTCTAGTGGCCATGATATTGGTTTTCTTCATCGAGGTGGCAGCCAAAGTTTCCCAATAGGTTTGTTTCTTAAGAGTGATCCACATCGAGCTGAAATTTCTAGGCTTGGTGGATCATTCTCTCACCTGTTGAAATCACATCCTATGCATGATCAGGAAGCAGAAGTTATTCGGTGGGAGGAAGGCTGTATGGATGATGAAGAAACAAGAGTAACTCATTTAACCAAACAGAAACCATGTTGCTGCTCATGCTATGACATGGAGTTCACAAAGTGCTCAAAGTATCCAATAAGAACTACAACTAAGAGTTCCCGTCACCACTCCAGTACCATTCCTGAAAGATCTGCTCAGGTTGCTGCAGAATGTAGTACAGGAAGTTTGAATGATGAGATAGCGGATAAACCTAGCTCCAGTGATCGGTCGGAATCTGAGTTTGGTTATCGCCCTGTCCAACACATGACTGTACCCAGAGATAGTGATATGTCTTCATCCACTCTAAGAGAGGAAGAACTTTTGGATGCTTTGTTATTACTTTATCACATAGGCCTTGCACCAAACTTTAGGCAGGTGAGAGTTTGTTAGATCAGAGGTACATCGAAATATTGCATGGATTTTTTTTCATTATTTCGCAACTTGTTAATATTTCAACTTCACATGTTATAACTGTCTGGACTGTAATCTTTAAAATAGTGTCTAATTATTGGGTATCACCAATAGCTTTCTCTTTGGGTCGGTAACATTAGGCTGGAGATCATGCCTCAAAAAATTTTCAGTTAATGCTGCGGGCTTTGGCTGAAACATGAAACTGTCTTGGTCAGACTCAAGGCTTTTGTTATGCAACTTCAGTGTTTGTTTAGTTATTTGTTTTTATGTGCCTGAGACCTGATGGCTATGGCAGTGTACTGGATTTACATTGTAATTGTTTTAACCTTCTGAGGTAGTGTGACCAAGTAGTTAACCTATAACCAAAAAATCTATGTTCTGCATGTCTTGTAGTATAGAAAGGTTTCAAAATGATTCTTTTGTTATGGATGATTTTCCTCTTAATTATTTTGACGGAAATAAAATTGTTTTATTTTTCTTTCCTTTAAATAGTGATTTTATGTTTAGTGCTATATGGTTCTACCTATGAAATTGTAGCAACACCCCATTACTAATGTGAAAAACTGAGAAAAATTTTCCTCTTATAGGCGTCATATTACATGTCGCATCAGTCACAATCAATATCCCTCCTGGAAGAAACTGATAAACAAATACGAGAACGAGCTTGCAAGGAGCAATTAAAGCATTTGAAGGAGACTCGAAATAACTATCGTGAAGAAGTTATTGATTGTGTCAGACATTGTGCATGGTAAGATGACTGAGTAGCTTGTTTTCGCATGGATCATTTCTCTGATATTGGCCTCATTTCTTCTCACTGATTTAATTTGTTGTCTTTTCTTCTTTTGATTTGTCAGTAGGTGTTCGAGTTTATACATTGTATTTCACTTATGATGTTAAACAAAGTACTAGTATTCTTATACAGTGTCAAAACCTTAGATTTAAGGAAACTTTTCTTTAGTTATTGCAACCTTGCAGATATTATTTTTGCAATTATAATGACAATGAATATTTGGCATCATAAATCTTGATTCTTATTACTATTTCCGCCAAGTGGATGCTTCAATTGCTATGCTTTTGCATATGGACAATTTTAGGTTCCATTTCTTGATAGACTTGTACTTTTATGTTTACCAAACCTGATTCATTCCTTGTAGTTTGGCTTTTTTTCCCCTTAAAGCATTGACTGAAAAATAAGTTTTTTTCCCTAATGTTTGAACCACAATTATTTTGTGGAAATTGGAAAATGCTATTTTATCCAATTGTCTGTCTGTCTGTCAAATTTCGTCTGTTAAGATTAATTAAAAGAACGGATGTCCCTAAACTTTATTGATAACTTGTTAGCATTAGGCAGAATAAACATCAACTGGACAATGTTAGGTTTTTTTTTTGTATTCGTAAAGTTTGTGCTCTTTTCAGTCCTTTTGATACTTCATATCTGTCACTGTATATATATATATATATATCTGAGTTAGAAGATACCTTATTCTTGTATTTGTTTGGATGAAAGTTTAAATTCTAAATTCTAAGAGGTGAAATTAGTTTTTAATCGAGTCCTTGTATCATTGTTGGCTCTTTTGTTTTGATGTACAGGTACCGTGTGTCCTTTTTCTCTCGATGGAAGCAGAGAGGGATGTATGCCACGTGTATGTGGGTTGTGCAACTGCTATTGGTTCTTAGTAAACTGGATTCAGTGTTTATTTACATCCCTGAATTTTACCTTGAAGCTCTGGTAAGTTGGTCTTCCCTTTAATTATGTTATATTTGTCGTTTTCAACTTAAATCAATATAAGACCAGAATCATCTTATGCAATCTAGGTAGACTTGCTGTAAATTGTGTTTATTGCATTTCACAAAAAGGAAATTGTTCTTTCTTTGACCTTTTAAATTTGTTGAATTATGAATACAAGTTTAATGTTTACTCCCTTTGGAAATATATACCACTAACATGTAATCACAGTTTACAAGTGAATCCCAACAACAAATGATTTATTTTCTTATGTATATGGCAAGCTCCTTGAAGCTACATAATGGAACTCAACTGAAGAGTTTTCTTTGTGTTTTTAGAAATCAATGCCTGTGCATGCCAGCAACATATATTCTTCCACAATATATTACCTATTAAATAGAAGTTTCATAGAAAGTATTGAAGAACAGTAAGTTTATTCCTATCAGTTTCCTTTATATCTAATACTGCAATCTAAATATCTAATGGAGCTGTTGTCAGTCAAGCAATACCAACTTGGTGAAAGTACAAAAAAGAATAAAAAATAAAACTAAATAGAGATATTTTTTTTAGAAAGAATTACTTATTTACTTCTAAAAGCCTACTGACGTAATACAATTATTGGAAGACAGTCCAGTGGTGCCCCCTATCCCTGTTAAATTAAGAACTAATCGTGTGGTGAAGAAAGGCAAGAAAAAGAAAAGAGTTTTGAATTAAGTGGCAAGGATACTTTGATTGAAGGGAAGGAAGTGTGGTTTTGGTACATTGAAGATATCTTATCGAGCTGATTTTTTTGGTGATTTTGAATCATGTTGGTACTTTGTGGAGTTCCCTTCAGAGGTGGATGTTTTTGGTTTAATGGTTTTAGGTGTTGTTTTCATGTATGTCATGTCATTAACTGTTGGGATGTTTTCCTTTTGATGGAGGTTTATTTTAGGTATAGGGTGATTGCCTCTAGATTTTTGTGGTCGAGAAGGCGAGAGTTTTAGGTGATTATGTTTTTTGTAATGGCGTTTATCCTCGGTTGAGGGTATTTCGTGTTTTCATATGTAATGGGTGTTTTATTCAATGAAATATGAGGTACTCTTTTCTTCCTTCCAATGTTCGTTAACATACTTCTTAGTTTGTGAACGAATATGAAGGGAGTTTTTAATGAGACCTCCAACTTCTATAAAAAAAAAAAGAAACTACCCTTTCTTTTTAAAAAATCCTTATATTTTGGAAACACTTCTTTAAAGTTTTTTTTTTGGTCTCATATGATGTGTGTAACGCTTTCTTGTTCTATATTCTGCTAATAGAGGACATTTTGGTATGTTTGAATTGGTGTGTAGGCCTTACAAATTATTATTTGGTTTTATGTCTATTTTCCATTTTTTATTTCTTGATTTGTAGTAATTTTTCTGGGTATTGTTTCAGGTCGACTGTTTTCATGTTATGCGTAAGAGTGATCCTCCATTCGTCCCGCCTGCAATATTTATCAAGCAAGGACTTAATACATTTGTATGTTCTTCCAATTGATCTAATATTGTTGTTTGCCAAAGTTTTGGAGTTCTGAATCTTGTTCACCTCGTTATCAACTATTTATTCTCATGAGAGTTCGTTTTGATCAGTTTTTTGCTGGATTTTACCATTTTGGTATAAGTTGAATCAATCTTATACTCCTAAGAATATCGTTTTATAAATGAAAAAATAATTTATTTTGATGAGAGTGTCATAAGCATTGTAAAGGAAAAGTGTCATCTTTTCAATTTTCGTCTGCTCTTATTTCATCTATCCATGTGCTGCACAAAGGAATAGCTCATGAAGTGTAATATG
The DNA here is from genome assembly GCF_006381635.1 of Hibiscus syriacus. Classification (NCBI taxonomy): domain Eukaryota; kingdom Viridiplantae; phylum Streptophyta; class Magnoliopsida; order Malvales; family Malvaceae; genus Hibiscus; species Hibiscus syriacus. Next base: position 1,217,693 of record NW_024063172.1, on the reverse strand, counting down.
TATGTTTTGCTTGTTTTGGACTTTCTTTTTGTCTAGTCTGCAATTATTTACTGACTTGAGGTTATAAGTCTGTTAAAATATTCCCTGGATAAAGATCAATAATAGTGCATAAGCTATTAACCCTGTTAATGATTCACTTTCTGCTAATTTCCGTTACTTCATTTTAGTAATTGACACTTATCTTGTAACATAAACATGGATATTTCTGTACTGCCTGTTGGTATGGGCATTTGAGTGGAAACACACCTTATTTCTCATATATGGTTGTGTTTGAAGTTGGATTACTTTGATAAAATTTTTAGTCACTATCAACTCCATTTTCCCAGTATGAACATTGTTGATTAGACATTTATAACATGTGGCGTAATATGCATATTGAACTGTTATAATCAGGGTCTAGTCTTTGTTTTTGTGGTTGTTATGAAATTGACTTGCTCTGTTCAATTGCTTTGTTATCTCAGAGTTCCGTAAAGCACACAGCCCTATTGTTTCTGAAATCTGTTGTATATTTTTAACATGTAGCATAAGCTCAAAGAAACGACTTTTTGTATTTTTCTCCTTTGTTCATTCTGAGATGTGATATGAGTTTTTTTCTTTCTATTTTATCAGGTGACATTTGTAGTTACCCATTTCAATGATCCGAGGATATCAAGTGCAGATTTAAAGGATCTTCTGCTCCAGTCAATATCAGTCTTGGTGCAGTACAGAGAGTATTTGGCAGCTTTTGAGAACAATAAAGTCGCCAAACATAGAATGCCAAAGGCGTTATTGTCAGCATTTGACAACCGATCTTGGATTCCAGTTACAAACATTCTTCTACGCCTCTGTAAGGGTTCTGGGTTTGGGTCTTCAAAGCATGGAGAATCCTCATCATCCTCGGTTATTTTCCAGGTGAATAGTGTGAACCATTACTTGTGCGTCTTGTCCATATTCTTTTCATCTGAAATCTCTTTCTTTCTAACTTTTCCCCTACGGGGGCCTATATTTTTATAGAGACTGCTGCGTGAAGCTTGCATCTCTGATGCAGAGTTGTTCTCAGCTTTTCTTAATCGTCTGTTTAACACTCTCAGCTGGACAATGACTGAATTCTCAGTTTCCATTCGGGAAATGCAAGAAAAATACCAGGTATGAATATGCTTTCATTCAAACAAATATCTTCTTTTGTTAGCTCTTTTTGAGGTTCTGTATTCATGCTTCTCATACATATACTATTTCTACCACCAACTTCGAACCTAATTTAGTGGACTTACAATCTTGCATCTTTTCAGACTTGTATATGCATTGTCGACCATTTTTCTACCACATTCAGAAAGTAGACAAGAAGGATAAAATAGAAAAAATGAAAATGGTTACACAAATGTTCCTGAAAATGGCCGGGCAATGCATAGTTCCTAACCATGAAACTGAATTGCTGTTATAAATGCTACTACTTTTCCAGATTGGATCCATAGACTGTAATACTTCTTGTCATCTTTTCGTGTTGCCTTAGTATGCCATGGTCTATCAAACCCAAATACTTAAACGGTTGAATTTATAAACTTGCCTTCTTCTTCCTCTAATTTAATAAAGCAATCTAACATAGGGTTGGTGGTAGTTTAGTTCTACTTGAAAACATAGCTTGGGTTTTTTTCTTTGTATTTCATGGATGGATTGAGATGTACGATGTACAGATGAATGTATGATGATATTGAAGGGCATTTTGGATAAAAGATCTGAGACGACAATGACTGGGGTAGTCAAGGAACTTTATTTTAGGTGAATCATCTGGAAAATATTTCAAATAGAACAAGGAAAATAGTGTTTTTTTGCTAGAAACACTGGTTATTATGAATTCTGGTTGTTCAAAGATGGCCGGATAATATTAAGGTAAAAGAAGTTATCTATGGTGGGTTCCAGTTTGAAGTTTAGTGTTATAGCTTGCTAAAGTTTATCTTACCGTTTCAAATCTCTGAACTTAAACATGGCCTATATATTTGCTATCTAACATCTGCAAGACTGTAAATGACTTTTCCATTACTTAGTCATAGAATTGAAGTTATACTGCTTTCATCACAGGAAAAATGACTTTATTCATATCCTGTATGAGTTAATGGTTATATATTTTGTCAGTATGCAATATAACTGCCACATGTGAGGATCCCATCATTTTCATTTGATTTGAACCCATCTTCCTTAGGACCTGTATTTGATGCGGTAGACCTTTTGCAGGTATTGGAATTTCAACAGAGGAAATGCTGTGTCATATTTGATCTCTCGTGTAATCTCGCAAGGGTATTGGAGTTTTGTACCCATGAGATCCCTCAAGCATTCCTCTCAGGGCCTGATACAAACCTTCGAAGACTGACTGAGTTGATTGTCTTCATTCTGAACTACGTAACATCAGCAGTAGATGCTGAGTTTTTTGACTTGTAAGTTGTTACCTGGCTGATCTAAATTTTATGACTCATTTTTTTCTTCATAAAATTATAATGTATAGTGTCCCGATTACTGTCCACATCAAAGCTCTAATCCGTCGTATAAGGAGACGCAATGTGTTACTCGATTGCTTTTTATAAAGTTGCGTGCTAGACATATGATGAACTTGATTTTTAGATTTTTGTTCCTCATTTTTCTTTTGTGACAAGTTACTTGGACTTGGAAACTAGGTTTTGGTATTTTCAGTATCTCCCCTCCCCCACACGTTTTTCCATTTATTTAAAGAATCTTTCAGGGATCATATTCATATACCCATATTCGAAAATATGTCGGACGCAGGTTTTGGATACAGGTTCTTGTAGAAAATTAGTCGGAGCAAAATAAGTTTTATATTTAAGTCTGCCTCTTTTTTCTTCCACTTAAATATTTTAGTGGACACGTTGAAGAGTTTCAAATTTCAGAGTTTTTCCCAGCTGTTTGAACCGACTAGTCTTACAACTTGGCCTTGTTAATTAGAATATGAAAAACATGGCGCTTCTAAATACATGCTTTTGTTCTTTTTACTGACGTTATCGGTATTTTCTATTAACAGGTCACTTAGACGGCATGGTCAATCTTTAGAGAAAGTAAACAGAGGCATGATACTAGCCCCTTTAGTAGGGATCATTGTGAATTTGTTGGATGCTAGCACGGACTCCGAATTCAAGGAGCAGAATGATGTTGTGGATGTGTTTGCAAACATGGATTGCCCTGAAACAATGCATTATGGTTTGCAGTACATGTTAGAGTATAATTGGGTTAGTACTTTTAGCTCTAATATCCCCAATAGTTCATCTTTCTTTTTGCTCCACGCATTTGATTGTATTTGAGACGGGGATAATTTTTCTTTTCGTATCAAGGTTTCTTCTATTCAGTCTTGATTCATTTACACCTTCATTTTGCAGGGTACATCTTTTAGGGGAGAAGCCTACGTGCCTAAACTTTGTTCACTAGAGAATTTCTTGACACTCCTCATCAGCCATAGTGATTCGAAGAAGATTGAGGGACTTGAATGTGGAGAAACCGATGCTGAGGATGGCACGTGCTGCATTTGTTATGCCTCGGAAGCCGATGCAAAGTTCGTACCGTGTTCCCACAGATCTTGCTATGTGTGCATAACGAGACATCTCTTAAATTGTCAAAGATGTTTCTTTTGCAATGCCACTGTGTTGGAAGTAGTCAGAACCATAGAGAATACAGTTGAAAGATGAGAATCTTAAATTGTTACGGAAAATGGGGAAGAGAAGGTGAAAAAATTAGGGTTTTGGTTTTTGTTGTTGTTCATATATTCCGTATGCGTTTTGTTGTTGTTAACTATATTGATATGTAAGGTGGGATGGAGCAAGTCCGGGGGGTTTGAATCTCAGCACTGTGCAATCAATCAATCCCTTTCACAAACCTCAGGCTGCAGTTTCATTACGAATTTTGTAGGTTGAGGGCATTATTGTGTAAATATGAGAGATGTAAATGGCAAGGAAAATTATATATATATAAAGAAATGAGTGGTATTTTTGTCTCAGCACAATCCCAAATAGCACAAGAGTGTTCCTTTGTTGGAACTTTATTAACATTTGGTTCATGTACCCTTTGTTCTCAAGGAACCTCGGATTGTCCTTATCCCAATATGACTTTTGGCCTTTTCCATTTTCTAATCTCAATAACTTCATTTAAATAAATTCGGTTATAACTAAAAATGTTATTAAGAGCGTAAATTTTTATGTTGAATGTGGTCACATTTTGGGTTAAACATCTTTTTTGTGACAATTTTTGTTGTAATTGAAATTATTATAAATTAGGATAAAGAACGCAAATAGTCCCCCGATTTTAGGTATTATTTTATTAATTCCATCGACTATATATAAGTTATAAAATGGTCTTTTGATTATAAAGAGTTGTTTGGTTGAGTCCATCGATTATTAGAAGTTACAAAATGGTCACTTCACTATTCATCTTATTCTAAACTAGTCATTTTTCTTTAAAAAATAGATTATATTATGAGATGAATGTTAACTTGTTGATTGTGATATGATAAAATTTGATTCTAAAATCTCAAACGACTATTATATCCAATCATCATGTTAACATCCAACTTAAACAACTGTCATTTTTTTAACGAAAAAAGATGAGTCTGAAGCATAATGAATAGACGAGGGTCTTAAGAAAGTAATACTCCATAGTCAAAGGATCATTTTATAACTTTTAATAGTTAAATGACTTAATAAAATAATATTATATAGTAGGGGCTATCTACATTCTTTACCCTATAAATTATATAATTTTTTCTATTGTAAATCTTTAAACCACTGTATATAATATTTTCAATTGTAAGTAAAAATTTTATAAATGTATATAATTTTTTTAGTTAAGTACGATAATTAAAATTTGTTTAATTAGTTTTAATTTCTTTTATATTATGAATAATTATAAAAATTTTGGAAAATTTCTCTATTAAGAGTTTGATTATATGTTTAGAAAGAAGCCCCGTATCCGAAACAAGGAAACGCAGAAAGAAGAAAAGAAGGCCCTGATTTTATCGCCTCAGTCTCTGCAACTATTTCCCTCGCCGTTCAAGCAGAACTCCTCACTCAGCCTGACCCAATCATGTAATATTCCAACCCGACCCATTTCACGAATTTCTTGCGCCGCCCGACCCAGAAGGAAAACTGGTTCTTCAAGAGCCGAGGACAACGAAGCCAAGGAACTGGTTCGGGTGTTAATGCGAAGAATCAGCGACAAAGAGCCGCTGGTTAAGACGTTAAGCAGATACGTTTGAGTTGTGAGCTGCGACCACTGTTTTCTTCTGTTTGAAGAGCTCGGCAAATCTGATAAATGGCTTCAATGCCTTGAGGTTCGTTCGTTTGTTTCTGGTTCATTTTAGGGTTTAGGGTATTTCGAATTGCGTTTTTGGGGTCTTTTCTCATATGGATTTTTGTCAAAACATTGAAATTCGAAAAACTTAAAACTTGAAGTTCGAGTCTTTCATATTCATATGTTTGATGGAACTTAATGACGAAAGTGTTTGATATTCGCCTGAATTATGGCAAGCTCAATTAGATACAGGGCCGTTGCTGATGGTTGAACTAAATCTGTTTTAGTTTCCTGTATATGTATACTGTGTACCTTTCAGGTTTTCAGATGGATGCAGAAACAACGGTGGTACATTGCCAATAACGGAGTTTATTCGAAATTGATTACGGTTGTGGGAAAGAAAGGCCGGACTAGAATGGCGATGTGGCTCTTCTCCGAGATGCATAACAGTGGTTGTCGGCCTGATGCTTCTGTTTATAACGCCCTTATCACGGCCCACCTCCATTCCCGTGATAAATCGAAAGCTTTGATCAAAGCTCTGGGGTACTTCAACAAGATGAAGGGAATGGAGCGGTGTAAACCCAATGTTGTCGCTTACAATTTCTTTTGAGAGCCTTTGCGCAAGCTCGGAATGTGGATCAAGTTAGTACTTTGTTTGAGGATCTCGCTGAGAGCAGTATTGCCCCTGATATATACACGTTTAATGGCGTGATGGATGCATACGGGAAGAACAGAATGATCAGAGAGATGGAGTTCATTCTTTCTCGGATGAAAAGTAATCAGTTTAAGCTGGATATTATCACATTTAACTTGCTTATTGATTCTTATGGGAAGACGTAAGAATTTGATAAGATGGAACAAGTGTTTAAGAGCTTGTTGCGGTCTAAGGAAAGACCTACTCTCCCTACGTTTAATTCGATGATCATAAACTATGGCAAGGCTCGGCTTAAAGAGAGACCAGAAAGTAAGATGACTGATATGAAATACACACTGAGCTTCATCACGTACGAGAGTCTTGTAATGATGTATGGTTTTTGTGACTGTGTTTCTCGGGCGAGGGAAATATTTGATGGGATTGTCGACTCCAGAAAGGAAATAAAAGTTTCAACCCTCAATGCCATGCTTGAAGTTTACTGCATAAATGGTCTACCTATGGAAGCCAATAGGCTATTTGATAATGCAACTAACATTGGGGTGGTTCCCGACTCGTCGACATACAAACTTTTATACAAGGCCTACACGAAGGCCGATATGAAAGACCATGTGCAGAAGTTAGTGAAAGATATGGAAAGAGACGGAATAGTCCCTAATAAGAGGTTCTTCCTAGAGGCTCTTGAAGCTTTTGGATTTTTACCATCTAATCCAGGTTCTGTTCAAGCCACAAGGCGTGGCAGGCCTGAGTCTAATGCAAAAACTGCGGTTAATTTAATTAATTGATTGGTTTGTTTATTCTTCGGGTCTCCTTCCAACTAAGCCTGATCAGAGCAACAGATGGTTTTTGGTTTTGACTAAATTGCAGCACCGGTCGACTGTTCCCCCCCTCCCCCACAAAATGCGGCATATGTCTCCGATTTTTCTCTTGTTTTTTATGCTTATATGGTCAATCTGTACTTGATTTTCCATTTAGAAGGTGCAATACTATTCAGCAACTTGTCAACAAAGATAGCAGATTTAAGTACATATATCATGTGTTCGATCTGCATCTCATTGCATCAGTAGTTAACAAGACATTTAGCATCCTTTCAATATAGGATCCAGTTGGAACCTTGTATGCCTGTAAAATCGTGTTTTTTTTTTTATCAGTGCGGTCTGTTTCGTTGTGTGAAAGTTTATTTTTCAGACATCTTCGATGGAAATTAACAGGATTAGTTTCTATCATATTTTAGGGTAACAAACCAAATCTCCGTTCTGGTTTAATCCTAATTCAGTCCGTGTTCGGAGGCGATAAATGCAGAACATTGCTCGGATCATAGGCTTTATCCATACATCAGTTGTAGTGACAGTGTTCGGGCATTCTATCTTTCTTGAATAATAAGCAGATAATTAACATCGACTCTTCATTTTTTTTTATTTGTTTAGAGTATGCGAATAAGACTGTTTTTGTCTAAATTGTAATTCTACATTTGTATTAACTTATAATTTCATATTTTTTAAAGATAAATTTTCTATTTTCGGAGGCTTATATGTATAAATTGTAATTTTATAATTTTTATGAGATTAAAGGATAATTTTTCTACTTTGGGGTGCCAATGCCCCTACCCAAGTCCAAGTAGTTGGGCATTAGCGGCAATGACTTGCGTGTGCTCCTCTATTTTAGTTATTTTGTTATTAATAAAATATCTTATATTTAATTTTCAAAATAAATAAATTCTTCCTACTCATGATATGAGAAATAAAGAAAAATCATATAAAAGTATATTTTATAAAATTTATCAATAATATTCTCCGTGGAAATGGAATTACAGTTATTTATGTAAAATAAACCTAATATATAAGAATTTTTGTTTTTATTTAATTAAGATGTCGTTAACGGTTAATAGATTAGGTATCTAGCAGTTAAATATTTTAGTATAATCACAAATTTGATTTATGCTATTTAAATATTCTCTCAATTTAATCATGCTTTTAAACATTAAATAAAATAATCTTCCAATCAAATGGTGACATGTGGCACAAAAACGTGGTACTAGTGACACATTTATAAATTTGGTAAATGTAGATCCTATATTCATATATTTAAGAAGTTGATATAATGCACAAAACATTAGTGAAAATTGATTAAATAAACAACTTCCCCCAATGTAAAATTAACTACTCATATGTACACCATCTCAGATCTCTCTGTTCTGCTTCAAAAGGAAGAAAGAAAAAATGTAGGCAATTATGTTCACAATAGCATTTACCAAGAGATGCCTTTGTATGAAGGAAAAACCAAGTGTTGCAGTGATCGGCAAACATCGTGTATGTAGGAGGATCTTCAACTGTTTAATGCCTATGCAGGTTCACGAGGACAAGAAGACCATAGCGTACTCAAAGCTCGAAGACGTTCGAAGTATTCGCCCAAAGCGAGTAAGCCTCGAGCCGTCTGTCGAGGCGTTAGGATTCGAGACATCTGCTGCAGCGTTTCCTGCCGAATGTGGTCTGCCTGTGAAAGATACGGACAGACACTACGACTTCAATGGTGTACCTTCACAGAAATTATGAGTCCGGAACATGGGGATGAGGTTATTGTTTACCTGGTTCACGAAGCTGACTAGAGCTTCTACCTTTTCCATTGCAGTATTCACCTGAGAACTGTAACTACCTTCCCCCAGTTGACCATCCGCCACGGTCACCGACACGAGTTCTCGTAGTTTCTCCATGCCTTGTGAAAGCGCATCTTCAGCTTGCTGACATGATTGTTTCAGGTTACAAACGTCAAAGAATTGTTGTTCTGTCAAGGAATCAAGCTGAGGCAAGAGCACCTATAAATCAACATAACAACCAAATGTTACTCCACATGTAACAACCAGAATTCCAATCAAAGTTACAAGAAATCTATGACACTTAGACTCAAACACGAGTGTTAGGTTTTAGATTATATAGGATACAAATATGTTGATGTTTTTTTCCTTCTTTTTTACTAATTTAAAAGCAGTTTAGATCCTTGGTTTTTGATGGGATAAAATAATACGGTCAGTTTAAAAGGGAAAGTAAAGTCTGAATATGAATCACCTTAAGAAGCTCTGAGGGGCGAAACCCTCCAATCCAAGAGAAAAATTGCTCAGCAGATGTTTTCCACATGCCAGACATCACATAGAACACATCAGCCTTTGCAGCAGTTGATTTCATGCGAAATAGTTCAGAATAATGGTTCATGCCGGTTTCCACAAGCATCCCAAGTTCTGCATCACTTATTTGGGTATTCAAAGCAGTCCTCAGATCAGATATTTGTTTGCTTTGTTCCTTCATCCAATGCCCGTATTCTGTCTCAAATGCAGCAATCCCTGCAAAATCCCCAAAATGAAGTTATCTAAAACATCAAACACCAAATATTTGAACCCATTAAATGTCCTTGGTGGTAAAAGGGATTGTTATTCTCTATGGAATTCTCGGGTTCAAACAGTTGCGTTTGCAGTGTGTGCACATTTTTAATGATAGAATCATAGAGAACATAATATCAGCTGCTTTGAAATGACATATGTTATGGTTCGCAAGTAATAACAATAACTGCCAGTGTATTTACAAACAAACCTGAGTTTGATGGTGCAGAAAATCCAAGGTTACCATATACTACCCCGCCACCCATATAAACACGCTGCAATATTGTTTAAAATGGATTTAAACATTTTTCAAACTAAGGAAAAAAAAAAGGAATGGGTATTAATCTCATTCAAAAACCTGTTGCTTCATTTGTGCAAGCTCTTGCTCCAATTGAATCAGCTTTAAACGACTATTTTCTAGCTGTTGAACATAAGCCTGAAATGCAATGTTATATGAAGTTAATTACAACGATTCACATGTGGTCTTGACCTCTATCTGTTGCTATTCATGACCATATCATATCCTACCTTTTTCCGCAATCGGCTTTTACGAGCAGCCTCACGGTTTTGTGCAAGCCGTCTTTGTATCTATAGATATTTACAGTAAAATGCACAAAGAGATTAGACCTGTTATTTAAGGTAAACAGACGATCTGCAAACATAAAAAAGTTAGCAGCTATAAATCATACTGCTTTTGAAAAGTAATGAAAATGTTCGAATCAGAACTATATCAGACGGAGATTATATGGAAATAATAATGTGTGCATGCATGTTTTCTCTTCCTTACATTAAATCAATTATTTTCACTGTTCCTAAATCAATTTATCTTCATTAATTTTCATGATTTTTAGCAGGAAAGATGAGACTAATAGCTCCAAAAGATGATCATTCTGCAATTTGCACGAGTGAAATTAGACTAATAGCAGAAAAGATGTTGATCATACAGCATGTGATCCAGGAAAATATTTTATCCACTAAAATGAGAAATAAAAATGAAAAAAACAGCATCATGTATTATTCAAACTTACCTTCTCTATAGGTTTAGTTGCTTCTTGATCATACTTGTTAGAAGGTGCAAGCATCTCGTGTGAAGCAGTTTCAGACTGGAAAAATTCAAATAACAAAGGTTACTTATCACCAAAATCAGAAAAACTTATTAAATAATTGATCAAAAAATAGTATACCCGAAACTCGCACCTTGTTCGGTATCTTGTTATCCACTTCGACAATCATTGACACAGATGCATGCAGATGGCTATCAGTATCAAAATTTTCTTCCCACATACCAATCTGTTGAATAGGATCATAGATATCCATCTTTCTTGAAGGTCCAAACTGCGATTCCATGCTTCTTGAATCGAAATCGGAGGCAGCTTTCGCATAAGTTGAATTGAAAATGGAGTCTGAAAGGAACAATACATGGGCATGTATGAGCTTTACTCCACGAGTAAAAAGGACAGGTGTTGTAGCAAACAAGTGGTAAACAACAGAGAAAATTGTAAAATTTAATAGGTAAGCCTTCCACAAAAATGAATAAACAAAAGGAATCCATGGGAAATTTTACATATCCTGATTTGTTAGGCAATTGAATCAGCCTCAATGACCTCTAAAACCCAGCATAAAGTTCACTAAAAGTATAAAAGAAATCAATAAGAGTGAACTAGTTCTGCCATGGAACTCAAATAAGCATCGAATCAAAGAATTTTGATCTGCTAACCACCAAAAAAATGAAATCAAAACAACTGTTTCGATCTAAAAATCGATCTTACAGTTTCAAGTTCAAAAGAATCATTTAAAATCTCCAACAATCATCAACCTTGTGACTATTTACTGTCTCCAAAATATATATGTTTGTTTGTTCATCCCTCTGGTTTCTCTCTTTGACTAGCTTTTGGAGATAATGTCGAATACGGGCATGCATCCAACATGGACTGGACTCTAGTAGTTTAGATAAAATGAAAAAGTGTGGGACTCTGAGAAACATAATTCAAAAGTAAAGTTGACTTTACCACCTTAATCTATTTCATTTTTGCCACTAGTAGCTGCTGAAAAAGTAACTTGATAATAACCTTTCAAGTTACTTAATACTTTGAAACTGCAGTTAGACACTTCCATACGAGCTTAGCAAATAAGGACGATAAATTTATGGTGAACGAGCACTGATATTCTATCTAACTTCACATGTTCATACTGTTTATTTAGTTCCATAAGAGAACAACAAATGAATAGAAATCAAGTTGAATTCAGTGGTTTATAAGAAAACATGGTTCTTTTAGTGTAAAGATAAGAATGAAAAAGTGAAAACCCAATCATGACATCCCTATTTTCATATCATTATCGACTAGCCAGCCCACTGTTCCCATTGTTGGAGCTCACTGCTAAACTTGTCCCTAGTTTTTCATGGTGGACACAGACAAACGCAAAATTTTATGTTAGAACTTATAAAATTTTAGAAAATACAAAGGAAATACATAAACTATATGGGAAGTTGAAATTTTCATGGACCTATTTGCTATGCTGGTCGGACTTGAATACAAGTATCCTAAGTTTTCCATGAATTTGGAGAGTTGGAACAGTAAGTCAAACAAAGATATTGGACACAAAATAGTAAAAAGGAAGAATTGGAGCAGCATAGCCTTTTCGTAGTACGATGACGAGATATTCTTCCATAGGACCTTTCCTAATATGCGCAAATCATTTAACGAAACTTCCGGGGAAAAAGAAAAGGTTTCATCTGCTACAGATGAACACAAAAACAAACCCAGAAAAAAGCCACGCAAATGAATCTGGATGAGAAAGGATTCGAAAACATCGAACCGATACATTAAATAGAAACAGATAAAAGAACATCAGAATCCAAAACAAATAAGATTATAATCATAATCAATATTTATTCAATCTGTTTTCACCTCAGAATTCCAAACAATTCAGAATAAATCAAACCAGCCAGCCAACAGCAACAGATGAAAATCAATTACAGAAACCACTCTTTATTCCAAAAAAATAGTACAAACACATGTGCTGAGAGGAAGAACCGTTGTTTTAACTCAAATAAGATTTTGCGTATTAGTGTTTTCTATCGATTTTCCTCCAGCTTTCCCGGCAACCAAACACCAACCAAACCAGTAAAAAGAAACAAACCTTTAGTTCGAAGCGTCGTTACAACAAGTTTCCAGCGAAAATTGAGCTCCAAAAACAGCAAAAAAAAAAATTCCCTGTTGAAAACAAAGGATCACTAGCTATCTTCTTCTTCTTCTCCTTTCAAACTGATCGCATCTTTCTCCTTTTTTTTATTTTTTTTTATTTTGTTATTACCGTAATGCGATTAACCCGAGTTCCAGTTTGACTTAAAATTTTAATATTGATTCGTTTACAGAATTTCATTGGACTGTCCTGTTCTGCATCCAAACCTTTCAGCACTAATCAATAATTCAAAATCTAATCAAAATTTATAAAATGGAATTTGAATTGTTTCTTCCCCATTACACACTACAATATTAACTGGATTCTTATACGCCAATATTTTATATTTTTTCTCATACCTACTTTTTAAATTATTAATTTTGCCTTTGTATCATCTTGATCCACAGTGAATTTATGCAGTAGCGTATTCATTAACCATTTTTTAGGAGAATATTTTTTGTCAATCAAAAAGGTAAAAAAAGCATCAGAGGTCCTTTACTTATAAAAAAAATCAATGTGGTCCTCATATTATTTTTTCTTTCAATGCGATCCTCTAACTCAGAAAACAAACCCAATGTGACCCTTTGACCGACGTCAGCATTATGAATTAGCACATCAGTACTGTAATGATCAACGACGAAAAATATTAGTCAAAGGACTACATTAGATTTGTTTCCAAAGAAAATAGTTATTGATTACCATTTTTCCACAAAAATAAATTTGTCATATTTCCACTAGCGCTGCTTATTATATTATCCGACGCAACTTTCCTCCTTTTGACCTACGCGCGCCTTTCTTGCGTGTTGCTCACAATCAATTAATTAAATTAAAAATTAATTGAAGGAAAAACAGAGGGAAGGGGAGAAAAAGAAATTGCTGGTACAACCAAAGACTATTAATTAGTTAAATAAAAATCAGGAATAAAAAATAAATTCCATTTTATTTAATTAGATGTTTGGTGAACCAAATTAATGGTTAGTTGATTGTACACCCCTTCACATCTTCTTATAAAATTATAGATTATCCAATGATAAAATTATATTTTAATTTAAACATAAATTAAAGACTTTCTAACTTCTCCTTTTGTGTGAACTAAAGAACAATAGAGATGATAGGGTAATTTAGTATGAATTAATTACTTTAAGTTAGGCGATAGGATCAGAACTTATACCAAGTTGGCTTAAGGCATAAACCCACATTTTCTTATACAATAGAATATAGAAGTTTCTTCGGAATTTGAACTCACTTTAGCATTTATCCATATCTTACTTTAATATAATAATTTTTAGAAAATATCAAACACCCAATTTCAACTTTTTTTATTTACTCCTATGACTGTGGTTTAGGGGGCAATTTGTATTTGTTAATACAGAGTGTTGGTAAAATTATTCTTTTAAGTAAGGTAAATGTTACGATATTAATTGAAAGTTATCGATATCACTTAACGCGTTTTGTGAGACACAACGTCTTTCAACGTTATCTCTTGTGTTTATCTTCTTTGTCTTCTCAAGCTTCATCAATGGCAACCTTATGCTCCAATATATGCCACCAAAATCTTTAAAAAATCGTTCAGTTCACCATCTCCGACCAGTTTTTCTGCTAATTCAAGGACATCAACAATTACATCACACTTTTCGCGCCCAGTGTCATGCACGAAGGTTGAGAAGATGCCAAATCTTTCATGCGCGGGGCCGGAATAAGATTTTTTATTAGGGTCGAATTTTTAAAATTTAAAAAATGAACGAATTTATAAAATTTTAGGTGTGATAATAGATTTTCAATATAAAATACATTAAAAAAATTTAAAATATATAATAATTTTAAATTTTTAGGTGGTGACTACCCCATCCACTCTTCGATCCATTCTTATTCATGTGTCTTCATGAAGACGTCAAGTGATTTATACGTCTTCTTCGATCCACTATAAAAATCACTCTACTTGAAAAAAATAGTCGGATGGTATCCTTACTGTGGAAATTTTTCTCATCTCATTATTTGGGTATTTTATCTATGGTTTTCAGAACCGGATCGATTAGCGAACCGACCATGCTACCGGTTCACTGATTCAACCGGTCGAACCAGTCCGATCGGTCGGAAGAACCGGACGACGTCATAATTATTTAAAAAATTAAATAAAAATACCAAAAATATTTAATAAAAAATAATTTTTTATATCACAATTCATATTCAAAGCAAGTCATAACATATATAAGTTAAAAACTATAAAATCAAGTGAAACAAAATGATTCAAATTAACTACAACATAATATTTAAGGTAAACCATATTAAATAATAAATATAATTATATAACTATAATTAAAAAATAAATTTGGGGCTAAAAAATCATAACAAAATGATATTGTTTGGTTTAATTTTTTTTTAAAAACAATCTCACATGGCTAAGAAACATAGAAGATCATCCTAACTAACTTCTATAAATAATAGAGGTAATTTGACATTCAAAATTATTGAGCCTTTTGGTAAGCATTGAGTGAACTATTCTTTCACTTCAATCAAGCTCGAATTTTAGGCTTCAATCGAGCTTCTAATTTTTTTTTGAGTTCAAGCGTTTTTCGAGTTCAAGTTTCAATATTATATTTCGAGTTCGAGTTAAACTTCATAATTTTTAGCTCGTGACTTTGAATCGAGTTGAGCTTACTTTTAAATTTTTCAAGTTCGAGTCGAGCTCAGCAATACTCGAGTTCGTCTTGGCTCGTTTAACAAACGACGTCGTTTGGTTTAATTTAAAAAAAAAAACAAAATTGACTGTTTTTTTCGATTTTCTCCGATTTTCAGCCGGTCTGGTTTGAACGGTTCAGCGGTTCTGACCGGTTCACTAGTAACGGTTCAACCGATCTAGATTGAATCGGACTAAACAACGATTCTCGGTTGAACCGGCCGGTCCGGTCAAGTTTTCAAAACAATGATTTTATCATGGTTTAAGTAAAGTCTCAATTAAAGCAGTCACAAATGCAAGCGTAACTCAAGGAAGGCACGAACATTTGAATTATTTTTATTAATCGTTCATTTTATTAAGAATTATGTAATTATCTAAATTTAATTTAACCTAATATATGAATGTATTTTTTAAAAGATTGGGTAAAGTACACTAATGGGTCCCTTGACTATATGGTAATATTTTGTTGAGTCTCGTGATTATTAAAGATTACAAAATGGTCCTCATCTATAGTGTGTTGCTTTGTTATGTTCCCTTACTATTAAAAGTTACAAAATAATCACTCGACTATTCATATCTTTCAAACTTTTTCTTTTCTATTAAAAATCGATGCTAATCTAAGATCGACGTTAACTTGTTGACTGAGATATGATAAAATATGATCACAAAATCTCAAACGACTAGCATATATCATCCAACATGTTAACATCTAACTCAGACGACCGCCAATTTTTAACGGAAAAGGATGAGTTTGGAACATATGAGTAGTCACGTGATCATTTTATAACATTTAATAGTCGATGAACTCAACAAAGCAACACCCTATATTCAAAGGACCATTTTGTAACTTTTAATAGTTAGAAGACTCAACAAAACATTATCCTATAGTTGAGTGACCATTCTTGTACTTTACCCTTTAAAATTTAATGATTTTAATTTTTTCCTGAGATTTTAATAATTTTAATTAAATATGGAAGGAGTAACAAATCCAGTTTCCCATTCTGGGGGACAATTGCAGTCCATTTCTCATGGCAATAATTACATTCTATGCAAACTGATTAGCAAGGCTGCATAAATAGTACGGTATATTTGTACAAAGCTTTTCAAAAGTTTCTTCACTTCGCCTCTTTTTTATTTTATATATTTACACCTTAGAGTTAATTAATTTAACATATTCATTTCAAGGTTGATTCATCTATTTGATTTTATTTGATTTTTTTTAAAGAAAATAGTTAAAAAATAGTGAGTACCATAAATATATATTATAGTGACGATTTTCTTAATCGAGTTTTTTTCCATTCACAATATTAAAGTTCATATTGATAATTATGGACATGTGCGTATAATATATAATGTAATAATAAATCATGATACAAAATTAAATGACCAATTATATTATATGTACTAATTAAGTGACTACACAAACTCATAGTTGATGATGTGTTTATTATATATTGGACTTAATAAAAAGTGTTCAAATTATATCTCTTTTTTCATTTGAGTGTCTAAACTTTTTTTCGATCAATGCTTGTGTCTAACGTTACCAACATTATTATTTTAAGTGCCTTTATCATAATAGACATTAAAAAATCCGTTAAAAATCAATCAACCATTCAAAATGTGACAGACACACGACATATTTATAATTTTTTAAAAAATTTATTTTAAAAAAATTTAAAATTATTATTATTCTAAGAAACCTAAAATTTTTCTAAAATCTCAAAAAAAAAAACTTAAAAGCATCAACCCCACTCGTCGGTCATCCCTCACCATTGTTGTCCCTGCCAGTTGCCTACCCACCTGTCATTGATCGTCATCTGTAGTCTCAATCTCCAAAATCTCAAAATCTCATATCATATTATTTTTTAAGTCAAGTGACCATTTTGTAAATTCTCATAGTTAGAATACTTAACAAAAAAGCATCCTACAATCAAAGGACTGTCTACATATTGTACCCTATTATTAAATCATGTATGGGTGTCAAAAGATGCGTGTAGAGTTATAATGATAGTTGGGTGGTGCAACATTCCAATGGTCGGTTGATTCCTTAGTGATTATTCTATTTATAGTTGTTTGGATAATGCGAAAATGAGAGAATAGAGTCACCCAAACATATTGATATTTCTTTTTCTAGTGCATTTTGAAGTTGGTTTCCACTAAGGATGGCTAGTGTTGGTGTAATTCTTATGAACATTCTAACCCTCAAAATTCCCATAAAATAAATTATTGATGCTCTCATTGACATACCATACATAATTGGATGGGACAACTTTCAAACAAAAATCATGAATTATGGGTCTTAAAAGTTTTTGGATCATTCAACTTGTAAAATTGTTTTTAATCTTTAAAGTCTGGTTTGGTATTAAATCAACTAGTTTGTTTTAATATGAAATTGAAAAGGTTTTCATGCCAAAATTGCATTAATCTATGATGAGAGAAATTAGTCTTAATCTCAAATGACACATTTAGTACCTAAACTATCAGTTTTGATCCATTTTAGTAACTTCAAAATTAGAGGTGGGTATACGGGCTATCCGCCCGTTTAGCCCGCGGGCTTTGACGGTGCGGGCTTAAACGGAGCGGGCTAAAAAGCCTGTATTCATAAACGGTTTTGAATTTTTAAGGCCCGCGGCCCGTTTAATAAAAATAATTTTAAATGCTTTAAATGCAATAAAAAATAATGTTTTAACTTACTACACGTTTAAAAATGATCGAGCAACTTGAAAAAGAAGGTAGCACCGTCAAAATAATAAATAATATTTAAATTATATTTTAAATAGCCAGAAATTATTATAAAATAATATTTTTTTTAAATTTTTTAATCATTAATATATATATAATGATATAATTACTTAAACTCAAATTAAAAAAAAATATTCACTTATATCACCAAATTGAAAAATAAATAAAACAATAACCACATTATACTTTTATAAAACACGATTATTCAAGGCTATAATATGAAGACACATAAGTGTCTGAAAGTAGAAATTCAAACATAAAAATTCAACAAAGTCAAACATTATACAAATCTAACAAGAAAGTTGTCAAGTGTTCCTAATAATTGTATTTTATGGATACTTTAGAGAAATACTAAAACATAATATGAAAATATAAAATAAAATACTTACAGTATAAGAGTAAATTTGAAAGATACAATTATACTAAAATTGATAAAATATAAGTCATTAATTTGTTAAAATATAATTATTTTGTACAAGTCTTTAAAAGTTGAAAAATATGTTTTCAATTTTTCTTTTACTTTTCTTTCTTATTTTTAATCCAAATATTATATGTCATGTGATATATTATTAGAATATCACGTGACTTTTTATAATTAAAGAACAAAATGGATAACATACTTCATGAAAAAAAATAAAGATCAAAATTAAATAAAAAAATCTTTAAATACCAAAATGATAATGATGTATATTTAAATGAAAAAATATCAAGCAACGGTAAAATTATGACAAACACCCTAATAAATTTAAGAATTACAATAGTTATAAGTAACATCATATTTATAGGTAATTTATTTTCTTTTTCTATAAAATTCTTTAAGTTTATTTTCTCTAAAATTTTATAAATTTTAAATTAAGCGGCCTTTAGCGGGTTTAACGGGTAGCCCGCGGTTATACCCATTAAACCCGCGGGTTTAACGGTCCGGGCTAAAAAAAACCCGCAATTTAAACGATCTTCAATTTTTGAGGCCCGAAGCTCGCACGGATCGCGGGTTAAATGGGTAGCCCGCGGGCCTTAGCCCATATACCCAGCTCTATTCAAAATCATACTAAAGTTTTAATTTTTGTTTCATTTTAATATCACTATTCAAAATTTAACGTTAAGTTTTGACCAAAAAAATTGAAACTTTAGGTACTAAAATGGACCACAACTGATAGTTTAGGTACTAAATGCATCAAGTTTTTAACGGTGGGGCTACTAAAATGAAACAAAAACTAAAAGTTATGTATGATTTTGAAAAAAAATTGAAAGTTTAGATACTAAAACATACCAAAACTAATAATTTAATTACTAAATATGTAATTTACCCAAAAATCAAAGCTTTCTATGTGGAGTGAGTGTAGGATTGTGGACCATTCTAAAAGTATTGATCTTAACAATTTTAAACCATGAACCACTAACAAATCATAAAATATCAATCATTGCTACTACTTCTAAATAACTCTAATATAAATATTATTTTAATAGTTTAGGGTGATTATACTTTAGTATAGGTTTAGAATTTTTTTATTTATTGATAATGTACATATATTTTTATATATAACTATTCGAACTCAAATCTTTTAAGTAAAATAATATTTTTTTTTATCACTAAAATCATTAAAATATCATTATTTGTTTGTAGGGAAATGAAAAAGGGTTGGCTTTACCTACCTACAAACTATATAATATAGTTTAGTATTCAAGTTGCATCCTTGATTGTAAATAAAATTAGCTAACCATTATTCTCATATATAATGGGGTAAGGGGTAGTAGGCTGCCCCCAACATCAAGTTAAGAACCTTGTGTTCTATCAACTGAGCTTGATGGTCATTTTGGTAATTATAATATACTATTTTTGTGTTTGATTTTGCAAACCTTTGAATCATCCTACACGTCATGCACCATTATTATTGTTTTTTAAAAATATTAATCATAGACTCTTTGTGGAATGATGATGATATTCGATCATTAGAAACGAGATTTGTGTAGGTTTAGATGAGGTTCACAAATTGGAAAATATGTTGGAGGCGTTTCTTGGATGAACCAAATCCCATTCCTTCTGGATTTGTGTGTTAACCAACCTTTACCTTGTTGATGAGATCATATTATTTGATTTACTATATGCTAAAAATGTATCAAATATGAAGCATAGCTTTTGTTGTACAAGTAAAAATAGTACACATTACTAACGATCATTTGATCTAATGCAATGAAATATCAAATTTCTTAAATAAGATTAGGAGTTTAAATTCTGACGTATGCGAACTAAGATAATTAAGTTGAAAGAATTACTGTATATTGAAACTCTGTAGTACTTAATCTAAATTATATGATTGATTATAAAAAAGCATAGATTTTAATTAGTTGTGTTCTTGCACTCTCAATGTAAGCTTCTCCCCCTCCCCTGTACCATTAATGGTGTTATTATTTGAATTAATATATATATATATATATATATATATATATATGCAAAAAAATAATTTTATTAATTTAATGTAAGTATAAGACAACATCTGTTTAAAGATAATTCTCAATCATTTGATATTGAACGCTCACACTCCTGACATTCATGGTGGCATTAATGGTGCTCGAACCAGATACCTCATGGAATAAAACATTTGCTGTAAAAAAAAGTTAGTTGGTCTAATGGAATAATACATTATATTTTTTAAGTAAGATTAGAAGTTCAGGTCCAGACAATTATAAATGAAATAAATTTAGTTAGAAAAATTATACATATAATAGACTTTTGTAAAATCTGATGTAGATTAGTAAATTAAATGTTAATTAAAAAAATGTTTTATACTTGCTCGTTATATTGTTTTCTATTTTTTAATATAATATAATCACCTTGATAATAATAAGAAAATGATTGTTTTCCTCCCATGGACCTGATTTGTAACCCAAATTAGGGCGTAGTTGGGTTGGGGTTTGGACTCTGGGCTGAACTTCAAAAAAAAAATCAAATATTAGATTTTGGATATTCTATTATTCGAGTTAGTTATCTTCATTTATTCAGAAATATATATTTATATATTGAAATGTGATATCAGTTTAGTTAGTTTTTTTTAATATTTTTTAATATTAATTTAATAAAATCATATATTTGATAGATTTGAATATTTTACGAATGTTATATTTGATTTAGAAGTAAATCTAGTAATAATGTCGAATGGATTTTAGTTTATTAATATTATTATTGGTGTAATATATAAGAGAATGTGATTTCGAGTACATTTAAACGTATATTATTCTTTGATTTATGGGTGGGAAAGGATTTAGATAGTCTCTTTCTCGAAAACCTATTTATTATTATTTTGTATCTTTGATTTTTTTTTATATTTATTAAACTGTTGGGTATACTCAGAGATGGACAATTGACTTGAATTTGATGAATTTTGGTTTAATTTAATAGGATTAGAGTTTTGTTTGAAAAACAAGTTTGAGTTTTTTCTTAAGAATAAATTCGAGTTTAAGTTTAGGGTGAAAAAGTCAAATCTGATTCGACCCGAGAATAATAATATCATTGACTTTTATACATTTTGAGACAAATTGCTATAATATCAATCTCTTTATATTTTTATAATTAGATCCTATTCTATATAATAAAAATAAGTTTTTTTTACATATATTTGTGTAGCGTAGGTTTGGGTGAGAACATTTATTTTAAAAATAATGTCAAAATTTGAGTTGGGTAAAATATTTCTAAACTTGAATTAGATTAAATGATAAGGGAGTATCACATTCAGATTAAGATTGGATGGGTCATAATTTGACCCCAATCAACCCATACACATTCCTAAATATACCCAACTATCGCTTTACTATATATATCTAACATATTTTTTTAATCAACACGTATTAACTATTGAGTAATTAAATGAAAAGTTTATATAATTTAAATATCTATTTTAACAAAAATATTTTAAATATTTACACAAAAAGAAATGATTTAAATAATTATGTAAATAAAAACATTTTAAATATTTAAATAAAAAGATATTATATCTTTAAGTATTCGTTTTCAAAATAAATTATAAAAATAATTAATCCTTAAAATTAGTTCCATTTCCGGGCAGGCCAAGCTCCACGGTCTCTTTCACGATGAATTGGTGAGTAGGCTGCCCGTGTTGCCCGATTCCGAACTGAAAAAATGACGGGCAGTCACTCCCCATCCCCAGTTCTCTCTCTTCCCCTTCCTCCATTTTTCTTCTGCTATATCTTTTCTTCCCTCTCCAGGTCTACTTGATCACGATCCGACGGTCCAAAATAAAAGCTTATCCTTTAGCTTGTTTTCTTTGCTTTTAGTGCTGCAAAATCCTCAGATCTACTGTGGCTTCCTTCCAACGCTTATACTTTTCGCTTGTTTCCTTTGCTTTTAGCTCTGCGAATCCGCAGATCTACTCTCTCCGCCCTCTGATCTCCGTTTCTCGGTAAGTTGCTTTCCTCGTGTCTTCTCCTTTCGAATTTAGAACGTTTTCGAATCTCCTTAGTCTTTAACTAATTTCAGTTATGCCACTTTTCTTTTCATAAGAAAAGGCTTATTTTTACGAAAATCAACTCTCCGCCGGCGAGTTTCGTTCGTAATTAAAGGTTCTCTGTTGTGTGTGTGCGCGCGCGCTTTTGTGTTTTGGTTCGAATTTGTGGTGATTTTACTTCTAAAGGAACTTCGTTTTAAGTATAATTCCCGCTATTTTCTTATTTTGATAATTTTGCACTGTGGGAGAAATATTTACTTTTTAAAAATCATAATATTTTGAAATTTCGTTATGCTTTTGCTAGTCCGTACTGTACTCCGTAGGGATGAAGTTACAGATCTAACGGCTGACACAGCTCCAGCGCATATCTCGCGGTGGGAATTCTTTTTTCTGTGCAGGTTTCTTTTAGATTTATCGTTGGCCGTAGTGTGAAACAGAGAAGCTGACCTTAGTTCAATGGCGATTACGGTTAGTCACGTCACGCTAACATGCGCCGGTGAAACTCTAGCTATCATGTTCGTTTCGGCTCTCACCAAAACACACCTTTTGGCTCTGGTAACTTAGCTTTTCTTTTACTATTTGTTTATTTTTCTAATACAGTCTTCTCCTGACCATGGCCTTTACTTTCATGATATTTTTCTGCTACGGGTTGCTCAGTTTTTTGCTTATTAGCCATTGTAGGATTCCCCTGTTCAGGAACCCTTTTTTCTCTTTAGTAAATACATAATTTTATATTAAAAATAAATATATATTTGAGAAAATACTAAATATATATTTTTTAAAATATATTCTTTGTGCTTTTTCTTGCTAAAAGTATTTGATTCCACCACCACCACCACCACCAAGAATTTGCTTTGTTTTGCATTAGATTCCTGCTAAGATGCGCGGTTGTTGTTGGGGGCCGAGATTTCATTTTAATACGAAATAGATATAAGCTTAATATTCGTAATAAGAAGAATTAAATATACCGTATGAACTATATTTTTATTAAAGATTAAAAATATCCAAAAATAAATCGTCGCCTCAAAAGGATTTTTGTTATTGTTATTGGAGGTAAGCTGAGTAACGAAACTGAGAAAATTAAAAAATTGATACGAACTGAGGAAAACGATTCGGTTCGTTTTGGTTTGACTTTAAACGGTTCTGTTTAAAGGCTTCATTTTTTTTATTCGGTTCAGTTCGGGTTTTCCATATGAAATCTATTTGTTCCATATTGAACTGAATAGACAATTTTTGTAAAAAAAATTATAGTTTCAAGTGATTTTTTCATTGAAAAACCGATAAACCAAACCGAATCAAAAAAATCGGTTTCAGTTTTTTTCGATTTTTTAATTATTCGGTTTCAGTTTAAATATTGAAAAATCATTTATTTCGGTTCGATTCAGTTTTTGATAAAAAATAGAACGAATCGAACCGAACACAACCCTAATTGGAGGTGTCTAACATGCACAGTTTCGGTATTGATAACCTGCGCTTTTAGCTGGGGAAGATAGATAAATATTAAATCTAGGTGCCATATCACGCTTGTTTTCTAAAATACGAATAGCCAATTTCTTTTTTATGGAATCGAATATTCCTCGGATAATATCCTTGTCAAATCTAGGTGCCACATCACGCTTTTTGTTTGGTATTTCTTAACTTGGTTTTTGTTTACAACTGATTATGTAATCCTACTTTTTATGTCAAAATCTTAATGGTGATATTTATTTAATTATTATTTAAGTTAATTGTATTATACGTCTTTAAATTATAATCTTTATTTTAAATTGATTTTTAAGTTTTTTAATATTTTAATATTATCCTTAAATTATGATTATCATTAGTTCTCAAACTTTTGAATATTTTAATTTTATCCTCAAACTACGACTTTCATTCTAAATTGGTCCTCAAACTTTTTGAATATTTAAATTTCATTCTAAATATGTATATACTAATTACACCCTTTGTTAATAAAATCATTAGGTCAAATTATATTATTATATGTTTGAAAAAAATAAAATTTAAGTTAAACTATGGTTGAAACTAATTATATATTTGGATGAATTCGGGGATGAAATTAGAAGATTCAAAAGTTTAGGGATTAATTTAGAATGCGGATTCTAGTTTGAGGATGAAATTGATATGTTCAAAAGTTCAAAGAATAATTTAGAATAAAAATCATTATTTGATGATATAATTAGAATATTCAAAAGTTCAAGGACCGAGAACATGCAATTATTAGAATTATATTTATATTGTAACTAAGAACCTTAGCTTTGCTTTGATGTACTCTATGTTTTTTAGGAATGGTAACGGGACGGGTTCGGGGTGGGTTTTGCTTGCCCCGTCCCCGAAATGAATCTCCATCCCCGACCCGATCCTCGTCGGGTTTTTTATCGAGGCGTCCCGTCAAGATTTTTTTGCCCCGACCCCGAACCCAACCCGAAATATTATACTCAAACCCGAACCCAAAAATATTATATATATAATTAATATAAAATATATAAAATATTATATATATAAAAATATAATATATTATATATATAATCGGGGCGGGGATACCTTGCCCCCGTCCCCAAACTCGACCCGATATCATTCAAACCCGACCCGAATTTGACCAGGTTTCGGGTTTCCCCGTCGGGTTCGGTCATTATGCCATCCCTACTATGTTTTATAGGCTAAAAAGTTTTTCATGGTTATAACTGCTAATGTAGCTCTGCTTTAAACCGTGCTGTGAATACATTTTTATTTTTTTGTATTGGTTCCAGAACTCCTTTACGTTGCTGCTGGGCGACCACTCACAAAAACAGCCCAAGCCGAAGGACGCTGACGGGGAAGATGACAATGACGATAATGACAATGGGGGTGATGAGTTCGGAGATGGTGAAGAGGATCTGTCCTCGGAAGGTGGGGAATACGGCAACAATGGTAACAGCAACAATAACAACCCGAAGAAGGGACCTGAAGGTGGCACAGGTGGGGCAGAACAGAATGGAGAAGATGACGAAGACGACGGCAGCGACGACGGAGATGGTGAAGACCCGGAAGATGACGACGACGATGATGATGGAGGTGAAGATGACGAAGAGGATGTTGAAGGAGTGGAAAGCGAACAGGAGGAGGAAGAAGACGAGGAAGCTCTTCAGCCACCAAAGAAAAGGAAGAAGTAAATTGGTGATAGATAAGTTGAAGCCTCCCTTTGTTATAGGTAAACTTGTTCATCTAACATTATAATCTTTTATTTAGGCATCGAGGAGGCTGTTTAGGGTTAATGTGTTTGCGCATATATATCACTTGCATAATTAGAGTAACTACTTGGAATCAATTGGAAAACAACGTGTATGATTCCTCCAGCCGTTAGTTCTCATAAAAAAGTTGATAGATATCATAGTTTTGCTAGCATGATTGTTTCAAAGATCTATCACTATATTATCTTTTGGTTAAAATAACTAGTTTTGCATATATTTAAATCGATCTCAATGATAAAAAAAGAAGTGAGTTTCTAATTTGAAATCATTGACTCAAACAATCACGTTTTAATGATATATACACATTGTCAATAATTAAAAAAAATTCAGACATGTATTATATTATAATTCTCCATACTATTAAAAATCGTAACCCTATACGGTTGATTATCGAAAGAAGCAAAACTTGTTTTCGAAATCAATAGTACACCACCTTGAAGTGGACAACATTCATTTAACACGATATCTTAAAAATCTTTGGATTATAAAGTCTCTCCAATCATGTTATTGTGAGACAAAATAGATCAACCTTGTCTTTTAAAGATTAAATCCAGATGATCTATAAAGTAGACTCATCCAACCATAAATAAGTCTTGATAGTCTTTGAACCAAACCAAACCAAAGCATCTCTAATATGGTTTCATAGTTTACTTAATGATTGAAAGTCTTTAGAACATGTATTACCACTTATAATCACCTTCGATTAATAAAAAAATTAAATTCGAATATCTCAATACATGGTTTGAATAGTTATCTAAACTAGGGTAATTAGGGATGACAACGGGTTAGGTTAAGGTCGGGTTTTTGGTCAACCCATCTCGACCTGATCTGAAATTTTTATATCATCCACCCGACTCAAACTCGACCAGAAACTTTAGAGTATAAATTGACTCTTCCCAACTCGACTCGATATAAAACAAATATTTAATTAAAAATAATACTTTTATGAAAATTATATTATTATCCTCAAATTAAGTCGGGTCGAAATTTTCTCATCTTCTACCAAAACATGATATGACCCGTCGGATTCGGATTAAATTGCCGTCCTTAAGGTGGTGTTTGGTTAGCTGGAATGTTTCTGAGGGAATTGGAATCTGTGAAGGAATTTAAATCTGTAGGAATTGGAATATGAATCTGAAACCTGTTTGGTTGGCAGGAAATTGAATTGGAATCCAATTCCATATTCTGTTTGGTTCGCAGACATGTCAGATGAATTTGATTTCAGTAATGTAAAATGACAGAATTGCCCTTCTTATTTTTTTTCTCTTAATTTTAGTTTATTTTATAACTTACATGTAGCAATATATTATAAAAATTTAAAAAATATTAAATTTTCGTTTTATTGATTGATTATTCATTTCAATAAATTATAAAAATCATAAGTTAAAATCATCCCAATTAGGGATGGCCATGGGTTGGGTTGGGTCGGGTTTTTGGTTCACCCGACTCGACCCGAGAACAAGGGAACCTCCACCCGAGACCCGACCCGACCCGAAATAATAAAAAATATTTTTATTCAATAGAAACAGTGACTTAATTGAAAAAAAATATATATAGAGGGGTATTATTGTAATTATTCCTAAATATATAAGGTAAAATCATATATATTTTTCGGGTCGGGTCGGGTATTTTTCACCCTAAACCCGAACCCGACCCAAATATCACACTTAAAAAAACCCGACCCGACCCGAATATCACACTTAAAAAAACCCAACACAAACCTGACCCGAACCCAAATTTTTTTTAAAAAAAATCAGTCCCGATCCCGATATTTTTTTTTAAAAAACCAGACCCGAATATCAAACTTAAAAAAATCCAACCCGACCCGAACCCGAATTTTTTTAAAAAAAAATCCGACCCGAATACCAAAAGATTGATGAGGATAGTATGGTCAAATTTCGCATTCCCTCCTCTAAAAGATTTCAATTCCATCATGTTATGGATGTAATTTACTTTCCCTCCCTTGATGAAATTGTATTCCAATTCTCCCTTTGAAAACTTGAACCAAACATGAGAAAGTGATAGAATTGGATTTTAATTCCCCATAATTCTAAGGTATTCCAGTGAATCAAACCCTACCTAAGAGTAATCAAAGTTTTTTTAAGAAAAGTATAAAGCTGAGCATCCTAACGGTTGTGTTGAGTAACAAAAGAGCCCATAAAGTGGAATTTGGGTTGGTATTGGTATGCGCATTTGCTTGGCTTTAAGATACAATGAATGTGGACATGTTTTTCCTTCTAGAATTAGGTCACTAAAAATCTCAGTTAGTAAGCCTAGGGATTAAAAGAATAAAAAGGTGGAGTTTCTGTAATGAAAAGACACGCCAAGAGTAATGTCCGAAAGTGAAGCACTACCTTTAAAGCCATTATATTCTCAATGTTCTTTCAGTCTTTGGTCAGAAATTAATCCACCAGGCTCTCCACTCAGCCTGATACATTGAACCTAGACGCATTTCAACAGAGTGGAATACTATTTATATTATCCATTTCCTGTCTCGTCGATTGTTTTATGTTCTGCCAAATCAATTACTATTTCAAGCTAGATTTAGACATGAGAGATCTTAGAGCTTTAGAAAACTTGAGAAATGACCAAATTTATTTTCTTGTTTTTTAAGGGTAAAGTACACAAATGATCTCCGATTATAGTATATTATTTTATTATTAAAAATTATAAAACGATATCTCAACTTTAGAGTGTTGTATTGTTGAGTCACCCAACTATTAAAAATTACAAAATGATCAGTTAACTATTCATAAGTAATTTCAAACTCATCATTTTTTCGTTAAAAAGTTGAAGACTATCTGAGCCGAATGTTAACATGTTGACTGGAATATGATAAAAAAACATATTTTAATGTTATCTATTGGCACCTCCGTTGCTTTCAAACATTGGGTCGACGACATAATGTAAACGGAGAGTCAATCCAAAAAATACATCTCAAACGGTTCTGGGATCATATTTTATCATGTCTCAATCAACATGTTAACGTCTAGCTCAAAAGACCACAAATTTTCTAACGAAGAAGGGTAAGTTTGGAACATGTGTAGTTAAGTGACTATTTTGTAAGTTTTAATAGTTGAAAGACTTAACAAAGTAATACCCTATAGTCAAAAAGACGGTTTGTATACTTACTTTTATTAAAATTTATTTTGTTACTAACATTTTATGTGAAATAAAACAAACCCTAAATCCATTTTTAAAACCTAATAACATAGATCAAAGAAAATGAAATTATAGTACATCACAACCGGTGTTTATTCAAGCTTTTTTTCTTCATAGAGTTGCAACATTAATTCTTATTATCATATGTCTTTTTAAGCATATTGATATGGCACACAGATAAAAGAGAGCACACCTTGCATTTTTCAAACTTATTAGATATGCCGTATTTAGATGGAAAATGAGGCCATTGCTTCGCCAATGCTTAGGAAGACCCTTCCTCCAATTTTGGGCACAAAGTTGGCCAACTTCAACTTGTCAATAACTTGCCACCTAGGGTTTGCAATAGCCAGCTGCAATAATATAAAGTATGAATATTAATATATAACACAGGTTCGATTAAACTCTAAATCTTAAACCTTAAATCGACTCGAAAACAACGTAGAGTTATATATACTTTGATGCCATTGGAATCGAGGTTCTTTTGCAGTTCATCCATCGAAGCGATCCCCGATGTATCAATGTCCATCAAATCTATACCATTCAATGAAAAAGGGAAAAAAATAAAACCAGAAATATTCAATAATCTCTTCGAAAAAACAAATCTGCTAGTTCTCAAAAATCTTACTGGAAATGTCAAGAATTACTATTTGAATAGTCTTTTCTGCATTTCCCAGTTTGCAGTCCTTTTCTTCTTCGATAACCCATTTCATAATCCTGAAAAAGAAAGAGAGAAAAAAAGCATCATGTCTCTTGCTTATGATCTTCAAGCATTTGAATTAAGTGTTGTGTACCTTTGCCTGACAAAATTGGCGTTTGCAAAACACAGTAGTGCAGATTTGAGACGCATGATTAAGACACCTGGAGTCTTGACAGCCATTGGATATTGATTGACATCACCAAACATATCACTTCCGGGTAGCCTTCCGAGTGTTTCGGTGCCTGGTCGAATCGACACCAGAATTATCTTTGCAAATGAAATTGTTACCTGCACAGGACATGTAAGAGCTATGTGTATGGATGAACATTGAAAATGGCAAAAGCTTAGTGGAATGCATGACATTTTCGAAGGCTTCAACACCATTCATGTCAACTATCTCATGACCCGAAACCTTTCTGGTTTATTCGAGATAACGACTTTCTGGTTTATTCGAGATAACGAATGTTCAGGATTGAATTCTGACGTTACATATCGAGTAACACGATATGTTCAGGATATGAACCTCTGTTTGTGTTTATAATTATGTCGTGCTTGAGTGGGGTTTAGAGTTAGTAGATGTTACAGCTACAAGAAGGCCAATCTCCACAGTTGCGAACAGCACTCCCAGGAAGGCTCCAATGCAAGCGAGGAAGTCTAGTTTATCGACCTTCCAAATGTTGTATGCTTCGTTGACGTCGATAAGCCCCGGCAGTGCCGACAGAATGATCGAAGCGAGGATCGTGACTGGGGTGTAGTACAACAGCTTTGTAAACAATTCCAATGATATGAACACCGTGATCGCCATCACGACGTTCGATATCATGGTTTCACAACCGGCACTGAAATTCACTGCTGTGCGCGAAAAGGAACCTGCGATGATTTTACTCGAACCCAAGTTAATTTAAGTTATTTGAATGGTCATATGTGTCACGGTTCGATGTTCGAAACATGATGAATTACCGGTTGCGACGTAGCAAGATGTGAAAGAACCGATGATGTTCATGAATCCCATGGAGACCATTTCTTTGTTTCCGTCGAGGTGGTAGCCTTTTACGGCTGCAAAAGACCGACCAACTGCAATTGCTTCCTGAGATTGACAAAAAAACAGAAAGTTAGTAAAGATTGAGGATATAAGATGTTCTGAATTCGGATAAGTCACCAACCGTGAGTGCAATTATGGCTACAATCAGACCAGTCTTAGCCACTTCCCCAACATGTGGTCCGTTGAACTGCAACTGATGAACTGAACTTGGATTTAAGCCTCCTTTGATGTGTTTCACGATCTTAACTCCGTGTTCATCGGCTTTGGTAAGGAAGACGATGAGAGTTGCTAACACGACGGATACCAAAGGAGCAATGGCCGGCAACCAGAAGAGTTTCCTGTTCTTTTTACCCTGACATATAAAATCACAAAGTCGAAAACCATTTAAACAAAGATTTCGAGCTTAAATAAAGCCAAGATTTGAGGACAAAAAATGTTTTCTTCTTACCAAAAATCTTGTGATTAAGATGAATATGAGGAAAGAACATCCGAGTATGAAGTTATAGGGATTCCACTGCAGGAAAAAAAAAGCTAAAGGATTTTAACTGGAACTTGATTTTAATAAATTCAAGAACTCATATGAAAGCTTGTAAAGTGAATTTTAACAGTACAGGATGATGGAAGGAACTCCAAAGGGCTTTCAGTACAGAGATAACATCGGTCTTGTTTGTAAAGTGAGTGATTCCAAGTAATCCTTTAAGTTGTTGAAGACCAATTACAATGGCGGCACCCGCCATGAATCCGACAATAGCAGCACGCGAAAGAAAATCGACAAGGAAACCCGACCTGTAAAAATCACGATAGATATATATATACATATATATATCTGATACGCATGAAATCCGACAAGAAAAATAAAGGCAGCTTGAAAGTGACACAAACCTGAAGAGTCCAAAGGCAGCTTGGAAAGTACCAGCAAAGAAAGTTACAGTGAGCACAAGTTTTGTGTAAGCAACGGGATCAGCCATGGGATCCTGAAGCTTCTGAACCATCGATGATAACAGCAGCGAAACCACGGCCACCGGTCCGATCGCTATCTCCCTCGAAGTTCCCATCACGGCGTAAATGAGCGGCGGGACAACACTCGTGTCTGATACATGAAATCGATATAATCAAAAGATCTTTCAGTCGACACAGAAAACATAGTAAACATTTTTTTTCAAGTAGCAGCCTTACAGAGGCCATATTGAGGATCAAGTTTCGCCAAAGTCGCATATCCAATACTCTGAGGAATGCAGAGGCTTGCAAGAGTTAGACCGGCCAGCAAATCGTGCTTGAACTGTTTTGCTTTGTAGTTCTGAGACCAACAAAGGATGGGGAACGTTGCTTTCAACATGGAAAAGAGTCCATGTTTCAACCCGGACTGCATGTTGAGAAATGGGACCTTTTTCCTCCAGGAAACAGCGGTGCCAATGAGCTCTTGGCTGAGTCCCGGCGGCCTGGGGGTGTTGAGCACCCACTGGAGCCTTTCCACACGGTCGTGTCTCCCAAGCTCCACCATTTCTTCGTCTGCTGTTGTGGTGTGGCTCTGTGGGAAAGCCATGGGTTTTGTTTGAAGTGTTTGGGGTAACCCAAAAAGCCTATCTGTTCTCAGGAGTTGTGATTAGCTTTGAGCCTTATACAGCTTGATTAGGCATTGATTTTATAGATGCCAAATGAGGGATGATGGATCACTGGCCTGTGGCATTAGTGGAGAAAATAAAGAGACCCATTTCTACATTATATATATATATATATATATATATTATTTAAGTTAAATACTTGGTATCAGAGTCAGTAAAAAGTAATGTTGTCTAATGTTGGTATGATTGCAAAAGATGCAAAGGCAATGGACTATATTGACGACTACACCGAAAAAGCTCACTCAAAGATACCATTTTCAAAGGTATTTCTGAAGACAGAATATGTTCTTCCCGACCCTTTATTAAGTGTAAATTTTATTTCTTGTTGTAATTGTTTAGCTTTTGGTTTTGATAATCAAATTTATTATTTAAAATTGCCGTCTTTTTGTAATAAAATAATCAATATCCCGCCAGCCATAGCAACACTCGAGGACTTCTGTTTCACTCCACCCACACTCCTTTGGTGCACGCCATGATATTAGCCTACAGTGCTTCTCCTTCTTTACTTGTACCCCGACCGTTGCCCATTCAACGCCTTACAATAATTTTGTTTCAGAGCATTCGGATTATTTTTCTCCTTCGTGATTTTAAAGTATGTCTTGCGAATGGTGAAGATGCATTGTAATTATAACACGAGTGGATTTGGAAGAAGCTCGATTAGGGTTAGATAAGACATATTCGACATTAATACTAGAAAAAAAATAATATTAAAAGTCAAAGGTCCTATCACAATTACATTTGTATTTATCGATAAAATTTAACAAGATGTGTAAGAAAAAAGAATGTCGTTGTATTATGAAAAAATTAGAGAAACTGCACATGATGAAAACCTTAACTAATAAGTTGATGCGTATAAAGCAACGTCTTTACTCTCATCGTTTGGCAGAAGGTATGTCACTATTGGATCATTCAATTATCTTTCAAAAATATTATCTTTGATTTAAAAATCATTGAGGTTAAGTACGACAAAAATGATTCAGGGTTAATAAGCTGGGCGGTTAATATGTTGATTGAGATGTGATAATCGTTTAGATTTTAGGATCTGATTTTATCATATCACAATCAGCAGGTCAACGTCCAGCTCAGACTGTCATTAATTTTTTAACAAAGAAAATGGGTTTAGAACATATGAATATTGGGATGACTATTTCAACTCGAATAAATAGAATTTATCGAACTGATTGAATAAGCTGAATTTTGTACATTATTGAGAACAATCTAGTACGTGGGATATAATTAAAACACCTGTAAATTGCACTGAAATAATTGATCTCCCATAAAGTCAATTGTTCAAGTTCTTTATTCCTTCACCAACAAACACATTGGAGACGATGCTCATAAAATAATTGCTATATCATACATTTAGTTACTTTTATCATTATCTTCGTTGACGTCGTCGTACCCATCATTATATTAATATAAACATTATTATAATACTAAATTATTAGAATTATTGATGGTAAGATTCAGGTTATGACTGTTGTAGGTTTTTTTTTTTATTTGGATAAAAATTGTATAAAGGAAAAATTATAAACTACGAATGGTATATGGCTTTGGTGGTATGAAGAATATAAGAAATAGAGAGATTATTTATATGTTTAGTTATGTGTAGTGATTTATATACGAATCTTTACTATTAGTGTCAGATCTAACAATAGGTTACGTAGATCTATCAATAGTCACATTATATGATCATAGTTGGTCTATATGTATATGCATAAACAGAAGACTCTCGATGTTTTCGATCAAACAAAATGATATAAGTGGTCTTTGTATTTTTTTTAAAAATTAATACAACCCTCGTATTATTTTTTGTCATTGTGGCCCTTTAACTCATAAAACAAATCTAATGTGACTCTTTGATCAACGTTTTTCATCGTTTGACCGTTACATTGTTGACATGGTTGTTCACGATACTAATATGACAGTCCACGATGTTGACGTAATAATCTATCTGCCATATTTGAGCTATCTATTTAGCTTATCTATCATATTATCCGTCACATTATTAACCATCGTGAATTATCGTGTCAGCACCGTAGACTATCACATCAACACCGTGAACTGTCACTTCAGCACTATAAAGGTCAACGACAAAAATCATATTAAATTGTTTTTAAATTATAGGGATATCTGATGTATTTTTACCCAAAAAATAATAATGAAAAGGGATTCTATCTGCTGCGAGGACAAGATCCAAAATTTATAACTAGTGTCAGAAATAAATTATCTTCTTTAATTATTGAATAAAAATCAAAACCAGAAATGTAGATGAGTCGATTTATACAGTATGAACATCATTGTTTTCAACTTCCAACACATAAATGTTTCCAAGCATATATCCTTATGGACATCACATTTTTTTCTTGCAATTTATTATGGCTATCACAATTTACATTGACACTGCGTTTTCTTTTCTTTTCTGGTATTTTCAAGTTACTGGAACCCAACGTGATGCGTGTACTGAGAGTATGCTTCCGACTGCATCGCGATCGGGGCTCGTGTGACGGATGCAGGTATATCGAATCCATCGACAAGCTCCCCTGCAATGTTTCTCACTCGGAAACACAGGTAATCTGTGAGCTTGTGGATTGCCTGCATAAAGCCGACAAAAAGAGTTATATTAATGAAACACAAGTACTTCTATACTTCTGATTAAAACTGTATACCTTAGCTTTGTTAGGCGCAACATAATCGACGTTACGGTAAGTTCCTATGTCGTTCAAGATCCGATCCAGGGCATAAAGATCGCATAGGAGTTTTAGAGCAGCTCGATACTTGAATCAGGACAACTGGAAGTTTAAATTCAAGCTAAGTTAGGAAGTATGCAAATGGCAAGTAGAAAAGAAAAGGAATGAATTCGGTTCAGAGTTTAGGAAGTACTTCTTCACAGCTTTGATAAACCTCGCGAGGATGACAGACTCGATATGAGACTCTGCAAGTGTTAGAAGGTGATTCTGGCATCGATTCCAAGCGCCAAAGCTGCCAAGAGTTTTCGAGTGTTTCCGGAGCCGTGCTGCCGCACTTTGAAGGAGTCTCGAGGTCCGGTACTAAAAATCAGATCATATAAATCTTAGTGTTACGCTTTATTCCGACGTATAATAACCGATATAACACTTACCCTGAAGGCATCCAACTGGAATTTAGGGTCTCGCAAGTGATCCGTGCTTTCCCATCGAGCAATTATCGGGTTCGGCTGCGACAAGTACAGGTTCATAGATTCCCTCAAGTAGTTCCATGTGACTGAAAGCGTACCACCTTGGAACTTGTCTTTGTATTGCTTCAATAGATCCGCTGCTACCTATAGACCCCATTGAAAAGTCTCATGAAATTTTAATCTAAAAGCAAATTCAATGTTGAATTTATTAGGGGATTTGTCGGAAACCTGTTGCAGAAGTACTGTGTTGTCTCCTTCGAATGTCTGGAAAATGTCGTGATCGTTTCTCAAGCTGCCGATCCGGTTGACAGCAGCGTATCCGTGGCCTCCGCAGGCTTCCCTGCAGGTACCTAATGACTTTGCAGTATATGATGTTACATAAGCCTTCAGTCCAGCAGAAAGCGCATGGACATCGGCAACAAGTTGTTCATCATGAATCTTCTTCATCTCTGAATACTTCTCCACCAAATACTGAGTAGCGAAATGAAATGCATATGTTGAAGCCAGCATCGGCATAAGCTTGTGCTGCTGCGATTGATAATCGAGAATGCTAACTTCAGGTTGTTCCGCAGGACCGAATTGCTGGCGTAGTAACGAGTACCGGACCGCTATAGTGACCGAAACCTTGAGGAAACCAACTGAAGAATATGCAAGGCCAACCCTCCCACCTACTAGCTCACCTAACATAGCAGCGAAACGTTTGTTTATAGTAGGGAGGCTACTTGTGTACTTTCCATCTCGAGAAACATCACCGAATCGGTTAAGAAGATTATCTCGGGGGATTCGAACCGAATGGAACCGCAGCGCTCCGTTATCGACCCCATTCAAGCCGATTTTGTGGCCGCAATCTTGGATTTTGATTCCAGGTGAGTTTCTAAATCCCGTATCGGAACAATGAAGGCATGTACTCCCATGTCGGAAACCTTTTTAGAGTCGTGAGTTGGTAAGATGAGATTAGCGAAAACGGACGCGAACTTGCCGTGAACCGCAGCATTGCCGATCCACCATTTGATGGCCCCATCATTCGGCGTGTCGATGATGAATTCATCTGTAATTGGATCAAACGTTGCCGTTGTCTGAAGACCTTGAACATTTGATCCTTTTAAAAATCACAAAAATTGATCGTTTAGTGGTTCATATTATATATATCCGCTCAACTCCATTCCGACCCGAAATCTAATCATCTTTAAATGATGTCGAATAATAAATATAGGGTAAATTATACGTTTAGTAATTAAACTATCAATTTTAATTATTTAAGTATCTAAATTTTTATTTTTTTAATCATACCTAATGTTTAGTTTTTGTTTCATTTTAGTACACATTCAGAATTTAAGGTTAAGCTTAAAAAAATGAAGTTTAGGTACTAAAACTAGGAATTCAAATTGCGATCGCATTTTCGATTGCGTCGCGTTTATCGCAATTGTGGACATAGCGAGCACTATTACGGTAATTCTGGGTATCACGCGGTCATACAATAACAGTCGCGGAGGGCATCGCTTCCGCCAATGTTGGATGCAAAGCATACCTATAGTGAGCACGTGCTCACCCTAGAATATGAATTTCTCTATATTAATTGTCCATTTTATTATGGGTAACCACCCTAAAATTTTATTTGTACCTACCGTATAGAAACTTTTTCAATAATTAATGTGTGTGACCACCTTAAAAATTTTTTTTGGATCCGTCACTGACTATTGCTTTATAAAGGTCACTATGACAGTCGTAGACCGATATTTAAATCCCTAACTAAAAACAAACCAATATTAATAATTTAAATACTAAACACGTTAAATTTTTAATGATGAGTATTAAAATGAAATAAAAATTAAACGTTATGTATAACTTAAAATAAAAATAAAAAATTAAATACTAAAATATATAAAAACTTATAATTTAAATACTAAAACTCATAATTTACCTACAAATATACTAGTGTTTCTTACGTAAGCAAAAGTGTTCCTTTGAAGAAGAACAAATATAATATGGCAAATTATCCAAAAAAAATGGCAGCTTTTTCAAAAAATATATATATATAATATGCAGCACCATTGACAATGAACAGAGCAGACGATTTTTTATTTTGGATTTTTTTCAATAGGTACCGCAAATTGACTTTAATTATATTTCATCATTATCTTATCCCAAACCGACAATCAAAATCAACACGCGGTCTGAACGCAGACATGTCTATGCTGGTTTAAGTCCTGGAAAAACAGAGAACTTACCATGGTGCAGTTCTGTCATGGCGAAACACCCAGGATAATCCACATTGTCGATCCCATCAAAATACTTATCCCTATGCTTTTTAGTTCCCAAGTTCAGTACTGAACCTCCCCAAAGACTGCATAATTTTAACCATTCAAAGTCAACTTACTAGCACCATGTTCTTGTTCATCCATAAACCCAGTTTCCAAAACTCAAAAAAATCAACCAAGATTCAAACTTTAAAACCAAGAGAGGTTGAAAAGCAAGTATAATAATTTACCTAAACTGGACGCCGAGTTTGATCCCAAGAGATACATCAATACTCCCAACAGCTTCAGTAATGGCGAAATACTTAGCTGGATCGTCAACAACGTGTCTAAAAGGTTTGATCTTTGCTTCTCTGACCAAAGCAACAAGCTGTCTCATGCAAAGCTCCCTGTGTTCCTTCATTAGTATCCCCACCGGGGTTTGCAAATCGGGCCTCAACTCAAAGAACTCATGATTTTCTCTTGTGTTTCCCTGTTTTTCCTCTCATGTAGTTCTTCAGAGAGGCTTTGTTGACCTAGAGTTTATTGGTCGACTTGGCGCACGTTAGTATGTTGAGTTGGGGTGAAGGTTGGTGTAGATATTTGTTTTTATTAATTTAATCTTAATTAAAAATTTACGTCTACCAACATTTATATATTTTACCTTTTCTAAATTATGATTAATATAAAATTAAATGTCTAAATTATATTTAAAATTAATTTTTGATGTTTAAAATTTTTTTTATTTAAAATAAGTGTATAACGTTTCTTCCATTACATTTTTAGGTGTATACTGTTAATAAAAACGTAAGTGACATGTGTCACGTTTATATTTTCGTATTCTTAAGTAAATATTTTTTAAAATTATTTTTAAAAAATTTGAACGTGACACTGTACTTAAGAGATTTTTTAACAGTAGACACCTAAAAATATAACGAGAAAAATAATAAATATTTATTTTTAACGAAAAATTCTTTATATATAAAAAAAGATAATTTTAAGTATGGTTTAGACAAATTATTTTGTATTAAACCTTTAAATTATACTTCCATTGATTTGATGCGGCTCAACTTGTAACAGCAGTTGAGGAAAATAGTGTTTAGAGGGTTAAGACTAGGGTTTCATTCTTCAACCTTCAAATCTCAGATGGACCATTTGTGCTTTAGCTCTATGTTTTGTTTTAAGACTTGCAAGTCTTAAATGTTTAACTTTCAAACTAGTGAGGTTTATATGATCGATTTTTTTTCATTTAGATTAAATCGAACTCAAATAGAATTAAAATTAAATTATCATTCATAAATATGATGCGATATAATTGGGTTCATAAAACATTTTATCACTGTAATTTTTTTTAGCAATCTGTAAATTTCTATCTAGATTATAATTGAGTTTTAGGTATGTCCTGACCCTTTATTGGAAGAATTGCTAAACTTTATTTTGTAAAAAAAAATACAGTGGGTTCATAAAAAAATTTCTTATAATATGATTACAACAAACTTTAGTCCTAATTTAAGTAGGTATAAAAGAGTTGGACCTTTATTTAATCAAGTTTAAACCTTATGTATGTATGCAGATTTTAAAGGATAGATTTTTATTTAATCACTTTAAAATGATTGATAAGGTGATAGGAGAAAACTTTACCTAGTTTGGGTGGAACAGGTTTTTGATCCATGAACAATGAGATGCAGGGGATCCGAGACAGATGATGCTGAACTGTCAGATTGCACCTTGATGGCACTGAGATACCATGAGTTGGCAGATCAGCGTAAAGGCGGGAATTGATTGTGATATTTTCTCATTGGGGCCGTTTTGAGTGTGTTTCAGTCTTTTGGTCATAACTTTGGCTACGGGTGTCAGAATCGCGCATAAGACCCCAATCCGGAAAGCTCTTTTCGACGCGCAAGCTGTCCATGTGGCTTTTTTTCGACCTCAAATTCTACCGTTTTCCCCTCCGAATCACTAGATTTAGATATTTTTTACTATTTATGGTAATATTTCGATTGTCAGTTAGGAAGTCATTTTAAATCCGATTTCGGCCGGATTTTTTTCAGATTGCTTATTTTATTTTGAATTTCAATTTAGAGTGATTTTCGGGATTTTTCTATTTTTGGTAAAATTCCGATAAACAAGATTTTTGACTATAACAGTCCGGCTTGTGGACTGATTTTGGATATTTTTGATTTTATAATATTTTATTAAACCCTAGAGACTTTTTTTCTTTGGTTTTTAGGCGATTTTTTTCTTGTGAATCATCTGTTGGAATTAGCCTACGGGATAATCGTTATTCTGTCTGGCGTCACAATGGCACTTAGAAATTGGGGAATTAGCTCAGTTGGGTCTCAAAATATTTATATATAAAAGCAATACCTCGAACAATTAGACAAAAAGATTTGAATTTAAAACTAATAATGCTAATAATCTACAATAATTTAAAACGAATCAACCCCATAGGACGTGTATGTGCACATAGGAAGCCAAGGGAACATTAAGTAAATCGTTTAAATCTGCACACATAGAATCAAATTGTTTCATTCCAAGTACCAAAATTTCCCACTGAAATTCCTCACGAATAACAAAAGCAACTTTTCGTTCCATCTTAGGACAACCTTTTTTTTAACCTTAACATTAGCTCGCTTTGTCCCTTAGCTTATATGCCTTTAAGCTTGCTTTTTCTCTTCCTTTTCTCCATGTCTTTGATGTTCGTACTCGACATTCTTGTCTTCATACCACTCCACCACGTTGTTTCTTGAGCTGCATTTGAGCTTCCAACAATCCCCTTTTCACCTCCTCGTTGTTAGGTGTTTCTCTCAGCAAGATCGTGTAGTCTTGTATTGAAGCTTCCCATTTCTTCAACTGTTACAATTATTTCAACTTGCATGAATTACTTCAACGATTAATCGTAGAAAAAATGTGTTGCAAGATGTTAAGAGTGTGACCTTGGAATTACAATCCGCTCGTCGTAGTCTAGCCTTGGTGTAGCCTGCGCGCAGGTGGAGGGCATGGGTGCAGTCGTCTACTGCCTTTTCGAAATGACCGAGCTTGGACCAACAAGCGGCTCGGTTGCACAGCAAGATGGAGTTGTGGGGATCATGGTCCAGCCCTTCCACGTATGCGGCGCATGCTTCCGGGAATTTCGATGCCTTGAAATGCTCGTTGCCGTTGGATCGAGCAAACGCCACCGCCCTCGCCTTTCTCATTACGGAACTCGCTTCTTTGTTGTTCGGGTCAAGCTTGACGGCTCGTTGAATCGCCTCCAATGCTTCATCAAATCTTCAAACCCATCACAAACAACAAAAACATTATTATTTTCTTAACAAACAATGTCAAAGTCCACCTCAATGAAAAAAGAACAAAGAATTATTCTTTTTAAAAAAAGAAATAACAAGTGGGAAAGTTGGTGCCTTGTCATAGCATGCAGAACAATTAACACAAAACCCAATCATTTTCGTGCAAA
The DNA here is from genome assembly GCF_006381635.1 of Hibiscus syriacus. Classification (NCBI taxonomy): domain Eukaryota; kingdom Viridiplantae; phylum Streptophyta; class Magnoliopsida; order Malvales; family Malvaceae; genus Hibiscus; species Hibiscus syriacus. The sequence continues at coordinate 1,176,752 of NW_024063172.1, read as the reverse complement.
TTTCGCCCCCATTGAGTAGGTATAGATTAAATTTTGCCCACCGTCCTTTACCCCTCTTTTTGTTTCCTCTTTTTCCAACAAAAGTTCTACTTTTGAGTTGTATTACAACATTAATTAAGCTTAGTTAGGATCACAAACTCCCCCACATTTCCTTATTATCCTATCTCTGGATCAACCTCAATAGTAACAAGGGAATATTATTCTCTTTAAAAGATTTATATTTGAATAATTATATCTATAAATTGTGTTATTAAATGATTAAAAAATTGAACAAATATTACCCTAATCATCCAGACTAATAAAATATATTTTTCTCTTATAAAAAAATGTTAAATTCAAGAAAAACACCGACCTGCCGGCAGCCATATCCACCTGAGCTCGAACAACCAGCAAATTAGCATTACCAATAGGGCCGTAGTATTTATTCAAGTCGTCGACCTCGAAATTCGGACCTCCCAATAATGTTTCATCGGCATCTTCGTGTCTATGGAGCTTCAACAGGGCCTCAGCTTTCAATGCAAATATCTTAACAAAACAAAGAAAACCCAAACTTTATATATTTTCATACAACATATCATAATATTACTAAATTTTGATGAGATTTACGTACCTGTGGAGCTGAATCTGCACCACCATTAATGGCCGAATCTGTTTCTTTTACCAGACTGTCCCAATCCCGTCGCCTTTTAGCTTCAGTACATTTGTTCAAATGTGCCTGAACATTTCTAGCTTTAGCAATGTCGTCTTTATCTGCTTCAAGGTCGGCGTGCTGGTAGTGATATATAGCCTTCTCCACATCCCCTAACCTATACAATCACATATAATCATATATATTTTTAATACTGAGTTGAATGTATATAAAACTGAGTTGAATATAGATGAAAACCTGAGATATAAGTTAGCTAAACGGTGGTGAGCTCTGTGATAATGAGGCTCGATAATAATGGCTTCCCTGCACTCGAAAACTGCCTCGACGAGCCTTCCCAAAGCCGCTAAAGCTGCACTTTTGTTGCTTCGATATGCAGCTTTGTTGGGATCAATGGCAATGGCTGCATCGTACAAAGCTAAAGCCTCTGCGAAATTGCCGTTCTTGTAATCTTCGTTGCCCATGAATTTCAACGTTTCGGGATCCATTCTCGTCGAGAGAGCTCGACAAAGTGAAGCCGATTTCTTTTCTTCGACCGGCTTCTTGACCACGTTTCCCATCACGGTGTTGGGGTATAATTTCCCATTAGGTTTCGAAACATCGTCGACTTTCGCATTAATTGTGTTCGTGTTCCCTGGTTGCCTCAAGTTGCCTAGGTTCCCGTAAATCATTCCTCTTGTTTTCTGATGATCGGCGATCATGCCCTCGAGCTCGCCAGATAAGCTAATGGATTCTTTCGGCACTTTCCGATTGATGTTGCCGTTGACGATGCCGTGTCCTTGTGTACCCGTGGTCGTTGTTCTTGTCGGTTCTTCAACATGCTTCCGGACCGGGTTCTGCTGGTACACCGCCGTGACCTTCGGAGTCAGTTTCGTGATGGGTTTTTGTGGCCGACCTTCTGGTCCGAAGAACGCCGCCTCATCGGAACCGCTTCGCCGGCGCTCTGTGTATGTGTTCGATGTGTTGACGTTGCTTTTGTTGTCTTCCTTTATAATATGCAATGAACCCGTTGAAGTCGATCTTCTAGGCCACAAACCATGCTTTCCGAACACCGCACTGAATATCCCGCAACCGGATTTCTTCACCGGCGAACACTCCGCCATTTGTTTTTGCTTGTCAAGCTTTTTTCCCCTTCACGATCAAAAATGGTGGATTTCAAGCAATTATGTAACCAAAACGTGGGTGTCTTTCAACATGAAATGTAAAACAAACACACCGAACAGAGATCATGTCGATCTTCCCTTTCTTTTGTCTTAAAAGATGGCACGAAACAAAACGATTAAGATTAGAAAAACAAAGAAAACAGAGTCATGATTCACAGTTGTTTTGTATGAAAACTCCAAAAATTTTCAATTTTCAAGTTCATATGATAGCTGGAGAAACGGTCCATGATTAAACGAGGATCTCTAAAATTTTAGAAAAAATAAATAAATTTTTGTTGTAGATTGTAAAAGACAGCCTATATAATCTAACTCATGAACAAATTATTGGAGAAATCAAAGAGAGGAGGGCACGTCTTTAGCCTCATATTCACAATTAAGGGTTGGTTGGGATTTTTATTTTTATTTGGTGAAATCTATTAGTTTATAAATCTAATATAAATGTTAACCACATTATCTATTTATATATCCACTTTATATATTCACGTTTGTACACAGTATTGTTTTGGGGATTATACTCGATAAATAATAATAACAACAAAATAAAGTTTTTTTTTATTAAATTTAAAAAAATCATATTATTTGTAGATATGTGTACATAACATTTTTGTTCAATGATGAAGAAGGAAAATAGAGAAATGTGTTTAAAGATATCAAATTCAAAAGGAATCCTGGACCTTTATATTTTTTAATGTTTTCTTATTATTTCTTTTAATTGAATGCAGTTAGATATAAGCTTAATATAAAAATAAGTATTAAAACTATATTTTTTTCTATTTTGGTTTCTATACTATTTTTCGGTTAATTTAGGTGTTTAACGTTTCTAATGTTATACTTTTAGATGCATCGTTAAATTTTATCGTTAAATAACATGTTTCGCCTTTATAAAATTTTAATATTTTATATTTAAAAAATTCAGAATTATCTGAGCATGAAATTTAACGTCCATTACTATCGATGTACCTAAAAATGTAACGTTAGAAACGTTAAACACCTAAATTGACCAAAAAAATTAAACACCTAAATAAAAAAATAAAAAAAAATAAACACTTATTTTTATATTAAGCGTGTATCTAATTATATTGTTTCTTTTAACGAGAATGATTAAAAGCAACCTGCCAATTAGATATCACCTTAGTTGTATAAAACAACTAAATTCAGTCACGCGGATCCAGGAAAAAAAATTGGGTGATTGAGCATTAATTGTCAAATGATTGAGAATATTTAAAATATATATTATTTTGTAATCACATTAGCTTAATAAAATAATGATATATTATATAAAATCGAAGATAAAATTAACAAATTTAGAGAATATTCCTTTTGAGCTTTTACTTGATCTAAACTAATTGATTTATAAATCGAATAATGATAGTTATACTTTATATATAATCATTTGTTAAAATAATTCTTATAAATATATTTTTTTATATAGAATGCTTATATTTATCTATCTCGTAAGTATGAGAAAATTTAATAATTGATACTAATGGCTTAGCTGGGCTAATTTATGTAACAAGACCCACACATATATTTGTTGAAAGACCACCTATGAATTTCAGCTCACTTTCCACTAAGAGACACGAACTTGGCCATAGTGTGTCTTGTTCGATTACCTAGTGGACAGTTAAGACGGAGATATAATTTTATGTTAAAGAGATAAATTTATATGAATGTATGCATAAGAGAAATTATCTTTTATGCAATGATAGAGGGGAAAATCCTACAGTTAGATTATCATGTTATCATGTGTTTTTTAATTATATTTAAATAGAATTATGATCACGGCATCGTTATTAAGAAAATCATAAGTTAATCTAACATAGTAATGAGTTTCATTTTTAATTTTTTCAGTTCTTAGATTTATTAGGATATTCGTCATAATTCTACCACTACATGATAACATTTTTTCTTCATTTATAATGTCTCAAATCATTGTTATTTTAAAAACAAACGAGTTAAATAGTATTTTAATCACATAAATTTTATATCATTATCACTTTGATACTTAGAGATTTTTTTCATTTATTTTGACCCTTGAACTTTCTTTTCGTGAAGTATGTTTTTCCCTCCATTCTTTAACCATAAAAAATCATGTGGTATTCTACTAGTGTGTTACATGACACATAATATTTTAAAAAATGAAATATTTTTGAAAAAACAATAAAAAGAAAAGTAAAAAAGAAGAATCAAATTTTGAAAAATTGAGTTTTTTGATTTTTGAGACATTTATTAATTTTTTTGAGTTTAATATATATCATGTTTCATGTGATTTTTTTAAGAGGGATAAATACAAAACAATATTTATTTAAAGATAACTTTCAATCATTTAACGTTGAGTGTTCACACCTCTGTCATTTTTTATGCGCTCAAGTTAAAATTCACGAGGAAGGAGATCAATAGTCGGATCGTCAAGCTGCTACACTGGTCAAACCTTAAAGTTAATGGCGGATCTAAAAAAAACTCAGAATGGGCCACATATATATTAATCACGTAATGTTTTATAATGTTCTATTTAGTTATAATAATATGTAAACAAATTTATAATTACATAACGTTTTAGTATAACCGTATCTTTCAAATTTAATTTGTGCGATTGGGGTTGGAAGAGTTTACGGTAAATTGGTGAAGGGATTCCAATGCTTGGCTGTTCACCATTTCCATATTAAATCATATGATCAATCTTTTCGAAATGACAGCTCATAGCCATCATCAATCTTTTAAATTTTGGGGTCTTTTTAAATTAATCAATGATACAATCTGTTCACTGATTAATTTATATAAGATATTATAAATGTAAGTACGAATCTCTCAATTCAAATTACTTCATTCGTATGTGTAAAGGCCTAAATTTTTTATTTCTCTTAAGAGATCTAATATCTTATTTAACTAAACCAACCGGTTATTGGTAAATTTAAGTGTTCTTTGCCCCCAACAAAAACATTTATTATTTATCTACGTAACGTTAATCTAATTAGTATTGTTACATTTATAATATTTACAAAGATATGAGTTTAATTGTACTTAAACGTAATTAACTTTAATTCAAAGATCCGGGGATCATGAATATTATCTTGATTTAATAGTTATACATCATTAACTTTTGGTGTAGATGGGGCATATATACTGTTTGTATAAATCCCAATTTGTATTTTTAATTAGATTCTTTTTTTTTTTTGCATGAAACATTTGTTTTTTATTTTATTAATAACTTTTTTAGGGTATAAAATTAACTTAAGGAAAAATAAAATTTGAATCAATAAATATTGATCTGATTTTCTGGAAACATGTTATGCTTTTGCAAGTCATAGGAACATTATTTAAAAGTTGAAGCAAAGCAAAATAATTAGGGATCGCAACGGGTCGGATTTTTGGTCAATCTGATCTGACCCGAAAATATGCACCCTCCATCCGAATCTTATCTGATTTTAAAATTTTTTATCCTACATCTGATCTGACCCAACCCGAAAATATATATCTTATTATCATCCACTCGACTATGATCCAATCCGATTTTTAGAGTATCAATCCGACCTGATCCGGCATAAATTAAGGCTTTAATTAAAAATAATAAAATTTTTAAGGTAATTATATTATTATCCTCTGGTCCGGTCGGAATTTTTTCACCATCCACCCGAATCTGAAATTTAAAAAATATATCCAGCCTGATCAAGTCGGAACCTTCGAATGATAACAATTATTCAAATATTATGAATGATCCACTTCTTGAAGTATTCTTGATTTCCTACGTACAAAGATGGATCCTTTAGAGATAACAGCTAAAAGAAAGAGACAAAATATTGATTTTTCAAGCAAAACCTATATCAACTTAAGCGTTTAATTTTTTTTTAAATCATGCTTATTTTATCAAAATATTAATAAAGGATATTATAATTAGGTATCATGTACAATTAGGTTTTTTTTAAATATCGGGTTTGAGTCGGGTCGTGTTTTCTTAAGGGTATGTTCGATTCAATTCGAGCTTAGGGTGAAAAATACTCGATCCGACCCAGGAAAAATTATAATTTTACTTTATATATTTAGGGATAATTATAATAATACCCAATATATTATTTTCTTTCAATTAAATCCCATTTTTATTGTATAAAAATAATATTTTTAATAAATATATTATTTTGGGTCGGGTCTAGTACATATTTTATCTCAAAAAATCGGGTTGGGTCGAGTGGAAGTTGTATATTTTTTGGGTCAGATTCGGATCGAGTGGAGGATTTATAATTTTCGGGTTGAGTTGGGTGGACTAAAAATCTGACCCGACCTGACCCATGCTCATCCCTATGTAGAAGTAGTTAAAATTTTAATATATTATAATCAAGTTTATTTAACTAAAGATTTGATTAAATATTTTTTAATAATATGAAGTGATTATAAAATAATATATATTTAGAATTTTTTTAATCTATTGACAACGTGTGTACACCTTCTATACATTACTACTTAAATCAAGAATCTTTAAAATAACTTTTTTTCTTTTATTACAGGATCTCTTGATGGGTTCGATTAAATATTAAATATATTAATAAGTCACATTACACTAAAAAAAGTGCATGCTATAATCTTAAAGATTACACTGTTGAGAGAGAATAAACAAATAAAATTTAACGTTGGATGAAAGTATCCATTACTTTTTACCATAACTTTAGAGGGATGAATGAGAAAAAAAATCATTTATAATTTTTAAAAAATGGTTCTAATTATTTTAAAATTAAATTTAGCACTATTTATTTATTAATGTAATTAAGAATTATACTCATAAAAATAAAAAAATATTATTAAATAGTAAGTAAAACCTTATATCATTAAACCAAATCGAATGGACCACAATATATCCGGGTCGGATCAAAAGAAAGCAGATCCAGACCAACCTCTTTTCCTTTATATATATAATATTATATTTTGACATTTAATAGATATTTTAATGTTTATGTTTTTTAAGTTTATCACTTATTGTGAATGTATAATTTTATTTTATTTCACTATTTAGATAAACATGCATGCATATGTTATGAATATATATATATATATATGCAGAAATTAAAATAAATATTTTAATCAACTAAAATAATTATTTTTTGATGAATAATGAATGAGCATCAAGCTAAATTTAATATAAAAATCTCCAAAATAATTAAATAATTGTTTTTGGGATAGATTCACCTTGACCCATGTTTTGAAGTCTAAAATGGTACTCTAATTATAGGATATTATTTTATTGAGTCATTTGATTATTAAAAGTTATAAAATACTCATCTGATTATAGGTCATTGCTTTATTTTATTGAGTCTTTCGACTATTAAAAGTTACAAAATTGTTACTCGACTATTTATATATTCCCAACTCATACTTTTTTGTTAAAATATTTATGATAGTTTGAGTTGGACGTTAATCTACTGCCTGCGATATGATAAATTTGATCTAAATATTTCAAACGACTATTATATCTCAATCAACATGTTAATGTCTAACTCAATTTGCCATATAATTTTTAACGAAAAATGACGAGTTTAGAACATATGAATAGTCAATGGACCATTCTATAATTTTTAATCGCTAGTGAACTCATCAAAGTAATACCCTGTAATTAGATAATCCTTTTGTACTTTTTAATAGTTAGGGACTTAAAAATAATATTTTATATTCTTAGATCGTTAATGTAATTTACCCTGACCATTCTTTGAGTAATCTAATTACTTCTATTTTTAAATATTAATTAGGGGCACCTAACCATTTCTTCACATTACAATATATATTCTTTAAAAAAAAGGATAATATAATATTGTTTTATGGTTACAGCAAACAAAAGGTATGTTGTTCACCGATCTATCCATCTTTCTTGGTATATTAGTTTTCCATATTTTATGGTTAAACCGTAACATTTTATATTAATTTTAATTTATTAATAATTTAATAAATAGAATTTTACACATGACAGTTTTTACTTTTTAATGCCTTCTTTGAGCCAATTTTGTAACATGATATTATGTCAATTTATTTATCTGTTTTCCTTTGAAAATTAATCCCTGACCTAGTCAAAGACTGGCAAAAAAAACTTTTAATATTTTTCTATGTTTTATTTAGTTGTTGGTTATACCAAATAATAAGTAAATAAATAGATAGAAACACTATACTTACTTTTCCCCTACCATTAAACCTAAGTTACCTGACCATTTAAGCATTATAAAATTTTAAACAATTTATTATAATTTTATGGATTTTAAAAAATTATGGGTGAAAATTACTTTTTTTTTAAATATGAAAAATGAATTAAATATATTTTAAAAATAATCCGTCAAACAAATTATTCTCCCTAAAATTTTAAAAATACAATATAATTTACTAAAAAGCAGTAATAATTGAAAAAAAATATTTTGATTTTGCAAATAAGGATAATAATGAAAAAAACACAACTCAGATATACTTTGACCAGTTGCTTTCATTTTCATCTCTTACACACAAATGTCAATCCCACGCCATCATCTGATCCTTTATTTTTAGTGAATCCAGAAGCAGCAGATTAGCTGAACCAAACATCTCTTTAATGTAAACACAGAATATTTCTTTTAAAAAACATACTTTCCCTTAACCCTCAAGCCTAAAATCCAAAAGATTCAGCTTTGGCCATTGATAATCCCTGAGCTCTTTTCTTATCATCTTTTGAAGATTAGAGCTTTAAAGACATCATATTTATGGCTACTTTCTGCTGATTTTTGAGATAGCGTTTCTTCCAGAAGATCTCTCTCTCCCTCTCTTTTTTCTCTTTACATCGTTTTATTATTACCTCATGCTTGGCTTTGTGTTCTGTGTTTTGTTTTGTTGTGTTTTAGTATGGTGGAGTAAGCAGAATAATCTCTTGTCGGAAACAATCTTTGTTCTTTTTTCTTTTTTCTTTTAATGGATTCTGGTAATAGTGGTAGTTTGCAATCTTCAAGTGGTGGCAGTGAAGAGTTTGACTCACGCGTTGAGTCTGTCTCAGCTTTTTTGAGCCATACCGGTCATGGTCATGGCCAACCGCCGCCGCCTCCGTTACCGGTGGTACAGGATTATTCTCCGTCGACCATGTTCGACCCTTTATCGTTCTTGGATAATCGATCACTGCAACTTTCGGCAACAGCAACGGCGAATCCAAGCTCGGCCCTTGATGTGATTTGGTCCAAAAATCTAAGATCTGAGCCCAATTGCACTTATCTCAGTGCGTTCATGGCTTCCTCATCGGCGGCACAGGCGACTCAACAGCTGTTCACCAACCAACAACCACAAAGTGAAACCAATTTTCCATCGTTGCAGCCGGTTCCACAACGACAAGACAGTTCGGTTTTCGACATAAATGGCGGCCAAACCAACAACAAGAGCAATATGGTGCGGAATCCAAAGAAGAGATCAAGAGCTTCCGGGCGTGCACCGACGACTGTTCTGACCACAGACACCACCAATTTCCGTGCCATGGTTCAAGAGTTCACCGGAATCCCAGCATCACCGTTCCCCTCCTCACCTTTTCCGAGACTCGATCTCTTCGGTCCACTGTCTTCCACTTTGAGATCAAACCATTTAGACCCTCCTCATTATCTTTTAAGACCATTTGCTCAAAAAATCACACCTCCACCTTTCCTTAGCTCATCAATGGCTGACGCTATAGTTTCTAATCCTAGTACCAACAACAACAACATTAGTTCTTCTTCAACTTTCATTAACTACCAACTACCGACCGAGTTAGGCCATTTAAAGCAGCCTCAGAATCTACTCAACATCAACATGCAAAACCCAATTCTCAACCTTCAATCTCTCCTTCAAACCCCTCCAAAATACCCGTTTTCCGGTTCGAACATGGATGTTCCACCAACTGAGTCGACTCTCAAAATGAGTGATTTAGATGAGTTTGGCTCGAGCAAGGAGGGGCTTCAAAACATGGTATCTTCACGAGAACGTGATGATCGGAATCTCCTATGGTCCATCAATGGCGGCTATGACGGTGACGACCGGAGAGTCTCGAATGGGAAAGCGAGCAACTTGTCGTTGTCATTTTCGCCGGATTTTCGTGCCGATAAAGAGCTGGAACACGTGGGTAATTCCAGAAGTGAAGGTATGGTGGAATCATGGATATGTTCCTCAGATTAGAAGTATCTAATTTCATTAAAAAAGAAGAAGAAGAAGCTTTCATAACTGAAAAATCTGAACAAATAATATGAAGGGCATGATCAGGGTGAATATTTTTCACAATGATGCATGAAAGAGATGGAATCTTTATTGTTTTCTGTCATATTATTAACCATGAAATAGTTAAAAGTTCAACTATATTTTGCATTTTTAATTCTATGGATATGTAAATAATCATTTAATTAGCTTAATGTTTTTGTTATTTTTTTGTTTTATTTTAAAATATTTTAAAAAATAAAAATGGAAATTAAGAGTAAAAAGTGTCTAAAACTATAAAATCTTGAGATATATAAAAAAATGGAAACTTGAAATAAGACAAAAAAATATAATATATTTATTTTAAATTTGGGGTTTGAAATTGATGGGTATTTTAAGGAGCAGAATGTGAATGTGAATGTGAATGTAAATTGAATAACGAAACCATGAAAATCTGTGCTCCTTTCTCTTTGTAAAATCATTTAGGTTTTATTTTATGTCAACTTTTGTGTTTTATTTCAAGGAACACGATTTGTGACAGTTTCAAGTTGGTGTAAACGTTAATTGGAGCATAAGAAGATTTTTGAAATTACAGACAGAAATTTCTCCAATTATTTCAGTAGATCCTATGCAAACAATGGACATATGGGACCTGATCCGATTCAAAGAACAGAAAGTAATTTGGCACAAATTAATTTGGTTCCCATTACACATTCCATAGTTAAGTTTGATTACCTGGATGATAATACTCAACCGGTTGCCAACTAGAGACCAACTCAATACAATGAAAATTTGCACTGATATCCACTGTGTAAACTGCGGCACTAATATGGAGTCAAGGGACCACCTCTTCATGCAATGCCCACTGGCAGCAGCTCTCTAGAATGCCATTCTGAAGCTTAATGGGATGAATTCATCTTCCATGACATAGGTTGAAATGGTTTCAAAGGCTTCTTCTACATGGAAATGAAGGTCACTCCTTACCACCATTTTGAAAATTTCTTGGACTGCATTTCTTTACTTCATCTGGCAGGAAAGAAATCAAAGAATCTTCTTGGGACGTCATAGAACGGTGGAATGCTTGCTCAAAGAAGTTAAAGACGATGTTGGGATCCGTCTCAAGGTACTAATATTAATAGACTTGATAGTACTAATCTTAAGCTTTGTGATGTTTGGGATATAGTCTAACCAATCTTTTTTGTATAGGTCGATTTCTTTTGATTTTTGACCGTTGATTGGTTGTACTTAAACTTTACTTTGGGTAATAAAATTTTGATTTATCAAAAAAAAAAATCGATCTGGTTGTACACCTATTTTTTGTGAGTGAATCTTTCAGTGAAAATTTTTTTATACTCAAACTCGAAACGTACTTAAAACAATCTAAATTTACTTACAACTTAAATCAACTCAATTGGTTGATGAAATAATTTTATTTGTATGAATAAGTACCTTGATTTTAAAATTTAATAGCAAGAGAGATTATTCTAAATTTTATTTTTAATCATTACGGTGCTGACGTGATTATTCACAGTATTAACATAACAATCTACGATAATTGATAACATATCAGACGAACTAAATTAATAACTTAAATATGATAAATAAACTACCATATCAATAACATAAATTATCACGCCAGCATAATACTAACGTGCAAATCCCGAAAAAAATAGTTGGGAAAATATGATTGAATGAAAGGGTGTTATATATAAAAAGTTGGTAATCTTTTTCCTCTTATTGATTGTTGCATTATTCTTTTTCTTACTTTCAATAATACTCACTTTCACACTAATGGTTTAAATTTTGAAGGATGATCAGTGCGTTTTGGTTTCAAAATTGTTTTTTTATCTTTTAGAACAGTTTTGCCCTTAATAGGGAAAATTACGTGTTTAATACCTAAGTTATCAGTTTTGGTCTATTTTAGTATATAAACTTTCATTTATTTCAAAATTATACTTAATGTTTAGTTTTTGTTTCATTTTAATACATTACCGTTAAAAAATCAATGAAACTGCATTTTTATGGGTAAATTACACCATTCACCACTCAACTATAATGATTAAATTATGAGTAATTTAAAAGTCAAGTAATTAAATTAAAAAAAAATAAACTTTAGTGACTAAAATAGGAGTGAAAAGATAATTGAGTGATTAATGATGCAATTTACCCATAGCAGGTAACACGTGTTGATCACTCGTTAAGTTTTTAGTGACGATGTACTAAAATGAAACAAAAACTAGACATCAGGCATGGCTTAAACTTGAATTGATAATTAAGTTTTTATATTCTTCAATGTTCAATTTGATACTTGAATTGTGTAGTTCAATTAGATGCTTAAACTTGAAATTTTTGTTCAAATTAATATCTAGACTTGGCTTTTTGGTTCTTATAAGTTAAAAATCACAAGTACCAAATTGAACAAAAAACAAGTTAACGTACCAAATTAATGTCTTTCCTTGTAAAATTAACATATAAAGTAATACATTAAAGTTATGATCCTTGTATAATAAATGAATTATTTTTCTAACACTTAAAAGAGAGAAGTCGCAGTCTCAGAAATATTATTGTGTTAATTTGAAATATCAAAATCAAAAGATTCAAAGATTTCAACATATCGACATATTCAAGTACAATTCTATATTTTGTTTAATTTTTGATGATATTATATAACAAATAGGGGCAAAGCTAGAATATCAGTTTAAAAGAGATAAATTATAATTAACCATAAAAATGAGGATAGAATACAATTAACCATAGAAAATAAGAGACAAAATCAAAATAAACGAAAACTATGAGGTTTAATTTGATATATTACCCATACAAAAAATGAGGGAGGGCTGTGGCCCTATGCTTCATCCTTGATGACAGGTCCAATATTATTTAGTTTTATAAAAGATTTTTGCGGTTTTAACAATTAAATCTTTACATCCAAACTGTAGGATTAAAATTTACAATTGTAAACACATATGGATAATGTATGATATTATTATAAATTATTATTTAAAATAAAGTAAATATATCTTCTTAGAATATTTCAATTACCTTCTAGATGGTCTCCTTCGATGGATTCATATACCACATCAAATAATAATATAATATAATTAAATGTAGTAAATAATTAATAGAACGGATTGTTAATTTTTATTTAATTAATATAGTGATCGTTTTAATTCATTATTTCATATTAGTACTATTGTTTTATCTTTAATCATTCTCTAATAAATTTTATATCGATGTTTAGCAACATTAATTTAAAAGTAATGTTAAAGGAAGAAACTTGAGAGAGGGTTAATTAATTAATTTAGAGCTAAAGGACTTGAATTTGTAGGCGTGCCATGTCTACTTAGGCAGATAGACTAGGGCTCAATAAACATTATATATATATATACACACGTATTATACACTTAATTCTTTAGACTTTTCCATATTAGTCGGTCATTTTAATTATTAGACATCACACATAATTTCAACATGTTCAATGTGCCCAGGAACTAGTAGCAACGTAGGAACACTGGTTGGTACCTTATGTCCCAAGTCTCAAAGCGAGATTATTATTTTAATTGATAATTATTTTTATTAAGATTTAATCATAAAATATTTTTTTTGACAATTTAAACAATTAAACGTAGGTTCTCTTAGGTTCGGTGGATAGAGCTTAATTAAGCCTACAACACGTTAAGCTTTTGCTATTTGAATAACTTATTCATCTCTTTAAACTCGTTTTTGGCATGGATCATATGGAAATTAATTGCATTTTATTTTTAATTTTTTTATTGGAAATCATTTTAGTGTATTGTTCATTCAATTAATACATAATATATTAATAATCAGAGGCGGAGGGAGGCCTAGACCTACCTAGGCCATGCACCCCAATGCCAAGAAAAAAATAATTTAATAATTTTGTTAAATTTTAATTTTATTTAGGCTTAAATATGTTATTGCCTAGATATATTATTTGTATCGAGTTGTCATTTAAAATATTTTTTGAAACGTTTTGACCCTTAATTTTAAATCGTTATCCCATTTACTACAAATCGTTAATACTATTAAAAAAAATTATTGGCCAATCAGAACATGCCTTTTAATTTTTATTTTCTTTATATAAATAAATTACCCAAAATACACTTCTTCGCCACCCCAACCCCCATCTCCACCGTAACATCACCATCTCTAACAATTTCCCCGCCATTCATTCTGCAAGCTCCAATCAGCACCGGTAACTATAAGCATTTCGGTTGCAGTTTCATCATCATCCCCAACAATGCAAGCACATTAGCAAACTATTCCTCCCTATTTAAAAAAAAAAATCAAACAAATTAAAGAACAATTCACATCCAATTGACAGTAAACATTTGATTTTATTAAAAAAAATCAAACAAATCAAAGAACAATTCACCTCCGATCACCTGATTCTTTCCTTTTTTTTTCTAGGCAACTAAACAATGTTTCCGGAATCTTACTACTAATATTTCATCGATGTTATTTTGCACCCTCCAATGCAAGTACACCACCAATTGAAACAAAATTTTTGATTAATCAATTAGAAACTGACGAGATGAAGAACAACATAACCCAGAAAAAAATCATATTTTTCGAAAGAAAAGAACCATTAGAGATCTAAACTATTCATTCCTTAGTCATTTATTTGCTCCACATTTTCTTACCATCCAAACACTCAGAAAAAGGGTAAAAGAGAAGAATACAAAAGACTTACCATTGAATGACAATAGCAGTGCAAGAAAAGAAAAAAATTCCATAAGGAAACCACTTTGTTTTTTTCTCCAAACCACCACCATGCCGACGAGAACCAAAGTTGTTAACAACCCAAACCACTATTGATGAACTGGAACAAAGCTCCCTCCTTTATCATACATCCCCAAATAAAACAAAATGAAAACCCATAAAGAACAACAATAGTAAAAGAAACCCTTTTCTTTTCATCACCAAAGAGGGAGATATATATTAGGGAAAGAAAGGGTTTGGTGTTCTGTTTCTTGGAGATATGCTGGAGAGAGATGAAGAAAAATGAAGAAAGCAAAAATGGAGGCTTGGGGGGGAAGGGGAAAGGGTATTTTTGGTATTCTATAAGTTTTATTTTATTTAATAGAATTTTATTTATTAAGATAAAAAATAAATATTAAGAGGTGACATGGTATATTCTAATTGGTCAGCAAAATTTTTTGATGGGATTAACGATTTAGGGCAAACAGTATTATGATTAATAGTTGAAGAGGTAAAATGTCTTAAAAATATTTTAAGGGATAATTCGATACAAATGATATAATTCAGGAGTCAATGGGACATGTAAGTTTTTTATTTAATCAAAATTAAACTAATTAGAGTTCTATTTAATTTTAAATTTAACTATAGTTTTATCTCTTTAAAATCTTAAATTAAAAGTTACCTTCTTATAACTTATATACTATGATGCCCTCTCTTTCTTATTTATTTATATTCATTACGTGCTTTTTAAATTCAAATAAATATTTTTAAAGTCAGAAGGTAATTGAATATTTTAAGTTTTTGATGTTCTTCTATAAATATTTTTATTACTTTCTTGAATTTTCATACTCCATTTTTATTTTGTTAATTAATTACTTATGAACTTGTGGTGTTATTAGCGGTTTGTTTATCAATTTTTCAACATCACCTATAAGATTATAATAAAAATTTAAAAGATATTCCTCATATGCTATTTTACTCAATCAAAATGATTCAATATTTCTTTTTCTTCGACCATAGATGATTTTGATTTTATGAAATAGAGAATTCATCTTAACTAATAAAAATATTATATTTTGAATTATTTATTTCTTACATAAATTTAAAAGTTATGTTAGAACATGTAATTATACAAAGTTTAGTTGTTATTAAATTTTTATATTATAAGATTATATCTATGAATAATATTAGGTAATTTTTTATTATATTTATATTAACTCATACAATAATATTTATCTGGATTCACCACTGTTACTAATTTCAATAAAATTTTAGTTTAAATATCATTTATTACTATATATAAAAATATAAATTATATTAAAAAATGAATATATAAATATTGATTTTCAAAAATAAATAAGGTCGGGGAATGCCAGCAGAGCTAATTACTGTACGACGTCGTATTTCACATGTGAAGATACCATCTAGAGCATTAGGATACAAATAAACTTTGAACAACAAAAGCAATTGTCATTGCCAACGTCAACTCTTTTTTTCCCGACAACAATAATATGATCCGACGTACCAAATCTAACTAAATTATTATAAATATTTTTTAAAATAATTGATTTTTCTAAACCTATTTCAATTATAAGATTTATATATTTTTATCAGATTAGAACCATACAGGTTTTAATTTTGACAATGCTATCATATACATATATATATATATATATAACAATAAAGTCCTTTTATGTGCACGTTTTTCACATTATTACACACTACCCTATAGTGGGTCAGAGGTGATTTTCATGAAGGCCTCACTTGTCACCCACTGGGGATTGTCTCAGGAAAGGCGGGTTAATATACGGCTAATATACAGCATTACCGGATACATTAAAATGTATTTAATAAATTCGGTTTAGCGGTACCTATTATGTTGACAACTAATAATGTTTTAGGTAGAAAAAATGAAAAACTATTAAAAAATTTGGTAACCGGTAAACTTTGGTTATCGGTAAGTATCTATCCTTTTTATAAAAGTGTCCATACGTTTAACATATCAAGTAAATTTTACCGGTTTTGTCATAATGAATCTGGTTTTGTCATATTTTTACCTGTTATATTGTAAATTATCTATCCTTTTTATAAAAGTGTCCATACTTATTTCACTGTGAAAATATATTTATTATTATCTTTAGTTAATATTGTTAAATTTAAAATCTAAATAATATTTTATAAAATATCAAAACAATCAAATAATTTTTTGTGTAAATGAAATTATTAAATTAATATTGTAGGTGGAAAACATGAAACACTATTAAATAAATTGAAACATAAATTACATAACTTTCAAAAAAGTATATATCATTTTTATAAAAGTGTTCATACTTATTTCACTGTTGAAAACATATTTATTATTATATTTGGTTAATATTGTTAAATTTAAATTCTAAATAATATTTTATAAAATATCAAAACAATCAAATAAAATTTTGTGTAAATTAAATTATTAAATTAATATTGTAGGTGGAAAACATGAAACACTATTAAATAAATTGAAACATAAATTACATAACTTTCAAAGCAGTTTTAAATCCTAAAAAGTGTCGATACTTTTAAAAAATATATCGATCCAAAACGATATACCAGGTAAAAATATGATAAAACCGGTAACAAAATGATAAAACCGGTAAATTTAAAAGTGTCGATACGTTATATAAGGATCGACACTTTGTGAATTTAAAAGAGAAGCAGTTATAGCGCCTATAATGTGTCGATACTTTAAAAAATATATCGATCCACAACGATATAACAGGTAAAAATATGATAAAACCGGTATCAAAATGATAAAACCGGTAAAATGATACCGGATATATTGAAAGTGTCGATACTTTCGTAAGTACGTGTAATAAATTATCGACACTTTCAAATAAATAGGTAATTATCATTTCGAAAGTATCGACACCTGACATAAAAGTATCGACACTTTTGTATTTGTATCGATTAAATATAAATAACATATCCGATGAAAATATAAAGGCCATAGCTAAATATCCTCTGAAAAAAGATAGAACGGACGAGTTTTTGAAATCGAAGAGTAATTGTTGCTGCGTTTCAGAAGGCGTTTCTAAAGCGAAGTTTGTTTGTTTGTTGCTGCAGTCGAATCGAAAAGTATGTTGTCGAAACCCTAATTTTTTATTATTACAGTAATCGCGATAGGGTTTTTTATGTGTTGTTTGGGGTTTTGGAGTAAGGAAGCATTTGGGACCGATTGCAGGTAGAAATAGATATTCAAGGAAAAATATAAATGTCGATACTTTTATTAAATATTATAGGTAGAAAATGATATTATAGGTTGTATAAATGTGCCGACACATTTTGGTGTGGCCATTCAAATTCTTTTGAAGAAAACCGTTTTACCACAAGAGTAGTTATCTATATTTGTATATTGAAAAGTGTATGTAACAAAATAATTTGATTTGCGTAAACTGATATATGAAGGAAAAATGGAGTCAATGGGTTGGAAAATTGTTGGTGGAGCAGATGACTTTGAAATTGAGGCCGAGACTCGAAAGCAACCAAAGGGTGGATATATGTACTTCTAGTAAGTATCAATGTCTTTTTGTTATTATTGTTGAAATGGTAATTGGATTAAAGTATCGATAAACTTTAAATTGATTACAAATTTTAAATGTTAACAGTATGGCCGAATGCAAAAGGATGAAGGGAGATGGCACACAGAGCGGTTCGGTATGTAAAATGAAATTGACATTGAGTAGTATTAGTATTTAGTGTTAATGTATTGATTAAGAAACGTTTATGTTTAATATTAGGTGAAAAAAGATGTGAGGTCCAAATGGAATTCAATGAGTGATGCTGAAAAGGAACCTTACATCACACAGTCAAGGAATGATAGTAAAGAATACAAAGAACGGAGAAAAGCACATGATTTATTTTTACGTTACGGTATATATTATTATTAAATTAAAAATTCTAAATAATATTTTATAAAATATAAAAACAATCAAATAATTTTTTCTGCAAATGAAATTATTAAATCAATATTGTAGGTGGAAAACATGAAACACTGTTAAAAAAATTGAAACATAAATTACATAAGTTTTAAAAAAAGTATCGATCCTTTTTATAAAAAGTATGGACACTTTCAATATAATAGGTAAACATATGATGTAATAGGTAGCCCTTATATAATGTAATAGGTATCGTTTATATAATGTAATAGGTAGTGGTTATATTGTAAAGTGTCTATCCTTTTTATAAAAGTGTCCATACTTTTTTCACTGTGGAAAACATTAATTTAAGGTTATCTTTTGAGTGAGTTTTAAGATATTAATTTAGTAATTATAGGCGTCTAATGATTTATTTTTTACGTTGCGATATATATTATTATTAAATTAACAATTCTAAATATTATTTTATAAAATATCAAAACAATCAAATAATTTTTTGTGCAAATGAAATTATTAAATTAAATAATTCAAATTGAAAATTAAACAACAAATCAATTAAACATTGTTGTGGGTACATTAATTGAACATTGTTATGGGTACATTATTTGGATTAATTTCGTTGAGATGGGTTATGTATAACAAAACAATCTATCTCGCATGTGAGTACTTTATTCCAACCATGTGACAAGTGTGACAACTCCATCAACTCACAACTCAGCTTTGAACTCAATCAATATTGTCTTTTAGCTTGATGGTTCATAAAGCATGTTACTTGAACAGTATGAATCAATTATGCAATTTTCATGTTCAATTTAACACTGCATTTCAAATTCATTTCATATGTAATTGGAGTTTGAATTTAAATTTCAATTTGAGTTTGAATTTCAATATATATTTCGACTCCACTATAAATATTAGCCCAAGCCAATATGCATGTTATCATTGATTATTCCTAATTTCCATTGTTTATTTCCAACGTTTAAACGCGAGGGAAATCCCGACCATTGTATTTTTTTGGTCAACTTTAAAGCGTCAGAAACGTTTCGGGCGTATGATCTGGGTGGTAAACAAATAGCAACTAAAATCATAAGTCCGAAATGCTTCTGAGTACCACCCAAATCATATGTCCGAAATACTTCCGATGCTCATCAAAATCCAAAGCTCATATGGTGCCAAGCAAAAGGAAATCAAAATTCAAATCTCATATGATACCAAGCAAAAGGAAATCAAAATCTACAACTTGAGTTTGAACATTGATATGATATGTTCAGTTGTTATCATGTTGGGATTTTCTCGTTTTTGATTGCTTGGATAGTTGTTCTCTTGCTTCTTCAAGTGTCTTTAGCTTATAATTTATAGCTTGGAATGTGTTTGATGTTGTATATATTATTATTAAATTAAAAATAATAAACATATATATTATTATCTTTGGTTAATGTTGTTAAATTAAAAATTCTAAATAATATTTTATAAAACATCAAATAATCAAATAATTTTTTGTGCAAATGAAATTATTAAATTAATATTGTAGGTGGAAAACATGAAACACTATTAAAAAAAATTGAAACATAAATTACATAACTTTAAAAGAAGTATCGATCCTTTTTATAAAAAGTATGGACACTTTCAATATAATAGGTAAAAATATGATGTAATAGGTAGCGCTTATATAATGTAATAGGTATCGTTTATATAATGTAATAGGTAGTGGTTATATTGTAAAGTGTCTATCCTTTTTATAAAAGTGTCCATACTTTTTTCACTGTGGAAAACATTAATTTAAGGTTATCTTTTGAGTGAGTTTTAAGATATTAATTTAGTAATTATAGGCGTCTAATGATTTATTTTTTACGTTACGATATATATTATTATTAAATTAAAATTCTAAATAATATTTTATAAAATATCAAATAATCAAATAATTTTTTGTGCAAATGAAATTATTAAATTAATATTATAGGTGGAAAACATGAAACACTATTAAAAAATATTGAAACATAAATTACATAACTTTAAAAGAAGTATCGATCCTTTTTATAAACAGTATGGACACTTTCAATATAATAGGTAAAAATATGATGTAATAGGTAGCGCTTATATAATGTAATAGGTATCGTTTATATAATGTAATAGGTAGTGGTTATATTGTAAAGTGTCTATCCTTTTTATAAAAGTGTCCATACTTTTTTCACTGTGAAAAACATTAATTTAAGGTTATCTTTTGAGTGAGTTTTAAGATATTAATTTAGTAATTATAAGCGTCTAATGATTTATTTTTTACGTTACGATATATATTATTATTAAATTAAAAATTCTAAAAAATATTTTATAAAATATCAAAACAATTAAATAATTTTTTGTGAAAATGAAATTATTAAATTAATATTGTAGGTGGAAAACATGAAACACTATTAAAAAAATTGAAACATAAATTACATAACTTTAAAAGAAGTATCGATCATTTTTATAAAAAGTATGGACACTTTCAATATAATATAATGTAATAGGTAAATTTGCAATACTATCGGTATAAATATACCGATTTACTTATAAAATAGGTAAATATAAGCGCTACCTATTACATTATATAAGCGCTACCTAGTATGTTATTGTACTTTATAATATTTCCGGTTAAATAATATAACATAACCGATATAAATTTTAACCTGTCACTTGTTTAACCGGTCACGCCGTATATTAGCCGTTTTTTAGGCGCCGCACCGCAGAACTACCCCACCCACTGTTTATTTTTCAACTTTGACGAAACAGTTGTAGATAAAGCTAAAATCTTGCCCCCTTTTTTCACACTTTTCCTTCCCATAAATCCCTTTTTACACTCACATGAGAGAACAAAATTTTAAATGGTAATCGATCTATTGATCGATTAATTTAGATTGAAAATTGTAGAGGAAAATAAGATTTTCTCAACTCAGTTTATTCCATTCACAAATACAATGATTCAAATACTTTACCTTACTTAAAGAATCTAGTGCATTATCCCATTTGACTAACTTCTTGTTGATAACATACTACCATCCTTTAACATACATACATGATACATGTCAAAATTATCTCATTATGTTAATTTACTCTATTTTCTTCTTTTTCACATAATTTTGAACTTATAAATGTATTCGAGATTGTATTTTGAAGGTGGTAAATCACTCACAATCTGTCTTTGGTTAAACTACTAGAATGATGACTATGCATACCCTATATAATTAAGATATGTATGCCATGTTTTGTTACGTTTGCATAATGTTTAAAGGAAATGGAATAACATTAGGAGAAGGTATGTTAACCCATATTTTAATCCATGAAAAATAGGAAAAGTGACTAGATATAATAGGCATATAGTGGTTACAAGATGAACCAAATAGTAAAGAGTACATGTTGTAAAACAAGTATGCTTTTGTGGTCTTTTATACTTTGATGAATCCATGGTGAAATTGGTGTTTTGATACATGTTTGGACTGTCATTGATTATGATATATATTGCACATGGATTAGGTAAAGTTTGATAGGATATCAACCATGTTTAAACATTGTTTTGACCCTTTGGTGCATTTAATATTTATATTATACTTGTGATAGTGAAACCAAACTAATAGGTTATATCAATACTACCTGTTGACGAAAACGGGTAAAGAAAACAAAAGAACACGAGAATTTTACGAGGTTCGGCAATGTGCTTACGTCCTCGGTGCCTAGGCGGCGCTAGAAGTTTTTATTCAATGATATTTTAGGTCTAGGTTACATCTCTATTTATAATAGAAAACCCTGGTACATAATTACAAAATCAACCCTGTCCTCTTTACTGGTATATTTATGAGCCATACCTAACACTACCCATGAAAATATCGACACCATAAGCAAATTTCAAGTTATAATGTGTTATTTCGGTATCGCTATTGGAATTTAGTGTATACCGATACAAATAGAATGAATTGAGAACACAATATATCAATCAAGTATATATTCTGTCCATACAAAAACAAAATCTTAGGTGATTTAAATGTTAAATTTATGAGATTTAATATTTTTACCTTGTTTTTATTAAAAATACAATTTTTGAATTTTTTACAAATTTTATTGGAATGCAATGGTTAATGTCTTTAAATATCATCACCAACTTTCTTTTTTATTTTTCATATTATTGAGATTTTGAAGCTTTTATTTTAACTTATTCGGATATTATGTTATTGTATTTCTCCCTTACCCACTTTCATTTTCTACTATTAATATCAACCTTTAATTTTCTTTTATTTAACGAAACTAAAAGAATGTAGAATTTTTAAATTTTACAATGTATAATTACATCTAGTTATATATATCCTTTTATCACGGTTGCACCTCTCTTGTGTTGTGATGGTGTGCAGTCAGCCTGACCCCATACTAATGAAATCATGCCACTGAGTCAAAGGGAACCCACATGATCTTTGGCCCACTCTTAACCCTTTTTCTCTAAGTACATAAATTGGGTAACATCATATTCACATCAAACGATGGAATAAACAAGTAAAGTTATCCTGCTAACATTTTTCGTTTTCTACCCAATAGATAATCATATAAACAATACATTTTAAGAATATATATATATATATATGGTTTCGCATATGTGACACTTAAATCCAAAGAAGATGTGAATAGTTAAACACATTGTTACCAAAATCCAAAGAAGATTTGAATTTTATGAACTTTATTAAAAAGGAAGAAATATATATAGTACACAAGTAACATAGATCAGGCCGGACGAAAGCAATAACGCATGAATAAAATTTACCTTAATCCCTTCACAAGGTTACGAGATTATATTTAAACATTTAAAAACATGATAGCTAACTAATATAAGATTTAATAATAATTTTTTATCTAATCCAACGATAGATAAAACAACATGCAACAAAGAGGACGTGACGATGAGATAAGGATGAGATGTGCAAGAGGGGATGATAGGTGGGTGGGCTGATATCCTGACCGGAGCTGTGCCGCCCTTCCAACTGTACGGAAGCTGATGTTCCCATCCCATCAATATTTATTACATTTCATTTCACATGTTCCTTTATAATTTCCCCTGGACCATTTCTTCAAACCCTCCCATTCGCCCCCCCCCCCCTCAAAACAAAATATTGTTATTTTTATAAATATTGCAAGTCGACGAGACTTTATTAGACTCGGTAACAACTCAAGTGCAAGACGTTTTACTTATGGGGTGTGTTTGGTTAGGAAAATGTGAGATTTTTATAATATTAAAATTCATATTCTCTTGTTTTGTTGGCTGGGATGTCATTCTTGATAATCTTACATTATCAATAGTGGATTTTTTTGAGTATATTATCGGGAATGTCATTACCTTTATTTCTTTAGGTATTGTTGGATTACCGACGTTTTGGATTAAAACGCCCTTAATTTTTTTTTCAAAAATATTCTTATTCTGTCATTGAATAATAAAAATTTTAAGAATTTTAAATTACAAATTTATCCTTAAACTATTTTAGATTTATAAAAAAATCTATAATTAGAATTTTATATGAAGTTCAGGGGTTAAAATAAAATTTTACCCTTTCATTAAACTTTTTTATATTTTAATTTTGTAAAAAAAATTAAGAATTTAAATTTTTTAAAGAGAATATATAAATATTTTACAACTTGTTAAAAAATTAAATATATAATGACAATTTAATAACATATAAATTCCAATAATCTTTTATTCCTTTAACCAAACACGGTAATCTTACATTCCTGTTAAACCAACCAAACACAAAATACAACATTCTTAATAATCATATTCCTTAGTAATCTTTTATTCCCACTGATAATCTTATATTCCGTGAAACAAACGCACCCTTGGAGTTTAACATTAATTTTATTTTAGTTTATATGGCATTTCATAATTCGGAGGTCTCTTACGGAAGCTGCTCTTAACCTGGTGTTGGGGGTAGCCTACTATCTTACCTCCCCATTACCCCATAGATATGAAAAAAAGGGACAGCCATTTATTTTTATATGGCATTATATATTCTAATTACTAAATCATCATAAACAAAGCATTTACAAAACCCGATTAGGAATTAATTACTCAATTACATTGTGTACGAATAAAAAAGGGTATTATTATAAAAAAGTGTATATATAGGAGGAAAATAGGTTACAGGCCGCCGTTGAATCTTGAGAATGGTGTATGTTTAGGTCCTCCAAATCCAATAGTTGAGATTTGGGCTCAACATATCTATGGTTATAAACCATTACCCAAACCGTCATAGTTCTACATGTACATCACTTGTTTTGTCAATGAGCCCAAACCATTTTGGAACAACTTCAAATATACCCACTTCCTGCTTGAAATTCACAATCCGTCGTTCTTTATTTAAAAATTCTCAATCGTTTGATAATAAACGTTTAAATATCCTATAGTTGTTGGTGTTCGAACTGACATTCCTTTTAACTACTAAAATATGAAGTCACTTGTTGAATCCCAGTAAACTGAATTTACTAAAATATCGAATGCTTCATATTAAAACAAGTACATGGTGGATTTTATTATTGGATTCTATGAAATCGCATTAACTATCGTGTTATGAATAACCTTCCAATAGCTCACTTCGTAATCATACTCATCATTTTCCCACACATTTTTACTGTTCAAGGTAATCTCTTGACATTAATTTTTTTCCATTAAAACTAGAATCAGATATAGATAAAAATCTAAATCCAAAAAGAAGAAAAAAAAAGACGATACATTAAGAAATAATGTTCATTTTTTTCCTTCTTCATCGAATAATTCAGATTAAGAAATAAAAGACGATACATTTGTTCTTTCATAACTCAACTATTGTTTTATCAAAATTATATCTAACACCTCATTTTAGTTTCATTTTAATCATTTATCGTAAAAAAATTAATGAAACTATAGATATGATATTTTTTAAATTTAATGATGACACACCAGTATTATCGTTATTTTCCTAACGATGGACGACTAGAATGAAAGCAAAACGTAACTTTAGATGATTTTGAAACAAAAAACAGTTGAGTGACTAAAACAAAATAAAAGTGATAGTTAAGATACTAAATGTATAGTTTACCAATAAATATGAATTAGAACACTACTAATACTATTCGGTTTCTTTTCAATTGTAGCGTATTTTCTCCCTTTTTTTATATGAATTTTGAAGAAAAAAAAGTGTTGATTACGGTAGCTGTAAGATCTTCACTTTGCTGTCAGAATCCTTACCCAGAATCAGACATAAGAGATAGAAGACAAACAAAAGTAACTCCATAGTTTCGGCTCTCTCGTAGCTTCTTCAAACTCACATTTTGAGCAAAGATCTGAAAGCTATATCACTGAAAATTGAAAACATAAAAAGAACAGCTTTTTCATTTTTTGTGCCTTTCCATATTCTTCCAAGGTATCATCTTG
Source organism: Hibiscus syriacus (assembly GCF_006381635.1). Taxonomy (NCBI): domain Eukaryota; kingdom Viridiplantae; phylum Streptophyta; class Magnoliopsida; order Malvales; family Malvaceae; genus Hibiscus; species Hibiscus syriacus. Next base: position 1,150,742 of record NW_024063172.1, on the reverse strand, counting down.
CTCTCTTGTGTGTGTGTGTGCGCGCGCGCTTTTGAATTCTTATTTCTGGGTATTTTTTTCTGGTCCCGAAGTCTATTTTCAAAGTAGTTCAGTGTTCCATTGTTCTGTTCTACTGTTCATATAAGCCACAAAGGTTTGGTCTTTTACTGATATGCTTTTTTTTAAACAATAAATTCTGGGCTTTGTTTCTTTAGCTGGATTGTTCGATTACCTGAGTGCTCTTTCCTATCATTCTTTGTGCCTTTTGTTTGTTTAGTGGGGAATTTGGGATATTAATTAAGAACTCGTACTTCAGATCCAATTGAGTGCAAAATGTGGTAGCTGAGTTCAGAATCGTGCCCTTTGCTTGTTCATGCCATGATCTTCATTTCGTGCCTTGTATTTGTTAGCTTAAGCATTGTAGAAGTAATGGAATCATTTTGACTTTCTTCTATTATTTTAGGTATTCTTTCAGTTGATATTGGAACTGGATACAAATGCTTACTTAAGGGAAACCAGTGGAAAGAAAATAAAATCTTTTCCACACAATGAGTGCTTTAGTTTACATATTCTGTTCCGTGTATTGCTTTTCCGATCAGGAATGTTCAATCGACTAAGCAATGAGCTATTTTACCTGGACTCGGGTGCGAGTGTTAGACACAAGTATGTTTGAACTTTTGAAAGGTTTTTCCATGCATTTGGATTGCCCTTGGAGGGTTATGTCCCTATACTCCGATATTCCATGTATTTAGAAGTTCTTTTAAATGTTCAATGTTTAAGATTTCTTCCTTTGCAATCTAGATGCTAATTATATTTATCATTGTCATACAGTGTTAAGGCTTTTTTTTATGATTCTCATGTCGTGAGAGATATAATTGGTGCCATAGGACTCTTATGCCAATAACAATCTAAACATGGATAAGGTATCTCCGAATTGTCCATACCCGGGGTGCTTTTTCTGTGTTATGAAAGAAGGAAACCCTAGTAAGCGCAGAGCCAGTATTCTGAAATTCTTTAGAGATCTTCCTTCGCAAGATGATGATGGTCAGGTTCTTCCCATCAGTGGCCTTTGGAATACTGCCATGGCACATCCTAATGATCCAGAATTCATTGAGTTGGGGATTTTCGATTGCATGGCTGCACTGATCTGGAAAGGTCTCAAGAACCGTCGCTGGCTTTCTCACGACCAAAATATATATATTCCTTATTACGCGGCACATATTATTGGATCCTACACCATGAACATGGAAGAGTTTGCAGAAACTGCTGTGCATGCTGGTATAATTCCTCCCTTAGTTGAGCTTCTGAGAGGGAGGTTGACCTGGGTTGAACAAAGAGTGGCAGTTCGAGCCCTAGGACACTTGGCTACATATTCAAGCACTTTTCCTGCTGTAGCAAGTCATGGAGAAATTCTCGAGCTCTCCATTCAGCTTGCAATGAGTTCACTGGAAATAGTTTACTCTCACTTTTATCAGAATGTTGATAGAAGGCTAAGTTATCACTGTGATCTGCTTACTCGTGGTATGGGTGGTGTTGAAATGGAGTCGAGGAAAGCTGAAGAATGGGCAAGTCAGCTGCAATGCTGGTCCCTTCAACTCATTAATTGCTTCGCTTTCAAGCCCGAGTTTCTTCCCACCATATGCAAACCCGAATTTCTTGTAAAACTACCGGGAATGTGGGGTGGACTCGTTAATGAAAACTCACCAGCTGGTATTGGTTTATTAAGAACCATCTGTCACCATAAGCTTGGTAGGGGACCTGTTGCTAGCTGTCCTGGTATTATTGAGGCATTGTGTAATATTGCTTGCTCGTCCGATGATTGGCAGTACATGGCTATCGATTGTCTTCTTTGGTTGCTTCAAGATCCAAGTACATGCCATAAGGTATATTCCTCTCGTATCTGGGTGAGAAACTTTATATCCAATTTAACAAGGAAAGCTAGATCACTACGCTCAAGCTTTCATATGAAGTCCAAGAATAAGTTTTAATATGTTGATATAATGATCTTTGAAATAGCTTACCTCCACGAAGAATTTTGCCATGTGTACTTGTTCGGATTTTATTCTTGAAGTTATGATATTATCCATAAAACTCATCATATATGTTATACAGGTGATAGATAAGGCAGTACCTGCACTTGTTGACCTAGCGGAGATTACGGCTCTGGGTGATCACAAGAAACTTGGAGATTCCATTGTTAATGTTCTTCAGGAATGCATTCAATCACAAGGGACGATACATGGCTCTCTTAGTAACCGTACGAAAGAACTGATTGAAGAACTATTGAGTCCGAGGCAAAGATTGAAGTGGGAAAAGAATATGCCAAAGGAGGATCTCCATATTAAACAGGCTGCTGCTTTAGTAGTCAAGCTCGAAGGGAACTCTCTTTTCTCGTCGGGAAATATATCTGGAGCAGCATCAAAATACTCAGAAGCAATATCGTTGTGTCCAATTAGATCCAAGAAGGAGAGAGTTGTTCTGTACAGTAATCGTGCTCAGTGTCATCTCCTATTGCAGCAACCCTTGGCTGCCATAAGTGATGCTACTCGTGCATTGTGTCTTCACAATCCAGTGAACCGTCATGCCAAAAGCCTATGGAGAAGAGCTCAGGCTTATGACATGCTTGCTTTAGCTAAAGAAAGCTTGCTCGATGCCATTCTATTCATAAATGAATGCTCTCAGTCAAACGACCCAGATCTCACGCTGAGGCAAAATAAGGTTCCTGACTATGCCGAACGATTAGTCAAGAAGCAAATGCGTGCAGCTTGGTTATTTAGAGAGTCGGCTATTAAACTTGGGGGTGTTCATTGTGACGGTGAAGCAGGTGACATGTACGGACCGGATACAGATGACTCAGAATGGGAAACAGCTAGTGAAAGTGATGAAGGAAATGACGGAAGGGCTGAAATGGGTGATGACGACGATGATAGCGAATGGAAGAATGAAGATGAGGGGGAAGTTAAATATGACAAACCCACAATGAAAGGTAAATTTGAACATTTTAACGTTCCATAATGTTTTAATGCATTTCTTCATGTTTGGTGTTATTATATCTGTTCCGCGACACCTATGTCCAACATTTATCTAGACATGTTACGAGGATATGACCCTGTAAGAACCCCCAAAACATCTAAACATGTCATGAGTTTATAGCGCATGCAGTTTCATCCCATCTCATATCTTCCAATCAAAGTTCGAGGTGTAGAAGAGTTGTAGTATGCAATCAAAGTTTTTAGGAGATTATGATGTTCAAGATCGTGCCACCTTGAGCTATGACAGGTGTAGTTTGCATTGTTCTCGAACTTGATTAGCTTGCAAGCCATATGTTGCTTTTAGCTTTTAATCCGGATCACTGCATTAGTTCCTCGAATTCTACTGACGTAAATCTCCGATTCAACATGCAGTTCGCTGAAGATGGACCCGTAAATGTTTGAACGAACACTCGGCATGCAAAACATGAACATTCGGCTTGTCTTTGGTTTAAAAGGTAAACCATGTTTTACAAGTATTCTTTTATGTGATTTTCACTTGCAGAAAGTTAATACAGATTTTGAGTGTAGAGAACAATTGTCTCCAAGGGTGTGAAGGCTTTTGTGTTATGTTATTTGGATTTAGAGATGAATGTTGTATTCGACACAAATATGTGTAATTTTTAAAATTATTCATAGTTGGGTCTTTCTATTCTACTTTTCGTCCTGTTTCGCTATAAATGTATAATCTTAAAAACTCTTACAACTTTTATGGATGTCGGATACATCCATCCCTTCAGTCTGTTGATATATCCAACATCCATGAAAGTGATGTGAGTTTTCAAGATTACACATTCATAGTAACGCGAAAACTTAATTTGACTTATTAGATTTAGGAATAATTGTTTAGATTAAGATTAAATTTTTTAAAATATAAAGTTTAAGAATGAGAAAATTAGAGCGGGACTAAGTCCATAACTAATTTAAAGTATAGGGATTGTTAGATGATTTTGACCTTTTATGTTTAGCCAATTATACAAAATATTCCATTTTTAAAGAGTGATGCTGATGTATTTACATGCATTTAAAAAATTGAAAATATTAAAAATAACTATAAATTATTGAATAGAGTCGAGGTAAGACTAAGGGGGTGTTTGGTTCAAGGATTGTGGGATTCTCATGGGATTGGAATCCCACATTCCCATGTTTGGTTAGCCGGGAATCTCATTCCCGGTAATATTTTATTACCAATAGTAGATTTTTTGGGGTATATTACCGGGAATGTCATTATCTCCATTCCCTTAGGTATTGTAACATTACCGGCATTTTGGATTAAAATGCCCTTAAATTTTTATTTTTTTTTCAAAAATATCATTCTTCTGTCATTGAATAATAAAAATTCTACGAAGGTTAAATTACAAATTTATCCTTAAATTATTTTAGATTTACAAAAAAAAATCTATAATTAAAATTTTATATGAAGTTCAGAGGTTAAAATTTTTTTACCCTTTCATTAAACATTTTTTATATTTTTAATTTTGTAAAAAAAATTATATAAATATTATGAATTTAATTTTTTAAAGAAAATATATAAATATTTTACAATTTGTAATATTATACAAATATATAATAAGGACAATTTGGTCAAATATACATTCTAAAAATCTTTTATTCCTTTAACCAAACACGGTAATCTTACATTCCTGCTAAACCAACCAAACACAAAATATAACATTCACAGTAATCTTATTCCCTGGTAATCTTTTATTCCCACTGGTAATCTTACATTCCGTGAACCAAACGCACCCTAAAGGGGATGTATCCAACATTTATGAAAACAAATTAAAATTACACATTTATAGTGAAATAGGACAAATAATAAAGTATAACTATGAGGAGTAGTTTGGTTCACATAATGTAATTAAACTTTAAATATTATAATAATATAATATTACTTAATATAATATTGAGTATGTTGGATTATCGTGTTTGGTTAGAGGAATATAATATAAGAAAAATATATATAGTTCTGTTAGTTTTTTAAGGATGGATACCAAATTGAATCCTAAACTAAACGTTAGATATAATTTTAAAAAATAAAATTTCTTTTAGGATAAATTATATAAATGATGACTAAAGTTTGAATAAGTTTCTTTTCCCCCACTTATGTTTCATATTCTAGTTCGACTTTGAACTAAGCTCAAGTTCGAGCTTTAATTTTTTTATTTATTTTGAGTTCAAGTCGAGTTTGACAATTTTAAATTCCCGAATTTTCGAGTAAAATTGAGTTTGATAGTTTCGAGTTTAAATTTGAACTTTTTGAATTGAACGTTCTGAATCGAATTAGATTCAACAATACTTAAATTCTACTCGATTCGCTTACAACCTAGTGTGTTTTGTCTCCTTAAGGGACTGGCTTTTGTGAGACCATTACTAAATCACCAGTTCCAGTGATGATTATAAGATAATATTTGTTTAAAATCTTTTATAATTATCGAAAATTTACACATTCTATAATATAAATATTCGAACTTAAAACCTCTAGAGAAAATAACGAAAATTTTAACATTAATGAATTAGAAGTATTTAAAAGAGGATTGAGCATTGAAGTAATTAGTATCCGAAGAAGAAATATTTAGTCATATTCTAATGACAGTAGCATCGAAAATAGACGAATGATCCCTGACGGATCTACATGTTGGCTAAGGTAGGCACTGAAATATAATTATTTTTATATTTATTATTTATTTTATTAAATATGTCGTTCATGAAATTTTGTATTCATCTATATATAAAAAAATTAGATAAAAAAGTGTAATTTTTTTTGTAATTTTTTAAAAAAATTAATGTGGTCCCATATATTTTTTTTCAATGTGATCATTCAATTAGAAAATAAATCTAATTTGCTTTTTTCACTAAAGTTTTTCGTCGTTGGTCGTTATAGTATTTGTGTGTTAGTTCATGGTGCTTACATGTCTGTCCAGGGTGCTCACGTGACAATCCAGCTGTCATGTTTGAGTTATAAATTTAGCCCATTTGTCATGTTAATTTATCACCTTGGACTTTCATATCAGTACCATGGACTGTCATGTCAACACTGTCAACTGTCGCATCAGTATCGTAACGATCAACTACGAACAAACATTGGTCAAAAGATCACGTTAAATTTATTTTTTAAGTTAGAGGACCACGTTAGGAAAAAATAATACAAGGACTACATTAATTTTTTTTTTCAAAAGTACGTAGACATCTATACCTTTTTACCAATATTTTATATCACTAATATATGTGTCTACTCATATACATGTAAAAAGAATTGATATAAATAAAAGATACAAGTTAGTAAATCAATTTTTTTAACGGAATATATTTAATTAAATTGGATTGATTTCGATTGATCTGCTCTATGGATATTGTTGACCCGTAGGTGATGATAAATAACTTTTTTGGCGGCTGAGTGGTGGCAGTATTGTGGACCACCATGTCAGCATCGTGAATTGACACAACAGTACTGTAATGGTCAACGACGAAAAACGTTGATCAAAAGATCACATTATGTTTATTTTATGAGTTGGAGGGTCACATTGAACAAAACAAAAAAATAATACGAGAATCATATTGTTTTCCGAGTAAAGGGCTTGCATTGGTTACAATGAATGATGGGGATGTTGAGACTGGTGTCAAGCCTCCTTCGAGACGTGTATCGATGAAATTGGTTCGATGTCCGACAACGACGGAAATCGAGAAGCGGACGAAGAGGAAACAAAGGATGAAGAAGAATTATGATGGCTGTGGATGCCAAGGTATATGGAGGCTGCAGATTATGAAATATTTGCAATTGCAGCTGCCATGGAAGGACTAATGTAAAACAATGGCCAAACCAATAGGGATATGGACTATTATTTTTCTCTTTACTTTATATTTTATTGTTAAGAGATTGATATTGAGCGAAAGGAGTTTTGTGTATGTTATATAATAAATGGTTAGTATATGTTTGTGAGAGAATTATTAGAGAAAAGTAATCTTTCAGGTCTATGTTTGAGAGATGAATTTTTTAAGGATGTTGGAAGAATTGTATGTAGTATACATTATGTTTATGAAATATATCGAGTTTTTAGTATGTAAAGAATTTCATGTATTTGAATTTTTTGTTATCTCTATATTTTAATAAATTTTTTCTATGATAAGATTGAACTACGTTAAATATCGACTCAGTATTTTAGTCAACCTTCAAGGGTTGACCAAGGTAGAGAAATATAGATTAAGCTGTTTTGTGTTGTTAGTTAAGGGTTGGCCTTGATATAGAGAATTTGGAACTCAATTAGTGGCCTAAGGGCGATTTTGGGTAAGGGAGGAAAGAGAGAGGACCAAAGGAGAAATTTTACCTTTGAAGGAAACTAATTAGATTTTTTACCCGGCTTATAGCCTTATTTTAGACATGGGTTTGGTTAGATAGGGGTCAAGTTACCTCATTTGCTTATCTTTTGTCTACTTAACCATTCCTCTTTTCCTCTTACTTTCTTCATCATCTTTGATTCTTGGTGTTGCTGGAACTCATTTTTAAGGTAAACATCTTCTTCTTCATGCCATAAACTTCATTTAGAGATACTAATCTCCGTAGAAAAGGTTGAAGGTTGAGTTAGAGTTTTATCATTAAACGCTCACACCTTAGTATTCTTGATGTCCGAACGCGAAATCTTAAGGAATAACAATAATTCTTTTTCTGCTGAGGTCGCTTAGTTCATGCTCGTGTGATAATTTTGACATTAAAAATTGTTCTAAATGGTGTTAAATAATGCATTGAAAACATCATAGGCCTTAGGGATTGATTTGGGGTCAAATGGGTTCAATTGACACTATTTTTGCACTTTGATATAAATATGTTCTTGCAATATCAATGCCCTTTAAATATTACGAATAAATCTAAACATTCTAAGCTTAAGGTGTTAATATTTGTTCATGTGATATCCATAATCCATGTTGTTCATATGATATTCATATCAGTGGTTAGGTATCGAGTAAATTTTTTGTATAGGTGCCATTAAATGTGATCTTTAATAACGCCGTTAAATGTGTAGAAACATGATTATTCTACTTTCTATTTATTTAAAATGTGTCCTTCAAAATTATACCGAATCTAGTTCAAAGCACAACTCTTCAACCTCCATAACTGTAAAACTCTCATTTGGCAAATGATAAAAGTGCAAATTATACTAGCTAGTCATATTTACAGTGAAAAATATGATGGAAAATTTATTGACATTTAAAAGCTAAACCAGGGTTTTAAATAGCGGTCCACGACCACGATAGCGCCCTCGAAATAACGGTACCATTGCCTTCTGATATACCCGCTAGACTCGCAATAGTGTCCACTATGACCGCAATAGCGATAAACGGGACATTACCGAAAACGCGACTGCGACTTGAATCGCTAGCTAAACTTAAAGTATTTGTTCTCAAAACACGAGTTCTCAAGAAATTTCAAGAAAAAAAATGCTCAAAAGCATAAAGTAGAAGACGGTAGACACGAGTCGAGGATTTGATCATCATGAAAATCTATGAAAAAATATGAACATAACCGTATCCGGTGCTCACATCCGAAAACCCGAACCCGTTAATAGCTTGCCTTAACTCTCAACGTCAGATAAATCAATATCAATGTCCCCAAACTTGACCTGAACCAAAAAGAAAGAAAGCAATGTCATTGATTGAAAGGGACTATTCTGATTACTTTTAGTACTAGGAAACCTTAAGGCAGAACTTGAATAATATCTGCTGTCACTGCCCAAAAGCCATCAGCAATTGCAAGCAAACCTAATTTCACTGTTCCGGTTAGGTTAGGAGTAAGGGTGTAACCGAGTTGAGCAGAGTACATGCTGTAAGAAATTTGAGCTCAATTCAAAATTCAAGACACGAAAATCGAATTGCTCAAACTTGATCAATTAGGTTCGATGAAGCTCGTTTAACTAGTGAAAATGAACTCCATTCTCATGCTCGGCTTCAAACTCAATTACTTATAATTGAGTAGTAGGGTTTGTGTTCGATCACCCTAACACCCCAAACCTACAAGTTCTAAGCAAAATCGTTCCTTCATAGTGGTCAACTAGCTCTTAAATATTTTCATTTTTGGGTCTCTATGGTTCCAGTTAGTCTTTAGTAACATATTTTCACTGGTCAATCACGGTAGAACCATGGAGTTTGTTACTAAATTGGGTTATTTCCAAAGATGCTTATATTGAACAAAATGTTACTAAATGGAACCACTTATGAAAAATATGTAGTTCAAAAACAAACTGTTTGTTTGCTAAGAATTCAAGTGCTTACAGGATTGAGAATAGGAGGACTATTTTCCTTGAATCAAATGATGCAGCTCGTCTATATCTTTTCCATCTGTTCATTGGTGCATCTTGAGCCCTCTCGGCCGATGATTTTTCTATTCAAATCAAGCTTGGTGTTTATGTTCCAAAGGTGGTACCAAAGGAATGAAGAATAAAACATGCAAGATGCATAACCAAAAGACCTGGACAGATCCTACTTGTGAAACTAAAAAATACTGCAGACAAAAGGTAGCATACGATTTCAAATTCAAAAACACTCGTGTAGCTAAAAAAGTTCACTGATCCGGAGAAATGACTAAATAAAGTTCGATCTTTGAATTCTTCAAAACCCTTTGAAGTAATAGTTAAACAAATGGAATCCTCACTAGGGCCAATTCCCTATAGGGATCTGGCTCATAAATCCACTACAAGAAGATTCACATGTTTTCGACTCTAATAGCAATCATTGTGAATCACCATGGGAACCTCTTTTTTCTGCTAGTTGCTGTAATTCTCATTTAAAAATGGAAGTTTAATTGACAAACCACCACATTAAATGATGGTTATGAAACATTTGAAACCTGAACTATAACAGCTTGGTTTACATAATATTCCGTACTTTCGGATGGTTTCTTGTTTAAAGAAACCAGAAAATCTTATGCAAAATAAAGCAATCACCGACCAGATCAAGGAAATGGAAAATTATTCCATTGGTTATAAGGAAGATGGGGACACTATTGTTCCAAATAGGTATTAGAAAATGTTTACAGGCCTCCAAATAGGTATCGTTCCAAAGCTGTATGAATTCTCACCTATATTTATGCTTGACTGTCTCTGCAGCACCTTCTGCAAATGCTGTTTCATTGAGACCTAACATTAGTATTAAGAGTGAAAAAGAAAAAGAAGTACCAACACCCAAGGAAAACCATCAGGGCTTTGATGACTAAATAATTGAATTTTGTATATTCCATACTAAGTGTATGATCTGTACTTGACTGAATATGCCCTCTAAAAAGGAGAAATTTGCTTAAAACTCATGATATAAAGATAGGAATATCAAACTTACCTTTAGTACACCTTCACTTTTTGAATTTCCAACAATTTCATCAGTGGATGTAAGTATGTCAGGTATCTCCTTCTCGATGTTTATGTCCAGAACGCAAGATGAATAAGCATCTTCACTATCGACTTTCAAATCGATGCAGTTGTGACAACTCAATTGAGCATCCACACGAATCTGGTTTTTAGACGAAAACGGAACTTCTACAAGGCTCAGAAAAGTTAACTGTGGTGTACATTTTGGATTCTTGTTTCCTTCCTCCGGCATCACAGAAATGCTATAGACATCTTGGCCCTGCACAAAGAGATTGAAAATAAATAGAAGCATAGAAACGATGAAAAAGCAAGTCAATTGGTTGCTGAAGTTTTGTTTTAAGATAATTTTTTCAGTAAGAGAAAACAGAAATTAGAACTAGCTTTTAAACAGAGATCAATAGGACCAAAAATACTGTTTAGAAAATATATAATGTGGAGTGTTTAAGCTGCAATTTTCTCTCATTTGGAATGAATTTGAAGTACTCAACACATGGTCTGACATGAACTTACATGTGCAGTGTTTAACCTGCATTTTTCTCTCATTGGAAATGAAGTCTCCTCTATTACAATAGGCAAGACATCTGAAATTTCAAGAAAAGAAATTCATTGCACATGCTTAATACCAGACTGAGTTCAGGCAATTAACATCATATTGATCACGAATATCCTTACCGAGAGAACAATGGCGGCTGGTCTCATCGAAGCTTGGCTTAATCAACTCAAAACATGAAATGTTAACGGGCACATTGGTGCTTCCAACCATCCCTGATAAGATCTGTTTCCCCTGGAAGTAACTTCGCGTTAAAATTAAAGCGTTTGCAAAACTTCAATAATGATGACATAACAAATTAGAAAATCACTTTTAATTTCATTCAAAGTCAAGGCAGATTTTCTCTATTCATCTTCAGAATCACGGTGATGGAAGATTACCATCAGAACGTTAAAGGAAATCCATATACAATTTGCCAATCTTCAGAGATAAAGAATTTCTATTGCATCAATTGAAGAAAATAAATCAAAATAATTAGAATCGTAAATAGGAATTCGGCAATGGAAAAAAATATCTAGGTTTCCATTTCCATAGAAAAAATAACTCAAAAAAATAAAGCAACGCAAAAAAGGAGAATGCGAGAATGGAAGGCAAACAATCTTCCTTTTCATACATTTTCGCAGCCACCAAACAAGAATTCATGTTTCACAAATGGATAAAGCAATGGAAGAAAAACTAGATCATACATCCATGAAATTTCAACCAACCATATGCAGTAACAAGCGAATTCCTAAGAAACGGGAAACAGATCATCAGTATAAAACACCTCCATTATTATTATTTTCTCACATTTATCGAAGCTAAGCATCTAGCAAGGATTATTTCTGCTCAAGAAGAAGCAACGTAACTTTCTTTATATTTAACCCAAAAGCAGCTTCAGTTTCGAAAAAGAAACAGAAGAGAATCTAAAAGAGCCACGTAATCCAAAAAGAATAACTCACCTCCTCCATCGATTTAGCGGCCATTGCAGAAAAAGGAAATGAGCAACAAAATACTCTTATTGACAGAAAATTTCAAGAAAAGCATATGATTTATTGATTGATCTTGAATGCAACTCGAAGTTTATAAATCTAAATATTTACAGAGCATAAAGGAGAGGAAAAAAGAAAAAGTAAAAGATGCTCCATGGCTGGGAAGACAAGGTGGCGCTATTGCGCAGAAAAAGGCTCCTCGTTACTACTTCCCGACACCTACAAATCTGCATCTTATTCCTATATTTTAATAAAATTATCCATTATAAATGAGGGTAAACTATGAATTTAGTACATAAAATTTTAAAAATTTTCAAAATAATACCTAATATTTAGTTTTCATTTCATTTTAGTATTGCCGTTAAAAACTTAATGCGTTTGGCACATAAACTATCATCTTTTATCTGTTTTAATGTCTAAACTATCATTTTTGGTCAATTTTAGTACCTAAACTTTCAACTTTTCAAAATTTAACGTTAAATTATGAATGTGATACTAAAATGAAACAAACATAAAGTTTTAAACGGCGATGTATTAAAATGAAATAAAAACTAAATTTTATATATGATTTTAAAAAAAATTTAAAGTTTAAATACTAGAACGGACTATAATTAATAGTTTAATTACTAAACACATAATTTACCTATAAAAGCCACATCAACCCGACACAAAAATATGTTAATACCTTTTATCTTTAATAATCAAGATATTAATATATAAATTAAAATGAGATTATCATCTCAATATAAGTTTTCTATAATGTCAAATTTTTTTTTTCTAAAATGAACCACTGATGGTCAAAATATTACAGGAAAAAATCACTATGTACGTCAGTACGTGCATGAAAACCCTTACTTATTGTATTATTATTTTTATATATAATTTAGAGAAAATAATCTCAGTGACCAAAAATCCCATATAATATACGATTTTGACCAATTTTTTTTGGATTTGCGAAAATGACCAACAAAATCGCAATGCGATTTCTAATTCGCAACGCGATCTCCAGTATCGCAAATTCGTGCTGCATTTCGCGTTGCGATAGTTGAAAATCGCGTTGCGATTTTCCATTTCGCGTTGCGGTTTTCCATTTCGCGTTGCGATAGTCTACAGTGTTGTTGCGATTTTCCATTTCGCGTTACGATAGTCTACAGTGTCGTTGCGATTTTCCATTTCGCGTTGCGATAGTCTACAGTGTCGTTGCGATTTTCCATTTCACGTTGCGATAGTTTTAAAATTGGTATTGCATTTGTTTCTTAAGAATTTTCTCTAAAAAGATAGTATCCGCGCGGACGTGTCGAAGACACTTATTACCACGACCACAACCACACACGACCCGACCCGAGACGAGACGGCGGCGGCGCGCGAGAGTCCCCTTGTTCTCTTTCACTCAACAAGGAAGCGCAAAATCCAAACCTTAAATATCATTCTCAATAGTGTTTCCAAAACTATGTGGGATTGAGCATTACCAACACTTAGATAATAGAGTATATTTATACAATGTTCAGCTCATTAATATGGTGAATCCTATAGTAGTTTCAGCTTTTTATACATTCAAAGATAAGCCAAATTCTATATATTTAGTCTTTGCATTTTATTCGACTTAAATAATTACGTGTTGATATATAAAAAGATAGCGAGATCGAGATAATTTGTTTAATGAATTATGTTGTACAATGATTAGACTTAAGAGTGGAGAGAGGATGGTGAGGTGCTTGAAGGAGAGGTAGTGATTAGTAATTGAGTGAGACTAATGATCCTGAATGTTATGCTTGATGATCTTTCAAAATATTTAAAGAGACTCTATTATCTATGAATTGATAAAATAATTTATGAGTTGAACATTGTATAAATATCTCTTCCTCATAGATTTTCTTATGTGATATTGTTTGATATGATACTGTAAGATCCGTGATATTACTATTGGGAATGCTCAATCCCACATAGTTTTGGAAACAATATTGGGAATGATATTTAAGGTTTGGATTTTGCACTTCTTTTTTGAGTGAAAGAGAACAAGGGGGACTCTCGCGCGCCGCCGTCTCGTCTCGGGTCGGGTCGTGATCGTGGTCGTGGTCGTGGTCATACGTGTCTTCGACACGTCCGCGCGGATACTATCTTTTTAGAGAAAATTCTTAAGAAACAAATGCAATACCAATCACAACGACACTGTAGACTATCGCAACGCGAAATGGAAAATTGCAACGACACTGTAGACTATCGCAACGCGAAATGGAAAATCTCTACAACACTGTAGACTATCGCAACGCGAATTTGCAATATTAGAGATCGCGTTGCGAATTAGAAATCGCATTGCGATTTTATTGGTCATTTTGGCAAATCCAAAAAAAATAGTCAAAATCGTATATTATATGAGATTTTTGGTCACTGAGGTTATTTTCTCTTAAATTTATCGGCTCAACGCATCTTTTTTAATAAAAAAAAAGGCATGGATTTATATTGCAACAACCAAGCAAATTGCAAATGGTACATTGTTGTTTGGATCCATATTTCATAACTCGACGGTCGACATTAGGGTATGGAGCAATAAATTGAATTATAATAAATAAAAAAATAAACATAAAAAATTGAGAATTTTGGAGATATAAGATTTTGGTGCGTTGTGAAGGACAATATGAGAAACCAAATAATCCTATGTGGAGAATATAAATATTTTATTCAAATTAAAAATATATGATTTTTATAAAAGATTGAGGTTTGAACAGATATGTAGCTATTAATTATTGAAAAATATTTTAAATAAATATTATCATATAATCAAATAAATATATTTGTCCTTTCAAAATAAATAAATAAATAAATAATATTTTTGAGTAAAATATGAAAATAGTATTTCTATTTAATTTATTGTTTTAAATCCCTCAACTATAAAATAATTATTCGACTTCAAAAAAACATGTATGCATTATCGTATACTAATTTTTTTTGAACATATAATATGAATAATTTTTTCCCTTGTAGGCTAGAATCTGATACCCAAATTGGATCTGAAATTGCTTTTTTTTTTTTGGGTAAAAACAAAAGAACAATCAAATTATGAAGTCGGAAGGAATTCCAATTGCATTGCTGAAGTTCAAAGCATTCTCGACCATGAAGAATACTGTTTGTGTCATTCTCGTACCATGTACACTGTTATTCCCCAATTGCAAAATAATAATAAAAATCAAAAGGACGATGTTCTTCCATTCCACCATCCAATGTACATGGCAACAACCTAAACTATGTTACTCGGACTCGAGTGTGATTGTCGGATACAGATATGTACCCGGCACAGATATCTCAAAGTTTTACCATGTATTTAGAAAGTCCTTGATGGATCAAATCCCTATATCCATGTCCAAATATACATCGAACACAATATCAGACTTATATACTTGGTGAAAAACTCGGAGTCCGAGCAACAATATCAGACTTATTATATACTTGGAGAAAAATTCGGAGTCCGAGCAACGTCGGACCTAAGTATAATTTTTTTTCACAACCCACATTACCTCACCTGATATCTGCAAGTTCTTCCCTCAAGAATGGAAAAAAAGAGAGTAATAAACATAAATAATTAAAGAAAAAAAAGGTCTAAGTGATCAGAATACCTAGTCATTGTAACTCATGGTGAAATGAACCCCTCAGCTCTTGTTTTTTGAAGCAAGACGTTCATAAAATAAGATATACCCATGATCAGTATTACTAGAATACTCCTGGGCTGACCCAAAAAATGTCTGAACTGCAGACTCGTCAATCATCTCCACATTCTCGTCATCGAAAAATAACCAATGGTTATGACTTTTCACCAGGCTAACATAGTGCCCGTGGTTAGGTCCACTTCCCACATGAACAACTACAGCAAATAGAGAATACTCCGAATCTGCATCTTCCACGGTGTTGCTCAGCTTCAGCTCAAGTGGAAATACAACACGGTAGGACAGTTTCTTGTACCGGCCGAGCTGCTCAATGTACTTGAACCGCTTCAAATGGATAACAAGGATGTGAGGAGGCTTCTTTATCTTCATTCTCTTCTGTGCTTCTTGCAAACTGCAAGTAGTAAACATCATCCATAGATATTCCTATCTTCATGCTTATCATTAAAATGAGTGCATGATACGCATCTTCGGAATCGTATAATTTTATGATTTAAGCTCAGCATAAAGTAAAACTCTATTTATGAGGGAAAACCAGTTAAATGCAACATGTAAGTGTGATGTTTGAACCATAGAGGAAAAAAGTAAAAGCCGTGAGGTTTGCATGTTTTGCCTGTTCTGCTAAAACCAATATCTCATTGACGTCCATAATCAGAAATGACCACTTTTACTAACAAAACCTCAATTTAACATATTAAAGCTTGGCTGGTAAGTCTGAAAATCTCACACATGACAGGAGTCGAGTGAAATGTTTATTGTCAATGTAAATCTAGAACCATGTGACAAAGAAAACAGGCTGTTACTTGATTACAAATGAAATCACGTCAAGAGCTGAAAGAAAACACATGAAGGAAAATTAAAAGTGATGGAAAAGCACACTTGCAAAGGAAAATTACCTGCAGCACTTGTCACAGAAAAATTTGTCCTCAGCATTCAATGTCTCGGTAGAACTAAAATTTTTCAGACAGCTAGTTATTGAGCTGTTCTGTTCAATGTCAAGGCTCAAGTCGAAGAAAGTTTCATCTCTCGCTGTCACTGTTTCACATCGTAAGCATCTTGTCTCATTGGTAAGTATCCCCTGTCTCAAATCACCCATGAAATAATGAGATTCCACACAGATTGCAAACACAACAAAAACACACAAACAAAGTATCTTATAAACATTGTCAATCAGAGAGACTTTCCCATGACTTTGGTCATGTAACAAGGTTACATGTTTAGATTAATTTTCCTACATAGATGCTTTCTAGGCATAATACATTCAGCTTTCCCATGGTTCCGGTCATGTGAGGTTTCAAGTTTTATGTATTTTATAATTTGTTTTAGATACAACCCGCAGAAAGACAATTAACTTGATTTCATCGTAATTTCAAGTCAAGCAAAGTAAATACAGCACGAGACTAGAATGACTGGTCTGAAGATAGGAAATATAGCTAGAAACGCGCCTGAAAATTCTTGTGTACCCATGTAACAAGAGGCTCTTTTTTAATACCATTTGCCTGAGTATTCTTTGGCCCATTCACAATCTTTTCAGGTGGTGATGAAGTTTCAGCCTCATCTTTTGCATTTTGCGCCTCTTTCTCCAATATGTCTACGAGTTCATTTAGCAGAAAGTTCAAGAACTCATGAGCGTCCTAACAAAAAGAGAAAGTTATTCGGTTCTGCATTTTCAATTAAGACAAGAAAAATGTACATGCAAGAAAAGATACAAGTTTATAAATTGAAACCTTGAACCAAGTGAAACAGATCATCGATTTAGAAAAGTGAATTAAGGTACTTGAGCCAAACACATATGAAGCAATCTAATACCTGGTGCATATAGCTGCGGAAAAGCTCGTTTTGTTTCTTCAATCGCTGTACAAAGCGCTTTGGAGCAATGACACCTGTTTTCTTCTTCTGGGAACTTATCTAAACATAAAAAACAACTAACCGTTGGTCTCAAAAGTAATTAAGTGGAAACTGCATCATAGGTGGCACAAGTACCACAGGAGAGAGAGAATTGGGGAAAGATTTAACAGTCTAATAGCATTTGCTAAAACAGAAAAAGCATCATCTCCCCAGTTACACCTTACATTTTTACTCTGAGACCCAAAAGAAAAAACTAAACAAAATATTTTGCTAGGATCTAAGCAATTTCCTAAAGGAAAAAGTTATCAGTTATTGAAGTATAGAACCAAACACTTTAAAAGCGAAGGGAAAGAAACAGAAGAAGAGAGGCAGTTCTGAGAAAGAAAATTATACACGATGCATAAAATCTAATAGAATTTACAGACGACAATTTATCTAATGTTAAAAAAAAAAACTAAAACGTGCACACATCACATTACTCATTTTATTATGCAAGGTCCTCATGCATATATGCCAAGCATTTGTAGTATGAGCCACTTAATTACAATAATAATCTACATTCATGAATCTAATCACATCTTGTTAAAAGTTACATTGTGAACCATCTTCATCACATTCATGAAGATGATTTATTGGGCTTTCATAGTTCTAACTAAATGCACAAGGGCTCCTATAATGCCTAATACTAAAACAAGAAATTATTAAATCAATCAAATCTGTGGATCATTCCTGGAAATCAAGGTCAAGAGTAGAAATATCCCTTGCAACTTATGACCTTGTTTGGGGTTAAAAGATGAAGCTGATATTTGGTGTGAAGAATGAACTACACCAATTAAGCATAAGAAGCAATCTAACTCTAAAGAAAAAATGATTTTGCATCAAAGATGGAGGCATACAACTCAACAAGACGACAACACCACACTTCTAGCAGTATTACCTGTGTAAACAGATCTGCCAAGCATGTCAGCAGATTATCTTCAGCATCAGCGCCATTTTTATTCCTTGAATAATAATCTAGCAGCTGTTCTCGAAATGGGACACAAAAGTAAAGTGCCTGAAGAAATAAGAGAAAATGAAATAAGACATTAGTCAAAGCTGAGAGTGGACAGTTGGCTAACAAGTTCAAACAAAAACATCCAACCCTAAACATGAACTAATCTAACCAAATAAATTTCAAGTATAGCAAAAAATCTAACTTCACAACGATCATACAATTTAAATGAAGGGAGATCAAAAGTAATACTAAAAATATTAAATATAAGCGTGAAAAATGACATATAAACAACCTTAATAGTGATGATGAACTGGATAATCATTTAATTAATTACTAACAACATCCAACCCCCAGTCCACTTTCCCTTTCTAATCTTAGTTAACTATCATGGCAATATCCAGTCTACAACATCTCAGTAAGCATATTTAAAATATAAGCATTCTAATTTTAGTCTAAATTGGGGCAACCACACCATCTGAATGAAAAGGGGCATTCAATTACCAGAGAAATTCACAGCTTAACGTTAAAAAGATAGAAGCAAATCCAACCAATTCGCTTGAGGATTTTTACCAGATTTACTTGCTTCCTGCTGCTATCAGTGAGTCAGAACGCATTATCATAATAAAAAACTATAAACCTTAAATACTTGCAAAGAAAGCAGTCGGAAACATGTACTTCAATAAATGTGAAAAAATTATAAATAATTTGTTAAAAATGTTCAAAGTTGAAACTTCCAAATCAACCAAATTCAAATCATTGAAATCAACAGAGACAATGAAATTCAATATAGTTTTTCTTTGACAAACAAGACATCGAAATTGAATTGTTAAAGAAAAAATTGAGAAAGAACCTGCAAGACGCTGTTACAATAACAAGTATTGCCAAAGTTTTCAAGGCCAAAATATCGTTCGCCTTCGGGGAACTGATCGCCCAAAGCTTTCTCGAGTTTTGAACCCGCCGCGCCCATTTAATATGACCTCAGATCTTCTTCCAACCGATTCAACTCAGCGAATCTATCTCTCCACTCCGTTCGATTTGACTTCTTGTTAGAGTTTGTTTGAAAGAGGCGAAAAAAATAAATTAAAATGCTTTGTTTTTCTTTTTTCGTTTCGGGAATTGAAAAAAGACATGAAATGAGGGATTATTTTTGTTCCTTTTTGGGAGAGTTTGCCCCTCCAGGTATTATTATTATTATTATATCTTTCCCACTTTCCACTTTTTTTCTGTTTGACCCTTAACGTTTTCTTTCATTACATTTTGACCCTTACAATTATTGGAAATCATATAAAAAGAAAACAAAAAATATTACGAGAGAATGAAGAAGAAAATGAAAAAATATATTTTAATTACAGTAAATCAGATAAAAAGAAAACCAAAAGATGTTTATGGAAATCTTAGCATGGGTTTTCAGAGGGAGAGGCAAGAGAGAGAGAAATAAGAAACGATAAATTACATTGGAGGTTACTTTTATTTGAGTTCTATTTTACTTTTACAATCAAAGTTTCAA
This sequence comes from Hibiscus syriacus, assembly GCF_006381635.1. Taxonomy (NCBI): domain Eukaryota; kingdom Viridiplantae; phylum Streptophyta; class Magnoliopsida; order Malvales; family Malvaceae; genus Hibiscus; species Hibiscus syriacus. The sequence goes on along the minus strand of NW_024063172.1, from coordinate 1,130,856 downwards.
AATTTATAAAGAAAACATGTATCAACATGCACATACATGATTTTACTTGTTTGCAGCAAACATCCATCATCACATGTGACATAAAAGAGTTTGAATTTTCTCTTACGAAAATCGTTTTAGAACTTCCATTACTTAAGATCGTTTTCCCCTCTCATAAAATTAAATTCAGAATTTATTTTTATTAAGGAACAAATATATCATATGCACTTCAATCTGACGCCCGAGAAATCATTCAAGAAAATTGTATTCATAAATGCATAATTTTTTTTTTTACAAATTTTCTAAGAAAGAAGAAAATCAAAGACAACTAGGCGTCCTTAACAAAAAGAAACAATGCCATCTTTAGATTGTAATCAAACATAGATGTCGAACACAAATACTTGGAACAAAATTAACAGCCAAAAGCAAATTAAGTTCTCCTAGACAATTCCTAGAACAAGTTCATTCATGCACTTAATGCTCGTTCCAAAAGCAAATCAAGAATTTATTTTCTTGGGAAACAAATAATAATCAAGGCCATGAATAATAACAACTAAAGGTGGCTGCAGTGTGCACCTACTGTATATGAAGCTTTGTTGAGTGTAGAGGATTCTAAACATCACTTTCAGAATTCTAATGATGGTGAGAAAGATTCCAAGAAGAAAGGAACACTTGATTTAAATTATTCATTCAGAGATACACAGGAAAATTAAAAGTAACTTGAAACCGATTCATATAAAATAATTCTGAAAATTAGAATCACACGACAAGCTTAAAAGATAAATATTATGTTTACATTTAGCTATGATCAAACAAGTGATGTCTTCTCCAAACAAGCTCGAGAGGAGGCTCAATCAATATTAATTTACTCGGACTACGCCTGCGTGCAATAAATCCACAATAGGTTGAATAGAGATAAGCATAGAGATGGTGATGATCGGTTGATGATTCTTCCCCCACCCCCCCCCCACCCCCCAAAGATGGGGAACTTGATGTTAGAAATTTTGATTTCTAATATTGATTCATATAATTTAAGTAATTGATAATTGTTGTTGTTGTACACACGGTGATGATTAGTGTAGTATTGAAGAGGTAATTATCGGGTGTAAATCCCTCCATCTTATACCGTGAAAATATAAGTTTGAGTGATGTTATGTGTAATTGAAAAGTAGAGGGTCTTTCAGTTATTTTGTGATTTAAAAAACCTAATGGAATCAATTTTTTGAAAGCTCATATAGCAGACAATATTGGAATTGAATAACATTTATTATTTCTTGCTTTTGGGATATTCAACTATCATAATGGAATCATCAAGTTTTCATTTCTTTTACTGTTATTCTTAATAATTATGACATGAGCTTGATTTCGTTGATTTACCCTATCAAGATCCTTATGTGTTAATTGCTTCCGCGTGCAAGATTGATTGATTTTAACATTTGACATCAGAGTCATGTTTGATAGGAATTAAATCACCAATTTAGGTTTCATAAGAAATTTGAGTATTTTTCTTATTAAATGTTTTATAAGAAATTTGAATATTTTCTTATTGAAGATTAATTGAAGTTACAAATTGACAATTGATTATGACATTGATGTTAGATTGATTGTTAATTAATAATGAACAGCGATATGATCTCATTTTGATAGTGAAAGACATTGTGACAAGTAGAGTTAATGACATTACCTGTGGAAAGTGAAATTGCCATGACAAGAGTAGGATCACATTAAATAATTTTGGATCACGATTTAAATCTTTAATATTTTAGTAAATGCGTTAGTCACCAAGTGACCCACCAAAATTCATTAAGGGTGTGTTTGTTTGCCGTAATTGGAATTACAGAATTGGTTTTTCCCGAATTCCCGTGTTTGTTTCACGTAATTCGTTTTCCAAAAAATGTTTTCCCGTGTTTGTTTCACGTAATTCGTTTTCCGGAAAATGTTTTCCCATGTTTGTTTAACGTAATTGGTTTTCCGAAATGTAATTCATTTTCCTAGTAACAGAATTTCCTTTGTGTTTTCTGTAAAATGACTTACGGATTCATTTTCCGTAAGTCATTTTCTGAACTTTTCACTTCAAATAATAAATATTCAAAATAATTTTATTTTATAAATTTAATATTAATAAAATATTTTAATATCATTTTCATCAAAATATTATTTATTTATTAATTAATATTTATAATAATATATAATATTTTAATATTATAAAAATAATCAATTATTTATAATAATATAGATATTATTTTTTTATTTTAAATAATATAATAAAAATTTTATATATTTAATAATGAATATATTTATATTTAAATAATATTTTAATAAAGATTTTTAATATACTAATTAATATTTTTAAAATATAATATACTATTACTTTAATAAATTAATATAATTTATAATATTTTATTTCACTAAAATATACAAAAATTATTTTTTTATTAATAAAATAAAAATAATATTTAATAATAAATAAATTATTTTATTATTTTAAAATAATAATATTAAGTTTTATGATAAATAATATTATTTATTACATTTAATATTTGTAATAAATAATTTTTAAAAACTCTTCAACTAGTGGAAAAGGGTTTAAATAACATATTCCAAACATCATAAAACGTTTTCCAGATGTTTTTCAGAAAAATGTAATTCATTTTACGGAAAACATTTTCCGGAAAATGTTTTCCTGAAATGTAATTCAATTTCCAGAATTCAAATTCCAGTAATTCATTTTTCAGTTCCAGTAATTTAAATTTCAGTAATTTATTTTCCGAAAAACCAATTACAACCAAACAAATAGACCCTAAATAATTTATATTATGTTTATAAATATCCTCATTTACAATCACGGTGGAGTACTCCATGTTCCAAGAGGATGTCCTGAGACCTTGCCGCCTGAAAATTCCACAAGTAATACATGAAGACAAAGATGGTGAACTTTGAAATCGAATTTAAATCTCGGCTAATTACCTTCTTTAGTGGCTTCTTTGCATCTTCTCTGATATTTCGAGGAGAGCCGAGGATCCAAATTTTTCAATAAATTGTCATACCTCTCTTCAGCATCTGTTATGTATTTTGCCTTGACGAAGACGACGAAAAAGAAAATAACCATTTGACATGAGTTAATGTGGGAGCTTATTTTTTAAAAAAATTGATCTTATAGAACTGAAATCATGCTTTGGGTTAAATTGTTATCCCTAATATATATACCCGCACGTTACTATGGACATTTATTATTGATTATAATTTTTTTATTAATTTGGGATGAGTACAAGACAATATCTATTTAAAGATAATTCTCAACATTTTAATGTTAAACGTTCACACTCCTAACATATATTGTGCTCGAACTCGAATTCTCAAAAAATAATAATAATTCCTTCACTGCATCACTGGGTGCGTGCTAGTGATTATGATTTCTAAACACTTATTTGGTCAAATTTAAATGATATAAATGAATTTCAATTTAGTGTAATTATGCGCATGAAACTTTTATTTTGGTTCAATTGTATTTGTACATGTCAAACTTTTATGGGTAAAGCACACCAGAAGTCCCTAAACTATGAACAAGTGATATTTTCCGGTGACATAAAATTTAGATGCAAAGATAATTGATACATACAAAAAGGACTATAATAATAAATTTAATTTCAATTTTTTTGTTATTATTATCTTTTATCTAAATTTGATCCTAAATTTTCAACAACAAAAAAATTAATCCTTGAACATTTTTTTTAGAAAAATAGTTATTTTCTTGAATAGAAATACTGATTAATTCAACTATTAACGCAATTGACATGTCGTTCCAAATTCCAATGGCAGTCCATCTAAACATTATGTATTTTTTTTATAATTCTTTTCAATTTTTTATTAATATTGTTATGCTACTATTTATTGATAACATAAGATAAAAATTATAATATTAACCTGAAGAACATGTGAACTATCACTTTAAAACCTTTTCAAATTTAATGTTATAGATAGTATTTTTTAGGGTAAAGAGCGTCTCTGACTGTATGATATTGTTTTATTAAGTCATTTGATTATTAAAAGTTATAAAATAATCTTTCGACTATAAGGTGTTGTTTTGTTGAGTTCATCGACTATTAAAAGTTACAAGATGATCATCCGACTATCATATTACAGTCATTATTAAACGTTAACTTGTAGACTGTGATATGAGAAAATTTGATCCCAAAATCTCAAATGACTATCATATTACAGTCATTATGTTAACATCTAACTTAACCAACCGACTATTTTTAACAGAAAAGGACGTGTTTGAAACATAATAAATAGTTGGGTGACCATTTTGTAATTTTTAATAGTCAATAGATACAACAAAACAACGCTCAATAGTTAAAAGATCATTTCATAACTTTTTATAGTCGATGAACTTAATAAAGTAGCATCTTATAGTCGGGATCATTTGCTTTCTTTACCGTATTGTTTTGTCAGAATTTTTTAGTGTTAAGGGATAAATTTAATTTAATAGAAAGGGTAAACAATTACAATTAATTTGTCATTTTACCTAAAATAACAAAATATAATGTTTTTGTATATCATTTAAATCTGGATGGATTCCTACTGCTACAGTGTATGAAATTTCAGCTAACATTGAATCTTCTTCGTCACTTTCATCTTCTTTAACCCTTCCTTTTTTATTCTATGGGAACTTTTAAAATCAAACAAGTGGTGACGTATGTATGCAATTCACTTCTTTTTTGTTTTTAATTTGTTTTCTTACCGTTTTCATGTTCATAGGACATTTCAAACTCCTTTGTTGCCTAAATCGCAAAACATCTTCTTCAACTCCATGATGGTTTCACAAGCAGCCGCTTCATTGATCTTGAGGGTCTCGTTCTCTTGTGAAAGGAAATCCAAAGCTTCATCCTTTTTGGCTATGGCGTCCTTGAGCTGCGAGTTCTCGGCTCGAGCTATGTTAGCCGCTTCTTTGGCGACGTTGGCTTCGTTTATGGCCTGTTTCATGATGTCCCGAAGCTTCTGATTCTCTTCCTTGGCCTTCTTGTTCATGTTTTCAGCCTCTTGAATCGATTCGAGCAGCGATTGGCATTCTTCTTTTGCTGCGTTTCGTTCTTCTTCGGCTTTTCGAATGCATTCGACGAATCCGATCTCTCTCGTGTTCCATGCCAGGAGGGATTCCTCGGCTTCGATTCGCAATCGTTCCGATGTGTTCTTGTATCGTTCCGCTTCTTTCTTTGCTTCGTTGTACTTCCCTTCCAGCATCCTCAGCTTCGCCTTGAGGTTTTCGACGAATCCTTTCGTTTTCTCGAGCTCGATCTGCGTCGAAGAGAGTTTGTCCTTGGCTTCGTTTGCTTCTGTGATCACTTCTTTCAATGCCAAGGCTAAATCGTCCATGGCCTTCTTGTTGTTGTCTTCGGCATCGGTGATGGATTTCAATTCATCTTTCAGATGTCGAACTTCCTCGGCTAGATCCTTGGCTTTCAATGAAGAAGCTTGCTCGTTCTCTTCGGCACGAGACAATTTCTCCTTGGTGATTCGAAGCTCCGATTCGAGTCTCGTCAATCGGTCATCCGATGACGACGGATTGCCCCGATTCTGCAGGATTTCAAGAAGAGGCTTGATTTTGTTCTTGGATTCCTCGAGTTGAATCTTGGCTTGCTCGAACTCTTTCGATCGAGCCATGAATGCATCATTTATCTTCTTCTCGGATTCTCTTCTTTCCTCGATTTGTTCAAGAAGTTGCTTGATTCTCTCTTGATCATCAGACAGAACATCAATCGTGTCGGACTTGAAGGATCTCACCTTGTTCAATTCATCTTTCAGCTTATGAAACGAAGCTTCTTGTTCCGATAATTTCGCCTCCAATTCCTCGGCCTTTTGGAGCTCAATTTTCAAGTATTCAATGTCATTTTCCTTGTTCCTCGATTTGTCAATCGACGCAACTAAAGAGTCCTCCGTTGACGCCATTGCAGCAGGCGATTCCTCCTTCATTCCTGCTGTTCGTCTCTGAACATCATGTCGGATAATTAAAATGGAACCATAAAAATAAAAGAAAAGAAAAGAAAAGAAAATTCAGGATATTGTAATAATTCAGACAAAAAAGAAATTAAAAAAATCAAAACAAAAGGGACATTGATATACCTTGATAGGACTGGAAATGCAGAGAATTGTGTAATAGATTGAGGAAATGAAGCAGGGGGGGTTTTTATTCCTGAAAGAAATTCAACGAGGAATGTTGCTAAAAATAAACATTTTCTAATAATACATAAACAACAAGGATTGAAAACAGACATTTCTTAACAAGAAAAGTCCAATTCCAGGAAATTTAGGGGGACCGAATCTAATTATTGTGTGTTTTTTATTTTGAGTTCAACTCATATTAGTAATTTTTTTAGACCTTGTTTTTAGTGAAAAAAGGTAAATTGAAATACCCATTTGGATAAAAAAAAATTAAATATCAATTTGAATTATGAAACTAAATTTAGACACCAAATAATATATTAACCCTTTATATTCATATGAAATTTGATGTATTGATATTCATATTACATAATTTTTAAACATTCGTGAATGTGTGACGTGATCTCATTATATGTCTTCTTTTAATTATTGTTTTTATGTTGCGTGTAATATTGTTGGATTTATAAGAATTTTCAAAGTTTTTTTGGGGAAATGTGAAAAAGGAAGAAATCTAAGGAAATTGGCAAGTATTTAATCAAAATCAAAGCTAAGAAATGAAATATGGGTAAAATATAAAAATTATCCCTTACTATAGGATATTACTTTTTTGAGTCCTCCAACTATTAAAAGTTATAAAACGATCTTCCAATTATAGGGCATTGTCTTGTTGAGTCACTCGACTATTAAAAGTTACAAAATAGTCACTCGACTATTTGTATGTTCTAAAATCATCATTTTTCATTAAAGAATTAACGGTCGTTTAAGCTGAATGTTAACATACTAACCGATATATGATAGTCATTTGAGATTCTACGAACAGATTTTATCTCATCCCGGTTAATAGGTTAACGTAGCTTAGATTATTGTTAATTTTTTAACGAAAAAGGACGAGTTTGGAACATATGACTAGTTAAGTGATTATTTTATAACTTTTAATAGTCGGATGACTTAACAAAGCAATGCCCTAGAGTCAAGGGACCAAAGCACTTTATCCATAAAATATTAAAAAGGGTAAAGCACAAATTTGGTAACTTAACTTACAAATTTTGTAACTGAACTTTACTTTATTTCATAGTCCACCCATTATACTTTAAATCTTTTTAATTTCCTCACTGAATTTAATACATTGGGTTTTTTGGTCACTCAACCGTTTTCACTAACGACGTTATGACATGAATTTCTTTATTTTTAATGGGTAAATTAAAAAGTTAATCACTGAACTTTACTCTCTCTCTCCTATTTCACTCATTGTACTTTTAAAATTTTTAATTTAATACCTGAACTCTATGCATTGGATTTTTTTCGATCACTCCTCTATTAACAAAAAAAGCCACGTTATAACGTCATTAGTGAGGAAATGGCCGAGTGACTAAAAAAATCCGATGTATTAAGTTTAGTGAGAAAAATAAAATGATTTAAAATACAATGAGTAGAATAAGAGAGAGAGTAAAGTTCAGTTACTAAATTTATACTTTACCCATAAAATATTTAAAAATCTTTGTTGCAATCAAAGGAAGAGAACAAGCTTTTGGCGGCTGATTTGGGCTTACTTTTGTCTTAGCGGCTGAGTATTGAGATGGCCAACGATTATTCCAACTTCTAAATATTATACAATCCAATGAACAATTGCGACGGCCGCCGACCGTCCACTTTGGATTGGGTTTGTTTAATATTGTATTTAGGCTGTTAGTTATGCCTAAACGTAGCATTAAACAAGTAGCAACGCACAGCATACTTTTTTTTCATTGTCTCCCCAATTTTCAATAGCTTTTACTCTAATTAATTCGAATTTATTCACATCGTACACCTAATTTTGTTAGATGAATATTTCAGAGAAAATTTTTCACATATATAAGAACTCGAACTCGAGACGACCTACCATTAACATCAATAGAAACATCTAGACCAAACAAATAATTCAATGCACTTACAAAATTAAGTTTCTTAATTTACAACGTATCATTAACATTTTATACTCTACCATACATATCTTAACAAATATTGTCTGTTAAATTTTCTAATGATAAAATACCTATAAAATCCTTGTCTTGAACTTTCATAATGACCACGGACACAATATCCGGTCATTTTCTATCCATGAAGAATGTAAGTCAGTGAAATAAAACGTATCAAAGTAGGAATCCAAACAATTCTCTCATTTCTTCTGTCCATTTCATTTGTCTTGGTTTTTCTTAAGAGTATAATAAGAAGTACTTTTATACGAGGGTTCATTGGTAACTCATACAATACAAAATATGGTATGATTTGTATAAACTATTAACATGATTATTAAAATAAGAAAAAATCTCACAAAGTTATCGTTCGATCATATTGTCTTCAACACCGTATAAATCAAAATATAGATAGACTCAAGCATCAATTATGTTACCGTTTTTACTTCTCTCTCCCTTCTCCTTCTTCAATCACTATCAATGTTTTTAAAACCTGACCGAACATTGAACCGGTGAAGGTAACCGGATTTTATATAAAATAATTTTTTTTAATTTACATAATATTCAAAGCAATATTAATATATATGTAACACTTTTTTTAAGTTTACAATATTAAAAGTTATAAAAATATCACAAGTCATAACATATATAAATTAAAAACCATAAAATCAAGTGAAACAAAATGATTCAAATCAACTACAACATAATATTTAAGGTAAAACATATTAAATAATAAATATAATTATATAACTATAATAAAAAAATAAATTTGGGGCTTAAAAAATCATAACAAATGATGTCATTTGGTTTAATTTTTTTTAAAAACAATCCCACATGGCTAAGAAACATAGAAGAGCATCCCAAAAGTTTAAAGAGTAAAAATATGAGAACAAAATAATCCCACATGACTAAGAAACATAGAAAAATATGAGAACAAAATAATCCCACATGACTAAGAAACATAGAAGAGCATCCCAACTTACTTCTATAAATAATAGAGGTAATTTGACATTCAAAATCATGGAGCCTTTTGGTGAGCACAGAGCGAACTATTCTTTCGCTTCAATTGAGCCCAAATTTTAGGCTTCAATCGAACTTCTATTTTTTTTTGAGTTCGAGCCTTTTTGAGTTCAAGTTTTAATATTATATTTCGAGTTGAACTTGATAATTTTTAGCTCGTGAGTTTTTGAGTCGAGTTGAACTTACTTTTAAAGTTTTTGAGTTCGAGTCGAGCTCAAGAATACTCAAAATTTGACTCGGCTCGTTGAACAAATGATGTCGTTTGGTTTAATTTTTTTTAAAAGAAAAAAAGTGAATCAGTGGTTCAAACTGGTTTTGCTGGTTTTTAGCCGGTTCACCTCGGTCTTAGCGATTTTCAGCCAATTCTACCGGTTTTCTGCCAGTTCATTGCCAGTCCGATTTTGTGAGGTAACCGGACCGGATCGGACAGGCCACCGGTTCACGGTTCAACCAGTTGAACCGGCCAGTCCGGTCCGGTTTTGATAACCATGATCACTATACTTTACTTTCCCTTTTTTTTAGATTACAATGATGTTAGGTTTAGAGATTTATATCATAAAAGAGCGATTACAATGATGTTAGGTTTAAAATTTGGTGGTATCTAATGTAGTTTACCCTAAAAATATATATTTTCAACAAATCCTTTAAATTCTCAATGTTTAAAAAATACCTTAAATTTATAAATTCCCATAAAATCCCTAAACTCTTAATACCAAATTTCTGTAAAAAAAAGACTTAAACAAAACGAATCAATAAATAACACTTAACAATCATGCAATGGCAACCATAACAAAAGCATCACTAATATTCACTAACATACAATTATATGGACAATTTATAATTCTGATTGTCGGAGGTCTTTCACGGAAGTTGCTCTCAACCTAGCGTTGGGGGCAGCCTACTACCTTACCTCCCCTTACCCCATTACATATGGGAATAAGGTCAGCTAATTTATACAATTATACATATGCATGAATGATTCAAATGTTTGTGACAATAAAAAAGGAGTAGATAATAAAACCCTCAATGTTAATTGGTTACGAGGTCGACGCATTGTCATTCTCCATTGCCACACTAATATTTCTCATCGACCCAACATTAAAACTTTGGGTAGAAACTCGGTTTTATTAATATACAGTGATTATAAAGGTAATATTATTTAGAATATTTTTAGAATATTGAAAATATACACACCTTACAGACGTAGTTGTTTAAATCCGAATCATATAGGGAGAATAACACTTCCTTTTATCCCTGAAGTCGATTCAATTTTGTCTTAATTTTCATACAAGTTGTATATATAACATATATTTGATATTTTTGGGTAAACTGACTAAATGATCATTAAATTATGTTTGAAATAATTTTTTATCATTGGAGTTTTAGAAGTTATAAAATGGTTTTCAAACTTATCGAATCATTACAAAAGGATCACAGGTTATAAAATAGTAATAAATATTTTGATAAGTTTAAGGGTTATTTTATAACATTTTAATTAGTTTAATGGTCATTTTTAATAGTTTGATAAAGTTTAATAAATGTTTTATAACCGTTTGAAAATTGAATTATCCTTTAGTAACTTTTGAAACTTCAGTGATTAAGAAAAGAGAAAATAACATCAGTGACCGAAAATGCCTTATAATATACGATTTTAACCAACTTTTTTTGGATTTGCCAAAATGACCAACAAATTCGCAACGCGAATTCAAATTTCACAACCCATGTTCCAAATTCGCAATGCAAAAGTCAAATTCGCAACGACCACGACGGGACGGGACGGGACGACGGCGGCGGTGCGCGATAGTCCCCCTTGTTCTCTTTCACTCAACAAGAAAGTGGGAAATCCAAGCCTTAAATATCCATTCCCAATAGTGTTTCCAATACTATGTGAGATTGAGTATTACCAACACTTGTTTCCAATGCTAAGTTGAAACATTTAACATTTAACAATTGGAAGTTGGAACACATTTAACCAAGTGAACATCCTTTCGGGGGCCAAGATAATTAAGTGATATTTGTAATTGAGTTGGGAAAACTTGGTTTGTTTTGCAATATTTAAGTGATATTTGTTTTTAACATAAGATCATATTCCATTATTACGCGCCAGGATGTACACAACACATTGGGGTTAATCAAATGTCTTTTGTGTTGGCTACATGGTGTGATGGAGACATCGTAGGGGGAACACGACGAAGTGCTTACTCTTGCTTCACATCATCTCTTTTATCTTCTCTTAATCCAACTTTCGTTAAGTACATTGCCTTCTCAAACATTGATTAAATGTGTTCCAACTTAATTATCTTGGCCACCGAAAGGATGTTCACTTGGTTAAATGTATTCCAACTTCCAAATGTTAAATGTTAAATGTTTCAACTTAGCATTGGAAACAAGTGTTGGTAATACTCAATCTCATATAGTATTGGAAACACTATTGGGAATGGGTATTTAAGGCTTGGATTTCTAACTTCCTTGTTGAGTGAAAGAGAACAAGGGGGACTCTCGCGCACCGCCTTCGCCGTCCGTCCCGTCCTGTCGTGATCGTGGTAATAATTCGATAAGTTTAAGAACAAAGAGTTTATCAAACCAAGCAATAATCCTATATAGAAAATTATATTAAACAAAGTTTTCTTAAATTTTGACCAATGAGAAAACAGGGAAGACTTCAGAAAACATGACACGATATTTGCTCACCAGTTGAAGTCAAGTATTCAAATTGCACAGTGTTAACTCTTAAACACATTGTCATTCAAAATTTAAGTTGACATGATCTAGAAAAATTTACATAACTGTCACGTCAATATTTTTGTTATTTTATAAAAATTATTAACTTGATTTATATCATTTAAATAATAAAATAATCTCAATGATAAAAGAAAATGATTTTCTCCCTAGAGGTCAGATTTAAGTAACTACGTCAGCAGAGTGTGTATGCATATCAAACATAGATTTTAAACATATACTATTACTTTATAACCCACCAAGCTAATAAAAAATAGGGTAAACTACACATTTATAGTATCAGTTTTGGTTTGTTTTAGTACCTAAACTTTCATTTTTTTTAAATAATATCTAATGTTTAGTTCATTTTAGTACCCCACTGTTAAAAACTTCATGTTTTTTTTTACCTAAACTATAAGTTTTGGTATGTTTTCGTTCCTTTCAATTTTTTTTCAAAATTTAACGTTAAATTTTGAACATGGGTACTAAAATAAAATAAAAACTAAACATTAGGTATGATTTTAAGAAATTGAAAGTTTAGGTACTAAAATGGATCAAAACTGATAGTTTAGGTACTAAACTCATAATTTACCCTAAAATAATATTAAAATGACCGATTGACAAAAATTTTAGTTCATTGATCAGAATAGAACCCCACTATACTTTAGTGACTATCAAAGTAGTTTAGCCACTATATATATATCAATTACTTTTGAAACATTCAGGAGTGTGGTAGAGAAGCTAGGCGAAAAAGCCTCCTTTCCTTTAATTGGTACTACGTGAACAAACTTGAAACCACCTTCTTCAAACTACAAAGCACAAGATCAAATGCAAATACCACTTTCTTTATTTACTTTCTTTCCAAAATTTAAGCAATGAACAAATCAAGAAGATGCTTCACATCGTTGTTTATCCTCCTCCTCTCGCATCGAATCGTGCCGGTGATCGGCCAAAGCGAGCAGCAGAAGACGGCCACTAACGAAGACAAACCGTCTCCCTTCCAGTTCGTATTGAACACCATGTCTTTGTTGAAGAAAGCACATAAAAATTCCGTCGAGAGAATCAAAACCACCGTCCATGATTTCCGGTTGCAGTTTACTTCACCCAAGCCAGGGTATGATTCCCTGATGTGTGTTTTTCTCCTCCCTTTTCGTTATTACGCATGCACATTAACATGTTCTGTTCCTCACAGCGAAGAAACAGCAATGAAAAACGTCGAATCTAAGAAAGGAAGTGTCGAAGAAACTACGAAACCTGCAGCAGAAACTGAGCCAAGGACAGCACAACCTGCAGCAGAAACCGAGCAGAAGACGGCGGAGAAGGTTGAAGAGGCTTCCTCGGATAAAAAAGAATCTCGTGATGAGCTTTGAACAAAACCCATAAATCGTATCAGTAGAGCTATTTATTTGCTTCATGTTTGTACGTCGGCTTTTTTTTTGTTATACATTTATCGTCTTTTTTAGTCTTACGTTTATGGGTGAAGAACCTTACAGTATTTTAATGTTCGAAATAAATGATTTCACATCCATTTTCAATCAAGTTTCCTCATACATATAACAGAAATCCTGTAGCTACCTATAGAAAATGACATCCAACAGATCAAGAAACCGAATCCAAGCATCGTCGATCTCCAGCTATTTCTAGTCGGACATCGAGGAAACAAAAAGGCTTGTTTAACTTGCTTAAAAGACCAATGTGCTAAGCATAACTTTATATTTTCCATCATGCATGAAAACACAGATTGACAATGCCGTGAACCACAAGAAATTCAGATACTTGAATATGCTCAAACAATTAGCTTACAATAAGATTAGATGAGTTGAGAAACCAAATAGTGAAATTCAGCTTTGAAACGGTTCGGTTTTTGTCATCCCTAACCATCTATGGAAGATGTGACAAACATCGAACATCGAAGAGGCAGGCAGCAAAACATAGAAAACAAGGTTAAACAACATTTAATCATCAATTGCAAAGAAAAAATCTATTCTAACAATCATCCAAAATATTGAATTTAAAATGGACTTCCTAAGGTTCACTACTTTGAGACCAACTACTGAAACTGAGGTAGCAGTCGCCGACTAGCTGTAATTAAAGCGTCATATTCTAAACGTTTTGATGTGCAAAACCTAAGAGGAAAATGTGCTAATGAAGATCAGAAGCAGAGAGTCTAAGGCATTCACTCTGACACCGTCGAAGGCAAATGTCATTCTGATGTTGGTTGACACAAACAGTGCGGGCACAAGCATCGGAGCATACATCGGGCTCAGACACGCCACAGACAGTTACACAAGTGTCGGAAATTGGATCTTTCGAAAAAGCCCCAACCTTTTTCAGCATTCTCTTTGAAGTGCAGACTCTCTCACAAACAAAATTTTCGTTGGAACTCTTCTTCCTTTCCCTGGCAGTCTTACTTCTCTGTTCTTCAGCATGCCTTTTCTTCATTCTAAAAGCTTGTCCCGCTATAACTGCAGGGATAGCAGCCCCAAGAACCGACCACCATACTTCCACCATCACAAATTGCAGCAAGTAAGCCCTTTCTTCTTGGCCTATGTCCTCCTCTGCAATCAAAGAGGAAAACACAGCACCATGAACTTTACTTTTAAGTTAAATTTAGAGGCATTCAACTTTACTTTTAACACAGGTAAAAATTCCGGTGCAACGCCAATGAAATCTATGACTTGCAAAGGTAAACAAATGACAAATACTTTCAATCTGCAGTTAGAAAGCCGAATTTTACATGGCCTACCAGTTAAAGTTACAGTATATCTATCATTCAATACTTTAAAAGATTGCATACAGCATGGCATTACCATAACAACCAACTCAATGCGGCGCTAATGGCTTTAGAACATATGGATTTAACATCACAACATCAACCATTTTCTCTTGATACTTATAACATAAGCAAGCCACTCATCTATTATAGCAAGATTTAAAACTAAAACGAAAGTATATCCAAACAAAGCAATGTACTGCATTTATTAAAGCCAACAGCAATGGCGGTCCGCTATATAGTGGCACTGGTTCCATCCGACTGTTATTGCATGACCGCAATCACCACAATAGTGCCCGCAACCAACGCAACCGAAATAAATCCCTTAGAAAGTCTAAGAACTCAATTTGTATATATATATATATATTTTTTTTTCTTCTTCTAATGCATAACAACTAAATGGATAGTTCAATTCCTCAAATACTGCAAAGTGAATTCATATATTTCTGAACGAAAAACTACAACTTTCTTAGACAATTGCATCAACGCAATCCCAAATAAAGTATCTTCTTAAATCAAATTAAACTCTTTCAGAGTAAGCAAAAACCCAGAAGCTTTGAACTTTAGAACCCAGTCTATATATTAACACCAATTCAGCAAAACCCATTTCATGAAAAGAACAAAAACATCAGATCACGCAGTAACATTGAAAGCTCACAGAGATTAAAAAAATACGAAACTTTGCATAAACAGAGGAAAAGAACGAACAAAAATGAAATCCAGAAGACGAGTTAAAGATCAAATTGTAAGGAATAGATACCCAATACTGGGGTTTGGGAGAAATGAAAGGACTCACCTTTGGGGCAAAGCTTTTGGGAAAATTCGGCAAAGAGAGCGAACTGTATAGCGTGAGGCAATGTTTGTGTTTGCATAGAAATAGAGCTTTTAACTAACGCTTAATATCAAAATAAGTGTCCAAACTATATTATTTTTCTTAAATACGTACTTAAATTATTTTTTGATCCATCTAAATATTTAAAGTTACAAACGTTATTTTTTGAAGTGATTGGACCATCAACTGCGTTAAAAATCTCTATTAAAGAACATGTGTCACATGCATGTAATTTTAAAAATTTTATTTAAATTAAAAAACAATAAATTATATATATATATTAAAAAACCCATTTTTCTGGAATTACTATTAAAATTTAATTTTCTTTGTTTTGATAATAAAAAAATAAATATTTTTTTATAAATTTAGAGCAATTTTAAAGTAATATCTGTTTTAAAAATTAAATATTTTTAATATATAAATTATGATCCAGTAAAATATTTCTCCCGTTCAAAATATGATGGAAAGTTATTTATGATATTTTTAGGATTTTGAGCGGAAATTCAAAATACACTGATGGAATAAAAGTATATTTTATTATTTTAAATAATTAATTTAATATTTCATTAATAAATCATAAAAAATATTAAACTTGGTAAAAACACATTATTTTCATTATGAGTATGATATAGAACTTAATTTTGAATTATAAATGAAAAAAAAATGGTGTATTATTTTACCATTAAATCGTGACAGGAGAAAGTTAAAGAAAATTTGATAAATTGAAGACTGAGATTTAGAAAACAGAGAAACCTATGGTTAGATTTAATTTGAAACTAAATGAACTAATGAGAGAGATAAAGTAAGAGGATCGAAAATTGAAAATTTTATGAGATTGAGAGAAATTAAAAACCCTCGAATACAAAGGTAGAAAGTAGAGTATGAGAAAAACTTATAATGCCCACATATAACTGGCTTTGCGTGGATGTTGATTTGTTCATATAATCATGAATGATTAAAGGATGTCGGAAGTGTGATCGCATCTTTAAAAATTCTCATATAGCTTAAGTATTTTTATATTTTCTTATTGATTGAAATGCCCTAAACTCAATTGGGCCTAAATTGTCACACTGGGTTGTCGAGGTAACCCCTGATTCTCAAAATCTGATCATTTTTTTTCAAATGTATTGAATGATATCATAATAAAACATAAACAACTGTTATAAAAATATTTTTACAAAACCGGAGCTCCGTGACGCATGATTTAAATCAAAATAATATATCTTGAAGTTTACAACTCAAATGCATAAGTAAGGTTCTATGAATACACATGTCCGCTAAAGCTATAGTACAATACTTTGTCGGAGATGCTAAAAGTCCTGCGGCGACGGTGCTACAAGAACTGCTCAAGCTATGGACCTGTCAACGGAAAACATCCGAAGGTTGAGCTTACAAAGCCCAACAATATAATCGCTAATCTAGAGCAGCATATGGATTTCATAAACACAAGCATGCAGAAGACATAATACTAAGCAGTAGGTACAAGCATGATTCCAATCAGTGCTACCTACGTAAGGTCCTCTAGTTCTATCTCTCGAATCTACGCCTCACGATTCCCTTAGTCTTTGCTAAGGGTCCCGCCATGATTATTCAAGTACTAAGTCTCTAACCTCATTATCATCCTATAATGCATCACCATACCAAACACAATGACGGTACCCGATATCGCAGAGACGTCGGTATTATCACTCAACAATAAGTAAGTATCGTGGTGTAGCTCGCGATCCATAGCATCATGGAACTCACACTTATGTTTACTTAATAGAGGTACCTTGGGTAGACCTAGGTCACACATCATCAGCATCTCCCAATTATCTCAGGTTAGTCCTGGTCACATAGCATCGACACCTCCTAATACCTTAGGCTAGTCCGGGTCACACAACATCGGCACCTTGCCTGGCTAGTCTACCCCTCTTAAGTACTCGGAGCGTGTTTGGGTCATATAGCATTAGTACCACGGTTAACTAGCGACTAAAGTGCATCGTGCACTGACTTGGATATATCTGAATATCATATGCACTTAAGACGATCGTTCTAATACTAAAGTTACTGGGTGTCCTCATTGTTTCCCGAGCAACACATAAGGGCTTACCTCATAAGGCTTTTTTGGTTAACACACAATTAATGTTATTATCTCGTTATTATTATAAGGCTATCATCTAGAGCTACGTCTTAACACATGTTAATCAATGCCACACTATAGCAGCCGAAGTAGCTTGATCACTCGCTACTGAACTTATCGAAGTTAGGTGAGGTCATATCCCCTCCAACCGAGACTATCCTACTTGTCCTCTCGCCTACAATGTTACGGGAGGGGTATTATTACTTATAGGGTATTTTACTCATTTATACCTTCGGAGAGGTCTATAAGCCTTTCACAATTTTTTGGTGATTATGGTGTTTGCAGTACACTGACTGATCCACTAGTTAGCCCAATACCTGACTCGGGCTCGTTATTGGGTAACAACACTCCTAACGCTCTTATCGTACTCTCCCAATACCCCTTGAAGTAGTGGAACAACTTATCCATTTTCGGTTCACTAATGTTCTATAAGCACTACGCTCTTCGTCGATATTGAATATGACATGTTTATCGTACCGCTCATCTGGTATCTCATGTACTGATCCTCAATCCCAACCATCCTTATTATACGTCATCGATTGAAGATACTCTAGTGTATTACGCTTAATATGGTTACACCTAGGGATGTGCATGAGATCTGTACCCGATGAGTTCTGACCCGACCCGACCCGATTGAGTCAAATTTTTTTAAAAAAATTGAGGTCGGGTTGGGTTTTAAATTAATATATTCAGGTTTACGTGTTTAGGGTTAAAAATACCCTACCCTACCCGACCTGAGTACTTAATGTAATATTTTATTTATTTTTTATTTTTTTTAGTTTCCCTTTGTAATCTTATCTCCTCGATCCAAGATTGTATGTGCAGAACAGTATGAAACTCTTACCCTGATACCTCACAAATTCTTACTCATTTCCTCTCAAGATTAAATCTTACAATTTTCAATTCATTCTCAACCATTAAAAAATCTCAATCTTTTTCACACTTTCATCAGTTCTTCTTCTAGAGTCAACACCCGGTAATTGGCAACAAGCCAACCAAAGCTTAAAAGTAGAAGAACTTCAATTTTTATTAAGGTAAGTACTTATTTTCATGATTTTTGGCTTTGTTGATTTTGTATATGTGAAAATATGCTATTTATTGAACATATAAACTACTATAGAGTTCGAAGAACAATTTTTCATCTTATTTTCGTGCTTTTCTTTTGATTTAATATTATAATACTTGTTTAGTTTACTAATTAAAGTTTAAAAGCATGAAACCATCGATTAGTCTACTGTAACTTTTGTTCTTAAACTAACTAATTAGTTCTACCAAAATAATCAAATAGTAAATATTATAAAACAGTAAGTATTTAATTATATTATTTGTGCATTTTTGTTCCCAAAGTATATGTGTTTTAAACATTACAATTCCAAAAAAAAAAATACTCTTGAGAGAGAAAAAAGAGTTATATAAACAGTAGGCTAAAAAAAGAATTAATAAGTTCAACACTTAAACTCCCTTAACAAGTTAAACTTCATGTGATTGTAAATACCGAATTACTTTGTAAATTGAGTGAAGTTTAATTACTCTGTAAGTATAAAAGTCAATGATTATTATCTTTTCATTTAAAAAAGTGAAGTTTAATTAGTTGAACACTTTATGAAACTTTTATAAATCGAACAAGATGAGATAACGGTAAGTAATAATTTTATATTTGTTACTTTTATTATAATCTTATTTTTAAATATTAATTTATAATTTTATTTTATAGGATTTTAGTGGTTAGCTAAGATTGAAAAATGTGAACTTGTGAAGCCGATGATAATGGAGGTTTTTTTTTCATCGGACATCCATATTTATGTCTCGTTTCATTATAATTATGTTTGAACTTTGAACTTATTTAAGTATAGTATGGATTTATAATTTTAATTGTGAATATGTATTTTAATTATGGATTGGAGTCTGGAGATGTATGTTGCATGTTGTTTTTCTTCAGGGGATTGTTTCCTGAATTGAATTATAGTTCATTCTTTTGCATTTTTAGCCTTTGAATTGAACTTATTTAAGCTTAATTTTTGTTGCATATTTTGTTTGTGTTGCATGCTGCTTTTATTATAATCTGTTTATTTATGTTTTTATTAATTAATTTTACAATTTTACTTTACTTTTTCTAGTTATTTGTAAAAGAGTTCGATTTTTTATTATAATTTATTTGATTTCTTGTTTTTCATTTTTAATTTTTTTTAAATGAAAAATTAAATCGAGTCAGGTCGATTTTTAAGTTATATATCGGGTCGGATTCGGATCGGGTGAAATCTTGTTTCATGTGGGTCGGGTCGAATTTCTTGTGGAGGAGTCATTGTTCTCGAGTCAGGTGGATCAAAAATCCGACCCTACCCGACCCATGCTCATCCCTAGTTACACCTAGTGTAACCTACTCCTATGAGTGTTTTTAGGTATGTTGGGTCATTTATGTCCCTCACGGACTAAGTCTTACTATTACAAATCATCCTTAGATCTTATGGACATTAAACGAGTCAAAAGAACATTCAACAACACTTAGGACCTTTAATGAATGCAAATCCATCCTTTTTCATCGAGCAAAACAAAGAAGGGATCGATCCCTTTGAAAAGGGATCGATCCTTTACTGGACAAAAACTTTGGGATTGATTCCTTTGGCCTAGAGATCAATACTTTTTTCTAGGAATGACTTGCTTAAGCTCAGGAATCGCTAAAAATCACTCCAAACGACATGGGTTGGTTTCTAAACCTATTCTAAAGTTTTAGTAAGTTATACAAGGTCATTAGACATCATTAAAATATGCTATTAACACCTAAAACGTGATTTGGTTGAGAAATTAAAGATGAACCCTAAAATGCTCAAATCATCAAGTCTTAGCAAAAATCATGGATTTATGAAACCTTAATACTCCAAATGATTAGAAATACACTACCTTGATGTTTGAATCACAAAATGAACCTCCTTTAGCCAAAAATCAACCTCCTCAAGGCTTGGATGGAGAAACCCCCTCTTTTTCATGCAAAAGAAATCAAAAGCTTGAATCTTCTAAAAAAATAAGGTTGCTAGGGGTTTATTAGGACGAGATGAAACAAGAAAAAATGTTCAAAATCTTACCCTGAAGCTATAGTCACTTGAAGGAGATGAATAAAGAAGAAATGAAGAAGAATGAATGAAGAGAAGAGAAGTGGGAAGGAAACCCATGGCTGAAACCCCTTTAAAACCCTCAACTATATCTTCCAAAACCAACAATGATCTAATTACACTTTAGGTCCTTCATATTTTGTCCCTTAATTTAAAATCCCCTTTTTGTGACTATTTGGGCCTCAAATTCAACTCAATAAAGCCCAACTATTTAATTTATAAATTTCACAAGGTCCACTTACCTCTCGGATAAACCCGAAACTACTAACCCGTAATTTGAGGTGTTACATTGATAATATAATTTCACGCCCATAAGTTTTTAATATAAATTCTTAAATTCTCTATGTATTCCTATATATAACATTAATTTTGCTTACGTGGCAAGCGTCAACTTAATCATGCCACCTGTAAAATATATGGTTCAAGTAGTGTCTATAGGCACCAATCAAGTAGAGACCTAGAAGTATACTACATATAGATATGTAATCTTGTAAAATATATGGTTCAAGTAGATGTGCATGTTAAACAAACATGAATTCATGTATGAATATCATGTATAATTTTCTTTCATGGGGAAGAAGAATAGGGTGGAGAAGCTTGGAAGGTCCAAGCATTTGGAAGCATTTGATCATGGTAAACCATGAAAGGACTGTCATGATTGTGAGAGCCTTCATACGTAGTTATCACATAACTTCCATCATCCCTGTCTCTCTCGATTCTCTTCTTTACATTGCATCCTTCACTTGAACATTTATAATAGTTCCTGCACATGATATATAAAAGACATCAGCTAATCATTCATGATCAAAACAAGATGATGGCTGAAAATACATTATTTAACACATAAATAACTTCAAAGCAGAAATGCTTCATTCAACCATATTCTAAAATTTTGTTTATAAAGTAATAAAATATTATTAACATGAATAATTTAATAATAAGCTACATAATCATATGGTTACAACCCCTTTCTCACTTAAATTTATTTTCGATCATGAAAAACTAGACATGCACATGACCTAGTGTGAACCACGTTGAACAACAATAGTAAGGTGTAATATAATTGGTAATATCTCTACTTTACATAAATTAATAAGTAAATTAGTCCCATTCTTTCTAGTTCGGGCACATAGTTCAAAAGATACCAGAGTCAATATATTAAACCTAAATTTGAGATATTTCAAAAGAATTAAATTTCACTTACACAGGCAAAGGAAATATTTTAACAATTTATTTTGGATAAGAAATCAAAGTTATTTTTAAAGGTTGGAACTATAATTAACTTGTGATGCTTTTTCAGATAAGATCCAAACATTTTTTGGTCGACATGCATGTTTACTTATTAAGTGTACTTAAATCACCTTTCTAATACATATTGAAACACCTCAATCAGACATCAAAAACTCAAGATATGTTCATTTTAATAAAGATGATGCATGCAAAATATTTTGGATACGAGTTTGATAAAGAACTTTTTAATCATTATAAATTTTTAATTATGTCATTAATTATTTATAATTAAATTTAGCCTAATAATCAAGTGTGTCCTAAAGTATTCATGTTGAGAGTTATATTAGAAGCATTACAATATTTTATGCATGTTTCAAACTATTTTACTTGCGTCTTGATTTATCTGTTTATTGCATTATTTCCAACAAGTACACCGCTAATATGTGTATAATTAATCATGTAATTTAAATTATAAAATTATTTTGTAACATTATAATATCATAAATTTATAGTTTCATAGATGGTAAATTACAAGTCAGGCAAATATTAGATCAGTTCAATAATAAGTTGAAGGTTAAGTTCATAACATGTCAGGTTGATAACAAGCCGGTAATACTAGCTATTTACCAAGTTAATTGTAGTTTTGGGTTCATATCAGTCGGATACAAGTTGGGTTCAGTTATCATATTATCGGTTCAATTCGAGTTCAGGTAGTTCTCAGATCGGGTGCAGGTCGGGTTCAGATCCACAATTTCCATGTTCAACTCAGGTTTAGGTCAACATCAGTTCCAGCTCGAATCGGTTTCAGATCACTACCACCTCTGGTCACAAACAGTTTTGACTCAAGTCAGATTCAATCAGTTTTACAGGTCGGATCAACTTTTTATATCCCTAAAGTGCACCGCTAATATGTGTATAAAAACTCATCATTTAACCATAGTATTTTGAGTGCACCAATTTTTTATTAATCTAAATAAGTACAAACCAGAATCTGTTTAAAGATAACTCTTAATCATTTGATATTAAACCCTCACACCCATAACATTTCTAGTGCTCAAACCCGAAACCCTCCGGTGCTCCACCGGTTGCACAACATGGCACGAAAATGTTTGGTTATGGTTTAGATTTGGGCAAAAATTACATATACAAAGAGATGATGATCATGATATCACAGATGCCCATACTGTTGCAGTCTACTTCATGGATGAATGGTGATTGTGATAGCTACTCGCAAATTTAATTTTACTTTATTGGCGCGTCCCACTTTCGCTCCCCTTCAACCCTTTTCGATATAATCTGTACTATACCCCAAATCTATGATGTGATGCTTCTAATCTGTTTCTTCCTTTTTAAGTGTGATTAATTGAATTGTTCTTTGTTATAATACAATTTTTTTATATAAATTCTAAATTTAATTCTAATTTTACTTACGGGAGAGAGAGACTTTAGAAGAGAAAATGATTGTCCTCCTAATAAGTTTAGCGCCTATAACTTAAAGAAAATAAAAAAATAAAGATAAACAATTTAATCAACCGATTAAATATTTTTTTACTATAATATAAAATTACGAGTTTATAACTACGTGCTTTGAAATTAAAGATTTAATTTATAACTTTTTTTTATACAAGGAACGCATGAGAAAGGCAAATCTAATCATTTAGCATGAGAAACTTTTGGACATGAAATCATACTAATCATAATTTAGGTATAATATCACATCTTTCAAAAAATTTAAACGTTTTTCCAATTTTATATTTCTTAAATTTATAATATAAATTTATATATTATCACGCCTTAATGTAAAATCTTATATATGATCTTACTTTGAATTCTATTTATATATGTTGAAAATCAAAACTAATGAGAAAGACACAAGAACGACATGATTGCAATAAATTATTTTCAAAACTACACTATAATAATATAAAAAAAATCTAACATGAAGTAAATAATTTAATTTATTTTTGGTATAATAATCGGTATTCGATCTTTTGATAAACTAATCCAGATCAGATACTGCAGAGGTAAGGGTAAGGATGACCCTCACAATCCGATTATTAGGATTCGAACCCTAACCTTAGCTAAAAGATCTAATACCTAGTTGAATTCTATATTATTTCCAAATGATCACGCGAAAGAAATGTGAGAAATTTAATTTATTATTATGTGGTTAATTATCGATTTGAAACTATATCTCATGTCCAATAATTTAATATAAACCACCAAATGTCTGCATCATTTCATGCAATAAGATAAGCTGAAGTCTCAAAAATAACTTATTCTTGTTAATCTGTACTAAACTTACCTTGGATTTGGGCTGTTCTTGACTGATTTTTTCCCATATTTCCTCCATTTATATCCATCATTCATGACTTCAATCTCTGATTGCGTTCTAAATGCAACTCGATGCCTCTGTTCCACCTTTTCTCTGTAAATTTTAAACCAAAAGAGAAAAAAACCCCATTATTTCTTAAACAAGAACAAAAACTATAATGATAATCATTACTTTTTCTCTGAGTTTTGAAGAAGGAAGTTAAAAAGCAAAGGGGAAAATCAAAGTAGGGAAAATCACTTGCATGATGCTATTTTTTGGTATTGCACCACTAATTTCATTAGCTCCTCCTAAGGCTTTATCCGACGATGCCATGTTTTCCGACAACGAATCTTCCTTAAAACCCCTATCGTCGGGAACGAGATAATCCGACAATTCAAACTCGGTTGTCGGATCGAAGTTCTCGGGATAGAGGTTTGAGCTCTCACCGGAGGTCAAGTCCATTGATTTCCAAAGGAAAGCTGGACTTGGGTCTTTGATAGTGTGTAGGAAGGGGAACTTGTTAGGCATAGATTCAACCATTTTATACAATTTTACTTTTTTATATATAATAAAATAATTATAAATATTCGAAAATAATTTTACTTTTTTATATATAATAAAATAATTATAAATATTCGAAAATAATATTAAAGAGATTATCTTTCTTCCTTCATGGGTAATTTCCTTGAGGGATTCGTCGAAGTTGCTTAGGTTTCGCCACGTGTCAGTGCAATTTGAATGACGTCGTGGAAATGACGTATGGGATAAACTTTAGTGCATTCAAATATGGGACCGCTTGGTAATGATAATTTTGTTGTTTATGGTAGGCGGGAACATTGGCTACAGAAGTTCCCTATTCCCGTGGAACTTTTTGATTGGATTGGATAAGATTCATCCTGATCACGAATTTAATTTATATGCTATTCATCAAAATTGTTTTATATCATATGACCTGTATACTTATTATAAAATCGCTTAATAATTAAGTTAGTGTCACATGTTAATTAGATGCTAATCATATGAAAAAAAATAAGATGTTACTTTTAAATGATATCTAATGAACTTATTAAATGATATTAGCAATTAATGGGAGTGTTATTCTTCTTTGAAATCTCGAGTTTGAGCAATTGTGTCTGCAATGTTTGTATTATCAATGGTTATGAAACATTATAAATAAAAATTATGATCTGTATTCGATAATAAAAATTAAGATATCCTTAAATCGGGTATTCGATCCGAATACATCTTATTAAATACTCTTAGTGATGTCGTAACCTTAATTAAGGTGGCCTATATTGAGATAAACTTGATGAAATTACTTACGTAAATACGAAAGATTAACCAATTTTCATGAAATACATTGGATATGTTTATAGAGTACTTATTAGTATCTTGAGGTATATTAGCTGAATTGTTCATCTATCATGAAACTCGATTGGACCAAAGATTAATCTTTATATATTATCTAAAATATAAATGGTCAAACAGATAAGTATTTATTTGTAAAATAAATAATTGTGTAGATAAAAATCAAACAAATACAGGCCAAAATGTAAATGGTCAATCAATCATAATCTAAAATGTTAAGGGGGTGTTTGGTTCAAGGATTGTGAGATTCCCATGGGATGGGAATCCCACATTCCCATGTTTGGTTGGCCGGGAATCTCATTCCCGGTAATATTTTATTACCAATAGTAGATTTTTTGGGGTATATTACCGGGAATGTCATTACTTCCATTCCCTTAGGTATTGTAACATTACCGGTGTTTTGGACTAAAATGCCCTTAAATTTTTATTTTTTTTCAAAAATATCCTTCTTCTGTCATTGAATAATAAAAATTCTACGAAGGTTAAATTACAAATTTATCCTTAAATTATTTTAGATTTACAAAAAAAAATATATAATTAAATTTTTATATAAAGTTCAAGGGTTAAAAAATTTTTACCCTTTCATTAAACCTTTTTTATATTTTTAATTTTGTAAAAAAAATTATATAAATATTATGAAATTAATTTTTTAAAGAAAATATATAAATATTTTACAATTTGTAATATTATACAAATATATAATAATGACAATTTGGTCAAATATACATTCTAATAATCTTTTATTCCTTTAACCAAACACGGTAATCTTACATTCCTGTTAAACCAACCAAACACAAAATACAACATTCCCAGTAATCCTATTCCCTGGTAATCTTTTATTCCCACTGGCAATCTTACATTCCGTGAACCAAACGCACCCTAAGTCACATGGGCCAAAATCACTAAGCCAGAAGGGAAGCTGCCTCCCTTGCATTTTCTCCCATGTCTTTTTGCTTTCATTATATATAAAAAAAAGTAAAAGAAAAATGTATATAAGTAAATAAATATTTTTTTATCAAATTCTACAAAAATAAACAAATGGCATAATAAAAAAATTACCTCAAAATATTTACACAAGTGATCACTTTACTTCATATCCTTTTTTTAAAGCATTTTAACCTGTCAACGTTTTATTTTAGAGCAAAATACCGCCGGGTGGATAGAAATCGTTAGTTGATTAACGGTCAACATTTACTATTGATGTGGTAGGTCTACGTGTGATACCATATCATAAAAAATATTTTCAAATTATTTTTAAATATATTTTTATAAGCGTATATGTAATTAATTATGATCATAGTTTACTCTAAAACTAATTCTTGTTGAAATGACATCACATATAAACTTGTTACGTCCGTATGAAACATTGACAATAGTCAACTAATAATTTTCATCCACACAATGATATTTTACTCTAAAATAAAACGTTGAGACTAAAATACTCTTGTCATACTTCTAAATAAATATATGAGAAGTGGTCTCCTTCATTCTCATGTCATTTCAAAGAATTGTAACCCATTGGACACCTATGCCCCCATTGACCTTAGAATCTAATTCTTGACTATAAATTGACGTACTAAAGTCTAAAGGTGGTGTTAAGCTGTAACGAAGCAATCAATTACAACAAAAATAAGAGGCTTAAACTAAAATCTCCGTTCAGCAATTAAAAACGAATTAAGAGTATAAATTTTCCTATGACCAACAAGTCTCAAACGATTATCCTTCTTTATCTGTAAAAATATAGAAGTGAACTGTCTTCCCCCATCTCATGGAACCTTCTATTCCTCTCTTGCTAAATATAGTAATTAACAACACACCACGCTATCCGAATAATAATAACCAGCACTGACTTCCCCTTGTCATACTTCTGCACCCAATAGGTCAATGTCATCTAGCAATCATGCACAACAGAGAACCCACGAGCCTGCAAAACCACCCTCCAAACTTTGCTCTTGTAACAACACTCACAAAATAAATGGTCACGTTTCTCCAAGCAACACCACAATAGCCACATAGCAAGCAGAGAGGATCGATCTGAAAACCCCACCTTAACGTTCTATCCTTAGTTGGTAGTCTATCATACACCACCAACCTTGAAATAAAGGAATGCCTAGGAATAGCCAAACCTGATCCCCATACGACTCTAAACCAAGATACTTTATCCAATTTATGCCTAAATAACTCCTAGACCCATCTTGCTTTGTACTCCTCCTGCAAACAACTACCATTAACAACAAGATCATCCCTTAACTTAAGGTGAATTTTTAAGTCTAAAACAATTATTTTTTTTATAAAAATAACTTAGACAATTATTTTTATGTAAATTTATTTTTTAAATAATATTTGATATAGTAATCATATTAATAATATATTAATCACAATTATTATCACGTGTTACATCTACATTTACATTTATTTGAATCTTGTGGGTGAACCAGAATCTTAAATAAATAAACATTGTTGAGAACTAAAGAATTACTTTTTTTACCGTTTAGTGTTTGGTGAATGTATTAAAAAAAAGGAAAAGAAGCAATAGCTGTAAAAGTGGTAAATTAGTTGTCCATGCTTAATGGTTTTATGACAAAGAAAAGTGCCAAGCTAACAACTCCCATTAGTATTATTTACTTTAGCATTTTTGGTCCTTCAATTTCTAATTTCATGCTTATCATCTCCCACTTCTGTTTTCCATTATTTAAAGTGTTTCCTTCTACATCCACTTTCTCTTTTACTGCTGTTTTCATTTCATTTTCCCATTTTCTTAGTTTTTTTGGTAAACTATCAATTTTAATATGTTTTAGTACCTAAATTAACGTGACTAGTACCTAAACTATTAATTTTGGTCAATTTTAGTACTTAAATTTTTAATTTTTTTCAAAACTTAATGTTAAATTTTAAACGGAGTATTAAAATGAAAAAAAACTAAAATTTTCAATGACGGGTACTAAAATAAAAAAAACTAAATTTTAGATATTATTTTGAAAAAAATAAATTTTTAGATACTAAAACGAGCCAAAACTTTAATAGTATCAGATGATTACAATACAGTATAATGTTTGTGTTAGGTATGGCTCATAAATATACCAGTAAAGAGGACAGGACGTAAGCACATTGCCGAACCTCGTAAAATAGAGATGTAACTTAGACCTAAAATATCATTGAATAAAAACTTCTAGCGCCGCCTAGGCACCGAGGACGTAAGCACATTGCCGAACCTCGTAAAATTCTCGTGTTCTTTTGTTTTCTTTACCCGTTTTCGTCAACAATTGGTATCAGATGTCAGGAGCAAAATTCGAAGTCGCGAAATTCGATGGTCAGGGTAACTTCGGATTATGGAAAACGAGGGTGAAGGATCTATTGGCGCAGCAAGGGATCTTGAAGGCTTTGCGATCTACAAAGCCGGCGTCGATGGATGAGGAAGATTGGGAAGAATTGCAGCAGCGAGCGGCAGGAACCATACGATTATGCTTGGCGGACGAGGTCATGTATCACGTCATGCATCTATCGTCTCCAGAAGAAATTTGGAGGAAGTTGGAAAGTCAGTTTATGTCCAAATCCTTAACGACAAAACTGTATCTGAAGCAGCGGCTGTATGGGCTGAAGATGCAGGACGATCACGATTTGGCGCAACACGTGAATGTCTTCAATCAAATCGTTTCTGATCTGGCTCGGCTTGATGTGAAAATTGAGGATGAAGACAGAGCGATGATTCTGTTGTGTTCGTTGCCTCCCTCTTACGAACACATGGTGACTACTCTTACATATGGGAAAGAGACTATCAATGTTGAGGAGATTACTGCAGCCTTGTTGGCTCACAACCAGCGGAAGCAGAATGCAGGGGAAAGCTCTCAAGCCGATAGCTTATATGTCAAGGTAATCGAGATCGTGGACGGAAGCCAGAGAAGGCAAGGTCCGGGAAGCGGAATTCCAGATCCAAATCCAGGGATAAGAAGACGATTCACTGTTACAAGTGCAAGGAGGCGGGACATATGAAGCGAGACTGTCCGAAGTTGAAAAAGCAGACTGATGAGAAGCGTGATGGCTCATCCAAGTCTGTGAACGTGGTCGAGGATGATAATTCTGATTGCAGTGAGGGTGATATGCTTTCTATTTCAACGACACAATTGACGGATGCTTGGATTCTTGATTCTGGATGTTCTTATCAAATCACGCCAAATAGGGAATGGTTTTCGACATACAGGCCGGTTAATTCTGGTTCGGTTTATTTGGGTGATGATCGATGTTGCAATATTGTTGGTATTGGTGATGTCAGAATTAAGATGCACGATGGCTCCGTTCGGACGTTGAGTGGTGTTCAACATATCCCAGACTTGAAGAAGAATTTGATTTCCTTGGGCACTTTGCACAAGAATGGTTTTATCCCTAAGGCTGACGAGGATAGGGAAACCATTCGGATTGTTAAAGGAGTATTGACTGTGATGAAAGGAAAGATGACTGCAGGGAATATCTACAGATTGTTAGGCAGTACCGTTGCAGGTGGAGTTCACTCTGTTGAGTCCTGTGATGATAAGACAAAATTGTGGCATATGCGCCTTGCTCATCTTAGTGAACGTGGTATGGCAGAATTACACAAGAGAAACTTGTTGCATGGTGTCAAAAGCTGTAAGCTCGACTTTTGCAAGTATTGTGTTCTTGGTAAACAGACTAAAGTCCGTTTCAAGACTGCGAAGCACACAACTCAAGGGATTCTTGATTATGTGCATTCTGATGTATGTGGGCCTTCCACGACATCGTCTTTGGGTGGATCTAGGTACTATGTTACTTTTATTGATGATTTTTCACGGAAAGTTTGGGTGTATTTTTTGAAACAGAAATCTGAAGTTTTTGAGAAGTTCAAGCTGTGGAAAGCTGAGGTAGAAAACCAAACAGGACGAAAAATCAAGTGTTTGCGGTCTGACAATGGTACGGAGTACACAGATTCACAGTTCCTACAATTCTGTAAGGAACATGGGATTCAGAGGCATTTTACAGTGCGCAAGACACCACAACAGAATGGTGTTGCGGAACGAATGAACAGGTCGTTAAATGAAAGAGCCAGATGTTTGCGGTTGAATGCGGGGCTTCCCAAACACTTCTGGGCTGAGGCTATTAACATGGCGTGTTACCTTATCAACAGATCGCCAAGGGCATCGCTGGCTGGGAAAGTTGCAGAAGAGGTATGGACTGGTCATGATGTTAGTTTTGATAACTTACGGATTTTTGGTTGTCCTGCTTATGTGCATGTACCTGCTGATGAGAGATCCAAACTTGATGCAAAATAGAAGGAGTGCATTTTTCTGGGTTACAAGAAAGGTGTCAAAGGATTCAAGTTCTGGGATCCAGTTGCGAAGAAAGTTGTGATTAGTAGAGATGTCGTTTTTGATGAACAATCCATGTTGCAGCAGAAGCAAGACACGACAGTGGTGGATTTCGAGCAGTTTCCAGTTGAGAAACCAGAAACTTCTCAACCGACTTCTGGTGGTTCCACTACGGATGATTTGCAGGATTATAGTCTCGCCAGAGACAGGGTGAGACGGACGAATATAAAGCCTCCGAACAGATTGGGTTTTGAAGAATTTGTATCTTTTGCACTTATTGTTAGCAGTAATGATCCGGTTACTTTTCATGATGCCGTTACTAGTCAGGAAAACGACAAGTGGATGGCAGCCATGGTTGAGGAGATGGAGTCTTTGAATCACAATTGCACATGGGAGATAGTTCCCCTTCCTGAGGGTAAGAAGCCGATTGGTTGCAAATGGGTGTATAAGAAGAAACCAGTAGTAACAGAAAAAGAGGGGGAGAAGTTCAAGGCTCGTTTGGTAGCGAAGGGTTTTTCACAGCAGAAAGGAGTTGATTATGATGAAATCTTTTCTCCTGTGGTCAGGCACACTTCAATCCGAGCAGTACTTGCATTGGTGGCTAGTTGGGATTTGCATTTAGAGCAGATGGATGTTAAAACTGCTTTTTTGCATGGTGATTTAGAGGAGCAGATCTACATGCGGCAACCTGAAGGTTTCACTCAACCTGGAAACGAGCATTTAGTTTGCAGATTGAAGAAATCTTTGTACGGGTTGAAACAGTCTCCGAGACAGTGGTATAAACGGTTTGACTCCTATATGATCAATATTGGCTACAACCGATGTGAGTATGATTGTTGTGTCTATGTTAAGAGCCTTGATGATGGTTCTTTTATTTTTCTATTACTGTATGTTGATGATATGTTGATTGCTGCGAAGAACATGGATGATGTTATTGGTTTGAAAACTTTATTGAGTCAGGAATTTGATATGAAAGATTTAGGTGCTGCAAAGAAAATTCTTGGAATGGAAATTTGCAGGGACAGAGACTCAAGGAAACTGCGGCTATCTCAACGGGGTTATGTTGAGAAAATGCTAGAAAGGTTTGCGATGAGCAGCGCGAAACCAGTTAGCACTCCATTGGCGAATCATTTTAAGCTCTCATCAGAACAGTGCCCCAAGACAGATAAGGAAGCTGAAGATATGGCAAAGGTTCCGTATTCTAATGCTGTTGGCTGCTTGATGTATGCGATGGTATGTACTCGTCCTGATTTAGCTCATGCTGATAGTCAAGTTTGTAAGTACATGTCTAAACCTGGTAAGCAACATTGGGAAGCAGTCAAGTGGATCTTTCGGTACTTAAAGGGTACTGTGGGACATGGAATTGTTTTTGGGAGTCAGCGGGATAATCCTTTGGTTGTAGGATATGTGGATTCAGACTATGCAGGTGACTTGGATAATAGAAGATCTACGACAGGGTATGTCTTTACTCTTGGTGGAGGGCCTATTTGTTGGAAGTCTACTGTTCAATCTATTGTGGCTCTATCTACAACTGAAGCTGAGTACATGGCAGCGGCTGAAGCTGCAAAAGAAGCTTTATGGCTTACTGGTTTAGTGAAGGAGTTGGGTGTTCAACAAGGTGGAGTTCAGTTGCTTTGTGATAATCAAAGTGCTATTCACTTGGCTAAGAATCAGGTGTATCGTGCTAGAACTAAACATATTGATGTAAGGTTCCACAAGATCAGAGAGTTGGTTGCATCTGGAGAGGTTTTGTTTCAGAAGGTACATACTGATGAAAATGCCGCTGATATGTTCACTAAGCCAGTTACGACAGACAAGTTCAAGCATTGCTTGGACTTGTTGAATGTTTCGAGTTGTTAAAGAATCAAGGTAACCCAACCCACATTGAATTTTCCAAGAGGCACGATATTCGCCAAGGTGGAGATTTGTTAGGTATGACTCATAAATATACCAGTAAAGAGGTACAGGGTTAATTTTGTAATTATGTACCAGGGTTTTCTATTATAAATAGAGATGTAACCTAGACCTAAAATATCATTAAATAAAAACTTCTAGCGCCGCCTAGGCACCGAGGACGTAAGCACATTGCCGAACCTCGTAAAATTCTCGTGTTCTTTTGTTTTCTTTACCCGTTTTCGTCAACAGTTTGTAAACGTTTTAACCAATTAAGAATATATATACACACCGTATAAATATAACTACTTAAACTCGAGACTTTCAGAAATAACAACATTCTTTTCTATCACCCACGGCATTATCCCGTTTTCTTATTTTTACCAACGTCTTTATGTTTAAAGAGATTAAAGGCCACGTCTCCAATACTGGGCTTCCACTTTGGGTAAAATTATTCCGTTTAATAATTTAGGACAAAAAGTTTAGGACTTGCTTGGTCAACCGTTGAAGAATGGAATCCGTAACTTGCTTTCATTTTTTGCCGGCAGGAAGAAAGGTAGTCTTGATTGAATTGTGGTCGGAATAATTGCAAGCTTTCCAACACCTAGAAACCTATATCAATTACGTTGGTAAAGTCCACCCTTTCAATTAATATAAATATTGACTTTGATACATTCAATTCGTCAACAACCTTGGTTTGCAACTCAAACATTCGTAGTAGGTGATAACATGGATAAGTTGCACATGCAATCATAAATGTTGGTAGAAGAAGAAAACGTGACTTTTGTTTTAATTTTTAATTATCATTTCAGACTTATTTTAATGGTTCAACGAGAGTTAATGGTCGAGGTACTAAAATCAAACGAAACGATAACTTAAGGGATCAAAATCAGTTTTTTAATCGGTGATTGAAATTGGATGTATCAAAAACATAAAGAATCATCCGAGTAATTAACCCTAAAAAACTATCCCCACGGTTTCATTTTTTCAAATTCATTTGGGCTGCCCAATCCCATCACATAGCTCGGGCCATGGACTATACTAACGAGAGAGGGTAAAATTAACCCAACAGGTCAGGCAGGTTAAAAAATTAGCTCATTAGGTCATTTCCAAAATTAGTTCAAGATAACGGTATTTATTATAGTGACTTAGAATTTATCATGTTGATATGAAGAATTTTAATAAAATATATATTTTTTTATTAAAATTTATCACGATATTTTATTAGAAATCGTTACATTAACGTGACGAGTTTAAATAAAAAATATTATTTAAACAAAATCGTCATGTATACGTGACAAATTTTTCCCATACTATAACATTTACCGTAAATCCCAAAATAAAATTCGAATTGACCTAATGGTCTACTTTTACCCCGCTTAGCTTATTGAGTGAATCTTACCAACGAGAGAGGAGAAAAATATTGAGGCAAATTGCGAGAAGTCCATTTCAAGATACTGATTTGGACGTACTTATTTGCCCTTTTTCAAATTATAAAAAAAATAATTATTAATTATTAAAAGTAACTAAATTTTATATAATATATATATATATATAATTTAAAACTGATATAATTATAAATCTTAATTTTCATTTTTAATGGATCTAAAGAATCTCATGCCATGAAACAATAAATAAAAAAAAAGCAGCAAAAATTGCAGGCCTCAATTATTTTGTTATTTAAAATATAATTTTGAAGGGATAAAAACAAATTTATTTCCACCGTTGATCCATTTCTAAATTGACCTAACCAACATTTTCCAACGGCCTTGATCTTCCAATATTTCCAAAAAAAAAAATCTCAACCTAATTGCGTACCAGATGCAGTAACTTCAACTGCTAAAGAAACCCCACCTGTAAATCTTTTTCCCTCGTTTGAGTTCTCGCTTCATCGGAAAATGGCTATTGCTTCGATTTCAACGAACTGCCCATCTCTTCTTCGCTTCTCGAACAACTCGAATCATTCGTTTTCTTTACCCCGAAATCCCATTTCTTTACGGTTTTCACGATCCGGTCTCCGCGGCGGGAAACCGCTTTCGATCCGAGCAACCGCGGTTCCGGCGGCGTCCACGGAGGAGAGTCTGGCGCCGGCTATTACGTTGACGGATGACGCTTTGAAGCACTTGAATAAGATGAGAGCGGAGCGTGGTGAGGATTTGTGTTTGAGAATTGGGGTTAAGCAAGGCGGGTGTTCGGGCATGTCGTATACGATGGATTTCGAGAAGAGAAGTAATGCTAGACCTGATGATTCCGTCATTCAATATGAAGGATTTACAATCGGTGAGTTTTGATCATTTGTATCTCTTGTTTCGTTATATACAATGTTCTTTACTGCTTTCTAATGCGATTAGAAGAAGAAGAAAAGGCTCGAATTAATGTTTTGATTAATTCAGAAGTCTAAATTGGATGAAGCAGAACGATAACATAAGCAAATCATGGCAAATTATAGTGTGTTCGATAGATTCTTCGAGGGAAATTACTCCGAATTTGATTGAATTAAGATTCCAAGTCCGAAAGTTTGGGAATTTTAACGATGGAAGAACTGTAACGTGAATAACCCCAAAAGACTAGGAAAACTTTACCATAGCTGAATTTTTTATAAAAATTATTGTTAAGCAATGAATAGAGTAATATGCTGGGAATATTCAGCAAATAGCTGTAAACACTACTAATTATGAAAACAAGTTGGAGGGGTAAAAGTAAAACAAAGATCTATGTATGTGTTTTTTTAATTATTTGATGCCAAATATACTGGCTTTTATCAAATTGAAGTCTTTATCTGTAAAAATTTGAAAATGTTGAGCCCTTAATGGACTAAAATCCAAGGTTTAGTCTTAGTTGTTAAAAGATTTGGTCCCAACTTGAGCATTTTGCCGTGGTTCTAGGTGCATTTCTGGAGTTCCTACAATAATTGAAAGAACTATTTATTGAAAATATAAACTTTATAACTTCTGTTTTCAGAGGTTGAGAATGGTATCATTTAGATATTTAATTGGCATTATTGTTTGTAGATTGCTACCACGTGAATAAGAGGTTTTCTTCCCAATTATTTTCAACTGCTAAAGTTCAAGAAGTAAAGAACCCATATGATGTCAACTTATTATGAATTTTGTTTGGAGGAAAGTCGAACCTTTGCATAAAATGACAGGATTATATTTCGTCGTTTCCCCCATAAGATAATATGAAAAATGCTTGTTTCTCGGATAATTTGGTCCCTTTCTCAGTTTATTTCTGTCTGGGGAAACGAGAATGATGATCAACACTTTTAACATGACAATGCCTTGTAGAAATCGGAATGCTATTTGTACCACTGGCACATACCGATGTTATTTTCTCACTCTAGTGTCGGTACCTATAATTTAGGCTATCCCCAGAAAACGTGCGAGTGCAAATTAGGCTCCTTTCTTATCATGGTTTTAGAATGACCATTTAATTGGAAGGATATTGTAACTGAATGAAGCTTTGCTTGTTTCATTTAGCCTTTGGCTGTTTATGTATTAGTTGGATATCGGCTTGATTGACTTGTAAGCTAAATGGTTGCTTATCCTTTCTCTGCTTGTTTTTTTGCAGTGTGTGATCCAAAAAGCCTCCTCTTCCTATTCGGAATGCAGTTAGACTACAGTGATGCACTTATCGGTGGAGGTTTCTCTTTCAAGAACCCGAATGCTACCCAGACATGCGGTTGCGGTAAATCATTTAATGCAGAAATGTGAAATTACACTTAGAAAGACAGTCAAATAGATAGTTCTTCCATTTCAAGTATTACAACATATGTATGTAAAATTTTCCAGTTTCTTTGACTTATTTCTACCACCTTTCATGTCTTCTTTTCTCTCATCTTTGAAGCTTTATATTTCTCATAACCGGGAATGTATCGTTTGTTATCAAAATGCGTTTAGAACGGAGTTTTTTAACCCAATTGGAAAAGCTGAATATTTCAGCAGATGTATGAAATGGATATTTTATCTTCTCAAAAGTACTTTTTCAAATCTTAAAATTTAAATGAAAACTAAACTTTTTGACTTTGAGAAAGCTTGAACCCATAGCCTCTCGAGTAAGAGCATAAGATCTAACTACTAAGCTAAGCCAAGGAATTAATAAAATTCTACCAAAATTCAACCATGGCGTTAAATATCGTAGTGTTCTTGATGTCAATATCGATACTCTGTCGCAGCTCTAAAAGTAGTTGAATTCCCATATGTATCGATCATCATCGGCCAAGTTAAATGGCTAAAAATTCGCGTTTGAAAAGTAATTGTTGATTCAAATCAAGAAGCTAAAAATTTCACTTTTGTATTACAAAAACTCGTCTGGAAAACATTTCCAAACAAAGCCTAACAAAGGTGTGTCCGTCCGACCAAAACATATTTGAAATTAAAGGTTTCATGGGCTTTTAATAATATAGATTGCGGTGTTTTTTTGGCTAAATATCCCATGCGGGTAAAAAAATTAGGGTATTGGGCATACCCAAGTTTTATTTAGCAAATTACGACATTTGTTATAGTCCGTTTGGAATTCAACACCTTGAGGTAAAGAATTTAATTGGATATTATTTTTTAATGGTCCCCATGTAGTGACTCCACATGGGCCATTATTTAATTGAGTTTATAGTGACTCGTCACCTCGAGTCCATTAAAAAATAATTATTTTAAATTAAAAAAATAATTATTTTAAATAAAATTTAAAATTTAAAAAATTAAAAAAAAAAGATCTGACGAAATTTGTCACGTCTACATGACGAGTTTCTTCGAATTAAGGAAAATCGCCGTTAGTTAGTCGTTGTTCAACGGGCAGCGTAGTGACGATCAGTGGAACTCATCACCTCGAGGTGACGAGTTAAGCTTGGCGTTTTAAAAAACTAATCGTTTATAGTCGTAAGGGGTGAGCCTATAAATAGGGGTTTAGAGTTTTGGTATTTCACCAAATCCTGAATCCGAAAAAATTGAAAAAAAAAAACATACATTGTGCAAAAATCCCAAAAAATGATAACCCGATAATATATTTTGTGCAAAACTACCTTACTGCAAATTTTTATAAACTTCCGATTCAAGCTGGTTATCCGAATAATATATCAAATTTTATCCTTTAATAGACTTTTATGCAAATTCCGGATCAAAAATCTAAAACCCACTAAAATAATTATTTGGCCTGAAATACTAATTTACAAATCCAAAACATAACTTTTGAAAATTTACATTGTTAATCCCTATACTTTTACAACTTTATACTTTGGTCCCTAAACTCTCAAAATTTACACTTCAATCACTAATCAATTTTTTGGGTATTACAAATCCTTTGATTGATTCAAATATGTTAATTTGATTTTTGAAATGTATTTATTAATTAATGTTATGAAATATATATTTGATATAGTGATTTGATTATATGTTGATTTAGTATTTGTAAATTTTAATGCTTTGATTTAGTATGCATAAAAAATTATTTGATTTTATATATATATATATATATATATATATTATTTTGATATTATGTTTGATATTTATAAATTTATGTTTGATATATATTAATTAATTCAAATGTAATTTTTTGAGTTTTGGAAAGTTGCTCGACGTCGTTTGATCCATGTGGTCTCAGAGAATCTTTGCACTTGTCATCGTGAAGTTGCTCGCCGTACGAATTTACGGTCGGAGATATTTGCCGTCACTGGAAAATCTCAACAAAGGATTGACATTTCCTTTATTTATTTTTAGTTTCTTCTGTTAATTATTCTCTATTTTTTACAGGTATGTAGACTGTTTTTTTTTGAAGATATTTAGGTTTTATTACAATTTTTTTTACAGATTATAGTCTTATCAAGTTATTGGAGTTTTTCTATATTAACCCGTTGGAATCTAGGAATAAGTAATGATTTTGTCATTTTTCAGTATTAGGTGAAAAGAGAATTTGGAGGGGATTAGGGGTTGGGTTGACTGATTACTAGTTATTATTGGGGTTAAGGGTATCAGATCTTGATTGTATATTAAATTTGGGTTTCATATTGGATTTGAGTTTTAACTATATATATATATATATATATATATATATATATATTGTTTTATTTTAATTGGGTCTTGATGAATGAATTTCAAAATCCAAACAAAAATAATGTTTATAATAGACATTTTTAGTTATCTTTTGGGCATAAATAAATCTAGAGTGGGAAAAAATTTTTAGGGTGTGCACAAATTAATTTTAAGGTGGACATATATATATATATAAATTAAATACTTAATAATTAATTTTAAATTCCATAATAGGCACGTTTATACCCTAGAAAGCATATAGCTCCGCCACTAATAATACTAGTATAATTGTCCCTACCACATATGATAAATCGAGTGCAACATTATTTCATTTGACTATAAAATAAGTCAAAAGTTTATTTTTCAGATTAATTAAAATATGAAGTCTATCAAACTGTCAGTGTTGGTAAAATTTTCGAGATAATGTTCTCGAAAATTTTATTTAACGATATAACGTACTCCCAAGATTAATTGCTCAAATAGGGTAAATTGCACAGTGTTGGCCGTAGGTCGCCATGCCTTCCGGGCGACCTACGGCGTGGCAGCTTCCCAGCATAGGTCGCCATGCACTCCTGGCGACCTTGTAGGTCGCCATGCACTCCTGGCGACCTTGTAGGTCGCAATGCACTCCTAGCGACCTTGTAGGTCGCCATGCACTCCTCCTGCTTCTCGCGTGATTCCTCTTGCCCTCGGATGCCCTCGCATAACTCGCTCGAATGGCATCGGTCGGATGCCCTCGGTCGGATGCCTTCGGATGCCCAACGTGTTAGAACGTGCATGACACATGCAATTTCTCTCATAGCTCGCCGGGAAGACATGGCGACCTAGTAGGTCGCCCGGATGGCATGGCGACCTACGACCAACACTATAGATTTCACCCTATTTGAGCAATTAATCTGAGGAGTGCATTATCTCGTGAATTAATTTATTCGAGAACATTATCTCGAGAGTTTAGCCGTCAGTGTTAGAAGAGACCGGATAAAAAAAAAAGAAGACTCCATAATAAGCCACGGCCCCGAGAAAGAAAGTACAACATAAGATGTGTCCTAGAAAATGTCCCAACAACAATCTTAAAAATTAGAAACACTATTTAGAATTGGTTGTAGGATGCCTAGAATACGACGACGAAGATTGC
Source organism: Hibiscus syriacus (assembly GCF_006381635.1). Classification (NCBI taxonomy): domain Eukaryota; kingdom Viridiplantae; phylum Streptophyta; class Magnoliopsida; order Malvales; family Malvaceae; genus Hibiscus; species Hibiscus syriacus. Next base: position 1,090,913 of record NW_024063172.1, on the reverse strand, counting down.
ATCGAAACATATCCAAAACCACCACCTTGAATCGGTAAAACAGGAGGATACGAAGACGAAGAAGATTGTGCATTGTAACCTACTGAAGTTGAAACTATTTGTCTTCCAAGGTAACCACTGCCGGGACGAGAATAATCAAGATATCCCCATGGAACTGGAGGGTTTAGGACCAGGCTATCTGATTGAGAGTGAACGATTGGCTCCACGGCCGTTGGAATGGACAAAAGGGTGTCGGGAGAATCGGAAACGGAAAACTGGGTCGTCGTTAGTTCGGAAGGAGGTGATCTGAGTTTGACGTTTTCAGGGAAGTTGAGCTTGGCTTTGTTGCCTCTGAAACGAAGGGCTGCTTCATCGTAGGCCATGGCGGCCGCCTCGGCGGTGTCGAAGGTGCCTAACCAAACCCTAGCCGCCTTATAAGGGTCCCTTATTTCGGCTGCCCATTTGCCCCATGGCCTCTTTCTCACTCCCCTATACCTACTTCTCCCCTCTTCTTTGTACTTAACCATGCTTTTGTATTCGTATGCCGGAAGGAGTTGTGCTGTGGTTTGTGCATCTATTCCTGCATTTACGTGGTACACTCGTTGTAACAAATTGCGTCAATTATATTATCATTTGAATCTATTGAATAATTTCATTGGTATAATTCATTTGCATGGTATATATAACTTTTTAAAAAATAAATAAATAGTATCTTATAATCACTTCATGCTAATAAAATTTCATGACTAAGACATTCATATGTACCCTCGTTCATATCATGAGTTGCTTACCTCGTACACCGGTAGAGTTTACTGTCATCCCTCCTCCACCATCACCATCACCGTCACCGCCACCTCCACTTTCTTTTTCTTTCCTTCCTCTCTTTTTCCCACCAAAACTCCAAGAAGAAGTAGAATTGTCACTTGAACCAAACCCACCCTGGTTTTCATTATCTTCCGGCAGCTCCTTACCACTGACATCGCCGGCTACGACATGAGTCAGAGCCGAAACCATAGCTAACATCTCCCTTTCCCTTCTAGCCTCTGACAGCAACGAAAAAGACGAACACGCCCCGTCTCCTCTCATCGTTATCGGCTCCTCCTCTGCCATTATCGACGCCTCTCTCTTTCTCACTCGCCACCTTTTTTAACCAAGCGTATCAAATTGCATGCAAAAATCTCTCTTACATAACTCAACCAAGTGTATCAAATAGAAGATTGTCCCTTAAGCAGGACAAAAGGACCGTCAAAGGCGATGTACCAAAGTTGAACAAATCGTACTAAATAATCGCAATATTGAAAAGTTCTATTAATAATAAAAATTTGATCATTTAATCACAAATTTCTTCGTTCAATAAATCATTTGTGATGAGCTTTCAAATTCATTCATTGCAGTTTAAGTAAAAAAAAATTAGGATCAGTAATTCAACGTGTAAAATTTATTAAAATAAAAATATTCAAAACTTTTTATTAAAATAATAGGTAACGTGATGCGAGTAAACATTGTTTTGTTTTGTACTTTTAGGGAATTTCCAATCCTGGGAATTAATGACGTGGCATTTTCGTATTGGTGAGCAGAGCGGTGATGTTAGTTGAAACTTATATGCATTTTGTCCAAAGCTGACCCAAAGTCAAGCTATACAAAAAACGCGGTTAACGGAATAGTAGTTGGGATAAGTAAATTGTTGGAATAATTCCTCGAAAACTCCTTGTATTATAGAACGAAGAGCAATTTAATATCATACTATTGTAAAGTGTTCAAACCAAAAAAAAAAGGCTATGGTGATAATTATTTATCAATGACTGTTGAATATATTGATGAAGTATATTACGCTCTTAATAAAAAGTTGTAAATTCAAACATTCAGAGCGATCTTGGACAAAGAAATATTAATTTAATATTACATTAATAAATCTTAGAAAAATGATTAAATTAGGGGCTTAAACTATAAAAAAGTAAAAAGTATGATTGAAAAAATTAAGGACCTTAATTATAAAGGTAAAAAGTAAGATTAAAAAAATTAGGGGACTCAATTTTAAATGTAAAAGGTTAGCTTGAAAAAATTAGGGGCCTAAATTATATAAGTAAAAAATGAGATTGAAAAAGTTAGGAGCTTCAATTATAAATGTAAAATATGATATTAAAAAATTAGGAGCCTCAATTATAAAGGTGGAAAGTAAGATTGTTGACATATGTTATTTAATTTTTTTTTTGAATAAAACCAATTTTTTTTATTAAAAAGAAAAACATAAAAAATACAATGAATGTTTACAACTATAATTGTAAACTAAACACATTATTAGGGTATTTTCGTATAACCATTAAACGAGATACTAGTCACTTGAGATCAAGGATCAAATAAATAAAATGTTTAAAATCCAATCAAAATACTCAAAAAAGATAGATATGAATAAATTTAACTGCATTAACAAACAAATCATAAAAAGGGATGCAAACTACCAAAAAGCTGACGGCAAAATCGCATATCAGATTCGAGTGACGTGAGAAACTATCCACGAACACAACCACGTATCCCCCCAATATGAGGGCCCAAAGTAGGGAATATCATCAAGATAATAAAAAAGCGTCATCTTGATCAGTCGAGGAGTCATCTAATCCTACCCTAAAAAAAGATTAAAAAAAATAAAAAGATCAGTCAAACGACTGAAAACATGTCACAAGACAGAAGAAAACATGTCATAGAGAAAAGAAAAATGCCACAAAGGCAGAGTTATTAAAAATAAAAAATAACTATACAATATAAAAACGACAAATAAAAAGCTCTGACGGTCAACAACCAACATTGAGGCGGGTGTCACCATCGGCCAAGCAAAAGTAGAAAACCAAAATTAAACAAATAATTTTTATTTTATTTTTATTACTTTTAAAATATTTTGATAATATTATATATTTTATTTTTTGAAACTTTTTTATAAATATTTTTTTAAAATTTCTAAACGATATATGAATCAAACGATCTTAATGATTAATAAATTTATTGCTATCATGTAAAGTCTTAGATTTAAATATTATATATATTTTAAAAATATAAACATCAATTATCAAATAACTCCTCCTTACTCACGCGAATAGCGGGGTGGGGATCGCATCTATAAATAAAGTCTTTGACCATTCACAGTCATAATTACTTTTGGTACTTTGATATGATGTCTTCATTTATTCAAGCTTTTTTTAACAAATAATTATCATTGTTTGACCTTAATTATTTTTATTAATTTTGACCCTGACTTTAACTTTTAATCATTTTCCACATTTTAACCAACATCCAACTTCACAATCTCCTTTCTATTAATGGACAATTAATCAATATTAACATATATTATATAAAAGTATGACTTTTTTATAGATTAAATATAACTAATTCAAGGAAAGTAATATGTTAAATAAAAAACAAAAACTTTTAAGAAATTCAAAGTTTACATCGGTGGGCAAGAAGAAACATCAAACATTTGTTTATTAAATATTTATTTATATTTTCATGTTCATTTTCTCGATCTGGTTTATTTCATTCAGAGTACCATAATATCGTTTAATATTGAAAATATCAGTTTATGTTCAAAGATAATTCTCAGCCATTTGACATTGAACGTTCACGTCCCTGGTATTCTTGTTGCTCGGACCTAGAACTTCAAAGAACAACATCAATTCCTTCACCACCGAAGTAACTCGATTCGTGTTTTATACAAATATTTAAAAAAAAAAAGAGTCAACAAAGTTAATATTTGAATTCCAGCATTTGTAGTATTTCCTCATATTATCAATTTGGCTAAATGTTGTTGTCAAAGAATAAAATAAAGAGTTCATAGATATACTGGAATTGCGGGCTTTGAAAACTCAAAATTCAACTGTAATTGAGGTTTGACTAATAATAAATATGTCGATTTTGTGATTGAGAATTTTCATCTCAAATTTGAACTCTTTATCAACTTTGTTCGGCTAGTCTCACATCCATTTTCAAATATACTAGAATATTCTGTTTTGTTTGGATTCGTACAATATGATAATTTTTAGGTAAACTATGCGATAGTCTCTTTTTTCGGTCTGATCGATTTTGTTCGTAAAAAAAATTTATAGAAAAATAATTCCTTACATTATCAGTTCGTCCGGTTTAAATCCTTCTGCTATTAATTCCGTTTAACCCCCTTTTATTTTAAGTCCCTTTTGTTGAAGTCACTAACATGATTGAGGGACTAAAATCGAACGGACCGATAACGTTAAAGACTTAAATTGAACGGACCGGTAACGTTAGGGACTTAAATCGGACGAACCGATAATTATAGTGACCATTTCCATTTAATTTTTTTCAGTGATCAAAGTCGGTCAGACCGGAAACATAAGAGACTATCGGCATAGTTTTACCCTTTATTTTAATATAAGTTAGATACTATCATTTATTTTCTAAACAAATAAATTTAGAGTTTAAATTTGTATAGATTATTACATGAACTAAAACATAAATTAGTGTTGAAAAGGATTACAAATGTCACAGAAAAAAGAACACGGTGGTAATATATGAGCGTACCAAAATATATGTAAATTGAATTAATTATCATTATCGTTGATCATAGTCGAATGATATAAAATTTCATCGAGAGATTACCTCAGTGTTTAAGTTTGGTTTCACCTAAAAATGTTTTAATCAATGTAGATCTGATCATAAATTTCTTTGAATTCATTTATTTCTTATGTGACTTCTTTCGACTTCGCCTTTTGGATGGCTGATATGAATTTTTTACGGCCTATTTTCAAACAATTTTTCTAGGATTATTAATCCATGAATTATTATTTTTATACTGAATCTTCATTTTCTCACGTCGCTTGATTTAAATATACTTCATTATATGTTTCTTTTGCTTAGATTGCTATAGACTCCTCATTTCTAAATTTTCATCCTAAAGTTCATTTACCTTATAACATGAATGTTTATATTATCAATATCGAATCACCATAAGGATAGAAAGGAAATAAATTTTTTGGAAGGGAATACGTTTAGGGTAAAAATAATAGTTAAAACGAATGTATCATATGGTCGTTCATTAAAATAATAACAGGTAAACATAATCTTAATGGCCAAAAGCATAAGATTGGTCCTAAATATTACCAAGTACTTATCCATGGAGAGAAAGACATTGATGTATCAAAGTAATCTTACATACCCCTCCTAATTTCAATGGCACGCACATATATTCAAATTTAAACATTAGGTTACATATAAAAAATATAAACCGAGTAAAAACAAAAAATCAAAATGATTATTACTTTATATTTTTACGATATCTTTTAACTTTAGTGATCAATTACTTCCATGAGATTCTCAAATAGAAAAAATACTTAACGTCTACTTAAAAAGTGTAATCACTTCGAATCCCGATGAAGATGTTGAAGTTATGGTGCTAGACATCAAGTTGTTTTAGTAATGACGCATCGATTCTTAAAAGCATTAAAAAGTGAAACGAGACTCTAAATCGTAAGGTCAATAGCTTAAATCATGACTATAGTAAAAGAAGTAAATTAGATTAGAAGGAACGTCGTTATAGTGAGCTTATACAAAATTCAATTCAAAATAATTAATCAATAGATCATATATCTACGATTAAGAAAATAATTCTTAAAAGTTATATTAATAGATCACACTGGAAATAAGACGATAGAGAGTGATAAGGAAACATGTCGACAAGTCTTTTATAGTCCTTCCTATGGGAATGTGATAAATGGCATCAGTGAATACTAATGTAATTTACTTCAAATTCAATAGATTAGATTTTGTTAATTATATTTTCTCATATTGATCGTCAAAGGTGATATGCATTGGCAAGGAGAAACCGGAGCCCAACCGATGCGCCACGTGGGGCATTACTTTAGATGCACACATTAACTTTAAAAAACACTTGGTAGTTTACTTAAAATAATGAAGTGTCCTTAAGTACTAAGTACTAACATATTAACACTATAAAAGAAAGGGTAAAACACATAAGATACCATCGAATTTTAAGTGTTGTATTATTTATTCTAATAAACTTTCAATTTTTTCAATTATACCACTAAACTTTGATTTTCATTTCAATTATATCACTAAGCCATTAAATTGTTAAATATTGGATTAAAACAACGTCGTTTTGGTGAGGTGTCTACGCCGGAAGCCGGCAACACATTATTGTGCCGTTAACGATTCAACGATATAATTAAAACAAAAATCAAAATTCGATGTTATAATTGACAAAATTAAAAGTTTAATAGTAGAAACAATATAGTATCTAAAGTTTGATGGTCTCTGATGTAGTTGTTTATCCTAAAGAAAAATAAAATCAAAATCCATTTTGTTCTCTCTTAAATCCCAACCTCCAACTTCCCCACCTCAACAACACACTTAAAAGGTAAAGTTTTTCTCTAGATTTCCTCACTGACAAGTAAAAAAAAATATATAGGAAATGGCAACGGCAACGACGGAAGAGAAAGAATCAACGTCCATTCCACTGAGCCAAGCCGAAAATGGCTGTGCCGATCCCGAAGATCCTGCAAAGTCTCCACCTAGCTCCTCCAATTCCTCCACTCGCAAGGTCCGTTTCCTCCTTTTTACTCTTCTTTTTATCTTGATGCGCTTCTAAATGTAGGATCGATCACTAATTTTGCAGATCTTGGACTTCCTCTTAAAGTTATTAGTCCAAATGCAATTGTAATTGAAACGTCGCGAGTGTATGTACTTTTGTGACTAACGACGAATAATGTGGGAAGTGAAAATAGTTAAATACCACTCGAGATTTGTCATGATCAAGAATCCAGTGTGTTTAACTGCTACGAACTGCTCGAGTCCGAGCATATATTTTGTTGTTTCTGAATGCCTATGGGGATTAGCTCGTGTTTAAACAAAGATAAATCTTGATATTGTGATGATTTATTTAGCGTATTTGAGTATCTGAAACTAATTAACCGCCGTGTATTAGGAGGATTGGAGTGCTTAGGAGTTAGGTGTTAGGATATATGTTTTCTGTTTAGAAAGAACCGAGAATTTGAATGAACTTCATGATGCAGTGGTTTCAAGCTCGAATTTGTGCATTTCCGATGTTGAAATAATTTATGGAAATTCAGGCACTCTAATGTCTGAAAAACTTTAATGTATTCAAGTCGACTGAAAGCTTCAGAGTCTTTCTACTTTGTGTTTCTAAAATTTATGTTTGAACGAATTAAAAAGAATAAATATGTGCTGGTTTCCATGGATTCCTATCATACATCTGTGTTGATAATGAATGAAATGTATTCAGATTTATTTTTGTCTAAAATTTATGTTTCAATTATTCTCCAGGCCTGTTGTTTTGTTCTCCAAAGCTGGTTCTCGAAGAAGTTCATGACTGGATGGTATGATGGCTTTGATACCTCCAAATGTTCTCATTCTTCTGTTGCTTCTTGTAATATTTCAATCCTAACCATGTCTTAACATGAAAAATTGCAGCGTGGTTCTTTTTCCTGTAGCAGTTGCGTTTTTCATTACTTGGTGGTTTATTCAGTTTGTTGATGGTTTCTTCAGTCCATTGTATGAACGACTTGGTGTTGATATATTTGGTAATTGTAACTGTATCAATCGTGGCTTCAATATTTTTTTATTCTTCAAGTATTAGTAAGTTTATAAGTACTCCTATTATTACTAATTAACCTTGCTTCACTCTCTGTTGTCAAATCCCAATTTTTCTTCATAATTTAAAATATTTTATTGTAAAATTGATAAACCAGCAGGTACTCATATTAAGTTCTATAAAGAAGTTATAAGAAGAATAGAACAAAGGTAGCCGTTGTTGTTAACTTCATAGTGATAAATGTTGCTGCTCGAAGTTGTGGCCTGAAGGTTCTAAAAGAGCCGTCATTTTCTTTTCTTTTTTCTAAATATCTTCAGGAAATTTATGAGTTATCTAACTTTTTACTCTGTAAATTTTATAATCAATTTGCAATGCTTATTATTTATTATTTGTTTAATATCAAAATATACTGCTTCACCAAAGGAAAACTTCCTCTTTATCTTCATTCTTGCATTTTATGCAGATCTCTTTGCTGATTTTTGTGTTCTGACCAATGATTGTCTAAGCTGTGATTTCTCTTTGCAGGATTGGGATTTATCACATCCCTGCTCTTTGTCTTCTTTGTTGGTGTTTTTGTTTCATCATGGATGGGAGCTGCTGTTTTCTCAGTGGGAGAATGGGTTATAAAACGAATGCCCTTTGTTGGGTATATATACTCAGCCTCAAAACAAATAAGTGCTGCAATATCCCCAGGTTACACCTAATTAACTACTATATTTTACTATTGAAAAAAAAAGAGAACTGAATTTCTAGGCTCAGGTTGTACAATATTTATACAATGGAAGTTGAAAATTTTCAATTCTATGAAATCTATAATATCCTAAAATACATTAGGAGTAAATCATTCTAACCTAAAATAGAGCAGAAAATATGGGATATACATAGATTTTATAGCTATGCAGAAAAGATTTTCTAAATTTTCAACAACTATAAATTTAGTTAAACAAATGATTTGCGTCCTCTCAAGAACTTTCACACGTTTTCAGAAGACTGTTCTGATTTCAGACACTTCCTGTTGTTAAATGTTGAATTAGTTAGCCAATCTGTATATGAGTGACTGGATTTTATTTATAGTTATGCCTTTGTTATGTTTTGTGAATATACAAACACTACTTCAGAGTTGGGTACTTCAAGTGTCAATACTCTATTCTTATCCTTCAAAGAAATATTTACAACATGCTCATATCATTCCAAAGCTGCACAAGTAGGGAACTTTCAAGTTGGCTTGAAACATGCAATGACTATGTCCTGGTTCTTTTAGATCAAAATACCACAGCATTTAAGGAGGTGGCTATCATTCGTCATCCACGTGTTGGTGAATACGCATTTGGTTTCATTACATCAACTGTTATCCTTCAGGTACTCTTTTTAATATTTCATCTCTTCTTTGGCCAATACGCATTTCTTTTCCATGTATACTGTTTCAACTTTCCATGGGATCTCGGATCATTCAAGGGCTGTTTAAAATGTAATTTGGCTCTTCTATGTCTGTCTAATTGATTTAACATGAAAAGAATATGATTAAGTGTTTATTAGGGTAAATAAGACTTCATATACCATGCGAAACAAATTGGCATGGGAAGATCTCTTGGGTAACTATCCACTCAGGTGCTTTTTTTGTTCTCTTAGTTTATGAAATGCTCTAGATGAATGAGATTGATGATCTAATCATCATACGTTCACATTAGTTGATGATATAATTTTCTTTATCTGGTAATAAAAATTTTCAAACAACAAATTTTATGTGATGGCCTGCATATTTTCAAATGATCCTTTCTGAAGGAATTTTGTATTGTGTGTCTTAAGGATTCTGAAAGAGATTTATTTCCCTGAAGACAGCTTCTAACCTTTTTAAGTGCAATGACATTGTTTGGCATGTGTTGTATTTGGAAGACCTTGAACCTTTATTGTCTATCCAAAATCTTGACGGTTGCATATATAAAATGCACTACTTGTGATAGCCGATGCATATGTGGATAGACTCATGGACATTCTTATATTTTTGAAAGGCAACCTGTGTACTAGAGAAGAGCAGAGGCACCTCCACTGGATGAGAGGCCATGAATCACAATTTCTCATCAGTAGAATTTATGCAGTCTGTGTGTTTGGGTGGATGGTATGTGTTTGGATGGAGGGGTGGGTAGGTTGGGGTGTGTGTTCAATTAATTAAATATACAAGAATGTGGCTTATGCTCCTTAGATATTATAATAGCATGCAAAACTTGTGAGATTCCGGTTGAATGAACACTAGTTATCTTGGTTATAATTTTCAAGGAAATGATGTTTTTTCCCAACACAGTTCTTTAGTAGTTCTGTTTGTTGATTGTGTATTGTAGGGAGAAAACGAAGATGAAGAACTATGTAGTGTTTTTGTTCCAACAAACCATCTATACATTGGTGATATCTTCCTAGTGAACTCCAAAGAGATCATAAGGCCAAATCTCTCAATCCGGGAAGGCATAGGTATTTTTTCTATTTCACATTGCAATTCCTTGTTATCCCGGCTCTTTCTCTATATTTAGTGAAAAATTCTTGTCTCGAAAACTTAAGACAAAATGCTATTTATACCTCCGACTAAGATTCCTCCTGTTCCTGCTATCTCTTAATATATTCTTGGTTATGTTGTTTGTACATGTTATGAAAAGCTTAGCTATAGAAAACGATCTTTTGTCTACGATTGAACCATATGGTTGAGATTAAGGTGTAATTGAACTTACATGGCATCTTACTGGATTTTTTATTTATTATTAACTTCTTCATCTAGTATTTTTCATGTGCAAGTCATTCATGTAACTGTGTGTGTATAGATATGTAGATGGAGAACATAATATTCTTGATCCATTTAGAGTTTCTTTATCATTTTTATAGAGTTTTTACTGTATTTAGAGCATCATGTCCCCATACTCTCACATCCAAATATGTGCCGGAGACAAGTGCCGATGCGTATTCATTGTTATTTATTTTTGTGCAGAGATTATTGTTTCAGGAGGAATGACAATGCCACAAGTAATTTCTCCTCAAGAAAGGGTTGCTCGGCCGAGCGAAAGAATTCCGAAGAACATAAAGATGTAATGCAATACCGAAGAGAAATAGTGTCAGGTAGCACTTTGTAATTTACTTTGATTCACTGTTAAGTTTGGAGGACGCAATGCCAGGTATTAGGTTGATGACTTTGTTGGTTGCTTATACCCCATCATTTTTCTGCCTTTTTTTGTGATTACCCATGAATTCATAGATACCGGAGTTAAAGCCAAGCTGCATTGCCAAGGTATACATATCTGGACATGAAGTTAATAAAATAGGTTAATGATTGGTCGAGATATCTTCTTACAAAATAATTGTTTGTCAGTTATATTTCTAACATATTTTGAACATTCTTAATTGATCGACGTTGACTCAAGATACATATATTTTAATGAAGACAACACGGTCAAAAAGCTGTACGAATCTTATACAAAATCGTACGTGTTTATTTTTCTTGTTATTTTGAGTAGATGTATTGTTGAATGTTTACTTAAATTAATTATTTTGAAAAATAAATTGAAGTTATTTTTCGAGGCTATAACATCAATACACTTGCAATGACTTTTTGAATGATATCCATATAATTTTTGGTTGATATGCCTTCTAATAAAACGATCGGTTTCTAGTTATATTTTTAACTCATCTTGAAAAGCCTTAATTGGACATTGACGACTCAAGATACGTTATGAACTTCTTTGGATACCCTTTGGTCCTCCACTGTCATTGGAGATCTCGGTCTCTCGAGGGCAGATATCGGTCGTCGCCCCTCCACAGTTGCATAGGCACGGTCACCCAAAACTCAAACATGAGTCGCTAGAAGTTCCTACTGTTGAAGCATGATTTTGACTTGATCTTTTAATATTTCATATCGAAATTTACCATGTAGCGTGTGCTTACATGTTTAAAACATCATCCATATATTTTAAATATATTTCACGTCTTCAAGTAGATAATTAAGATAATTAAACTAACGAGAGGATCTGATTTGAATTAATATGATAAATGAAGAACTCAATTAAAATATATTGGAATTTGAGACTAATTAAAATCTAAATCCTATTTTGGTTGTGCAATCATGTTTTAATGAAACAATAGAGCAGAGAGCAACGAATTTCGTTTGATCTTAAGTTTGATCTTGTAGTATTGATGATTCGTTTCTTTGTAATTGATGAGACAAGATTTAAAAATAATGATACGTTCCTTCACACTCGAAGAGGTATGATTTTAAAGATAATGGTCTGTTCGTTCACACGAAATGATGTAGGATCTTGAGGATAAGTGGCGGATGTACGTGGAACTCAGGGTATGTAGTGTTTATCTTGAAATTTGATTTTTTTTTTATTTTAATTGTTTATTTGATTGAAGTTTTTCACCTTGAAATTTTATTTGTATCTACTCATACAAAAAAAAATTCACTATTAATAGGTATGTATCCACCTTAAGAAATATCTATAGATCCACCATTATTGAAGATTATGATCTGATCATTGAATTCAATAAAGGCAATAGAAGATAATTTGCTACTTCCGAATATGTCAAATTTTGAATATATTCCCTCCATACGTGAGAAGGTGGGACTTGTTGAAAATAATATTTTCATTTGTACTTGAAGTTGTCAGATTCTAAAGATATTTTACTTATTCATATATGATGATAGTGTAAACATAAAGATGATTCGTTCTTTCGCACATAAAGACTCCATATTATATTTAACGATCGAATGTCGGTAGCTCAATTTATAACTATGCGTGTCGGAAGTTAAGTGAGTTTAGATAGGAAATTTTGACTTTGGAAAAAATTTCAAGAATGTTTTTTTTATGTATTTCGTATTTAAATATACAATGAAATTTGGATTTACTAAATTTTAGTTGCGAGTCATTTTTTCAAGATTGAGTGATTCACATTATTTATTCTCTCACAATCAATATTATTAGGCGTCGAAGAGTGTTGGTACTGAGATTTAAGAATTTAAATTTATAAAGTTAAATTCGAATTTTATCACCGTTCTAATTGGGTCTTAGGTATGACATGACCCTGGACTAGGGAGTCACCTCTAATCTAAACAAATAGCAGTTTTATTAGGACTTTGCTCCCATTTGAAGAAATTAGGTTATGCATAAGAAATCAAGGATTAGCCCAAACTGTAATCAGCTAACTTTTCCAATTTCCATCGAATGAGATTAAGCGAATGGCATTAAAAAACCAATGAGCAATGGCCTGAAGATTTGGTGATAATGATTCTCCTCGGACTCCCTGTCAAGTCAATCATCCGATTCAAATTTGTATCAACAATTTGAAGGACTTTTCTCGACAACCCAAATTTTGTTTCCCAACACCTTAGCATTAGCAAAAAGAACAAGAGAAATCAACGACATCTATTATACTATCTATAGAGACGGGCATGATGACAAACATGTTCTTCGTATGTTCCATGATCAAACACTCGCATCTTTCGATGATCTAATCTCATAATTTCAACTTTTGAGCAATGGATATTACTGTGCTCACGATGGTTTACTTTGTATACTCGGCAGAAATTTATGCATATGATTAGAGAAATCAGAATACTTCCCGAATATTGCATAAAGGTAGAAACCCAAAAATATGATATAACATGGATTCGGATCAGATCCTATTTTAAGTAATTACAAAGTAATATGTTCATAACAAGTCGCAAAATCTTTAACGTATCGTTTTGGTGTTTAGTTTACAAGATGAGCACGGATTCATGGCGGATGTTAAAAAGAAAAGAGCTTGGCCCCAGTTAGAGGGCAAGAAATTAACGTTAGTCATAGCAATGCATGTGTAAACGGCGTTTATTATTGGATAGTCTTTAGGTATGTTTCATTCCTTCCACTGTCCTTGCTTTTGACCTTAACAAAGAAGTTCTTAAACTGATAGAGTGGCCACCTATTCCCAATACCCAAGAAAATACATATGGCGAGTTGACTGTAATACCAAACATTAATCGTATCTCTTTTTTCACGTCCGATTCGAATCCAAATAGCTATACATCAAATCATGACATTTGGGTGTTGAACGAGCAAGGCCAAGGTCAATATTGGACCATACTATTAATGATAGGACCATTTGTCGAGGTTCATGACTTGTTCAGATTTTGGAACATGAGCAAGGGTAATAATAAGATATTTGTACATTTTATGAGTAGGAAACTACAACTTTACAATTTACAAACTCATTAATTCATAGATACCGGAGTTAGATCCGACATAGGTAACAGATATATCGGTATCTAGACTTATGAGGAAAGTCTAGTTAGCGTTATTAAACATAGGTCGAGATGTCTTCTTACAAAATGGTTGATTATACAAATAATTATAGAGTACTATAATTTGAATTGATATGTTTATATGGGTTTTAGTATGACTGTTGAGTTATATACTTTTCATTTTACTTTCTAAACACGTAATAATGTGATGTATACGATGAATTACGATATAAGTTTAAGGGTCATGTTGAGGGTACCAAGCAACTCCATGAATTATTTGAACAAAAAGAAATTTTGATTAAGTTGAACTTGAGTTGTTTGCAATATGTTTTACCTTATTCACAGACCTAGCTGGGATGCTATGAGGTGGTCGCTGAGTATTAGGATGATCGGTTGGGATTTGGATTTGAGGTTAAGGTTAGGGGATTAGAGATTGAAATTATGATTTAGAGACTTTAATTTTATTTCTCTTTTTATTTTAAATCGTACTTGACATTAAATATTAAAACAAAATATTGTTTTATAATAAAAATAAAATAATGTATGTCATCACAGATTTTATAATCTGAATAGTAGATTGACTCAAACAAGAATAATTCGAAAGTTCAGTAACTAAATTAAAAAAATTAACTTCAATGACCAAAATAATAGTTAGAAGATAGTTGAGTGGTGAATAGTATAATTTACCCTAAAATTGAGCAATGAAAATTATAAGAATTAAATCCATATTTTTGGTGTAGTACACGGATTAATGACAAATTTTTACTTCTTGCTTTGTTTTTACTTTTTACCAAACCTTGTATCTTATAACACTCCATGTTCACATCACCAATCTCTCTCTCTCTCTCTCTCTTATATCATCTCACGCATCATGTATCTCATGACATCCTATGCATTCATAGAATAAGTTTAATCCGAGCTGGATAATCAAGGTAATGATATCTGGTTAGCGTGGTTAAACATAGGTCAAGATGTATTCTTATAAAATGATTGATTATATAAATAACTGTTGAGTACTATGATTTGAATTGATATGTTTGTATGAATTTTGGTATGATTGTTGAGTTATACACTTTTCATTTCATTTTCCAAACTCGTAATAATGTGATGTGTAGGATGAATTACGATATGAGTTTAAGGGTCTTGTTGAGGATAACAAGAAATTCCTAAAAAAAATATTTGAACAAAGAAACAACTTTGACCGAGTTGAACTCAAGTAGTATATGATATGTCTCATCTCATTTATAGCCTTAATTGAAACAGTGTGAGGTGATTGGTTGAGATTTGGGGTTTGAAATTATGGTTTAGTAATTTTAATTTAATTTATTTTTTTATTTTAAAACCTATTTGACATTAAATATTAATAAAAATGTTATGTCATAATAAAAAAGTAATAAAATGATCTATGTCATCACAGATTTTATAATTTGAACAGTGAAGTGACTAAAACAAGAATAATTCAAAAATTCTGTAATCAAAATAAAAAAATTAAACTTCAATGACCAAAATAAGAGTGAGAAGATAGTTGAGTGGCGAATAGTATGATTTACCCTAAAATGGAGGAATTAAAAATATAAGAATTAAAATGGAGGAATTAAAAATATTTTTGGTGGGATTAATGACAAAATTTTACCTCATGCTTTGTCTTTACCAAACCATGTCTCTTATAACACTCCATGTTCACATCACCAAACTCTCTCATGACATCCCGTGCTGTGTGTTTTGCTTGCCAACCCTTTTCATTAAGTTTTGTGCAACTATAAATACACATATCAGCAAGATGATTGTTTCGTATAATCTTGTTGTACTAGAAGCTTACAACACACATCGATCAAAAATTAAAGAAATCAATCTTTTTCTTGTTCTGGTTGGTTCATCGGTGATGGTTATTAGTGGCCAAAACCACCTTTGGATGGTTCAAACATTCCCATACGGATATTGTGCTTCTCATCAGTTTACACAAGTTATTAAGTCGGATGTGGTAGTTCACGGGCTTTCGCCGGCGGATCGTTCCAGTTCTACACTCCTAGGACCCTGCAGATCTACAGGAATCAACCATGAATTCAAGCCGGTATGATATGATCTGGACCAAGAGGGCGGTCCTAACGATTTAAAATTATCATATATTTTAGATATTTTTATTGAAAATCCGTTTTTGCCCCCTCTGAATTTTATACGTTGGCCGTTACTTGACCTAACATAAAATCTTGTGTAGATCTATTTATATTCTTTTTCCCCTTCTTATTCTAATATCGCAATTCTAATCAACAGAATGCTAGATTCAAACGGCCATTATCAGTTGATATGCAACCGTCTTGGTATACCCTCACCTTCATTAATGATATGGTTTTCAATAGAAAAATCTAAAATATAAGATAATTTTAAATCATTAAGGCCACCCCCTCGATCCATATCATATCATACCTGCATGTTTGCTTTTTTAAATCCTGTAGATGTGCATGGTCCTGGGAGTTTAGAATCGGAACGATCCGCCGGCCAAAGCCCGTGAACTACCACATCTGATGTAATAAGATGTGTACACTAATGAGTATTACGATTTGAATAGATATGTTTGTATGAATTTTGGTACGATTGTTGAGTTATATACTTTTTTTTATTTCATTTTCTATACACGTAATAACGTGATGTGCAGGATGAATTACAATATAAGTTTAAGGGTCACGTTGAGGATATAAAGCAACTCCTTTAATTATTTGAACAAAAAAATTTTGATTAAGTTGAACTTGAGTAGTTTTTGAGCTATTTTGCCTCATTTACAACCCTAGCTTAGACACTATGAGGTGATCGGTGAGAGGTGAGAGATTAGGATGATCGGTTGAGATTTGGGTTTCAGATTAAGGTGTGTGGACTAGATATTGAAATTATGGTTTAGTCACTTTAATTTTATTTCCCTTTTTCTTTTAAATAAGACTTAACATTAGATATTAATAAAAAATATTGTTTTCATAATAAAAATAATAAAATAATCTATATCATTGTAAATTGTATAATTTGAACAGTGGATTGACTAAAACAATAATAATTCAAAAATTCAGTAATTAAATTAAAAAAAATAAACTTCAATGACCAAAACAAGAGTGAGAAGATAGTTTAGTAGTGAATAGTATAATTTACCCTAAATTTGAGCAATCAAAAATATTAGAATTAAATCTAAATTTTTGGTGCAGTACAGGGATTAATGACAAAATTTTACCTTATGCTTTGTTTTCACCAAAGCTTCTCTCTTATAACACTCCATGTTCACATCACCAAACTCTATATCTCTCTTATAACATCTCACGTGTCATGTATCTTATGACATCCCATGCATTCATAGATACCGAAGTTCAATCCGAGCTGGATAATCGAAGTATTAATATTTTGACTTATGAAGGGAGTCTGGTTAGCGTCGTTAGACATAGGTAGAGATATTTTCTTATAAAATTATTGATTATACAAATAATTGTTGAGTACTATGATTTAAGTTGATATGTTTATATGGATTTTGGTATGATTGTTTAGTTGTATGCTTTTCATTTCATTTTCTAACACACGTAATAATGTGATTTGTAAGATGAATTACGATATGAGTTTAAGGGTCTTGTTGAGGATAACAAGAAATTTCTTGAATTATTTGAACAACGAAATATCTTTGATCGAGTTGAACTCAAGTGGTATATGATATGTCTTGTTTCATTTATCGGCTAAGTTGAAACGGTGTGAGGTGGTGGTTGGTTGGGATTTAGGTTTGGGATTATGGTGTAATGATTTTAATTTAATTTTATTTTAAAACCTATTTGACATTAAATATTAATAAAAACATTATGTCATAATAAAAATAATAAAATAATCTATGTCATCGCATATTTTATCATATGAACAGTATAATGACTTAAACAGAAATAATTTGAAAGTTCAATAATTAAATTAAAAAAAATTAAATTTTAATGACCAAAATAAGAGTGAAAAGATAGTTGAGTGGTGAATAGTATAATTTACCTAAAATTGAGCAATTAAAAATATAAGAATTAAATCCATATTTTGGGTATAGCACAGGGATTAATGACAAAATTTTACCTCATGCTTTGTTTTACCGAACTTTTAGGATAGTCAACGGTAAAACAGTAATGATTAGTTGTTTTTATATGCAAAACGGGACCGTTTTTTTCGGAAGTTGTAGTATGTGTGGATATTAGGGGTCAACATTTTATAGATTGTAAAAAATCGAATAAGTCGATCTTCAATAAAGTTGTAGTGTTTTTATTTTTATTTTTTATTTTGAAAGAAAATCGTTGATTGCATTAACAATAAAGGATATCATGTAGAATAATGTCATACATATATTCAAGATAATCATGAAAAAAATATAACGATAAGCGATTAACGACAGTCTGATGAGCGTGAATAGTTGAGACAACAACATACAAAGATATATCACGTCGACGTCCCTGAGTACCAATATAGAGGAAGATGACTTGAGGAATATCCACACTGAAATGAAAAACCAATTCTCCCGGAATTGTAATCTCAAAATATCATTTTGTGTTTTTATTATATCAAATTATTAAAAAAGAAAACTATATTTTTGTTTTCTTTATTCCTTATAATATAGCTATTAACATGTGGTTTTTGTGTTAAAATTTGTACAAATTATATTTTTATATTTAGATGTTTAAATATATTCCGATAAATATAAATATTTAACATTTTTAATTTTATCATTTTAAGTGCTTATATTGTAACGGTCGTTAAAAATATGTTAAAAAATTATCAATCAATCAATATTGTACATATGAATTAATTTTTTTTTGTTTCCTTTAATTTTTTAAAAGATAAAATTCAACAATTTTTTTATAAAAATATCATATTTAGGAAAAAAAACCTAAAATCTTCGATTCTGTTACCGACATTATCACCATCAATAATCACTCACTCATTCGTCGACCACTCACTCGTCGATTGAGATGAATGTCTGTTGAGATTTAATAATTTGGAGTCTGGATTTAGAGATTTGAATTTTTGGAATTTAAAAATTGAGGTTAAGGGCGACGATCAACGATAGGTGGGTAGATGGCCTGATAGGACTATAGTGGTGGGGGACAGTTGAAAAGTGAGACTAAAACTCTTGTGATTTGATATTTTAGAGAAAT
The DNA here is from genome assembly GCF_006381635.1 of Hibiscus syriacus. Lineage (NCBI taxonomy): Eukaryota > Viridiplantae > Streptophyta > Magnoliopsida > Malvales > Malvaceae > Hibiscus > Hibiscus syriacus. Next base: position 1,071,943 of record NW_024063172.1, on the reverse strand, counting down.
TTTGGATTTTTTTAAATTAATAATAATTTAGAGTGTTTTTAATATGAGTCGCTAGTATTATTGAAAAAGTAAAAATATCTAAAATTAGAAGGGTTTACGAGTATCATTGTAAATTAAATACATAACTTGGACATTTTCCTATAACATTGAAACTAGTCGCTTTATATCATATAAGGATCATATATGAAAAATGTTAAAAACTCAACAACAAAAAAAAACTCGAACAAATCTAAATGCATAGGCAAACGAATCATAAAATGAGATTAAGCTATTGAAATACAATCGAGAATCGCAAATCAGAGCTCATCGTCGTGGGAAACAATATCCACATATACAAACTACCGCATCCAAATTCAATTTAAGGGTCAATAACAAGGAAGATCATAAAGATTATAAATGAGCATCATCTGGATCAGTTGTGGAGAAGTCAAAATCAACCTTGAGAAAACATAAATAAAAGAACGATCGAGAAAGAAAATAAAAATATATCACGAAGTCTGAGAAAATGTGTCACAAAGGTATAATTAATCTTATTAAAAAACTAAAAAAGGAAATAAAGATAAAAGAAAACCAACAGTTGACAACTAGCATAAAAAACGGTGTCATCATCGACTAAACAAATTAAAAAAAATTAATCTGATCTACAGAAAATGACATAAACTCTAAAGAAAAAAAGAGAAGGATTGACAATATTTTTTTTATTGTCGTTACAATTTAGACACTTAAGATGATAACGTAAGATATAAGTGGGAGGACATTGATAGTTTACGCCTATATAATTTTATATATTTTTAAATGTATACTGATATTAATGGGCAAAACTTTCGAGATAATGTTCTGAAAGAAATTAATTCACGAGCTAATGCACTCCCAAGATTAATTGCTCAAATAGGGTGAAATCCACAGTGTTGGCCGTAGGTCGCCATGCCTTCCAGGCGACCTTATAGGTCGCCCTTGTAGGTCGCCATGCACTCCGGGCGACCTTGTAGGTCGCCATGCACTCCGAGCGACCTACCCTCGCTCGGCTGCCCTCGCATAGCTCGCTCGGCTACCATCGGATGCCCCCGCATAGCTCGTTCGGATGGCCTCGGTCGGATATCCTCGGATGCTCTAGCATAGCTCGGTCGGATGACCTCGGATGCTCTCGCATAGCTCGGTCGGATGGCCTCGGATGCCCAACGTGTTGGTACGTGCATGACACATGCAATCTCTTGTAGCTCGCCGGGAAGACATGGCGACCTAGTAGGTTGCCCGGAAGGCATGGCGACCTACGGCCAACACTGTAGATTTCACCTTATTTGAGCATTTAATCTGGGGAGTGTATTATCTCGTGAATTAATTTTTTCCAGAACATTATCTCGAAAGTTTCGCCGATATTAATGTTAATAAAACTAATTTTAATCAACTATTTCATTTATTAATATTTTATTTAACATAATTAGAGTATAAAATAAATAAGTTTTAGTAGTAAAATTACTCAAAATAGATATTTACATTACTAATATATACATTATATTATTCTAATAAAGCAATGTTGAGAATCTAAATAGAGTAAGATTGTTCTATTCAAACACGCCCTTAGCACTAATTAAGCCAGTTCTTTTTTAAACCCACAAACTTATTTCAGATTACATCCAAGTCCCCTAACCCAGGGATTGAGGACAAAAGTTAAACCAAACCCCAACTCCAAGCCCTTCGATTGAAGCCCCAACTTCCCAAACCCTAATCCTGCAAATAATTTCTCATTGTTCCTAATTTTTTAAACCTTCAAGAGAAAAAAAGGAGCTAAAATATTTGAATTGTCGAAAGAAGAAATGGATTTCGACGAGTACGAGTATTTGGAAAAGACCGTCGAGGAGCAGGAAGATCCGAAGAAGAAGAAAGACGGAGGGTCGGGAGAGAAGAGTGAAAGAAGCTACAGGAAGAGAGGAGAGAGAAGAGAGGATGGTGATGAAATCAAGAGCAGCAGAAAGAAATCGAGAGGCAGCCGCGACGAGGACGACGAGGAGAGGCGAGATCGTGATAAGGAACGCCATAGAAGGAGCCGCGATGAGGACGGTGAGGAGAGGCGAGACCGTGATAAGGAACGCCATAGAAGCAGCCGCGATAGGGAGAGAGAGAAGGATAGGGACCCAGAGAGGAGCAGTAGAGAGAGGGAAATGGAAAGGGGGAGAGAGAGGAGAGATAGGGATAAGGAGAAAGAGAAGGATAGGGAGAGGAGGGAAAGGGAAAGGGAAAGGGAGGAAGAAAGGAGAGAGAGAAGCAGTAGCAGGTCGAGAAGGCACGAAAGGGAGGAAGAACGGGAGAGGGAGAGGGAGAGGAGAGAGAGAAGCAGTAGCAGGTCAAGAAGGCACGAGAGTGATCGTGAACGAGACAGGGAACGTGAAATTGACACCAGAGACAGCAGGTATCCTACTACATTTACAAAAGCAAATTATATTTTCAAAAATTTACGAGTAAAATCACATGAAAAACCAAAATTTTAAACTACAGCGAGGAAGTTGGTTTGTTACATCTGTTTTTGTTATGTATTCGAAATGATGCCATTGAGCTAAAAAAAACTTAGCAGCCCTAGAAGTTGAAGCTCATGCTATATTGATGTTTCAGAATTCATTTATTTGATTTGATAGGAAAGAAATGGTGTGAGAGAGTTTGATATTTGCATGTATGATTTAGAGTTACAGAACTTCTATGCCATTTGGATGGGCACATTTTACATGAAGTGCTTTTGGTTGCAGGAGATTTAAAGATAAGAAAGAAGTAGTGGAGCCCGAAGCTGATCCTGAGAGAGACCAGAGAACTGTTTTTGCTTACCAGGTAGATGCATCACGCCTTCTTCTTCTTTTTTATTTCATTTTTTAAATATTATTAGACATAAATGTTATGCTAATGTGTGTTCAAATATATCTTTTTCATTTACTCTCGTGATTAACTCTGATGACAGATGCCTCTAAAAGCAACTGAGAGAGATGTCTATGAATTCTTCTCAAAAGCGGGCAAGGTTAGTCAGGTTTTACTTGGTTAACTTGTATCTTGTGTGCGGGTCGTAGTGCAATTTGTCCAGCATAGCTTTCAAGTATTCCAAGACTGCACAGTAACTGTTTTTGGGAAAGAACAGTGGAATAGTTTTGAAATTAGAGGATACATTTGAAATACTTGGTTTGTTTCTCGATTAGGACACCCATTCTTGAGATTTCTAGCATGTAGTTATCTCATTTTGCATTGCTGCAATATTTCTTAAATTTCTTTAAACTTCATACGTTTCTGATAATATTAAGTTATTAACAATAAGTTGATGTCTAAAACAATGTATTGAATGATTATGAATGCATATTATTAAGACACGTCTGCTTCCTCTTGCAGTATATTCTCCACTGCCTTCTGTTATGAGTAGTATTATGATTTTCTTGTGTCTCAACATACTATACATGTGGGGTGAGTTAAAGCACAGAGTTAAAGAATACAATCTTGCAGACATCCACTGATTGGTGTTTCATCATGATGCTTGAAAGTCTGCAATCTCCCCGTGTATTTGATTTTTTGAGGTTGTTATTTCTGTTTAATCTCATATTTTGTTTCCCTTTAATTTGTTTTCAGGTGAGGGATGTTCGGTTGATTATGGATAGGAATTCAAGACGATCAAAGGGAGTTGGGTATGTTCCTTTATGTTGAGAAAAGTTAATACTTTCTTTTGCAATCTTGTGAAATAAGTATTAGCATCTTTGCTTTCATGAATCAAATTTAACTGTATTCTTAAATGAACTAGCAATGCGATAATGATGAGGGATGATGGGAATAACACTCATGTTTAATCAATTCATGCTGCGTTCACAAGGTAGATGGCGTAAACCTAATTTTTCTTCTTCTCATGTCTCTTCTTTGATTTTCTTTACATAGAAGGCAACTTATAAACATGGGTATTTTATACTGATCCTTAACTTTTCATTATTATAAGTATTTAATGATACTTCAAACAATTGAATTTGAAAGTAATCTATCTTAAAGACTTGAAACTCCCTGGGTAGGCCCTATAGTTTCTCTAAAGGTTAAATATTTGGTTGGTACATGAAATATAGCCAGTTCCTCAATGTGGCATATTTGTTTTTTAAGTTCTCAATTTCATAATGAGGTTTTATGCTGTTAACAACTTCACCCATCTCTGACGGAATTTGTTGGGGCAACAATGGGCCTATCAGAAAGTGACACAAAAAACTCCATTTACACAAGATGTAGTAGCAACTTTAATACTCATCATTGATTTCTTATTTTTGTTCTAAAATTTTCATTTTACAATGCTAACTACATTGTTTCAAAAATTTGCAAATAAGCCCTTTTTATTCTTTATGTTATCTATTATTTCCCTAAAATTTTCAGTTACAGAATCCAATTTTTTTTTTCAAATCTCTCTCCTTTTTATGCACATTTCCACTTGACTCCCCAAATCTCCTTCAATGCCCTTTTTACCCCTTTTCTTCTTCCTTTCATTACTCGCTTTAGCATAATCGGAAATGGACCATCCAAAAACCTTCATCATTAGAGTCCAAAACGATGTCAAGCCCTCCTTTTTCACCACCCACAAGCATTGGTACAAGTCTTCACTTTCATCGATCTTTTCCTCTTTGACCCCAACCCAACTCCTCTCTTACGACACCTTTTCACGGATTCTTTGCTAAGCTTACCCATGCTCAAGCAGTAATGCTTCTAACACTTTCCCATGCTGTCGTCATAATATCCGAACAAGTCTGGCGCCTACACAGCATGCACTCTCCTAGTCAAACCCGAACAAGTTGTCAAGCTTCAAATGCTTCCCCATGTCACAGTAACATGGGTGAAGTTGTTAATGAAAACTTTATATATGAAATTGAGAACAAAATAATCATATGTACCACAATGAGGAATTGGGTATAGTCCGTGTATCAACCAGGTATTTAACCTTTTTATAACATATTCTGAGTCAAAAAAATGTTGAGTTTGAAAGGAGGTGTTGAGGTGTTCTTTTTGGTTCTTAGTTCATGATTTTGATAATTTCAAGGTTCATTTTGATATCTTAGTTCTACGAGTGTAATATAGGTTATAAGTGGTATATCCAATCTTTTACCTCTTTTGATATTGAAAAGGATGAGCCAATCCTTTAACCTCCTTTCTGAGTCCTTTTGTTTTGTTTGATTATCGTGTGGTATGATTCTTTGTAGTTTGATTACTATTGTGTATGATATCTATTTTGCTTTTCTAATCTTGATATGTTGATCTAACCTTTTTTTATCACATGAGACATCGGATTCAACAAAAGATACTCAGCATGAGCTCTCTGCACTACATTTTTTCTTTCCCTACATCTCTTTGCTATATGCTTTGCAAGTTTTGTTTGTAATTTTTTCTCATATTTTCTGAGAAACTAATTAAAAAGTATAAGTTGCAGGTATATTGAGTTTTATGATGTGATGTCTGTGCCCATGGCCATAGCATTATCTGGTCAGCTTCTTCTTGGTCAACCTGTGATGGTTAAACCTTCAGAGGCTGAAAAGAATCTTGTTCAGTCAAATACTTCAGGTGCAGGTGCTGGTAGTGTTGCTGGGCCATATGGGGCTGTTGATAGAAAATTGTATGTTGGAAACTTGCACTTCAATATGACAGAAATGCAGCTTAGACAGGTTAGGATCATCAGCTCATCAGCAGAATTAGAAGCTATCATTCTTCGATTTGTTTTATAAATAATTGGTAACAGAATATCTTTTATGTTATCTAAACTTGATTCTAGTTGCTGATTGGTTTTTTAATTTGTTAAAAGGAAAATTGTGGATGAAGCACATTTTAATTAGTTGTAGTTGCTTAGGAAATTGGCAGAATGAGTCTCATAATGTGTTTCAGGTGTCCTTTTTCTTTATCTATTTTCCTTGAAGATATTATTCAGTTCTATTTTTATCGTTTTAATTTTTTAGAGGTACATTTTTTCTCTTGAACATTTTTCTTTTCTTGATATTAATGGTTCAGATATTTGAACCTTTTGGTCCCGTGGAGCTTGTACAACTACCACTTGACCTTGAAACTGGGCAGTGCAAAGGTTTTGGGTTTGTTCAGGTTAGTTATAATTGAGACTTCAGAACGTTTGTTTCCTATATGATAATTGTATAAACATGTATTTTTTTGTTCTTTACAGTTTGCTCAACTTGAACATGCAAAAGCAGCTCAAGGTGCATTGAATGGCAAACTGGAAATTGCTGGTCGAACCATTAAGGTAAGATTGTTAGTTTCATGAGCTTTTGGCGTTATGTTGTAGTCTAATTGAAAGTATGTTCTCCTGTGGCAATAACTGGCTCTTTTCTGTAGTCTTCCCAATTAACATCTTTCTGGTTATATTTGTGTTTAGGTTTCATCTGTTACTGATCATGTTGGCACCCAAGATCCTGCAGCAAAATCTGCTGACTTTGATGATGATGAGGGTGCTGGTTTGGTGAGATAAAATGCTTATTATTATTGTTGTATTTTATGACTATTTTGTTTTATATTTGTGCCCAGTTTTCCTCATCCTAATAGTAGTTCTTACGAAGTGGATCTGCTTCTTTCTTGCAAAGTTGCTCTTCCTTTTCTGCTTAATTAGTTTGTATATTTTATCCAGGCTTTGAATGCTCAATCAAGAGCATTGCTTATGCAGAAACTGGATCGCTCTGGTATTGCCACAAGGTTGGTTTGCACTTTCAAATAGTCGTTTACAGTTTAATAATAGTGCAATACTAGAATTTGGTACGCTCACAATGTGAGTATTTATTATATTATTAATTTTAATTTGAAGAGAAGTTACTCAGGTAGTTCTATGTAAACGTGGGAAGTTCTCTCAACTTTTTAATTAATAAAGTTTTAAAGACAAAAAAAAATACTATTTTTTGTTCTTGTTTCAGTTTTGGATATCCTATAAGTTTGTCCGAGTTGGTGTCACTTGACCTTAACACCAAATTCAGTCGGACTTTAATAATAACTAGAATTTCACACATCCACTATATGTATGAAAAATATATATTTTAATTAATTATATTTATAATAAAAGAATGGTACACGGATAAAACATGGGTAGGTATTTGTAAGAAAAAACATGGGCTTACGTGGATGGGTACTCTTTATGTAAGAAGGCACAAATAATTTTAATTTGAATTTTTTTTTATAAAAATAACTATAGTTGTTTTTATTTTGTCTTCTTTTCCCCCAACTATGTTAACTTCAGTAAGAGATTTTTTGATAGTATAAATGTCTAATGTAGTACTTTTGCAGTATTACGAGCTCCCTTGGAGTACCCCTTCTTAATGGGTCAGCTCCTAATCCACACGCTGTTACGCTACCTGTCAATGGCCAAGCTGCATATCCAGCACCAGTTCTTCCTCCAATCATGTGTGCTACACCCCTTGATCCTATTGGACAACCCAGTGAGTGTTTGTTGTTGAAGAATATGTTTGATCCTGCAACTGAGGTTTGGAGTTCTCTTGTTCTAAACATGTTATGTTTTCTTGTTTCCTTTTGTCTTTTTTTAGGCTTTTGCTTCATTGTATGAATCAGTGATTTCTGTAAGTTCTATTGTAGACTGAACCTGATTTTGATATGGAAATTAAAGAGGATGTAGAAGAAGAATGCAGCAAATATGGCAGGGTGAAGCATATATATGTGGACAAGTAAGCATTTCACTGTTTGTTGCATTGTGTCAGCTAATTTTCTTACAGCCACTTATTTTTTGACCTTGTTATGATATTGATTGTGGATAATGTATATTTTTACAGCCTTTTTAATTAATAAATATTGAATAATTATATATGTCTAACAAGGGGTGAGTTGTGCCAAGCTATTCTTTGTTTGCTTTACTTAAATTGCTCTATTGATCTATAAATCTGTAATTTAAGATGAATTTTGGATGGCTTCCTTTGTAAGGAACTGAAGGATATTGAGTGTAGTGACATATAGTTACATCATCTTTCTCCATTGTAGTAATTTATTCCATTGGAATTCTAAATATGTCTTACCTGTTTTCTATATATACTGACTCGTGTGAAGAATGTACATGGATTTTAATATTGGAATCTGCATCCTTAAATTAGGTGTTCCGTAGATGATGTATATCTTGTGGTATTTGACCCTTATTGTGCAAGGTAGGGCTTTAGGTGCTAATCAATTACTAGTGACATTTTATATTCTGAAGCTTTCTTAGGCTAATCATTTTAACTTGACAGATTTCCCAGTTAATTTTTTTCTATGAACGAAAAGTTTTAACTTTATTTGAGTAAATAAGTATATGCTTTGGTTTTTGCAAAGTGGCATTTAGGGCAAAATGTTTTTCCTTGTTAGCACTTTGATATTTTGAAACAGAAACAGCGCTGGCTGTGTCTATCTTCGATTTGATTCCGTAGCAGCAGCAGGTAATGCTCAACGTGCCATGCACATGAGATGGTTTGCAGGTCGCTCAATAGCAGCCTTATTCATGGTAAATGTGTTTTCCAACCTAATATCATCCTTACTCGGTATGTATAATTTTCAGTTGACCAACTTCATGAATTGGTGCAGCAACCCCACGAGTATGGAGCGAGGTTTAAAGAATGAAGTCGGAGAATTCCAGGAAGATTTCTCAATGTGGATGGGTGGTAGGTTTTTATTTTGTCAACTCTGTTTCTATATCCATACACAACTGGCCTCAATGTAAGATTATATCTACACTCATTTGCACTATGAACCTGATGTGCCTTGTGGTTTGGTCAAATTTAGTAGTGTACTGTTAGCAATCTCGGTTTTCTGTTGTCGAATTCGTAAATGTCTTTACGATCGAGGATCGAGCTAGGATAGGCGTGTAATTGTGTCGATTTGAGCCTGATTTTTCTAATCAAGATAATTATTGAATTGTTAATATGGCTGTAGCGGATGCTGTTCAACTTCAATCGTTTAAAACATGTTTTTAGATTTCATTCAAATTATTGATGGTTTTGGAATTTTTTTTTCTTTTTTTACGACGGTATCTATTCATAATCTTCTTATCATTGATACGTACACTTTTTGCTGACACAATTGTTCGAACTTTGAACTTAAAGAAGAAGAATATTTCTTTTAATTAATGAGTTTAATTGATACATCCACACTTTGCAGATACAATTGTTCGAAATTGGAACTTTAAAGAAGAAGAATACTTATTTTAATCAATGAACTCAACGAGGTCAATGAGCTTAAAGTTATTTTTGGTAATATTTTATTAAAAAAATCATTTGTGTTATTATTTAATGAGTAAAATCTTGATCTAATCATATTTCAAAATCTCGAGCTTGTTAAAAAGGCAAAAGAAATAAATTCAAGTTAATGTTATATTTTTTTAATAGTGTATCTTTGTTGATTCTAATTATTTTACTCTTTTATGTATAAATTTTTATAAATAATAACAAAGATATTCAATAATAATAAGACATTTTAAAAATAGTAAAATTTATAATGATTGTTAATTTTTTTGAAAGATTTACAAAAACATAATAAAATAGATATTTATTTTTTTATAATTGAACAACATTTAAAAATTATGGATCAAAAGACAACTTAAAATATTTTTTTCCAAAAATATATAGTCAACGATGGGAAGCAAAATTGAACATCAAAATCCACTGAAGCTCACTATTGAATCCAAATTAATGGTAGTAAACGCTACACAAACTGAATCACTTTAAAACCAATAACCCATAAAATCAATTTTAAAATTAAAACCTAACTACAACCCTTGAATTTATATATATATATATATATATAGAAAAATGAACTCTGTAAAAAAAAATAACATTTATGTCAGCCTATATCTACACCAACCCCCAAACCTTTGAGTAAGAGATCATAAACTGATGACCTCGAGCTGTTTCGGTTGCTGTTGTTTCTTTGTGTCGTCCGTCTCCTAGTTGTCGCAGTTCAGACCACAAAGTTCTAATACGGGGCCATCTTTCGATACGAATGGGTTTATTCGAACCCACATAAGAGTCAAGATTGAGGCCAGCAGAATAGACCACACCAATATGATGGTTGGCATCCTGTCTTGTTTCCCAAGCAAACCTTTGAGGAAGGGGTAGAGGTGGATGATAACCCAGAAGGCGAAAAATAGTCGACCGAATAACGGCCCCCATGAATCATACCCGTTATTGATGGCATCCGAGATCCCGACCACAACACCGATTATGTTTATGATCAGTAACGTGGTGGGGGGGATCAACAAGGACGTCCACTTGAAGATGTAAAGCTCAGAAAATTCGCCATCATCTGCAGCCTTTGAGGTCACGGTGAAGCTTGTGCTGACACCAGCAAGAACCTTTAGTAAACCCTGAAAGAGGGCAAAAAGATGCGACGAAACACCTCCGATCACCCAGAACTGCTCATTCCTCCACCAGTCATCGATTCCAACACCGCCCCATTGCATCTCGAGAAACCGGTTACAGCGATTGATGAAGAGAAGCATAAATACGAGACTGGCGTAGTTGCTAATCTGCAAGTGAGAAGGATTCCAAATTAGAAAAGACCCGACTTAATACGTACACGTTATAAGCAAAGCAATCAACCATGCAAAACAGGCACTTGCACTTACTAACGGAAACACAAAACTCAACCGAGAAATATACTAACGCATCCTGGTTCTATTTTCCGAGGTTAAATGTAAAAACTAATATGGAGCATAAAACAAGAAAAAGTGGGTTTTTTACCTCGGGAACAATAAACTGTCCGGTAAGGAGACAGATAGCCGGAAGGGTACAGTAAACAACCAACGGAATGGATGTCCATGGATATACAACCGAGTTTATGTAGGAAAATCGTTCCAACCATTTCAACCCACCCCCATATCCATACCAAATGGGACAATGTCTGCTTAAGAAAATTTCAACGGATCCAAGAGCCCAACGCAGAACTTGGTGCAGACGATCCGAGAGGTTAATAGGAGCAGAACCCTTGAAAGCAGGGCGTTTGGGTATGCAGTACACAGATCGCCAGCCATGACAGTGCATCTTGAATCCAGTCAGGATATCCTCTGTCACCGAGCCATATATCCAACCAACCTGTGTTACAAGTTGAAAATTTCAATGATTAGATGTTTAAAATTACAACTGCCTATATTAAGAGCTCGGATTTACTTTCAGGTTTCACTTACTTCCTTCCCCCATTCGGTTTTATCTTCATAACCACAGCTTATGACTTGAATAGCTTCGCTCAGTAATGATGCGGGGCTTGCATTTTGAGGAACTCTGCCATTCTCCATAAGTGTGGAAGCCACAAAACTGGGGACTGACCGAATTTCTTTTCCATTTTCATTTCCGATGTGTCCGATGACTTCTGAGAATTCAACTCTGATAGTAGAAAACAGGTTCTAGTTTAGAACATCATTCTAAAAGTACACTGTAAAGTCATTATAAGATTAAGGAACTGTCAGTTGGCCCCGCTTAAACGAAACCTTACCGATAATTCCCTCTTCAATGTTTTCAAGAGCATGTATCTGCTTCGAAGCTTCCCTTGGCTTAAACTTCTTCGGATTTTCTTTCCGCTGCTTGGTTTTTGTCTTCTTCCTTGAACAACACAGGCAACAGCACCATTTCGGCAAACAATTGCAGGTCATTCCAGGAGGTTTCTTGGTAACCGGAGCATCAAAACCATAAAGCGCTTGCCGTCTGAAAACACAACCTGTTCCAACATAAATTGGTCCTTGAATGCCATCCAATCCTTTCATGTTGATCTGTTTTCAAATTACAAAATCAATTTTTGAAAGATGCCCAAAATAAAGAAACAAATAATTTATAGGGAAGAAATGAAACACTTACATCGAAGAACACAACATTTCTATTCGAGTATCTATCATGTCGATCAATTCCATCAAATCTTTGAGGAAACTGCACGTAACAAACTTTCTTCCCTGAAACTGGGTCCATCATGAAACACATGGCTTCTCTAAGTGCTTTGCCATTGTTAATATAGTGATCACAGTCAACGTTCAGAAGATATGGAGCATTCGAGAGGACCGCTGAGACTCGTATCTTCAATAAAAATAATGGAAGTTCATGATTAAATTAAATGCCAAAAAATGAAACAGAAATACAAAGATATTGTGCCTCACCAAAGCATTCATTGCCCCGGCCTTTTTATGGTGTTCAAAGCCTGGCCTCTTTTCACGAGATACATAGACTAAGTGAGGTAACTCATTGCCTTCCACATCTCGAACACCACTATGACCAAGGAAAACCTGTTTAAAAAAATATTTACGTGGTGCAACCAAGAACATCAATGTCAAATGATGAATACAGCTGAGAACTAAAATAAATCCATTATTCCGATCGTATGACCACATGCAGGTCCGCCAGAAACAAGGAAAAGAAATGGTACAGCGGTGTAAAAAACAAATCCTAAAACTGTTGTTCGGTAAAAACGCTCTCTATCATTCAATTGTCGTGCATTACAGGCCATACAAAATAAAATTTAAAAACCACAGCAAGTCAAATGCAACATCTCACTTGAATCATTCCAGGATGGTCAAGAACATTATTTCCCGGCCATGGAGTTCCATCCTGCATCGTCCAGCCATCCTCAGGGACCTTCTGTGCTGTTGAAACCAATCCATTTATCCTAACCTTAAATTCTTCATACTCCCTCTGCACAATCAAATATTATGTCTTAACAAATAAAGAATTCCACGATATCAAATGCAAAATTCGTAATTTCTAAATTCAACTAAGGCCGATTTGATACTGAAAATGATTTTTAGAACTTAAAATATGAAAGAAGTCGAACAGATCCCATGTTGAGTGAAAAAGACGTCTCGCACCTTCATAGCTCGCCTTTCTCTGACAAAAGCTGGATGAACTTTGTTTTTTAGGTAGTCCATCTTCTGAGAAAAATACCACTCTGGAGCACGGGGTTCAATATTGAATCTTTTACAGAAAGGAACCCATTTCCTAGCAAATTCGGACGTCTCGGAGAGTGCTTCAAATGTAAGCATGGCAGCACCGTCATCGGATACATAGCACGCAACTTTATCGACAGGATAATCAACAGCAAGGATTGACAGAACAGTGTTTGCTGTGATCAGTGGAGGTTCCTTCATTGGATCCACTGTACTCACAAAAACGTCTACACTGGCTAATTCTGATGGTTTTCCTTCTTTCTCGTACCTATACATAAAAAGTAAAATTAGCCAGGAAAGTGGCATCATATTCGAAAATCAATCAAGTAAAATTAGACATGGAGACGGAAATCTTAATTCACATCTAATGATAATGTAAACACATCAAACATGGTAAGCTGCGGGCAACACCACAAACCTCAGAGATAGTCGATCAAGGTATGTTTCACGTTCTATAGGTAACCATTTGGGAATTGATCCAGAATCCACGAAACAGCAAACCATATTTCACATATTACAGATGTCAACCACAAGCCATAAGCATTCCTGACTGGATGTAGAAGTCTATAATGAAAAAATAGACCAAGAATCGCAAGACGGAGAATGATAATCATTCTGTATGGGTTTATCTTGCTTGAAGGAATGGGTAGCTTCCTCGAAAGTGGTTGCCTGCCTTCATCCATCCTGTACAGAGAAAAATTAAATCACAACGAAACTACTGTACATATAAAGCAAAAGCTGCCATTGGGCAGAATTTCAGAAAAAAATCAAACTAAAAAATCCATCGATGTTTATACTTCATAAACACTAGTTAAAAAACAATCTCTTACATCGGCAAATCAGCATCGTCCAACTCCTCCCCATCAAACTTTCCACCATCATTTCCGCCTCCATGTTTAACTACCTGAAGTTTGTCATTCTGCTTTTTTCTTCCACTCCTCCATCCGATCCTTCCATGTGACACTTCCATAACCGTTACTGCTATATCTTTCTTAGGAACCATGGGTCTAGATTGGACTGCAGTAAAAGAAACACTAAGGTTCGGTTCTAGCGAGAAGTAATTCAAAATTGTTAATAAACAGAAGCACAATGACTTACAAGGTACGGATGGATCAGCATACAGCATTGGATGAACTTTGTTTTGGTTACTCATAAAAGGAGGTACAATGAGAGCATGATGATCAGCGTAAATCTCTAAACCCTAAAACAATAACAGCTTTGTTATAATGCAAATATTGTTTTTCAAATAGTGTACAAACACAGCGAACTCTTATAAGTACATACAAAATAAAGGACAGCTCACCTCCTCGCCATAGGTCAAGAGAGGAATTTGTGCGCTAGGAGGGGAAGAATCCAATTCCGATTGTGCTGGCATTCCGGAGGCATTAGGGTAAGAACCATTGCCGGTGTTAAGTCGTGCACCGAGCATTGCCCCAGCAATTTGTTTAGGATCTAAAGCATCATAGTCAAACTCATTGTCCAGATCATCTATGTCATCTTCGTCCTCGTCACCTTCAACTCTAGGACTGCCTGCAGTCATCACTATTAGGGATTGTTGTAGGACATTTGGGTGCTAATGTAAACTATTCATTGCAGTAACAATATTCACCTTCGATTCGTTTGTATCGGGTTTGCACTGAGGGCAAGCTTGATTCCCCTCTCTTCTCTCATACTCATAGCAGGGTCTGCAGACTGGGAACGCACATTCATTACAGGCGACAAAGGGCTCTCCATCGGCTGTAATCTCAATTTCATCCCCACAGATCTGACATGTTTGGCCACTTAATTCTTTCACGGACTTTATCTGATAAGAACCACACCATAAAGAGTACCATCAGTGCCCAGTAATGAATGCAACGACCCTAAATCCAGGAGGAAAAGTAAACTAATATCAACGATGAAAGTTCATATGAAACAGATAAATAGGGTCCCGAGAAGCGATCAAGAATGCTATTAAGCTACATCAATTACGGATTTACATCGACAATTCCAATGAATGCAGAGCTCACACAACATACATTTGTCAATCTCCAAAGGACTTGGAAATATCATAAGAAATCAGCAATTTAGTGTGATAAAAAATTACACCAGAATCAGAATCTTATGCTTCCTGCCAAATACCCAGAAACTAATCAAAAATGATTTACCAATCCCAAATGCAAAAAAAGATATATCTTAGTCAGCCCAAATAATCACAAATCAAACAGCTAAAAACAAAAACGAAACGTCCTTCTCCAAAATCAACACATATCGACCATTATCATGGAAATGTCTATTAACCAAACAACACTCAGAACATCTTTTTTTATCTTCCTCTAAAAAAAACCCAAAAACATAAATTAAAAAAAAAACCTAATAGTTACATTTACGTGAAACCCAGATCGGAAAAGCTCAACCTTTTTCACATTTCCCAGCAAACACACTTGGACTATATGAAAGATAACTAATAATAAATTTTACGAAATAGAAAAAAATGAGCAAATGGGTATTCCTCAAATAACAAATGAAGCCTCCTTTTATATTTTTTTGGGAGATTTCGAGTGTCTTACTCTGCTATTTTCATCAGCATTTATCAGAACAAACTCATTTCTATTATGAGAACCAGCAATGAGTCGACCTCCAGTGTCCATGACTCACTACAGCAATCAGAACAAGAACAGCCCCAACTCAGCAAAACTCCGCCTCTTTCTTCACCGAATGAAATCAAGTCTAAGTACCGCCACCAAGTTAACTGATAAAAGAAAAATCCAAACTTTGGGTCCCTTCAGCTCTCCATCAAATGAAACCCAAACCACCGCTTGACTGCAAAAGTGTAGCCTTTGAGGGAATAATAACAAAAAATATATATAATTTAATAGGAAAAGAGAAAAGAACCAAGGAGCTAAAGAATGCGTGTTTGAGGATTGAGAAGCAAGCCAATTCTGTTCTGTAACATGCCTGGTCTGTTCTCTCAACCCAAAATACCGCCTTTAAGATACAAAATTACAAAGGTTTTAGAGCTTAATAATACAGGTGTCAGAAGGAGATTAAAAATAAATTAATTAAAGAAAAAAAAGTGGCATTTTGGGGGTGGATGTGGTGGTGGGGTCCAGAAAGTGACGGTGGCGATGGCCACCACAGCTGGTTGTGGTGAACAAAATAAGAAATTTATTTATTTTTGTTGGAGTCGTCTTTCGGTTGAACCCCGAAGTTAGCTTCGATTTGGATTAAATGAATTGAAGTCGTCACCGACTATTTTAAAATGAATTTAGGTGGGTCGGACATCTTACCTGATCTGTATTTTATCAGAAAAATGTCGGGTTCGGGAGTCGATTACGGTCAAGGAAGGATTAGCACCATTAAACTGCTCTTTCGGTATCAATTAATTCGTCGGTTGTCTTTAATTTCAAAAAATTAGAAACTTAAATTAAAATTTAAAAACCAATTCATATTACTTACCTTTGATCGGTTGAACGAAGACCCTTAAAAAAATAAAATTGTTAGATTTGTAAAGAAATACAAAATCAACTTAAGATGGAAAATGCATAAATACGAAATAAATAAACAACATAAAAAAATAAAAAAATGATAAAATAAAATAGAAATGAACAAAATAAATAGACTGATAAAATAAACAAAAATAAAACATACAAAATAAAAAAAGCAATAAACAAAACAAAATAAAGGAAAAATAAAGGAAAAAGTAATGGAGTTAAAATAGACAAATATGAACAAAATAAGATAAAAAGAAAAAAAAAGTAAAGATAATATATATATATATATATATATATATATATTTAAAAAAAGATAAGAAATGTATATAAACATGTAAGAAAAACAATAAAAAATCAAATAGAAAAATAGAAAACAAATAATAAAAAGTCAAAATGAAAAATAGTAAAATAAAAAAAAATAAAGTAGATATATAATAACAAATTAAACCCTAAAAAAAATATATATATATATATATATATATTAATAAAACAAAAAAAAAAGTAAAATAAAATAAAAAAATATATAAAAATGACCGAATTGAAGTAACCAGAAATCAGAGGGTTAATTTGCAAAATGCAAAAAGCATAAACGGTGACCAAATTGAATAACTCGAAAATTCAAAGGCCAAATTGCTGTAGTGACCAGATTGTAAAGCGATTTAAACTCTTAGGGACGACGGAGAGAGTTTAACAATGCTGCAATTACACTATGGTCATTGGTATATAAATACCTCAATAAGTCTAATCTCTCTTAATTCTCACCATTTCCCTCATAATGCTCTCTCTCTCTAAAACGAGAGAGAACTTGGTTCTCTCGCCTCTCTCCTGAGAGAGCACCACCGGTGGGAGCCCGACCACCGTCAAATGCCACCAACGGCCATTGCTCGCGACGAACGGAAAAATTGAAATCTCACTGAATGTTCGTCTCAACGTCCCCAACTAAACACCGAAGCCCAAATAACCGAAAAATGCTCCTATCGGCGTAGATCTAGCGTCAAAGCCTCGGCCTTTACCTTTCTCGTCGGTGGCTTTTTACTTCCGGTGTCCGTCGGTTTGGTCTTGTGCTCGTGGGTTTTCTTGTGTATAATATTTGCTTGTGGGTTTTCTTGTGTAGAATATTTGCTTTCTTGTTTTTTCTGTTTTTGTTTTGTGATTGTTCTCGATATTGACTGTGGTTTTTGGTTCGTCGTTGATGTTTATGGCCTTTCTCGATGTTGATGGTTTCTGTGGTTGACTGTTGGCTCGGTTTCTTTTGTGTACTCTCGTGGTTCTGGTGATCGGTATTGTGGTTACCATGGGTTTTTGATGATGGTTCCCCCTTTTGGTGTCACCGTGGTGGGGTATTTATACCCCACCGCCCTTGGGTTGACTCAGCTCTTTTCGGGCCTCATGTCGTTCGTGTGACCGGTTATCCCGGGATGGGTCAGTCCTGAGATACCGGCCGTCCGTTTCGCTTGACTCTGTTGGCCGTTTGTTTCGTCTGGCCATTGGCTTTGTTGTTCTATGCGGCGCTGATGCTGATAATTTGAGGGTTAGATAAAACCCTAGCATCTTGACCGTTGATCATCTCTTGATCTAACGATCTATTGTAATGCAGTGCTAAGATGAAATATGAAACCCTAATCCCCTACAGGGCTAGTTCAGGCCCTAATCTGGACTGCTATTGGACCGTTTCATTGGACCCGGACCTGGAAAAGAAATAATAAATAAATAAATAAGAATAAAAATAAGTAATAAAAATGATAAAGAATAAAATAATAATAAATAAATAATAAAAGTATTTTTTAAAAACTATATATATAAATTTTTAAAAAGGTTTTTTAAAAAACTATATATTATATATAAAATTTCAAAAATGTTTTTTTAAAAACTATATAATCTTAAAAAAAGTTTTTTAAAAACTATATAATTTTCAAAAATGTTTTCAAAAATCATATATTATATAAGTTTTCAAAAATGTTTTCAAAAACTATATATTATATAAGTTTTAAAAAAATGTTTTCAAAAATTATATATTATATAAGTTTTCAAAATGATTTTAAAAATCATATATTATATATTTTCCTAAAATATTTTAAAAACTATATATTATACAGTTTTCAAAAGTGTTTTAAAAACCATATATTATATTCATTTTCAAAAGGTTTTTAAAAAATATATATTATATACGTATTTTCAAACCGTTTGTGAACTATATAATATATATATATATATATATATATATAAATATATAAACATATTCAAATAGAAGAATGGACGAAAATTAGTGTCTATAATTTTTTTTCAAAATATTGATTTTCTAATATTTTTAGTATAACTTTTTGGGGACAACAAATTCCGCGTACTAGTAAAAGAACACAGTTTGTTTTTGTGTGTTCAGAAGTGTTGAACTTCAAAGTATCGGGTTTTGAGTTTATATTAAGTAAAACTAAAATAGAAAACGCGTTATCAGATCATACTGAGTTGGTTTTTTTTTTTTTTCTGATTATCGTAATTTTTAAGTGTAAATTATGTATTTAGTACCTAAACTATTAATTTTGATCTATTTATCATATTAGTTCATCATAATAAACTAGTACATATTAAATCTCGACAAGACTGATTGAGTAAGAGTGTGTGTCACTTGATTCATGTCGCAGTTAACATAATAGATTATGAGATCACAGCTCAACTCCAACAAGGTACTAGCCTCGTTGAACAGTAATCTGACGGTTGAAACATCCTCCATTTGGTTTGAGAGTCTGTTAACAATAGATATCGCATCTCCTTCAATGATAGCGTTTGACATTTCGTTTTCAATGGCGAATCTGATCTCTTGGGTGAAGGCGCCCACCTCAGCCAATTCTGTTGTGAAGGGAGGTTCAATTTATCGACTCATACCATCCTGAACCAACCCATTGTGATCTCTAGCAACCACACCAATTGCAGCAGTGTTTTCCGACGGTTTAAAGGCCCCATCTACATTAATCTTAACATAACTTGAATTAGGGCGACTCCATTTGTCACTTAAAAGACCTCTGGTGGGGGCAAATGAAGCTTTCAGCGTAATTAGCTTTAGAAAAATCAACACATAAGTCCCATGCAGCCATCACCAAGTCTTCATTCTCCTGCATCTTCTCATCGTGCACCCATTTATTCCTTCGATTTCACACATTCTATAAGAGCACGATAAGTTTGGAAAGTCCCTCCAGGTCCAGCCGGGAAGCAACCCACTCAAGCCACTCTTTACATGAATTTCCTTATCAGTCAATAATAAATGTGTCAAGTTCACACGCTTGAAGAACTGAGAGGGTTTTGGGACAATCTTTAAATGTATATATCTGAGTTTCAATCTCATTTCTATACATAGGGCACGTTCCCTCGGCTAGTCTTGTATTTTCATTTTTTCTCTTGTCGGAAGCGCCTCATGGCACAATCTCTACCCAAATATTTTTATTTTTGCTAAGATAGGTATTCTTATTTTTTATTTCTCCGTCGGAGAGTAAGTGGCTCAGTTTTATAAATATATAAGAGTAGATTATATTAATTTGATTCGTGATTTATTAATTAATTGGCGGGGTAAAATGAAAACACCAACAAGTGGAAAGCAAAAGTAACGTTGGATAGACAGTTGCCTCACTCAACCTGCTAATAAAGTGTCGGTGGAGATAATTAAATAATATTAATCTATAAAGTGTTTCTTTTTTTTTTTTATATTTTATCAAGTCACGTGGAGATTTCAAGCAAACGAGTCTTTGACTACTATATTTTAGAAAGCTTGATTAGGGTTTAAAAACGTGAATTATTTTCTTTTTAATATAATCGTGTAAGGCCTCATTAAAAATATCTTCTAAACATAATAAAGAGAAAAAAATACTCGAGTATTATAAATTAAGAATCAGGAGAACCAAACCACAAAAACAAAGAGCCATCAATACGAAGTGTCCAACTCGCTAGCTTGTATGCAACAATATTACAAGAACAATTGAAAAATGTAATATGAAAACGAGTTAGATTGAAAGATGGCACGAACTTTCTAAACAAATATATCTAGAGTAGAAATATTATCATAATGTCTTGATATATTGTGCACAAGCATCATCGAATCAATTTCAAATTGAACATCCTCCCGGCCTTTATCGCATGCAAACCGCAAACCAGCCAGCAATGCATGAAACTCCGTAAAGCTAGCTTCAAAGCATCCAACAGAAGGTTGGGTCAAACCACCAAGGACCCGGCTTTTCTGATCACGGGCCACTAGGTAAATAGTTGTCATCCTTCGACCACTGTCAAAAGTACCATCGGTTTTAACTTCAATTATCCCTGTAATTAGGGCCTTCCACCGGTCACCATCCTCACTTGTGCTCACCCTACAAGCCACCCCGCCATTTGGTCGTTGCTTCATCTTCTCCTTTTTAACCGTATACAGGTACTCTTGATGGAGAATCTTCGCATTTGTAATTAAGATTCAAGGCAGTTGCATCCTATCATTATGAACAAGAGAATTTCTATTACCTCAAGCATTCTACAAAATAACCAAAAAAAAAAATCAGTAAATATATCACTCCCAATAGTGGAAAAAGATTCCTTCATCCAAGTCAAAGGGTCAACCGTGGGACTAAGGTAAACACGAGTAGGAATGTCGAAACGACGAAGGGCCTCTATCGCCCTTGGACAACTACGAACAACATATAACGTTGTTTCATAGGAAGATGTACAAATTGGACAAATTCCATTGGACAAACCCAACATCATTAAGACGACTCTCCACAGGCAATGCATTTCGAGCTATACGCCAAGTGAAAATTCAGATCTTCGGAAGTAATTAGATCTTTGCAATTATCGACCATACCTTGGAATTTAAAAAACGTGAAGATTAGGGTTTAAAAGCTTGATCAGGGTTAAAAACGTCAACATCATCGTTAAATTTCTAACAGTAGCGTAACAGATGAAACTTAAACTAAATGTTAGTTATAGTTTTGAAAAAATAAAGTTGAGGTATCAAAATAGAATCAAAATAATAGTTAAGTACTAAATGTATAATTTACCATTATTTCTTTCATTTAATTGGGATCCACCTATAGTTGATTTAAGGATAAATTATATATTTAGTTATTTACTTATTCTTACGATTTTATTTTTATCACACGATCATTTTTTTTGAAAAAAATTATATTTAATAATATATTTTGATTCTATTTTGATCATTCGTTATTAAAAAATAAACATAACTATAGATGTAAGAATTTTTTATTTTCAATGATAATATTACATTATATTATGGTGACACGTCATTATCACCATTTATTTTTTAATAATGAGTGATCGAATCTGAAGTAGAACATTACATTAAGTGTGATTTTAAAAGAAAAAAAAGTTAGGTAACCAAAATGAAATCATGATTTATAAATACATAATTCCTTGTTTAATTTAGTTTAATTATTTTATTTAGAAAAAAAGAAAAAAAAAGATAAGGTACAGCTGGCGAAAATGACTGCTTAGGTGGAAAGAGAATTAGAATCCACATAATCCAATCTCTCTCCTCTTCTTTTTATTGTCATATATTAATTTATAGGATACATTATTAATTTATAATTTAATATTTGGAAATTACTTTTTAATGAAAAACTGAAATGAACAACAGAAAATGATTTATGTTTAAAGTGTTTTTATATAAACTATAGCTATGATCACTTAATCATTGTTTATTTTCATTTTGACTATCATTTATTAAATTTTGTCAATCATATCATATAATTATTTAATTGTTGTCAATCAAGTCACTTGATCAGTTGATTAAGACCATGAAAGAAGGGCCTAAGTGCCACATTCTTTTGATCTTTTTCATGCAAGTTACGTTTACAAAAACCCCCATCATCTTCCCCTCTGATTAAGGCAATTATATCTCTTATTAATCAAATTAATCTTTAGTTTCAGTCCTCTCCTATAAATAATCACCCACAATTCTCACTCTCTTCATTCTTCGTTTTGTAATTCCAACCATTACTTGAAGAAATGGCCCTCAGAGGTTCGTTCCATGTCTTGGTCCTTGTCTGCTGCCTTTTGGCTACTAGTGTAACATCGGCAAGGCTCGACAGTAATCGAGGCATCACCGAGTGCTGGAATGCACTGAATGAGATGAAATAATGTACGGAAGAGATTGCCGTTTTCCTTGTTAACGGCCAAACCGATATCGATGCCGACTGTTGTCGTGCCATCGAGGTTATCAATCGTGATTGTTGGCCTACACTGATCACTTCCCTTCGTTTCACATCCCAGGAAGGCAACATTCTTAGAGGCTACTGTGATGTGCCTTCTGCTCTTGCTGTTGCACCTATTGCTCGCGCCCCTGTTAGTCCGGCACCCGGGGTTTAAGGAAATCGGCATTCTGAACATTCGGGTTTATATGCATTTTGTTTGGTGTTACGGTGTTTGATGTGTAATAAAGTTTGTTTGAATAAAAAGAATTAAAAGAATTAAAAGTTGTCAATCATGTAGAGTTTTTGTCTCTAATGCTTTAAAGCTTTAGGCGTCTTCTTTTCTGCTTTTTTTTTTTGCCTCGTAAATTGAACATCGGCCATTAAAACCGCTTATACACCACCGTCTCAAGCTAAATGGTACCAAGATTACATTTTTTATGTGATATATGGTCTAAAACGTAAGACATGTTGGCAAAACTCGTTTCTCTTGTATTGATTTTAATCCTATTTAATACCAAGTTTTAAATTCGATCTCGGAAGAAAATTCACTTGGTATAAGTGCTACCCTGTCCTGTCCATGGTAATGAATTTAGAACTCACCTACTTCTTCCCCCAACCCATCCACAAACTCCCCATTGCTGATCCTTTTCTTCATTTCCCTAAGCTTATCAGTCACCTTCATCCCCCAACCCATCCACAGGGTCTGAGCCACCAAGATATAGAAGATGAGATGCGATAGCAAAAGCAAAGTGATGGGTGCCCAGCACCGGAGACAAGTCGAAGGAGCTTGAGCCATGAAGACAAAGGCTAAGAAGAAGACGATGAGCTAGCAGAGCTCTTTCTTCTGGGGGTCGATGGCTCACTTCGTTTCAAGGGTCTTCTCAAAGTTAAGACGGAATATGGTGTTTAAGGCTTCGAGAGCAGTTCCTTTGGGGATCTCAAGGGGTCAACTTTTTACGAGGATAGGCAATGCATGGCATCTCAGACTCCTCATTCATTGTAGACTCAAAATATTGACCTCAAAACCCTAGAAATCATCAAACCATTTCAAGTACATGGAACAAGTTTAAACCAAATCAAAGATTTCAAAACCCGGTATCAAATAAATTCTCCACTAAAGTTCCGTGACAGCAAAATGACTCTTTTAACTTGGAATTTCTCGTAACAGTACAAATAGCTATTAACATTAATGTGCTCGCCCAACAATCTCTTAGCCTAACCCAAACCACAACATTGAATTTGAAAATAAAACAAAATATAAGGAAGAAACAAGCATCATAGTCACTCTCCACCTACAAACAAACATCCTATTAAAAACAATATGGTTGAAAGATGCATGGAAAATCACCAATTGTCTGTGTCAACCACCGCCATATCCATAGGACAACCTCCGTATTGACGATGACACCAGCAGAGGCACCAGAGGTTTAAACTTATAAAAGGTGCAACTTAAACAATATAGAAGCTCAAAGTACACCATCCTTCATTGATCCCCAAATTACCATCGAAGTACTTAAAAAGACTTAGAAACACTTCCTGTGGACAATGGATGGACCGGATTCATCATACTCACCCTTGGAAATCCACATCTGATGCAACAGTTAAAGCAAGAATCTCAGTCTTTGGCGATTATCCTAAAGGAAATGAAAAATACATCAAATATGATAAAATTTACTTCACCTGTTGGAAGGTGCTGAGGGATGCCAATATAGATCCTCCGATCCAGACACTGTACTTTCTCTCTGGTGGTGCAACAACCTTAATCTTCATGCTGCTTGGTGCAAGAGCGGTGATCTCCTTGCTCATCCGGTCTGCAATACCAGGGAACATGGTTGAACCACCACTGAGAACGATGTTGCCATAAAGATCCTTCCTGATATCAACATCACACTTCATGATAGAGTTGTAGGTAGTTTCATGGATTCCAGCAGCTTCCATCCCAATGAGTGATGGCTGGAAGAGGACTTCTGGACAACGGAATCTCTCAGCTCCAATAGTAATGACTTGTCCATCAGGCAATTCATAGTTCTTCTCAACAGAAGAGCTACTCTTGGCAGTCTCCAGTTCCTGCTCATAGTCCAGAGCAACATAAGCTAGCTTCTCCTTCATGTCACGGACAATTTCCCGTTCAGCAGTGGTGGTGAACATGTAACCTCTCTCAGTAAGAATCTTCATCAAAGAATCAGTGAGATCTCGACCAGCAAGGTCTAGACGAAGGATGGCATGCGGAAGGGCATAACCTTCATAGATGGGCACAGTGTGAGAAACACCATCACCAGAATCCAGCACAATACCTGATCCAAATTGGAGATAATTCAGCGTTATTATATTTAGATCAGGAGTGATCTATACAAAACAGGTCCAGTAGGTCATATCAGAAAAGATATATAAAAATATGAAGGGAAAAAAAATACAAAGTTTATACTTAGCCAACCTGTTGTACGACCACTGGCATACAAAGAAAGAACAGCCTGGATGGCAACATACATTGCAGGTACATTGAAGGTCTCAAACATGATTTGGGTCATCTTTTCTCTGTTGGCCTTGGGGTTTAGAGGTGCCTCTGTTAGAAGCACAGGGTGCTCCTCAGGAGCAACACGAAGCTCATTGTAGAATGTATGATGCCAGATCTTTTCCATATCATCCCAATTGCTGACAATACCATGCTCAATTGGATATTTTAAAGTAAGGATACCTCTTTTAGATTGTGCTTCATCCCCTACATAAGCATCCTTCTGACCCATCCCAACCATGACACCAGTGTCGGGGTCGACCAACAATACTGGGAAAGACCGCCCTTGGGGCATCATCACCAGCAAAACCAGCCTTCATGGTAAACAACATCAGATCAACCACAACAAAGTAACACAGTTATTAAATATTCAAATAAGAATGGAGATGTTAAGTCGGGTCTAAAAATCAACTAACCTTCACCATTCCAGTTCCATTGTCACAGACGAGGGTTGAATATCCTCACCATCTGCCATTTTTCACACTACAAACAAGAAATGAAACAGTGAGTACAGCAAAATCAGACGTCGGTCTGAACTCTATATCCCTCTCAACTGAAGTAAGCAAACCAAATTAAAGTCAACAGACTGGATTGAGTTCTAGTTCCTCTTAGTGAAAAAGATAAACACTTCAGTCAACATTCATTTGAATCATTTCTTCAAATACATAATATCTTTTTAGCTACATTTTGCTACCACAATGGGGCAACCAAATCCGGTCAGTTCAAAACATATTTTTCAGCATCTAAACAAGCTTCACTATAAATGGAACACAATTTGAATCAAATTGTACAAATTGAAAACATTAATCAGTAAATGCTCTGATCTTGAAGCATTAAACATTCACTATAAATGGAACACAATTTGTACTGAGTAATGCTTCTATTTTGTACTGAATAATGTTTAATTGCGAAAGTTCAAGATCAGAGCACTTACTTAACCACAAATAAATGTCGGAAAAGCATTAAACATTCGCATTGAAAACATTAATCAGTACAAAATGGAAGCAGATCAAGTTAAATTCTCATAAGATCTATACATCGCAAAGTGTATTGAAGCAGACCAAGCAAAGTGAAGATCCAGGAGGAGAGCAAAGCAGAACAAGCTAAACCGAAAAGAAACCCACTATCTACAACACTCCAGAAACTTCTAGATAACCTAGATCTCAGTTCCATATAGTCAAACAAGAAAACAAATCCAAAAATCGGCACATTAGAAGTGAAAACAAAGAAACGTTGACGCATTTACCTGGATTAGGAAAGAGCGAAGGAGAAACTTGAGAAAGAGTGGGAAAACGGCGACGCTTCGATTGTTGGTCACTTTCAGGAGAGGTCATTGGAGAGAAGAAGAGGAAGGAAAGGGGTATTTATATGGAGGGTTTGTTTGGGAAGGTTTTGAAATGCAAATGAAATTCGGGGCAAATTGAAAAGAAATTTGAAATCCAAGGGGGGAATCATTTGCACCACTAAGTGAATAACATAGGGTGACCTGGCTGGGCCTGACAGTAAGATATTCTTATAAGATTTTTTTAGAAAGATGAGTGAAAAAATATTTTATAAAATATATTAAAAAATAAAAAATAGCATAAATTGCTTAAAATATTATCAAGAATCTATTTTTTTTATTATTCTATTTTCAATGCTTCACCTTAGTCAATTTGGACTAACTCGTGTCACAGATTTAATTGTAGTGGATGAGTCTCACAACAATGATTTTTTATATATACAAAAATTCGAATTTAAACCCTTATTTAAACGATATTAAATTATTTACCACTTGAATTAAGTTGTATTCATCCAAAGTCTATTTTTTTAAGTCGAGCAATGTAACATAACTTTTCTTAAGTACGATAGACATTTTTTTCATTTAGCACATTATTGTAAAAGCAAGATCCAGCTACACCATGTAGCGTGCTTATAATTTTCGTCTACATAAATTTTAATTAGGGTAAATTATATCTTTCTTCATTGAATTATATTATTTTTTTCATTTTATTCATTATACTTTTATTTTTTTAATTTATTCACTAAAATTTTGAATTGTTTATATTTTGATCACTATAAATTATTTTATTATTATTTTCATATGATGTGCCATTTTTATTATTTAATATAAAATAATTTAAAATATACAATAAAAATAGAAGGTGGTCGGACACCGTCACACCACCATCAGTCATCGTAGATGGTGGACATCTGATCCCAAATTTCATGGGTCGTTTCGTCTCGACACCGTGAGCCCGAATCAACCTCCATTTTGTCGGGACTTGCTCCGAAGTCCATGAATTAGAGATTGAAAGTGATGAGGTCGAAACGTTTCTATTGAGATTCACGGAGTTTGGAACATTTTTCGATGAAACAACCACCATATTTGGACTTAATGGCTCGAGACGAGCCGACCCATGAAATTTGGGATCGTATGACCACCGTCTACGATGGTCGATAGTGGCCGACGATGATGTCCGACCACCTTCTGTTTTTATTTTATATTTTCAATTATTTTATATCAAATAATAATAAAAATGTCATATCATATCAAAATAATAATAAAATAATTTAGAGTGATCAAAACATGAACAATTTGAATGTTCAGTGAATAATTAGAAAAATTGAAAGTACAACGAGCAAAATAGAACAGAAAATATAGTTCAGTGAGGAATGATATAATTTACCCTTTTTATTATTTAAAGATCTTATTTGGTACTTTATTATTAGTGATGGGTATTTTTTTCTAATAATTTAGGAAAGAAAAATATAATATTTATTTAAAAATACTTTTTAATTTTTAGACATTAACAGACTGTATCTCTTACATTCATAGTATTTGAATTTCATATTTCAAAAATTAAAAATAATTCTTTTATCAGTGAAGTCGTTAATTACATTTGAAAAATCGATTTTTTATCATTCTGATTTCAATCTGAAATATTATTCATTTTATCTAACATAATATATGCTTAAATTCTAATTAGAAGCAAAGTTGGCTTTTATTTTGATTTTAGCCATGATGTTAATTATTCTTATGTTTATTAAAATAATTATTTTGGTTTTTTAACTAATTATTGATATTTAATATAGTGATCAACTAATCTAGATCGATTATTGCATATGCGAGGGCAACCCTTTTAACCTTAATTTGCTCAATTCACAAACGTCGGGATTTGAACTCCTGACTTTACTTAAGGGATTTAATGTTTCATCCCACTAGACCAACTGATTGTTGGTGAAACAGTTTAGCCTTTAATATTTCATTTTAGGGCAAAAAACTCTAACAGTTGATTAAATAATCACATTGACCCTTATTTTTTAGAATATTTTGGCCATCAACATTTTATTTTATCTTAAAAATGTCCTTATTTTATAGCATTAACCATATGTTAACTAAAAATTTTGATGAATCCTAATTATTACACAAATAAAATTTCGTTATACAAACCAGTAGCTAACTCAACAATATTGGTTGAGGATGCCATTTAAAAGGTCTAAAGTTATGGGGGGAGCGATGAATTATATATATATTTTTGGAGAAACAAACAATATTTTTTCAACATGAAAATTCTCATTAATATTTATCGCAGCAGAAATAAATATTATATTTTTAAATTAAGTGAACAAAAGTGTATAAGATTCAAACGAAAGTGACTAATTTATAATTTATCCAAAAATATATCATTCAAATTCAAAAAGGAGGACTAGAATAAAAAAATAACTTTATACATTTTCACTTTTATCCCTTTAATTTTATATCCTTTCAATTTTCTTTTCACTTTAGTCGGTAAAACCTAAAAGTTTGGATAAGATTAATTAATGATCCAAATATTACAAACTTTAAAAAAAAAACCTAAACTTAACTAAGATTATTATTGAATAGTTTGACTTTGAATGTAATTGGACAATAATTGAATTAAATTTAAATATTTATCAATTTAAATCTAAATAATTTAAAATTAAAAATATAGTTGACATTTTTATTAATAAAAATTGAAATTGAGGTTAAGTAAATATAGATGATTAACATTTCCCTAACTTTTACTTTCTCCTTTTTTCTACAATCTCTTCCACCTATTCTATCTTTAAAGTTTCTAATCTAACCACAATTCTTTAATAAATTTCTAATTAGGTACCTAGACTCTCCAGAATCTATCATGTTTAAGGACCTATATCCATATAATTCATGTAATATGGGCTACATTACTCAATTGACTCTTATTTCTATTTTTTTAAAATAGTCTAGGGTTCATAATCTTTTAGGTAAATTACATGTTTAGTACCTAAACTATAAGTTTGATCCATTTTAATACCTAAAATTTCAATTTTTTTTCAAAACCATACCTAAAGTTTAGTTTTTTGCTTTAGTGCCACCGTTCAAAATTTAACGTTAAATTTTGATTTTTTTTTTAAAGTTTAGATACTAAAACAAACCAGAACTGATAGTTTATGTACTAAACACATTAAGTTTTTAACAGTGGGATACTAAAATGAAACAAAAACAAAATGTTAGGTATGATTTTGAATTTTTTTTGAAAGCCTAGATACTAAAATGAATCAAAACTGATAGTTTAGGTACTAAATGCATGGTTTAACCCAATACTTCAAAGGATAACGACACTCCCTTTAACTATCGACGCCTCTAAGTAGATTCTCTTATTTGTAGTTATTGGCACATCTTGCATATGTTATTTATTATGCAGTTGGCACAATGGGAGTCATAAAAGGCAAGGCTTAAGAATTGATGATATGCAACTTGCATGTGCCAAGTAGAATCATATGTCAATCAAAGTTGGCACCTAAAATCATTCATTCCAAATCATGGAAGACAATGAGGATGTAATAATCAATCAAGCTTGCCTACTAACTTATTTATTATTAAAGTTTGCCCTTATGGGCTATGCCATGTTGTAAAGAGACAGCTCTCTCACATATACGAGGAAAAAGGCTAAAAAGGGACTTTAGTGGCACACCACTCCTTTGAGATTTATTGAATTGCTTTCATATTTTGTAGAGCATTTTTACATACATCGGCTCCACACACTGGATTTTGGGTTTAAAATTGGGTTTGAGATTTTCCGCAATTCAAAACATTTGGGCTGCAAATGTGTTTTTCCAAACTATAATTCTCATTTTAGATCGATCTTTAAATTTTTGAAAATTTTAATCCCTAAACTATGACTCTCATCCTAAACCAGTCTTGACCATAGTTTAAACTAAAATTTGTTTTCTCAAACATATAATAATATAAATTGGCCTAACGATTTTATTAACGAGAGGATATGATTAGTATGTATGTATAGTTTGGGATGAAATTGGAATGTTTAAAAATTTTGGGGACTAATTGAAAATAAAGGAATAATTTGGGGGTGAAATTAAAATGTTTAAAAGTTTGAGGACTAATTTAAAATGATAATCATAATTTAAGGATGAAATTGAAACATTTAAAAGTTTAAGGATCAATCTAAAATATAAGTCATGTTTTCAAACATGGGACGCAATTAACTCTGTATTTTAACATGATTCTAGTCTTTCTTTGAAATGGTGTCATTATATACGTGACAGACACATACTTGTATCGTACACTCGTATGTAGACCAAAGTATCATAGGTTTGTGCAACCGATCTATTATGATTATTTGCATAAAAATGTTAGATTCGAAAATGATTTCGATAAAAAAAATCACATCTATTTAAGATACGGATTAAATTCGAATCTTATGTTGAAAGGAATTTGTTAATTAATTAATGGTTAATATATGTTATTAACGTGATAATTTTATATGTGTTTAATTTTTGATGTAACACATATACCACATTATCAGTTTGGGTGCCATGACACACATGACACGTTATCATTTTAAATGACGTGGTGTATACCATGTTTGTAATTAAACTTATGTAAAAATGATACGTAGTAACATATATTGACTGTTAATTAACTAACGGTTTCTTCCTAACGGTGGCGGCTGGGGTTGTGTGTGGTTTTTAGTCAGCTCCCTCTTTGGAATGGTTCGATTCCCACCTATTAATGCTACCGCTGATTCTGATTTGAAAGTAGTATATATATTAGTGGATTCACCTTCATCGTCCATTGGTTTATGCTTTTTTATTATTGGTTATAAGATACCATAATGTTTATTTTATTTTATTTTACCTGCGTCTCCATTTGATATTCTTCTCCCTTTTCATTTCAAACAAAGTGGATTCCCATTCATGTGTTTAGAGTAAATTTCTGTTGGATTCGCTTTTCATGGTGTCATCTCAACCATTTCCTACCAATTGCTTCATTTTAATAATGCTAAATTTTAGTGCTTAATTGTCAATATACCGTTTAATGATGAACATAATCCTAGTATGATTTTATCACACAAGTCAACTTGATTTTACAGCTTAACTATACACTTGTTTTTGTATGGTATTATAACCGCTAACTAAGATAGTTCACCTAGTCATGTATGAAACCTTCAGGCTCAACCGGTGCCATGGTCACAACGGTTTCCCGCACCGGTGGATGTCGCAACGAGCTACAGTCAGCGATCTTCCCGCAAGTTTTGTCGAGGCAGTGCCGGCACTTAGGGCAAGACGAGTGGGAACTCAGCCACTTGTCAATGCACCCGACGTGGAATCCGTGGTTGCACATTGGAAGGATCCGGACGCGGTCGCCGCGTGTGAAGTCCGATAGACATATGACACACTCAGAGTCCAAGCCAGGCAGGTTCAAGTCAGCCGAGTAATTTACTGTCGGAAACGACTTGAAGGCTTTTCGGTCAATCCCGGTATTTGCTGATTGAGGAGGAGTGTCCGAGGCTACTAAACTTGAGCAACTTAGGGCGCACCTAATGATGGAATGGAGTCCTAAACTGAAAATTAGAGCACATATGAGGACCGACAAAACCATAACGACGCTCGCATCGAAGCCGTTGATTCCAGTGGAAGGATCCGAAAAGTTGTGTCGATTTTCCGGGTTTGCAGTAGTCGGTGGTGTGGGAAAAAGACGGGGCATGCATCAGCAACAACCTTCTATAGTGGAGTTCCCCAAGCAAACCTTGAAGAAGCTGTGTGGATATGGAAATGGACATACTTCGGCAGATCTTAGTTGTGAGTTTCGAGCACGTAATTCTGTTTAGGTAGTTGGAGTAGGGGCTTTAATATATAGGCAAAGGTAAGGATTTGAATAGTATTTATTTTATTAATATGATGTGATTATAAGATAATATTTATTCGAAATATTTTTAATCATTTAATAATAAACACTAAAAAAGCCCTTGCAGACGACGTGCTGTCGAATACAAAATTTCTAAGAATAATACAACTGACCTTTTAATTACTAAGATGACTTAATATTCACGACAGTTATATATTTATATTATGCCATAATACACAAACTGGTTGATCTCTCAATTAGTGGAAATGTCAACATATTATTATATTTATTAGTCTTGTGGTTTTCATCATATTGACGTGTAAAAATTATGATGGTCATCAAGCAAATTAAATTGTACGTTCCAAACATAGTGCATGAAATTATTTACCATAAGAAAAATGATTTCCCACCACCAAAGAATATGAAAATCTAATTTATATAAGGTGATTTCAATTGTCCCATAACGATGAAAAACCATTTTATCAGTAATTAATTCTATTTTTAATCATTCAATTTTATTACGTGTGATTTATTTTTTTTAAATAATTTCCATTTAGGGGAGGAAAATAAGGCTGAATAATTTCTACCTAGGCGAAAAAATTTTGGGCTTTAAAGATCATATATGATGTAATGGGCTAGAGAGATATTTTATTCACAATTCAACCCGAATCTTATAATCTCGACTTCCATCTTACTTACCTTGTCTCCTACGCCGTTTACCATCCGGCCACCGGCCGACCATTATGTCCTTGTTCTCACATGAGTTGTGTGTGATTATGCAAAAACAATGATGAACCGAGGGAGAGCGGGTGAGACAGTAAGAAACAACTTTGTTTCCATGATTTGGTTGCACATGATTAACTTTAACTATTACGGTATAATAAGAATTGCCCGTCCAGCTCAGATAGTAGAGCGCAAGGTTCTTAACCTTGTGGTCGTGGGATCGAGTCTCACGGTGGGCAATTCATAATTTTGAGGCAACCTACTACCTTACCTCTCCCTCGCCACATTACATATGGGAATAAGGTCAGCTAATTTTTTATTACGGTATAGTAAGAAATTATGTATGTACTGTCAACACTGTGAGGTAAATGATGCATGCATTGCTTCTTCTTATTTAATTTCCTTCATGATTTAGAATATTTCATTGCAATAATTCTCAGACAACTGTGGTTCATTGATTAACACTATTATGTCAGTAAAAAGGATTTTATGGAATAATAATTGTAAAAACTATTTATTTATTCTGCTGTAAACAAATTCATAGTAAAAATCAAAGAAATAACAAAGTATATATACATATAAATGATAAAGAATGGGCATGCGTTTTATAATGATTCCTTTTTCATGAAAGAAATAATGTGTCATACATGCCAGTTGATGGATTTGTACATCATATGCAATCATAGAATATGAATAATTTAGATACTTTTGATTTATATATCCACGAGCTACGTATTTAGTGAGACGGCTTGACCCAAATTGAATTGGCTTTAGATAATCTTTTGGCAAAATGAGCTTTTAGCCCTCAAATTTATTTAATTAGGTATTTATGCCCGTGCTTGATTAACGTTATTAAAAATAGGGTAAACTACGCGGGTGACTATTAAATTATTACCTTTTTCATTTTTACCACTGACGTTTCGATTTGATCAATCACACTACCCAACTATTTAAATAGTTTAATCAAGCCACTGACCGTTAATTTTTAACGGAGGTGATAATGTGGCAATTAATAAAATTGACATAATTATATATTTATTCCTTAATTTAGTCACTATTTTAATTCAATTAAATAAATCTAACCCTTTAATACGGAGGTGCCACATGTAACTATATGATTGGAGGGTTAATTTAACTAATTTTAATATTTTACTTAAATAAATTTTCTCACCAATTAGGTGGTGACACGCCACGTGTGTAGAGGGAAAATATTTTAGAATAGAAGTGAGCTTGGGGGATTCGAACAATATTTTATATGTTGTGTTTGAGATTATTTCACACATGCATATATATATATATATATAATTATAGCTACTGCAAGACTTAAAAATAAAATTGAGTTTATTAGATATAATTATATATATATATATATATATATATATATATATATATATATATATATATATATATATATAATTATATATGAGATATAATTTATTTATTAAATTTATTTTTATAATTATATGTTGTGCTCGTGCGTGTGAGAAATATTCTCAAACACAATATATAAAAAAAATGTGCAATTCAAAACCAAATGGATGACTTGACACAGTGGCAAAGACATACCTAGTGACCCAAGGATCTTTGGTTCAAATTCCCCAAACTTGCTTCTATTCTAAAATCTTTTCCTCTGTACCACTTCCTTGGTGAGAAAATTATGTAATTTAAATATGAAAATTACTTAAATTAATCATTCAATCATATAGTGAGACGTGTCAATCCGATTGAAAAGTTAATTAAATTTAATTGAACTAAAATAGTGACTAAATTGATAGAATGTATAAATATTAATGACCAAATATATAATTATGCCAATTTTACTAACTGCCATGTCACCACCTCTGTTAAAGATTAACGGTCAATGGTTTAATTGAACCATTAAAATAGTTGAGTGGTCTGGTTGATCAAACTGAAATGTCAGTGGTCAAAATGAAAATGAGCAATAGCTTAGTGGTCACCCATGTAGTTTACCCTAAGAATTTTATGATATAACTAATAGGGTTGGTTCAAATGATAAAAAAACTTAATATCACTTAGGCTAGGTTTCAAGTTTGAGTCTTTGTGTATACAGAAAACCCTTAGTGAGAGACTCACCCACCAAAATTAGATGTGCTGAGCAAATTGATCTGAATTAATCAAGACGGACATCGTATATTACTGAGAAAATAGTATATACATGGATTTGGAACATTAGAAATGGATCTTTTTCTTATAATTACATGCGATTTAATTGAAGAAAAATTATGACCAATTTCACAATTTCATGTAATATAAATCACCCTTGTATTTTCGGGCATCAATGATTTGGGGCACTCTCTTCACCTTTTTACGCATTCACCTTTTTACGCATTCACCTTTTTAGATCTTTAAATTATACATAAATTTGCTACTTCAAAATTTATTATATTGTATTTTTTTCATTTCAGCAATTGAATTCCAAATTTAATTAATCATTTAATAATAGTATAAAATTTATTTTTTATTTTTCATTTAAAAATAGAGAAAGAATTCCTTGCATGATAATATTGACATAACGATAATGACATTTTATCATTAATCAATATGCCAATACACGTTAATCAGATCTGTGGTGCAATTTGAAATTTGATATCATTCCTTTTATTTTCTAATTATAAGTATAGCTGTAATTAAAATTAGAAAAACAACCGAACAAGTAATGTTAATAATGTAAGCACGAAATGTGAAAAGTAAATAGAGGAGGTGAATGCCTTCATTTATGATCACACCATCAATAAATTTAGGGTAAAGGATACAAATGGTCCCTCCACCATAGGATGATACTTTGTTGAGTCTCTCAACTATTAAAAGTTATAAAATGATCCTCCAATATAAAGTGTTGTTTTATTGAGTCCCTCGACTAGTGAAAATTACAAAATGGTCACCCGACTATTAATTATGTTCCAAACTCGCCCTTTTCCGTTAAAAGATTGACGATAATCTGAGCATAACGTTAACTTGTTCACTGTGATATGATAAAATTCAATCCTAAAATCTCAAATGACAACCATATCTCACTCATAATGTTAACGTCCAGCTCAGACAACAATTAATTTTTAATAGAAAATGACGATATTAGAACATAGTGAATAGTCATGTGACCAATTTGTAACTTTCAATATCCTAGGGACTCAACAAAGTAATACTCTATAATCAAATGATCATTTTATAACTTTTAATAGTCGATGGACTTAATAGAATATTATCATATAGTCGAGGGACCATTTGTATATTTTACCCATAATTTTACAAGTTATTAATATTGGATTCGCTAAGCCGTGTTTATAAGTACTCGCTAAATATAATTATTAATTCTATAGAAAAGTTTTTCTATTTTTTAATGCACTAACCAAACTACATCGGTAATTAATGGATCATTGTAATTTTATGGGTTCTATAGTACCACGTATGTAGCGATATATGAGGGTTCATTATCAAACGATCGAGAGTTATTGAACGGATAATATCTTATATTCACCCAAACTAATAAAAAAAACTAACTAATTGCAATATTTAGCACAGAAATCATTATAAATTTATTTGCATATTATGCCGTTTTCATTAAGGCATGTCCTTAATTAGGGCAAAGAATCATTTCCCCATAGTGGATTGGCCATTACCATTGATAAATTTGGGAGTCAATTCATCTGGTAATGAAAAGCACAGTTTTTTTTCATTATCTTAGCATAAAAATGTTCATTATTCGCCCTCTTTTAACAACAAAACGTGTCAGAAAGTAAACACCTTTTGTTCATGATATTCTTTTAACATAATAAAATAATCATTATTGTTTTATTTTAATTTGCAACCAAAATAATAATAATTTTTTAATCTTAATTTATATAATTTATAATTAGATTCCAATATATTTTTGAACGAGTAATTGATTGTAGAAAGGTGTAGTAGATTACGTCGTTGTTTGAAAAAAAAATCAAAATTTCAAGAGGAATCCAAGGAGGCATGAATTGATAGTGGCTTTCAAGTTGTTAATTTTCATTTGTTTTGATAATACAAAAAAGAAAAGCTGGTGATTAGGCCAATTTGTTGTATTTAGTCCTTGTATTATTAAGGTACTCCACATTTTTCATCATTATACCTTGTGGAAATTCAATGGTATATTTTATTTGTCATATAAATACTTGTATATATATATATATATATATTGCAAAATTAATTATTATAAAAGGGTAAATTAAAATTTTGGTAATTAAACTTTATTCTATTTTTCTATTTTATTCATTGTACTTTTAATTTTTTCAATTTACTTATTTAACTTAATACATTAGATTTTTTAGTCATTCAGTCTTTTTCTCAGTAATGGTGGTTTTCTTTAATGGCTAAAATACAAATTTAATCACTGAACTTTACTCTCTCCTCTATTTCATTTACTATATTTTTAATTATTTTCAATTTAATCACTAAACTTTATGCATTAAAATTTTTTGTCACTCCTCTATTAACAACAAAAAAAACACGTCATAACGACATTGATGAGGAAACAATTGAGTGACCAAAAACATACAATGTATTTTAATTACCAAATTTATATTTGACCCATTATAAAATATCCTCATATTTCTTTTCATCAAGGATTCTTAATATGAAAAGGTGAAAGTTGCGAAGAATATCCAAAAACACAAGTGAAAATTAGATTTATTTTTCTTTTCCTATATATACACAATACTCCTCCTCATACAGAAGAATATAAACCCAAAAAAAGAGAGAGAAAAATAAAATAAAAAGTTAAATGCTATTAGTTCCTATATTTCTACATACACTACTAGCACATCAACCTGTGTCCATTTCCAATAAGAAAATTGAAAACGAAAGCCCTACAAAATCACCTAATTTTGGTGTTAAGAGGAATGAAAGAAGTGTCATGGTGATAGCAAAGTTTGTAAGCCAAGCTCATTGTGTTTCCTGGAAGGAACGGAGGCTGGAATAGGGAAATGTCTGGGCAAGAACCCTAGAAAATGACCTCTGTACTGTGATGATCTTGGGTGGATTCTGAAAAACTTGCTGGGTATTCTTGAACCATGGCAATGCTGAACAAGGAAGAAGAGGCAGACAAGTAGAACCAGTTGCCTCCTACATCCAACCATCATCGAGCTCCAGTTGTAAACTTGTTGTAGATTAAGGAAATGGAGTGTGAGTTAACACGATTGTGTTTTTCAGGAGCAAAAGTTGGTGAGAGAGAGAGAGATTAAGAAAGATTTTGTAGGGGCAGCAAATCCAATGTGGAATAAGAAGGAAAAGGAGAGGAGGCCACTTTTAAAAGAAAATCAAATGCTTGTCTTTCAACAATAGTTAGTTTATTTAATGGGTAAACTAAGTATTTAGTACCTAAACTATTGATTTTAGTGCATTTTAGTACCCAAATTGCCAATTTTTAATGTTTAATTTTTGTTTCATTTTAATACCCAGTTCAAAATTTAACTTTAAGTTTTGACTTTTTTTTAGTTTAGGTACTAAAACGAACCAAAACTGATAGTTTAGGTACTAAACGAGTTAAGTTTTTAATGGTGGGCACTAAAATGAAATAAAAACTAAACATAGGTATGTTTTTGAAAAAAAACTAAAAGTTTAAGTACTAAAATTGATAGTTTAGGTATTAAATATATAGTTTACATTGGTTTATTTAACATATATATATTGAAAAATCTAGGATGATTAGAGGGTATAATATATTTAAAATCTTTTTTAGTTGTAGATCATGTGTAAATAGGGTTGGACATGGGTAGAGTTGGGTTGGGTTTTCGGCCGACCCAACCTGAAAATTTTACACCTTCACTCGAAACTCGACCCGACCCGAGTTTAGAGTAATTTCATCATACCCGAAACTGACCCGACTTTTGAGATAAAACCCAACTCCAACCTGACCTGACCCGAAATAATATAAAATTATTAATTTTATTTAATAAATATGGACTTAATTGAAAAAAATATAAAGAGGGATATTCTTACAATTATCCCTAAATATACAAGATATTTTTATATTATTTTTTTGGGTGGGTCGGGTTGGATTTGTTTCACCCTAAACCCGAACCTATTCTCTAAAAAACTCGACCGATCCAACTCGAACCTGATTTTTTTAAAGAAAATATGACTCATCATGTTTGATCGAGTCAATTCAAAACCCATCGAGTTCAAATCTTGCGCTCATCCCTATGTATACAACCTACACCCTATATACAAAACTACTTCAACTCTGAATTTGATAAATATCATTCTATTTTACAAATTCTGAATTTATAAAAAATTCTTGATTAAATTGAATTAAGAGTTTTTTCTTTAAATTCTGAATTTATTTCTCATTTTATATAGAATGAATGAGAAAAACGAACTCTAGAAGAAGGAATGAGAGTGTTCTTAATGAGTCTAGAATCCATTATATGAGAAAATACGAGAAAATAAAGATGAATTGTCAGACCAGTTAAATGTATTTTCTCAATATAAATTTAAGATTTAATTCAACACAAATTCAATGGAAATTATAAAAAAGAAACAGCGTTTTATGAATTATCTGATAATACTTTAACATTTAGTTTATCTTTTGAGAATCTTACATATTATTTTGAAAAGTATTATTTTATTTAATAGAATGAAGAAGCCTAATTTTTAAACATCAATCTAAATTAAATTTTTGGCATTATATACAAACGCCGAAATCTATTTACTATTAAACCTTAATTTACTGAATGATATTGTTAATAAAGGAGAATATTTTTTAAAAAATTTAAATTTAAGTAACTATATAGAATATGCATATTATTAACAACTAGGAAAAAATGAAAATTATTGAAAAACTATATTAGATTTTTTTTTTAAAAAAAGAGTAAAGTATACAAATGGTCTCTGACTATAGGATCTATTTTTTGAGTTATTTAACTATTAAAATTTATAAAATGATACATTCGATTATATAGAATTGTTTTGTTGAGTTTATCGACTATTAAGAGTTACAAAACGGTCACCGACTATTTATAATGTTCCAAACTCATATTTTTTTGTTAAAAAGTTAATGATTGTATGAGTTTGACATTAACATGTTGATTGTGATATAATAGTCGTTTAAGATTATGAGATCAGATTTTATTATTTCTTAATCAATATTTCAACATTCAGCTTAGACTTTCATTTTTTTAACGAAAAATGACGAGTTTGAAACATAATAAATAGTTGGGTGATCATTCTGTAACTTTTAACAATCATTTGATTCAACAAAATAACTCTTCATAGTTAGAAGACATTTTAATACTTTTAATAATCGAATAACTCAACAAAACATTATCTTATAACTGGGTGACATATTAATGTACTCTACCCTAAAAAAATTAAACTACAACTTCTAAAAAAGTAGAGAGAAGAAAAACGAATAGGAAACGAAAGGTTGTGTGTTTGGCCCAAAAAAAAAAAACTTGGACTTCTTCTGTCGAAATTGACTTTTTTTCTTTTTCTTTCTCTTCGTTTCTTTTTATTTTCTATTTCCTTTTTTTGGTTTTGGAATTTTGATCATCACTCGTCGTGTCAACAATAATAGTCGATGAATCTTAAATTTTTTCACCAAACTTGTTTCTCCCCCTAAATGAAAATTTGATGTTTATTTATTCATAGAACACTTTAAACTCTTCGAATCTAGCATATCGTTTTATCTCTTGTGAAATCATTAATTTTTGGATAAATTATATAATTAATGCATAAATTATCAGTTTTTGTCTGTTTTTAATATATAAACTTTTAATTTTTTAAAAATAGTACCTAAAATTTAGTTGTTTGTTTTATTTTAGTGTCAAATCATTAAAACTTTAATTTTTTGTTTCATTTTAATAACCCATTGAAAATTTAACGTTAAGTTTTGAACAACGTAAAAGTTTAGATACTAAAACGGATCAAAATAGATAGTTTATGTACTAAACGTGTTAAATTTTTAATGACTGAATATTAAAATAAAATAAAAACTAAACTTTATGTATATATATTTTTTAATTTAGATATTAAAATAGATTAAAATTAATAATTTAAATATTTATTTCGTAGTTTATCTTTAAATTTTTATGACATTTTACAATCAAATCATACACTAATACATTTATTTTGTTAACATTCTCCATCTGCATATTCTTTCCATAATAACACATCGATGTTGTCATCGATCACAATCAATAAGTTGATTATTATTATTTTTTGTTATTAGTAACCTAAATATCTTGCAGTCTGTAAATATAATTGTTTAAATTTAAAACTCTAAAAAAAATATTATATTAATCACTAAAATCACTCAATAAATTTACGAACATAAAAGAAATAAGAATTTAATAATGAGAACCATTTCAAATCAAAATACATTAAAAGAATAATAACATATACATAGTTGAGAAGAATAATCCCTTAAAGATCAGGACACAATCAATTAAATCCAAGACACACACGTATGTGATTATTAGTTGAATAATCGAACACGAATCCTTTTTTTTATTTTCAAATAAAAAGGCAATTAAAAAAAGAAACCCTAAAACTATTAGTTAGTTATACATGATAACCCGCGTGCTAAATTAATCATATCAACTTTAACTCGTCTTTATAAAATGAATTTTTTGTCTGAAATAAATAATCCATGGATGAATGATGAAATACATGAACCTCCACGCCCACTATTAAATGGAGATCATTACAAATTATGAATCCGATATGAAATTGTTGACTTTCATGCGATTTTCATCAAGTATCAGTCTAATTATTTCCCATTTTTATAAATTAAATCGATATTCGATCCAGTGATTTTATATTTATTTTGATTTAAATTTCATTGCGTATTTTTAAATAGTTTAGGGTGATTACAAGATGGTATTGATTCAGAATTTTCTTAACACATTAATAACGTAACATATCATGCAAATGCAGCTGCTCAAATCTAAAACCTATAGGAGAAATAACATTCCCTTCTATCACTAATGTCACATGATGAATTCTAAATTTTATTATATCTAAATCTTATCTATATAATTCAAAAAGTTCGTTTCATTTTTTTAAATTTGAATGTAATTATTGTTAGAACCAAATCATAAAAGTATGAAATTAACCAGGATCTAATCATACCAAATCATCAAGAATAAAATAAATACTAGATGCGAAAGCATACCTGAATTAATTGATCTTCCAAGAAAATATGTTTTCTCTTGAGTATAAACTCTCGGGGATAAGAGTAATACAAATTAACATATTTCTTGGGGACCAGTACCTATTTGTATATATTGAATATTAGGTCAATCTATTAAGTATTTATAATTTTATCCCTCGTCAAATTATAAATACAACTTATGGTATTTACAATTTAATACCATGACACTTTAGTACGCATGACACATATAACATAATTGGTCACTTAATTTTGTGTCATACTTAATGATAACATTGTACATTATACATATGTGCTCACAAATATGGACTTTAATACAACAATTATTTTCCATTTAAGAGTATATGAGATTATGAATATTTTTTTAATGGTATGTAATGATTATAATATAGTATTTATTTATATTTTTTTTAATTATTGACAATATACATATATTACTGTCGTAGTTATTCGAACCTGAAATTTCTGAAATAATAACATTCTCTTTCATTATAGAGATCGTTGAAGGGATTTGAGACTACGAATAGTTAAAGTATTGTATATAAAAAGAATTGGGTGATAAGTGGATAAGTGGAGTATTGATAGTGTTGTCCAAGCTTCACGGTAATCATGCTCTTAATCCGTAATTCGGACAACCGGCCTTGTAACTAAGCATTTCTTTTACAACTTTTTGGAACTAATAATAATTAAGAATTTAGTGATAAAAGAAAATATTATTTTTGAGTAAAATATATAAATGGTTCCCCGATTATAGGATATTGCTTTATTAAGTCACTTGATTACTAAAAGTTATAAAATAGTTATTCAACTATAGAATGTTGGTTTATTAAGTCCATCGACTATTAAAAGTTATAAAATGCTCACCTGATTATTCATTATGTTCTAAACTTGTCATTTTCTATTAAAAATTGGCAATTGTCTAAGCTGGACATTAACATGATGATTGAGATATGATAGTCGTTTGAGGATCAAATTTTATGATGTCACTGTCAATATGTTAACGTTCAACTCAGAATACTTGTCACACCCTGAAGTAAGGCCTAAAATTTCCTTAAGTTTTCGTCCGACCTTAATTGGTAATTTTCGACTAATTCTAGACTAAAGTAAACTTTCGATTAATGTTGGTTCCAAATTGATAAACTTTAGGAGCTCGGTGACCTTCGATATAATTTTGCCATTTTCCGTAGTGAGATTTAAATCCCCTAAAGCTAGAACCAACCTATTTTTTAGAAACCTATCTCTTTTCTTTTTTCTCTTTCATTCCCTTTTTTTTCCTCTCTCTTCAAGAATACTTTCACCACCGTTTTGTCAACGATTTGATCTTTATTTTCGACACCACCGACACCATCATGTTCTTGAAGTTGAGAGGAGCCGACTGGTGTCTTTGGTTTTGTCGTCGGCGCCGCCGTGGAGGGAGGCGAAGCGAACGAAGTTTTGGGTGTTTAAAAAATCATCCCTTCACTGTTCACCATCGCAAAATAACATCGGTACATGACTTCCCGAAGCTTAAAAGTCAATTCTTGAAATTTTGATGGCCATTACACGCGCCGTCCCCTGTGTGTGGGCTTCGTCTGTAGCCAAGGGAGTGGTTAAACCGACTAAACTTATTTAAATCGATCTACACCGAGCTGTTTGAGCCGTTGGTCGATCCGTCTGAGCTGTTGACCAAACCGCGTTAACCGTTGACTTTTTCTAAGACCACATATTCTATTATTTTTTGACGTACTGAGTCTAATTTTACAGCCCGTTTCGCCAAATTTCAACCCAGTAAGCTTTTTTCAGTGTTTTATCATCTGATTTGATCCTATTTTCATGTTTAAGCTTTATTTCTAATGCAATTTATTTTTCCTTGTATCTGAGATATTTTGGGATGTTGAGTTCAAGTTCAAGGGAGATCGAATAGAGTTTAATTGATCGACCGATATAGCACAAAAATCGAGGTAATACTTTACTACCCTACGAGTGCTTTATGATACATGTTGGTTATTGTTCAGGGCATGAATAATATGAGTGGATAGGTATTATGGTTGGTTATTCTGAAATTACTTTGATTTTGGTATAATGTTAGTGAACTGTTTAAGACTCGGATGACCCGTATAAGGAACTAAAGGATCGATATAAATTTTAAGTTGAATAAAGTTAGCCACTGAATTATAAATCTTGATTTGTTCCCGTTAAGAATTTATATCGTTAACTTCCGCTTGAGAATTGACGAAAATACCCTTAAAGCTTATAAATAAAGTGAAATCCTTCTATTAACAGAGTTAACCTAAGAATTTCGATTCGATTTAATATGACTTCCGATTTACCTGTTAAACTCATGATCTGACTGTAAAGTTTCTGATAATGACTTTAACCTTGAGAAAATACGATCTAAATTTCTGATCTCTAAGTAATACTTGAAGACTATTCTTACCGAAAGCTTCCTATATGGTTGAATTTATTAAATTGATAGAAATACCCCCGAGCATTAAAATGACTAGAATACTCTCAAGTTTTGGAATGACCTAATTACCCTCATGACTTGGATTAAGTGAATTACTATGGATAGTTTTGAAAATGTCGATAAAGCTTTAAATGTCGTTTTGGCCACAACGATTTTAAAGTTCGAATCGAGTATGTCAGCCATTCCTAT
Organism: Hibiscus syriacus; assembly: GCF_006381635.1. Lineage (NCBI taxonomy): Eukaryota > Viridiplantae > Streptophyta > Magnoliopsida > Malvales > Malvaceae > Hibiscus > Hibiscus syriacus. The sequence continues at coordinate 1,027,258 of NW_024063172.1, read as the reverse complement.
CACGCAGGCAACATGAAAATAAAGTTGAATAAATATGTGTGAATATACATGAATCTCCTTGGAATACGTGCTAGGAAATTTAAGAAGATAAATTGCTCAATTTCAAAGCATAGTTGAAATTAAGAATCATCCATGAAGTGTTCCTGTTGGAGCTCTGGGTAGGTACCACATTGATGAGACCTCCGCAGTTCGATTGAACTTGAGAGTCGATTAAATTGATAGGTATCTCGAATATTGCAAATCTTCATCCATCCTTATTAACTTGTTTTGCCGAGGTTCATTCAAGAATCAAAGTGATTAAAGTGCACCTTCATGCTTGAATTTTGGGACCTTTTTCTGATATATCTAAAAATCATGAATAGTCGGATGTCATAGTTCCTAAATACTCTATTGATGTAACTGAATCCTAATTTTCTGATGTATCAGTCTCGAATGTTTGATTTGATATGTTAGCTATCGAGCTCTTTAATCGAGACCTTACTCGTGGAATATGTCTGAAATATATTTGAATTTTTGTCACCCATTTTCTTATAACTATCCAGTACTCATGAGAAATAAATTACGCCCTCTAGTGTGTTCCACACTCACTTGATATGTTTTCTCTAATTTAGAAACAATACTATTTTTCTCTAATTTTAAATGTATGACTCTGATATCTTAAATAAAACACAATCTCTGATTTCTGATTTTTGTTTTCTGATACAATTATATTTGGATCACGATTTTATGATATTATTGTTTTTTGTTTTGGGTTGTTTATGAGAGGAAGTATCTCAGGCATAGTTTAATCTATGACTACTATGACCTTCTGTAAGTACCTTTGTCTTGTGCACAGGCTGATCTTCTGCAGGCCTTCAGTATGAGGTTATTCTGGGCGTACTGACACGTGTATGGTTCTAGGGAACCTACACATTTCTTGTGTTCAGATGAAGGGTAATAAGATGATTTTTAAATTAAAACTCACCGTCTTTTTAAAAGTCTAACATTTTCCACTGCATTAACGGAACATGTTAGTTTATAAATTCAAACTCCTGAATTTGTTTGATTCTTCCATCTGTAGACTTTTCGACCTTTATCTCATGGATAAATTAAAGAAGTTCGAACTCCTCTCTGGAACTTGTAAATACATTTTTCACTACGAAATTTCATGTATTATTGTTATTTGTCTATTCTTTAGAACCTTTTGGTGGTTCTGTATTATTGAGCTTTTCAAAGCTCATTATGGTTTTTACCCCTTTCAGGTAAAATAAATTATCTTGTATTTTCATCGACATCAATGGAGGTTTTACTGAGTTACTTGTGGAGTACGACGCGTGGAATTATAGGGTATGTAGGTTACAATTTACTTGTATATTACAATATAAAACTTGTTTTTATATAGTGTATTATTGAATTATGTTTTAGATATCTGAATTTGTTTATATATATTGAAAGATTTTACGATTTTAAGGTTTAATTGTTAAAGTTTTAATGTTCGTCCTAGATGTTCAAAGTGGATCACTTCGGTGGCCCTAATGTGACATCTTAGATCAGATCGGGTCACTCCTATCGGTCTGTGGGTGTTACAATTAGTGGTATTAGAGCACTAGGTTAAGTCAAGTCTTTTGATGTAACACCCTCAACCCGTATCCGACCCGGATCCGAGTCCTAGGTGTCACATTGACTTTTCAAAACATTTTCCTTTACAGGTGGATAACAATTCAACTCATTATTCGATAAAATTAATATTTTATCATTAATTGACATAAATGGGTTTTACAAAACATATCAGAGCTTATATTATTCAAATCTTTATACTACATGCCAACTACATTCTAATAAACATAATACATATGTTTAATATGTTTCTGATCCGATATTTGTAAGGAAGATGCTGACCTGTCTTGCTCCTCTTAGCTTCTCTTCTCGTTTCTGTAACCTACGTGTGAAACAATCACACGCTAAGTCTATGACTTAGTGAGGCTTATAAAACATATAATATAAACTAAACTTCTAACAATGCATATGAATAATTAATGCTATTATAACATACATCTTCATGTACACTTCATAAAATGAATACATACATACACAAACCTTATAATCACATATGAGTTTTACTATTTCATATTCTTATAATCATTTACTTTACACTACTTACCTTATACCACATTCTACTATCTTCATTTAAGTCGTTTACTTACCTTATTCTTAATTCTGTAATTTTGACCGCAATCCTACATATCTTATCTCTCATTTCTATATGTTTCTATTTAACATTTCACCCATAAATTCTTGTTACATATTATAATATCCTAATTTCTTATATTCTCTTAATTCATTCCTCACCAAATCTTCATTTAATAAACATACATTTGCATAACTTATTGTCATTTGATTCCTCTGATATTCTCATATGATTTCTTAGATTCTTATACTAAATTTCATATCCCTTACTAATTTAGCAAGGTTAGTTCACAGTTCTATTTTAAACGTATATACCTTCCTACACAACTTATCTAATATCATTTTATACTTATTTATATACCTTTTTCCTCAATTAATATACTATATGCTTTGTCTCAATTCTCATTAATCATATAGTTCACCACTTCATTATCTATGTATATATATGTATATAGCGTTCACTAGATTTCCCATGAAATTACTTCTAACATATCATATAATTATATTATGTTCACTTACATTCCCATATATCATATCAACATATTTAACATAGAACATATCATATATGCAATAAATGAAACTCATACATTCACATCCAAATGTTCAATCACATATGACAATCATGTTAAGTTTCTGTATATTATTTCTTTATTGGACCATGTACATCTTGGAGAACTAAAGATATGTGAGTTCATTGAGATTGTGCATTGATGCTGTCACCACAACTCGAATAAATTCCCACTAGGGGCACTTTATATTTGTCTCGAATGGCCACTATGTCCCGAATGACCACTATGTCCCGAAGGACCACTGATTTGTCCTGAAAAACCACTCCTTAAGAACCATACACATAATACAATGGACCAAATAAGTGTACCGAAGTACCATATATATGTTCCACAGAATTACATATATGTCCCGAAGGACCACGTAGAACCCTCGACTCTTGACATGCCAACTATACCTCTAGCTCTCATGTCACGTAACATGGGCATCATTATTATGTTTGTAACATCCCAAACTACGGGTTAGTGACTATATTGTAAAATTTCAGAATATGGTGATTAAAGTAGAATAATTGAATAGTTTAATGATTTATGTGGAGATATTTCCTAAAAGTTGTTAGTAAATATTAAAGGAGTCAAAGGGCAAATGACCCATATGGAGAATGATTGAAGAGATAAGCTTCCAAGCAATTCTCTTCTTCATCTTATTATCTTCTCCACGTGAAAGCTCAAAGCAAAGGTGAGTTCTCTGATTTCTTGATTGTTTGTTGATTTTAAGCATGGGTTTTGATCCTTAGATGATAACTAAGCTTAAGAAAAGCTTAAGTTATCTTAAAATCAAAAGATAAAGGAGTTATGATATATTAAAGAAAATGGGTTTTTAAGTGAAATTTTGAATAAAAAGGTTTAAATGAATTTGGAGGATAAATTTGACTTGTCATCTATGAGAATAAGAAGTTAGAAGTGTTAGAATTAAGTTTGGATAACATGAAAATTTGGTACGATTATTGATTTCTATATGGAGAATAGAATTTTGAGGTTTAAGATGAAATAAATATATAAATGAGTTTGAGCATGTATATTTGAGTTAAGAATATGAAAGGGAATGAAACTGAAGAATTGAAGTTGAAAGAGTGAATTTTCGTGTAATGAACAATGATTTCTGGGTAGGTACATCGATGCATTAAGGGGTGCATCGATGCATGGATATTTCGAAGCTATTTTGTGTACCGATGCACCCATAGTGCATCGATACACTCCTAAAGGAAAAGCTGAAATTTGGTTTATTAAATTAGCCTGAGTTATTAACATCAACTTATAAGGTTTAGGTTTCTGATAATCGTCTCGGAAATTATGCTTATGTATAAATTGAGCCTAAACAAGTTACGGAACAATCAAAGAGTTAGGATTAAATCAAAGCAAACAAGGCTAAGGTGAGTGCAATTTTAATTGTACTTATGTTATTGAACGAACATTGGCTTGCGATGAGCCAGTGTTGGAGTTACTATGGTAAGAAGTGACTCATAAAATGTTATTTGATTTGTGATTCTTATATGTGCATGAATACATGAAATGAATATAGGTTATTATATATGTTACATGATTATATGCATATGTGATATATGCTATAAAACATTACCAATGTGAAATGAGATAAGCTAAGTGACTATGTGAAAATGTTACATGATATACATGCTTACATGAATATGAAATATGTATTATATGTTATATGATATGAAATAAATGTTTACACATACATATGGTATGTGACAAAAGAAAAGAAATATGTGATTATAAGATCAATGATTACACGTACATGTGATACGTGACAGAAAAGAATGATATGAATAAGTGATGTGAACTGTTATAAATTATAATGCCCATGTTATGTGATATGAGAGCTAGGGGTATAGTTGGCATGCCAAGGGTCGAGGGTTTACCTATGTTCTTCGGGACATATGGACTGTTTACCTAGGTTCTTCGAAATCTATGGACTGGTCCTTCGGTACATTTATACGAGTTGTGGTGATAGCATAATTGTACACAACCTCAATGTACTCACATACCTTAAGTTCTCAAAAGTATACATGGGCTAATACATGGTCTTTAAAGAGAGTAAATAAATCAATTAATTTGATACTATGTATGTTTTATTGTGAAATAGTATATATGTTCCATGGTATGTATAGAAATGTTCGGTATGTATTTATATGATAAAAAGGTATTAAAAGTGTTTGCATTATCATATGTTATCATGTATACTGAATCATATGCGATACGATTGAATTCATAGATTGCATATTTATATTTATGAGAAATGCATTATTATTATGTTTATACCTCGCTAAGTCTATGACTTAGCGTGTAAGTGATTTACACATAGGTACTGAGAAGCAGAAGGATCAAAGCTAAGTTCAAAGTAACAACATATCTCTGCTCAAATATCATATCAGAAGTAAACTACACAGTATGTATTATTATGTGATAAATAGGTTGGCATGTAAACAAAGTCGGTAAATTAAGTATTTATGCTCTGATCGAGTTTGTAATATTTTAAACGTGTTTATGTAAATGTAAATGTATAGTAATGAACTGTTAATTTTTTTTACGAGATTTATGTACATTTTACGAAAATCACTGTAGCAGTGCATCGATGCACAATTGTCATTCGAAGTTTATGTATCGGTGCACTGTAGCAATGCATCGATGCATTGTAGCACTGTTCATACATTATTTTACTGTTCATAAAATGTATATTTTCTTAAATTGGTTATAACGAACATAATTCAACAATATATGATCGTATTTTCTTAATAAAAATTCACATGTTTTGAAATTTTGTAAGAATATGGTTTTAAAAAGTTAATGTGACATCTCGGATTCGTATCCGGGTCGGGTACGGGTTGGGGTGTTACAATGTTTACCATATATTCACATAGCCATATCAGATAAACATATGTTCTTAACATATCACTTATATCATATGGCTTATCTCTTGAAATCTTGCAATCATATCACTTATACTCTCATAAATCATATCCACATGGCTTATTTTATATACATATGTTCACATACTTTAACTTATTTCACCTTCAATATATCCATTCAATTCATTATCACATGATTGATATCTTAATCATATAACAATAACATACATTCACACATATCATACCACATATACAATAATATATCACAATTATGCCCATATCAATAACATGCTTATATGTATGCTATTATAGGAAATAAACTTGTCGCAAGTCTTATTTCCATTCATCATAATATACCAACTAATACACACTCACCTTAGCCTTGCTTGCTTTGACTAGATCCTAACCTTTTGATTGTTCCGGAACAAGATTACGTTCTAAATCTACATAGTAATACATTGATACATATCAGCATACGAATTGATATATTCTAAACTATCACTCATCAGGCTAAAAAGAAAGTTATTTTCATCTTTCAATGAAGGTATGCATCGATGCACTACACCAGGTATCGATGCATCACTTGACGGGTGTATCGATGCACTATCTATGCATCGGTACATAAATCCCATTCGATGTTTGTATTTTAAGGGGGTGCATCGATGCACTCCTTATGCATCGATGCACTAATTGCATTCGATGTTCATTTATTTGAGAGTGCATCGATACACATTGAAGATGCTTCGATGCACACAACCTATAAATTCTATTTTATGCACGAAATTCACTCTCTTTTCATCTCAACTCTTCATCTTTCACCTCCTTTAATATTCCTAACTTCCATACACACACTTAAACTCATTTCTACTCAATAATCACTTCTTTAAACTCAACATCCTATCCTTTATATGACATTCAAGAATTACACTCAATTTCCAACATGTTCTAAATCTAATTCTAACACTTCATATTCCTTAATTTAACCATCGACAAGTCAAATTCATCTTCAAACTCTATTAACTCCTTCTATTTCAAATATTCACTTAAAAACTCATTTTTCTTAATTTCTCATAACTTGTTAATCTTTGAGTTTTAAGCCACCAAAAGCTTTCTTTAATCTTTCTTAACATCCCAAGAATCAAAACAAGCTTTAAAACGAAAGAATTAATCAACTGAAGACCCACTTACCTTATACAAGACTTCACGGTGGAGAGGAGAAAGAAAAAGACTGAAGAAGGCTCTAGAGAAATTATCTCCTTTCCCACGTGCTTATTACCCTTTATAAAGGGAAAATAAAAATCTTCCCTGAAAAATAACCATAATACCCTTATTACTTTCAAACTTTGTTATTAAATCCAACATCAACACTTTTCATTTAAGTCCCCAACTTCCAATCTTTTCTGAAATTAGTCACTAAATTTACCAAAATTCTATTTTGGTCATTGACCCAACTTTTGGGATGTTACATTTGGGTAGATCGATCGATCGATAGTTATGGGATATCTAGTTAGTACATGCCTCTAGATTATAGTCTTACTTCTCGGAGCCAGGACTCTGATGTAAAATCTTTCTTCTGTAATAAGTGCACCTCAATATTCTAACTGTTAAGATTATTATGTGAAAGAAAAAAAGTATATATGAGTCAGTCTTTAAAGGATCATAGTAGTAATGATGCATAGTTAAGAGAGATTCCCGAGAGATGTAACCCCCTTGGCATTATCAATTTGATGTAGGGTTGTAGGGTATTCTTAAAAATTGATCTTTAGTGGTTTAAGTTATAAGAATATGTTGGTTGTTTTGAATTGATGACAAGTATAAGTGTTGTGAACCGCTAAAGGATTTTGAACTATTATGTTGGATTGGAACCTGAACGAAGTACTCGAACTAGTGGAAGGCTATGAGATTCAAGATCTGATTTAGATTTAGAATAAATGTTTGATTTGGTGGATGAGGAAGCGTAATAAATTCTAGCAAGATTTCAAGTTGAATCTGATTTAGTTTTGGAAGGCTCATGGAGCAACTCTAGACAATAATGGTCGTCAAAGCAGGTTATAAAGCAAAGTACCTTGTTTAAAGTTCAAATAAAATGATATCATTATTAAGTTCTATTTTGATAACCCAAATTAGAGAACTTCTGGAGTCAATTGTGAGATTAAAGGAAAAGTGTTTGCGTGTATGGTAAAAGTATAACTGTCAAAGGTGGATTATGGGTTTTCTGAACTATAATAAGATCTGTTGTATAACGATTTAGAATGATTTTGAAAATCTGAGTGTCTTCTGGATATCTTTTAAATTGAAGTCTGCTAGGCTCTACTAGTAGAAGTTTGTTTGAAGTCTAGATGGCGATGAGAGATGATTATGCTAAGTAAACTCATTCTGATGGATAAGGATCAGTAAATTAATCAAGCCTTGTTGAAGGAGCCTAAAGGAGTGGTGAACTCAGTTTCTACATCGTTCTGGTTTAGGTAAATTTCAATGACAAAATTTATTTTAAGAGGGAGAGTTGTCACACCCTAAAGTAAGGACTAAAATTTCCTTAAGTTTCCATATGACCTTAATTGGTATTTTTCAACTAATTCTAGACTAAGGTAAACTTTCGGTTAATGTTGGATCCAAATCGGTAAACTTTAGAAGCTCGGTGACCTTTGGCATGATTTTGCCATTTTTCCTTAATGGGATTCAAATCCCCATAAAGCTAGAACCAACATATTTTTTTAGAAACTCATCTATTTTCTTTCTCTCTCTCTCCTTTCCCTTAGTTTTTCTCTCTCTTCAAGAATGTTTCCACTGTTGTTTCATCGCTGATTTAATCTCTATTTTCGACATCGCCGTCACCATCGTGTTCCTAGAGCTGAGAGGAGTTTACTGATGTCCTCGGTTTTGTCATTGGTGCCGCCATGGAGGGAGGCAAAGGGAAAAAGTTTTGGGTGCTAAAAAAAATCATCCCTCAGCTGTTTACCATCGCAAAGGTAACATCAGTACTTGACTCCCCGAAGCTTAAAGGTCAATTATGAAAATTTTGGTTTAATTGTTAAAGTTTTACTGTTTGTCTCGAATGTTCAAAGTTGGTCTCCCCAATGGCCCTAATGTGACACCTTGGATCGGATCTGATCACCCGTATCGGTCTGTGGGTGTTACATTTACTGTCAAATTTTTAACAGAAAATTATGAGTTTTGAATACAATGAATAGTCAGGTGACCATTTTATAACTTTTAATAGTCGATGGACTCAACAAAACAATACTCTATAGTCCAATAATCATTTTATAACTTTTAATAGTCGATAGACTTAATAAAACAATACTATATAATTGATAGACCATTTGTGTATTTAACCCTATTTTTTAGAAGCTTTTAAGGGTGTTCAAATCATTATTAATAATTACAAAATTTCTAAACAACTTAACTAGAAATTTGGATATATTGGTGGAGTGTTATAGAATATAACAAAAGGTTTTTGAACACAATAAAAAGGTTTAGAACATTATGGAAAGTTTTAGAATATTTTGGAACGTCCTAGATTACTCTAGAAGTTCTAGAACATTGTGAAAGGTTTTAAAACACTAAAGAAGGTTTTAAAACTTCATAGAAGGTAATGGAACTATGAAGAAAATTTTAAAATATTGGCGAGACTTGTGGAAGATTCTAGAAGTTTATAAAAAAATTTCCAGGATTAAATTATATTGGGTTTATATAGAAAATTCTAAATGTAAAATGTAGATAGTAAACTAACTTAACCACTAGGAATGAAATATTTAAATGTCGCACAAATCAGAGAAGAATATATCCGTTACAATACGCCTAGCACTAGATTACGTGCTAATATAGATAATAATCCTTAAATAATGACTATAAAGTTTAGTTAATCTAACCCTATATTGTAAGAAAAGAGTAATTTGTGTATTAGCCCATTAGGTTTATTTATTCAAAACAAGCCTAAACAAGACTGCCTGTCCACCCACCGAAAATGATTAAAAATAGATTAATTTTTTTTCAAGTTTAGAGTGGAAAAATAAGTGTAGGACTAAATTGAAAAATATAATAATTTAGGGATTAAAACTTGCTTTATCCCTGCAAATAATGCAATGCAATCACTACCCACCCACCGAACCTGTGGGTCCCTGCCCATTCATGCACATGGGGCTTTCGTTCTACGCATTTGATTGTCCACCATCTAATCCCCGCCGTTCACTTCATCTTGTGTAATCCATCACCGGCTCATATTTCTCAAAATCTAATGCATAATGATTAAAAATTATTTGAGATGAAATATTTAAAAAAAATTGACCAAACCAAACCGCTAGCACTCGTTTGACCAAACGCTTCAAATTTAAGAAAAAATACTTAAAAAAATTAAAATGTAATTACCACTGAACTTTAAGCGTAGTGTTTATATCACTAAAAATAAATTTTTGTTTTAATTATATTATTTTTTTAAAATTATACTAGTGAATTTTGATTTTTGTTTTAAATGAAAGCATAAGAATAGTTGGATGAGAAAATAATGTAGTTTACCCTAAATTTAGTTAACAAACAAATAAAACGAGGTTTAATATTAAAACAAGTGTTCAAATTATACTGCTTTTCTTAAATAGGTGCCTAAATTATTTTTTGACTCATCCAGATGTTTAGTGTTACAGACGTTACCCATTTAGGGGCTAAATCTACGAGATAATGTGTTGGAATTATTTATTTCACGAGATAACGTTCTCCCAAGATTAATTGCTGAAGTAGGGCGAATTACACAGTGTTGGCCGTAGGTCGCCATGCCTTCCGGGCGACTTACGTCGTGGCAGCTTCCGACGAGAGAATGATCGTGTGCATGGGACATGCACAACCCAACCCATAGGTCGCCATGCACTCCCCAACCTCCTAGGTCGCCATGCACTCCGGGTGACCAAGGAGGTCGCCATGCACGCCCGGTGACCAAGCTTTTAACCCTCTGCACGCCCTGCATATCATAGCTGGGAGATTCCTGCCCGACGACCAAGCTTTAACCCTTTGCTCCCTCATGCATGTGTTGCATCAATAGAGTGGGACGCGCAGAAATATCACATGGCCATGCAAGGAGACAAGGTCGCCGGGCGTGCATGGCGACCTCTTTGGTCGCCCAGAGTGCATGGCGACCTAGGAGGTCGCTGGGAGTGCATGGCGACCTATGGGTTGGGTTGTGCATGGGATGTCTGAAGCTGCCACGTCGTAGGTCGCCCGGAAGGCATGGCGACCTACGGTAGCAATTAATCTTGGGAGAACGTTATCTCGTGAAATAAATAATTTCAACACATTATCTCGTAGATTTAGCCCCCATTTAGGTGTATGGGTTGTCAACGACGTTAATTTCTCCCATTAAGTGATACATGTCATAATATGGTGATTTTGAAGTTTGTTATTTTAAAAAAAATTATGATATTTATAGAAAAATACTAACTTTTCTTATATTATAAAACAACCCCAAAATCTCAAATCCAAACCTTAATCTGCCACCACCGCCCTTTTTGACCACAACCATCGTCACTATTGTAGTCCCTGCCATCGTCCTACTCATACGTTGTCTTAGTTTTCGTCGATTGACCGCTAAAATCGTGTGGGATAATGATTTTCATCCTAGGGTTGCAGGTATAAAACGTTAATTCATTATTGATTGGTCATCGATATGTCACGATTTTATGGGGGTATTGGTCGTTGAGGGAGGGGAGGTGGAGGTTCGTTGACGGCAAAAGACGATGATCGATGTGGATTTAGGGGTTGAAATAAGAGTTTTTAAAGTTTTGTGTTTATTTCAAAATTTGTGTTTTCTTTTTAAAAAAAAATATATTTTTTTAATTTTTTAATTTTAAATAAAAAATTTAAAATTATCAAGTTATGACACGTGTCACTTAATAAAAAAAATTAGCAACATTGACGACCAAATATCTAAATAAATAACATTTATAACGTTATACATCGAGATAAGTAAAAAAATAGATTATACAGCTATTTAAAAAAATTGTATAATTTTGATAAATATTTTGGTATTAAGCCAAAAAAAAATGATAACGTCAAGTCTTTGACTATTTCTCACCCTTCTTTAAACCTCTCCATCTATCTTCCGCTTCTCCAACCCTTTCTTCTCTGAAAATTTTATTTTATTCTCTCACTTTCCCGCTGTCCAAACAATAAAAAAAAATGGGAAGGGACGATTTATACATTACGGTTCCAAGTTTTTTCCGGTGCCCGATATCGTTGGATGTGATGAAATCTCCGGTGAGCTTGTGCACGGGGGTAACATACGACCGAGCCAGCATCCAACGGTGGCTAGATGATGGCAACAACACGTGTCCGGCCACAATGCAAGTTCTCAAAACGAAAGAGCTCGTCCCGAATCGGAATTTACAACGTCTCATCCAAATCTGGTTCGATTCAGTCGCTCGCCACCAACCCTACACCTTCTCGGAACCCAAATCAGTCGTCGTTCCTTCTCAAAATCAGGTCAAACTCTTAGTCAAACATCTTAACAACAATTGGTTTTCATCGTTATCGAAGATCCTTCACTTCGCAAAAGAATCAGAGCAAAACCGTGAATTCCTCGCTAGAATCGACTGGTTTTTCAACAAGGTGATCTATTTCATGAGGAATGAGGAATTCGATTTCAAAATAGTCGAAAAAGTTGTTAAGCTTTTGGATTTGATGTCGAATAACATTTCTGATAAGAAGCCATTGTTGGAAACGAATTGCTTGTCGACGATTCTTCTGGTTTTACAAAGAGGGAATTCAGATTCACAGATTCAAGCGGTTCGATTACTGGAATCCGTAGCGGCCGATGAAGAATCCAAGCTCAAAATGGCTCAAAAAGAGGGATTGATCCCCGAATTGGTGAAATCTTTGATGAAAGAGAACAACCCAAGATTGATCGAAGCTACCTTAGCTTGTTTGATCGCAATCACAATTCCAAAAAGCATAAAAATCAAACTAATCCAACACCGAACAATCCCAGAACTGAAGAACCTTTTATCCCAACCAAACACCACCATTTCGATAACGGAGAAGTCACTGGAGCTACAAGAAGCGTTATCGACGTGCAAAGAAGAGAGAGCGGCGGAGATATGGCGGGACTCGGTGTTATTACAAAGGGTTGTCGAGAAAGTGATGAAAGTGTCGAGCAATGCGACGGAGCACGCGGTGGCGATACTTTGGAGCGGTTGTTATTTGTTCAGAGAGCGGAAGGCGCGAGAAGCGGTGGCTGGCGGCGGCGGCAATGGGATGATGATGACCAAGTTGTTGTTGCTTATCCAGAGCAATTGTTCGCCGGCGGTTAGGCTAATGTCGGCCGATTTACTCAAGCTATTTCGGGTTAGTTCGAAGCTTTGTTTATCGAGTTATGATACCAAGACTACCCATATTATGCCGTTTTGAAGAATTTTCCCGGGAAAATGAAAATCCAGGTTTGTAAATCAAAGCTTCAGTGTGCGCCTGCTGCATATAAAGCTTTGTTGAGTGTGAGAGATTCTAAAGGTTGATCATTTTCAGAATTCTAGTGATCGTGAAAAAGATTTCGAAAAGAGAGTCTAATGATTTAAATTACTCATTCAGAGATATACAAGAAAAATAAAAATAACTTGGAATCAATTGATGCAAAATAATTTTAAAATTCGAAAAGATAAATATATCATGATGTTTACATTTAGCTATGATCGAGCAAGTGATGTCTTCTTCAAACATGCTCGAGAGGAGGCTGAATCGATATTAAATGACTGTGACCGGGTCTGTAATCAGCATAGGCGCAGCCTCCTGAATAGAGATAAGCATAGAGATGATGATGATCGGTTGATGATTCTTCCCCCAAAGGTTGGGAACTTGATGAAAATCTAAGATCAGGATGTACCATCTCTTTGATATTCAACTCCTCAACCCAACTCTTCGACGCTTAAACAGCATACATGAGAACCTAGGAATGACTACCAATTCGCCGCATATATAACTAGAGCTCGGGTCCGGCCACTGTATTAATTGCAAGTAGTTCCTGTTCTTGACGACTGAGATTGAACACCCCTAGAGCACCACAAGCAAAAACTCAATAAAAACACCCGCCTAAATAACAACGGGTAAGTAACAAAGTTAACTGGACCACTTTGTAAGAATTTGTAGGTGTTCCAATCTCTGTCTCCTGGTCGACAAGTGCTGATACCAAACGATATCATTGGGAAGCTCAGACCAATCTATCTGTTCCTCTTCTCTGTTCTGTAAAGCCATACTTTGATCTTCTTTTTGTCCCTCACAGGATACTCTGAAAGAACAATGATATCAAACATATAGATTCCGGTTAGATTGTTGAAAAATCTTGTTGAGATCCCCAAAAACCTCTCTCAATATTTATGAATATAGAAGATGAAGAAAGCAGCCAATAAATATTTATAGAATTACCTGACAATTTCAAAATTATTATTACTGTTTTATTGGAGTGAGAATTTCAAAATGAAAAGGAGTAGAAGAGGAGTCTTGACGGTGGATCGGAGGAAACCTACAAATCAAACATTAAACCTTTTATTTATTATAAAATAGACATGTACTTAGTTGGGTATTTTGTCAATCACATCAATAGAGTTGATTCAAGTGATAATTAATTTGATATCATTCAAAATAGTAAATTTTATTGATGAATTTAATATTTATATTAAATTCGTCTTCTTTTTCTAATATTACAATTTAAAAAATATTTTAAATTTGAATACTAGTAAGATAATTATTCATTATGTTAAATTAAAAGGTATTTGTTACTTATTTAATTTTGAATATTAAAGATTGTTGTATCTTTTTGAATATTTCAAATCAAAATAGTATCTATTTAAGTTTGAATAGTAAAAGGTGATTATATCTTTTGAATATGTCAAATTAAAATATATTATTGTTTGTTTAAATTTGAATATTAAAAGATATCTGGTTGGAGTAAATTTCTCTTAAAAATCCTCTATAAATACTAAGCAAACCTATTAAGGATCAATTTAGTACGTCTTTTGAAAATTGATTTTTAAAAGTATTGTAAAAAATAACTTTTAAAAGTAATGTTTAAATGTGCAGTTTTAAATTGAACCGTTTGAGATTGTGTTAAAAAATGAGTTTGAAAAGATAAAATGTCAACTATAAACATTATATTGTAAATAAAAATTATAGAATTTAAATAATATTTACACTTATTAATATTATGATATAAAGCATATCATTTAAACTATACTAAAAATATAAAATTTGTATTATAGTTTCCAACGTTACACTTTTAGGTACCTAGACCGTAACGGATATTAAATTTCGCCTTAAGTGATACGTGTCGCCTTTATAAAATTTTATATATTTTAAAAATAAATTTTTTAAATTTACACGAACATAACACGTGTCACTTAACAGCAGAATTTAACGTCTGTCACGGCCTAGACACCTAAAAGTCTAACATTGTAAACATTAAACACAAAAAAGTGTAAAACTGAAAACGTTAGACACTTAAATTAATAAAAAAATAAACATTTAAATGAAAAAACGATATGATTTGTACAATTTTTTTTAAAGATCCTCGACGATCATCTTTACCAGATTTTAGAAAGCTGCTTCTCCAAACAACAATTTAGGGAACTAGTTCGAATCTAGAACACGGAAAACCGCGATTCCGTGTAATGAGAATTTCAGTTTTGTTTTTATTTATTTTATTCATTTGATTTTCCCGTAAAAAATACGGATTATTTGTAATAAGAATTTCCAATTTTTTTGGTCGAATAGTATTGCACATAGTTTTAAGTTTGACTATAAATTTACTTATTAATATTTATAATTTTTAATTGAATTTCATCTTATTCTATTTGAAAGTGTTAAATTTATTTATTAATTTTTTGAAAAATGAATAATTTCTTTTTCATATGTATTTTAATTGAGGCGTTACATTTACTCCCACTAAGCATCTTTCAATTTCGGTAGACATGCATGCAGATGGACAATATTTGCTCTTATTCTTCATTTTTTAAAATTAGAAAAAACATTTATAACCTTACTAACGACTGAGTGACATTTTAATATTTCTAGCCTAAAAATAAGCACCAAAACAATGTACAATCATCCACCTACCCTTGAAGTTTTTAAGGAGTTCCCTCGAAAACCAACAGCTCAAAAATAAAAAATAAAAATGCAAAGCTTTATGGTATTTTTTTTTTCTTTGGTTAGGGAAGCTTTATGAGAATTGAACTTGTGGAAACACAAAATTCCATAATAATAACAAAAGGATGGGATTTTTCACCCTCATTGGCTAACACAAATATACCCAAAAGCAAATTTATTACTACAAATAATTGCAGCATAGAATATGCAAACAAAGAAAATAAAAGAAAGCAACCAACCCCCGACAACTGCAGGTATTTAAGTGAGTTTACGCCAAATAAAACCACCTTTAGATGTGGCCGTCAAACACTTGACCCTTGGGAAAACGAATCCCGTCCTCGGCGGTTTCCCCCCAACAAGCGAGTTCTCGTAGATTTCCTTGCATTCTTGCACAACCTGTGTGTTACACATGCCCCAGAAACAACAATATTACATAACTGCAAATACTGACCATAAGAATATGAGTTCAATACAGAGAGATCAGACTGCAATTAAGCCTATGCAAGGTTTTTCTTTTCGTTCACTAGAATCAGTTCTTCACAGTTCAAATTCAAACCTAGTGGCTTTTATTCTTATGCCAGCTCCACAAGTTCATGTAATTGCAGTATGATTCTAAATAATTACTTAATTAAAAAATTAAAGGGTGACATCTACCTCCTTCGCATCTTTGCGTGGGATGCCTTCTCGCATTCCAACGAGCTTCTCGACAACATCAGGCTGAAATTAGAAAGAAAAATTGAGATTTTAACTCAGAAATGCAGTCCTACTATAACCTTAGAATAATACTACAATAGTGAATAGACTTCATCGTATCATAGACTTAATGTTTTACCGGGCAGTCAGGTTGGTGCTCAAGAATATTTGAATAAATTAGCGTGAACGTGTCCAGACTCTCGGCTGAAGCAAGATCTCTCAGATCACTCAGTATCCGGACTCTGCTTTCAACTTTCTGCATGGGTAAGAAAAGCAGGATGAAGAATGAGCTAGCGGAACCATTTCATACAAATTTATTGAACAAGGTAAAAGAAATCATTAAAGAATTCCAGGCAAGCACCTACCTGGACACTAATATACTCCCTGAAGAAGTCCATTAGAACCTCCTCATCTAGTCTCATCCGTTCAATAGTTTCCTCCTTGATGTAATAGTTTTTCTATAATTGCGATCAAAAGGAATAGATGTTACAGAGGATGCAAGCATGCATTTAACACCTAGAAAATGAAAACATGATGGAAATTTATAATCAAATAAATGATAATAGTCAAACCATTGACAAAAGATGATCAACGTAGACAACTGCCGTTTCCTCCAAGCATGCTTCAACAAATCTTCTGAAAGATCGCTCTTCAATATACCTTAGTTGCACAGAATTTAATCAATAAGAAACAATATTTTAACCTTTTGATAAACAAGTTGACAAAAAAATATGTGCATCTGATCATGAAGTCTTGGACAAATCTATGTTATTCAAAAGTGGATAACCAAAACAGTCCCAAATGAAATCAATGAAAAACATCAAATAGATAAAACAAAGAATAGACATAAATACACCAGAAAGCAACTTCAGGGTGAGGAGCATTTAGATTTAACTGGCTCAACAACCAGACCAGCATGTGTACAACAGTTGATATTGAGCTCACTTTGATATATTACGAATAATGATAAATTATAATCTATGTTGCTCTGACAAGTTTTTTTAAGTACTGGGTATGGGATATGACATCTAAATTCAGAAAAATCTAACCATACCCATGACGTTCACATATCCAAGACTCACACCTAAGTCCAGTAACATAGATTAAAATAAATAGTAATGACTCTTTATTGAATATTGAAGCTTCAGTGCATACAGCTGAGTGTGAAGTTCTAGACAATAAATTTAGAAAATAAAACTTTGCTGTCACACAAGATTAATTAAAGATAACTCACATCTTAACATCTGTAAAATAGTCACCAAATGTCGCAACCAGGTACTCAGTAACCTGCCCTTCGCACCACTCTGAAAAATAGCAAGGTAAAAGACCCAAATCAATGCTTTGGTTAAGTAACTTTCTTTCCCTAGTATGTTTGGAACATAATGCAATAAGAAGCATGAACACATCTCATCCTCATTTCAATCCTTTCTAAAATTGGTCATTACATGAATAAGCTTCTATTTTTACCAACAAATGGTTCAGTTTCAATGGCAGACAATCTGAATGCACGTGTACACCGAGAATAAAATACCATTAAATGTCAGGAAACCGGTGATATGGCTGTGTTATCAATAAGTTAGAATAGAGATTAGTATTTAAATTTTATATATATGTTAATATGTGGGTTAGGATCCACTTACACCCAGTGCAACTTAGTACCTTTTTAGGACCACTGGACAAGGTAAATCAAAGGCTGAGATTAACACCTTGTTTTTTTTCCCCATTGAATATCTTCTTATTTCCTACTGAATCTAAGCCTTTGACTTCCCTCATCCAACGGTCCTAAAAGGTGTAAAACTCTTAATTTTACATTGGGTGTAATTGGATCCTGCCCCTATATAAGTCCAAGATCTTTTTGTTTAAAATTAAAATTATTGTCTGGATTAGGAATTAGCCTTCCAAGGTTTAACATACCCGGTATTTGTCCTAAACTCCAAGTGAATTGACCCAGATATAAATCCAGCTTTCTAAAACATTCTCTAAAAATGAATTTAATTTTAAGACATAATCCAGTTCACCCTACAAATTCAGGTATCTAAACTGACCATAATATCATATGCATTTTGGCAATATATTCCAATGAAGTTCAGTTCAAAATTGAAATTCTATAAGTTTTGAACGACACCTGATTTGGGGCATACTATATTCTAAGAGTGTACAACCTAGACTCAATTTTTGCTATACCTAGGACAATGTACAAACAATATACATAACAGTACCAAAGACTCCAGAAAGTATGAGGAAACAGATGAGAGAAAATAGCATGAGAGACTGCCTAACTGTTGGCTTTATATGACATAGAACAGGTTATCAGAAAATAATGCTCAATCCACTATAAGAAAACAAAAGTCTGCTTTCCACATAAATCGATCAATTCTGTTCATCATATGATAAAAGTCAAAGAACCAAATATCATACAATGCATATTGGCAAAAACAAATTCCAGAGAGGGGACTAAAATACATTCTGCTATAACACTTAATTCTCCTCAAATTACCCTTATGTCATAATACCCGAAAGATATGAGCATGGAGATCCAATGGTACAAATATAAAGAAATACTTGCATAGTGTTGCAGGAACTTATGTTAGACACATGCCCATATCCAACACTCACCCTAAGCCTGATTAAAATGATTAAAAGTTCACAACTGTTCCTCTAATGAAAGTGCCCATTTGCAGAACCATGATTATACATTCTTAAATTGCACCAAGTAAATGAAGCAATAACAGAAATTTGAACCACATAAGAGAGTAATAGTTCGAAAGGGAGTTCAACATATAGTATCAACAGAATCAACTTTGAAAAAGCCAACTACAAGGATAAAAAATCACTACCTGTGTGATAAAGTTTTACAAGCAACTCTTGCACTCCAGGATCCTCAAAGATTACATTAACGGTTTGATGTACAGCTTCCTATTAACAATACAGACAGTGTGTGACTCTTTTTGGATACCAGAACAGTATTAGAATAAAGCCAATTGAGATTGTACAGTATGTAATATCAAGGAAAATTCAGCCTTGATGCAATTAACAAGGGGAAAAGGATTTCAATTAATGAATTCCAGCCCTGATCGGTTATTTGTTGCAAGTAGACCAGTCCATGGGTAAAAGAAATTTTTATTTTCTTTGGACCATGCCCTTCTTGGCCTGGCCTGAAGCCTAAATTTACTATTCATTTTGCATTAAAAATTTATTTTTAAAATTAAATTTAAATAATAAGAATTCGTAATTAATAAACAGTAATTTGGGCCAGGCCCAATTCAAATTTACATTCTCCTAGCATTATCCGGCCCTTGGACAGGTCTAGTTGAAACTTGAAAGGCAATGGATCTGAAGCACACAAAGCATCAATCCCAAAATACCTCAAGAAGTTCAAATAAATCAATACTGAATTTCACTTAAAATCCAAAGTGAAGGAAATGGGAAAAGGGTGGTTTAATTGTGGGGAGTGGGGGATAAATCATCCAAATTTCAGCATACCTTCGCGACTTCCAAGAAACCTTTGCATGCGTCTTCAAAATTTACCTGTACAGTAAGCAAGGATATTGGATTTCTAAACAGCACAATGATGGTAGAAACATATTCATAGATCATGTCAGAAGGTTTCTACACACACCACACAAGCAGTAAGCAGGGTATAGGATTGCAAACAATGAAAAGTAGATAAAAACATAGGGCTATAATTTATTCATATAAGAGCTCAACAATACAAGAAAATGGGCTAATATGATAGCATTAATCATGTTATATCTCCTATTATACAATGCATGTCAAAATTGATACTAAGGATGTCCAAATATGGTGTCCCACCAAGGTTAATCATTCAAGTAGTAAGTAGAGATGAGAGGAAAATGGGAGCATGAAGAAACTTTTATTTCAACAGACTAAGAAGAAAGAAAAAAACATGAGCAAATCTCAGACACAAACTGAAGTATTACTGTAGACAATCTATGTACAACGAACGTTCTAAGAAAGCAACAATTAGGTGAGTCGATAAATTTTGACCAAAGTATCTATTCCAGAATTTGCAATTGCGATCAAAATAATTGCAAGAAAGGAAACTGAAACCTGGTCGGCGTAGTTTTGTGTAAGAGCCTCTATGATGCTGTTACTTAACTCCAGAGCAAGGTCATAACAGCACAAATTGTTGTTAATCTGGGAAGGGTATGGTAGAAAACAACCAATTATACAGAGGAAAACTGAGACAGACAAATTAAGCACCCAGAATATTTACAAACCATTGCGCAGAGAGATTCTAGACCAATATCAGAAGCAGGTTCTTCGAGTCTCTTCTTTTCAGCCACTTGAAAATCAAACATCACCTGAAATCATATAATGGTGGTCCAATTTAATAAAGCAATACGACTTCCGTAGGTATAATTTGAAAACCTAAAATAAAAATGTGGCAAGGAAATACAATGATGAAGATGGACCGAGTGATGAGAACAGCAAAAGGAAACTAACTAAACCAAAGCCAAACCTCACCAGTAAACCTTGAAAAAGCTAAAACTAGGGGGGGAATACAATATGCTCCCATCTAACTCAATTAAGATTAGAGACATTCTAGTAATGTTGAAATATAGTCAAAGCTGTACTAGAATAGGGATACAACCATGGAAAAGAAAAAAAACAGAACACTATTGATTTCATATGATTTAAATTTGAAAATAACTCTTGAGAAATGTTCCAAAACATTTAGCTATATCTCAGCCAATGGTCCCCAAGTCACGAAGCAAGGCATTATCTTTGTCAGATTCTACTAACTTGCCTGAATTATTGCCAAAGCAATCCTGTAAAGCATGGCATCAGTGCTATTATCCCTCACAATCTGTACTTGCTCACCAAGGATCCTGAATAAATCAACTGCAGCTGGAGTATATAGTTTTCCCTCTTCTTTCTTCTTTGGTGGTTGGACCTTGTCAGCCTCCAAGATGTTTAAATACCATTTCTAGAAAAATGAATAATGAAATAATTAACAGAAGATCTATGCCATACTTTTCTTTTCCATATAGTAACCAACAGTTAAATAGGATTGCATATCGTTACCCTTGTTGTGGCTTGCATTCTCTCAACATACGCATTCATGAGAGGATCCATGGATCCACTCTCGGAACAGACTTGAGCAAGAGTCTCATCAACACCAAGCCCAATTAAACTTTCTTGGTATTCAACTACCCACCCAGTTACCTACGCCCAAGCATTAAGACACATAAACTACTAAACTTACATCAGTAAAAAACAGGATATAAAAATACAACACTGATACGAAGTTGGGTAAAAGGTTGTGCTGTAAGAAAACAAAATTAAAATATAAAAAATAAATGAAACTCAGACATTAAAATGAAAGTGATGAACTGACTTCGAGGTTAAAGATTTATTTATCTCTATCTTGAAATACTTGAAGATATATTTTTTCTCATGGCTGCTCCAATGTTAGTTCTCTGTCTTATGGTCAACTACACCAATGAATAATTCAGGAGATATTTGTGGTAAAAATAATTGGTTTCACAAAACTTAGCCCAGTAACTAACTCTGGTCATAGGAGATAAACACTTAAGTGTTAAGATGTACATGCTTCTATATTCAATTTGTCTTTTATTATAGATGTTCTTTACATCATGTTCAGGGTTAGAATCATCAGTAATTATAAAACAAAGATCATGTGCACGCAGCATGTGCCAAGATTCTCAATGAACAAAATTACAAAATGGAAGTATTTTGAGATATCATATTTGAAAACCATGAAAAATAATGGAAAGTACCTTTAATATCTCAATGTTTGTCAGTTCATTCGCTCTGTCACTAAGCAATCTAAGCATTTGAATAAACCTCTCTGTATACAGATTTACCATTAGCTGGAATATTTCGTATCTGCCAGAAAGGAAGACAGCATCAGACAGGAATAAAACAATTCTTGGATGATCTCCAAGTTCAAAACACACATCCATATTAGTCCCACACACCAAAATCAAGCCACATATAACCACAAGCATTAAAGCTATAGCAGCGGCAGGAACAAACTCTCTGGGCAACCTTTTAAAACAGCTGGAATTATGATTATGTCACTGGCTGTTGGTTAACAGGAAAGGACACATGAAAGCGACTACAGCAATCTGAAAGAAACTTGACTAGTATAAAGACGGGGGAGAGTTATCCCACTGAGAAGTCCAATCATTGAAAAATGCATACTTGAACTATAATTTGTAATAGTAAGAATATATTTGATAGGATCCTTGATGTTAAGGATTTACTATTTTAAATAATTGATACCCTAATCTTAAGAATTTATATTAGAGTAGACTATTTAATTTCCTTGCATGTTTCTATTTCCTTGTTTGAGAAGCCTAGTTCTTGGTCAGCAAGGATTATAAACCCAATAAATATATAATGCCCTAAGGCTATTTTTCTCAAGCAATAAAATATAACAAAAAGCCTGTTGGCAACTGTTTGGATGTTGATCCCCTCAAAGTGATCAAATTTTACTCTTGTTAATTTTTCAAATTTCCTTTGATAGAACCCTAGGTTCTTATCAATATTAGTCTTGTATTCATCTCTGCTGCAGAAATTTTATTTGAATATTAACTGCCTATACAATCCTGGGAACAAAATGACAGCTTAAGCAAGCATGAATGTGCTGTGACTAATAATATAGTATAACAAGTACGCCAAAAAACCCAACAATAAATCACAAGCTTTCTCAGATTGAAAAGTGAAGCAGAAAAGGAAAGGAATTAAAATTAATCAAAAGAAACAGTGGAAGTTCATAAAAGTCTCTAATGGTAAAAATTGTTTAGCTTGGCAAAATTCATATACACCCGCATGCATGCAGGTATGAGTATCAAGTAATACAAGGTACATATGCCGGTGGACTTGCACTTTAACTGATATAAACGCAGGCACATATTCATATAATTGCACTTCAGCATTTCTTATAATTATCTCTTCAAATGATTTCAACCAGATGTCTATATAGCAGCCATGGAATAAGTGCAAATGAGGCACTACACATATGCTTAAAATTTGAATTTCCCTTATCGTGTAGAATTTTGTAGTGTAATTTTAAAACAGACTAAAATAACACCTTATCCAAGCGGCAACAATCCCATTAGCTAAAATATACAGAACAAGAAGATAGTGACCCATATCAAGTTCCAAAAGTCAACAAATAGAATATTCAAAAATCAAAATCAAACTTCAACATGCTTATACCTTGTTCATATGTCTTTGGTGGGAAACCTACTGATTTAATTCTTTCCATGCTTTGACACAAGTTCAACAGGGTCATAATGTAATCTAAAGCTAGCTGTCCCTTTAATGGTAAATCCACTCAATTACTACTATTTACCAGCTCTTTGTATGTAAAATTAATCTGCTTAGTATGCTTCTTTCAAAATTATGGGTTAAGATTTAATCGAAATAATTTATAACAGATAGTCACAAGTTTAAAACCATGTCTAACCTGTGGCTATATTGAGAATTTCACCAATTTCCTGTTTATCTTGTGCAAGAGTTGCCAACTTGTAAAAGAAAAGAGAAATAATGACGCCAGAATTTTAATAGAATAACTAGGCCTAGGAAGATGGAACTTCAACCCTCCATTATGCATTTGCTTGAACGAATAGTTTCTTTGTTACTAATCAATTATTGAGAATTTGAACTTAGACAATCCTAAATGTTCCATGCTAAATACCTGTGGATTTACCAGGCCTCAGTCGAGGGAAGTTTTTAAATAATAAAAAGCAGGCCATTTTATCGTCAAATCCATGAAAACCCTTTACATTTCAAGATAAGGGGAAGATAGTAAAGCAAATTCAAGGTATCAAGATCAAATTATCCTATCAAGGGCATAATGCAATTGTAAAAGGCAAAGGACATCAAAGAAAAATCTCATAAGAAATGTAAACCAAATGAACACAGAAAAAGAAAACAGGTCTGTAGCAAGGCAAACCTTGGAGGAAAACACGGAGCTACATAATCATAAATGTCTCCAAGTTCTTCTCCAATCTATTATCAAAAAGACAATCAAATGCATCAAACGTGAAGGAAATTTATAGATAAAGAAGTGGTCAGAACTAAAAAAGCAGTAACAAACATTACATGCAGTAACAAACGTTACAGTCAGAACAGTGTACTACAAGGAACAGTTAAGGAACCCATGTTAAATTACCATAAATGGACCATTTGAAGTACTCGAGTAAGAATCAGAAACACAAAATTCTAAAGAAATATAGTGACCAGTTTAGCATACCGTTGAACTTCCTCCAAAGCTGCTTTTAGGTCTTCAAAGACAAGCTGAAATAGAAAATACCATTAGCATCATATAAAACTAAACAAGGATTAAATATATTCTCATGTACTAGGTTGATTATTATGAAAAGTACCTCTGTCAAAAGTTTGTTGAACCGCTCTTCAACTGTTTTCCTTATTTGATCATAGCATTTATCCTTGTAGCCTTTCCCCTGAACTTTCGCTTTTCGCAATGCTAAACTTTTAGAAGAAGCTAAAGCCTTGGTAAATTTTCTACATTGTCATAGAAGATAACTTTAGCATATATGGATTAATTGATCATTCATCATTCATGAGCAGTAAACAATCACACCAGATACATACTTGCCAGTTCTACGAGGGTTTGCAATAGCTGCCATCGCATCATCACCTTCAGCCTCTGCTGCCTCCTCAGCAAGTTGTTGATCAAGAATTTCTTGCATTTCAACAACTCTAAAAGGGAAGTCAAAGAAACTCATTAGACAGAAGACATCAAAAATTAAGTACAACTACTCTTTATCATATCAACCTAACCCCAAAAACAACCAAGTATCATTACCAGCACACCTCAATATAAGAAATGCATAGATTTTAAAAGTCATCCTGGGACCTTGAAAATACAAGGGATACAAAACAGAAGTGATTTAGAAGCTTATTAAAAGCATACCTCAAAGCACGAACCAAGGTTTGTGGACTGCAAAATAGGAAAAAGATTATAAAAGTAATAATAAAAAACATTAAAAAAACTAATAGGTAGCCTATTTAAGGTTTAATATGCTATGAAATGTAAAAGCAACTCAGAAAAAATAGCACAGGTGATAATTACTTTGAAGCAATCAACCCAGGAAGATGAATAAATGCTCTGAATCCAGAGGAGAAACAAAGTGGTAAAATGAAATGTATGACAAAGAAGTAAAGAAATTCATTATTTGCTCCTCAAACATGCTGCGATATAGGTAAAACAACTCCATCCAAAGTAATGAGGCTACTTTCCCTCCACCAGTTTTGCTAAATCTGTAAATCCAAATCAATTATCCAAACCCCCAAACCACCAATTTCCAAATTATACACAAGAATAGCTTAGTAGATTATGAGGTGCAATGTAAGAAGAAATAGTAAATGCTAAAATAGTTGAAAGTTGCAATTTTGGAAATTCAAGGTTGATTTTGGATGGCTAAAGATTTGATCTCAAAAGAAAGGGCATCTTTTGCAAGACACCTTTCATCAGCTAGAAGCTTACTAAGCCAAGAAACATTTAGAGGGAAGAAGTTCCTTCTTTTGATCTGACTATGATTTTTTCAACACCATTTCCCCCATCATTCGTACTGCTTGAGGCATAGCTGCTAGTAGATGTGCCTCAGTCCATAGCACTTGGAATCGTCCCCATTTTTCTTTATTCCCCCCACTTTATCCAATCAATTGTTGGTTCTCATACAAAATTAAGGGTCTCAAGAATTAAGACCTTCATTCCTCCCATCAATTACCTTGGAATGATTTATTCCACGGCTAATACTTAAATCCAAATTAGCATCTCTGACTCATGTGCCACAAAAAGTACCAATAGGTGGTCATCAGATAAACTGAGCTCTGTTTTTACGCCAAATTCAAGTGAGGTCCCTCAATCATTTGCTAATTAATTTTGATTTATATGCTTAACATTGTATATAAGCACACAGTAAGTTCTTATGTTAAGCCCATGCGTTGTTCTTGCGCAGACCAATTTGTCTCGTGTGAAATAACAAGCCTAAACAAGAAATGGAAGTTATTAAAGGCGTTATACCACAGATTTAATTTTTGCGTGCTAGGGCCCACTTAGGGTTAGTGGAGGAAAAAGATGATACTGTCATGAAAATAAGCAGCTAAGATTGGGACAGGAATCGTGAAAATGCTATTTAAAGAAATTTTGAATATGCTTTCATATCAGTGCGCATAGATTGCAGGTAACAAGAATCCACTATCATGGGAATCTTAATGTAGTGTGATGGCAACAACAAATTATGCAGGGACAATATTCAAATAAATTCAAACAAGTTGGTTTCTTCCTCAGTTTCCTATAAGCATACCTTTCTTTCGAAAGTTTGTAGAAATTCGCAATATGACCCCATAACGCTTTCTCAAATGTCTCCCAGGTTCGATCAACATCTTCAAAATATTCTCTGGGAGACAGAGCCAATGTTAAAATTACATTAAAAATAAGTCAATAAATCTTAAAACTATAAAATGAAGCAGGAAAAACATTACAAACATGAGTAAAACTACAACTTTTTATCATAATATATGATTATAATCATTATATTCCTATGTTACATTATTCAAGTCCATTCTTGCATCAAACAGAAAACATTAAAAACATGAGACTCAAACAACCATTTGTTATAATACGCGACTACCATCATTGCGTAAGACTTCCTATATTACATTGTTCAAGCGCATTTTTGCATCATACAGGACCAAGTTACACAATTTGATCCCATTGAGAAAAAATACGGGCTGAACAGCCTTCACTCTGCAGGTGAACCTGAGGACTTGCTAAAATTAAAAGGAATAAGAATGTTTCTGATGCACACCGCCAAATATCCAAGCTGGCTGGTGCGATATTATCTTATCACTTTAAAAAAAAGCTACTATAATAAGATATAATCTCATGTCCATGCCAAAATATTCCATGAATTTTACAAGTCAGAGATGATTTTGCTCTTACCTCTTCTATTTGCCTTTCACTTTTAAAAGAAAAATGAAAAAAAATATCTGTTTGGGTACAAAGAAGATACTTTTCATAACAATTAAACATTAATCTCTGTGTACAGAGCAAATTATATTTGAACTTGTTTCACATTTTAAAGTTTAACCAAATATCCATACTATAAATATAGAACCTATTTAAGATTTTTCTTTCCCTAAAACCTGAATTGTTATTAGAAAAATAGATGAACACTATAGCTGCTTTTTTCTTTCTAAATATTATGTATATTATTTTCATTTTAATAATTATTTAATCAATTTGATAGACATGATTTAAAAGTTTAATGAAAATAAATATTCAATTAATTAAATTTAATAAATCTGATAAAAAAAATTCAATTAATAATAAGCTGATTATTCAGAAAAAATCCTAAAATATATCAATTTAAAGACTCTTAGTAAATTAAATTGATTTGTTCAAGTCATATTTTACAAATAAATGAAAATGTTACAATGTTAAAAATGACACTTTTTTTAGTATTTTCCAACATGAATATGAAAACACAACATTCAACCAAAACAGTAAGCAAACAATTTATAATCTTTTTTAAAGAAAAAGGAGAACACAAGCAATGGCAGATAAATTTTTTTCTAGTTTACAATTACGTTCAACTATATTCAGCAACCATCTAAAAAGAAATTAATGTCTACTATATGGGCAAATATGTCCACATCAATTTTCCAACAATCATGTTGGCATTGCTATAAGTATCATATATTTTACACACAAAAATTGAAGAAGATACACACCTTAACCTGCCAACCTCTTCTTTATGAGATGCCACAGCTGCTAAAGCAAACCGCCGCTTCCCATCAAGTGCAGTTAACCTCTGAGAAATAGAGGGTGGATAGGAAAAAACAGAGCATTGATACACAATTTCTCAACACTAAAATTAATTGCCCGCCCCCACCCCCACCCCCTAATTACTGCAACTATAAAAGAAAAGGTTATACCTCATATGTATTGACAAGTTCTTTATCATCACTCAACGAATTTCGGGCCTCAGAAGCTTCAACTGAAATGGACATCATACCCTCAACATCCTACGATAGATCAAGATGTTAAAGATACTGTCACGGGCTTATGGCATAAGAAAAGGGTAAATACATCGAAAATCACAAAAGCCTCGTAACCACATGTTTGTATTTGACAAAAGTAAGTTTCCACATAAAACTTATAACTAAAGGCTTGCCCATCCAACAATATAACCACCCTTCTTTCCAAGATTTAGTCCAAGGAATTTGTTTAATACTATCAACAGAAACAACATTGATCATGGTTTTTGATTAATAGCAAACTGGAAAACTCACCTTGAGTGTTGTATTTAAGTTGTTCCTGACATTGCTGAGAAGCTTATCTGATCATGGTTTTCAATTAAGTTTGGCACTCTTGGCATAATCTGATAGACAAGGTAAACCATAACTTCGAGTTTTCCAAGAGAAATCACTAGAATAAACATCAATATCATCTAAAAATGTAATTCTAACAAACATACTTTTCGATAGAAATAAAGTTTCCACGCAGATGGGTTATTATTTTCTGAGATGATGTAAGCGATCTCAGCCCAGCTTGGGCCTGCTCAACCTGCAGAGCATTGTATTTTTCCATGCAAAAACCATTAAAAAGTAAAATCTAGGGGATTCCTTAGCTCCATATATTTAATCAAGTAATATTTGATCTTGCTTTTGCTACTTGTTATTTTGCTTTCAAATAATATATCAAAAGATCCATAGCTTTTATATATCATATGGGATCACATACCAGTTCTTTGCTCAGCGAAAATCAAGTAGTTAATGCAATAATAAGCAAACGAAACATATGATCAGTATAAAAAATTATAAAAATCATAACTTAGATACCTGCTCTGCAACCATTGTACTAAGTTGTGCGTCATTTGCCTGACAATTAAGAGAGAGAAATAAGAGGCAAAAAGAGAAAAAGTTGTCCAATTCGATTTCAACGCAAATGAAAGACTCAATTATCGAAAATTCCAAAAAAAAAAAAAGAAAGAGCGAGTGGATTACCTGTTGACGAGTGATGTAATCAGCTTTGATGGAGGAAATAGATTGTAAAAGCTCGGGAAGAGGGAGTATCTTGGCCACCTCACGAACCGCCGCTTCCTTGGCTTCGACGCCCAGATCCTCGACCATCATCTTTACCGGATTTCAGAAAGCTTCTTCTCCAAACAACAATTTGGGGGAACTGATGCGAATCTAGAATACGGAAAACTGTGTTTCCGTGTAATGCGAATTTTCAGTTTATTTTTTAATTTGTTTTATACATTTGATTGTTTTGCCATAATATAGATAGATCTCCCGCAGAAAATATGGATTTTACTTTTCGTTGCTTCCATATCCGCCCCAGACCCAGACCCAGACCCAGACCCAGACCCGAACTCATTCCGGTCTTTTTAGTAGTATTAGGGTCTAATTTTAAATAATCACATAGTTTTAATTTGAGTAAACTACACAAGTGACCCTTTAACTATTTCCAAAATTTCATTTTGACCACTAACATTTCAGTTTAAGGTCCGTTTGTTTTATTATAATTGGTTTTTTGGAAAATGAATTATATTTTTTGTAAACTAAATTCTGAAAAATATTTTATGATGTTTGGATAATATTGTATAATTCATTTTTCGTTAGTTTGATAATTTTTATTAAAAATATTTTTGTAATTTATTTTTTCTTGAAATTAACCCATATTAGAATTGTTTCCTAAAGAATTATGTTATCAGACAATAACCCAAAAACCATTTGTATTTATGGATTTTTTTTACATCACTAGATATTAAGAAACAATTCAGAAACTCCGAACTTTATGAAAATAAAAATAAACTCATAAACAATCCTTACCTAAATCATGTCTGAAACAAGTTGTTCTTACTTGTGGGTTAGCATGATCATGAGAATTTTAAAAAAAAAATAATAAGATAAAGAGTTAAAGGATTTGGAGAAATAGAAAGAACCTGTGAGAAGCTTTAGGGAGACGTGATTGGAATAAAACCACTGAGGGGAAGAAAGCCGCTGAGAAGAGCTGATGAATGGTTCACAATGGTGATCTGTGTAGGTTTAGTCGTCTAGGATAAAGAATTTAGAGAAGTATAAATAACTTGTGAGAGACTTAGAAAATGACTTACGGAGAAATTTTCGGTAAGTTTTTTTTGCGTTTCATTTCTTTTTTTCTTTGACCGTAATCTTTTTCCTTTGATCGGAATTCATTCTCCCCAACCAACCATTAGAAATGGGGAAAGTATTTCCCGGAAAATGAAATACCTCAAACAAACAAAACTTTAATTGGAGCTTAAATTTATTTTAATTGACTTAAATTATTATGAAATTGGAAAAATGTATAAATATTAAGGACCAAATATGTAATTATATCAAGTTTTTTAACTGCCAATTCACCTCATCCATTAAAAGTTAACGACAGATGGCTTTATTGAAACACTTAAATAGTTGAGTCGTCTGATTAATTAAATTGAAACATTAATGGTCAAAAGGAATTTTGACAATAGCTAAGTGGTCACCCGTGTAGTTTATCCTTTTAATTTTGACAATAAATTTAGTTATGGCATAATGCCAAAAATAGCTCCAACAATTTACTATAATGGTCATTTTAATCCCTATTATTTTTCTTGAACATTTTGACCCAACGTTTCACTTTGAGACAGAAAATCGTCTCTACAAATGGAGATCATAAGTTAAACACAATTAACACTCTAAATTATGACCATTTTTAACTTAAAATGAAACATTTATGGTTAAAATGCTCTAGAAAAAAAAAGGTCAGAGTAATTATTCTATCAACTGTTAACGGTCTTTTTACCCTAAAATAAAACATTAATGATCAAAATGCTCCAAAAATAGAATATGGGGCAAAATGATTGTTTTGGTAAGTGTTAGGGGCCAATTTTGGTATTATACCTTTAGTTATTAATATTTATAAAGTTAATTTCATCATATGTCCTCAAATTATGATTCTCATTTTAAATTAATCCCTAAACTTTTAAATACTCCAATTTCATCCCTAACCCGCGACTATAATTCTAAATTAATCCTCTAACTTTTAAACATTTCAATCTCATCCCTAAATTATGACATTATTCTAAAATAGTCCCCAAACTTTTTTCAACATTCCAATTTCATCTCAAACTACGTATATATTAATCACATCTCTTGTTCATAAAATCATTAGGATGAGTTATATTATTATATGTTTGAAAAAAAACTAAATTTAGGTTAAATTATGGTTGAGGCTAATTATCTATTTGGATGGATTTGATATTAAATTGGAAAATTCAAAAGTTTAGGGACCAAATTAGAAAGAGAGTTTATTAGCTCATTAGGGTTGTTCAAATTTTTTTTGAGATCAACTATATTTACTACAGTGAGGGGCGAACTCGTCATATAGATGTGATGAGTTTTAATTTTTTTTATTCAAACTTATTATGTGATCATGACGAATTCCAAAATTATATTATTTTATTAAAATCTGTCATATCCGTATAATAAATTTTAATAAAAATATATATTATATTAAAACCCGTCATACTCATATAACTAGTTTCAAGACACTACAATAAATTACTAATTAAAACTTTAATCACTCTAAAAGCCTAAATAATTATTGCAGCCGCATGGCTGCTTTTGAGGTGAGACTTATACTTTTAATTTGGCTTAAACTAAAAAAAAAAAAAACTGTGATATTTTCTTGTTTTAGGTGCTTAAACTATTCTTTAGTTAAATTATGTATTTAAACTATTCTTTAGTTAAATTAGATACTTAAATCATTATATGTTACACTTTACGTATCTTACTTTTTTTAATCAAATTAAGTCTCTAAATTGTAACTTTTTTATTTTAAGCTCTTAATATTTTTTGGTAAAAACGAATATATAATTTTGTATGACATATCAACATCTTTTTGGTAAAAAATAAATTCCCATCTAAAAATATATTAGGACTAGAAATGATTGAATGTAATAGTTGAAGTACCTAATTTGGCAAAAATAGTTTAAATACTTAAAACAAAAAGAAATATAATTTAGATATTTATTCTTATTTTGAGCCTTTTAAATTTTAATTGATCCCATATTTTTTCGGTTGGCATTATTTTATTACATGCTAGTATGGTAGTTGATTTTTTTTTTGGTAAAGTGACTAGAAGATATTGTTTTATTGAGTCATCTAAATATTAAAATTATAAAATGTTCTATTGACTATAGGACATTATTTTGTTGAGTCACACGATTATTACCAATTACAAAATGGTCACTCAACTATTTATATGTTCTAAATTTGTCATTTTTCGTTAAAAATATTAATAGTTGTTTGAGTTGAATGCTAATATGCTAACTGAGATATGAAAATATATATCATAATCTCAAACAACTATACAACTCAAACAATCATGAGATCAAATTTTATTATATTCAGTCAGCAAATTAACGTTTAGCTCAGACAATTATAATTTTTTTAACAGAAAAAGATAAATTTAAAATTTATAAATAATTGAATGGTCATTTTATAACATTTAGTAATCGAAAGAATCAATAAAATAATAATCTATAATTATTTTATAATTTTTAATAATGAATAAACTTAATAAAATGATATCCTATGATCAGGTATATTGATTTGTGTGCTTTACAATTTATTTTTAAACACTAAAGCCTAGAAGTTAACGACCACCGACTCTTTTGTACTGTGTCAAAAACTAATAATTTAACACGGAAGGAACACATGAATTCATTAATATTATACATATATGGTTTAATATAAAAATAAATATATAAATTAAGGTTAAAATCTACTTATACAATATAATTTATTTTAGTTTTATATAGATATAGTATCATCAGATAAATAAAAATAGATGATTCATATTGATTTTTTATTTTTTTCCAAGTGGAATATTTTTCAAATATCATACTGTTAATCTGAGTCATATATTTTCATTCATCAAATGGTTTTGAATCTGTATAAAACTGAAAATTTTACATTGTATAATCGGATCTCACCCCTATACTATTGAAATTTTCTTTATCGGTCTAAAGAGTTTTTTTTGTTTGTTAAAATATATATTTAATGTTTTTTGGGTAAAACTTTCGAGATAATATTTTCGAACAAATTAATTCACGAGATAATGCACTCCACAAATTAATTGTTCAAATAGGGTGAAATCTACAGTGTTGGCCGTAGGTCGCCATACCATCCGGACAACCTACTAGGTCACCATGTCTTCCCGGCGAGCTATGAGAGAGATTGCATGTGTCATGCATGTTCCAACATGCTGGGCATCCGAGGCCATCCGAGCGAGCTATGTGAGAGCATCCGAGGCCATCCGATCTAGGCCATCCGACCGAGGCCATCCGAGCGAGCTATGCGAGGGCAAGAGGAATCACGCGAGGAGTAGGAGGGAGTGCATGGCGACCTACAAGGTCGCCCAGAGGGCATGGCGACCTACAAGGTCGCCCAGAGGGCATGGCGACCTACAAGGTCGCCCAGAGGGCATGGCGACCTATGCTTGGGGACGTGCATGGCTGGCCACGTAGTAGGTCGTCCGGAATGTATGACGACTTAAACAATTTTTTAAGGATAAACATCTAAAAATATAACGAATACAAATAAAATTATTAATGAATATTTTTTAAACATTAAAAAGTTAATTTTAAATATAATTTAATAATTTTTTTGTATATTAATCCTACGTATTGCACTATTGAGTTCATTAATATCAACTGATTCTTTGCGATTGGCAATCCCCACTCAGTAATAATGGAAATCATTATTTTAATAAATTATTAAATTATTCCATATATTAAATGCTGCATGCAGTATCGTTATTGGCAAAACCCAATTTTTTTTATATATAAACTGTACAGATTCATAATTGTTTGACTTGAAAGTTGAATCTGTTTACCTGAGTTTGCCCCAACAATCTCCACTAACCCCATTTTTTCATGCAAAAAATGGGATCGCTGAGGGATGCCGGCGTTGTTTACAAGCCCGTTGAGCAGATGATTTTGGTCCTTGCAGCAACGAGTCGTGTTTAGAGTCGATAAAGGTTTTCTTTTCAATCAAACCCTTTTCTGTGCACTAATTTATCATCGTTAGTCTTCTCTCTGCTAATGATCTCTTGTTTCGCATCGAAATTCATGCTTGGATTTTCTTTTATTTCAGTGATCAGTACTCTTCCTTGAACAGATTCTCAAATTTTGCTGAAAATGAGAAAGTTGCTTCATTTTAGTTAAATGTGATTTTAGTTGCTGAAAATGAGAAAGTTTCTCATCAACTGTTTTAAGAACTTGTTTTGTTTAGTGATTATAATCAAGAAATTCAAGATGAATTGCAGTTGTTCGTTTCTACTTGTGTTTTACTTACTGCCATAGCACTATAGTAGTTGATCACTTTCTGGTTAATTTTGAGCGCTAAGCTAACAAGCTCAATGCCACATAATAACTCAACTATATTACATGTATTTACAGCATAAGTGTGCCGGCATGTATAGTCAGAGAAACAATGTTACCGGTGTCATCAATGCTATCAAGCCGCCTATCTAATGGATGTCCACAATCAATATGCCTCATCAAGGATGAGGCTCGGTCACGAAGCTCAAATACTCATCCACAACACAAGCAAATATCATGGTGTAGTCTGGGGTCACACACACATTATAGGACCCACACTCTTCTAGTTTACTAACATAGGTTCTTTGAATGAGACCTGGGTCACACTCGCATCAGGACGTACATCCAGTACCCCGAAATTCACCAATTATCTTTAGCATTGATAGCATACATGTAATATCAATACTAACCTATAGAGTATTGATACTTCCTTGATTATTGATACCAATTTAAGCTTTGACATTGTCAAAAATCACTCCAGTATATTTAACAAAGCAGTAATATCAATATTACCCTATGAGTATCGATACTACCTTTACAAAATGCTCATATTTTGCCTCTATTCATCTAGTATCGATATCATTTCATTTTCCATGAAGTGCAAGAAATAGACTCCCTAACAAACTCTCTGAAGATAAAGATAATGATACGTATCTTATGAAACTCCTAAAAACACAAACTCCTCAATACAATCTGCATAATTTGACACGCATACTCATGTCCAACATTTTCACTCTAGCCCGAATAACATGGGTTATGATTGTAGATCCTGCACACTTGCTATGATAATTAATCTTCACTACACATATGCAGGGACCGCCAGATGCAAATTCATAACATATATTTGCCATGGCAGATGTCATAGTTGCTCCAACAACAGGGTAAGCTGTTTTTACACTGCAACAGCTCGCATCTATTTTAATGGAATTCTTTCTCCGAGGCTCTAAAACAAGATTTTCATTGTTACCTTTAGTCTTTCACTTCAACTTCCACCTTCATGACCTAGTCTTAAGTGCCTAAGTTTAATGAGCTTTTTGTTGAAACAGTCGGACTGCATACTCGATGGTCGGATTTTTTTTTTAAAATATATTAGATCAGGTTAAAACTTTTAAAAGATAAAATCGAATCGAGTTGAATTCAGGCGGAGTGTGAAAAAACCTTCTCTTAGAATAGTATAATGACCGAGTAATTACATACTTTTATAATAGTTAGTAATTAATCTGTGCTGGCAAGAATACGTTCGGTGAACTGTTAAGCATTCCATTTTGGAGTGAAAAAAATAGTTTTATTTTGATGGCTAAAATAAGCTAATTAATTAGGAGCATTAATAAATTCGAACAAGGATTGAATTTAATTTCTAACATAATTCTATCTATACATGAAATTGTGAATAATAAGAAAAAGAGGTTACAAATCAACGCACAAACGAAATGAAATCATACGTTTTGGCATTGTGTCTGAACAAAAGACACCGTTTGCTTCTGTAGATCATGAACCACCAACGAATTCTGCTGTTGAACATTGCCGATTATCGACATCCCACTCGAATTCCCCATCGCCAAGCAAATCACACCCGAGCTCGAGTCGGCGATCATGTAGTTTTCCGCCGGTAAATCCAAATCCGCTCCGTCGAAATGGAATATCAATTTGGGTACTTCGACTTGTGTCGAGTCCAACTAGGGATGGCAATGAGTCGGTCGGGTT
This sequence comes from Hibiscus syriacus, assembly GCF_006381635.1. Taxonomy (NCBI): domain Eukaryota; kingdom Viridiplantae; phylum Streptophyta; class Magnoliopsida; order Malvales; family Malvaceae; genus Hibiscus; species Hibiscus syriacus. The sequence continues at coordinate 990,724 of NW_024063172.1, read as the reverse complement.
TTTGGGTCACTCGACCCGACCCGAGAAGAAAGGGTCCTCCACCCGTGACTCGGCCCGACCCGACAAAAGTAAGGTTTCACCGACCCAACCCGAATACATGACTTAGAAACCCGACCCAACCCGACCCGAAATAATAAAAAAAATATATTTTTATTATTAAAAACAGTGACTTAATTAAAAAAAATTATATATAGAGGGGTATTATTGTAATTATCTCTAAATATATAGAGTAAAATTATATATATTTTTCGGGCCGGGTCGAATTTTTTCCACCCTAAACCCGACCCGAACAGTGCATTAAAAACAACCCGACCCGATCAGGTCGGGTCAGAACCCGTCGGGTTCGGGTTGAGTTGCCATCCCTAAGTCCGACTGCAAGTTGATGAAAGGTCAAGCCCTATTGAGCTCGAACGGTCGACGGGAAGCCCCATTGAGAAATGAATTCCTTCTTCAGCACGTTGGAAGCAGCTTGTTCTAGGTACGTGATGGTGGTTCCGGAGTCGATGATTACGCCGCCCGTGCCATCGTCTTGGAGTGCAAAAGTTGATTTCTTGATAGGCAAGGCAGTGCTCCCCACGGTGATGCCTTGGAGTGAAAGGTAGTAGAAAGATGGCTGTGATGGATTACGTATCAATGGTGTGGTTTTCATTGCACCTAATGATTTAGTCCCACTTGCTATTGACCCCATCACAAGTAAGCTCTTTTGTGTCTCATCGATTGAGGTTAAGCAATATGAAAACTCGGGTTCTTTCAGTTGCGAAACTAGGGATAAGGGTCCACGCCCGAGTCCCATGGGCCCGCGCCTTGCGAAATTCCATCGCCCTTGTTGTCTTCTCTGCACCCAAATCCAATTTTCGGGACCGAAACCTTGTCGAACGTGAACGTATCGGTTCCCATGACGCCTTGTATCAAGGAGTAATCACCGTAGGTGTAGAGATACTCGCATCTGTCGCTGTATGTCGATTGTGGTAGTGCGGAGCATAGGTCGCTTGAGCAAGACAACTTGGAGAACGTCGAAGACTTCTCCGGGTAGAAAATCGGGGTCAATTGATCGAAATATTGTGTGCAAGGCTTGCATCGAGTCCATATCAAATTGCTCCCTGTGTCCAAAATCACAGAGTAACTTGTCTATGGCGTCTACCGTGAACCATATCCATAAGAAACTTCCCATTCCCCGCGACGACCGACGCTTGAACCGCGACCAAATCCGTGTTGGCCGCCAATATCATGGAATTCAACTTCTGCATCCTATGGTTCCCACGCTTTATCCCACGTTGCACCCGCTCCCACTTGGTTAAATTCTTGCGTGAATCGACATGCTTGAGCATAACCCTAAACCCATTTCGAAGCTCATCCAAGTCTCTCGATGCTCCACTCGACGTTGAACCATATTAATCAAATATATATATATATATATATATCGAACTAAAGTGGTCTCCATGATAAAGGAGTAATTGTTATTCCTTGTGGACCTGAGTTTAAGCACCATAGATACCAGGGGTTATGAATGATGAATGTCGATAGGTTAAGAGCTATATTTAAACAAATATTGTGTTATACTTACTTCATATTAATCAAAATATGCATGCATATATATAAAACCCATGTTGATTCTAGCAATTATTTTGTGAAGGACTTAAAAAAATTATAATTTGTATGTTGAATTTTGAAAGCAATGGAATTGTAAGAAAATAATGTAAATTACACGTTTAATACTTAAATTATCCGTTTTAACTTGTTTTAGTTACTAAATTTTCAAAAAAATATAACTAACTTTTTTTATTTTAGCATATCACCGTTAAAAACTTTAGTTTCAAAATCTAACGTTATATTTTGAAAAATATAAAAATTTAAGTACTAAAATGAACAAAACTAATAATTTAAGTACTAAATGCGCTAAATTTTTAACTACGGGTATTAAAATGAAATAAATTAAACATTAGGTATAATTAAAAAAAATTAGATATTAGTACGAACCGATAGTTTAAATACTAAATTTGTAATTGGCCGAGAAAATATAGGTTTTGCTTCTTGTCATTTCAGGGGTTTGGTTAACAATCTCATATGGGAGTAGGTTATCCCACTATTTTGACAAATAATCATAATTGCAGTTAATTAATTGATGTATATAGTACTTCTTGTATACATTTTATTATTTTATAATTTAAATTAGTTGGATAATGTACTGTCAGTCAAAAAGTGAAATTTATGAAGATATATATATATATATATATATATGTATGTATGTATAATCATCTTTATTTATTTATTTTTGAAAAATATTTCCATAATCAAGATAGAACGGCATTCATGAACATTTCCATAATCAACCACCTTTCCAATGGAAGGTTAAGGGCTTGGGAATGGACGAAGAACTTTACCTTCGAGTTTTTAGCGACGATATGTCATCTTGCTATGTGATCGGTGTCATCGTGACCGGAGACGCTTAGGTCGGGAAGGTTTGCACTAGTAGAGAACTTAAGCCACCTTTTTCTCTCAACGTACTTAAGACCATGTTGCATTACGATGCCAATAATGACAGCCACGAGGCTAATCGCTGCAACTTTGAACGAAGAAAGAGCCAACACAACACACATCAATATGGTTGGAGGAATGCACATAAGGATTGACCCGACCGTCCCGACAGGTATTTTGTAAGGTCGCGATGCGGCCGGATATTTCATCCTTAACCGCACAAATGCTATGAACTCCAACATCATGCCGAAACAATACAAGAAGTTCTCTGCAGCTATAATCTCTTGAAAGCTCAACCACGACAACAATAGAACGCCTGAAGCTGAAAATAAGATCCCGATTAGAGGAGTTCCGTAGCGAGACCTCTTGCTAAAGACCTTTGGTAGCATCCCGCGCTCCGCCATTCCCAGAAGTTGGAAGGAGTCACTACTCATCTCAGCCACAAACATCCCCATATTTGACATTGCTGCAGCTGCTTGGATCCACCATCTCAACCAAACTCCACCGATAATTTTAGCAATGTCGGAGAAATAACCATCGCTCCATGACTCGCGATCAAGGGGAAGGGCCCCTGTACCAACTAATAGTGGAAAGAAATACCCGAGAACCACCAAGATCAAAGCATAAAACAAGGCCTTCGGGAGAGTTTTCTTCGGGTTCTCTACCTCTCCAGCGAGCGTACTGATTGAGTCCCAATAGTTTAGATTCCAAAAGAGTGTATTCAAATATAAATTCCAATCGACATGATGAATGTTTACGACAAACCATCTTGAAGGCTCTAATTTCGGAATCGACACAAACCCCATGACCACAAAGGGGAGGAGAGAAAACCCCGAGAAGCACAGCAACCCATCCAACAATGGTTAAACCCCTATAGTTCATATATGTGAGCGCTAAAGTCAAAGCAATCACAGCGAAGACCTAGGTAAACCACCTCCTAAAGCAGGGATTCCAGACTTTAAATAGTCGAGAAACAATACCGGATATAAAGCATTATCGATGACACCACTCAGCCATTTCATCCAGCCTTGCTGAAACCCCCAATAGGGACCTAATGCCGCCGAAACCCACACAACATAACCACCATTTTCGGGGAACATAGTGCTCATCTCAGCAGTAATTAATGCTTCTGGAATGCTCCAAATGAATGGAAACACCAAAAATCCGAGAAGAGCAAGAAATGGTCCAGCTGCATTGACACTGTCCTCAACCACGAACGGGCCTCCAGAAACCTCATAGAAGATCAGGAAAATAAGTGGTAAAATGGATACTTTCTTAAAGTTATCCGACGTGGGAGTTGGCACTTCACCGATAGTAACGTATTCAGCACCATCAAGCCGCCCCATTGCAACAGAAGCTCCCGTGTTTGAGGTGTGTCTCAAATTCTGCACAAAGAATTCAAGTTCTCAGCAAAACAGCAATTTGGTTTATTCCTTGTTTCGAAAAGCACAAAGAGGAAAAATTGGAAGAAATACTAGAATATATACACTTCATGCAAATCCATCATAACAATGAAGGTAAATAAATAGCTTACAAGCATTCTGAAAGTATATGAAATGCCAAAAATAAAATTTCCTCCACGATAGCCAAAGCTCAGCTGCATATTGCAATACGAAACGAAAGAATTTCAAACCGAGATGGATCAGCTGCAACTTTCATGAACTTAAAGAATAAACATGAACCGTGTGTGGAGATACTTCAATCACAGAAACTCATTGCTTAAAATGTAGAACACAGAGTTTCCATTGGGGGGAAAAAGTACATATAACTTTCCCCGCAGCTTCCGATTGAAAGAAAGAGTAATCTTCGAAGAAGAAGAAAAATACTCGAAGAACATAAAATTGAAATTTTATTTACTTAGATAAGGAGATGAATGATTCTATTCTTTATATGCATATGCAGAAGAATCATGTTGGTATCATAGTTAAAATTATAGCCATCCACTCATTTATAACCAGTTTTCATAAGCTTGATTCTATTGCTTATTATTATCACTCCATAGCAATTTCTGAGGAATCAAAAAGGAAAAAACACAAGATAAAAGCAAGCAAGAAAACCATATAAGCCAAACAAACCACTGGAAACCAGGCAGGGCAGAGGCAGGCAGATTACCTCATCGTATACGGAATCCAGATGTTTAGCATCGCCGACAGTCGGCGATACCGAAACAGGCTGATCCGGTGGAGCTGCGCAGTCACCGGCAGTCGGCGATACCGAAACAGGCTGATTCGATGGAGCTACGCGGTCACCCGCAGTCGGCGACACCGAAACCAGCTGATTCGGTGGAGCTACACAGTCACCAGCTGGTTGGCCTGAAGTTTTCGGGTCACCGGAAACCTCCCTAACAGCTTCTGCCATGCCAAGATCAGATCAAATTCAATCCAAATCAAAGCAGCAAGTAAACAAAAAACTGTCCTCAACTTTATCTACTAAAGATCCAAACTCAACAAAACTGAACATATACACAGAAAGATATGATTTTTTACTATTCAATTGGAGGTAATTGAGAAAGGGTTTGCACAGTTTTCAAAATGGTTTCTTCATTAACCACAGAAATAGCAAAGCCAGCGATGACTGTAGGCGACTTAAAAGGGCTTGTTGACATGACAATTCGAGGAAGTAAACGACTTTCATCATATTATCCATGTGGCCATAATACAAACAAATTAAATATAAATAGAAAGTCAGCAAATTGTGCTAAAGAGGCGATTTTATCGAAAAATCACCTTAACATAAAATAATTATGTGTTAAATTGTCAAATTTTATTGATATAGTACCTTTTTGATAAGACACGAATCATTATTCGTATTTTTGTTAAATTTTATCCGAGTTAACGTCACGTCATAAAAAACGCGGATGACTGGTGCCACTTAAGGATGAGCACATATCACCATCCGCATCTTAATATTTTAAAAATTAAAAAAATAAAATTATAAGAACTAACATTTTAATTTAATACATATTAGTTTCATGAGTTGAAGAGTTTAATATGGTTAAATTATATAGGTATATTGAAGTGTTTATGTTATGTTTCTTAATAATATAAGATAAAAATTAAAAATTATATTTTTAATACTTAATAAATATGTCAATCAATACTTAATAAATAAAAATAATAATAATATATGAACAATTTCTTTTTACGTAAATTTTACTTTATATTCTTAATATTTCTAATTAAAGATAACGTAAATAAATATAAATATGTCCATAAAGAAATACATATTTTTTAACTTTTAACTCACATTGTCAAGAAAAATAACATAAACACTCCAATATGTATATATGAGCTAATCTCATTAAGTTCAACTCATGGAACTAATATGTATTTAAAATGCTAAGGTTGAAAGGTGATTCGTGTCTGCTCTTATGTGGCACCAATTCAATTAAGGTGTAGATGGTCATCTGCACCTTTTATGATGTGACGTAAATTCAGATGAAATTCGTGCTTTATCGAAAAAAGATGTTATATAAATAAAATTTAACAAAATAATATCTGACATGTAAATATTTCATGTAAGGGTGATTTTTTTTGTGATAAATTCCAAAGAATTTAAAGAAAAGCACCAGGGAATTATTAAAATAATAATACCCGAGTGGAGCAACGCTTTGAATTTGGGTTGGGTTTGCGAGAAAATGGGGGAAAAAACGGCGACTGAATTTTGAAAGATCGATGAAAGAGAAGAGTGGGGAGTGAGTTGCCGTCGTTGCCGGTGACTCGATCACTCGACTCAGCGCCGTAAAATGCTCTCCGTTCGGACTCAGTGTCAACGTTGTTGTTATTAGCTGACAATTTGCCGTCCAAGCTATTTGGCAGCTTTACTCTTTTCACTTTTTATTACTGTTTTTTCATTTTGGGGAATTATCACTTTTGATCCTCCTATTTTTATATTTTAAGTGAAAGGTTCTCATGTTTTCAACATTTAAATTTGGTAGGTAGCGAGATTAATGGCAATTTTATATTAAAATCCCCAAATAAATAATTATTTAAAGAAATAGATTTCTCCCGTAATTATTTGGAAGAATAATCTTAAATTGTCCACATTGAACAACCTCGTAGCTTGCAAACCGCGTGTTAAGTTTTACACCCTTCAACATGCGAGATACATATGATGTAGACACACTTTTTAGGTAAATCAATAAAATAATTGAATAAAATGACCTCGTGCATTGAGAAGGGCGATTGCGAAGGGCGAGGTAACTTTTATGATAAAAAAAATATCACGAGATTTATGGGGAATTCGCGGCTTGCAAAGCGCAGAGTTCTTTCGAATTCAGCAGCCTAATTTGAAACGTGTAAATTAAATAAATATAATAAATAAATATAATAATAATAATTAATAATAATATTAATTATTAAATATAATAAATAATTATAATATATAAATATAGTAATTAAAATAAATATTTTATAAAAAATTATAATATATTTTGTAAATTTTGAAATAATAAAAAATTATATGCGTAAAATATTAAATATTATAATTATAATATATTTTGAAATTTAAAAGATAAAATCTGATAGCAATCTCGCGTATTGCAAATCGCGAGATACTGAGAACGGAATAAACTCCGAGTGTTTTCAACGTAACTCGCATCTTGTAGGATGCGAGTTGCATGAAGTGAATGAGGTAAATATAAATGTTTTTATATATGAATATTTATTAATATTTTATTTTTTTTAAATTAAGTAGTTATATTATTTTATTAAATTTTTGAAGTGATTTTCTCGTGCGCATATATTACGAGTTATTTGGGGGATTTTAATGTCAGATAAATCCCGAAATAAGGTTCATCTGATGTGATTGAATAATTTGCAAAATTTGAGTGATTCAATAAATATAAGTTGGGGTGTCAGCATTTTTGTTCCGGCAACTTTGTAGAGCCGTAGATCAGACAAAAATGTCATTGGAGGGTGTTTATTGTTTTTACAATCATGGACCTGGATCAGAATGTCATTTTTATGCTAGATCCTTAAAACTCACGTTTCATATGAATTTTTGTTACTTAAGAGGAAAAAAATATTTTTTATCTAATTTTTATAATAATACTAACAAATAATACAATTCTATTTTTTTTACTTTCTCTTCTATTTCACTCACCGAAACGTCGTCATTTTGGAGTATATTTGAGTTTTTCAAAACGATGTTGTTTTTATGTTTGTGCCACATCATAATGTCGTTAAATAGTCAACGACGTAGTGAACAAAATTATTCAATATGTAAAGTTCAGTGAGCAAATTGATTAAATTAAAAGTTAGGTGAGGAAAATAGGAGAGAAGATAAAGTTTAGCGAGGAACGTTATAATTTAACTATTTTAATCATTTAACTATTTTTTTAAAATTATATATAATGTTACATTTTAATTCTATTTTAATCTGTCTTTCACTAAAAAAAATAATGGTGATGTTGAGATTTATCGTAATATTATTGATAAAACAAGCGAATAGAAAAGTAATTGGGCCTATCCAAAGAAGAAGAAAACAAATGAAGCCCATAAATGGCAGGAACCTCATTTTTTTTAAATCTTCCATTGGTTCCCATACAAAACAAGCGAAGAGAAAAAACTGGAGGGAGAAAAGGTCCATCGTTTTAGTAGGGTTTTTCAGTGGAAGAAGAAGAAACCCTTTTTTTAGATTAGTCTGCTTCAACACCTTTTAAGTTCTAATACCAAAAACAATCATAAATCATGCACGCCCCAGTTCTCGTCCTGAGTAAGTTTCTTTTCTTTTCTTTTGATGCATTTTTTAATCCCAAATGGGCCTTTTAGATTCAATTTGTTCCTAAAAATATAATTGAAATACGCAGAGGATTCGTTGAAGCGGGAGTCGGGGACTAAGGTTCACCATGCTAATATCCAAGCCTCCAAGGTAATCATTTTCTTTCAATTTTTTTAAATTTATTCCGGTTTTACTTTCTCTGTATTAATCTATAGCGTGATTGCTGGATAAAGCTGCTTAAATTTTAAAAGAATGTAAACCCAGTTTTTGTTTCTGAGTTCTGATCTGAGGACTTTTATATATATATCTAAGAAGGCAGGATTCAACATGCTTTGGGTATTCCATATGATTTCCATTTGTTGTTGTCTGTTCAATGCTCACTGAACAAAATTATTTTACAGGCTGTTGCTGACATTATTCGAACAACATTGGGTCCTCGATCCATGTTGAAAATGCTCCTTGATGCTTCTGGAGGTAATCCTTTTTTCACTTCTATTTATATTTCCAGTGCAGATGTTTTGGAATCAACAAAAACATTTTATTACCCTTCGAATGCGATTTTGTTGAGCTGGTATAAATATTGTTGTATGGTTTTGGTTTCTACCAGGTATTGTCGTTACTAATGATGGAAATGCCATCCTACGTGAGTTAGATATTGCACACCCAGCAGCAAAGGCATGATATTCCACCATGCATCTCTATTTGATTTGCTTTTAGCATGTGAATGCTTCCCCACCCCCAGAAAAAAATTGTCTTATTTTCTTTCATTCGTATCTTTTTTGTTGTTTATCGTGGCAGTCAATGATTGAATTGAGCCGAACGCAAGATGAAGAAGTTGGAGATGGAACGACATCTGTCATTGTTCTTGGTATATATTTTTTTACGCAGCAGAATGCTGTTTATGTGCTTTGATACTTTTGCATACATTAGTTTATTGTTCAATTATATTCTCATCTATAAGATCTTTTCTTGTGATCAATGGATTTTTATTGCTTAGCTTATTTGGTGTTCAATTGCCTTCGGTTGGATGTTTAATCGACATGTCGAGATTTAATTACCTTTAGTACTTACATTTGGTGTACTCTTTGGTGCAGCTGGTGAGTTGCTTCATGTCGCAGAAGCCTTTATCGAAAAAAATTATCATCCTACGGTTATCTGTCGAGGTAATGCAACTTAGAACTGATGCTAGATTCTTAGCATCTGCTTTTGAATCATTACTTAGCATTTGATGATGAACCATTTCATTTGCAGCATACAATAAGGCTTTGGAGGATGCTATTGCTGTGCTTGACAATATTGCAATGACTATTGATGTGAAACACCGTATGTTTCTCCTGGGCAGCTTTTATAATCATAAAACAATTTTTTTAATCTTTTATCCCCATGTATTTGCATCGTTATCATCTATGGATCATCATATTTTTTCTTTTATATTTGAATGGCAGGTTCAACGGTGTTGGGACTTGTGAAGAGCTGCATAGGAACAAAGTTCACCAGTCAATTTGGGGATCTGATTGCCGTTAGTGTTCTTTTAATCAAAACTTTTTTTATGGGAAATTTTATTATAGATTCATTAGCATATGCCAATGAGCTAGATTAGTAGATACCTTTATTGTTTTTCCTTTTTGCAACTGGCATATGTTAGAATAGTCATCTAACCATTTGAGTATTTGATTGTTTAGCAGTTTGCTCAAATTTGAATATGAACAGATCTGGTTCCTCATCTTTACTTCCAAATAATTAATATTGCGTCAATCAGCAAGCATTAGGGGGAAAAGACATTTGAAATATGTGTGTTACAGAAGGAATTAGGGAACATTTGAAATCATAAATCAAGCAACTATAGTAATTTGCTTTGGGTATTTGAATATCTGAGATGGTTCTCTATGTATTGGCCTATATTTTACTAAAATATTCAGACTCGTGCATTTGGATGAAAAGTGTACAGAAATGGTATACTCAGACATTTTTTTGTCCAGTTTGTGTATCGTGTTTTTCACATGACCCTGCAATCTCCTATTTTTGTCTCAGTTCACTTTCTTCATTTTGGTGTTTGGTCTGGCTCGCATGAAAGACCGAGTTTGTATAATCACTGCCCATGTTAGACATGTTTAACACACCAGAATTTATGTCTTATTGACATGGGAATGGTGCCAATATCTTGTTTTTTCTAGCTGAAAATACAAAGTTTGTTCCTATATTTTGATTGAACCAACAAAAAAAAGTATCTTTAGGCATTTAATTAAGCCATTCTTGGTGTGTCTTACCATTAGTACAGACACTTCTAGTGAATTTTCAACAGAAGATGAACCGGAACCTTTACTTCAGATGTCTTTGTTTTTACATTTATCTTTCATTTTCCATGCTTTTTAAATTTGTGTGCCTGCTATTAGATTGCAACTTTGATGCAATGCATTTAGCGATTGAAACTGTCTGATGGTGAGCCTAATCTACTTAGCGCCGTATTTGTGAAAAGACACTCTACTGATACAACAGGGGCAAGACTGTGCTAGCTTATGCAATAATGTTCCGTAACTCTTTGTGTCTCTTACTTTTTCTTTGTAGCTCAGATTTTCTCTTTTGTAGTTGTATAAATTCTGTGCAAAGAACTTTTATTCCTTCTAAGATCATCTGTTTTTATTTTAAATGAAAAGCTAGAAATGAGTTCTTGTGTTCCATATAATTTTAATTAATTTATATTGCTACTTAATTTTAACTTCCAGGATTTGGCAATTGATGCAACTCAAACAGTTGGAGTTGACGTTGGCCAAGGGCTGAGAGAAGTTGATATTAAGAAGTACATTAAAGTAGAGAAGGTACCGGGCAGCCAGTTGGAAGATTCTAAGGTCCTCAAGGGAGTGATGATCAATAAAGATGTAGTTGCTCCCGGCAAAATGAAACGAAAGATCTTAAATCCACGTATTATTCTTCTTGATTGTCCCCTTGAGTATAAGAAAGGGGAGAACCAAACAAATGCAGAGCTGGTTAAGGAAGAAGATTGGGAAGTCCTTTTGAAAATGGAAGAAGAATACATCGAGAACCTTTGCCTGCAGATTCTGAAATTCAAACCAGACTTGGTGATTACAGAAAAAGGACTTAGTGATTTGGCATGCCATTATCTTAGTAAGGCTGGTGTCAGTGCAATTAGGAGGGTGAGAAAGACGGACAACAACAGAATTGCAAAGTCGTCTGGAGCTGTTATTGTGAATCGTCCTGATGAATTGCAGGAGTCCGATGTCGGTACTGGAGCTGGGCTATTTGAAGTTAAAAAAATGGGTGATGAGTTCTTTGCTTTCATTATTGATTGCAAAGATCCTAAAGCTTGTACGGTTCTCTTAAGGGGTGCTAGCAAGGATCTCCTGAACGAGGTGGAGAGAAATCTGCAGGTAAGTAAAATATGCTGCTTCTATCTATTATGGAATAAAGTTCTGAAGCTTGTTTCAATTACAGGATGCCATGTCCGTTTCAAGAAACATAATCAAGAATCCGAAGCTTGTTCCAGGTGGTGGTGCTACAGAATTAACTGTTTCTGCCGCCTTGAAACAGAAGAGTTCATCTGTTGAAGGCATAGAAAAGGTGTTTGATGCTTCATGCGTAACTTAATTCAATCTAGGAATTATTTGATCCTGAATGCTAAGTGCTAACCTTTCTCAACATTCAAATACATATCGGCAGCTTTAGAAATATAGTTTTTATAATTTCATTGTTTTTTTAGCTGCCAGAAGATTTAGTGTTGAAGGCATGGAAAAGTTGCTTGATGCTTGCTTAACTGACTTTGATATGCTAACATTTCTTGACATTTGAATGTATACTTACCAATGCTTTTAGATATTTAGTTTTTGGTAATATGCTGATATTTGAGTTGCTAGTGTGCTTATTTTCATTGGTTGCGTACCAGTGGCCGTATGAAGCAGCTGCTCTTGCTTTTGAAGCCATACCACGTACTTTGGCGCAGAATTGTGGAGTTAATGTGATACGAACCATGACTGCTCTGCAAGGAAAGGTATGGATGTTTCTAGAGTTCAGTGCAGTTATACGCTTTTGACAATACCCTGAACTTTACGGTTTTCTTTTTCTGAAATTGTGATTGTAGCATGCAAATGGTGAAAATGCATGGATTGGCATAGATGGGAACACTGGTGCCATTACTGACATGAAAGACCAAAAGGTATGATGAAATTTGCACTTTTTCTATTAGTACAGTGTTAGTCCTCAAATTTTCACCATAATTTCACTTTTCTACCTGAATTTTTCACCCTAAACTTTGATTGTGTGTAACAATTATGATCCACTTTTCAAGATGTTAATAAGGTGGATGAAATTGTCCACTTCAGATACATGAAAGACATCTAAGACCCTTTTATAGTGAAAATGGTGGTTTTTCTTTTATTAAAAATGAATTGTTAAGCAAAATCACACCCGTGTCTAAGACCTTTGGACATAAGTGTGAAGATATGGTTATGGTCTTGTAAATTAAAGTAGGCTTGATGGATGCCTCCATTGTATCCCTCGAACTTTGTAGATTGTTGTTGTCTTGTTGAATGAATTTTTAAAAACATGTGTCAGATTTGGGATGCATACAACGTGAAGGCGCAAACTTTCAAGACGGCCATAGAAGCTGCATGCATGCTTCTACGAATCGACGACATTGTAAGCGGGATTAAGAAGAAACAGGCTCCTGGAGCGGGCCAAGCTTCGAAACCCAAGGTCGAGACTGAAGCAGATGCAGACGGTGAACAAATTCTTCCCGATTGAAGGTGACTAACCACTTAAACTAGCCCTCTGCATATTCAAAGTGTTTGATGAAATGATGGGTTTGTTTTGTTTTGTTTTGTTTTAGATGTTTTAAGGGATTTTGTTGAGCATCTTTTGCCTGTGTTTTTGGAATTTTCTATCTGTGATGATGTTTGTAGATTGTTGTGGGATTAAAACAAAAAGTAACTTTTTGATGGAGGCAGATTGAAATTTTTTTGTTATAATAAAATAGATATTGAATTTTTTTTGCTCTTATTTATGGTCTATTCCATCTCATTTATGAAATAATTGAGATTCAATGTAACATTATTCACTTTTTACATAAATCTCTTAGTTTCTTTGTAACGTTTTCGAATTCCACAGTAACTCCTTTCACTTTGGATTACTTTTAAATATTTGGCAATATTTATGTTAATGTATTGATTAATTTCTAAAGGTATCACACTTATGTTGCATTTAAAGAGATTAGTGATATATTTGGATATTATGAATTAACTTTGTTTGAAAAGTCAAGTGAAAGGTAGGACGAGTATAATTTTAATCTTATGAATCACATAATGAGATGATTTTGAACTTCATATCAATAATAAATTAGTGATCTCTCTGACACCTTCAAACCGGAGCATGGCATTTATCAAGGCCATCCCCTCTCGTCTTATCTATTTGTTCTAACAATGGAACGCATGAGCTACAGCATTGTTGATTCTGTTAATAAGAACATCTAAGCTTTTTGCTTTGTTAAGGGTGGCATCCCTCCCCACCATTTGTTCTTCGCCGACGACCTGAGTTTGTATGTTAGAGCGGACATCCCCAATGCGGATGTCATCAACTCAATCCTTGCAGTCTCCTATGGACTCCTATCATTCTCCATGTGGTTCTTGGTTTTATCCTGGCTGTTTGCTCCTTTCCTTTTGAATCCGTTGGGATTCGAATGGCAGAAGACAGTAGAAGATTGGGAATATTGGTCAAAGTGGATTAGCTGCAGGGGTGGCATCGGAGTTTCCTAGGTTAAGAGTTGGGAATCATGGTGGGAGGAAGAACAGGAGCACCTGCGACACACCGGGCTCATGGGACGTCTTGTGGAGATCATTCTTTTGCTTCGCTTCTTCATCTACCAGTAAGGAATTGTGTATCATCTAAACATGACCACCACCAGCAGGCAAGGTATTCGGTAGAGCCTAGCGGTGAGAATTGCTCTCTAAACTTAATGATCTCACCTGTCTTCTTAAGCAAGAAACCCTTTTTCAAATGTGCCTGGTTTCAGGTTTATGGTCTTTCCTGGCTGGTCATTGTAGCCGTGTTGGTTATTCTAAAGGTGAGACTAAAAACTCGAAAAAACCCAGAATCCCCCCCTCAGTAATAGTCCTCTAACGAACCGGTGCACACTCGCAGATCATGTCGATGAGTCGAATGAAGTTCAGCGCGGATTTCCAACTGATGTTCAGACTCCTTAAGCTACTAATGTTCATCGGGTGAGTAGTGGTCATCACAATGCTGTTTTATTTCCTCGATCTAACCGTGTCAGACATCTTCCAGAGCCTACTAGCGTTCATACCGACTGGGTGGGCGCTTCTGCTGATATCGCAAGCGTGCCGGATATCGGTGAAGGGAATCGGGATGGGGGAATCGGTGAAGGCACTGGCAAGAGGGTACGAATACATGATGGGAGTGTTGCTGTTTGCACTGACAGTGATATTGGCATGGTTCCCGTTCGTATCGGAATTCCAGACGAGGCTGCTCTTCAACCAATCCTTCGGCAGAGGCCTTCAAATTCAACGTATTCTGGCTGGTAGCAAGAAGCATGCCTAAACAAAAAAAAGAAAAGGAAAATAAAACCCAAGTGAAGGTGCATTGAAGACGAAGATGCCACTAGGATGAACCAACAACTCTCAAATTTATTTAGTGGTTTCGAATCTTGTAGAGCAAGAAAGCAAGTGGATAGTGTTTATTTTTCGATTCAATCACCCTTGATGTAGTATTCATGCTGCATCTATGCTTCGTTAATAAATTTCAGTTTCTTCTTTTTTTTCAAAGTTTCTTCTCTTAACCATTAGGGTAAACTGATGATATTTTATATTGGCTTAATACCAAAATAAGTGTCTAAACTACATTGTTTTCTCCAAATAAGTGTCTAAACTACATTGTTTTCTCTAAATAAGTGCCTAAACTATTTTTTGACTCATTTCAGTGTCTAAAGTTACTAACGTTACTCATTTAGGTGCTCGTACCATCAACGGTGTTAATTTTTCTGTTAAGTGACACGTGTCACAATTGGTAGTTTTAAAAAATTTATTTAAAATTAAA
Organism: Hibiscus syriacus; assembly: GCF_006381635.1. Taxonomy (NCBI): domain Eukaryota; kingdom Viridiplantae; phylum Streptophyta; class Magnoliopsida; order Malvales; family Malvaceae; genus Hibiscus; species Hibiscus syriacus. The sequence goes on along the minus strand of NW_024063172.1, from coordinate 975,469 downwards.
AAAAAAATTAAAATTACATATTTTTTTTAAAAAGAAAAACATTTTGAAATATCCCAAAAACTTTAAAACCTTCATTTCAACCCCTAAACCTACGTTGGCCGCCCTTTGCCGTCAACGAAACACCACCAGATCTCACCTTCTCCTGGAGACTAAAACCTCCCATGAAATCGTGACTGATCGACGTTTTTATCCCGCAAACCCTAGGATGAAAATTGTCATCACACGCAATTCCGACGACCAATCGACGACAACTACAGTGGCGTATGACTAGAGGATGGCATAAACTACATCAACAACAGTGGTCGTGGTCGGAAAGGGTGGCAGTGGTAGATTAAGGTTATGATTTGGGATTTTGTGGTTGTTTTATAATATAAGAAAAGTTAGTGTTTTTTATAAATATAATAATATTTTTAACATCTTTCTTAAAAAATAAGTTTCAAAATCACCATATTGTGACACGTGTCACTTAACGGGAAAATTAACGTCGTTGACAGCCTGGGCACCTAAATATGTAACGTTTGTAACGTTAGACACCTAGATGACTCAAAAAATTAGAAAAAACGGTATAGTTTGGGCACTTATTTTAATATTAATCCCTTTATATTTCATAGTTGAAAATGAAAGTTAAGATAGTAAATTTCATAGTTATTTAAAGATAATTACCGTAATATAGTACTAATACATGAGAAATAATAGGTAAATAGTAAATTGCATGCTTACTCACTGAACTTTATTCTCTCTTATTTCACTCACCTTATTTTTATTTTTTTTTAATTTTTTAATTTACTCACTAAACTTTAGACTTATAATATTTTTGGAAGCGTAATGGGCACTCGGTAAAATTAATAACTCAAACTATTATTAATATGAACCAAAATACGATACAAGAACTCGAACACGACATTAACTACGGTTAGTTTACAAATACAAACTCAAGCTTTGCTAAGCTACACAAACTCTCGGTTTTCTATTTCTTTCACTCGTACATTTTTGTATATTACTTGTATGCCAAATACACATATTTATAGTATGCTAAACCGTCTCATTAAATCCTCTAAAAGCTTCCACTTCAACTTTGTGTTGTTCACGTGATTAATTTTTTTCATTACTTTATCCACAAAAGTTTTCAGCAACAGTGCTTCCAAATCAATACAATTTGCAATTGTCAGACGTTCTTTGTTGCTACCGTAAGCAATTTTCCCATGTGCTTTCTCTAAATAATTCTTTCTTTACCGCCTTAATCATGTGGTTTAGTGTGATGCCACATTGATTCTTAACCAAGCTTTGCCACCTTTGACTTTTCAAAGTCATTTATCCATCGTTGGTCGTCGATAGGGTTGTACGAACGGAGGACTTTGTCGCCTCTGCTCCATTCCGAAAGGCTGGCTAAGGCTTTCACATTGTTGTGACTCCGCTTGATGACTGAAATGGATTCCGGAGTCGATGTGCTCGCTCAATATGGCAAGAATTTCCCGTCCTGCACATTGCCGAAGGGATCGGAGTTGATGGAGAAACCAAGTAGGAAGTGGAAATCAATGTCGTCTTTGATCGGAACGGGGTCGAGTTTCACGGGTGCGCCCGTGGCACCAATGTACTCCATCAACACTTTGTCATCTGAAATGAATTTAGAACATGCTGCATGGAAACCAACGACAGTATGCCAATTGTGTGTATATATATGATGAAATTAGATACAACAAAATTGGTGTGAGAAGAAGAGAATAGCAGAAACTTGAACATGTTGTAGGGTTGATTGAGAAAGGGAAGTTCACTGTTAATTAGCTGTTATATAAGTCAATTTAGGTAGAAATCTACTAGAAAACTAAAATAGGAAAAACGAGGTTGATCCTTGTGACCTGTGACAGCGTAGATGCTCAGGCCAGCGCTACTTATTTTTCTAGGAAACTTCATATTTCTAGTCGGCCTCTTATAAATTTATTATTATTTAGCCTGTTATGGGTAGAGATGAGCACGGACACAAACTCAACGTGTTTGGATTTGACCTAGTTTTATTGAGTTTTTTTTTTACAAAATTTAGATTCGATCTATAACCATCTTACCTCAATTTACTTCACATATAATATGTTATGATCATGATATAACTAATATATTCAAATATAGATGTAGTGTTTATCCATTCTTGGAGTAAATCGAGACATGTTGTATAACGTGTAATATTGTATGATTTTAAAAATTACATATTTAATGTACGAATTTATATCGTTATTGAGTCATTTTGATGTAATGTGTTTTTATTGAATAGTTTATTAAAATGTATAAGGTAATATCTATTTAAAGATAACTCTCAATTTCTTGTTATTGAACGTTTATATCTCTCACATTTATGGTATTCAAACTCTGATCCTAAAAAATTAACAATAATTCTTTTATCACTTAAACAACTTAACGCAAATAGATGATTCGTGCAAATAGAATAAACAGGTGACACTAAGAATTGGGCAACAATCCCTTAGCTTAGACAATTATGCAACTTAGTATGATTTACGACTCCCCCCATTGCCGCTTTGTGCATTAAGTCAAGAAAAGCAATTACCCAACATCAAAGTGTCACCCTTCCTCAACGTTATTTTCATGGGTAAACTACAGATTTAGAATTTAAACTATAAATTTTGATCCGTTTTAATAGCAGAGTAATAAAATGAAACAAAACCTAAACTTTAAGTATGATTTTAAAAACATAAAAGTTTAAGTACTAAAATAAATTAAAAATAATAATTTAAATATTAAACGCGTAATTTACCCTATTATCATACATCATAGGGTCACTACCTCCATCAATGCATTCATTTGCTTTGCCCAACTACCTCCATCAATGCATTCATTTGCTTTGCCCAACTCCCAATTTGTTCAACCATGTGACGTTGACTTACAACACACTTCAATATTTGTATAACCTAAGCTTTTGATTAATCTATATCATGAGCCTTTCTGCCTAAAAAATCTGCTTCTTTTCCTATAAAGAATTCTTATTACTTTAACATAACAATCACCATGATTCTTGATAATATTAATGGGGGAAAAATATCAAGATCATGTTGGGATCCACTGATCACCTTGAATGAAATTGTCCACGGAGTAGGTATATACATGTTGTGCTGGTATCTGGCTGCTCCATGGAACTCTGGCCGACACGTTCGAACCCGGTCCGGAGTTCCGATATTCTCCGTAGAAGAGTGTGTTCAGCGCAAAGTCACCGTTCCATGGCATCCATCCGTCCGGCGAAATAAGAGGTCCCATGACACAATTTATGTAAGCCGTCCTCGAATATTCCTTCCATGGCCTTCCCAGGAAGTTCCTGTGCACTTTAGGGTTGGCGAAGTAGTTTCATGTATTCATTGGTGCCGTTGAGCAAGCAGTTTTGGAAAACGAGACCGGTCGATTCAGCAGGATCGGTTCTTCCGTGAGCCGTGACCGCATTGGTCTCTCCTTTTTCGGGATTTAACTGCCGGGGAACGACCAGAATGTCACATTCTTGGAAAACCGCAGCGGAGTTTCCGAAGATGAAGTCGACGTTCCCTGAATTCGACACTTCTTGTAGAACTGACGGAGAGAGTGAGCGTAGAGAGTGTCTTGATTGCCTATGAATTCGCAGTTCTCAATGATGGAAAGATCGCTATCCGATCGGAAGGCTACCGCTTGGTGCGCATCAGGGCCTGCCGTGTTGGCGAATGTGAGGCCACTGGCCATAAATCCATCCCCAAGAATTCCTGCAAATATTTAAGAGTTGGTCTAGTATTCTACTTAAATATTTTAGGATGCAACAAACCCCAAAATTTAACTCGATCGAATCATCTATAACATATAGTATCCAGTATATCTGGATTTTGAGACTGCCAATCCTATATGAAATAATCGTATATAGAATTGTTTTACCGTTTTAAATTGGATTTAACGCTTGCTGTTGACTAGATTTGACCGACAAGATCCTAATAATATTTTATATTGATTTTCTATTTGGATACCATTCATTTAATATTCTAAATTATTTGATAATAAAATATAAATATTATTTGATTTAAATAATATTTTATAATATATAATATATATATATATTTATTATTTTATATGTTATTATATATAGTATATAAGTCGAAAGTTTCTATTTAAACTTTGACTAATATTTAAAAATTAATCTATTAATTTTAAAAATTCAAGCTGTATGAAATTTATAAAATTACAATTCAAAATTAATTAAAAGTCAAAATTTTCAAATAGAATAGAGTAAAAAAAATTAAACATTCTAGTCAAGTTAATTTCACCCTAATCCTTTATGTCGGCAAAGTTAAAATAAGAAACTCACCGACGGTGGCAGAATCATAGGTGGTCATTCCGGGCTGACCCGCATTTAGAGAACCCGTAATTACGGTTTTACCAATCCCTTCCCCCAAAAACACCACGTTTCTCTTCCGCAACGGAACCCTCACCGTTTCCTCGTACACACCTTCCTTTATCAGTATCACGAACCGCCGCGTCGCCTCCGTATTATCCGGCGCCACGTTCACCGCCTCCTGTACCGTCTTGTAACACCCGCCGCTTCCGGTTTTACACACCGTCGCGTCCGGCTTCAACCCGGCCGGGACTCCCCCGCCGGAAACCAGCGCCGTTGACCCGCCCGACCCTTTCTCGTAGAATCCGTCCCGTTCCGTCTCGGGTGGGACCCAGGAGTCCAGGTCGTCGCCGTAATTATCGTAAGCGACCATCATGCTCAACGCGTTGCTGGTGTGCTGCGTCAGGGAGTCCAGGAACGCCAGCGTGTCGTTCACCAACCGGGTGTCGTTGACGTACGTGAGCGCTCCCCGGCAGTCGGACTGGTAGCAAAGCGCGGCGCTCATCCACGCACGCGCGTCCTTGATCTCTTGGCGCGTCAGGCCGTCGACGGTGGAGTTAATGCGGTGATCCGAGTTGGAAAGGAGCTCGAGGCAGATCGTGGCGATGTTTGTCCTGTTGAGATTCCCCTTGGAGGAGTCGAGGATGGATTCGACCATCGATTGTCCGTTTTTGAGGTTCTGGGAAGACACAGAAATGGCGGATTGGATGATTTGGAGGGAAGTTGGGTTCGGAGGGAGGGAAGAGGATCGAGTCAAAGCCGTCTCACACAGTTGCTGGAAACGAGTGGATCGGCAAGCAAGGCGAATTTGGGAGGCGTTCTGGTGGAGGTGGTGGCGATGGGAGGCGGAGAGGGTGAAGAAAAGGGTTAGAGTGAGAACGGAAAGGAATAGAAACACAGACATTGAGATTAATAGGAGGATAAACTTGGGTTTTCGAAGAAAGTTTTTGGAAGGTGAAGATGAGGCCATGGTTATTGGTTTGGTATTTTTTATAATTCCATGTGATGTTGATTAGGAATTTTGAAAATCGGTGGAAGGAAATGAAAACCCAAAGAAAAGTGAGCTGGAGACTGGAGTAATGTGGGGAATGTTTGGTAGAATTTTCCCAGAAAATGAAGATGGAAATGTAAAGTGTGTCATTTTAGTTACTGCAGATTCATTCAGTAGATTCTGTTTGGGGGGAAAGAAAATTAGGGAAGGAGATGAATATAGCAAGGGACTCGCGATAATGTTTTTTTCACTTTTCCTACTCATCATTATGTGGAAAGTATACAAATAATTGTCTTTTAAATAATATTAAAGATTATAAGATAATATTTATTTAATTTTGTTAATATAATGACATACATATTAAATATATTAATTATTTAAATTTGAAAATTAAAAAGAAAATAATATTTTATTTATTAAAATCATTTAATGGATTTATATATAAATAATTATTAAATTATATTAGATTGTTTTTAAAAAATAACACTCATTTTAAGTTATGATCATTTAATATATATATATATATATATATAATATATATATTAAATATTATTTTAGAGACTTCGAATCATGTGCGTAGTATGTGTATAATTAGTAATTAAAAATATTTTAAACAAATATTAATATTTTAATCAAGGGTTAATTACATTAATGATTTCTTTTCTTTTTGGCTTGTCTCGGTATGACCATAAATTTTTAAAAAAGTAGTTTTGGTCACTTAAGTTATTGATTATTAATTTTGATAAGTGGATCGTGGACTCCTGTTAGTATGCTGATGTGGCATGCTAGTTAAAATGGATAAATTTTAACTTCACCTCAAGATTTTAGATAAACTATTAATTTAACCTTAAAATTTTACTGATCAATGTTCACTAAGCATTGTTGCATCAATCTCCGTTAACAGCGATCTATGAAATCGAAATTTTTTCCAACTGCCCTTTTCATCTCCTAAGCATAAATATGACCTTTATTCAATAAAAAAAGTTGTCCTAAACTCTCAAAATTAACAATAAACCCTTTGAATTGAATCCTTACCCTTCGACCTCTTATTCTATTTTTTTTTTTGGTTAATATGAGAAAATATAAGATAATATGTTCAAAAATAACTATCGATCATTTGACATTGAATACTCATGCTCATGTCATTTTTGGTGCACGAATATAAAATCTCAAAAAATAATAACAATTTTACTACCGAGATCACTTGATTCGTGTCTTATTCTAACAGTTGGATGAAGCTTGTTTTGAAGTGTATATATATACAAGAAATAATAAAATGGGCCTATGAGTCCAATTCCAAATTCACTTCACCCAACTCCTGGTTTAAATATCCAACTCAAAAAGGATCCAAATGATTTAGCCCAAACATATTTGTTTTCAAAATGTTCAAATATAATCAAAATTCTTAAAATACTCCTGTGTCGTATTCTTTCTCTTTTTATTTTTGTTTAGTCGACAGTGACACCAATCTTAGTATTGGTTGCCGACCTCCGGTGATTTTATTTTTCTTATTCTTTATGTCTACACTCACAACTAACTTTTATGTTGTTCGCCATTTAAGATATTGATAATTTAACATTTATGAATTATATTTAAAAGATTCTATCATTCCCTCCTACTAATGTTAATTTAACTCAATTATCCAATTACAAAGCCTAATATGATTAGGGCAAAAGTATCATGCCAATGAAAAATAGGGTAAACTATGTGGATAGTCCCCTATGTTCAGGGTTTGACCGACTTTGATCATCAATTTAAAAATTAAGGGGAAGTGATCCCTAACGTTACCGGTCTATTTGATTTTAGTCCTTTAGATATTAATTTTCGTTAACCCTCTGTTGTTTAAGTCCATAACATGGCTGAGGGATTAAATAGAATGAGAGTTAACGGCTGAGAGACTAAAATTGAACGGATCGATAATGTTAGGGACTAAAATCGAATGAAACTATAAATTTAGAGAACATTCTCCCTTAATTTTTAAATTGGTGACCAAAGTCTGTAAGGGACTATCTGCATAGTTTACCCCAAAAACAAGTATTTTAAACATTACTATTCGAAGGATTGATCCTTCTGTAATGAACCTTGAAATATTATGTAAAATTTGTTCAGAATATTTTTTAGTCAATAACGTACATACACTACAAATGTAACTACTTAAATTTAAATCTTCTAAAAAAGTAATATTTTTTTTAATTATTGAGACTACTCAATGAATTCAACGAAATATTCTTTTTTGGTGAAGTGTACTCGATGAATGAATTCTTCTTTGATCTCCATCAATCAAAATGTATTGATCATGCCGCATACATCGTCTTTTATCCAGAGAAAGTGTCATGTTGTAATTGTATCATTAATTTTTTAATGACGAGGAACCAAAACGAAACAAAAAAGTAAACGTTAATTTACTAATTTAGATACTAAACGTGTAGTTTACCCTAAAATTAAGAGGTAAATACTTGTGTTGAAAAGTAAAAACAAGACTTTGAGGGTTCCCAATGGTAAAAGAAAACGAGGTTTGCAGGATACTATTTTGGAGCCGACAGGTGAGGTGTTACTTTTTACTCTCTTGATTTTATTTCTTTGACGTACCAATTCAACTTTTCTGTGCCCTTACCGAGTCATGGGCGTGGGGTCTTAAATTTCAGAACCCAAAAGTTGAAGGACGCACATTTAGTTTTCAATCTAATCATATTTCATTCCCGATTCAACTTTCTCAGTTCCATGCACAATGAATATTGAAACAACAAGAACCATAACATCCTCAACTCTTCTCATTTCGTTTCTTAGAGAATGAATGTAGGGTTCTAGTGCTAATAAATAGGGTAAATTACGCGTTCAATACCTAAACTATTAGTTTTGATCCGTTCTAGTACCTAAACTTCATTTTCCAAAATCATACCTAAAGTTTAGTTTTTGTTTTTTTAGTACCCTCGTTAAAAATTGAACGTTAAGTTTTGAAAATTTTGAAAGTTTAGGTACTAAATCGGACCAAACTGAGAGTTTAGGTACTAAACGCGTTAAGTTTTAACGGTGGGGGTGCTAAAATGAAATGAAAACTAAATGTTGGTATGATTTTGAAAAAATGAAAGTTTAAGTACTAAAAATATCAAAACTAATAGTTTAGGTACTAAATATGTAGTTACTCAATAAATATAGGATAAACTATATCAGATACCACTAAACTTTGGTTTTAACTTCAGTTTGCTATTGAGCTATTAAGTTTAACGACATGATGATGTAAACAAATCTTTCGTCATTGTGATGATATGGACAAATTGACGTCGTTCTAATGAGGGCTATTGATACCTAGAATGCCGTCAATTTATGCATTGAAATTTAGGGGTGTATCGATTTTGCACTAAACTTTTAAACAATTTCATTTTAGCACTATACTTTTCGATCGTCGTCAACAACCAATCACCTCGTTAGAGATCATATTTCACGGTAAGATAATACTGAACATTCACATTTACTCCTTTTTCTTCTCCTAAGATTGATTTTCCATGAAACCCAATCAGAATCAACGAAATTCTTTTACAAGTTCACAACTACAATCTTTTATGATTGTTCGTTAGGCTAGTTTTGAAGTATATGTTGTTTGTCTTCTCGCATAATGATTCTCACCATTTGGATTTTCTAATAAACACCACAAATCCCCCAAATATAAGAAAGTCACCAAACCCCTAAAATCGATACACCGTTAAAAACTTTAGTTTTTGTTTATTTAGTACACCATTCAAATTTAACATTAGTTTTTAACGGTGAGTACTAAAAGTAAATGAAACTAACGTTACATAATGATTTTGAAAAAATTGAAGGTACTTAAACGGATCAAAATTGATAGTTTAAGTACTAAATACGTAGTTTACCGTAAGTATTATAATATTTCATAAAATACCGCAATTACCATCTAATTTATCTAAATGATGTAATATATGATGAAAAACTCCTTCCCCAAAGCAAATGTAGACCATACGAGTCCTAAGAACACAAAGCAGGAACCCTAAAACGGTTTCTAATTAAAACACAAATGAGTATGTCACCACGGCACCATCAACATTTCCTCACGACACCAAACACATTACTCCTTTTATCGTTAATAAATGAAGATATATTTATAGCTATGTATAGGGAAAGGGTTTTAATATGAAATATTGTCAGTCATTCGAAATTAAATGACACGTGTTCCTTAAACTCATCACTGACATTACGTTTTAAGTTTATTTTGATTATTTGTCATTCAAAATATTAATAGAACTGTTGATGTGATATTTTGGTTTTAATTATACGATGTCATGTCAGCAGTTCTGTTAATTTTTTAATGTGAAGTGATCAAAATAAAACTAAAATGTGACATTAGGTACTAAATACGCAGTTTACCCTTTTTCGTAGCCACGCATTATTTTCCTTTGTGAAGAAAATTCTTCAATTTTCAAGGCCTATTTTAATACCCATAGCATCAAACAAGCTCACCTTTTGCACAAGAAACAAAACTTTCATCAATATGACCAAATGCCCACTTAAATTCAAAGCTAAAACCTCCTATATTGTCCACCAATTATCAACAACTACACAAGATTTTACCCCTAATCAAACTAGCCTTTTCACTCTTTTCAAGCTAGGCCTTTGTGGTTAACCACTGAATTGAAACTAAATGTCGATTTATAGATAAATCTTAGAAGGATAAAACTACGTATTTAGTACCTAAATTATCAATTTCGATTCATTTTAGTATCTAAACTTTAAAAAAAATTCAAAACCATACCTATCGTTTAGTTTCATTTATTTTAGTACCTTACCGTTAAAAACTTAACGTGTTTAGTACCTAAATTACCAGTTTTGGCCCGTTTTAGTACCTAAACTTTAAAAAAATCAAAACTTAACATTAAATTTTGAATGGGATACTAAAATGAAAACTAAAACTAAAGTTCTTAACATCGGAGTACTAAAATAAAACAAAAATTAAATTTCAAGTATAGTTTTGAATTTTTTTGAAGTTTAGGTACTAAAACATATCAAAACTGATAATTTACATACTGCGCGCATAATTACCCATTTTAGAATTATATATGGAATTTGATCGAAAATAATGGATTTTAGTTTTGAACAATTAGATACATATAGCCTCAATTTTAACTCAATTTTATAATTAAAGTTTAATTTTATTTCAAGTATATAGTTACAAATAAATAATTTTAGGTTCACAGTTAGAAAGAAGCAAAGGTAGGAGAAGAAACTATGGAGGAAATAATAATGTCGTCTTCTTTCGTTTTATTAGGATTAGTTGAGTCCACAAGCACATGGAGAATGATATTTAAGAACAATATTAGTGGGTATACAAAAAAGAGAGCTAATTAGGACTTTGAGACAAAATAAGTTATTTTTAGAGAAGTATTCGTTTCAAATTTTATAGGTCGGGTCGGATTGAAGAGTGATAATGCATATAGGGGAAAATTATTCTCCATTCACCATTTAATCATTTTGATCGTATTATATATCACCCTAAATTTCTCGTGTAATAAAATACAAAATAATAATTTTATTGTTCAGGTAATATATCTCAAAGTTTCAATATATTTATTATTATTATCGACATGAATACCATAACTCGTGGTATTTCAAATATCTCATTAACTAAAAAAAATTCAATACCTAAACTTTGAACGAGCACTAAATTGAAACAAAAACTAAAAATTTTAACGGTGGAGTACTAAAATAAAACAAAATTAAATTTAGGTATGATTTTAAAAAAAAAAAATATAGATACTAATCAAAATTGATAATTTATGTACTAAATATAATTTACCCAATTTGAAAAGGCTATCTCCAATTTTTCTCGGAGTAGATTGTTCGCAAATAACGAAACTCGTCGTTGTGAAGCCAAATTTGTCTCTCCCTCCCTCTTACCAAAACAGTATCCATTGAATTCTTGAAGCCTTGAAAATCTTCGACGATTTGAATTTTCATACCATGAATATCACTTGTATTTAATAAATCGTTTTTATTACACGAATCTAAGTGATAAATGAATTATTATTATTTTTGATAACACGGATTCGAACACCATAATTATTAGGGATATAAACATTAATGTCGAAAGATTAAGAGTTATCTTTGAACGAATCTTATACTTACATTTTATTAATAAAAAAATACATTGTCTTTATTAAATTCATAAATATATATTAAACATGTTATCTAGGAATATTTTTTAAAGTATATATATATATATATATATATATATTAATCATATAAATTTTTTGCATGATATGGGTGTATATAAAATTTCAGAACAGATGTAATTAATAAATTAAATAATTATTCTAAGGAAATTTAAATTTTACCCACTCCCACGTTTTAGTAGATCTGTCATTAATCAATACGTTTTGAAGTTCCAGGTTCATTCATGCTATTAACCCTATCATCTTATTGCATATCTACTAATATTTCACCATGGTAGTACTGCGATTCTTGAAGCTTGGTTTTCCTTTATTTATTTTTTACTGATGTAAAATAATGGGTAATATTTATACTAGGTTACATCATGGATGTTGGAGGAAGCAAGTGAAACTCTAGGAAAAAGAATGATTGTTTTAAGCATGCGCAATTCAAGACATTTTTATGTACGTATACTTCCAATCTTTTTAAAATTCAACTTTAAAATTTGAACGAATGTATTAAAATGAAAGAAAAATTAAACTTTAAGTATGATTTTGAAAAAAAAAATAAAAATTTAGATACTAAAACAAATTAAAATTGATAGTTTAGATACTAAACTTATAATTTATTCGAGAAAAAGAAAGCTTGCGTTAGATTTAAGTATATGATATCATTACATTAGAAAGAGTGGCGAAGATGATTATTATCTTGTTACGGAAGATCAGTCGTCAATGAAAATGACGTACCAAGCAAATTACAAATTCATGTTTTATTTTTCTTTGAAATAATTATGATATAATTAAGAAGAAATTTAGAATTAGGTGTAGATACATGGGACCTTTGATTGGAATGCACGTGTCCACTTTATGTGAATGACATATGCATTAATTTATGTCACGTTGACAGTAAAACAACAGCTATGTCAATGATTATAGTCTATATAATTTATAAATGCTATTTCAGTATTTCGGAATTTATGAAATAAATGATTAAATTTTTAAATATATATTAATTTATAATTATTTTAAATCATTAAAAAACTAATATTATAAGACGATTTATTTTTTTAAAACTATCGGTATCCGATATATTAATCGAATAATTCAGATCAAGTACTGTAGAGACAAGAAAATAACGATTCTCTCAATCTAGTTTACTCTATTTACAATGTCAGGGTTCGAACATCTTACTTTACTTAAGAATCAATTTAAGTGAGTATTATTAATATATCATAATTTTTTTAATAACTATCACCATAGAACATTCAAAATCATGTTTTATTTTTCTTGAAATAATTATGATATAATTAGAAGAAATTTAGAATTAGGTGTAGAGACATGGGAACTTTGATTGGAATGCACGTGTCCACTTTATGTGAATGACATATGCATTAATTTATGTCACGTTGACAGTTAAAACAACAGCTATGTCAATGATATAGTCTATATAATTTATAAATGCTATTTCAGTATTTCGGAATTTATGAAATAAATGATTAATTTTTTAAATATATATTAATTTATAATTATTTTAAATCATTAAAAAACTAATATTATAAGACGATTTATTTTTTTAAAACCATCGGTATCTGATTTATTGATCGATTAATTCAGATCAGATACTGTAGAGACAAGAAAAGAACGATTCTCTCAATCTAGTTTACTCTATTTACAATGTCAGGGTTCGAACATCTTACTTTACTTAAGAGAATCAATTTAAGTGAGTATTATTAATAATATTATAATTTTTTAATAAACTATCACCATAGAACATTCAAAATGATATAAAAAAAGGATAAACTATGCATTTAGATATGAACTATCAGATTAGATCTATTTAGTATCTAAACTTTCAATTTTTTTAAATTATACCTAATATTCATTTTTTTTATTTTTTAGCATCATCGTTAAAAACTTAACGCATTCAGTTTTGGTATGTTTTAGTGCAGAAATTTTCATTTTTTTCCACATCTTACGTTAAATTTTTATACAAGTACTAAAATGAAAATAAACTAACTTTATGTATTTTTGAAAAAATAAAAGTTTAGGTACCAAAATGGATGAAAACTGATAGTTTAAACATTAAACACGTAATTTACCCAAATAAAAAAATAAAAGTTATTCCAATAGCTCTGGGTAGCCCAATTGGCTGTGAAGATGAACAAGTCACAAATGGAGTTTGTTAAATAAATGGTTTTGGTATAATTTCAAAGCATGTGTTAAAGAATTGTTTTCTTGCAACGTTAATTTTTGTAATCTAAAATAAAAATTTTATGTTATTTTATGGTATGCATTAATTTATAGGGTAAGTACACAATAGTTCTTCGACTATAAGATATTTCTTTGTTGAGTCCTCTAACTATTAAAAATTATAATATGATCCTCTTACTATAGGGTATTCCCTTGTTCAGCCCCCGTAACTATTAAAAGTTATAAAATAGTCATTCGACAATTCATTATATTCTAAACTTGTCATTTTTCGTTAAAGTTAATGGTAATCTGAGCTATATGTTAATATTAGATATGATAGTGTTTGAGACTCTGTGATCAAATTTTATTATATCTCAATCAACATGTTAACATTCATCTTAGATTGTCGTTAATTTTTAATGGAAATGACGAATTTAGAATATAATGAATAGTCGGGTGGTCATTTTATAAATTTAATAGTTGGGGCTCAAAAAGGAATACAATAAGACTCTGTGATCAATTTTATTATATCTCAATCAACATGTTAACATTCATCTTAGATTGTCGTTAATTTTAATGGAAATGACGAATTTAGAATATAATGAATAGTCGGGTGGTCATTTATAAATTTAATAGTTGGGGCTCAAAAGGAATACAATATAGTCGATGGACCATTGATAATTTTTTATAGTCAAAAGATCAACAAGTAATATCTTATAGTCGGGGGAAATTTATGTAATTGACCTAGTTTATATTACATAGATAATTTCATTGTTGTTTATTTGAATATATATATATATATATATATATATATTGCATTATTGCGTTTGATGTTATTGTAAAATTTATCATAATAATATATTTTAAAAATATTATTAATGCCTTTTAATTTTAGTTAGTCGATGGACCATTGATAATTTTTTATAGTCAAAAGATCAACAAATATCTTATAGTCGGGGAAATTTATGTAATTGACCTAGTTTATATTACATAGTAATTTATCATTGTTGTTTAATTTGAATATATATATATATATATATATATTGCATTATTGCGTTGATGTTATTGTAAAATTTATCATAATATATTTTAAAAAATATTATTAATGAACCCTTTTAATTTTAGTAGTATAAATTTTATACTTTAACAATTAGTTAGTAAATATATGTTAAGTTAACGTTACTTCGATTTTGTATCTACCAGTGGCGGATGCACTAAGCCCTCATAGGGACCAAGTGTATCCCATTATTTTGAAAAAATGTTAAATTAGTTTAATGTGTTAAGGAAAAAAGAAAAAAAATACAATTTTGTATATTCATTATTTTTAAGAAAAGAAAATTAAAATTTTGGACTCCCATTCTTAAATTTATGGATCCCCATTCTTAAATTTCTGGATCCGCCACCGATATCTACTTTAATATATTTTTATACATTTGTATTTATTTATTTTTCATATTTTGTACATAGTTCAATTTAGCGTCGATATAGATTTATGTTGGCAATAATTATTTAGTTTTATTTTAAGAGATATACTGGTTGGTTCAAAATATATTCCCAATAGTATTGTAACTAATCAACTTTTAAAAAATTGTTCTCTTTAAAAAGGACAAAACTACATTTATGGTACTAAATTTTAAAGAGATTTCATTTTGGTCATTTAACTTCTAAAATTTATAATATAATCACTAAACTTTTAATTTATTTTTATTATAGTCACTATTGTTAACGTGTTAAGAAAATTTGATATGGCACGTTGAAAATCCTAAACTTGTCTTTCTCCGAATTGAAAATTATCGACCCTCCTTTCTTCGTCATTTCTATCATCGTTGACGGTTTTCTCTTATTGAAAAAGATAACCAAACTGATCACTGTACATAGTGATCAAGCTTTCCAACAGTGCCAATAACAATGCTATTTTTTTCAGCTCCGGAGAACCAAAAGTAAAGTAATCCTAAATTTTGAGTTTTAACATGTTCTTTATCGAACCAAATTCGAATACCTAATAACATTTCATTTCATCAACCCAACTCTCCTATAAAAAATAATGCTCAAATTAAAATCAAATTTATATTACTCAGTCAAATATTCTCAATAAAATTATAACATAAGCTAGATGCTTAGATATATATTTAAACAACAATATGAGATGATACTTCTGCTATGTTTTGTTGTCTATGCATATGCATGAGATGAGGTGTGTCGAGGAAGCCCTTTCGATTGGTTTTGCTTTATTGGTTTTTAGTTTTTTTGTTTTGCTGGATGTATTGGTGTAATGTTCTGATGATGGATGTATTTGGGCAGCAGTGCTTGTTGTGTTCTCTTATGTAGCACTCTTTTCCTCCAATGTTTTAGGGAGGTTTTAATGAGGCTCATAAGGTGAACTTTTCTGCAATCAATTTAATAATTGAATTTTGCCGAGCAAAAAAAAACAATATGAGAGATATCATAATATATATTAATAAAATAACTTAAATATTAAAGATCTATTTAAATGTGAAACATATTTAAATATTAAAATAATAGGAACTAAAACATTTAATAAATTTAAACCCTAAATTAGTAGCAAACAAATTTAATAAACATACAACAATATGAAAAACTCTTTATTTTAGGGATAATTTTATCTAAAATAATAAAAATTGATAAATATCTAAGTAATGAGTGAGAATAAAATTCTCATGCATACTCCAGAAGAAAAACTTCCATTATTAATAATATTATTTTCCCTTTTGATGGGAATGAGACGTTAATTAAACCAAACTTAAATATGTGAAAAAATATCACTTCTAGTAATGATTTTTTTCCCTAACCAAACGTATACTTACATCAATAGTTGTTTTTATAAGATTTTAACTCAATTCAGATTTAAATTTTTTGAAATTTAAGGCACCTTTTTTAAATAATTTATTTACACTTATTTATATAATTATTTTTTGAAAAAAAATAAATCCTAAAATTAACATGTTATATTCTATCAAATATTTTTTTGTTAATTAAAAAAATAGGGTAAACTACACATTTAATATCTAAACTATCATTTTGACACGTTTTATTACTTAAACTTTCAATTTTTTTAAAATCATATCTAATGTTTAATTTCTGTTTCATTTTATTAGTATGCTATTAAAAACTTAACGCATTTAGTAAAACTACCGGTTTTGGACTGTTTTATCACCTAAACTTTCAAATTTTAACATTAAGTTTTAAATGAGTACAGAAATGAAATAAAACCTGAATTTTATGTATGTATTAAAAAAATAAAAATTTAGCTATTAAAACAGACAAAAACTTATAGTTTAGTTATGAAAAGCGTAATTTATAACACAAAGTAGGGTTAGGGCACATAAATGATTTTGAGGGTACATAAACATGTAATTACTAGCTTTTCAACACATATATTTAACAATTGCAAAAGAGTCCAAAAGGGTAAAGCAGATAGGGTTAGGGCACAGAAATGATTTTGAGAATACATAAACATAAGAAGGTAAATGCTGAGAATGAACGGTAAGACTAATGCATACATGCATCCATACATAACTAGAACCATACAAATTTAGAATCGAAATCCCAAACCCTAAAAATTTCAGTGCTGGATAAAGATTGGTCTGACATAAAAGAAAGAAGAATGAAATCAGTCTAGAAATATGGCAAAGCCTGCTGCTAGCTTCACCAGCTAGGTTCATGCAATTCAATTCAAATCTTGGTTCTAGCTAGAGCTGCAGTTGTGAGAAAAACAAAAGGAAAAAATAGTACCACTTCTTCATCATTTGATCAAATTAGTCCTCTTTTCCCAAACCCTTTTTATAAAAAGAAATTAGATATATTCTAACGTGACGTAATTGTTTTATACGATTTTTTCTGAGTTCGAAGCACTTTAGTTATGACTTAATGGGCATGAAAGGTTCTTAAAGGAAGAGAAACACCAAAGAAGGGTTTTCTTTTGCAAATAACCAAACCCTTTTGCATTTGCTCATTTATAGAAACAAAGGGTAATGTGTTATTACAATAAGTGCAAACCACTTCAAACAAGCCATTGAGAGCACACTTTCTCTCTCTATTATCTCTTCCTTATTTTTATCTTTCCCCCAAAAGCTGAATCTCTCTCACTTTTGATGGAGATATCAATCAGGCATTAAAGCTCCAAAATCAGCCTTGTAATCTTGAGATGTCCATGGACGATCAAATCATTCAACATCAAGCTCCTTTGCACCCAATTTGGCCATGCTTCCCTCTCCAGACTCCGTTCTCGACCGAGGTGCAGATACCAAGTGTAACGACTGCGTACACCGGTCACGGGGAGCAACTAGGTCACCTCGCCGCTGAGGGAGACGAGCCTGAGGAGGAGTTTGAGCGCCATGAGGAGATGTGTACAAGATCGCCGCGATGCAGCCGTCGACATCGACCCGTCGACGATCCGGAAACCTAAGCGGCGCAACGTGCGAATCAGCGAAGACCCCCAAAGCGTGGCGGCTCGTCACAGGCGGGAGAGGATAAGCGAGAAGATAAGGATCCTCAAAAGGCTCGTCCCGGGAGGGACTAAGATGGACACCGCGTCGATGCTGAACGAAGCCATCTGCTACGTCAAGTTCTTGAAGAGGCAGATCCTGCTGTTGCAACGATCCGATAACCAGCAGCAGCAACCGCCGCCACCGTGGCATGTTGCACCACCACCGGCGGAGACACATCCAGGCCACGGGGGAAAAACTTGTGCTTTAACCATGAGGTAAATCAGTGATATTACCTCCATAATCCCTGAATTAATCAACATATAACTGCTGTATTAATGATAATATTAGCCAAAAACTATCAAACAAGGTGTGTATATATAATTATATATATCATATATTATGAAAACTTAACCTAGTTAGTCCGATCATCAAGAACAATAAATTCTGGATTCGAATCTTAACATTATTTTCTAAGGGGAGCGATGGAGTGTTGGTGAAAAAGAGGGTTTGTTAGGATTTTGTTGACTGCAAGATGGAATAATGATAACGGTTATATATATATATATAGTACAAAAAAGTCTAAATTGGCCGGAAAAGTTTCTTGGCCGACTCTCTTTCCCGGAATGAAGAGGTGACGTGAGAAAGCCATGAAATCATTGTTCTTTCCATCCTCTTTCTGCATATAATATATAGTTTTATTCTTCTCCATCACCACATGTATCTGCAAAGTTTGCATTATATATATATCCTCATTGCTGAATTAAATAATATTAGAGTAAATTATTGTCTTAGATTTAAGTAAAAGATGATTCCTTCGTAAGTAACATGAACAATACAAAGATATATATAGCCCGAAACGTAAGGTAAAAGTGACGTAAATAAAAACTTGAGCTTCGTGATCCATTAGTAAAAATGGGATGGAATTTACATGCAATGTTAAAACATATTAAATTTCTAAAAATCGAATTTAAAGTTGGGAGATATAAGTAAAAAAATAGATAAAGATATTTTAGTTATAGAAAAGTGAATTTGGCCGGAACTGAGTGATTTTAGTAGTTAAAGGGATGACTGTTATCTTTAAAGGTCTTGAGTTCAAGCACGACTCTTATATTATTTGAACCTTCTTTGTTAATTGATTGAGATATTAGAACATATACGACTTGTGATTACCCAAAATAATTTGATGAGTTTTTATATGTTTTAAGATTTATTTGATATAATGTTGAATGATGATATTCTTGATAATAAGGGGATTTATATGTTATTTTATTTTATTTTGTCACTCTAATTTAGATATAATTGTGACAAATTTAAAGTTCATCACAAATAATTTCACTAATAGTGTTTTATTGTGACCAAAACAAGTTATCATATCAATTGGTTACTAATAGAATGGTCGAATTGGCACCAACTTATTTTTCACGAAAAAATTGTAATAGTGATAATATATTACGTAATCATTGTTATATTCATGTTGATGAAATATTTTCACTAGTTTTAGTTGGTAATTTCTACGATAATTATTTTTGTCACTAGTCTTAGTTGGCTTTTGTGATGATAATGTTTTGTCACTAATCTTTGTTGATAGTATGCGACGACAATAATTTTTATCACTGTTGAAGTGAATAGTTGTGTCCTACTTGTATTTAGTTACTAATAAAATGTTTGAATTGACATTGCATTTTTTTAAACAAGAAACAATTTAATAGTTATAACATATTAAGTGGTCACTATTATTATTCATAATTGTGACAATAACATTTTTTTACTAATAAGTTTACCTTTTATAATGGTATAGTTGTGATAATCTTAAATTACGTCACAAGTATTGTAATAACTATAATGATTAAATTTTTCCTGCAATTAAATTCTCACTAAGTATATAATTGTGATACAAAGTTCGTCCGTCACAAAAAATTTGACACTATTAGAAGACACAAATTGACACACTTATTTCCTTGTCGAGAAATAATATGATAGGGCGATATATAAAGTGATCACTATTATTTGATATTTATTGTAACAATGAAGCTGATTGTCACTTAAAATTTTACTTTTTGTTGTGATAAATATTGACATCAATAATAATTAAAATTATTGTTAAGATAAACTAGTTTGTCAAGTGGTAAAATTTTGTTATTAGTCTTATGCTCTAATTTAATCAATTTTAGTTTGTATACATTTTCAAATTTCAAATTTCAATAACCATTCAAATTATACAATGACTATATGAATAATAAATGACTAATAAAATTACCTTAACCTTAACATATATTGTTTTATATTATTATAAATTTTATTTTTATTAACGAAATAAATGACTGACAGTACTATAAGCTTGACAGTGTCATTTAATCATTATTCAATATATTTTTTCTTAAAAATAATGGAATAATTTTTATATGTAATTTATGATCTTTATGGAGATATATGTGAATTTTGCAGACATTAGTTAACTATGAGCACTTTGCTTTTTTTTATTTTTTTTATTTAGGACATTCGCTACAAATGGTTACTACATTGTCAAATATATTTCTTTTTTAAATATAATTTAAGAACACTTGATATTATTTTAGATTTAAATCTTAATATTTATATGATTATATTTTAAAATAAACCTAATTATATTTATATTTATCTTCCACAAACATAAGGTATTTCATAGGAGAAATCATAGAAAATTTAATTAAATTATTATACTAATAATTAATATATATATATATATATTAAATAAATAAAATAACTTCAACAATAGTTTAACATAAATATTTTTTTGTCAATAACATATACTTCTTTCTCAAACACTGACTAGGCGTTGCATTATTTCCTTGAAGGACCCCGGTTTGATCATCTCAAAAGTCATTTACTGTATTAATTTATCAAAAAGTAACATGTTAAACCAACAAGCAGATGGTATAGCGAGATGAAACACTAGACTTGTTAAGCAAATTGGGTTACTCGATTTGAAATCAAATATTGGTGGTTATACAAAAAATTAAATATGTGGAGATGTCACGTCATCTATCTTCAATGAAAATGTTACTATAATTGATTGCATCATAAATTCTTAATTAATTTAGTTATGTAATGTGATAAAATATTTGTCATTAAAAATACAAGTAATTGTGATAATTCATTAAAGTTGTCACTAAAAAACACTTGTTGTGACAATATTAGTGGTCACAAAATATACTTTCAGTGCCAAATAAGTTTATCACAATTTCTATTGATAATAGTATCAAAAACTTGATCACTAAAAAATACTTAGTGTGATGGTCACAAAATATATTTTTAGTGTAAAAAAATCATCATAATTAATAAGGTAATTTTGTCAAATAGATTGTCACAACAAAAATGAACAAGTGTAACAATTTAAGTATAATGTCACTAATGTAATAGTGACGAGTTATTCGTGACGACAAGTGACAACTTGAAAATTTTATCATTATACCTTTTACCGTCTAAATTTAGTGCTTTTAGTGACTATTTGCTTTGTTACTAATGGTACATTTCTTGTAGTTTTTTTTCGTAATATTTTCGATTTAACTGAAAATATTATAAAAATATAAAAAAATTAACATTTTCGAACATTCTAAG
Organism: Hibiscus syriacus; assembly: GCF_006381635.1. NCBI lineage: Eukaryota > Viridiplantae > Streptophyta > Magnoliopsida > Malvales > Malvaceae > Hibiscus > Hibiscus syriacus. The sequence goes on along the minus strand of NW_024063172.1, from coordinate 953,737 downwards.
TTATACATAACCGAAAATGTTATATTTTTTTTTATAGAATTTTCTATTACAATTGTTTTTTTTTATTTTACTTTAATTTTAAAATATACTATCGTATCGCATAACTATCCATAATTTTGTTCCCTTGGGAATTTTCATGAAACCAAAGCAAGTTTTGGATCTGTTGAATTAGCAATCAATGGAATTTTAGAATATTTTGACATCGTAATTCGTGTTTTTTTTATTGTGTTATAATTCTATTTAGGGTAAAATACATATCAGGGCATTCAATTATTATTTCAATTATAAATACTTATTTTTTATATTTAAATATAGTCATTCAAATTAAGTAGTGTTACGAAGGTCATTGGCTTTTAAATATTACACGGAATAGTGATAGGTTCATATATAATAAATATTTTAGTCCCTAAAACTTATGCATTTTATTATTTTAGTTTAAACTCGAAACAATTCAATAAATTTAATCATTCGTATTTAAAAAAATCTATAAATTTCATATTTTTTCTGTTAAATTGCTTGTTTTCCACCCACAAATATCGCGTCACTTTCATAGTATAATAACAATTTAACAATATCTTGTTATTGCTTTATGGTAGATTGTAGTTATCTAACTGTTGCTTCTATTTGATGGACTCGCTTGGTTTGACAGTATTATAAAGAACGATTAAATTTATGAAATTTTAAATACGAATGGTTAAATTTATTGAATTATTTTGAAACATAATCAAATTGATAGAACATATAAATTTTAAAGACTAAAATTTTACTATACCACATTATACGATTGTTTCGATTTTAATGATATAATAATCTATTTATAATAATATTATAGTTGAATTATTAAATTATAACTTAAAAATATATTTGTTTATAACCAATCTAATAATTAAGTGAACTAGTTGAGTGATCTCAGTGATAAAAGATAATATTATTCTTCTTAAAAGGATTTGGATTCGAACAATGAATTTCAAGAATTCTTGATATACCTTCGTTCCAACCCTTCCCTCTTTTTTCTAGGTTCATCGATATTGAATCAATCAAACGCATTTCTAATACTTATTCCATTTTTGGAAGGCCCTGCGTTATATTACTAGACCTCGATTTTTCATATATAAATGTGACTAATGTATCTTCTTGGTAAAGGATTTCTCCATAGTGCCCATGGATAGTTGCTCCCGGAGTTGTTAAATAAGGCTTAACCGATTTTATTATTATAGAATCAATTTGAACAATACAAATTTGACCCGATTTTAAGTGTGATCCACTTTTGATTATACATACATTTCAGAAATAAACTGTCCAAGAAATATTGTGGATGTTTCTTCACAAAAATTATGATGATAATACAATGGGGACATGTGCATTGTCATTAAATTAAGAAATTTTTGTTAAATATGTTATTTTTCTTAGAAGATATAAATTCGAATAGTTGTCATTATTTATTCTGATTTTTTTCTCAAATTTAGAAACATTAGCTAAATTTTTATTTAAAATTTCCATATTTGGAGATTGTATTATCATATCCAGCGGCTTATTTAATTGTTATTCTAAATTGAGAAATTTTACTTTTTGTATTATTCACAATGGAAAATTGTTTGACACCTTCACTGAAATGTGAGTGGTAAAAGGTTGAATATCAACCTGGAAAAATTTACAAATAAGTTAAATGAGGTCTACCATGAGGTCCTATAGAGTAACCGGCATTCCATAGTTCTGGCAAGTTGTGATCGTTCCGTTCCGACTGCCTGCAACGATCACGAGCCCCCACGTTTCCGGTAGGGCTGCGCGGTATTCTCTGTTGTCATGACAGAGTTGCTGGTGTTCATATGTATACAACTCATCTTTGGCATAGGTTGCATCCCACAACGAAAGCTTTTCTTCGGGCCATGTTGCCGTACTCTTCAAGGAGCCGTCGATGGAGAACCAGTTGCTGAGCGAGAATCGTTGTGAGCCTCTGATCCGAGAAGCACCCTCTATTGGATACCGATCTGAATGCCTCCGATCCGAACCCTGGCCTAACCAAGGTATTGCAATGGACACGTCTTTGCAGAAAAAGTGCTCACAAGAAGATACGGATTTCGTATGTCTGGATGTTCGGGGGCACGTCGCGTTGTTGTTCCAGACATAAAGACTACAGTCTTCTCCGACGGAGATTATATGTCTCCCAGTCGACGTAAAAGATGCAGACATCTGACTTCCGGACTTGGGGAGTCCTGCAACTTTCATAACTTGAGCATTGAACACAGATGGACAGAGCAAGCACAAGACAAGAGAACGATATAAACACGATTTCCGAGTTATCGAACTAGAAATGTTACCTTTAAATTTACGGACAACATCGATTCCGTCGAGTATTCGAAGCGTGGAATCTTTAGAAGTGATCAGAACTTTGTGAGGTTCATCCTGGGAGAACTGCAAAGATGGAAAGAACGCAATAAGTAATGAATTATTCGAGTTTAGTTTTATATCTCAGTTCAAATTTAAATTATTCGAGTTTAATTTTATATCTCAGATTGCATGGAACACGTTGATGCTTCTATCTTCTCTAATTATAACCAAGTCCACTACGGTTTCCATATCAATGAGGTTTGGTGTACATATAAGTTATAAAAACTGATGAAAAAGTAAATGTGAACCCTTGGTTTTGTCCGTATAAAGTTGTAGACAGATCATGAGTTAAACAGATTGATTTGATTAAAGTTTGATAAATATTCGACTCGAATTATTAATGAATTGAAACGAACTACTTAATATTTGACTCGAAAAACGAAAATATAATATATTAAGATTTTATTTTTTAAAATAAATTATTAAATTATTAAATTGATTTTTTATTTAAAAAAATAAAGTATAAAGTTTTTATGTACATAAAGTTTAGGTTTAAATATGAGTTTAAAGTTTCAATCGAGTTAAGTTTAAGATTTTTTTTTCATTTCGAGACTTTTCGAGTTTCAATTCATGATTTCGAGTTTGAGTCGAACTTAAAAATTTTAGACTCACGAGTTCTCAAGTCAAATCTAACTCTATTTTTGAATTTTTGAATTAAGTCGAGCTTAACAATATTTAAATTTGACTCGACTCGTTTACATTCCTATTCCAGTTTCCACCAGCCGTCAACGTGGACCCCGATTGCGGGTTTGAAGAGACAATGAACGTGTCTTGTGCGGGAAGAGTCATCTGGTGGAGCCAAAGCCACCGAGTTTGTGTTTTGGCTTTTCTTTACTTTTAACGATTACGTTGCATATCTTTCTTCCTCTAGTTATGTATTCATCATTGGTTTTACAAGGATTTTATCGTTTTGACAAAAGTGTAGTAAAAGTTATTATACATTTAAAAAAAAATTAATATGATTATCGTATTATTTTTCATTTTAATGTGATTCTTTAATTTAAAAAAATTTAATGTGACTTTTTGATCAAAGTATTTACACGACGTAAGAACTACTTAAAATACTAGGTATATACACGGCGAATTAGTAGCCATTCCTAGGTTCCCATGTAGGCCATATAAGCGTCGAGGAGTAATGAAGCTTGATTTCTCAACCAAGCGTTGGGTTGAAGAGTTGAATATCAAAGAGATGGTACCTCCTGATCTTAGATTCTTATCAAGTTCCCAATCTTTGGGGCAAGAACTATCAGGTGATCATCATCATCTCCATGTTTATCTCTATTCAAAAGGCTGCAACCTTGTTGAATACAAACCTGGTCGGAGTCATTTTATATTGATTGAGCCTCCTCTAGGGTTGAGGAATCACGTGACAAGCTTAAAAGATAAATATATTATTATGTTTACATTTAGATATTATCAAGCGAGTGATGTCTTCTTTGTACCATATTTAGCTATGATCATCATCATCATCGTCACTTGCTTGATCATAGCTAAATGTAAACATAATAATATATTTTTTAAAATTAATTGCTTCTGGCTGTTAATTTTGTTCCAAGTATTTGTGTTGGACATATGTCAGCAAATTCTCTACTTTGTATGGTATCGAGTTCTGCAGCAACAGTGTGGTTTCTTCCATTGCCATTGTTGGTGTCATGAAACCAACAGTCTCTTCACTGGCTGCTAAGCTTATCACAGGAGTTTGCAGAATTGCTAATCTGAAAAGTGAAACAAATCGTCATAATTTGCTTGTTTTATCATTGTAGATCGAAGTCTAATTGGGTCGAAGAAGAAGGGCTAGTTAAAATGGTCTAATATGGTTAAATAATGTCAAAATATTTAGATTAACATGCCACATCAGTTTTTCGTCACTCACTGTAACGACTGTTAACGTCAAGTGATCAATTTTTAACGAACGATAATGTTAGTGATTGATTTGTGACTTTTAAAACATGAGTAGTGAAAACGAAATTTACTCAAATATTAATAACCATTTACGTAGTTTACCCTTTAATCTTGCTTCCTCTAGTTATGTATTCATCATTGGTTTTGCAAGGATTTTAACCTTTTTTTTAAGAATCACGACTTCTTTCTTTTTCGTTCTTCCAAAGGGTTAAAAACGACTAATTTATAAAGTCATTGAACCGGCCCAACCAGCAACCAGAGCCGTATGTATTATATGTACAGAAAGCAAACGATCGGGATCATTCAATATGACAATAGGAACATAATACAAAACTTATGAAAATAGCTCTTTATCAATGAAAAATAAACCCTATGTAACTTGATTGCATTAAAGTGCCTTCCCTTTTCGGTGATTCTTTCGAAGAAAGGACTAATATTTGTTCTATTCTATTAGTAATAAGGGAAGAATTCGACTCAAAAGAAGAAGAAAAAAAAAAGATTTATTCTATACATGATAAGTATCACTATGCAATAGGAGTTGATCCTATTTCTTTTTATGAATGAATGCATCCCTGTTTGTTCATTATTCAGAGGATCTATCAGTAAGAATTCTCTTTCATTCATTCATTCTGTCTTTCTTTATCTTTATTTTTATTTTCTTCTGATCTAATAACAAGGTCATATGTAAAGTAGTCATGATGTTTGATTTGTAGGTTTCCTCCGATCCACCGTCAACACTCCTCTTCTACTCCTTTTCATTTTGAAATTCTCACTTGAATAAAAAAGTAATAATAATTTTGAAATTCTCAGGCAATTCAATAAATATTTATTGGTTGCTTTCTTCATCTTCTATATTCATTAATATTGGGAGAGGTTTTTGAGGATCTCAACTAGGTTTTTCAGCAATCTAATCGGGGGGAGAGAGAGAGAGTACTTTCAGTTGGTGCCGAAGCAACGCGGACGGAGATCAGACGGTGAGAAACGGCGGCGGTGAACAGTGATCGGTGTGTTCAAATGTTTATGCTTTTAACAATATTATAATCATATTTACACATCACATATTATGTGTTATTGATGTTGATGAATATACAGTGATGTTTTTGAAACAATCTCTATTTCCTTGTTGTTAAAGGGAGGGTTAATAGTATTAGAGTTATAGTTATCTTATTCAATTTAAACCATTTTTTTTAAACAATTTGTTGAAAACTCAGAATTTGTCAAATTGTGGAACACTTGAAGCTTTACAGAGTAGGATGGATATCGTTGCGGTTGCTGCTGGCTCTTTCAGAGTATCCGGTGAGGGACAAAAGGAAGTTCAAAGTATGGTTTTACAAAACAGAGAAAATGAACAAAGAGATTGGTCTGAGCTTCCCCATGATATGGTTGGGTACGTAGTGGGGAAACTTTATTGGTCGGATCAGATCCGAATGACTGCAGTTTGCAATAGTTGGCAACAGGCAACCCTTGGGTGCAACATTCCTACCATTGACAAAGCTGCATGGCTCATGACATACCGATGTTTGCAATCACACCCAGATAAGGGATTGATCGTTGAACTTAAGCTTCAGGACACATCGTTGGGCAGAGTGATAGACATGTCCAAACACATTGAGGGACAATCCTCAAATATCTTTGCGTAACTAGTCTATATGGTTGGGTGCTTTTCAAAAAACCTGTCTCTGTGTATAGTCGGAAATGCCTCTTTTTGTTGTACTCCCCCTTCACTGATGAGGTTATTGAGCTGCCCACGTTGGATCTAGGTTACCCTGTCATGTACTACCTCGTAACGGCCACTTTTTGCTTGAGTTCAAAAGATTCAGAGTGTCTTGTTTTCAGTACGCACGTATTTGAAAGACGCAGTCGGTATCAACACTTGTCGACCAGGAGACAAAGATTGGAAGACCTACAAATTCTTACAAAGTGGTCCAATTAACTTTGTTACTTACCCGTTGAGTGCAACTTATTTAGGCGGGTGTTTTTATTGAGTTTTTGCTTGTGGTGCTCTAGGGGTATTCAATCTCAGTCGTCAAGAAGGGGAACTACTTGCAATAAAGTGGCCGGACCCGAGCTCTAGTTATATATGCGGCGAATTGGTAGTCATTCCTAGGTTCCCATGTATGCCGTTTAAGCGTCGAAGAGTGATGAAGCTTGATTTCTCGACCAAGCGTTGGGTTGAGTAGTTGAATATCAAAGAGATGGTACACCCTGATCTGATATTTTCATCAAGTTCCCAACCTTTGGGGGAAGAATCATCAAGCGATCATCATCATCTCTATTCTTATCTCTATTCAGAAGGCTGCGCCTATGTTGATTACAGACCCGGTCACAGTCATTTAATATCGATTGAGCCTCCTCTCGAGCATGTTTTGAGAAGACATCACTTGCTCAATCATAGCTAAATGTAAACATCATAATATTTATCTTTTCAACTTTTAAAATTATTTTGCATCAATTGATTCCAAGTTATTTTTATTTTTCTTGTATATCTCTGAATGAGTAATTTAAATCATTAGACTCTCTTTTCGAAATCTTTTTCACGATCACTAGAATTCTGAAAATGATCAATCTTTAGAATCTCTCACACTCAACAAAGCTTTATATGCAGCAGGCGCACACTGCAGCTTCCTTTAGTTATTCTTTTTCATGGCCTTGATTATCATTTTCTTCCCAAGAAAAGAAGCTCTTGATTTACTTTTGGCTGGTAATTTTGTTCGAGGTATTTGTGTACATCTATTTTTTATTATAATCAAACACGGGTATGGCATAATGATTCTCTGAGGTCTCTCTCTATCTCTACATATATATAAAAAGGTTTAGAAAAAAAATTGAACACTCATAAAAAGCCAAGCAAATAGATACCATTAAAAGCCATCTTCTAGTCCTTCAAGAACTAAAGAAAAGTATGTTGACATTGCCTAGTGCACTCCTACATACTACAAAGCTCAAAATAGTAATAATAATAACAGCACAAACACACTCACCTTACTCATAAATGCCCTCTCCATTTATAAGGCTTTGCTGCATGGAAAAAAAACATCATCCCTTTATTCTTCGATGATATGTTAAAAGACGATGCGATGATTCCCACATTTTTAACTTGCATTTTCAGACTGGATGCGAAGAATCACATTCGCATTCGCTTTACATCGGTCTCGGGGACACTCACATCACCACCGTCACCCCTTTCGGAATGAATCGTTTGCCCCTGCATGCACGTTATGGTAAGTGGTCAATGGCATCATGAAATTGCAGGGTAACAGAAAAAAAAAACGTGGAAAAAACTAGAAAGTTAGATTCGATCAAACTACTTTCAATTAGAAATGCATGCTTTTGGTGACTTTCAACATGGAGGTCGAAGATACTTTTTCTCGAAATATTCGAGTTGAACATTGTAATACACAGACGACAGACTCAATGTAATAACCTAAATGTTTAAACCCAGAATATGCAGTACGAAATGTTGAAAGCATTGCCGAAACAGTCAACTATATATGCATGCAGCTTGAAAATTGTGTTTAAAAGGTTTCCAGATTCTGTTATATGTCATTAGAACTTACACTTTCATCGGGGACAATGGCGTATCGCTCAGTTGGAGAAACCCAGGCTTTACCTGCAAATAGAACAAAGAATATTAACTCATCAATGAAACAGAAAGCAAAGCAGGAAGGGCGTCTAATGCAATTACACAGCACCTGACAACGGATCAAGCTTTGAAGATTCTATCTGCTGCCCACTCGAACCATCAAAACTTAAAGCCTCTATAATCTTTGGAAGATTCCTGAAAACAAGAATCGAAAATGTGAATAAACAGCAGAGTGTTCAGAGTTTCCAAAAAAGCACATTGAGAGAAAAAACGTCTGAAAGGTACTGCATTTAAAACTGACCGAGAATAAAATATAGCGAGCAATACATGTTTGAATTAGAACCAATGGACAAGCACAATAATTCAATAAAAGTTAGCTCTCAGTGCTGTTTACTCTAATCACTCTAGATCAAACCTGTCTCCTAATAAGAACTTCCTTAATCTAATTCAAAATTTCATGATTACAAATCTCGGGTCCAGAACCTTAGAGAAAACAGACATCAACTCTGCTCGGAATATACTCTCAAGGAACTACACTTTTCTCACTCATATAATCAGTTCAAAACCCTCCACATTTTCAGCACTCTCTAATTATTTTTGTTAGTTTCATTGTTTTAGATTTATCCCTACATGTTATCCTTAGAGCTCATCATTCTAATCAAGGATGAAAACATCCACTGGTCATCGCTTGTCTAAAAAAGAAAATGCTATTACCGGTCCACTGATTCTCCATGCCCGAGCTGTCCATTTGTACCCCTTCCCCAAGAGAAGACATTTTGCTCTTCGGTAATAGCAAGTGTATGCCTCCACCCACATGAAACCTGAACTACTTTCTGCCAAGTAAGAAACATACACATGAGAAGAGACCGCTTCACAAATCACAACTATTATAGGATTCCGAAATAACTGAAACCAATCTCATCAGTTATCTTAACATTCAGAAGTTACAGAAATAGGAATGTGCCTGCTCATAAGGAAATTTAACTTGCACTGGAGAGCAATGATCAGTGTTGTCACCAACCCCGACCTGTCCAAACTGTAAATGAGGTAGAAAATTGAAACAATATAAGTTGGACGACAGATACTGCAGGTAGTAAAGCATGGACAAATCAAACTAAATGAAGAAAATGCACTAATTACTTATCAGACCTTTGACAAATATTCATAATCATGAAGTTAGTTAAACATCTCATAAAACCTCAAGACACATGCACCGGTAAATTTTTATCCTGCAGACAAGTCTATCATGTGTTTGGATAATTGTTAACATAGGTATGGTGAAAATTTTCGAAGTTTTTCCATGTATTTGTAGGATTGTTGGAGGTCATATTCCTATGTCAGATGTCGGTACTTCAAAAAAAAATGAAGAATCAGAGCAAATATTGTCCATCTGCATGTACGCATGTCTACCAAAATTGAAAGATGCTTAGAGGGAGTAATGCCTCAACTAAAATACATATGAAAAGGGCTCCAGGTTCATGATTAATGTTTTTGCAAGCAAATTGACTAATTCTGCAACACAGTGATAGATGCATTTCAAACATATACAAGGAAAATTGAATTTTTTTTAAAACCTTGTTCCATCCCCAGCCATAGAGTTTTCCACCAGAAGTGAGTGCCATTGTATGTCTCCATCCACCTGATATCTAAAAATATTCAAACCAAAATGCAACAGAAATAATTTCAAACAACATATCCTGAAAAGAAAATGGTATGATACTTCCCACAGAATGACTAATGAATAGATATGATGGAAAGAAAATGGAAATATGGAATGAGGTATAACATGCATAAGATACCATGAAAAAGAACAACTAATGAGGCATTAACATTAGATAAGCCTAAGAAAATGGTACGATACTTCCCACAGAAAGTTCTGCAGGGGGTGGGGGTGATGAAATATGATATCGCCAGAATAATTCTACCTGGTATAGGTATATGATTTTATACTAGTTCTAAAAGGTTAGAAGGAAACTAAGTTGAACTTAAAGGCAAAACAACGCACGCAACAATGAAAGTAGTCACCCCCTTGTAAATAAATAGCAAAAAGAAACATCACAGACTGTAAACTCCCAACTACCTGATGCAGAACAAGGAGGGAAAACAAGGTAAAATAAATATCAAATGAAAAACTAAGAACCGAAGAAAAAAGGAAGGCAAACAGGTAGTATAATCCAACACTGGAATAATAACCCATCAAAAGCCATGAAACCTTGACATGAACTTAATTTCCAAAGAAAGAAACATCGCAGATTGTAAAGTGGAACTGTTTCACCTGCTTAATAAAACTGTCAGCTAAAGCTTCCACCTTATGTGGAACCAGATGATCCTCAAAGTTCCCATGTCCCAGTTGACCATATTTGCTCCATCCAAAAGTGTATAATTCACCAGCATCAGAGACTGATATAGTATGTCGCCATCCACAAGCAACCATATTCATCTTCTCTCCCTGCAATAAAAAATTCTTACTACAACAGAAAACACGGAAACAAAGGGCTTTTAGTTTGAAATGACTAACGCTTAACATATTGGTCCTGCCATTTTTTCCACAAAAAATACATGTTCTTGAATGAGTATTTGCAGTCGAATGTTTTTTAGAAAGTCAACTCTTTTTCAAAATGCCACCATGTTGCTAGCATATTCTTCAATGGAAAGATGGGATTTTGCCTGAATGGTTTACTTTATTATTTCCAAAGTTTGAAATTTGTTATCATATGTATAAAATTATTCTTGGTAAATGTTTGGCTGATAAAATGCTCAGTCTAGGAAATAAACTTTAAATATGATTTATCTTTATGCTTTATAGTAATTCAAGATTGGATCCATGGCTTATGCTTGTAAGTTTACTCTTGATGATCATCTTGATGAAATATAATCAATTCTTGATTCATCTGTTGTTTTTGTCAAACAGATGTTTATATGATTGTTATTTAGAACTTTTAAACTTCGGTGAATGAATTACTTAGTATCTTAAATCATAGTTGTTTATGGCCTATAATAACTTGTATTAACATAATTATTTATTTTATGGTGACATTCCTTCTCACATTAAACTGAATGATGAAGATGAATATGCATCCCTTAAAACTTTTTATCCATTCAAGGCTGTCAAAGATTGTTTTATTTATAAGAATCGGAGGTCTCGTTAAAAACCCCCTTCATAATTGTGTAAAAGATTGATATATATGACATGCTTGATAACATTACCTTTAGAATCACCTTTTAGTCAATTAAGGTGTACTATGCTACATGGCCTATAGCTTAATTGAATACTTCTTGAAATCAGCATATAATTTGAGCTTAAAAAACAATTTTGTTTCATTCAGTGTCTTAGAGATACATCTACTAATGAAAATCTTCTAAAATGATTTTCCAAGTCTATGAAAGGAGAACTTCAGATAAGCATGAAAGAACTCATTTCAAATAAAAGCAAACAACGTATTAGGGCTATATTTTTATGTACCTTCAAGAAAAAAACTTAGGGAAAAATAGACGAAATAGTTTAATATTAAAAACAAAATGAAAGAGCTGATACTTTAAAATACCATGGGAAATGGGAAAAATTAAAGCAGCAGATGAAAACTTTCTGAAATAATGTAACTTCATATAGATTGCATTCAACCTTAAAACGAGATGTTATGAGTTATCAGTCTTGCATATTTATTGTGGATAATCAAACATCTAAGCCTAAGTTAATGACTTACACTGAGAGTAGAAACCTTCTGTGGAACTAAGCGATCATTTCTGTCACCTAATCCCAAGTTTCCATACCGTCCCCACCCCCATCCATAGAGCGCACCATCTTCTGAAACAGCTGCAGTATGCTCAGCACCAGCAGCAACCATTTTGATGGAAATACCCTTTAACAGACATAAAGTACAAGGTGATAATCACTTCAACACATTGTATATGAAACTTTTAGCTTGATTAAAGCTTCAAGAAATAATTCTTCTTTAGGTTGAAGAATGAAATTAGACAGAAAGTTCAATTTAACTAATGGTCGAACACATTACAGAATTCCGAAGTTTTCTTTTTTTGGCAAACACATGCTATAACAGGTTTCCTTCACATAATCACATATTTTTCATCATAAAATCAAAAGAAACTGTCAAATCTCTCTCATCTCTGGATAGTATCACATGCTAAATGCAACTTCCAATTTGTTCAAATAAAAGTCCTACATTCTTGAATCTTGACATCGAAAAATTTAAAGTCTTATAGAATACAACTTTTGAGCTTAAAGCAATTCATAATATGATTATAATGAAGGTCAACAAAGCAGGGAACCTGGATGCAGAGGTTGGCTTATTTTAATGCTAAAGTACAAGCAACAAAAAATGGAGCCTTAGATGAATATAAGTTACAGGACAATCTAATAACACACAATACCTGAAAGGCTTGAATCTTTTGAGGCACAAGAGAGTCTTCAGTGGTTCCAAGACCAAGTTGACCGTTTTGGTTTCTTCCCCAACTTCAATTAAATTCCCAAAATGAAATGTAAAAAAATGTTAAAATCAATCAGTAATAAGAGCAATCACAAACATAAATCTAAAGAAGCAACTGCAAAACTTTGGGACAAACTTCTACATAAATTTAAAGACATCAGACACATGAAATAATTTTGTAAGACATAAAAAAGAAGAAATATCTTAAAATCAAACCAACCTCTGCACCTCGCCTTCCATTGTCACAGCTAAACAATGGCTGTCCCCGCAAGCAATTTGTTTTATCCTCAGACCATGTAATGCTTTTATTGGTTGAGGAATGAATAAGTCACTAAAATCTCCATGACCAAGTCTTCCAAAGTCACCCCTGGCATCAGTGACATTTAGAAATATGCATCTCAATAGGGTTGAAAATAGAAAAAAAAAACTTGAGAAAAGGAAAACATTGCACTGTAGTATAAGAAATGTTACCGTTGGATGTGAGAACTCAAAATTTACTACATTCTGAGAATATGATATACGTGGTAATATTAGCTCTACGATTACTAACAGCTGATTTAAAATCCTACATGAACAAGCAAAATGGATAGAAACAGGGATTTAAATAGTGTCCATTCTCGGAAAATTTACAAATCGATTCATTTTCCAAGTTCGAAACAAAATGTACAAATCTATTTTCCTCCATTAAGAAACATTTAAACCTAGCAATCACATAAGCTATTTTGCTTTTAAGAGATTGAAAATTGAAAGAAACAATTTTTGTTCAATGTCATAGCCAACTTCAAACCCTCTTAGAACTCTCATGCTTGAAATCATGCATCAACTAAGAGAAAGTTCCCTTAAATAATAAAAGGAAATACAAGGAAATCTAAGAAACTGAAGAATAGAGAACTTTTTTTTGATAAAAAGGGAGGCCTCGTTAAAAAACCCCTTCATAACCGTCAAGCTACAAGAGTGGCTCAACGGACATTCGAAGGAGACAAAAGGTGCCTCAAAATTTTATTGCACAGATACCAAGTACAAGAAGAGTACAATACCACCAAACACAACCTGCCTACCACCTCAACAATGCACAACATTAAACTACATAAACACAGCAATGACCAAACCCAACTCAAGAAAACTATATCCTAAAAACAATCAACCAAACGCAAGCATAACACAATTGACAAATATAACCAAAACTTCCCCAAATACAACAAACTCAATGCAACAAATATATCCCAACCAATTAGCCTATCCCTAGCTTAGAGAATTCATCCGTTTCCCAGTTAGCTGCTCTCAACACATGCCTAACAATAACACCTTTATCAACCACAATCGAGGCGATATCTTTAACTATGGACAAGAACAACAGGGTGGTGGTAGCAGGATTCTTGAACCAATCCACAACCACAACACTATCAGATTCTAAAATAAGCCTTCGATTCGCCAACATCAATTCTGCTGCCACCACCCTGTTGTTCTTGTCCATAGTTAAAGAATTGCCAACTCTCTTAATTGCCATCAATTCTGCCAGAATTGGAGGGCAAGAATAGAGAACTTACCATCCCCAACTATAAACTTCCGTGCGAGACAATGAATATGCAGTCGTATGATCAGCTCCACAAGTAACAGATAGTATATCAAGTCCATCTAATGCACTCAATTGTGTCGGCAAAAGTCGATCTTCCGCATCACCATGCCCTAACTGCCCATCCTCTCCTCGTCCCCATGAGCAAACAATATTTCCAGCTGTTTGATTATCAAGAACAAGAATATAGATTCAAGTAGAATACATTATACATCCTTGAGATACACAAATAAAGCCTAAAAAAATTACGATAAATCTAAAAATAAAGAAGCAATAAGACAATACTATTTATGACTTAAGCTCTCAACTAAATCTTCAGCACCGTAGAGTACAACAATAACAATGTTGTTTCCATACACATATGAGACATTCTATGAGTTACTAAGATCAGGAATGGCGGAACATCATGGTTCCAGGAAAGTTAAATTAGTTTCTTTTGTAGTCAAGTGGCCTGCAATATCCAAAGCCAGGAGCAGGATACAGGCCTTTGAAGGGAATAGAAAGCATAAAAGCTAAACTCAACTAAATCTTCAGCACCGTAGAGTACAACAATAACAATGCTGTTTCCATACACATGCATATGAGACATTCTACGAGTTACTAAGATTAGGAATGGTGGAACATCATGGTTCCAGGAAAGTTAAATTAGTTTCTTTTGTAGTCGAGTGGCCTGCAATATCCAAAGCCAGGAGCAGGATACAGGCCTTTGAAGGGAATAGAAAGCATAAAAGCTAAGATCCTATGTTGCTCAGACTCTTCGTGTTTCTTGATGTATTTTGTGCCCAACACTGTGCTTGAAACTTAATTTCGATGCGGATGTGAGAATATGACCCTCCTAATACATGAAAAGCTTAGAAAAAATTGCAGAAACCAATACTAGATACAATCTGTATTGGGCACTCACACCAAGGTCCAAATAAAATAGCTGAGAACCAGAATATAAGGAGCAGTGACGCACCATAAACTCTTAACGTTCTTCACTAATCATAAACTGTGCATTATTTGTTTCCCTACAAAGAAAGAATTAATCCAGACGAAAAGCTTTTTCTCTGTGGCATAAGCGAAAGGGAAGTATCGGATCGGTTTATCCACATTAAAAACATACTATAAATAACTTGACCACAAAAAAGTTTCATTTGTCAAGTGTTCAACAGTATAAAGTATACAGTAATTGATGTCTTAATAGACCAAAGTCAAGGAGATATGAAGGAGAACTGCTTTCGAAGAGGTAACGAACTCTAGATCTATGCTGCTCCGACTCTTATTTTCAACACAAAATTATGGGGGATACTAGTGACCTCCAAGGATTCCAGTACATAAAAAAACTCGAAAATAAAAACAAGCCATACTCGTAGAAGACACGAACCCATATCCGATACTTGCCCAAGTTAGAGTATCATAACCCTAGACAATGTTTCAATTTCTCATTGCAACATAAAAGTTATCTTGAAAGAAGCACCTTTTTTTCTTTTCTAGATTCCTATTCAAAAACGTAATGCAATGGTTTACTCACATGGGAAAAATCAAGCATGCAACCAATTACTGATATTTTTCCAACATTTAACAGTATAGATTGGCCTAAAAGTCAAGAGATAAGATAAGAAAAAGTCCCACCACGTTGAAAACCAACATAACTCGAGGAATGCTAATAATCAGAAGCAGAAGAATCAAGTGACAAGGAAAGCTAAAACCAGATCACGATACAAAGGAGCAACACAAGAAAAATCTACAAACTTCGACTGATCAGCACAAGATATCCAGTTTTAGCGAATTCAATAAGCAGAAACATAAACAAAGCAGCTGAAAACCAATGGGAGAAAAAGGAAAGGGCGTAGTACATAGAAGAGCAACGGAGTGGCTAGCACCAGCAGATATGAAAAGAACCTGACGAAATGGACCGGTGACCTCGCTCATACTCACATCCTCCGCTTCCGCCATTGCTCTTCACCCCCACAAAACAAAACAAAACAAAAAATCTCTCTATCTATCTATTGAAGAAAAGAGTAAAGAGATGGTTGAAGAGAGAGATTTATGAGGGGGTAATAAATGAGGGGGTATTTGTTTGAAAGTTTGAATGAGAATTAGGAGGATAATAATGGTGATGGAGATGGAAATGTAAAGGAAAGTAGTAAATAGGGGAGAGTGGGGAAAGGGCTTTTTGTAGTGTGACAGAGGGAGTACATGTGCATTATGAAGACGGGTCGAAGGGAAAGGCTTAATATACTATTAAAAAAATGCGTTAATTTTAATAAATTTGATAAAAAAATTATCATAAATATTATTATTTTTATTATTTTTATTATTATTATATATTTTATCGATTTTATTAACATATCCGATAAATTACTATTATTTTATTTTTTATTGATTTTATTATTATTGAATACTTTATTGTAAATATTAAAAAATATTAATATTTTAAATAAAAATAATAATTTTTTAAATAATTTTTTATTATTTTTATAAAAAAATTAATAATAAAACCAATAAAAAATTTTTAACCGCATATTAAAACTGTGACACGATACCATTTCCATAGATGACGGGGCCTCTTAGAAAACGATAGCTTTATGTTTATACCAAATGTGATGAAAATACAAGACGTAACTAGACCCTATTTTCTCTCTCCTCTGTCATCTCTCTCTTGAAATATCTTTGTCGACATCTACCCATATTCATTTATTCGAGTGTTTCTACTGGTAGAATATATTATTCCTCGCTAAATATTACTCGTTTTTATTGTATTCATTGAATTTTCGAGTGGCTTCTATTTTGATTTATTATTATTATTTTCATATGAAATGGTATTTTTTATTATTATTTAATATAAAAATAATTTTAATATTATTTCGAAGTGGATAATAATCGATGATTACTTTAACTCTTTTAAATTTAATAATAAAAATATTAATTTATTATTTATTTTAAATTACATTTATATTAAACAATAATAATAAATATCATATCATAATAAAATAATTCAAAGTGATCAAAACAGAAATAATTCGAAAGTTTAGTGAGTAAATTAGAAAAAATTAAAAATATAATGATGAAAATAAAAGAAAATGGAGATATAAAGTAAAGTTCAATGAAAAATAGTATAATTTATTCTCTTTATATTTAGATGAATTATACATTGGATATATATATATTGAAATTAATGTGTTCGTCTTAAATATATGATTAGAGATAAAAAAATTTGAGGATATTTTTATAAGATTTATAATATGAAATTAATGTTTAATTATACTATTCCTTTAACGTTTTAACAATATAAAATATAAAAAGATTTATAATCATATATTAACAACAGTTTAAATTAAATATTAATTTACTAACTGAAATATGATATAATTTGATCACTCTTCATCATTAACATCACTCAAACATCGCATTCTTACAACTTTAATGTCGAGTGCATTTAGCCCAATACATAGTTATTATACATCTATACTATCATACTCGATATTTACTACATACACATCGATGCCATCTCTTGATGTTCCTCCGTCAATACCACCACAATTGTACCCACAACCTTTGTTACGAACTATGTCATACATTTAGCTAACACACTACTGTAAATGTTTTAACGAAAAATGATAAGTTTAAAATATAATAATAGTTGAGTGATCATTTTATAACTTTTAATAATAATAGATTCAACAAATCAATATCCTATAATCGAAAGATCATTTTATAACGTTTAATAATCACGAGATTTTTTTCAAATAAACCCAATAATTCATTAAATTTCAATAGCATTAATAACTATATCGTTTTTTATATATTTCAACTCATCATAAGCTACAGCCCAATGAGCCAGAGCTTGCTTCATCCAATCTGCCTCGTTATACTCAAAAAAGCAATATAGACCAATCGTGTATTTTACCTACTCGACCCGAACCGAATCGAAAATTTTACATCATCTATCCTATTAGATCCGATCATATTTTTTGAGATAAAATTCGAACCCGACATGAAATAATAAAAATAGGGATTTAATTAAAAGAAAAAATATATATAGGGGGTATTGTTGCAATTAACCCTAAAAATATAAGATAAAATTGTAATTTTCTCAAACCGGGTTAGGTTAGATATTTTTCATCATAAATTCAAACTCAACCCGACCGAAAATGACCTTTAAAAAACTTGATCCGACTCTACCTGAATCTATCTTTTAAGAAAAGACTGACCCGATTAGATCAAATTAAATCGAAATCTATCGAATTCGGGTATAATGTGTATACTTAATTTTACCCTTTCCGTTTATTTATACGAGAGGAAGGGGACAGTTAATAAAGAGGCAATTGATTGCCAAGTGGACCCGTTGGATTATTACAGCGTAACTATTTTCTTTGATTTCAGTCAGTTTTTTCAACTACCAATTAGAAAACCCACCAGATCCCGTCCTTGCCCATTTTTTTCTTTGATTTCAGTCAGTTTTTTCAACTACCAATTAGAAAAACCCACCAAATCCCGTCCTTGTCCATCTTTTTTTTCTTTTTACTGTTTCGCTTCATTTTCAAACAAAAATGTTGTCCCGAAATTAGTTTTGATTTAAAAATTAGTTTAATATTAAAATAAGTGTTCAAATTATTATTATTTTCTAAATAATTATTTAAATTATTTTTTTACTCTTCTATGTAATTAATGTTACAAACGTTACCCATTTTAGTTGTCTAAACCATCAACGGAATTGATTTCCTCATTAAATGGCACACGTCACAATCGGATGATTTTGAAATTTACTTTTTAAAAAATATATTAAAAATATTATTATATTTGTAAAAAAATTAACTTTTTTATATTATAAAATAGCTCCATAATTTTAAATCTTAACATTAATATGTCGCCGTCCTTTATGGTCGCGTCCATCGTCGTCGATGTAGTCTTTGCCAACCTTCTAATTATACACTGTCGCATTTACCGTCGATTGGTTGTCGGAATCGCGTGGGATGACGTTTTTCATCATATAGTTTGCGAGATATAAAACGTCGATTCGTTGTCGATCGATCACGATTTCATTGGGGGTTTTGGTCGTCAGAGAGAAGTGAGGTCGGGTGGAGCTTCGACGACGACAAATGACGATCGACATGGGTTTAGACGATGAAATGAAGGTTTTTAAAGGTTTGGATTATTTTAAAATGTTTATGTTTTCTTTTTTTAAAAATATATAATTTTTTTTTATTTTTAAATAAAACTTTTAAAATTATCAAATTATGACATGTGTCACTTAACTGGAAAATTAACATCGTTGACGACTCGAACACCTAAATGAGTAACGTTTGTAACTTTAGGCACCGTGGTGAGTCAAAAAATAGTTTATGTACCTATTTGGGAAAAGAGGTATAATTTAAACACTTATTTTTGTATTAAGCCTAAAATATTAGATTTGTTCAATATTTTTTAGATTTGAAAAATAATTGGTTTTGAATTTTGATAATCATTAATCGAGTAATTAATGTCTAATGATATTTATATTATTCTATTTTGTATGAAACTAAATCTTAATATTAATTTTTAAAATGTAATTGTCTCCCTACTTAATCAAATAAAAAGTAATCAGTTCTAATGAATTTTAAGTTTAAAAGTCGATCATTTGGAATTAGGTTAGGAAAATATTAATTAATTAATTAATTAAGTGATGTATTATTCTAGTCGAGTTAAAAGATTTTGAATTATTCGAATTGATGAGTCCTATTTTATAACTCGGAATTGACTTAAATTTTTTTCAAATCAAATCAAATTTATAAAATTCAAGTTGAGTCAAATTTTCAGTTTTCTATTTAAATTTAATTATAAATATTTATAATATTATTCGATTTCAGTTTAAATGGTTATATATATATATATAACAATATATTCATGAGTGATTTTTGATAAAAAAAATAAAATACGAATATATTTCTTTTATGTGTAATATACATATATCATACATAACTGAGGGAATCGACTTAAACTTAAAAATTTGTCTACTAATTATTAAAACTTTTGAGTTGTATTTACAACTCAGTTTGAACTTGAATTTTTTCGAATTAAGTCGAGTTTATGAAATTACAACTTGAAATTATTTCGAGACGATTTTTTTTCAAATTGAGTCTAATAAAATAATAATTTTTTAAATTGAGTCGAATTTTATTTACAAGTGCGGTTGTTGTTGAACATACCATGGCTCTTATTGCTTCTTCCAATTCTTTAATACTATTGTTCACTTAAGATTACATGTCATGTTTATCAATGTTACTTTTAGTTAATATTTACATGATTATTTTAAAAATATATAAAAAAATAAATTTATTTAAAAAGTTAGACCAATTTAGAATGAGATTTTTTTTAAAAAAAATTGAAATGTAACTCCTTCAAATTAATAAATTGTCAATTTTTAACGTGAGTTTAACTTATCGATAAAATCGATCTATATATTATTTTAAATATATTTATATTATATAATTAATAATTTAAATTATCTAAATTAAAGTTCAACTTAAAACCTAATCAGTTTGACTAATCCATTAAGTCGACCAAACCAACCTTTTAAACCCATTTACTCTCCCTTAATTTCTCTATTAATAGTCTCCCTTAATTATCTTTAAAAGCACACACATTCATGAGATTTATTAAATTTTCAACGTGTAACCTCTACCACTATATTTTGTTTCATATCTTAGTTTAACAAATGAAATATTATTGTTACATTTAAATGGTTGTTATTTGCAAAGGTCTCAAATTCGAATATCGAAAACTGTATGATATTTGAACGATCACTTCAAATGGTTTAGAATTTTTAAAATAAATATCACCACTTATAAGCATGGTGTATTAAAAAAGAAGAAGCAAATTAAATTTTATGGATCCTCTATCAATGATCCAATATGATACTCTCGAATCCATCAGATTTTATGAATCGAATTTAAAATATTGCATTTATAATATATATATATTTAACATTTTTTACTCATGCACAAACTACACAACTTCATTACCTCTTGAAATCTCGAGTTTGAACATTGTAAATGTTAGAAATATGAACGTTCATTGCCAAAAGATTGAAAATATTTTAACAGATACTATATTGTACTTACGTGAGATGTATAAAAAACATTATTTACCCATTAAATAATATAATTTAGGCAAAAAGGTATTAGAAATCCCTGTACTTTGGGGGAGGGAATATGACTATTCTATTGTCTTTTTTATCAATGTGACTCTCAAACTTAGAAAACAAATCCAATATAACCATTTGACTAACGTTTTTTGTCGTTGACTGTTACAGTACTAGAAGGTGCAACTCATCTGTCATGTTTAAGTTACTAATTTAGCTCATCTGTCATGCCATCCATCACATTAATTTGCCACCCTGTACTACCATATCAGCATCGTAAACTGCCAAGTCAGCAACATGACGGTCAAAGGGCCACATTAAGTTTATTTTCTGAGTTGAAAGGTCACATTGAGAGAAAAATAACACGAGAGCCACATTAATTTTTTTAAAGTACATGGACCTCTGATGCCTTTTTACCTATAATTTATCTTCTCAGATTTTGATACATTTTTCAATTTTCACTATCACTTAGTAGTTAAAAGAATCGTTATTGTTCCCAAAGGTTACGAGTTCGAACGTCAACTATTACCAAAGTGATTGGACCTTCATAACATATACTACTTTATAATCAATATCATTTTTAGTCTACAATAGTTTATCATCAATAAAGTTGCAATGGAGTTATTATAAGTGTTGATAACGCCAATTAATCAATTCGTTGTATGCCAGTTTTCATTTTCAGCAGTCTGCAGGTGGTATATCTTCCTATACAATTTAAACCAGACATGGTACAAAAGAGTGAGCAGCAAGCAATTACCAGGCTCTGAATACCTATGTGTGAAACAACGATGTCATCGTGCCGGAATAATACTTCGTCCGAACACTACGTCGAACGCGCCACATCGAACGAACGAAGGATTTCTTCCAACACTGCTCTTGTATGGGCATCAAGAGGGCTTTCGGGTTTGTCTGAATGAGCAATGTTAAGGAGGTAGAGCTTCTTAGACGCCACGAAAGCTGCCGAAAGGATCCTCTTCATTCCTCCCCTGGTGCTATCCACTTTGTACTCGAACTCGTACACTTGTAAGCCTCCTCGACCCGGTCTCTCGGCAACTCCGATTACCTCGGCATCCTTTGTGCTTTCCTGTAAATGAAAAGGAGTACTGTATAAAACAACCATGTTTAATTGAACATATCTTCTAAATATTGAATAAGATGTTCAGCACATCAGATATTCCAAGCTTTGAGTCTAACAAGGAAATAATTTACATTCAAAACATTTGGAATGTATTGAGGGATAGAGTTCAAATAGCAGTATGGTGGTCGCGGTGGCGTCCGAAATCGTCATCGCTGAAAATAACGGTGTGAAGTGAAATCACACCAATAACGGGGTGTCGTGGCCACTATTTAACGGACAGCAATCAATCGAAGCAATAACATACCGCTATTATGCTATTTTATTTTATTCTTGAAAAAAAAAGTCATTTAAAAAAATCAAATTGTTTAGAAAAATTCACGACTCTGCAATGACCGTAATAATATCCGTTATATCCGTAACTACGATAAACACAACGCGACCGCAATTTAAATCCCCTAAGGGTCCTAATTGGTCAGCCGAATACCCTAAAAATCTAGAAATTATCTATGAATGATCATATTCATAAAACCAACTTTTTGAAATAAAAATCCAACTACACTGGCAGCCATATGGAAGAACAAAAACTGGTTGACATTGGATAGACTGAGGAAAATTTGTTCTCAAAGGGCCTTAACTCTATCAACATGAACATCAATGAGTTCTTTTTTTTACTCAGCAAATATGATTTTATTAAGGATTTAATCAAACAATTCCAAAACCTAAGTTGTATGCATCGTTAAAAACCTTCCTAAATCTATAGAGAAGAAAAGAGTACACACAACTAAGTAAAAGCTACGACTCGATCGACCAAAATCAATAAGCCACCCTGAGACACCCAACTCAAACCGAAAACAATGAAAATCACTTCAACCAACAAAATCAACCTTTTCACGCATACACCATGGATCTTGGGGATCAAGAAGCAGTATGACATATCTTTTGTATCACCATCACCCCAGAAGTACATGTAACTTTTGTATCTACAAATGTACACTACTAATTTGACAATTGATGCACACTTTACAATGTATTGTCCTAAATCTAAGAAGAGAAGCAAGGAGACTATCCAGGCACTGCCAGTACTACACTTTTCCATCAAGTTCATTTCTATTTATCTATCTCTCCCCTTCTTAGTCTTCACACTCAAACAACACTGTGCTTTCTAACACTAACCATCAAACTGTTGTTATTGACCTTAGGGGTGAACAAAATTCGATTCAACTCGGAAAAATTGAATTTTTCGACTCGATGCTAAAAAAATCGATTTTGCTTGTAATCTAATAAACTCAATTTGACTCGAAAAGCTTTTAAATTTGAGTTTAGTTATAAATAGAACTATAATAACTCATAATTTTTAGTAATTAGTGAACTAATTTTCAAATTCGACTTGAGTCCCTTAACTTTGAAATATATATGATAATAGAAATTCATTCTAATTGAAATCAAATAGTACATAACATTATAAATATTTACAATTAAATTTAATCAGGAAATCAAACAACTCAATTCCAAAATATTTAAGTTTGAGTTATGAAATAAGACTAATCAACTCAATAACTCATAAACTTTTGACTCGACTCGATAGAATATTCACCCCTACTCGATATGCAATTATTTATCTTGGTGGACACTGATCATGAAAATACAAATACATTCCTCAGAGAAAAAATGGTAATGGAGGCCATGAAAGTGATGAAAATGGTACCTTGCGTTTTTCAGCCTGTATAAGCTTATCAGCCACAAATTGAGGAGTGCCAAATTCTCCAAGGCGGTTTAAACGAACCGGGTTCACAACAACCCCGACATTGTTACCTCCCACATTCGCTTCCTCAAACAAAACAGTCGCCCCTGCTTTCTCAACCTTAGCCACCCAAATTGAAAAATTTGAAAAACCAGAAGTTTGACGAATTATAAACTTTTTTTTTCATTCATTTAAAGCATCATGCTTTATCTTATTCTTACATAAATGAAAAACGAGTACCTTGATCCAAGAAGAAGGCCTAAGCAGAGTGAAACCCTGTTCATAATCTACGTATCTTTCGAGCTCCAGATCTTTTGCAGGCAGAGCTTTGGCATTGCGAGGCGAAAACCCAATGAAGACGAGGGATAAAGCTGAGGAATTAAGGCTTCTCTTGGTGAGGGTAAGTGGAGATGGCAAGGTATCTTTACTGGGAATTTTGTTGCTTCCATTAAAGTGGTGTTCGAGAGCTTTGGGTATGGAAGAAGGGAACTTTGGAGAGGAACGATGGCAATGGTTGTAGTGTGGAAGAAGGCAAATTTGGGAAGCCATTTTAGTGAACAAGAAGCAAGAAGCTATTTTTCCGGGATAAAACTGAACGTTCCTAGTTGGTTAAATTATGCTTTAATTCTCTTACTTTTCCGTATATTTATAATTTGGTCCTCTACCTTTTATTTGACTAGGTTTTAACCCTTTCATTGTGTGGTCCTAGTATGGTAAAAAAATGTCCTAATCAAATATTTAAGATTGTAGACTTTCGTTATCTTATAATAAAATTAAGGTAAATTACGTATTTATTAGTTAAACTATTATTTTTTTCATTTTAATATTTAAACTTTTAATTTTTTTAAAATCATACCTAACGTTTACATTTCATTTCGTTTTAGTGCTCGTCCTTAAAAACTTAACCTGCTTAGTACCTAAATTATCAATTTTGATCCGTTTTAGTAGCTAAACTTTCAATTTTTTCAAAACATAAAGTTAAATTTTGAATTTAGTACTAAAATTAAATAAAAACTAAAATTTTTAACGAGCATACTAAATGAAACTAAAATTAAAATTTATATAGATTTTGGGAATATTAAAGTTTAGATATTAAAACAAACCAAAACAAAACATTTTAGTTGATTAAATTATTCTCCGAGTCCCTTACTTTTCCGAATATTCAAAAATCAGTCCTCTACCTTTTATTTGACCAGGGTTTTAATCCTTTTATTACGTGGTTCTAGTAAAAAATTTCCTAATTATACATTCAGTTCATCTAATTAAGATTGTAAACTTTCATTATCTTATTATAAAATTAGGGTAAATTATGTATTTAGTACCTAAACTTCCAGTTTTGGTATGTTTTAGTATTTTAATTTTTAATTTTTTCAAAACCATACTTAACGTTTAGTTTTCATTTCATTTTAGTACCCATCATTAAAATTTTAACGTGTTTAGTACCTAAACTATCAGTTTTGGTCTGTTTTAGTACCTGAAATTTTAATTTTTTTTTCAAAACTTAACATTAAATTTTCAACAGAGGTATTAAAATGAAACAAAATATTTTTTGATTAATCTGGGATAAGTACAAGGCAATATATGTTTATAAATAACTCTGAACCCTTTGACATTGAATACTCACACCCTTGACATCTATAGTGCTCGAACTCGGGTCCTCAAGAAATAACAATCATTTCTTTACCGCAGACCAAAACCGATAGTTTATGTAGCATAATTTACCCATAAAACTATTGTCTTATATTTGTATAAAAATAAAAATAAAATATTAAAACGAATCAAAATTGATAGTTTAAATAACATTATTTACCCATAAAACTATTGTCTTATATTTTGTATACAAAAATTAAATCCTTTATCTTCGTTACGAAAAAAAGAAGTTTAGCACAACCAATATAAACCAAACACGTAGTTTTTTCTTATTCTTTTTCCCCTTATAGTCTCCTCTTTGTTTTGACACAAATTTACCACATTTCACGTAAACAAAATATTTGAACACGTCTAAATTCTAACCTAGGTAAAAAAACCGTCATCAATAGATATTTCTGATGCCATTGATCAATAACATGGAACGTGATGACAAAAAAACTCATTTCATTTGAATCTTTTCTTGTGATTTTCCGTTGACTGAACAGATCCTGCGACTGGCCAAACCTACATATGGACCATCACTTTCGTTTTGTTTAAGTGTATTGTCGCCGGAGGCGGTTGCCTCTTTACCTACATGCCCACCCCTCATTCCGACAACTCGATCTTGCTTCCGGCTCTCGGGTTGTCCCCCGTCTGCATGCCTTGGATCTTCGGATTGTGACAGTGTTGTATCGGTTGACGTCGAGATTCTTCGAGTTCAAGATGGTGATTGATAGCTTGTACGGTGACGATAGTGGTAATGCCGATACGAAGACTTCTAACTTAGGTGGTGGTGGTGGTGGTATGATGGACAGAGTCTATGCAAATAATGTAAAGCCGGGTGAAAATAAAAATGGTGGTATGGCCAAGAAAGTAGTGACGAGATTGAAATTCGGTGAACCATTTTGCACGATTAATTCCAAATGATGTATGAAACGATTGCAAAAGGTTGGACTCGTGACCGTGCAAGCAGTTTTGTTTATTTTTTAACTGTAGGGAACCAAAACGAAACAAAAACATAATGTTAAGTATGATATTTTTTTAGAAATAACTAGGTGACCAAAACAGAACTATGAGAAAAGATAGGTGACTAAATACATAGTTTACCCTTTATATAAAGAGAAAGAAAAAGAGTTATGTTCGTGATTGTAGATAATTATAGGGTAAATGACACATTTAATACCTAAACTATCAGTTTTAGTTTGCTTTAGTATCTAAACTTAATTTTTTTTAAAATCATACCTAATGTTTAGTTTTTGTTTCATTTTAGTACCCATCGTTAAAAACTTAACGCAATTAGTACCTAAACTATCAGTTTTGGTCCGTTTCAGTACCTAAACTTTCAATTTTTTAAAAAACTTAACGTTAAGTTTTTAACAGGTACTAAATATACAAAAATTAAACTTTAAGTATGGTTTTGATTTTTTTTTTGAAAGTTTAGCTATTAAAATAAACCGAAACTGACGGTTTAAGTATTAAATGTGTTGTTTACCATAATTATATTTATCTTTTAAGAACCAAAGATGTTGCTTAAATTTCATGTGGAGGTTGCACCGTTTTTGCTCTACCAAAGTCTTTTTCTTTGTTATGAGAAGTGCAAATTTGATCAAAGAAAGAACTATTGTATTCTCAATATTTTTCTTTCCCCAAATTCTCCTTATTATTCTTCTTTTTCTTTTCATTCTACTTGTAATATATTAATAGCATAGGGACTTCTTTTGCAATTTCAGAATTATTATCATGCTCTTTGCCCATATCTATGGAGCATTTGTTTCTCAAAAGACAACTTTTTGAACATGTTTTTGTCATTTTTCAATATTTGTTTATTAAGAAGACGTGAATCCACTACACGATTTCAATAGTTAAAAGAATGGTTGTCATTTCCTTAAAATTTAATATTTAAATACAACGTCTACATGAGTCTTTGACGTTCTGAACATATATTATCTTATAATTAACTCAGAAAATAATCCATACCTCATTTGAAAAACTCCCTAAAATGTCTATTTATGAGACCTATACTAATAGATAGAGGTGGAAGTTCATATTGCAATTTAAAAAAAAATGAATTTGAATTAATATAAATATACATTCCATTGATTTTTATGATATCCAATAATTTTAGCATTTTTAATAATCAATACATATAGAGTTTGAATAATTTTGAGTAATTTAGTTTTTGGTGTAAACATAATTTTAATAACTTTTATGTACCAAAATAATAGTTTTAATTTAAACTTTATTTTTTATATAATTATAATTTTAATATTTTTTTCTTTATATACTAAAATTTGTCAAATCTATAACATGTTTGAAAAAATATTATGTAAAAAATATATTTTATAAACTATTATCAACAATAGTTATGGGTAAATTATGCGTTTAGTACCTAAACTATCAGCTTTAGTCTATTTTAGTACCTAAACTTTTAATTTTCTTCAAAACATACCTAAAGCTTAGTTGTTTCATTTTAGTACCCATCGTTAAAAACTTTAGTTTTTATTTCATTTTAATACCTCATTCAAATTTACGTTAAATTTTAAAAAGATTAAAAGTTTATGTACTAAAATGGATCAAAACTGATAGTTTAGATATTAGCATTAAGTTTTTAACGATAGGATACCAAAATTAAATGAAAACTAAAAATTAAGTATGATTTTGAAATATTTTTGAAAATTTAAGAATTAAAACAGACAAACTAATAGTTTAAATACTAAATACTTAGTTTAGCCAATAATTATTGATGGAGTGATGAAAAAAAGTCATTTAGGGTGCGTTTGGTTCACGGAATGTAAGATTACCAATGAGAATGTAAGATTACTAGGGAATAGGATTACTAGAAATGTTGTATTTTGTGTTTGGTTGGTTTAGCAAGAATGTAAGATTATCGTGTTTAGTTAAAGAAATAAAAAATTATTAAAATATATATTTGACCAAATTGTTATTATTATATGTTTGTTTTTTAACAAGTTTGAAAATATTTATATATTTTCTTTAAAAAATTTAAATTCATAAATTATATATATATATATATATATTTTTACAAAATTGAAAATATAAAAAGATTTAATGAAAGGGTAAAATTTTATTTTAATCCCTGAACTTCATATAAAATTTTAATTAGACTTTTTTTTTTTGTAAATGTAAAATAATTTAAGGATAAATTTATAATTTAACCTACATAGAATTTTTATTATTCAATGACAGAAGAATAATATTTTTGAAAAAAAAAATTATGTGCATTTTAGTCCAAAATGCCAGTAATCTAACGATACCTAAGGAAAGTGAGATAATAACATTCCTGGCAATATACCCAAAAAAATCTACTATTGGTAATAAAACATTACCGGGAATAAGATTCCCGGCCAATCAAACATGGGAATATGGATTCTAATCGCCCAAACTTCAAAACTTGGGTGCCTGTAATTTCATGTTTTAATTAATCAACAATAATTAACCATGTAATCCTAAATTAAATACTTCCAACACAATGATCATACAATCAACAATTCTACACGACACGACTTTGATAAATAAACTGGTTGTGGCCAATACTACAGGAGATTCCAGTTTCATATGGGAATGCAAAATCATACAGTAAATGATGGCCAGAACCACCACGCTTGGGTTTGAGGTTTGATTATCAGCAACAACCGCTCGCAGCCGCATCGGGTTGTGGCGGCTTCTGTCTGAAGATGTTCTTTTTCACACCTTTGGAGCCCTCGACCAAAAGGCTCGGAGTTTCTAGAATCTGCATCAGTTAAAAATGCAAGTTCCATGCCACAATCATCGTCCTTGGCTAAGGAAACCGTTACGTTCACAATTACGATAAACACAATCAGTTTTAGCGGTTAATTTCAATACCTTCATAACAAGCTCGTCGAAGCAATGCTGTACGTTAACGCGTGTTTTAGCACTACATTCGATGAAAAGGCAACCACATTCTCGAGCAAAGTTTATTCCCTCTTTCTTTGTTACAACCCTCTCACTTTCCTGGAAAAAAAATCATTTGATGGTGAACTCATTTCAAAGGCTCAAATTTGTGATACCAATAACACAGTACCAAACAAACAAGTACAGAGTTCTTCAAATCATCAAATCGTTCCAATATATTTTTCCCAGCGTACTACGATAATCATAAAAGTTTGAATATGCTCTTTTAAGAACCCTAATGGAACCTCAGTCGGATACATAATGGATAGCAATAATCATTTCTGCTCATGAATTTAAAATAGGACGATAAGTCACGACCACTCAAACTCCTGCGACAATACTGTATGCATCTAAGTTCTCGGACTTGGTAGTGTGTCGGATAAGGGTATGCATATTGACCAGTATAGTAATTTTTTTCTAAGTTTTTGACGTGTTTGGGGGACTCCTTGGGGGTCCTTGTTTATGAAACTATAGTAACAAAATTTGGAACTCTTATGAAACCAAGCAAAAGCAGCCACATGCAAATCAAAGTAGTTTCAATGCAGACAGTCTTCGACTGTGTTAACCACAAAGTATTTTCTCGTCCCCCAAACAAAATAGAATACAAAACAATCAAGCCATGCCCTTTTCAAACTTAATTGCAGCATACACGCCCATCCAAGCATAGTAAACTAGCCTGACTATAACTTCAAAAATGTTCCACAAGTTTAACTATGGTAGGAATAATAGGGGAAAAGAAGGGTTTTGCATAAAGATGCAAATTTCCTAAGATGTTCAACGCCCAAATTTATCAACAATGTTCTATAGTTTCTAATCCTGGCCTCTACGTCCTAGTGCAGTAGTGGCTAAGAACTCTCCAGGGTTTATACTTGTTTGCTAAACAAAAAGACAAAATTCCATTTTCATTCAACCCTTCAAACCCTATAAAGCTCAGCACTAGTTTTTTTGGTAAAGGAATGCTCTTGAATAAGCTGAAATCAATCAAATCAGCAGGCTACCTAAATCCAGATCGCATTCTTCATGTATTGGCAGTAATGGGTATATTGATAGATGATTGAAGACCTCATATCCCAGTGAACAACCAGAATCATTATGCAAAGAATCAAGCAAGAAAACGCTTAACAAGAGAAGTATAAAAGACCTAACATCATAAACCTAACTAACAACCGAATTAAAATCAAGAAAAGGCCAACACAAGCAAGAACAGGACCCTAGGACCCAAACTAAAGCCAATCTAATTGTGCCAAGTCCAAAAACCTGACTAAATCAATCTGACAAAAGCAACAAGCTGCAACCATAATACCCAAAAACCAAAATGTATCCGATTCCAATATCCAACATCCAAAACCCAAATTGACCATAAAACACAAATTACATAGCATATGACATTGTCTTATATTGTTGAACAACATAGGAAGAAATGCTAAAGTGTAGAAAAGAAATGGGATCGGAAAAGAAGGGAGGCACTAAGGGAGTGTAGGAAGAAATACCCTGAAGCCTCAGCAACTGGTGCATTGACAATGATGGGGATCGAAGACTTCCAAACTTGGGGTAAGAGAAAGGAGCAATTAGGGTTTGACTAGTAAGGATGAAATGTAACCAAATTAGGTTTTGGGTTGAAATTTGATTACACTGGCATGGGTTTGCATCATTAAAGAGAAGAATGGATAAACAATCTTGAATGCCACTATAGGTAATGAAACATAACCTAAGGGTGATGAAGGTATGTGGTTCCCCCAATGAGAGTGAATAGTGTCACTATAGGTAATGGAATATTCCCAAATTTAAAAGATGTTTTGAAGTAAGCATTCTTATCTCAAAAAAAAAAAAACACACACACACACAAATTCCGAGCAGTAATACAAGATTATCAGACCAAATTTCCCTTAATGTATGCCTATTGATAAAGTGCCATAGAACACACAATTCCCATCCCTCACCAAGCTTCAAATATGTAACAAAATTGCTTAATTTGATTTTCCATAGATGCACATAGAAAAGCAACTGTATGTTACGAGAGACAGTGATCAGCACTATTAAGGACTAAGGGGGAAACAAAGCAAAATGTTAAATGGAAATCACATTTGGAACCAAGACCAAAGTGTCATAACGTCAAAAGCGGAAATTAGAATTCAAAGATCCCGGTAAAGTTACCTTATCAACTTTGTTTCCAACAAGCATCTTGATGCAGTCTGGATTTGTTGAGTAGAGTTCGACTTCCTTGGCCCAGACTTCAGAAAGATTAGTAAATGTCTCCCTCCGTGTTACATCATAAACTGTAAAGATCATAGAAAATCTCATACTGTGAGTTTCCAAAAAAGTTGAGAGCAGAAATACATACTAAGTCATAAAATTGACCAGAATGATAAAACCTGAATATCACATTACTGCACACATAAAGAGCTAAAAATGAAAGAGCATCTAATCTTTCAATCAAGGCCAAGGCAATATGTAAACATGGTAGCTACAGAAAATAATAAAAAAAGCAAACAAGACCATAAGAGGGGAAAAAGTGCATTTTAAGTTGAAATAAACATGATTTTACCCATGTCACAGGTGCTACTACTATTATGGTATTTTCTTATTTCAGTTATTTAATTATTTATTAGGCATATGGAGTTAATGGCTAAGAGGATTACAAGTTTTCTTACTGATGAATCTGATCATGGAGAGGAGGAAAATCCCTTTCATGATACAAGGCCCAGAAACTTTGTGATAGGAGGTGGATTGGAGTAGTCTGTGCATGCCCTTAAATTTAACACGGTGGAATTAGAAATGACGCTGTATATTTTCGTGGTAAGATGCATGTGAAAGAGAACAACGATAAAATGCCAGACCCTATTTATGATGAGTATGCAGAAAAAAGTGATGAATTTGATGTGAATTTAGTTCAGGGCGAGTCTTTGTTTTTTCACAGAGGGATGACAGCCACAGCATCATATGAAGGGGAGACTGGAGGTGAGCTGGAAAAACTTTGGTTATCTTGAGGGACACAAGGTTGGGTGATGATTCCAAGGAGGCATCAAATTGTGGAGCCATTAAATAGATCAGAAACATTTTTTTAATTTACTTCCAAAACTAGAGGGTCATGTACCTTACATATTTCAAGAGGTCCAAGTTCCATCTCACTCGTTTTCAACCCGAGTTCTATTTATTGCTCTCTAAACAACACTGACCCACCTAACAATTTCTTTGTTTCAAGTCATTTCCTTTTCATTGTTGCCATTCAGTTATCATTATATGAGGAGGAAGACCAATTACATTTCTTTTGAGGGGGGTAGGTGAGGAGAGGGTAGAAGTGATACACAAGCAAAGAAAAATTAGAGGCAAAACAATGTTTATTTCATTTCCACAAATTAAAAAAGAAATCTACTCAAATGAGAAATTAAAGTAGTAATTTCCCAAGAGAAGAAGGATAATAATTACCCATAATGACCCCCTGTGCACCTCTGTAGTAAGAGCTTGTCAATGTTCTGAATCTTTCTTGCCCAGCTGCATGCATATTCAGCATTAATAAGTCAGACTGAACCGGGGGGGAAATTCCCCCCACATGAAGTCATAAGCAATAAAAGTAACAACTTTCTATCATGCAAAATTGATTTACATCATAAAATATAATCAATAAGGATTATAATAGCAATAAGACCAATCATTAAAGGCCAAACATAGTAACCTAAATAACAAGTCTAGCCAAACTAAATGATAGAGAATGACACAACAATTAACACATAATTTGAATCATTCTCAGATATTTGCACAAAGGACATGCTTGCATCTCAGTTCAATGATTTTAAAGGAAAACAAATGTCGAGACCTCTGAAACATCATTTTTAAAGTAACCATAAAGCTCCATTTATGCAATTATCTATCTCAAAGTATGATGAGATTAGGTTGATTCTTAAAACTTCATCTTGGCCATGCCAAATGTGAGAGCATAAAGCGCCTTTCTGCTTTTTTCATTCACTTCGAAAAAGCTACAAAAGCATACCAATTGTGCCAATTGGTAGCATAACCAATTCCCCCTAGGCTCCAAAGCAATCATTGAAAATCCATTTCCATCGTACGTGAATATTAAAATCCAAGAGGAAACAGAAATAATACATTAGCAAACTTGAGGTATTACCTGTATCCCAAATTGCAAGCTTTAGCTTTTTATCCCCAGCATTTAAATATTTCACTTTAAAATCAACACCTACACCAGAAAATAAGTAGATTCTAAATCGGAAAATAAAGATAGGCAAGCAGATAAATGATTCTAACGATCAGTTTAATGTGAACGCATTGAAGGCTTACAGAAATTGAATAGTTTAACCAAGACACATTTTAAGATCACTAACATAACTTGATTTCGGGTTAAATAAAATTGTTTTCCTCTTCTACTGTCTTACTTTTCAATCGTCAATATTTCCTTTTCTCAGAGGACAAAATAAAATTATTCAAAGAACAAAAAACCCAGAAAACGTAAACCATATTTCTCATAACCATAAAGTCAAATAATTCATTTCACACATCTAACACTTGAGATCCAATGTGATTAAATTCTAGCATTTGGAAGCTCTAGTCTTACTCTTAACCGTTTACATACTTTTTTTGGCTAATCCGCCTTTTAATCTGAAAAAACCCCCCAAAAGGGAGCCTATATATCTTAATGTTCCACAGATCAAGATACTGCCACTGTAAATTATACGACAAAAAAGGAAGGATAGTTGATGAGTGCAGTTAAAAATGAATACTGACCAATAGTGGGAGAGAGTTCCTCAAAGGAATCGGAAGTAAAACTTAAAAGAAGACTGCTCTTTCCAACTCCTGAATCTCCTATCATCAGCAACTTGAACAAGCAATCGAACTCCGGTTGATTCGACGACGACGACATTTTCTAATTAACTGACCTATTAAACTATCTCAAATTAGTTCTTTCAAATAATACAAAATTTCTACGATCGGATCTCCAAAATCCGGCCCTCTCTCCCTCTTTTTCACCT
Organism: Hibiscus syriacus; assembly: GCF_006381635.1. NCBI lineage: Eukaryota > Viridiplantae > Streptophyta > Magnoliopsida > Malvales > Malvaceae > Hibiscus > Hibiscus syriacus. The sequence goes on along the minus strand of NW_024063172.1, from coordinate 919,378 downwards.
CATCAACGAATGTAAACCTGAAAAACATGGCTCCAAATCATAAACATCGATTTTAATTCCGACTAGAGAAAATATTGAATCTAACAAGATCATATATTTTTATCACAAAAAAAACTCCTTACAGGTTTAGATCATTGTTGATCCTACACGTTTATAGATTTTATTTTATAAATCAAAATTGAAGATAATGCGAGATTACCTTTCAAGAAAAATCAATGTGAAGAGAGACAGAATTTGAAGGATTAAGAGAAGAAAGACTCTTGAATTAAAGCGTAAATTATATAACTAATGACTGAATTTCATCCTCACTTCTATTTTGGTCACTGTACTTTAAAAGTTTTTGTTCTAATATTTAAATTTCATAGATTGATGTTCCCTTTTTAACTATGTGATAAAATAATTTTTTTATTAGATTTTAAATTACCCGGTAAACATTGATTAATATTTTATTAATATTATTTTTTGAATTTTTTACACTCACTTCTTCCTTGTTCTTCTTCCTTCAAATTACTACTTGACCTTAAATGTTTGACGTCCTTTAAAAAGTTACAATCTTTTAACATGATCTCCGACAAGTTTATATAATTTACTAGGATTAAATCTAACATCAACTAATCATATCTATTTAATCTGTTAACCTACGAATGGACATAATAATTTTATATTTGACACCAATATTAGAGATTATTATAAAATCTCTCCATCGATATCGAAAGAAAGATATGGACTTTCCCTCTTCACTCATCCTTCTTACTATCTCCTCATGGAGATAAAAAAATTAAAATATCAATTAATAATTACTTGACCATCGATTAATATCTTTCGTCCAAATTAAAAAAAGTGAACCGTCTATTACTATCATGATCCGTTTGTTTTCATAAACACCGTCACATATTATCCAACAGTGATGGTTTTGGTACGTTAGCCAACAGTAACGAGAAACAAAAGAAACACAGATGGAAGCTCTTCAAGGCAATGATGAGTCGATTTAGCTGATGAAGAATCGCTCCTGCAACAAGGCAAAACCCTCTCCCATGAAAATAGTTGTACTAGCTCTTCAAGGCAATGATGAGTCGATTTAGCTGATGAAGAAGCGCTCTTCTTCCTGCCCTTTGTATTGCACGTAAGAGTACTTCTTTCTTCCGTTTTCTCGTCTTCCAAACAGTGTTTTAAGCTATTATATCTTTTGTTTTCATGTCGAAATGTGTCGTTTATTAATGTGTAAATGTTATGCTTTTTTCTGTTTTTGAAGCAGTAGAGAGTCGAGAAAGCTTCGTTTTATGTGATGACGAATAACGAAACAATGAGTACGGGCCCGCAGGGGATGTCGCGGCGACCGTCGAGGAGCGCTGTGACCGCGACGTTCTCGACGGAGGTGTTCGACAACGAGGTCGTGCCTTCTTCGCTCAGTTCGATCGCTCCCATCCTCCGCATCGCCAAAGAGATTGAACCCGAACGCCCTCGTGTTGCCTATCTATGTACGTTCAAAATCATCCCTCATTATTATTTTCCATTTCCAAAAATGCTTCAAGTTTCCTATATTAAAAGTAACATTTTTTTTTTCAGGTCGATTCTATGCCTTTTAGAAAGCACACAGATTGGATCCCAACTCTTCCGGACGTGGTGTTAGGCAGTTCAAGACTGGTCTACTGCAAAGGCTTGAGAGAGTACATTTAACTTTATTTTTCAATACATGTCGATTCGAATAAATGTTCGGAGTTCGGACAATAACGGGATACATTTTGGACACAGGACAATGCATCCAGTCTTGCTTCTCGGGTTAAAAAGACCGATGCGGCAGAAATCGGGAGCTATTATAAACGATACTATGAACACTATGTTAGAGCTCTGGACCAGGGATACCTGGCAGACAGGTAAGTTTATATCACACATTCACACTAGTTTTCTCAAATGTACGAACCAAAATGAGTTTCCAAGGACTTGACCTTGTATGTCAACTAATTTGTTGCAGAGCTCAGCTCGGGGAAGCTTACCAAACGGCCGGAGTGCTTTTCAAAGTGCTCTGTGCAGTTAATAAAACCGAGAAAGTCGAGGAAGCGCTCCCGAGGTTAGTCCAGTCTTTCAGTAAATTCCTTAAATGGATGTCATAAAGATGTATTCTAATGATGTTTGTTGTGCAGATTATGGCTGCATGTCCAAGAAAAGAAGGATATCTACACTCCCTACAACATTTTTCCTTTGGATGCTGCCGGGGCTTCGCAGTCCATTATGCAGCTTGAGGAGGTGATTTTACTTATTAATGTCGCGTATCATTTGCTGATTACGTATAATTCCGTTCATATACTATAATGTACGTATTATCATACAGGTTAAGGCTTCTGTGCTGTACTAGGGAACCTTCGTGGCTTGAACTGGCCTTCCGGATTCGAGCCACACGGGCAGAAAACCGGAGACTTGGACCTTCTGGATTGGTTAAGGGCCATGTTTGGATTCCAGGGATGTCTCGAACACGGGCTTGCGGTCGAATCTAATAATTTTTCTTTTTTTCTTCTTAAAATAATGACGCATTCGACTTACATTGGTCACTGCAGAGGGACAATGTCAGGAACCAGAGGGAGCACTTGATTTTACTGCTTGCCAATAATCATATTAGACTCCACCCCAAGCCCGAGCCTCTTAATAAGGTATAAATTAGTGTTTAAAATCTTTTTTTCAATTGCTTGCCAGTGGTTACTGAAATTTCGAATCGAAGCGTGTATATTGATTGAATTTACTTCTTTTATGCAGCTCGACGAACGAGCAGTCGATGCTGTTATGAGCAAGCTTTTCAAGAATTACAAAACATGGTGTAAATTCTAGGGACGTTAACATAGTTTAAGGCTGCCTCAAGGCTCTCAAGAAATACAACAGAGGAAGATACTGTATATGGGATTATATCTTCTCATCTGGGGTGAAGTAACTAATGTTCGATACATGCCGGAATGTCTATGCTACATTTTTCATAACGTGAGTATTCTTCGATCGAATATATGTAAATATATATAGTTTCTTGTTCTTTGACTTACAACCACGGTATTTTCAGATGGCATATGAGCTCCATGGCCTGTTGGCTGGAAACGTTAGCATAGTGACTGGGGAAAACATCAAACCCTCGTATGGTGGCGACGACGAGGCATTCTTGCCGAAGGTTATAACACCTATTTACTGTGTTGTTGCAAAGGTATGCTTGATCATCAAGTTACCGATTGTTCTTGGAGTTTAAACATTGCGTTCTAGGTACAAATAAAAGAGTTCAAATATTGCAGGAAGCCGAAAATAACAAAAAGGGCACTGCTTCACATGCAGACTGGTGTAATTACGATGATCTGAACGAGTATTTCTGGTTCGTATGGTTTTACTATCAAATTTTATTTGGTACGGTGTCTCTTTTTTCAGTTGTGATCTATATTTTCTGTATCTTTTTCAGGTCTTCCAATTGCTTCTCTCTCGGATGGCCTATGCGCGATGACGGTGACTTTTTCAAATCAACCCGTGACCAGGTATTACCGTGTGCTGTAAGCAATATTTCTTGAATAAGCAAGTGATTGTGTACTTAATCACAACTACTGTACCAGGGAAAGAAGAGTTGTGGAAGAAGTGGAAGCACTGGCAAATCAAACTTTGTAGAGATTAGATCATTTTGGCACCTCTTTCGAAGTTGGGATCGACTCTGGACATTTTATATTCTCGGTTTACAGGCATTAAACGTGACTTTGGTTATTCATATTTGATGCCTGTACATGTTAATATCCCATTATCTTGTGTGCAGGTAATGATCATCATTGCATGGAGTGGGGCTCCGATAGAACAAATCATCAAAAGGGCTTACTGTATGATATATCCAGCATTTTCATCACAGCAGCCATTCTACGATTACTTCAAGTATGATGAATTTGTGTCTTTGTAGAATCTATTTGGTGTTGCAGGAAGAATCCATAAAAAATTCTCCGAAATTTGTTGGTGATACTTTGTTTCAGGTATTTTGGACCTATGTGCAAGAATTTAGTTTCGTCCCGAGGAACGTTAAGAACATGCTGTCGCTTATCAAACAAGTTTAGGGTATTAATCCTCTATACCTTTTGGCTTGTGGGTTATATTTGGCCCCAATTTACTGGCTGCTGTTTATTTATCTTTCTGAATTCTGATGCTCCGATTATGGATCGAAAACTCAGATTGGCACATTATTAGGTTACTCATGTGGTGGGCACAGGTACTGGATTTGTTCCATCTCCATATACTTCATTATTACCTTCTTAAATCAGATTTCTTCGTATCGATTTACCGAGTTTCCATGTGTGCAGCCAAGAGTTTATTTTGGGAGGGGAATGCACGAAAGTCAGTTTGCACTTATAAGGTAAGTATGAAAGTATATATATATATATGCATACACCTTATGCATCCATTTTTAAGTTGGTTGAAATCTCATCATGTTTACGTATATTCCCTCTTTCAGGTATACTCTTTTCTGGTTTTCCTATTGTGTTCCAAGTTTGCATTCAGCTATTTTGTCCAGGTGATCTTGGTTGCAGCTTCTACTAGACACTTCAGTAATCCGGTTTCTGTTTTAATCCATTAACGCCGTTTTTGCTGGCAAGCAAGGTCTGTAAGCTCCCTCGGTCTCCCATTCGGTTTTGTTGTTGACTCCATGTATTCTTCTAAAGATACCAATTGCATTGGACATGGCAGTTCAGTTCCGGCCCAAGGACTCCGACCTCTGGAAACGCATCTGTGCCGATGAATACCTGAAATGTGCTGTGATCGAATGCTACGAATCGTTCAAAATTGTCCTCAACACTCCGTGGTTGGAGAGAACGAGAAAAGGTTTGTTATTCTGCATTGATCATAGTTCAATGTTTTAGCTTCAATGCTGGTAGTTCTGACTGTACCTACTGAAAATTCACAGGACCATTCGAATCATCATCAAAGAAATCGAGAGTAACATTTCGAAGAATACCCTCACGAATTTCAGAATGGCTCCTTTATCTGTTCTTGTCAAGAAATTTGTGGAGCTTGTCACAATCGCGGTCAGTTTGACATGAAAAACAACTGATATAATGATATCTTTGCTTTTATACATTTGTAGTTAGTGCTTCTTTATTGTTCTTGTATTGCAGAAAGATGGTGATCCATCCAAAAAGGATTCTGTTGTTTTCTTGCTTGAAGATATGCTTGAAGTAGTTACCAGTGATATGATGGTGAATGAGATACGGCTAGTGAACTTGGTTTTGCTCTATATACATCGGTTCGGTTATCGTTTTATCACGAAATCTTATGTCCGTTCTTCTTCCTTGCAGTGAATTAGTAGAGCTTGGACAAAGTAACAAGGAATCGGGAAGGCAACTGTTTGCCGGTACCGACAAGAAACCGGCTATAGCATTCCCTCCTGTACTAACTGCACATTGGGAAGAACAGATACGATGTCTTCATATCCTTCTGAGAGTCAAAGAATCTGGCACTGATATACCAACGAACCTCGAGGCACGTAGAAGGATTGCCTTCTTTGTGAATACATTGTTTATGGATATGCCACGAGCTCCTCGAGTTCGTAACATGCTCTCGTTCAGGTACTTTCGTGTCTCCTAAATGTAGTCATGGAACATATATGTTATGGTTGCATTCCACATGAATTGATGTCACATTTCTTGCCATTGTCAGTGTCCTGACCCCATTCTATAGTGAAGAAACTGTTTATTCGAAAAGCGATCTCGAGATGGAAAACGAGGACAGTGTGTCGATTATATTCTATCTGCTGAAAATCTATCCAGGTTTGTGATACTGTTAACTTACATTTGAACTTTCCTTTCTCTTTTAAGATAACTTCAACTCCATTGTTGTCATTGGCTTTGTTTAGATGAATGGAACAACTTCATCGAGCGTCTCAATTGTAAGGAGAACGAGATATGGGAAAATGATGAAAAGATCTTGCAGCTATTGGGTGTCCTTAAGAGACAAACTGTGTAGGACAGGTATTTAATCATTGTCGTTGTGTCGGACAATACTTAAGTCAGTTGTGTCAGTACGTCGGACAATTTTTATGCTGGAGCAGTTAGATTCTTAATTCACTATCATTGGAACTGCAGTTAGAGGGATGATGTACTACAGACGAGCTCTGAAAGTTCAGCCTAACACTTACTCTGCAAACCATTTGTCCATCATCTATGCAAGTGTTTGATGGCACGCGTACTTGTTGTGTGAGCAGAAATATTAGAAGGATAGAAAGCGATCTTAACTCCGTCCGACGAAGATAAGAAGAGCAAGAGATCCCTGTATCCTCAGTTGGAAGCACTGGTTGACTTGAAATTCACTTATGTTGCTACCTGTCAAAACTATGGAAAACAGAAACAAAACGGAGACCGTCTTGCAACCGACATCCTTAACTTGATGATCAAGTAAGTACCTTCAGGTCTTTTGTATCACATCTTGAACTATATCCCTTGCTAATTCCTTTTTTTTATAACAGTAATACCTCTCATTGTGTGGCGTATATCGACGATGTTGAAGAAAGGGATGGAACTGGAAGACCTCAGAAAGTTTACTATTCTGTACTGGTTAAAGGTGTTGATAATCTTGACCAGTAAATCTATCGGATAAAGTTGCCCGGAAATGCAAAGTTAGGAGAAGGAAAACCTGAAAATCAGAATCATGCTTTAGTTTTTACTCGCGGAGAAGCTTTTCAAACCATTGATATGAATCAGGTAAGGCCATAAAGTTCTATAATCATCCTAGTGATAACAATTGTTTAAGTAGATTCATCCAATGACGTTTCGAGGCTATTCATTTACAGGACAATTACTTGGAAGAAGCATTCAAAATGCGTAATCTTTTGGAAGAATTTAATGAGGATCATGGAGTACGACCTCCAACGATTTTAGGAGTTCGTGAGCATATCTTTACAGGAAGGTCCGAATGAACATTACTATTTGCTTATTTGTGTTGATATCTGTTGATCACTTATGTGAACATCTATCTTATGCTTTGAAATCTCTATGTTGCAGTGTCTCATCTCTGGCCTGGTTCATGTCGAATCAAGAAACGAGCTTTGTTATCATCGGTCAAAGAGTTCTTGCAAGGCCACTCAAGTATGTTTCAATCTCTTAAAAGTTTATCAGCTATATTTTCTTGCACATTATATAAAGCAAGTGATCCCCATTTGGTTAACATTATGGTCATCTGGATGTGTTCGATAGGATCTTCCACATAACCTGCGGAGGCATCAGCAAGGGTTCTCATATGTTATAGGATCTATGGTTCCTCAGCAACTGATGCTGTCTCTTGTGGACTCTTATCATTCTCCATGTGGTTCTTGGTTCTATCCTGGCTGTTTACTCCTTTCCTTTTGAATCCGTCGGGATTCGAATGGCAGAAGATAGTAGAAGATTGGGAAGATTGGTCAAAGTGGATAAGCTGCAGGGGTGGCATCGAGTTTCCTCGGTTAAGAGCTGGGAATCTTGGTGGGAGGAAGAACAGGAGCACGTGCGACTCACCAGGCTCATGTACGTCTCATGGAGATCTTTTCTTCTTCAATTACCAGTACGGAATTCTGTATCATCTAAACATGACTACCAGTAGCAGGCAAGGTATTCGGTTGAGCCTCGCGGGGAGTATTACCCTCTAATCTTAACGATTTCACCTTTCTTCTTAAGCAAGAAACCCGTTTTCAAATGTGTTTGGTTTCAGGTTTATGGTCTTTCCTGGCTGGTCATTGTAGCCGTGTAGGTTATTCTAAAGGTGAGACTCAAAACTCAATTTCAAAAAAAACCAGAATCCTCCCCTCCGTAATTAGTCCTCTAACAAACCGGTGCACACTCGCAGATCGTGACCATCACAATGCTGTTCTATTTCCTCGATCTAACCGTGTCGGACATCTTCCAGAGCCTACTAGCGTTCATACCGACAGGGTGGGCACTTCTGCAGATATCGCAAGTATGCGGACATTGGTGAAGGGCATCAGGATTGGGGATCAGTGAAGGCACTGGCGAGAGGGTACGAATACATGATAGGAGTGTTGCTTTTCTTACCGATAGCGATATTGGCATGGTTCCCCTTTGTATCGGAATTCCAGACGAGGCTGTTCTTCAACCAAGCCTTAAGCAGAGGTCTTCAAATTCAACGTATTCTGGCCGGTAGCAAGAAGCATGCCTAAACGAAAAAAAATGGAAAATAAAACCAAAGTGAAAGTTCATTGAAGAAGATGCCACTAGGATGAACCAACAACTCTCAAATTTATAGTGGTTTCGAGTCTTGTAGAGCAAGAAAGCAAGTGAATCGTGTTCATTTTTCTATCCAATCACTCTTGATGTAGTATTCATGCTGCAGCTCGGCTTCGTTAATCTATATCTGCACCGTGACGGCGATGATGTGACTCCCTCACCAAAATGAGGCCGTTTTATTAGTCTTTTGATGAAAAATTGTTTTCCATGGGATTCAAACCAACAACCTTCATGAGCTCGAAAGCTTCGACATAAGATCTGGGTTTTCGAACCTTATCTGTGTAGAACTGGTAGTTAACGAAATCGATCACATCTCCGTATTTCTCGAACAATTCGATGTAAGGTGCGGTTGTTTTATGGTACGGAGCAATGGTGGCTAAGGATATGACACTTTGGTTCTTCAACAGGGTGATGAGTTCACCTATGCAATAAGTGAACGTCGAGTCACGTCTCGGGAAGTTCTCGTAGTCGAAGTCGATGCTGTTGAGATGATATTGTCGAGCAATTGACGACAACGACGTAACGGCATTGGATATCCATCGTTGGACGTCGACCGGGTTGTACCAACGGAGGACTTTGTTGCCCCAGCTGCACCCTGAAATGCTGGCTAAGGCTTTCACATTGGGGTGACTTTGCTTGATGGCTGCAATGGATTCCGGAGTCAATGTGTTCGCCCAATATGGTGAGAATTTCCCGTCCTGCGCATTGCCTGAGGGATCGGAGTCGATGGCGAAACTAAGTAGGAAGCGGAAATCGATCCCATCTTCGATCGGAACCGCGTCGAGTTTCACAGGTGCGCCCGTGGCTCCAATGTACTCCATCATCATTTTGCCATCTGAATCATACATGAAATTAGAACATGCTGCATGGAAACGGGCAATGGTATGCAAATTGCCTGTGTATATATATGATGAAATTAGATACTTACAACAAGATTGGTGTGAGAAGAAGAGAACTGCAGAAACTTGGAAGAGGTGAAACTTGAACATGTTGTAGGGTTGATTGAGAAAGCGAAGTTTAGTGTTAATTAGCTGTTATATGCACGTAAGATACGACAATTTTAAATTTTAGGGATCGACTGTCCCCCATCCGTCGATGTATCACTGCATAAGAACATTTGAGAGCCGATTTTTCCGGCATAAGTCAATTTAGGTAGCAGTCTACTAGAAAACCAAAATTGGAAGAAACGAGGTTGATCCTTGTGGGTTGTGCCAGCGTAGATGCTCAGGCCGGCGCTACATATTTTTCTAGGAAACTTCACCGTACTTCTACTTGGCCTCTTATAAATTTATTTGTATTTAGCCCGTTATAGGTAGGGATAGACACAGGACTTAAGCCGACGTATTTTGATTTGACCTAATTTTATTGGGTTAGTTTTTTTTTTATTACAAAAGTTAGATTCGAGTACAATCGAATTTGAGTTTAGGATAAAAAATATTCAATCCGTTCTAACCCAAAAATATCAAAACATCAAATGAATTTTGAAAGCATGACTACTACGCCCATTGGGTCACAAAAAACGTGTAGCTTCCCCTAAACCGTACACTCACTTATACACCTGGTAAGAACCTTATGCATATAGTATAAGTCCCAAAAGTAATGATTTATCTTGTGCACAAAGAAACAAAGCAGAATAATATGCGGTAATGTCTTACAAGTCATAAACTATGTCTAAATACTCTCTGAAAATAATCTCCACATGACAATAGATAAATATGCATGATTTTAGGAAAAACGATAGTTTGATTTATTGAAATACGAAACATTTCGATAATTTAAAAATATGTATACAATCTCAGAAATAACGATAACTAGAAATTATACCTTTAAAATATATAATAAAATCAAACATTTAGATTAATTCACATAAATGAATCACAACAGTATTATAACTGTAACACACTTGCATTGAGTTGAGAAGTCTGATAGAAAAGTCTATTGAGTAATATAACAGTAACGAATACCAAGTTCAAGTACGAATTGAGTATGAATATCAAGTTTAGATATCTAATTGAAAAAAGAGCTTAAGTATCAAATTGAGAGAAGCCTTTGAGATGTATGATGAACAAGGAAGTGGGTTCATTACACCCTAAGGACCGAACAAAATGCTCAAGAAACTTGGGTTGTCAAAGTCCATCGATGAATGCATGGGTCATGGCCATGCTTCTCCCTCATTCCTCAGCAATCTATTTTTCCAACAACCACATCATACCGGCAATAAAGAATTCGGCCATCTGTAAAAAAATTAATGCAACATCGAACAATACATCAACGAAAAATTAAAGAGAAATAATAGCAAGCACTCGCCAATACTCGAGAGAATGCAGGTAAGACATTGTAATTTATCCCAAATGAATTCATCGTTATTCAAAATCTATAAAAAAAAATGTATCAATTTACAATGTATATTGGAAGGGGTTGACATCATCTACGAATGATGTAACCATCAATGAAAACTCCTCATCATCGCCGCATGAAATCTCCTCCGCCATAGCATCAGTAACCGGGGGAATTTGGAGACAGTCCGATGTGGTCGGATCAGCAGATAAATCGTCAGTGAAATACGAGGTACCTCTATCAGCAGCTTCTAGGACAGAGACAGGGGAAGGAGAGTCGTCGTCGTCAGTCCAATCGTCCTCTTTGAATGGTGCTCCATATTGAGCACCAATTTTTGGGCCCTTACCATCCTTATTGAATAAGACACAAAGCACGTAACCGTCGTCTTTCTCCTTGAGCCTGTACTCGTTGATCAGCCAATCTGTTCTCTCGCCTCGTGGTGCTTTCCCTCGATGGAAAACCAGAGTCTTAATTGAACCCACAGCCTCCTTGTTTTGCTTCACAGGCCTATCCCTCCCTGTAGTTTTCCAATAACCGTCTGTAGTTGTTCGATTGAACCTGGTCCCTTTCTTCTCAACAGGACAATAAAAGAACCACTTCAAATCCCCAGTCTTCAAACAAGAGAGATTGGGTAAGTCCCAAGGAGCATATTTGTATATATCTACTTCGGCAATGGCACTGAAGGATAGCTTCTTCCCCATTACTTTTCTCTTCAAATAGTACATGACCAACTCGACATCCGTAGGATGAAATCGGAACCCCGGCGGCAATGAGTTCTTCCCCATAGCCGAATCCCCGAATTGAAGTCCGAATCAAATGATGAAAATAGGCCAAGTCCAATGGCTAAAAGAGGTGTTTTGAGAATAATTGCAGAGCCTCCTTCAGTTCATAAAACACAAAAGTGTTTATTCCCAGGCGAGATCGAAGTCATTCGATGTCGATACAAACCCCTGTTTGAAACTGCTCCAGTGTCATTACAAATTAATATACAACCCCTAATATGAAAAACCAAGGAATTCCAGAAGAAGAAAAAGGTAACAGAGTACTGAATCTGGTTTATACATGCAACCTATAGTTATTCAAATACATATAAATCCCTAAACCCCAAATAAAGGAAAACCAAAACAGGAAAGGAGAAATAGATTAAAGCAGAGACCGACGTTAACAACAGTTACGATTCGAATGAACAAAAAAGGAACCTTAGAAATCACCTGGAAAAAACAGAGCCGCCGGAGAAACAACCGAGCAAGACCGCGAGGGAGACTAAGCAGCCGCCGGAGCAAAGGAGGAAGCACCCACACTAACAGTTGGAGATCGCAAAAACGAGGGAGAGAGACGTTAGAACGTTGTGCAATGTGAACTGATGGCGTGTTCAAATTTCAAACTGAGAAACAACCGAGCAAGACCACGAGGGAGACTAAGCGGCCGCCGGGGGAAAGAGAGCCGCCGTAGAAAAGGAGGAAGCACCCACACTGAGAGTAAAAAGAGCGCCATTAAAAAAAACGAGGGAGAGAGAGGTTAGACGGTTATGAAATTTGAATTGATTAGAGCGTGTTTTCTTTCTTCTTATATAGGTTGCCCCCAAGCTGGAAACACAGTTGAGCCGTTGTAACATTAGCCGACATATATTATTGGTAAACTACAAGATTGGTCACTTTTGTTTAACTTTTATTTATTTTCTCATTAAATTCAAAAACTTAATAGTTTGTCACTTTTATTTTTATTTAATTAAAATGTGGACATATTCGTTTTTATTTAATTAAGATGTGGTCATTTGCCTTGTCGACTTTTAAATGTTTAGTCACTAAAATTTGAATACAGTCAAATTACATGATACTTTTTTTAGCTCTGGTTTCAAGGCTTCATTTTTATTAATTTGGATTGACTAGTATCGTACATCTAGATTTTATAGGTGAGTCTCTCACCTAGGGATGTAAATGAGACGAGACAGATCGCGAGCTACTCGAGATCGACTCGATCAAGGCTTGTTAAATACTCGGATCGAATGGACTCAACTTGAGCTCGAGCTCGACTCGAGTTCTTAACGAGCCGAAACGAGCTACTTGATATTCGACTTGAAAAGCTCGTGAGCAGTTCAAAAATATAATATATTAAGATTTTATTTATTTTTAATAAATTATTAATAATATAACATTTATGTATTGATTTTTTTTTAAAATACAGTAATATTTTCATATATTTAAGGTTCAGGTTCGAGTTTGAGTTTGAGGCTTCAATCGAGTTAAGTTTAAGAATTTTTTTCTTTATTTCGAGCTGCTCACGAGCTTCAATTTAGGATTTTGAGTTCTAGTCGAGCTTGAAAATTTTAGGCTCACGAGTTTTCAAGTCGAGTCGAGCTCTATTTTAGAGTTTTCGAGTCGAGTCGAGCTCAGCAATACTCGAACTCAACTCGGCTCGTTTACACCCCTACTCTCAGCATAGATTTTCTGAATATACAAAGACTCAAACTTAAGACATGCTTAAGTGATATTAAACTGCTTACCACTTAAACCGACCTCGTTGGTAGATTACATGATAGTTTAGTGTTAAAGTGTGCTGACATGAAATTAAAAAAATATCATTTCTATTTGTCAGTCGTCGTCGAAAATCACCACTCTCTAACATCTTTTACGATCACCTTAAACATAGATAAACTCATCTCTTTGACATCTACCATTCTATAAGTCTAAATTTTGTTAAAACCTTTTTTAAACCCATGAAGTTAAACACATAAATTCTATCGTTTTTTAGAGCAATTGTCAAAAGAGATTGGAGCATTAAAATGTCAAACTTTTAAATATATTTTTATTATTTTCAGTGACTTTCGTAAAAACTAATCTGATGGAAGGAAGAAAAGTGAAATACGAACATTTAAGCACCAATTTTACTATTAATGACGATCTATGAAGGGTGATGATTGACCACCAGCAACAATCGAAGGAGTTTATAATTTTTTGAATGGACCAAATAATTACACAAATTAAAATTTAGTTTCGAAAATTAAAGTAATTTAAAATTTAATGATAAAATCGATACCAAATTAAAATTCATTGTAATTTTTTTTCTTAGCAAGTGGGAATTTTATTAATAAAATATCAAGGAAGAATGTCTCGTTAAAAACTTTCCTATACTTAAATGAAGTAAAAGAGTACATTTCATTCGATCCGATCCGATAACAAAGACGGACCCCAAACTACACCTAAATTAACACCCAAACTGATGCTCACCAAGGAAAAGGAACTAAACAGGAAACTCCTCCCCCAACAAAGAAACAGACAACAAATAGCCACTGTAGCCGATACAAAAAGATTCGAAAACAACATGACTCATAACAAAGCAGAAAATAAAAGAAGCATGTAATAAACAAAATGTTCCTCGCTAAGCATCGGACTGAAAATGAAACTGCTGCGGTCCCCAAAACAGCCATGCCGCTAAGCAAACAACGCAGCAGCTCATATCGACTTGAAACTAGTAATTTGAAATATAGCTTTCATTATAATTTGAATATTTATTTTTTATTTTTAATAAAATGATTTCTATAAATAAATAAAAAGATAACTTTTTTTTATTAAGATAAAATGATTACAAAGTAATATCGATTCTAATACTCACAATCATATCAATTAACGTTCAATCATTTTACTGTTTGAACCCGTAACATACAAAAACAATAATAATTTATTTAATAACTTATGTAAATTGTTTCGTGCGTAAAAATAGTTAAATTCTTGTGTGTAAATGTCTATTAATGGTATAAATAAAGTAATCATTTTACACGTATGCACGTATATTTGTTTTTATAAAAAATTCGCCGAAATCAAAAGATACCTAAACTGACGGCATCATAATCATTAATGTCAACCATACCCTAAACATATAACAGAAACACCCACCGTAAGAAATGAAATTGGGAGCAAATTAATGAAAAAAAATAGTGCACTTTTCGTGATTTTGAGGTACATTCACGTGCTTCCACAAGATTTTTTCACTCATTGCTTTTAAGAAATATCTGCCGACAGAAACGAAGATCAGATTTCCCATGTTTTATAGAATTATTGCATTGCGATAGGTTAAAAAATCCGATAGTTATGTTATACATAAACCTAATTTAAGGTTAAGAAACGATAATAAATGAGAATATTTTAGGTTAGACGTAACTTAAAACATTTTCGGTTAAACTTAAAATATTATAAAAAATTCAACTGAAAAATATTAAGAAAAATTTAACATTTTAAATTACGTCTAACTTAAAATATTATGAATTTTATAATATTTTCAGTCGCCTATTTTCTTAACCTTAAATTAAATTTCCCTTAATACTCTCCCAAAAAAAAACTTGGCCATGTTGAATAGGAAAAGTTAAGCTGGAATGGTGAAAGTTGTCAATAATTTCAATCCGGAATACGTAATTCATGCAATATCCTTTGGGTTTTTTTTCAAATAAATAGCCATTTTTTTATTATTTTATTAAAAAATAACTACAAACAATATTATTTTAAAAAATAACTCTCAAATCAGCCACATAATAATACATCGCGTTCTGCAGAAAACAAGTTCCATACATTCCTTGCGTCCAAATTCTTTCATGTCGATGGAGCTTGCATTATGTAGAAAGCGAGGATTTTAAACGTTTTTTGCAGAACGTTATATATTCTAACGTGGATGATTGGAGTTGACACAAATAATAAAATAAGTAAACAATCAAAGAAAATTTGAATTTTAAGGTAAACACGTGTTCATCCCAAATTTAATACGGACCCACCACTGATTACCGTTGATACTATTGTTACGGAAGACGGCTATCGGATAGAGTAAAATCGCAACTGATAATTTTAGAAAATAAAAATGAAGATAAAAGAGACATAAAATTTACGTGGAAAACCCCAAAAAATTTAGGGTAAAAACCACGGACAACGCTAGAAGAATTTCACTACGAGAAAAATAGGAATTACAACATCTCTCGATCTACCAAGGAGAAAACAATGATAATTCTCTCTTGATAAAAAGGAGAAAACAACTCTTAAGAAACTCTCTAAATTCTCTCTAATATTGGAAGAAAGCTATAATGTTTTGGGATGGTTTTGAAGCTAAATGAGCTAGGATATTTATAGTTGAAACTTAAGGACTAATCTTATAAATACCCTAAAGTTTAGTGACTAAAGTTTATAATTTACCCATTTAATTTTTAAACATTAGTGCACCTAATTTTGACATTGTTGCACCTAATTTTGACATTGCAATATTGGGTGCCTAACTTGAACCAATTTTCCAAGCTTTGACATTTCAACAATCTCCCACTTGAAGATTTGATTGGAACAATCATATCTTCACACCATTCTTTCTACCTTGTACCATCATGTTGCTTATGTCTCTGACAGGCCACAAGAGGATCGACACCAGGTAAATTTATCAGCGTTGATCGCCTTCGTCATGAAATCTGCTATGTTGTCTTTGGTATGGATCTTCTGTATATCTACCGTTCATTCTTCCACCTTTTCACGAATGAAATGGTACTGAACTCGTATGTGCTTAGTCCTTGAATGAAATGATGGATTCCTTGCTAGATGCAAGGCGCTTTGACTGTCACAAAACAGAGAGACATACTCTTGATTGTGCCCAAGCTCCTCCAATAGCATCTTCAACCAAATTGCTTCTTTACTGGCTTGTGTAGTTGCTACATATTTTGCCTCTGTTGTGGACGTAGCCACAACTGACTGCAATTTTGAAACCCAACTTACAGCTCCACCAGCAACTTTGAACACATATCCTGTAGTAGATTTGCTTTTATCCAAATCCCCTGCATAGTCAGAATCTATATACCCATTAATTAGTAAGTTTGATCCTCCGTAACATAATGCAACATTTGAGGTCCCTTTGATGTATCTTAGGATCCTCTTTACTGTATTCCAATGCTCTTTGCCTGGATTCCCCATGTACCGACAAACCACTCCCACTGCTTGTGCAATGTCTGGTCTTGTGCATATCATAGCGAACATTAAACTTCCCACTGCTGATGCATACTGTACTCGAGACATCTCCATCCTTTCTTCTTCACTGCTAGGACTCATGCTGGAGGATAATTTGAAGTTAATAGGAAGAGGGGTAGAAATTGGCTTACAATCTTGCATGTTGAATCGTGACAAGATCTTCTTCAAGTAATTCTTTTGTGAAAGCCAAATCTTCCTATTACTTCTGTCTCGGTGAATTTGCATCCCTAGAATCTTGTTTGCTGATCCCAAGTCCTTCATTTCAAATTCCCTAGCCAGTTATGCCTTCAATTCTTCAATATGATCTTTGTTGGGTCCTGCAACCAACATGTCATCCACATACAACAGCAATATAACAAAATCATTATCACCAGACCTCTTGAAATAAGCACAAGGGTCTGCATTAAGTCTGTTGTATCCAAGGCACATAATGAAGGAATCAAATCTCTTATACCAACACCTCGGCGCCTGCTTTAGACCGTACAGAGATTTGTTCAACCTGCAAACCAAGTTCTTCTTTTCGTCTTCTTCAAAACCTTCAGGCTAGAGCATATAAATCTCTTCTTCAAGATTTCCATGAAGAAAAGCTATTTTAACATCTAGCTGTTCCAGACGTAAATTCAATGTAGCACACATTGCCAAGACTACTCGAACTGTTGTTAGTCGAACCACAGGAGAAAAAATTTCATTGAAATCAATACCTTCTTTCTGAGCATATCCTTTGACCACTAGTCTTGCACGATACCTCTCCACTTGATCGTCACCATTTCGCTTGATTTTGAAAACCCATTTGTTACCAATTGGCTTCCTTCCTTGTAGTAGTGGCACAAGGTCCCATGTATTATTTTTATGAAGGGCTTCGATTTCTTCTTGCATCGCCATCATCCATAGTGAAGCATCTGAGCTGTTTATTGCCTCCTGGTATGTTGATGGCTCACCGTCCTCTGTTAAAAGGTAGTATGCAATATTACCTTCTATAACATAATCTGAGTGCCAATTGGGACGTCTTCTCACACGATCTGATTGACGAGTTGTTGGAGCTTCAGAACTCTCTTGTTCTTGTTCATCATGTGCTGGTTCTGCTTCAGAAGAATCTCCTTCTTCAAACTCTTTTTCCACATGTATCTGAGTAGTCTCTGACTTTTCAGCGCTATCATCGTCTTCTTTTCTTTGTAGTTTATCTTCTACAAAGATAACATCCCTGCTAATGATCACTTTGCGGGCAGTGGGATCCCACAAGCGATACCCCTTTACTCCATCAGCATACCCCAAGAATTTGCATTTTCTGGATTTTGGATCCAGCTTTGAAATTTCTTGGGCGTTGTACATCACGTATACAATACTTCCAAATATATGGAGGTTTGAATAATCAACTGGTTTACCAGTCCACATCTCCATTGGTGTCTTCAACTCTATTGCAGTTGATGGAGCTCGATTCACCAAATAACAGGCGGTATTGATTGCTTCTGCCCAGAATAATTTTTCTAGGTCTGCGTCTCTCAACATTGCTCTTGTTCTTTCTAACAAGGTTCTGTTCATCCGCTCTGCCACTCCATTTTGTTGAGGAGTGTTCGCCACTGTGAACTATCTTTTGATGTCTTCTTTCCTGCAAAAGTCATCAAATTCTTCGCTTGTGTATTCTCCTCCATTATCTGTTCTGAAACACTTGATCTTATTTCCAGAATCAAGTTCCACCCGCGCTTTGAAGTTTTTGAAAGTTGAAAACACGTCTGAATTCTTCTTAATAGGGTGCACCCAACATCTCCTGGAGTAGTCATCAATAAATGAGACAAAGTATTTTGCTCCACCTAGGGACGTTACTGGTGCTTGCCATACGTCAGAGTGAACCAATTCTAGAACACTTTTGCCTCTAGAATTTGATGTGTTGAATTTCAACCGGTGCTGCTTACTTGTTATGCAATGCTCACACAAAGGAAGTGATACCTTTGTTAAGCCTGGAAGTAGATTTTTCTCCACAAGGACTTTCATTCCTTGTTCTGACATGTGTCCAAGTTTCTGATGCCATATCATTACAGAATCTGAACTACATGAGGCAACAGAGGCTTCTGCTTCTAGCAAAGTCTCTCCCTTCAGCATGTACAAGTTTGCAGCTATCTTTTCGCCTTTCAGCACCACAAGCGCTCCACGGAACACTTTCATGATTCATTTCCGTGTTTCAATCTTGCTAGCATTATTATCCAACAATCCGTAGGATAATAAATTTTTCTTCAGACCTTTCACGTGCCGCACATCTCGAACAACTTTAATTGTTCCATCATACATATTCAATTTGATGGTTCCCACGCCAACGATCTCTAAGGCATGATCATTGTAACTATACACAAATCCTCCTGAGACGGGTTCATAATGATGGAACCATTCTCTTCTTGAGATCATGTGATATGTTGCTCCCAAATCAATGAGCCATATATCTGCAAATCGTTTTCTTCCTTCCACGGTGGTTGACGCTTCACAACATAGAGCATCTCCATCATCTGAAGTGTTTGCGGTATTGCCTTGTGGATTAGAGTTTTTATTTAGACTCCAACAATCCTTCTTCAAGTGACCCTTCTTTCCACAGTTGTAGCACTTTAAATTCTTCTTGCTCCTCGATTTCGATCTACCATGTTTGTGACTGCTGCTTTGGCCACGTTCTGTTGATCTCCCTCTCATCGTTGTCAACGCTTCTGCTTGTTGCATATTTACTTGTCTGTCTTCCTTGTTCTTGCGCCGATTTTCTTCTTGTAGAACAGCAGCTGCAATGTCATCGAAGACTAGACTGGTGACATTACTGTTTGTCAAGTTGATGATGAGTTCATCATATGAATCCGGTAGACTTTGAAGTAGAAGTTCAACACGTTCTTGTTCTCCTATTTTACAGCTTAAGGACGTAAGCTGAGAAAATAAAGTGTTCAGTGTATTTAAGTGCTCCGTCACTGAAGTAGATTCTGGCATACGGAGAGTGTACAATTTTCTCTTAAGGAAAATTTTATTGTGCAACGATGTGGCCTCGTACAATTTGGTGAGATGATCTCATATCTCCTTAGCTGTCTTATTCTCCTCGATACTTGACAATACTTCATCTGCTAATGCTAGATGAAAGTTTGCCATAGCATATCCGTCCATTTCGATCCATTTGTTGTCGTCTGTGAAATCTACTGCCTTTCGCTGATAGCTGCTAGACAACCGTCTTTCCTCAGGATGGCCTTCATCTTCAATTTTCATAATGAGAAATTTCTCCCATTGAATTTTTCAATATCAAATTTCGTTGCCATAGCTTCTTCTACGGATAGCTCCCACTATTTCACTATCGTGAATAGTTCTCTGGAACCTTCAAAGAATGGGTAATAACTTCTTATTTTCTTATGTTGGAGGATCCACCTTTTGGTGGCAACCACAAAGACAATAAGCAGATATTACACACTCTAATCTAGCTCTGATACCAATTGTTGCGGAAGACGGCTATCGGATAGAGTAAAATCGCAACTGATAATTTGAGAAAATAAAAATGAAGATAAAAGAGACACAAAATTTACGTGGAAAACCCCTAAAAATTTAGGGTAAAAACCATGGGCAACGCTAGAAGAATTTCACTATGAGAAAAATAGGAATTACAACCTCTCTCGATCTACCAAGGAGAAAACAATGATAATTCTCTCTTGATAAAAAGGAGAAAACAACTCTCAAGAAACTCTCTAAATTCTCTCTAGTATTGGAAGAAAGCTAGAATGCTTTGGGATGGTTTTGAAGCTAAATGAGCTAGGGTATTTATAGTTGAAACTTAAAGACTAATCTTATAAATACCCTAAAGTTTAGTGACTAAAGTTTATAATTTACCCATTTAATTTTTAAACATTATTGCACCTAATTTTGACATTGTTGCACCTAATTTTGACATTACAATATTGGGTGCCTAACTTAAACCAATTTTCCAAGCTTTGACATTTCAACAACTATTTTCTCTAGAATACAACAGGTTTTGTTGAAACAATAAAATAAAAAATTATTACTAATAGTATCCTGTAGGGACGAATGGAGATTTCGTGTATAAATAATTTTAGAAAGAATATTAAAAATTTAGAAGTATAAAATTATAAAGTTTTGGGCTACGAAATTAGATGATCAAAAAGAATATAAAAAATAAATTATATAAAAAATTTGAAATTTTTCAAGAGGTACGACTACTCCCGATATCTTTTATTCATCCTTATTATCTCTTTGAGATGTATATGACTTGATCCGTTCATTTATATTATTCATAATTTGAATGTTGAACATTATTGACTCATTGATATTTTAGTACGATTGTTGTTCATTTATTTTTGATATTTATGAAAAATAATTATTCGAAAATAAATTATTTATAGAAATTAAAAACAAAAACTTTTCTCATACTTGATTCAATTACTCAACTGAACACTTACAATATGGAAATGTGTTTGAGACAAGAGCATATGCTTTGTATTTCAATGTCTTGTTTCACTTCAAATTGTAATGGGTTGTCGGTGTTTTCTTTTTCAGTTATATTCGTAACAAACACGATACGATTGAAATCGTGAACGTAATTGTAATTTAGATCCCTTGAAAAACATAAAAAAGGAACCTTTCTATTTCATAATTTGATGTACCAGTAATACTTGGAAGCTTCAATACAACTGCATAGACATGGGCCATTAAAAAGTAAATCTTGACTTATGTTTAATAATGGTCGCAATTCTGAATCATGCAACCGACCGAAACACATCCGGACCAAGCACTATGAACTCGCATTAGTTGTTCTTCAGACATATTTTTACCACAATACCATACAAATATATTATTTTCTGCTCCCGAACTGGCCTCCGGTGTAAGTATGTCCAAACGACCAACTTGATGGAGCAACGTTGAAAGAAACGAGACTGTGACCATTACTTGTCGTGACGATAAACGAGAGGCTCTGTCCATTGAGATAAGAATTGCTTTGCCAGTTCTGGCCCCAATTCCTCGACATTTGTTGCCATCTGGTCTTCGAGCCTTTAATGGCCACCGAGTGAACATCCCCAGCACCCCCAACATTGGTGATCAGCACCAAATTGAAGTATGAATGTCCGTTGATTGTGAACCTTATGCCCCCACTCCTCCTGCACTTCACCCTTACAAACCACAAAAAATTTCAATACCAATGGTGTCTGCGTGTGGATTGTGGAAACTGGGGAAAAAATGGATTTTTTGGAACATATTTTTTTGTTTTGTTTACCTTCTGTAGCTTACAGGGACGATGCCGGCTCGGTATTGCGCAATGTGTTCGAAAATCGGCTGCGAGAGATCGAAGTGGTGATTAGGAGGGTCGCACCAGCCTCCCGGAGGGCAGAAGTTGGTGGCGGTAACCACTATGGAACCAGGCAGGCACCATTGTGGGTCATTCACACACTTGAGCTCGTAGCATGCACCACAGCTCAAGCCATTTTCGAACAAGGCGGTGCTCAATGCCGCTGTGTTGATACCATAACCTTGGCTAATTAGGTTCCCATAGCCACATGCTCCACCTATACCACATACCGATAATCAATAAGAGCAAATATGAACATATATATATATATAGGTGATGTTTTGGAATGTGAGAAGTACCCATTGTGCCAGAAGCATCACCACCGCCATAGAAAGTGGCATGAGCGTTGATCCATGGCCCAAGGGTTCCGTGAACAAAGTTGAGGAAGGAGAGTAATGCAGCTACAAGAAAGCACTCCAAGTGCCCCATTGTTCTGCATATGAAAAAACACACTCAAGTCAATCACAAATGAAGAAATGGAAGAGGAAGAGGAAGATTGGGAGAAAATAGCTTAACCTGGAGAAAAGTTTTTGGGGAGATGAAGGGGGGTGTTTGAACTAATAAATAGAGTGCAGCAGTAATGGCTGTAATGTTTGTTGCCATGTAAAGTTTTCTTTTCAGCACAGCTTACTCTATTTAACCTGCATGTTGTTGTCATAAATGTGTAAAAAAAGGCAAACTATTTAAAAGAGTAACTATCTTTTTAGTAGTCAACCGACACAACTCCACAATATGTGTACATTATTCATAGATTAAAAAAGATTTTAAACGGATATTATTTTATAATCACTTTAAATTAATAAAACGATGGAAGATATTAGAACAGTATTGGCTTCATCTAAGGGTGAAAAAGCTTGGTTACCGTCAAGATTTCTTTGGGGACGATAATGGTGAAATGTGCAACTTTTAGTTGACTTGGGGGAGAAGAAAATATAGAAAAAAAAGGTTAATTATTTAGTATACATCACATGCACTGAAATTATTTTGAAAATATTATTTCATTAATGAATCAGTTGATTTTTCTTCTAAAATATTAATTGACATGATTTAAATGAAAATGACATAGCCACTTGATTGACACATTGTATGATGGTTACTAAGTCATAGTCATTGAAAGGAACTTTGTGATGGAGATTTAATCTCTTGCATAACGTTATTTACCTTGTGAATCAGTCTAAGTAATAGTTCAAAAAAGTAGATTTCAAATAAAATTGGTGACCAAAATGGGTCAAACCTTAAACATAGGGGACTATTACATAATTTACTCATTTTAGTCCCTCAACCATTAACTCCTTTCGATTTTAGTCCCTCAGTCGTGTTAGAGACTTAAACAAGAAGGGGTTAACGAAAATTAATGGATGAGGGATTAAAATCCACAAATCAATAACATTAGGGATCATTTCCCCTTAATTTTTAAATTAATGACCAAAATCGGTCAGACCCTAAACATACAAGACTATTCGCATAATTTATCCATTTTATAATTTTATTTGAGATTTATGTTATTAATATTATCTTTAAAGTTTTGAGTTTGATTCTTTATGAGAAGTATATTATACTGTACTAGTACATTCAACTCTTTTCGAAATTATAAGGTCACTTTTAACAAAATAATTAACTTAGTCAAAAATACATGTAGTAGACAGATAGCATTGGCCTTACAGTGTTTATGCCTACACGTAGGGCCAATGCTTGTGTAAATAAATATACATATGATATTCTAAAAATAATGTAAGCTCTGCTTGCAATTCTAAAAATAATTTTTATACGGGAAGCCTGAGAGAAGTCAAGTTCTCCCCTCTAGCCATGTATTAGGTTTTTATATTGAAGTAGTGTTGGTGTCAAGCCTAGAATCAAGATGACTACTCGTAGACTGATAGAGCAAATAGATATTGTCGTCTGATAGTATATTCAGCTTTGACATATCATATGGACATATCAGACGTCATAGCAAAAGATGGTAGTTATTTGAAAGATATGAGGTTCCAAAGACTTCAAGAAACTCCGGAGGATATATAAGAGGTCATATCAAATAGACTATAGAGCTCCGAAGAATGTAGAATTTTTTAGGTTTTAAAAAACACTAAAAGCTTTAAGGCTTGACGAATGAAGGAATGACAACGAGAATATTATTTCCGATGGGGCACAATAAATTTGAGAGCATTGTCTATGCATGATCATGATAATTTTAGGTTTGTTAACCTTAGAAAAGATTTCACACACAAATTGCCTGCAAATAATCAATGAACCATCACTCAGAAATAGGACAGGAGCCTCCACTGAAAGGCTGGCTTTTAATTTACAAAAAAAGATTGAATACATTGTTTTTGCATATGCTATGTGTATCTCGAAATGCCAACATAAGAACTTAATCATTCAGAAGAAAAAAAAGGGTTCGGTCATGCATTAATTAACGTTTGTGAGATGGGGGGACAATATCAATATGAAAACCCTCTCATATCACATTGTGGGTTCAATAGGCCTAGGCCTAGGGTTTATGTTTTGGACAATCATTCTTCAACTCTGAAATAGCAAAAATAAAAATGGCATAATAATTAAATTACCCCTCAACGTTTGCGCAAATGATCACTTTGCTCCCTATCATTTGTTTTGAACATTTTAGCTCTCAACGTTTCATTTTGGAGCAAAATGTCCTCTGGTTGGATGAAAATTGTTAGTTGACTAACTACCAATGTTTCATACGGACGTGACAAATTCATGTGTGATACCACTTCAGCAAAAGATGTTTTAGAGTAAACTATAATTACAATCAATTTCATATACACTTATAAAAATATATTTAAAAATAATTTGAAAATATTTGTTTATGACGTGGCATCACATGTGGACTTGTCACATCATAAGAAATGTGGACCGTTAGTAATTAACAATTTCCATCCACCCAAGAAGTATTTTGCTCCAAAATAAGATTAAAATACTCCAAAAAAAGAGTCATTATAGTAATCACCATTTTTTATTATTTTATTATTAAAAAAATGAAAAATGTAATAATTTGGGTTATAAAACCCCTAACCTTCTTTGTAATCGGGGATCCCCCGAAATATTGAAAATAAATTAAGGTAACTTGGGCTCCATTTTATTTATTTCTTTTCAGGCTCGTTTATTGCTTAGGGGTGGCCACCGTTGAGTGGTGGTCGAAGTGCGAGAGAGACCAACTTACGGTTAAGCAATGCCGGTGGTTGGTGACCGACAGTGATCTTCGGAGTCTTTGGGGGTTTAGCTTGAAACAAAGAAGGATATGTCTAGTTTAGGGTCTATTTGGGTTTCGATTAGGCGGTGGAGGGAGAAAGGTGTAGGCCACCGATTTACAGTGGTCGACGTTGGGCTGGCTTTATGCCTCTCGACCGCGTGGGGGGAGAAAAAAAAGAGAAAGACTATAATATGTAAAAAATTGTAACACAACCTAAATAACTGCAAAAAAACCTACAGACTTGCAAAAAAAATAGAGAATAACTAATATAAGAAACTAAAATAAATAGAGCAAATTTAAAAGAAATGTCAAACCTTTATTGAGATTTTTTAGTGACGGTGAACATCTCCGACCGTAAATTCGTACAGTGAGCAACTTCACGATGGCGAGTGGACAAAGATTCTCTGAGACCATATGAATCAAACAACGGTGAGCAACTTTCTAAAAATCAAAATATTATATTTGAATTAAATAATATATACCAAAAATAAATTTATAAATATCAAAATAATATATATATATATATATATATATATATATATATATTAAATCAAATATATTTTTTATGCATACTAAATCAAAGAATTAAAAATTTACAAATACTAACTGAAATATATATTTCATAACATTAACTAATAAATACATTTCAAAAATTAAAATAATATATTTGAATCAATCAAAGGATAATCTATAAATACTTTTGAATAATTAATAAAAATATTAATATTAATATTACATATCGCAACCTATTTCTTAGTGAATCATGATATTCTTGGCACAATCTTATTTCTTATATATATTCATAACATTTTCAACTTTTAACTTATTTTTTTATCGTGGGAATGTCTAAGGCCCTATCAGCTTAAATTCTAGTAACCTTTTAGGCGAAACCTAAAATGTTAATAGTATCAATAACATTTACCGATTATAACTCATTTTCTTACATTGTATAATATTTTAGTGCAACTTGTTATGTTACTCCGATTGATAATTTTTTCGGTTCTGATTTATAACATTTTGTGATATGCTTTTAACCTATTACCCTTTTTACCGTTCACACCATTTATTAACCTTATTGTAGGCGCCTCATAACAGAATTTCCCGTTATAGGCAATTTGTTTTGTACAATACATCTTTAGCCAGTTCTAAATATATTACAAGGTCGACATTGTTGCCTCATCCGACTAGGGAAGCATGAACAGAAACTCAAGCTAAGATAGAGGGATTGCACATGATATATTGTCAGTCATATCAGATATCTAGAAAATACAAAAAAAAAAGCTTTATCAACGTGCAATTGTAGACAAAGATGGAGAAGAATTAATAGTATCAAATTAAAAGTAACTTATATAAATTAATTAATTAATTTTTTATTTTAAAATAAAAAATTTTCTCTTTTAATCATTAAAAAATATCAATGTTGGAAAACCACTATATAAATATATAATTATCATTTACGAGATATATTTTGATAATATTCTAAAATTATAATATATATATATATATATCTAAAAATATTTTTAATATTTGATATTACATCTAAAATTATCTATAAAAGATTTTCAACATTTATAAGATTGATAGCTAAAATATTGACATGTATCAACAATCAATGAACACTAAAACCTATAAATATACGAAGAAATTCATCATTGTTACTAGAATAGTTAAAGTGTAATCACCTTAAATTTTAGTTGTGTCGGCCCTTTATCATTTTGGATACCACAGAAGGATTTAATCACTACACTCTTAGGTTGATGACAACGAGTCAATAGGATAATTATTAATATCAACTTATCACTTAATATTAAAATGAGGAGCTAAGTCAAGATGTGTTCAATCATAATGAAATTATTTATTTGTATGAGATTAAAATATAATATTATTATTGGATTAATTATGATTAGTAATTTCTATATTACCCCTATGTCACTATTAGTGACATAATGGCTTTATGAAGGAATTGTCGAAATCTAAAATTATAAGATCTTCCCATTGCTACAGTCGAAAAGTTGTGATGGCACAAAGCTATGTAGCTTCTACTTCTCTTGCTTTTCCTTACAACAGAAATTATATCATCTGATCCCAATGCTCAATTTATGGTGGGGTTTTGTACATCATTTTTCTAGTTCCATATGATATTAATTTAAAACCAAATTTAGTCGAATTAAATCCGGGCTTTCTGCTCCTATCGACTTTCGACCGAGTCTAACAATTTGAGAGACCAAAACATATAAAAACACAAAAAGAAAAAGGGTCAACATAATAAATCCAAGCTTCTTCCTAAGTTATACCTCAAAATCATTCCTTAGTACAGGAAAAAGAGCTAATCCAAAACTCCATATCCAAATAAAATATAGCTCACTACTGACCAAAATCCTTAATACTACAGAGGATCCATACCCGATGTCCTTTGTTGCAGACAACCATTCAAGAATTCAGCTACTGTTTGGTTGTGCTATTGACTCTAACAATCTACAACCCCCTATTCCTGAAAAATAAAATAAAACCACTTACGAGATTGGCCAAAAATACAAAAACATGACCAGAAGATAAACTAATAACTATATAAAGGTAACATATATATATATATAATATGCATGCCAGTACGATGGCTGTTGAAACATCGAAAACCAAAAACCTCGGACAAACCAGACTTGTCAGTTAGACTCAAACTACAAGGAGCTTAAAGTTGGATATACTTGACTATTAGAAATCAAGAAATAACTTTTTATGCAGAGAAGTATTAAATATATAAAGTCATAAGTGATAAAGGGTCTTTAAACAAGTATATATAAATGAGTTCAAAATCGGTATATACTTATCCAAGAAAACTCAAGGACAACTTTTAAGGGCATGAGAAGTATTAAAAATATTAATACATTTAAATTAATACATTTAAATTAATATTAACTAAGTAATTAATAAAGGGTATTTTTTGAATGAAAATAAAAATAACTTAATCATCAAGTTGTCTTGAAAAAAATAACTTCATCGATAACCATTATAGCATTGAAGTTTGGGGGCTTAAGCTTTAAAATAGAATGTGTACAAGGTTGCAAGTACGAAACATTCCAATAAGCTAAACAATTCAAATAATTTATATAAAACATCTAATATGAGCAAAAAGGTAATTCAGAATCCTCATAAAAATATCAACATACCTGTTCCATGGGTGCAGGCTCTTCATTCTTTTCTTCATCCATATTATCAGGTTCAACATTGGACTCATTTTGAATATCAGAATCCATTTTTTCATCTCCCCCTTTAGCAACATTGGTATCAAAACCGGGAATATTCAAATCTGGAGGAAGCTGACCTGTCTTTAATGCCTGCTCAACCACAGGAACATCCAGAATGAAAAGTTAAAACTAAGAAAGAAATCTAAATGAAGGTTGTCTTGAAAAGCCACTCATGCAATTAAGCAGCCACCTTTTCAAGTCTTGCAACCTCTTCTAAAGTCTGAGAATTCACAATGGCAGCCTGCATATCAAATAAATTTAAACAAGAACAGAATTTAGTCACAAGGATGCACTACAAAAGATGCAGAAGTTGTTTATAAATGTGACATAAATTACCATTTATGCAGTTTAAGCCACAAATAAAACAAAAATGCAAGCTTTAGACAAATTAAAAAGTAGTGCCCAAGGAAAATAATTTTGCAAATTGACAAATACTGTTTTGAAATTTTAAACCTGAGTGCCAAAGTTAACTAATATCAGGGGTTGCTCAACCATTCCAAAAAGTACCCCTCATCCCGAATCATTCTTACCGTACATGTATGTTTCCTTCCTATTAATGTTGCTGGTTAGATGGCTTTGCAAGAGAGGGTAGGTGGCTAAGGTACGAGTGTTGAATGTAGGTACTTCTCTGACACAAGTATATCCAGACTTTTCTAGTTTTTTCCTATATTTGGACGATCATTAGAGCTCATATCTCCATACCTCGGTATCGTACATGATTGTCAAACACGAATACTCCAAGAAAAATGAAGATATTGAGCAACAAAATCTAAAATATGCATCATAATGTAAAACAAAGTTGATTAAGATTCTTACTAATCAAAGTTCAAGTATCACTCTTTTGAAGTTTCTTATATACATGTAAATGGTAACCCAAGCATGCTTTTGGAGACCAACTGAGGTAATCAGGCATGTTCCCCCATTTTACTCTTAATTAAAATCATTTATTTTATTTCATCCCAGTCCCTGATAAAGTTCCCAGGTCTTTCTAAGATGCATAAGCCAAACACATCAAGAAAAATAACCAATATAAAAACTAAAACACAATCAACATTGTTATCCTAGTTTCATACAAGCAATACAAGAAAAAGGCATACCTTGATAGCTATAATTTGCTCAGGTGTGGGGGCAACCACTTTTGGCGTTTGTTCTTCCTCTGCAACTTCTGAAACATTTGGAACCTCTTTTGGTGCAATTGTCTTTGTAGATTCTTTCTTTATTTCCTCTTCAGCTTCTTTAGATGCAAAGAGATTTTCAGCTTCTAGTCTCTCCTGTGACCCATGAAGCATAATTAAGAGAAGTTAATCATATGGTAAGTTACAATTACAGGATAAACTGAACAAACTTAAAAAGAAGATTGTTGCTATTTATTAATTAATTTACAGCCTTTATAAGGAGAACTAAGTACAAATAAGGAAACAATTCCTAAAAATCAGTAACTTTCTAAGAATTAGAGACTAAGATTAGATCCTACTATACAAGGCAACTCTTAGGACTAAGGTAGGTATTTTGTCCTTAATCTTAGGAATTCTAACATAAACTATGGAAAAGTAGAACATTTAGCCCCACCCTCTTTCGACCTCAGTTACCCAAAGATGCAGAAAAATGCTTAAGCTACGTCAAATCAATTATTCAATCCTATAGAAAAGTGTTTTCTTTATGAAACAGGTTAACGATGAGCAATGCCAATGCATTAGGGTTTTCTATACATAAAAAAAGCATTAGGCTAAATAAGAGATTTTTTATTTTTAATGAGACAAATTTATGATGTATTTTCCTCGTAATGAGTGCACCGATGGTAGACAGTAACCATTCTAATATCTAATAGTGTTAATTAAAATGCCATTCTAACATCTAAAACTATTGCCTTGATAATGTAACTCCCATTCAGTCAAAAAGAACAGCACTTCATGAGCCTACACTTGCTGCTGCAATATATATCCACATAATAAAACGATGTCAAAAAAAGAAGTTCAAATTCACAAAGCTAAAGGTAAAATTAGGCAATTCCTGTCAGAAGAATGAATTCAGGAATGTAACAGAAGTTTCTCAGCAGTTTTCACATATCTACACATTATAGGCAACAGAAATTTCATAACAAAACATATTATTAGAAAGAAAAAATAATAGTTTAGCATATCCAATCACCTTCGCCTTGACTTTCTTGAAATCCAGAACACGAAGTGATTTGAGTTTGTGAATCACATATAACCTATAATTAGGTTTTTTAGTAATATTGTTATCCAACAGGCTAAGGAACTGCAGCTTAGGAATCGATACCAGAGGGTCAATCTCCACCAAGTTCACCAGCCGATTATTTGTGAGAACCAATGTATGCAATTTCGGCAAGAACTCTGCAGAACAAGGGAAATGTGAACTTTATAAGAGTCTTCCCACCAAGAGGCAACATTAAAGAGGTAAAGGACACATGCTACAGTACCAAGCTTACCTCCAATATTGGGATTGATACGAGTAACTCGGTTGTTGTTTATAAGTAAGGTGCCCAAGCGCTTAAGATAAGGGAAGTTATCGAGCTTCACTATCTCATTATCAGACAAATCTAGGGTATCAAATTGGTCCTATAAAAAATGAACAAATGCAACAAAAACCCACAAGTAAATTAAAGCTACGAATAAGCTAGAAATGGCCACAGACAAAGTAATACCCACCTCGGTAGCACCCAGGTTTTCTATTACAGCAATTTTGTTACCTGAAACGGGGAAAAAGGAAAAGAGATTAAGTTCTAAAGAAAGGGAAGTTTAAGAACATTATTATTAGGGTTAGGGTTGGAGGCGAAAGAGAGGAGAAGCAGCACCTCGAAGATCTAATTCTCGCTCTTTAAGGGGATTGAAGAAGTGAGGACACTTCCATATCAAGTCGGCCGTGAGTTTCACCATGCTTGCCTCTTCGTTTCTTCTCTTTTTTTTCCTCCTCTAAAACCCTAAACGGCCGTCGCCGTCGGCTACTCCGCCACTTTGCGCCTTTACGCGACTCCTACTGAATGAATAAAAAGATGGATTTCGTTGCAACTTTCCGATTTCAATTTCTTTTTCACCCCGATTATAAAATAGAGGTTAAACGACCGCATTTCGTAGCAACTAGATGTTTTTGGTGTTATTTTTGCCGTTCGAAAACGCAAAAACAATATACACAGTAAATTTTGGGATTTAAACTATAAACATGTGTCTAAATTATATTTTGACTTATATAAGTATTTAAAATTATAAATGTTATTGCTTTAATTGTTTAATTTTACAAATGTTATTATTTTAGGTGTCTCAGAGTTAACGTCTGTTAAAAAATTTCTTAAAGTGATATGTGTCACAATCTGATCATTTTGAAATTTTATTTTCAAAAAACCCTCATTTTTTCTAAAATACCAAAAAAAAGCTTAACTCTTAAAATATCTTATTTTAGTCTCATTCACTCCAACCGCCGGTTATCTCCAGTCACCCATACGTCGCCGACCACCCATTTTCAACTCTTAATTTCATCTCAAAACCTAAAATTCTCAAATCCCTAAATTTCAATTCCTAATCCCTAAAATCTCAAATACTCAATCTCTAAAACTCATTTGATCGATTGGTTAATCGATTGTGGAAATCGACCACTTGGCTATTTAGTCGGCTGACGGTTTGGCCATGAAAATTAAATCCCCGAAAGGGAAGGTGGGAAAGCACGGGGAGGGGGCACGCATTTGGGTTTTTTTAAAAAAAAATAAAAAATTAAAAATTATAAGGTTATGACACGTGTCATCTAACGGTTCTTTTTAACGACCGTTAGAACTGAGACACTTAAAATAATAATGTTTATAACGTCAGACAACTAAAGTGGTAACATTTATAATTTTATGCACCTGGATGGATAAAAAAAATAATTTAAACAACTATTTATGAAAACAAATATAATTTGAGTACTTATTTTATACTTAAGCCTAAATTTTGCCATACATATTTAAAAATAATACTTAATGATATGGCCAGTCCTCAATTTTTTTAAATAACGTGGTCTTTAAATCATTATTACATTTAATGTAGTCTTAAATTCAAAAGAATCAAAATTTAATGTAGTTTTTTTTACCAATGATTTATTTCATTGATTGTTATGATAGTTCACGATACTAATATGATAATGTTGAAACATTTTAATATTTCGATATAACAAATTAAGTTAAATGGATTTTAAGATTTTCCAAATGATTTTCTAAGTATATTCGATATAACTATTCGAATATCAAAACATTACTCCAAATATTTCAAAAATCATTTTTGATCCTTACTTAAGTGTAAAATTAAGTTTTAATCATAAAACAATTTCAAAATATTTTACAAAGTATTTCGAACCAATTCAAAGCCAAAAATTCCAGAATACTCAGAGGGAACCGATTCCCCCCCATAGGAGGAACCGATTCCCCCCTGAATGGTTTGGCTCCGAGATTTCCAGAATGCTCGGAGGGAACCGATTCCCCCCAAGGGGGTACCGATTCCCCCCTGTTCAACGGTCGAAATATTTGAATTTTACACTTAGGGAACCGATTCCCTATGATAGGGAACCGATTCCCCCCACTGTCCAAGCTGTTTTATTAAATGTTTTCACACTAAAACGGCTATAATATCTTCTCTAATTATCCCCAACGTTCAGAAGTGATTCAAGGTGTATTTAAACAAGCTTAGAAGCCATTGATCAATAACAAGAAACATCAAGCAACTAGAATCAAGAGAGAATCAAAGAGAAAGCATCAAACCTCAAGTTTGAGCATTTCAAGCCCATTTTCATTCAATATTCATTTTTGCTTTCAAGAACACTTTTTGTGCTCAGTTGTATTCATCTTTGAGTGTTCTTTTCTTTGTTCTAGAATTGTGCAAACATCTTACCTTGTGAGGTTTTCTTGTAAGTTTGCAAATTTGTAATCTTCTCTTTGAGAAAAGAGTGTTCTCAAGAGTTGGGGTATACTCTTGAGGGAATTGTAAGGTTATCTCTTTGGCCTCAAAAGAAAGAACAAATTAGTGAATTTGTTGGAAAATCCTTAGTGTGGATAGCTAAGGTAGTGGACGTAGACTTTGTTTGAGAAAGTCGAACCACTGTAAATCGCTGTGCAATTACTTTCAATTTTCTGCAAAAGCTTCCACAAAATTTTTATTGCCAATTCACCCCCCTCTTGGCCAATTTCGTCATTCGATTAACTCAACAATTGGCATCAGAGCCTAACTCATTTGAAGGTTTAATCGCCTCTTGAGTCGATCCGGGAAGAGTTACATCGATTACAAAGTCATCAATGGCCTCCACTTCAAACTTCGACTCCGGTCTTGATTCGATGCCCGTCAACAAGCCTCCTTTCTTCAATGGAGCTAACTATGCCTATTGGAAGAATAGAATGATGTACTTCATTCAAGCAAGTGACATGGGAGCATGGAATGCTGTAGAAGAAGGATACATCAAACCTCTCACTCATCCAAGGTTGTGGAGTGAAGGAGAGACAAGAATGTTCCAGCTCAACTCCAAAGCCATCCATATTATTTTTTGTGCTCTTGGACCAGATGAATACGGAAGAGTTTCATCGTGTACAACCGCCAAAGAAATATGGGACAAACTTCAAGTCACACATGAAGGTACAGATGAGGTAAAGAAATCAAAAATTAGTATTCTAACGCATAGCTATGAAAATTTCAGGATGAAACCAAATGAAGACATCAAAGCTATGACGGATAGATTTTCAACGATTGTCAATGGTCTCAAATCATATGGAGAGATCATCTCAAATGAAAAGCTTGTGAGGAAGTTAGTCTACTCCCTCCCAAAATCATGGCAATCAAAGAAGACGGCAATCATCGAGTCTAAGGACCTATCGTCCTTAACTCTTGAAGAACTTATCGGTTCACTCCTCACTCATGAGATGATGCTTGAAGATGAGGTGGACCTTGATAAAGTTGAAGAGACACCAAAGGAGAAGGAGAAGAAGAAAAACATTGGAGTTGCTCTCAAATCCACAAAAGATGAGAGTGATTCTAATGATGATGATGACGAGGAAATGGCATTGTTTGCCAAACGGTTCAGAAAAATGATGAGACCTTACCAAGGAAGAAAATTCAAACGAAACGAAGGCCTCAAAAATGAACCAAAAGAGAAGGACCCAATCATTTGCTATGAATGCAAAAAGCCGGGGCATGTCAAATATGATTGCCCACAATTGAAGAAAAAGGGTCAATCAAAGAATAAGCACAAGGCTCATGTGGCTACATGGAGCGATGAAGAAGGTTCCGATGAAGAGGAACAAGAAGTAGCAAACTTGTGCTTGATGGCATTCGGGGAAGATTCTAAGGTAACCTCTAACTCATCTGATTTTGATGATTTATCTTATGATGAGCTATTAGAGGAATATAATGGGTTGGCTTCGGATTATGAGAAATTATTTTTAAAATATAAAAATGATGTTTCAAAATTGAAAAATGAAAATAAACTCATATCCAAAACCAACAATGATCTTGAAAGTAAAATTAAAGATTTGCAAATCAAACTAGAAGAGTTTGAAAAGAAAAATTTAGATTTGCAAAATTTACTTTCAAAGGTCAATGATGATCATCAAAAGAAAATTGATGATCTTAAAATCTCTTTTGAAAAAGTTGGAACAAAACGTTTTGAAAAAGGAGAAAATTCAAAATCCAACTTTGTTAGAAAAGATTTTAGAAACTACAATCATAGAAATCCTCAACGAACCTTAAATGGTAAAATATTTAGAAGTATATGGGTTCCTAAAGGACTCATTACTACTAAAGATAAAGATATCCTACAAAAATGGATACCTAAGGGAACTAGGATTTTGGAAACTAATGAATATGGACCCAAAAGAATTTGGGTACCAAAATCAAAAATTAATCTATGTTTGTAGGGAAAGGAGCATTGCTACAAGGCACGGGAAACAAATTCAAACTCATGGTACCTTGATAGTGGATGCTCAAGACATATGACCGGAGACAAAAGCCGGTTCATTGAGCTTAACGCCAAAAATGGAGGAGAAGTGACTTTTGGAGACAATTCAAAAGGTCACATTGAAGGTATTGGTACAATAGGTAATACCTCTTCCATACAAATTAAAAATGTTTTATATGTGAATGGATTAAAGCATAATCTATTGAGTATTAGTCAATTATGCGATAAAGGATTCAATGTCTTATTTGAAATTAATGGTTGTAAAGTCATTGACATTGCATCTAATCGGATTATGCTTGTTGGTCATAGAATAGGAAACATTTACATGGTGCATTTAGATTCTATTGATATGACTAATTTATGCCTAGTTGCTAAGGATGAGCATGATAGTTGGTTATGGCATAGGAGACTAGGTCATGCTAGTATGAGTGTTTTGCAACGGCTAATTCAAGGTGATTTAGTTCGAGGGTTGCCTAAGCTTAAATTTGATAATGATAAAATCTGTGATGCTTGTGCTAAAGGAAAACAAAAACGAGTTTCTTTTAAATCTATTAATGATGTATCAACTAGTAGAGTATTACAATTGATCCATTTAGATCTTTTTGGGCCAACTAGAACTACTAGCTTGGGAGGAAAACAATATGCATTTGTCTTGGTAGATGACTATTCTAGATACACTTGGGTTCTATTCTTAAGTACTAAAGATGAAGCATTAGAAAATTTCATCACATTTTCAAAAATAATCCAAAATGAAAAAGGTTACTCTATCACTAGTGTTAGAAGTGATCATGGAACTGAATTTGAAAATCTTGGATTTATTGAGTTTTGTAATTCTAACGGTATTAGCCACAATTTTCAGCACCTAGAACCCCTCAACAAAATGGAGTTGTTGAGAGGAAAAATCGAACTTTAGAAGAAATGGCTAGAACCATGCTTTGTGAAAATAATTTGCCAAAATATTTTTGGGCGGAAGCCACAAATACCGCTTGTTATGTTGTAAATCGAGTAATGATTAGGCCAATTTTAAAGAAAACTCCATATGAAATTCTCAAAAATAAAAAGCCTAACATTAGCTATTTTCATCCTTTTGGATGTAAATGTTTTGTTTTAAACAACGGTAAAGAAAATCTTGGTAAATTTGATGCTAAAAGTGATGAAGGAATTTTTCTGGGTTATTCCTTAAATTCTAAAGCTTATCGTGTATTTAATAAAAGAACTTTAGTTGTAGAAGAGTCTATACATGTTGTTTTCGATGATAATCCCCTTCCGAGGAAGGATTCTTCTGTTAATGATGATGTAGGTATTGTACAAGCAAATGACGTTAGACATTACGTTGGAGAATCATCATCAAAGGAAGAAACAAAAGATGAGGAAACTCATGATCCCCTCGAGAATCCAACCATTGAAGAAAGGGAAGTATCTTTTCCAAGAGAGTACAACTATGTCAAGGATGGTGAAATTATAGGTGATCTATCAAAAGGGGTAACTACTCGATCTTCTCTTAGAAATATCTGTAATTATGTTGCATTTATTTCATGCATAGAGCCTAAGAACATCAAAGAAGCATTAAAAGATGAACATTGGATTATGGCTATGCAAGAAGAATTAAATCAATTTGAGAGAAGTAAAGTATGGACATTAGTTGAAAGGCCTAGTGATAAATCTACTGTAGGTACTAGATGGGTTTTTAGAAATAAACTTGATGAAAGTGGTAATATAGTGAGGAACAAGGCTAGACTTGTTGCTCAAGGCTATACTCAAGAAGAAGGCATAGACTATGATGAAACATACGCTCCCGTAGCTAGGATGGAAGCAATTAGAATGTTATTAGCATTTGCATGTTTCAATGAATTTAAATTATATCAAATGGATGTTAAAAGTGCATTTTTAAATGGTTTTATAAAAGAAGAAGTGTACGTGGAACAACCTCCAGGTTTTGAAGATTCAAATTTTCCGGATCATGTTTTAAAATTGACAAAAGCTCTTTATGGTTTAAAACAAGCTCCTAGAGCTTGGTATGAAAGATTGTCAAATTTTTTAATTGAAAAAGGTTTTTTAAAAGGAAAGCTTGACACTACATTGTTTTTAAAGAGAAAAGGTAAAGATTTATTAGTAGTTCAAATTTATGTTGATGATATAATATTTGGTTCTACTAATGATGTTCTTTGTCAAGAATTTTCTAAGCTAATGCAAAGTGAATTTGAGATGAGCATGATGGGGGAGCTCTCATTTTTCTTGGGACTCCAAATCAAGCAAAGAAAAGATGGCATCTTCATTAATCAAGCTAAGTACGTCAAAGATATGCTCAAGAAGTTTGGACTGGAAAATGGGAAACCTCATAACACTCCAATGAGCTCTTCAACAAAGCTTGACTTAGATGAAGGAGGTAAATGTGTAGATGTTAAATTATATAGGTCAATGATTGGCTCTTTGCTTTATCTAACTGCAAGTAGACCGGACATTATGTTTAGTGTTTGCTTATGTGCTAGATTTCAATCATGTCCTAAGGAATCACATTTACTAGCTGTTAAGAGAATCTTTAGATACCTTAAGGACACTCCTAGTTTAGGACTTTGGTATCCTAGAGACTCTAGTTTTAGCTTGCATGCTTTTTTCTGATGCGGATTATGGAGGATGCAAATTAGATAGGAAAAGCACCTCCGGTACTTGCCAATTCCTTGGAAATATGCTGATTTCTTGGTTTTCAAAGAAACAAAATTGTGTTGCATTATCTACCACTGAAGCTGAATACATTTCAGCTGGTAGTTGTTGTGCACAAGTTTTATGGATGAAACAACAACTTTTTGATTATGGAATTGAAGTAGGTACTATTCCTATCAAGTGTGACAATACTAGTGCTATTTGTCTCACTAAAAATCCCATCCAACACTCTAGAACTAAGCACATTGAAATAAGACATCACTTCATTAGAGACCATGTCACTAAGGAAGATGTAGTTCTAGAATTTGTTGATACTTTGCACCAATTAGCGGATATCTTTACAAAACCCTTAGACAAGGAAAGATTTTGGACACTTAGGAGAGAATTAGGTTTGACCAATCTATCTTCACTTAGTGTTTAAAATAATTTTAGCACTTTTAATAAATCTTGAAAAATGCTTATATTTTTTGATTGCATTCTTGCTATTAGTTAGGGGGAGTTTGTGATTCTTAATGAAAATTAATTTTATGTTCAAAAATCAATTAAAGATTAATTTAATTATTTGAACATAATTAATGTTTGATATATGAGTTGCCAATACCACTAGAAAAGATTAATTTAACATTTTGTGCTTAAAAATTCGGATTTTAGCATTTTGGTGCAGAGGGAATCGATTCCTCCCCCTGAGGGAACCGATTCCCCCTTTGAAGGGGAACCGATTCCCCCCACAGGGGAATCGATACCCCCCTGGGGATCTGTTAAAATCGAACAGAAAACCCCAAAATCCCAAACCCTCATTTTATTATTTCTTCCGCCGTTTTCACCCTCTAAACCCCTCAAATCTCCATTTTTGCCTCAAATCAACGATATTAATCGGAATTTGCTTCATAAATCATCTTCCAAACCTGTTGGAATCATTAAAATCGTGCAAACAACATCTAAATCCACTCAATCTTCATATTTCAAGGTAAATTTTTCTAAACTCTTTATTTCATTATTTTTGAACATATGATTAGTTTCAATTAGTTCTAGGTTGAAATAGTGATCGGGCATTGATTATTTAGTGATTAGAAACTAGATGTTACAACTAATTTCATCAAAAACACAAGAATTTTTCAAATTTTTTAAAATTTTCGAAATAAAAAAAAATGTTATTTTTCAAATTATTGTGTTTTGATCAAATTATATTGTTATTATGAAAAACTATACATATATTGTTTCTCAAAACCATATTTTTCAAAAGTTTTTCAAAAACTTTGCCCATTAGGATTGTTTTAGAGAATCTTGAAATATTGAGGACTCATTTGAGTTTTGGGATTAATTGAATTGCATACACTTGTTTTAAAATTGCAGGTTATTATATCTATTCCGATTTCCTTCACCATGTCAAATCCTAAACGTCCTAGGTCTTCATCTAGTCGTTCTAGTCGTCAACCAAATCCACCTCAAAATCCTCATTCTATTCCAATTTCTAATCCCAATCCCACTGATCCTAACTTGACTATCCAAAATTCGTGTTTCAATCATCCTGGGTCTAGAAATCACCGATATTGGTATTATCAATATTTCGATTCTTACAAAATCCGGGAAGAACGTATTCCTTCTCGTCAAGCTATGTTAGCTATCGATTTTAAATATCTTCCCATTTTACAAGAATGGAAATTTGATAAACTATTTGATCTTGAACCCATCGTTTACCATCAACTTGTTCGTATATTCTACTCTAATGCTGTATGTGTTAAAAACCAAGCTGAAACAGAAACTATAGGAATTCGTTCCTACCTCCTAGGACAATTCTTATATATTGACCCGGCATATATAGCCAATACATTTGGATTAGATAATGATGGTATCTCGAATGAAAAACAAATTTTAGGTTCTCGTTACAAAAGAAGAGATAGTGCGAGTGTCTTAGACCTACATGAGCGTTTTCTTCATCTAATGATTTCTTGGTGGTTTCGACCATCCGGAGGTCGTTATTCTACTCTTAGAGCTTTGGATCTTTGGTGGTTACATTGTTTCGAAAACCGTATTAAAATTAACCTACCTCAGATTATTTTTGCTGAAATTGTTGAAACCGTAAATCTTGTTCCTAACAAGAAACACTGTTCATCTCTAGTTTACGGTTGCTTTTTGAGTAATCTGTTTTCCAAAGCTGGGCTTAGAGTAAGTCTAGATGCCGTTTTTCCTCTTAAGAAACAAATAAATCTTCTTTCCTTAACGAGAGCGGGATGGGTAAAGGACAAAGAAACCGGTGAATGGGTTCGTTCTTCTACTCCGGGAGCTAGTTCTTCACAAGCTCCACCCGAAGCTGACGAAGATCCCGAGTTTGAACAATTAATGAGGGATATTGATGAAGTTGAAGAAGAACCTGATCAGCCCGAAGAGCAGCCCGAGGAGCAAGCACAACAAACGCATCAAATGCCTCCATATTTTCAATCCTTTATGGAGACATTCGATTACCGATACGCTACCATGGACTCGCGTTTTTCCTCTATAGAGTATCATTTATCCACAATGGGAGCTCAACAATTAGAGATTCTTCGGGAGATGCGTGCAAACAATGAATCAACCAACGCTCGTATAAATGAACTCACACACGAGATGGCCGCAATGCGAGCCCGTTTTCCTCCTACCGATCCGGATGCTTGATTTTATGTTTAGCTTTAAAACTTTGAACAAAATGAATATTGTTTCAACATTTTGATATGTTTGATTTTGTGGATTGTTGGATTTTGGATATATGAATGGTGTGAACTTATATGTTTGGTGTGTTTTATTCATTTTTGCATCATTTACATTATCATTAGCAATATGACCAATTTTGCCATATCACATTATTTATGAATATTGATTTATGAAACTAATGGCTAACCTCTCTTTTGATTATGATCTTAGCAGCTTAAGCTTATAATTAATAAATCAATTGGCTAAATGATTTACAAAACCTTGTTTACAATGTCTTTTTGATTTAACAAAAAGGGGGAGAAGAATAAGTGTTAAAGTAAGGGGGAGTAATTTCTAATTTTAATTTTCTAATTTCAAAACTTGATTTCAAAAATCTTAAAATTACTAAAATGTTTTGTTATATCAAAAAGGGGGAGATTGTTGAAACATTTTAATATTTCGATATAACAAATTAAGTTAAATGGATTTTAAGATTTTCCAAATGATTTTCTAAGTATATTCGATATAACTATTCGAATATCAAAACATTACTCCAAATATTTCAAAAATCATTTTTGATCCTTACTTAAGTGTAAAATTAAGTTTTAATCATAAAACAATTTCAAAATATTTTACAAAGTATTTCGAACCAATTCAAAGCCAAAAATTCCAGAATACTCAGAGGGAACCGATTCCCCCCCATAGGAGGAACCGATTCCCCCCTGAATGGTTTGGCTCCGAGATTTCCAGAATGCTCGGAGGGAACCGA
The DNA here is from genome assembly GCF_006381635.1 of Hibiscus syriacus. Taxonomy (NCBI): domain Eukaryota; kingdom Viridiplantae; phylum Streptophyta; class Magnoliopsida; order Malvales; family Malvaceae; genus Hibiscus; species Hibiscus syriacus. The sequence goes on along the minus strand of NW_024063172.1, from coordinate 878,059 downwards.
TTCCCCCCAAGGGGGTACCGATTCCCCCCTGTTCAACGGTCGAAATATTTGAATTTTACACTTAGGGAACCGATTCCCTATGATAGGGAACCGATTCCCCCCACTGTCCAAGCTGTTTTATTAAATGTTTTCACACTAAAACGGCTATAATATCTTCTCTAATTATCCCCAACGTTCAGAAGTGATTCAAGGTGTATTTAAGCAAGCTTAGAAGCCATTGATCAATAACAAGAAACATCAAGCAACTAGAATCAAGAGAGAATCAAAGAGAAAGCATCAAACCTCAAGTTTGAGCATTTCAAGCCCATTTTCATTCAATATTCATTTTTGCTTTCAAGAACACTTTTTGTGCTCAGTTGTATTCATCTTTGAGTGTTAATTTTCTTTGTTCTAGAATTGTGCAAACATCTTACCTTGTGAGGTTTTCTTGTAAGTTTGCAAATTTGTAATCTTCTCTTTGAGAAAAGAGTGTTCTCAAGAGTTGGGGTATACTCTTGAGGGAATTGTAAGGTTATCTCTTTGGCCTCAAAAGAAAGAACAAATTAGTGAATTTGTTGGAAAATCCTTAGTGTGGATAGCTAAGGTAGTGGACGTAGACTTTGTTTGAGAAAGTCGAACCACTGTAAATCGCTGTGCAATTACTTTCAATTTTCTGCAAAAGCTTCCACAAAATTTTTATTGCCAATTCACCCCCCTCTTGGCCAATTTCGTCATTCGATTAACTCAACAGATAATCTAAGGTTGTTAATGACGTGACATATGAGCTAATTTTCTTTTATTGAGGGTAAGGCTCAAATTGATTTTTTTGAAAGTTCAAGAATTTATTTTATTTTTTTTGGCTAATGATGAGTTATCCTCGTCGGCTGCCTACCAACATATCATGGCTGATCATTCCCACGTCGTAGTCTTAATCTTCAAAATCCCTAAATTTCTAAATCACAAAACACAATCCTAAATCTTAATCACCGCGTAAGTGGTCGGTTGATGATTGTTGACAAAGATGATGATCAACGACGAAATTAAAGTGATATTTTAAAGTTTTTATCAATTTTGGGTATTTCTGGAAAATAATAAAACTTTTTAATTTATGTTTTCTTCTAAATAAAATAAATTAAATGTGTTAAATACTGATTTATCGATTGATTTTTAATAAATTTTTAACTATTATGATGGAATATACACTCAAAATAATATTGTAGAAAACGTTTGAGATGTACATTAAAAGAAAAACTTTAGATATCTAAACGTAAAAAATATTATTTAAATATTATTTTATATTAATCCTTAAATATGTAAAAAATATATAATTTAAATATTATTTTATATTAATCCCTAAATATATTATGTTGAAAATATTTTTTTGATATTTCGATATAACAAATTAAGTTAAATGAATTTTAAGATTTTACAAATGATTTTACAAATTATATTCGATTCAATTAATCGAATATCAAATTATTACTCCAAGTTTTTCAAGATCAATTTTAATCCTTACTAAATGTGTAAAAATTGTGATTTGTACTTAAACTATTTTTGAAACAATTTTCACAAAGTATTTTGAACCAAAATCAAGCCTTAAATCAGTTTTTCAAAGGCATGCACCGATGCATTCTCCATGCATCGATGCATCAGGCTATTTTTCAAACATCGAATGCATTTTATGCATCGATGCATCCTTAGTGCACCGATGCACTAAGTGTCCCAACGGTCAAAATATTTGAATTTTACACGAATGCACCGATGCATCCTTGATCATGCATCGATGCATGAGACGCTCCACCTAGAAAAATTAATTGCTTTCACACTTAAACGGCTATATGATATTCACTAATCATCCCCAACGTTCAGAAGTGATTCAAGGTGTATTTAAACAAGTTCTGAAGCCCTTGATCAACTAGAAATCATAGAGAAACAAAAGAGAAAGCATCAAACACCAAGTTTGTGCAAATCAAGCCAATTTTCCTTTCAATATTCATTTTGGTTTCAAGAACACCATTTGTGCTCATTTGTAATTATCTTTGAGTGTTTTTTTCTTGTTCTAGAATTGTGCAAACATCTTACCTTGTGAGGTTTTCCTTGTAAGTTTGCAAATTTGTAATCTTCTCTTTGGGAAAAGAGTGTTCTCAAGAATTGGGGTATATTCTTGAGGGTATTGTAGGGTTATCTCTTTGGCCTCAAAAGAAATAGTAAATTAGTGAATTTGTTGGAAAATCTTTAGTGTGGATAGCTAAGGTAGTTGACGTAGACTTTGATTGAGAAAGTCGAACCACTCTAAATCGCTGTGCAAATCTTTTCAATTTTCTGCAAAAGCTTCCACCGAATTTTTAATTACCAATTCACCCCCTCTTGGCTAATTCCGTCGATCGATTAACTCAACATATTAGGATAGCCAAATGCATTAGTTTTAACTGTAGTTTAAATAAATATTACATTTCAATTTAAATTCAATCAATGAACCTTTTCTTATTTGAATTAAATAATATTTAACTATAGTTTAATTGTAGTTTAAATAAATATTACATTTCAATTTAAATTCAATCAATGAGCCTTTTTTTTAATTAAATAATATTTAAAGGAAAAAAATTCTAGAATGCATGTCATTCATTGCAATTCACCATTAATTTTATAGGGCAAAATTTAAAAATAATCATTAAACTATGTTAAAATTATATTTTTGAACATTTAACTTTTAAAAGTTACATAATAAATATTAAATTTTAATTTTGTTACAAAATGAGCACAAAATCATTAAGAAATATCTCAATTGACCCTTTAGTTATAAAAATTTAATTTTACTCTTAATTTTAATTGAAATAATTTTTAGTAGGTTCAATGAATTAAAAATAAGATAGATATAGATAAAATAAATATAATCTTTTAATTTTATTTTATAAATGTTGAATTTCTACGATATAAATTAAAAAAAAATATTTTATATGATATTATAATATTATAGATATGTGATTTTAAATTACATTTAAATTTATTAAATAAAAGTTAAATGTTTAAATCACATTATCAATAAAAATAATTTTATTATTTGATAATATAAATTTTCAAATATCAAAGATTATAATTTTTTTATTCTAAAAATACAACAATAAATAAATAGTTATAAAATGATTTTTTTTCTTAATAAAAAATTATTTTCATTGTTTGATAACTAAATTCTTTAAAATATTTTTTAATTTTTAAAATAATTTATTTTCATATATTTAAAAAATATATTTTTAATATTTTAGAATTATTACATAAAAACATTGAAAAATATTAAAAATGATGTTTTAGTTATAATTAAGAAGATAAATAAGACATTTTCATTAATTTAGTATGTTATGTCACCTCTTAATAGCATTTAACGATTGCTATTTATTTTTTTAACAAAGTTTAAAATTTAATGTCTATTTTGTAACTTTTAAAAATTTAATTCTAAATAAAATCATTTAAAAAATCTTGTGACTATTTATGAATTTTACTCTAATTTAATAAGTGGTGCATTGTAATATATGTCGTTAGTGGTATATTTTAATCAATGAATGTCACTCATTACATACTCATCCTATTTAAAGAATTTTATTTATCAATATTTTTTAAAATCAAAATCTCAATACATTTATATAATTAATAGAATATGACTTATTTATGGATCAATTTAAATTAATTAATGTAAAAGTCTATTATGAGTTTATCTTTCACTAGATTTTGTTTCATTTATAATATTAATATTTAAATTTGAATATTGTTTAAAGACTTAATACTAAAACCTGTTAAATTAATTGATAGTTGATTTATGAATAGAAAAAATGTTTATATATATTTTTTATTTATTGAGATCTACTTTTTGATTGAATTATTTTTTAAAAAATTAATTTACAACACACATTTTTTACAAATAGAGTTACTCTAATCTCAGACATCTAAAAATAACAACACTCTCGTTTACTACTATTATTTTTTCATTAATATAGGGTGCTTATAAGTGGTATTATATGTTCTAAAGACTTTCAACCATGCGAGAATGAACACTTAAATACCATGCAGTCTCTATTGTTCGAGCCTAAGACCTCTAACAATAATAATTGTTTCTTTAATCACTGAGATAAATTTGTTCGTGTTATTATCTTTTATTATTAAAATGGATGGATGAATTTTGAAACAATTAAAACTAAACGTTACTAAAAAAATGTCTAATAAATAATTTTAAGACTATAATTCTCACCTTTGATTTTTTTTAGATTATTTTATATTCATTGACAATGAATGTGACCTTAAAAAAGTGTAAACTACATAATTTGTATCTAAACTATTAATTTTGATTTATTTTAATACTTAAATTTTCAAATTTTTTAAAATTATACTCAACATTTAGTTTTTATTTCATTTTAGTACCCTGTCGTTAAAAGCTTAACGCGTTTAGTATCTAAACTATCAATTTTGGTATATTTCAGTACCTAAACTTTAAAAAAAAATCAAAACTTAAATTAAATTTTGAACATGATACTAAAATGAAACAAAAACTAGATTTTACGTATGGTTTTGATTTGTTTTTGGAAGTTTAGGTATTAAACTGATTAAAACTAATAATTTAAGTACTAAACTTGTAACTTATCCTAAAAAAGTAAAACGATTCAAACATTAAGAGGAAATAATGTATTTAGAATATAAATATTGGAATTGAAATAAAATATATATATATATAAAAACCCTTTCCTATTAAAATACTAATTGCTGGGTTAAATTTTCCATAAACAAAACAAAAATGACGTGGCGGTGGTGATAATTATCCAAAAAAAAATTACTTAGCGAATGAAACTCTATTAAACAGAGACAAGATCTTAGATCAGTGCACTAAGATTGAAGTCAACATCCACTGTCCCGCCGGCGGTCAAACTTCAACTGAATTTCACCACTAAATCAGAACAGTAAAAATGGGGTTTTCATCAGTTTTATCTCGGATCGCCATCTCCAGGAAGCTGCTTTCTTCAAACCCCACGAATCGTTCCATCTCATTGTTGTCTTCCCTTCTGTTTTCGAGCCACGTTGATAGCGACACCAAGAAGGCGGAGAACGGCAGCCTGCCGTCGTCTTCGGCGGCTTATCATGTCAGTTCAGGCGGGTATATGAGAGGCACTGTCTTCTGGGAATCCGATAGGCCCCTCACCATTGAAGAATTTCATATGCCTCGTCCCAAAGCTGGAGAAGTTCTCATAAAAACGAAGGGTACGTTTTTTTTTTGGTTTTGTGAGAAAGAAAAAAACCCAAGATTTGAAATGGGTTGGATTCCATTGGGTTATCATATCTCAGTTTTCGGTCTTTTTTATTTTTCTGGGTTTCAGCTTGTGGAGTTTGTCACTCTGATCTTCATGTTATAAAAGGCGAAATTCCTTTTTCTAGTCCTTGTGTTATTGGGCACGAGATTACTGGGGAAGTTGTTGAACATGGGCCACTCACCGACCGCAAAATCACTGAAAGGTTTTACATTCAGTCTTATTCTTTGCACTTGCTTATTGTCAAAATTGGTTTTTAATTTTGATTTTGGTTGTTCTCAGATATCCAGTTGGATCTCGAGTGGTGGGAGCTTTTATCATGCCTTGTGGTAATTGTTTCTTCTGTTCTAAGGTACAGTGCTTTGGGATGCTATGCTTGAATTTCAATTCCATTATCATTACTGCTAATTTCTTATCTTTTTTTTTTATTTCTGGGAGATAGGGCCATGATGATCTATGTGAAGATTTCTTTGCCTATAATCGAGCAAAGGGCACCCTTTATGATGGTGAAACACGGCTTTTCCTCCGCAATAGTGGTAATTTTATTATTAATTTTACTATATTATGATGGTCCTGCTCCATCCTTTTTTCTCTATGAAAGCATGACTACCAGGATGTTTGTCTATGTGCATTTCGAATGCCCTTTTAACTGTAGTGTGTGAACCATCTTAAGCATCTGTTTGCTCTTTTACTGTAACTTTATATTTATAGTGTTGGCATCATTGTTGGATAACTGAAGGTACGCTATTTGTGTAGGAAAACCTGTATACATGTATAGCATGGGAGGCCTTGCTGAATACTGCGTTGTTCCGGCGTATGGTTTGTGTGTTTTGCCGAAATCATTGCCATACACCGAATCTGCAATTTTAGGATGTGCTGTATTTACTGCTTATGGTGCCATGAGGCATGCGGCTGAGGTCTGTCCTGGGGATTCTGTTGCTGTGATTGGAATTGGAGGGGTTGGTTCAAGGTACTTAGATATTAAGCTGATTCTGAAACTAGATAATTGGTTTGAATTGTCATTTTGATAATTCTGTGTATTTGTCCTCAATGTATAATGGGTAAAAAAGGCACCTAAGAGTCCAAAAGAAAAGCATATATGATAGCATAGACGATAAAGATAGCTGCACATCATGCATGACTTTCAAGCTAACTTATATATTAGGCGGTATAGGAATAAAACCGATGTTAATGCTTTCTGTTCTTAAGATCCCAGCACAAAGCATATGATCTTAAAAATATTAATCAAACACCTGACCTGGAATACTAAGCACCAAAATATTTTAGTTTCTTGTTTCTTTACTTATCTCTTTTTTGTTATATTCATTGTTTGCACTACATTTTGGATTGGATTTAATTTATTTGTTGGTTTCAGGGTTCTTTACTGAATTGTAAGGTTTTGTCAATGAATCTACCCTGTGAATTCTTTCGGAGTTTAATAACACCTGTTGGCATGATGTTACTATCACTAATAAAAACTATGAACTAGGCCTTTCTCAACATATGCCGTTCTCTGTCATGTTGTACCACTGTACTCTGTTTATGAAAGTATCCTCAGTAAGCTCAGTGAAAACAAGGTCTTTTCTTTTTATGGTCTCGGGATTTTACTTCTTTGGTCTTCCTTTCCTCTTAATCATCATTTAATCACATGTTCTTGTTGACTACTTGACTTGTAAGAAACCAATCATGATGAATGAACATAAAAGTTCTATTACAGTAAAAAACTTACAGTTCTCGTAAGGGCATTTCCACATTTTTGTAATTGCTTGTATAAACCACCTTAAACATGTTTCGTTCATTTGTCCTCAATATCTGCAAGCCCCAACAATTGTAAGGGAGTTTACTCTCTAAAATCTGGGCTCTTAACTTTGAATCGTAATCATTTATTTTTTTCCCCAAAGAAATTATAATGGTGGGATCTATATTTTAAGCAATTGCATTTTTTGGTATTTTTTACATCAACTTTTCATTACTAACTTTGACAGATTTGCAAAAGAACTGACATAGAAATGACAAGTTTTTTGCTTCAGTTGTTTGCAGATAGCAAGGGCATTTGGTGCCTCTGAAGTTATTGCTGTGGATATTCAGAATGATAAACTGCAGAAAGCTAAGACTTTGGGGGCCACTCATACAGTAAACGCAATGGAAGAAGATGCCGTTGAACGGGTTAAAGTATGTACAGGTTTGCTTGTTCTTTGTTCTTTAGCATACAAATATTGAATCCAATTAAACTATCAATCGACTGTAAATGCAACAGAAGTAAAAGTTTTAGTTGTGACAATGTTAGATATTGAGATTTGAGACATGACTTTAGAGTTTGAAATAAAAAATAGTGAGATTAGATGATCGTTTGTCGAGTATTCTGACTATTTCGTAAGCGGTTTGAAATTATTTGAGTTCATCATTAGATCTTTATTGTTGTTTTTATTTTTTATTTTAAATACTTGAACACATTTAATGTTTGTTTTGAGTAGGAAATTACTGGAGGATCAGGTGTTGACATCGCCGTGGAAGCGTTGGGGAAACCTCAAACGTTTTTGCAGTGTATACAAAGTGTAAGAGATGGTGGAAAAGCAGTGATGATCGGGCTTGCGAAAGCCGGTGCTGTAGGTGAGGTGGACATCAATCGTCTGGTTCGTCGGAAGGTAAAAGTGATCGGTTCGTATGGAGCGAGGGCAAGGCAGGATCTGCCGAAGCTGGTTAAACTAGCCGAAACAGGAATCTTCAATCTTAGCAGTGCTGTCTCTCAAAAATACAAATTTGAAGAAGGAAATAAAGCATTCCAGGATCTTAACCAGGGAAAAATTATCAGCCGAGGTGTAGTTGAGATAAGCTAAGTTATTTTTCTTTGTATCAATAATAATAATAAACTTGGACACAACACAATGAACCCTTGGCTTGTGTTGTGTTGGTCACAAATTCTGTCATGTTTGATGTAATGTTTTATCACAAAACTTGTTTATTTTACTGTATCCAGATGATTTGAAATGTCAATTTTTATTTATCAGTTTGAGATAAGCTTGTGTATATAGGACTGTTATGTGATTTGCCAATGTAAGTCTACTTCGATCTGTTCCTGATAGGAATCAAGCTGATATGACAACTGTAATGGATGATGATGAGAGGTTGCAAATTTATTAGAAGGTTTTGATGAGCTGTAATAGTTTGTTAAAAGATGCTGAGGTGTCTCCTTTAGGGTATTATATATACTGCTCTTATCTAAAAGCTGCTGATGAGCATTGGTGTGGCTGCGCTAGTTCTGGTTCTCGGTCTGCTAGACCAGCTGCGTTAATTACTGACTGTGGGCATGGAGTCTCTCAAAAGAATGTTGATTGGGTTGTTGACTCGGGGGCAACCCACCATGTGGCTATTGATGGTGCTGACATTGCCGATGTTGAAAATTTCCCCAGATCTGGTAAAGTTCTCATCGGTAACAGTAAGGGTTTAAACGTTGCTAGTGTTGGTCACTCTGCTATAATTACTTCTTCTAAATCACTGCGTCTGAATAACCTTCTCCGTGTTCCTCAGATGTCTTAAAACTTGGTTTCGGTCTCCAAGCTCGCACAGGATAATCATGTTTACCTTGAGTTTCATCCCCGACGTTGCATTGTTCATGATGAAGTTACACATGTGGTTCTGCTTGAAGGTTATGAGAAGGCGGGTTTATATATTTTCGATTCCAGTTTTGTAAATAAAAACTTGGTTTGTGCGGAGAGCATCTTACATGTGGAACAATGATTGATGTTGAGCTGTGGCATCGTCGTTTGGGGCATCCCTCTCGCGAGTCATTAGTTAAAGTTTGTGTTGTTCCTTCTGCTAAGTCTAATGACAAGTTATGTGTCGCCTGTTAACTTGGGAAAAGTCACAATTTACCCTTTAGTGACTCTCAATCCACATACAATGATCCATTTGAATTAAGTTTCAGCGATCTATGGGGTCCTGCTCCTACTATTTCTAATGGGTACATATATTATATAGCTTTTGTTGATGCTTGCACTCACTACAAGTGGGTATACTTGTTGAAAGAGAAATCTCAAGCAAGGCTCGAGTTTCGACCTTTCACCAAACGTCTTCTTGAAGAAGGGATACACCATCAGTTCACTTGCCCTCACACGTCTCAGTAAAACGGGGTGGTTGAGCGTAAGCATCGTCATGTTATTGATACTGCCTTAACGCTTCTAACACAAGTTGAATTACCGTTTAAATTTTGGTCATATGTTGTGATTACAACTACTTATCTAATAAATCGTCTGCCCACAACAATTCTCAATCGCAGCAGCCCATTTGAGAAATTGTTTGGCAAACAACTGACATATGAGCATCTACGAGTATTCGGATGCACATGCTTCCCCGTATTCGGCTGCATCAGCGTCATAAAATGGAGTTTCGAGTGGTTCTTGTACTTTTCTTGGGTACAGTACGCAACACAAAGGGTATGTTTGCTTGGCTCCTGATGGACGAATATATGTCTCACGTCACGTTCGTTTTGATGAAGCTTCTTTTCCATTTGCAAGCAAGGAGTCACTTGTTAAAACAATTCCCAATCCAAGAAAGCTTGTTGATGCTCGTATTCCTCTCATTCGAGGCAGTGGCCAAAACTTAGGAAATGGTGATGATGCTAGTCCCACTCCGTCCCAAAATTATATGGAGCCTGATGATGTTGTGTCCTCATCAAGAACGTCCTCCAGCCATGTGGTTGCTAATGCCACTCATGAAAGCGTTACCTCAAGTATATCTCCTTCACATTCGAGTAATTTGCCTGGTTCGTGTTTGAATGCTCCTGAGGTAATTAATAACGAGCCTCCCTTAATACAAGATGCCTCTTTGGTAAACAGTCGTCCTATGGTAACGAGGAGCAAAGCAGGTGTTTTTAAGCTTCGGGTTCTTCTCACTCAGTCTCCTAGCTGTGATGATGAACCTGTCACTGTTTATGAAACTCTCTCCTCACCAACATGGCATAATGTTGTAATGAAGGAATACAATGCCTTGGTTAATAATGGCACATAGAAACTTGTTCCCTTACCTGCTGGTCGACGAGCGATTGGCTGTAAATGGTTTTTTTTAGTTAAGAAAAATGTTGATGGCTCTATCGCTCAATATAAGGCGCGGCTAGTAGCAAAAGGGTTTGCTTAGGTACCAGGGCAAGACTTTTGTGATACGTTCAGCCCTATTGTGAAGTCGGCCACCATTAATGTCGTGTTATCTCTCACTGTTACATATGGATGGAACTTACGTCAAGTTTACGTTGACAATTGCATGGCAAATTACAAGAAGACGTGTATATGGTGCAATCTCCGGGGTTTGAATGTTTTACCTTGGATGGAACCAAGTTAGTTTGTAAGCTCGAGAAAGCCCTGTATGGTCTCAAGCAGGCTCCAAGGAGCTGGTATGCCAAACTTCGATATTTCCTTCTTGAAATTGGTTTTAAAGGTACTCCAGCAGATGCATCATTGTTCTTACGTTGCATGGATGGTCGATATGCTTATATACTTATTTATATTGATGATATTATTATCACCGACCAAGATAATGAACAAGTTGAGCATGTCGTTCGAGTTTTGGGACAACAATTTGCTTTAAAAGATCTTGGAGAACTGCATCAATTTCTCGGCCTTGAAGTTCAACGTACTAATGACTCGATTACGTGGACAACGCAATTTCATTCTTGAGCTTCTTGATAGAGCAAGTATAAGAGGTTCAAATCCTGTCCCCACACCAATGGTGACATCACCGAAATTTGGTACTGATGAAGGAACACCTCTTGATGATGTTCAAACATATAAGAGTATTGTAGGCGCTCTTCTCTATCTTAGCCGCACACGACCTGATATTTCTTTTAGCGTTAATCGGTATGCCCAGTTCATGTATCATCCGTATACTCATCATTGGCCTGCCGTAAAAAGGATACTTCGATACCTAAGTGGCACTCTTGATCTCGGCCTTGTCTTTCGGGCGTCGATAAGTGAACAAAAGCTAACTGGCTTTGCTGATGCTAACTGGGCCAGTGATGCTGATAATCGTAGATCAATGTCTGGTTTTTGCATATACTTAGATAACAACTTAGTATCATGGAAGTCTCAACGCCAACGCTCTGTCTCGCAATCGACAATGGAGGCAGAATATCGAAGTGTTGTCGATACAGTTTCTGAACTTATCTGGATGAAAGCCTTGCTCGTAGATATGGGAATTTCATTATCCGAAACTCCAATTGTTTGGAGTGACAGCACGGGAGCCGTGGCTATGAGTGTCAATCCGGTTTATCATGCCCGTTCAAAGCATGTAGAGCTGGACCTTCACTTTGTTCGAGAGAAAATAGCCGTTGGTGATCTTCAAGTCCGGTACGTTCCTGCGAAGCATAAAAAAGCTGACGGTCTTACCAAACCTTTAACTCGCCCATATTTCACGATGTTCCGACAGGGAGTTAATGCCCGTATGCCTGGTGAAGCACCTGGTGAAAGCACGGTGCATGATAGGAATCAAGCTGATATGACAGCTGTAATGGATAATGATGAGAGGTTGTAAATTTGTAGCTGTAATAGTTTGTTAAAGGCTGCTGAGATGTCTCCTTTAGGGTTTTGCTCCTATCTAAAAGAAATACATGGCTTTTGGTTGAAAAGAAAAAGTTGGGAAAAGTTAAAATCTTAACAGTTCCAGCCGCCTTTAACGCTTCAATCGCTTCCAAACTATCAAGCTCTAGGACATAACAGTCCTATATACACCCCCCAAATCTTCGCTTCTAGGACAGAACATACCCCTATAAATTTGGTAAATCCCGTCTCCCATTCCCCGTCGTGGTCACAAACAACTCCTCCACATGAGGCGATCCCAATACTCTCGTGGCGACCAACACTCGAGTTCACCTTCAGCCAGCCGGAAGAGGACGCTGTCAGGTATGAACATTGTTACTTCTTCTCGTAGCTGGAATTCGTTGCCGTAGACTTGTTTCCAGCACCCTAGTAGTGGTAAACATATATTACCTTATAACTACTCCAAATTAATTAAAAAAATATTTAAAAAATCTGCACAAAATTTATTCTTCTATAAATGATCATTTTAAAAACTACTCTTTTAAAATTATTAAAATTCCTAGTATAATTTCATTTATTAACAAGCATAATTCTTAAAAAAATATGGCCAATATAACTTAGCATAAATACACAAATGTAACAAGCCTAGTTTTTGTTTAATGAAAGACCCAATCAGTGCTTGATCACACAAGATCTCGAGTGATTTTCCAACACTTCATTTACATTTATCCCAACCACGTTTAACACTATGAAGTTGTAGTTAAACCATTTGAGTAGTCCCAGTTGAAGCCTTATTGTGTGAGGTGTTGTCGGAGTACATCCCGTGTCGGGTCGAATCGTACTTCTCTCCATCACCCCATAGAGCATACGCTTCTTCCCCGTGCACTGCATCGTCTCCGATCAGCAACTGTTCCACCGTCATACGCAATGTTATGACCACATTGATAGCCCCACAAATGATAGACGTTACGATGAGGTTCCATCCGATTATGAAAGCTCCACCTACTAGTTGCTTTAGGAACTGGATCCCGCCGGAATCGCTGTAGATGGCACCCCTCGAGTTTAGGTTCGGTAAAAACATGTTACAAAGTTGAGGTTCGGCAAAGGGACCGGTGAGGGAACCGCCGAGAAGTCCTGCAATGGCATGTGTATGAAAGACTCCTAGTCAATGTGTTGAAGCAATGTCCATCGCTTGTGTACGATCATCATGGTAAACCACTAAACGCTTCCCGATAGGACTCCGAAAACTATAGCAGCCCACCCTTGTACCAGACTTATACAAAATTGAGTAAAATTCGATTCGATTAATTTAATTTAACCGATGTGTGACATTATGCAAGTTGACTTTAGAATTCAATTGAAAATACATGTATATTAAAAAACAGAGAGTTGAAAGATGGTTAATACCTGCACCAGGAGTGATGCACACAAGACCAGTGATCATGCCCTGGACGGCACCGATCACCGACGGTTTCTTGAAGAAGATGACATCAAGCCATGTCCAAACAAGGAGACTAGTAGTTGCACAAATGTTGGTAGTCAGCACTGCCATGGACGAAAAGACGTTCGCACCATACGGATCGTCACCGTTGAAACTGGCCCACCCCATCCATAACAGCCCTGCATCATTAGAACATTGTCTGGCACAAAAACTCGAGTTCTTCCAAACGACGGAATCAACAGAAGCGCTAACTTCTATAAGTTTAAAATATACTCCATATATTTACTTTTTACAACCTTTTTGACAGTGATATTAAATACTTAAATTAATAATATATTTTCCACGTTATATTTTTTACACTTTATAAATATAACTATTTAAATTTAAAATATTTAAAATAAATAATATTATCTTTTACCATTGAAATCACTCAATACATTTTATAAAATAAAATATTTAATTCAGCCGTTATCATGTACGTGAACAATTTCTAATGAATAAGAGTAATTATATTGCATTTTTAACAAATTCTAAATCTAATTATAATCACGTATTGAAAGGAGGGGAGGGGTAATTTTAGAGGAAAGATGCTCCTAGTGAATCTAGAACCCGTGGCCTAGGGAAATATAAGAGAACAAAGATAAGTAGTTTGGTCAACCGATCAAATAAGCTTATTGAATTATATCGAAATTTTAAATCGATATAGTTAAGGGTAAACTACGGTTTTAGTATCTAAACTATCAATTTTGATTTGGTATCTAAACTTTTAATTTTTTTCAAAATTATATCTAACATTTAGTTTTTATTTCATTTTAGTACCCCGTTAAAAACTTAACGCTAAGTTTTGGAAAAATTAAAAGTTTATGTACTAAAAATGACCAAAACTGATAATTTAGGTACTAAACGCTTTAAGTTTTTAACAATAAATATTAAAATGAAACAAAAACTAAATATTAGATATGATTTTAAAAAAAATAAAAAATAAGTATTAAAATGAATAAAAAATGATAATATTAAATAATAAACTAAAGGATAAATGATCCTAATGTTGTTGATCCGTTCGATTTAAGTCCCTCCGTCGTTAAATTTCATTAGCCAATTAACGAAAGTATTACACGACAATTTAAAAATAATAAAAATATTTATGTCCCCATCGCTACTTCTTCTTCGTCGTACGACCAACTCCATTTACGTTGAAAAACTCAATTTTAAGTTCAACGCCATTACAACCCATCAAATTACCCTGATATCATGTGTAGACCTACTCACGGTCATCTAGGTGTTTCTATCAAAATATCACCCTTAGACCTAATAATTATATGTCAGGCACATTCTACTATAATATTATTGATCTAATACAATTTCTGTCACGGTGACAATAAAGCATTATATAGTGTTTTCTTGGCTTGCATTAAGCTAGGGGTCGTTGCACCATGCAAAGAATTTTTTTCATGCAGAAGAAGCAGTAGGGACGTAAATTCTTTTATTATTTTTAAATTTTCATATAATACTTTCATTAATGTGTCAAAGAAATTTAATGGTAGAGGATTTAAATCGAACGGATCGATATAAACCCTTAATTTTTAAATTAATAACTAAAATCGATCGGATCAAAAATAAAAGGACTATTCATATAATTTACCCTAAACTAAATAATAAACGCGTAGTTTACCCTAGTAGTGGAGGACCATATTTTGTCGGCACCCAAATTAAACGTGCATGAATTAAAATTCACTCGCCTTTACTTAGGAAAGCAAAATCCAGTGGAATCCAGTGAGGAAGAAGGTCAAAGGGAGAGGTCTAGATCCAGAACCCCTAAAACCTCGGCGTTATGGGAGATCCCATTTCATCTTCATCTCCATACCACACTCCAAGGAATTCAAACAATATAATAATGCTGTTCACACACATGATTGAACAGGCACTGATTGGATTCAAGCTGCCCTTGTCTCTTTCCCAACCCCCAATCACACTCTCTTCATTACCTATATTGCCTCGAAATTCTCTATTTCTTTTACACTTTTGAAACTCTTTACTGAATCACACTCCTAATCTTATATATATACAGTGATCCCTCACTTGATATCATTGTAGTAGTCGTTTTTGAAGCAAAAAATGGAGAAATATGAGGTGGTCAAAGATCTGGGAGCCGGCAATTTTGGGGTTGCTCGACTCCTTAGACACAAGGAGACAAAGGAGCTTGTTGCTATGAAGTATATCGAGAGAGGTCACAAGGTTTGTTTCTCTTTTTTTCTCCATCATTTTTCCATCTTCCTTTAATCTGTATTAGCTCAGTCAAAGATTAGCTGTTTTTGTTTACAGATAGATGAGAATGTGGCGAGAGAGATTATCAATCACAGATCTCTTAGACACCCCAATATAATCCGGTTCAAGGAGGCAAGTATCATCTCTTGATTCATTTTTTTTCTTTTTTAAATTTGCCAGGCTTCTGTTTTTTTATGGCATATGAATGCTACAGGTGGTTTTGACGCCTACCCATTTAGCAATTGTGATGGAGTATGCTGCTGGTGGTGAGCTCTTTGAACGGATTTGCAGTGCTGGAAGATTCAGTGAAGATGAGGTCCTTTTTTCCTTTTTCTATTTTTGTTCTAATCTATCTATTTGGGAACAATTATTTTAGTGCTTGATTGTTGTATTTGTTGTTCTGTATATCTTCAGGCTAGATATTTCTTTCAGCAGTTGATCTCTGGTGTCAATTACTGTCACTCTATGGTAATTTATACTCGAAAGTTGAACCATGATGTTTCTCAGTGCATGCCAAATGCAAGAACTAAATCTATTTTTTTATTTCTATGTTTTGTGTTCTTGTTTGCAGCAAATATGCCATAGAGATTTGAAGTTAGAGAATACACTTTTGGATGGAAGTCCTGCACCGCGCTTGAAAATCTGCGATTTCGGTTACTCTAAGGTCTGGGAATAGTTACATTAAGTGTACCCTACTTGTGAGTTGCTTTCTGATTTTTCGATCATTAAGTTGTTTTTATAACACTTGTTGTAGTCTTCTCTGTTGCATTCGAGACCCAAATCAACAGTTGGAACTCCAGCATATATAGCACCAGAAGTTCTATCGCGACGAGAATATGATGGAAAGGTATAATAACTGAGCATTTTATTTAACAATCTAATAACGTGACTTGGAGCTGGTCTGCCACTTTTGACTTCGATGCCTAACATGTAACCGCAGAGAGATAATTTGAAGAGATGATTTGAGATCCTTTAATTTTCTGAACGCATGATAGTAAGAGATGTGATGAAAAGCATTTTGTAATGTCCTTGTTGATGAAAGTGTGTAATACCTTGAGACATTTTTGAAAGGATCAGGTTCATCCTCACATGCTTGTTATATTCAAGTACCATTTTAATTTTTTTTTCTTAATTTGAGATCCTGTTTCTTAATACAATGGCTAAAATTAGAATGGCTATTGAATAACTCTGTGCTGCTAGTTGAGCTTACATACAGTACCTCTGTTTGGAGACTGATTGATGCCCATAAATGGTAATTGTGACTTGCTTGAAGTTAAATTAACTTTGTCGTTTTGGATCTGCTCTCTATTTTAAGTTCTGCACAAGGTGGGATTGCTGGGTTGGTTATGATTAGCGGTAACTGGTAACAATTTTGTTTCATATGGATATACAGATCTGTGTGTTTGTATATCTCAGCAGTGAGATACAACTTAATTGGTATGGAAGAATTTCCATAAAATGCTTAAGCAATATTGTTTCCACTTTTATGGCGATTTCGTCGAGTTTATCAATAACATAACTTCAAATGCTCTATTACTTTGTACAATAAGGAAATTT
Organism: Hibiscus syriacus; assembly: GCF_006381635.1. Taxonomy (NCBI): domain Eukaryota; kingdom Viridiplantae; phylum Streptophyta; class Magnoliopsida; order Malvales; family Malvaceae; genus Hibiscus; species Hibiscus syriacus. The sequence continues at coordinate 861,002 of NW_024063172.1, read as the reverse complement.
GATTTTTGAAAATCTAATTAGTAACATATAAAAGTATTGTTGACCATAAGTCATGTCTGTATTGTACAGTTGGCAGATGTATGGTCCTGTGGAGTTACCCTTTATGTAATGCTGGTGGGATCATACCCTTTTGAAGATCAACAGGACCCTCGGAATTTTCGGAAAACAATTCAGGTAAATGCGAATCTGCATTTTCTTCGTGTCTTTTTTATTAATAGAGATATTGACATTCCTTATGATAATCTTTTTCCTCGTTAATATTTTTGGGCAGAGAATAATGGATGTTCAGTATAAAATTCCAGACTATGTTCATATATCTCAAGATTGCAGGAACCTCCTCTCTCGAATATTTGTTGCACATCCATCAAGGGTATGTATCATTTTAAGTTAATTGGTCGAACACTGCAATTGCGCCACATCCATGCTTTTGCTATATGCTAATGACTATCTAAAACCGTACAAGCATCTAGCAGACAATAAAGATAAGTTAGCAAACCTCCCATTTATATTCGTTGCTTGACGAAAACTTTTATTTCCAATGGAAGAAGAAGAGGAAGAATAGATCACCGAAGTTGTATGTTGGAATTATCACCTAAATACCGAACTTCAAAACGCTTTCCTATCGACATCTTTTGATGTATTTCGTTCTTTTAACCTTGCTCCATTCTCTTCCATGTTAAGAGCATTGTGATGCACATGCAATTTCTTGTTATAATCATTATTAGCACAGCAACCCGGCTTCAAGACAGTTGGTTTTAGGTAGAAAAGCTAATTGATATGAAGTTGATCTCCTGGTTGCTTAAAAATGGTGTTGCCTTCTATTCTTTTTATCACGTGGTAGGATCAAAATGTCTTTTTCTTCACATCTGTTGTCTTTTTATGTTGAAGGTATTTGTGATAGATGATTGCATGTTTAATGGACTTGATATTTGGAGGTTTGTTTATTGAGATTTTAGATGTTAACTCTTTGCCATTTCCTTTTTTATCAGAGGATTACACTTAAAGAAATAAAAAACCATCCTTGGTTTTTGAAGAACTTGCCAAGAGAGCTAACGGACACGGCACAAGCTGCGTATTACCAGAGCGATAACCCTACATTCTCACTTCAAAGTGTGGATGAGATCATGAAAATTGTTAAAGAGGCAAGAAGTTCACCTCCAGCATCGGTGCCGGTCAAGGGCTTCGGTTGGGGTCAAGACGAGGATGAAGAGGAAGACATCAACGACGAAGAAGAAGATGAATACGATAAGCGGGTGAAGGAAGTCCATGCGAGTGGAGAATTCCAAATCCAATAAGCAATAAAACTGTGTGTGATAATATATTCCTTGCATTTATGGACTTAAAATGTTTAATAACCAATAACTGTTGTTTCGTTGCTAAAAATATTTATGTTGTGAACTATAAGACCCCAAACATTAGCAGTAAACAATGCATGTTTTGTTTCCAGGAATAACTATGGATTGCAGGTGAAAGAGAAACGAAATCGTACTGTTATTTGAAAACATAAAATCGCGTCTTTGTAGGATTGTAGTGGTAAAATATATCTATTTTTTCTGTAGATGATATTTAAATTCAAACCTTGAAAACAAAATTTTTAAAAAGCTCTAAACATAAAACCTTAAAAGTAGATAATGACGGATTCATAAATATTTTCAGGGTGAGCGCATATATATATATATATATATATATATATATATATATATATATATATATATATATATATATATTATTAAAATTTTGATAAAGGCGGATACAACTAAAATTTAAGGTGGATACACTCTTCATTACTCTAGTAACAATGATAAATCTCATATCATATTTATAGATTTTAGTGTTCATTGATTGTTGATTGATTGTTGATACATGTTAACATTTTAGCTATCAATCTTATAAATGTTGAGAATCTTTTATAGATAATTATAGATGTAATATCAAATATTATAAATATTTATATTATTTTATGAATATTTTTAGATATATATTATTTTTAGATTATTTTAGAATATTTTTCAAGATAAATCTCGTAAATGATGATTATATATTTATATAGTGACTTTCCAATATTTATATTTTTTAATAATTAAAAGAAAAAATCTTTTATTTTAAATTAATTAATTAATTAATTTGTACAAATTACTTTTAATTTGATATTATTAATTCTTCTCCATCGTTGGCTGCAACCGCACGCCGCTAAAGATTTTGTTTTTGTATTCGTTAGATATCCAATATGATTTGACAGTATATCCTGGTGCAGTCCTTCTATCTTAGTTTGAGTTTTTTTCTTCTGCTTCCCCAGGACCCTGTAATATACTCAGAATTGGTTGAAGATGCTTTCTACAAATCAAGTTGCCTATAACGAGAAGTTCTGCTGTGAGGAGCCTAAAATAAGGTTAATAAACAGTGTGACCTATAAAAGATGTAATATGTTAAAAGCGGAGCACAAAATGTTATAAATCAGAACTGAAAAAATTATCAATCGGAGTAACATAACAGGTTGCACTAAAATGTTATACAAGGTAAGAAAATGAGTTATAATTGATAAATGTTATAGATACAATTAACATTTTAGGTTTCGCCTAAAAGGTTACCAGATTTTAAGTTGATGATGCCTTAGACATTCCTACGATAAAAAAATAAGTTATGCTGAAAATATTATATGTTATGAATATATATATATATATATATAAGAAATACGGTTGTGCCAAGAATATTATGGTTCACTAAGAAATATGTTACGATATGTAATATTAATATTTTTATTAATTATTCAAATGTATTTATAGATTTTAATCCTTTTATTCATTCAAATATATTATTTTAATTTTTGAAATGTATTTATTATTTAATGTTATGAAATATAGATTTGAGTTAGTATTTCTAAATTTTAATTCTTTGATCTAGTATGTATAAAAAATTATTTAATTTAATATATATATATATATATATATATATATTATGTTTGATATTTATAAATTTATGTAAATTATATATAAAAAAAAAATTTATAAATCTTTAAAATTATTTATTTTGATATAATTCACATTGATAAAAATATTAAAATAATTTAATTAATATATGTAAATTCTTTTAAAATGGCCCCTCATAAAATGATGTTGAGTTCCACCATTGCGTGCTATTACATATATAAATTTAAAAGTGAAGCGATTGGTATGAGGGAAACAGATAATTTAAGTTATCGATCTATATTCATACAGTAATTCTAAACATATATCAACTTATAATCATCTCGTATTATTAAAAAATGATATCTCTCAACATAAGGATCCATACTACCCCATAATCTGAAAATCCATAATCCCGATTGTTATAGGAATATTATTTAGTTGACCCGTGCAGGTTTGACTTGGAACCTTCATCACTAATGTTTAATCGGAGGAATTCAAAACGTGCAAGTTTATATATATATAATTTTCGCCGAGATAGAAAATTAAAACCGTAATTTGGCTTTTATTTGGATTTCGTGGAAACAAATGCGAGCTTGGACAATTCTTTGAGGTTGTTCAAACACTTTGATCATCAACAAATCAACTATGTCCTCCAATTTCAACTTCAAGGACATTTTATTTTAAATAAAATAAATGGTTATGTTTATTTTTAAAATATTTATAATTGAATCAAAATTTAATTTTCCTGTGTAAAAAGGAACCAAAGTTCATGTTTCATCTGCATAATGACGAGGAACCTAAATGCTGAATTTGCATGGGAATTCCGAGTAATAGTAAATTGGTATAAACCTTAGTGTTTCAAAAACAACTGAATTTTATTAATAAAAATAATGAAAAGAATCAAAATGATAAAAGAGATGCTTGTCTCTTTATCTCTATCGAACAAGACATATTACAAAATGATAAACGAGTGGTGAGTGAATCAAACAATTTGACAGACTACTTCGTTACAAAATTATGATTATATTAGCGAACAACCTTTTATTAAATAGGAGATCTGACAATAAGTGACCACCGACAAACCAATCAGAAAACAAACGTCGTGAGGATCTTTGTGAAAGCTCCAACACGACCGCATAAATATGCTAAAAACGTATGAAAAGACATAAGGAACGTGCCACAAAAATAGAGGAAAAAATGTGTCACGAGAGCAGATAAACACTTGTGGACGTTGTCTTTGAATGAGACTCCAAAAAGATAAGAACCAAATAAAAACTTTAATCATAGAAAAACCTAAAAAACTAAACCCTACATGATGAACATAGTAACGGTTTCTGAAATGGGAAAGGTCAAAGTGTTAATTCACACGCAAGGCAAAGCATTCAACATTTCACCTTCACCTTGGTGCTATAAAATCCCCATGTTTTGGTTCAATCTCAAACACACATACAAAAAATGAAGTTTAATAATTTCCCAATGCCTCGTCTCTTCCTAGTTTCTCTTCTCTTGTCATTTTCATGGCCAACTTTGGGAGACACCCACCAACAACTCGACAGCTTCCTCCAATGCCTTTCTCGGCATCCAAGCAACCCTAATTCCATCTCCACTCTCGTCTACACTCAAAACAACTCTTCGTTTTCGTCCGTCTTCGAGTTCTCCCTTCGTAATGCTCGGGTTTCGACACCCGCCACCCTCAGACCTTTAGCCATCGTCACGCCGTCCAACGTTTCCCATATCCAAGCGACCGTTAATTGCTCGAGAAGTCATGGTTTGCAGGTTCGGATACGGAGCGGCGGTCATGATTACGAGGGCCTCTCGTACGTTTCTCGAGTCCCGTTTGTGATAATCGATTTGATTAACTTACGGTCGATAGATGTCGACACGGAAAATAACACGGCGTGGATTCAAGCCGGTGCCACCATCGGTGAAGTATATTACAGAATTGCGGAGAGGACTGAAACACTTGCTTTTCCGGCCGGTATTTGTCCCACTGTGGGCGTCGGTGGTCATTTTAGCGGCGGAGGTTATGGCATGTTGATGCGCAAATACGGACTTGCTGGTGATCAAATCATCGACGCGGAGCTCGTCGATGTTAACGGAAAGGTTCTCGATAGAAACTCTATGGGGGAAGATTTCTTTTGGGCCATTCGAGGCGGCGGAGGAGCCAGTTTCGGAGTAGTCGTCGCGTGGAAAGTGAACTTAGTCCCCGTACCATCGACCGTGACCGTCTTCACGGTGAATAGAACACTGGAAGAGAATGGAACAATGCTTGTTCACAAATGGCAATCCATTGCACCAAAGATCAATGAAGATCTGTACATCAGACTATTTTTAAGAGCTGTGAATTCGAGCCGACAAGACGGAACAAGAACAATACAAGCCTCTTTCACTTCCTTGTACCTCGGTGAAACCGATGATCTTCTCCCATTGATGCAAGAAAGCTTCCCGGAGCTAGGAATAACACGACAAGATTGCATCGAAATGACTTGGATCCAAAGCATCCTCTACTTCGCCGAAATCCCACAAAGTGAACCATTAGAAATCTTGCTCAACAGGACAGCAACTGCAGGAATCTTCAAAGGGAAATCGGACTATATCACGGAACCCATACCCGAAACCGGACTAGAAGGTCTCTGGCAACGATTCTACGAAGACGAATCGGAATCGTTGGAGCTTATCTTCAGCCCCTACGGCGGCAACATGGACGATATTCCGGAAGCGGAAACGCCGTACCCTCATAGGGCAGGGAACTTATTCAACATTCATTATGTAGTGGCATGGGGAGCAGAAGATGCTGCATCATCTCGGAGGTATATAAACTTCATGAGAAGGCTACATGGATACATGAAACCCTTCGTCTCGAAATCGCCTCGGCGAGCTTACATGAACTACCGGGACCTCGACATCGGAACTAATAACGACGGCGTATACACGAGCTATAGACAAGCCAGCAGATGGGGTCTTCCGTATTTCAACAACAACTTCAACAGATTGATTCATGTGAAGAGCTTGGTTGATCCTGGAAATTTCTTTAGACATGAACAGAGTATCCCTCTCTTACGTGGCTAATTAAACAATAATATGTAAGTTTAGTATGAACTCATTGTATATTTTTTTATGTCAATTTTATACTTTCTCAAATAAATTTCGCTATTATAATATTTGATATATATATAAATCTTTTGTCTTCACGGTGTATGCGTTTTTATTATCATTATATAATTATTATAACTACAATATATTAACAAAAATTACAAAGTACAGTAATTATAATAATCATGGGTAAATTACGTATTTAGTACCTAAACTATCAGTTTTGATCTATTTTAGCACCTAAACTTTCATTTTTTAAAAACCATACCTAAAGTTTAGTTTTTGTTTCATTTTAGTATATGTCAACCGTTAAAAATTTTAGTTTTCATTTTAGTATCTCGTTTAAAATTTGACATTATGTTTTGAAAAAATTGAAAGTTTAGGTGCTGAACGTACTAAATTTTTAACAGTGGGGTACTAAAATGAAATGAAAACTAAATGTTAGGTATGATTTTAAAAAAATTGAAAGTCTAATTACTAAAATGAACCAAAAATGATAGTTTAAGTACTAAATACATAGTTTACCCAATAATATGAAAATCTTTTAAAATCTTTATATATGTTTATGGTTTGACTTTGATTTACATTATTGTAAATAAAAACAATTCAATTTGAAATCAGAATATGAATTATTTATTTATTTAGATTATATAAATATTTAGAGAAAAATTTAACCTATATTTCTTCTCAATATTTTCGTATTATCTTTTTTTCTTTGATTTTTGTTTGGTTGCGACATCGATTTGTAAAATTTGTTCTGCACAATATATTTATGGGTAAAGTATAGTAATGGTCACTGAACATTTTTGAAGCTTGCATTTAGGTTCCTCAACTATTAAAACTTGCAATATAGTCCCCAACATTTAATCCATTTGCAATATGGTCCCGCACCTATGAAAATTAGGGTAAATTATATAAATGGTCATTGAACTTTTCAGGCACTTGAATTTAGGTCCCCTAACTTTTAAAACTTACAAAAATTCCTCAATTTCATTCTAAACCCCAAATTCCAAAGTAATTCAATTTCATTATAAACCCTAAATTCCAAAATAATTCAATTACATTCTAAAACCCAAATTCTAAAATATTTCAATTTAAGGAGGAATGTACTAGATTATCTTTAAGAATGTGATAGCGTTTTGATTTTTTTGCTTTTGTGAAGAAAAAAAATAAACTCCCTCCTCGTAAATGTAAATTTAGTGACCTTCAATAATTTAAATATAAAAAATGATTATGGAAGAAATTGAATAAAAAAACACAATCTCTCAATGAAAAAATTAAGAATCAAAATCCCCAATTGACATCCTTATAATTTTTATTTATTTCAATTACAATTTAGTTTTTTAATAGTTTGATGTGATTATAAGATAGTATTTATTCAAAAAAAAATTAATTTATTAATAATGTAGATATACCCTACAAACACAATTGTTTGAATTTAAAACTTTTAAAGAAAATAACATTTTTTTACCTATGAAATCACTTAATGAGTTATAATATAATTTTGTTAAGTGTATTAGAAAATTAAAAAATAGATCGTGCTAGAACTAAAAAGAATACGTGACCATACAATAGAAAGTTTACGTACGTTACGAAAACATGGCACAAACCCTATCTCTTTTGAGTTAATTGTTATCATCAACTTAGGGTATATTATATTAAATTATTGATTTTTTTATTTTATTTTTGAAGTAGTCAACTTTAGTGTTTATTTTTTTATTGTGTTTTTTATGATTTTATTAAATAATTTTTCTATACAAAATATTCGATGTAATAAGTAAATAAATATTTAATTATCATGGTAATATTTATATTTTAGTTATAATAGAAATAATATAAAAATAAAATATATTTATACATCATTACTATAATTAACATAACTCATATATAAAATTTTGACTTTGCTATTTATGTAGTCTTAATATTTATATGAAAGATATAAAATATATTAACACGTATGATTAGATATAAAAACATACACAAATAATCACAAATATATTTATTTTTAAATAAATGAATTATTATCATATATTCTTACTATTGAAAATTTTTAATGTCTTTAAATTAATATTAAAAAATTATCATATGTTTTTAAATATAAAAAGTAAATTAATTAATAATTTAGTGAAGTTGGCGTCGTTTATAAAAAAAACTGAAATTGAAGTATTTTAGAATTTGGATTTTAGAATGTAATTTAATTATTTTGGAATTTAGGGTTTAGAATGAAATTGAATTACTTTGGAATTTGTGGTTTAGAATGAAATTGAGGATTGTTTTGTAAGTTTTAAAAGTTGGGGGACCTAAATTCAAGTACATAAAAAGTTCAATGACCATTTATATAATTTAACCTAATTTTCATAGGTGCGGGACCATATTGCAAACGAATTAAATGTTGGGGGACTGTATTGTAAGTTTTAAAAGTTTGGGGACCTAAATGCAAGCTTCAGAAATGTTCAGTGACCATTACTATACTTTACCCTATATTTATTTTAATCCTAAAATCTAAAATTCTAAACAATAAACTTTAAGTTTTAAACCCTTAAACCCTAAACTTACGACAAAATATAAATCATGAACTCTAAATCAAAATTACAAACCCTGAATAAAAATACTAACAATTAAACTCTAAATTATAAACCATGGTTAAGATCCTGGAATGCTTTATTTCCCTCTTCAAATTTGAATTTTTAAGAGGCAGCACTGCTAGGATTGAAGACTCCTGTTTCGGCTAGTTTAACCAACTTCGGCAGATCCTGCCTCGCCCAAGCTCCGTACGAACCGATCACTTTTACCTTTCGACGAACCAGACGGTTGATGTCCACCTCACCTACGGCACCGGCTCTCGTGAGTCCGATCATCACCGCTTTTCCACCATCTCGTACACTTTGTCTATACTGCAAGAACTTTTGTGGTTTCCCCAACGCTTCCACGGCAATGTCGGCACTAATTTCCTACTCAAAACAAGTAATAAACGCGTTCAAGTATTTACAATAAAAAACAAAAACAACAATAAAGATGTAATGATGAACTATAATAATTTCCAACCGCTTACGAAATAGTCAGAATACTGGATCTAATCTCACTATTTTTTATATTTCAAACTCTGAAGTCATGTTTTGAATCTCAATATCTTACATTGTCACAGCTAAAACTTCGACTGAAACTTTTACTTCTGTTGCATTTGCGGTCGATTGCTAGTTCAATTGGATTCAGTATTTGTATGCTAAAGAACAAGCAAACCTGTACATACTTTAACCCGTTCAATGGCATCTTCTTCCATCGCCTTTACCGTATGAGTGGCCCCCAAAGTCTTACCAGGAGAAATGGAGATGAAGAGGATCCTAGGTGTCCGTTTCCCAACGCATCAACGGTTCAATTTCAAACTGCAGCCCTTGCCGCCCATGATTTCTATGTAACTCCCCCCTTTACCATTAAGCTTGTCCAGTTTGTAAAATGGAGGGTAGTGGGTCCCTTAAAACGAGCTTCTTCTTCTCCCCTCTTTAAAAACTGCTTCCCCTCTCTCTTCATCTTCAACCAACACTTTCACTCTCTCTCTCCTTTCCATTTCCATTTTGATTCTTTTTTTGGGTATATTATCTATTAAACAATGGCTGACGAAGTTCAGATGAATGCTCATGCAGACCAGGTGACGGTGGTGGATGTTGCCGACGTGCCACAAGCTGAGAAATCTCCGGTGGTTGCAGCGAAAGAGCCACCGTCGGCACCTGAAAGCGACGAAGAACAGGCTTTAGAGACAAAGGCGTCGGATACGGCAACAAATGGTGATGGACATGGTGATGAAAAAGTCCCTCAGTCCGGTTCTTACAAGGAAGAAAGCACTAGGGTTGCTGACCTTGTCGACACTCAAAAGAAAGCTGTCGAACAACTTAAAGCGCTTGTCCGAGAAGCCCTCGACAAGCATGAGTTTTCTGGGTCTGTAATGCCACAGCAACAACAAGAGCAAAAGGATGAATCTGTCAAAGAAGAAGAAACGAAGGACCAATCGCCGAAGGAAGAAAACATCTGTCAGGTTGATGCCTCACCGGAAGATGACGGTGCTAAGACCGTCGAAGCCATCGGAGACACCGTCGTTTCCGTCTCTTCTTCAGTCCAATCACCGGAAGCAGCTAAAGAACCGGTAGAAGCAAGCGCCGATCCGGTTCCGGAAGAACCTAACAAAATTGTCCCACAGGAGGTATCCATATGGGGCGTACCACTTCTCGCAGACGAAAGAAGCGATGTCATCCTCTTAAAATTCCTAAGAGCCAGAGATTTCAAGGTGAAGGATGCCTTCATCATGCTCCAAAACACCATTCGTTGGCAAAAAGAGTTCGGCATCGACCAACTCGTGGAACAAGATTTGGGTGATGAACTACACAAAGTGGTGTTCATGCACGGTTTCAACAAACAAGGACATCCGGTGTGTTACAATGTGTTCGGGGAATTCCAAAACAAGGAGCTTTACCGGAAAGCATTCTCCGATGAAGACAAGAGGCAAAATTTCTTGAGATGGAGAATCCAATTCCTGGAAAAGAGTATCAGGAAACTGGATTTCAGCCCCGGTGGAATATGTACCATTGTTCAAATCAATGACCTCAAGAATTCACCGGGACTTACCAAATGGGAGCTTAGACAAGCAACTAAACAAGCCCTTCAATTGCTGCAGGACAACTACCCAGAATTTGTTGCCAGACAAGTAATCTTTTGATTTCGTCATCAGTTTATGTTCTTTTTGCCAATAATAGCGCATGCTCCTTGTCTAGGTGTTTATTAATGTACCATGGTGGTACCTTGCGGTCAATAAGATGATAAGTCCATTTTTGACACAAAGAACCAGAAGCAAGTTTGTATTTGCTGGCTCTTCTAAATCTGCAGATACCATTTTCAGGTCCGTCTCTAAAAATCAAATCTTGGATCCCCCTTTTTCTCTCTATAAACCTCGGTTTAAATAACACTATTTAATGTTTAGATACATTGCTGCCGAGCAAGTGCCAGTCAGATACGGAGGACTGAGCAAAGACGGTGAATTTGCCACCACCGACGCCGTCGTCGAGGAAACTGTTAAACCAGCGGCGAAGCACACAGTTGAGTTCCCAGTTACTGAGGTAAAGTAATGGCCTTAGCTTTCACTTTTATCGAGAGAATCCAAAGATATATTTTGACCACATCCGCCATTGGATACTCTGAAAAAATCAGTGTTTTGCAGGCGTGTTTTGTGACGTGGGAAGTGAGAGTTGTTGGATGGGATGTGAGCTACGGCGCGGAGTTCGTGCCCGGCGGTGAAGACAGCTACACCATAATAATACAGAAGAGCAAGAAGGTGGTTGGTGATTCGGTGGTGTGCGACAATTTCAAGGCCGGTGAACCTGGCAAGGTTGTTCTCACCATCCACAATCCCACCTCGAAGAAGAAGAAGCTCCTCTATCGATTCAAGATTATGCCTACATCTGATTAGAAATTTTCCAAATTTGAACAATGAAGACAAAAGACTATAAAATTTTCCATTTTGCTCGATTTTAATATTTGTTATTATTATTATTATTATTATTATTATTATTATTTGAAATATGAAGTTATTTATTTTGTTTAATTATTACTATTATTTTTATTTTTATATATAGTTTAACCGACGTGTATAATATTCTATACCTATACTGCCTTTTTCCTAGTAAGTTGCAAACCACTGTCTATGATTGAATTAATTATGTTTAAAGGTATTATAATAATTAAATTAATTATTTTTAAATTTAATATTTAAATCTTACAATTATATTTATATAAAGGGTAAAGTACATCAATAGTCCCCAATTATGAGATATTATTTTGTTGAGTCTTCCGATAAATGGTCCCCTAACTAATAGAATGTTGTTTTGTTTAATCCCTCAACTAGGGATGACAAACAAGCGGGGCATGTGTAGATACCCCATGCACATCTAATATTTTTGTATACACCACCTACCCATCACCACTATGGGTAAAAATTTTAAATCCATGTTCGCTCATGCGAGTATATTCTCAAACCCAACCCCACACCTACTACCCAACTGATCATCCACCACTCATCTCGTACTTGCTTGTACCCGTCCACTCAATTTTAAAAATGTTTATACCCTAACAGCTGGTTAAATTACAAGTCATGTCCTATAAAATCTTAATATTTACAGAATAATCTCTAAAATTATACTTAAAAATACCTAAATTCATAATGATCCAAAATTTATATGGTTGATAGTTGGTGGGCGGACGGATACGGGGTGGATAAGGTCTTAAACCCATCATCTACCCACTACCCACCGTGGGTATGACTTTTTACATCCACACTCGCCCAGTACCCACTAAGCTCATCCTCACCCCAATTGGAGCGAGTGCGGTGCAAAATCCATAAAATTGTACACGTTTGTCATCTCTACCCTCAACTATTAAAAGTTATACAATAGTCACTTGATTATTCACATATTTCAAACTCGTCATATTTTACTTAAATTTTGGCAATCGTCTGAATTGGACGTTAACCTATTGAGTGAATATGATAAAATTTGATCCTATAACCATTTGAGGCATTATGTCACGTTGTCGATATCTCATGTCATATTAGTAATTTTTTCAATAAAAATGACGAGTTCAGAACGTGGATAATAATATGACTATTTCATAACTTTTAATAGTGAGATGACTCAACAAAATATTATCATATAGTCAGAAGATATTTTGTAATATGTAATAGTCAAAATACTCAACAAAACAACATTCTATAGTCGATGGTCATTTGAGTATTTTACCCTTATTTAAACTAATATCTCTATCCAGTAAGAGTTGGTTGAAATACTATCATTTTAGTCAAATAAACTAGTGGTAATATTTTTAAGGGTAAATTTCGTGTTTAGTAACTAAACTATTATTTTGTGTCTGTTTTAGTATATAAATTTTTATTTTTTCAAAATTATATCTAACGTTTAGTTTTTATTTCATTTTAGCATCTCGTCGTTATAAACTTAACGCATTTAATACCTAAACTATCAGTTTTGGTCAATTTTAGTACCTAAACTTTCAATTTCTTCAAAACTTAACGTTAAATTTTTTAGCATGGATACTCAAATGAAACAAAAATTAAACTTTAGATTTGATTTTGAAAAAAAATTAAAAGTTTGAATAATAAAACATACCAAAACTAATAGTTTAAATAGTAAACACAGCATTTACCCTATTTTTTAATCATGATATTCCTTGTGAATTTCTTGTTTAGTTGTATAGTAAAAGGTATGCATGCATGATTGCACCATGCATGTTGGTCCATTTTTATAATTCAGTTTTGGGACTTTTTAGGCAGTAACAGAGATGAAGGCAAAAGTGAATGAAGCAGCCGCCCCCTTTTTTTTACTTTTTGAAAGAATATTTTGTTTTGGTTTACTATTTTTATTTCTCAGTAAAGCCACCACTTGTTTTGAAATAATTATTTTAGTACTCGATTTGTTGCTCGTTAAGATTTAATAAATTAATAATTCAGTGCCTTTCTTATTGTTTAATAAAATTTCAGAAAGCAAAGAGTATAGGGGAAGGTTTCAGGGTTAGAAACTTTGATATTAAATTAAGCCACATCATCAAACTATTAGTGAGAACACGGTGAAATTATAAAAAGTTAAGGTATAAAGTTTAGTTATTAAATTGAAAATTTTTAGAGTTTAACGAGTAAAATGAGAGATAGAAAAAGTTCAGCTACTAAACTTATAATTTATCCTTTAAACTAGTATGATTCATAAAACCAGCTCAACAAGTGATCCTTTTATAAGGGAAAGAGTGGGGATAAAAGGTTGTTTCACACTTTTGAATGATTCAGTATTGATTGATTTAATAAAACAGTGTTGAATGATTCAGCACAGAAGTACATTCTGAATGATTCAGAGTCATTATCAAACAGCATGTCACAATCAGAGCTAATTCATACAGAGTTTCTGAATCATTCAGTATTTGAATCATTCAGCACTTAATAATTCTGAAATAAACAAAAAAACCCTAACTCAAAGCGGAGAAATGGCAGAGCCATGTGGGGCTTTGGGTTGATTTCCTTTATCTAGCCCTATTGAGCCTATCAACGTGTTTTACCAATAAAAAATGACTAATTAAAAACTATGATAAAGTATATAAACGGTCTCTTGATACAGTATTAGCTTGTTAAGTAATTTAACTATTATATATTATGAAATGGTTCTTTAACTATAAAATATTATTTTGTTGAATCTTCAATTATAAAAATTTATAAAACGGTAACTTGACCGTATAGTTTACCCATTTTTCGTCATTGTAGCTAGGGATGACAACGGGTCGGGGTAGGGTCGATTTTTCAATTAATCCGATATGACCTGAAAATATGTATTCTCTATTCGATTTTGATTTGACTTGAAAATTATATATCATTTATTTGATCCGAAAAATATATTTTTTTTACCCGACTCTGAACCGACCCAAATTTTTAGAGTATAAACCGACCCGATAAAAAACAATGACTTAATTAAAATATAATATTTTTTAATGAAATTACATTATTATTCCCAAATCGTGTCGGATCAGAGGATTTTTATCCTCTACTCGAACCTGATCCGAGCCGAAAAATCCATCATGATCCCTTCCTATTAGATCAGGTCAGATCAAAACCGATCGGTTTTGGGTTAAATTGCCATCCTACTTGTAGCATGTTCTTGTGAACTAGCTCACTTGTCTCTAATGCTCTCTATACTTTATGGCAAGCTCATAATAAGAAGGCGTTGCTTGGAGAATAAAGAAAAGCCCAGTCCATTACCTTAAGAATAAAAGAACTAAATCCAGTGAACTGATTACTTATCAAATTCAAACCATATTAAAAGACGAAACCCATAATTTAATAGGAGAACTTTTCCAAAATTAAACTCAAATTACATAAAACAGAATGATGTCCAATCATTTTATATAGTATGCAGGGCATAAGTGTTAATGTCAAATAATTAAAATTATTTGATTATATATTGTTGAAAATATTTTGATGTTTAGATATAACAAACTAAGTGTTAATGAATTTTAAGATTTTATATTTTAAATTATATATTCGATTAAATTATTCGAATATCAAAATATTACTCCAAGTTTTTCAAATGTCAATTTTAATCCTTACTTAAGTGTAAAATTGTGTTTAAATCTTAAAATATTTTTGAAACAATTTTTACAAAGTATTTCGAGCCTTAATCGAGCTAAAAATAAGTTTTAAATAGGGAGGCACCGATACCCCTCATAGGGTGTACCGATACTCCTATGTCAATTTTGGCTTCGAGAAAAACAGAATGCCAAATGGGTACCGATACCCCTCATAGGGTACTGATACCCCTATGTCAATTTTGGTACCGAGAAAAACAGAATGCCCAATGGATACCGATACCCCCTAGAGGTATTGATACCCTTAGTCATTTAACGGTCGAAATATTTGAAATTTTACATTGTAGGTACTGATACCCATTGAAGGTGTATCGATACCCCACGCTCACAGCAACCTTTTTCAAGAGGGGTTTCACACTACAAAGGCTCTAACATCACCCAAATGATTCCCAACGGTTAGAATCAATCCAAGGTGTATATAAACAAGTTCTGAAGCCATTGATCAACATGAATTGAGAGAGAAACAAAGAGAAAGCCTTAAACATCAAGTTTGAGCAATTAAAGCCTATTTTTCATTCAATATTCGTTTTGCTTTCAAGAACACCATTTGTACTCAATTGTATTCATTATTGAGTGTTCTTTATTTGTTTTAGAATTGTACAAACATCTTGCATTGTGAGGTTTTTCTATAAGTTATTGAAATTTGTAATCTTCTCTTTGGGAGAGAGTGTTCTTAAGAATTTGGGGTATAATTCTTGAGGGAATTGTAAGGTTACTCTTTGTCCTCAAAAGAAAGAACAAATTAGTGAATTTGTTGGAAAATCCTTAGTGTAGATAGCTAAGGTAGTGGACGTAGACTTTGGTTGAGAAAGTCGAACCACTCTAAATCGCTACGCAAATATTTTCTATTTTCTGCAAAAGCTTCCACCAAAATTTTAATTGCTAATTCACCCCCTTTTGGTTATTTCGTCGATCGATTAACTCAACATATATTACCTTATGTTTATCGACATAATTACAAAATTAATATCCAACGTTTGTACAAAATGATCATTTCGTTCTTATTCTTTTATGGAGCATTTTAGCCTTAAAAAAATTCAAATTTTGGTCAATAACTCTTATTAGATGGAAATTGTTTGTTGAATAACAGTTAACATATATTACTGAGTGACATTTTTATATGTATTTAATTGATGATGTGATGCGTACCACATCATTCAAAGTGATAATGTGACATATGTCATGTCATCAATTAAACACATATAAAAATTTCACGTCAATAATATACGTTGATAGTTAATCAACAGATAGTTTCATCCAACATTGGTTATTTGACCAAAAATTAAAATATTATAGACTAAAATGCTCTCAAAAAAATAGAGGATAAAATAACCGTTTATATAAACGTTGGGTATCAGTTTTGTAATTATCCATTTTAAAATTATAATAAACTATGGATTCGACAGTACATAAGTTTTGATGCTGATACAATTGTATATTAGTTGAAAGCACATCGCCTTCCGTAGCATAAAGGCATCAAATAAAAAAGAAGATCAAATAGAAGTCACTCAGTTTAATGCACTACGATTGTATTTACGGTAATAAACACAGTTGACCGTGAGTGATTATTTTATTATAAATTGACAATGTTAGTGATCAATTTGTTATTTTTATTATTTTTTAGAAAAATTATTTTTTATGAGACTTGTCGTTTAAATAAAATTTCCAATATACATTCTCTCAATAGTGTCGTCAAGATGCGTGTATACTGGGGTGAATCCGGATAAAAGATTCATTGTTATTTCTTGAGGACCTCGGTTCGAGCATTATAGATATCAAAGGAGTGAGCGTACAATGTCGAAAGGTTGAGAGTTTATCTTTGAGCTGATATTGTCTTATACTTACCCCAAATTAATTAAAAAAATAATGTTATAATTTTAAAGGGATTAATTTATAATCTTAATATTTGGAGGGATTAAAACAAAATTTACCATTATGTAAATTTAAAAATTTTAATAAATCTAAAGGGCTAAACATTAAGTATGATTTAAAAAAATAATAATTTAGATACTAAAACGTATAAAAATTAATAGTTTAAGTATTAAATACATAATTTGCCTAAAAAAGAAGCATATCATTCTTATTCTTATTCTTATTCAATAGTTAATGGATAATTGTTATCTAATCCTTTGAGATTTCGAGTTTGGGCACAACTTATGCATGCAAGCTATTCCCTTGTGAAAGCATGGCAAATTTTGGCCGTCTCCTCACACCCAACTCTCCTATGTCCGAAGTGGTGCGAATGTAATCGCTTGTAAATACCTTAAATAATGTTAAGAGTTCAAATTTCGGCATTGTCGATGAATTTTCATTGTAATTTTTCAGAGAATAAATTTTATTTGGGGGAAATCTTTGAAATTTAATACAAGTTAATTTTGTTATTAGAAACTACTGTTTGATTTGAACCATGTCCACGCAAACAACACATGCATAACAATCAGGGTTTTAGTTCTTATACTCCAGTCTGTTGACCTACTTTTTTATAGAGTTGTATAGCTCGATTGTTGAAGAAATAATCACAGAAGTCCCTTAGGAAACACAGTTCAAAGTCTGTTACCACTTTCTTAAATACCCGTCGTCGTCAAGCATTATCAGTGCCAACTTTCGAGCCATCCGGAGTGTACTTCTCCATGAGTTGGCTCAATTCAGAAACAAACTCCTTTTCCAGCTCAACTTCCTCCTGCCGATGCTTCTGTCTCAGAGCAGCCATCTTCTCTTCATGTGCTTTAATCAGCTTGTCCCTCTCATCCACATAAGCCTGCATCTCTTCATCCTGGAACTTTATGAATTTGGCGATTTCATCCGCCCTGCAAATCATTTTTTTCAAAAGAAAAGAAAAGCATGTAATTATTTAATGACGACAAGAAAAGGGGAGATCAAACAGCATCTTGTCTTATGTAAAACAGCTACATGTGTTCAGTCAAATCACACAGAAATAGCAAAAGTAACAGAATTATGTACCTGCGCTTGTATTCCTGTGTGTTTGAAGGATTGGGGTTAGATAGCTTGACATTCTCGCGCTGCTGCTGCTGCAGCTTCTCAAATCTCTCTTCCTTCTCATCCCTGGCTTCATGGATGAATTTGATTTGCTCCTGGAAGAATTGCTCTTGGTAGTCCATCTGGGAAGATCAAAACAGGAAATAGTTAAATAGCCAGAAAATAGGACTGTTCTATCAAGTTGAAAAATCCATGGAAGAAAATCGCTTGATCTTCATCTACTTGAACATCAACCAACACGGAACAGAAGGTTTACCACATGAATCTATATGAAGCCGAAGCAGCTTCGAGTCTGACTACATACCTTAACTGCCTAGCAAATAGCTAGATTTACCCTGGAAACATCGATACTCACAATAAAATGCAATGCCAATTGAAACTTACGTTCCAGATATACAGAAACTTTTATGATCACCGCCACCATCAGTTACTAGTAATAATTAGTGATTAACAAAAAGCTCATTTGAATGAACAAATTCTTTTTGAGGACATATAGCGGGATGTGAGTACATCCGTGGCACAACAATAGTTTTGGGGGGTAAAGGTCATGAATGTTAAGCAATTCATGACAACCTAGAGCAGCATCTCATGAAATATCTAACCAGCTATTAAAAAATAGAAAACTGTTTTATCACTCTCTTGGCCTGCAATAAAACAAACATCTTAGCATAACAACCTATCTAAAATTGGAACAAAACATACATAAATAGTGCACTACATCTGAACTGATGGAACCAAAAAATGCCATCAAAAACTACAATCTAGGAAAGGCAGACAGCAAGCAATGTTTATTATAGCAAACTACATGAGACAGTAGCTGCAGACCCTAATATATGAAAATATCCAAAATTAAAGATCAAGCAAGATAAACAACTGCAAGCATGCGCTATTAATCAATCCTTGTAAGATATCACAAACCAGAATGTCACAAATATGTACTGTAGTTTAAAATTAGTAACAAATACACCAGAACCAAATTTCTGGCAACAGGTATATGAAGAATGCTGCCGACTTACATCTCAACCCAGTCATAAAACTATCAAGAATTGAAGTAATTACCTCTTCTTTGTTCTGTTCATGCTGCATCTTGGTTCTTTGTCTTACAATTCTGGTCTCCTCCATGGTCTTACGGAGCTTCTCAGTCACAATACCAAAATTTTTTTCAAGTTCATTCTTTTGCCTTTGCTCTTTTGCAACTTTGTTCTTGTAAAAAATAAGTTGCTGGTTGTCCTCACTCATTTGCCTGATTTGGTTAACAACCATCTCTTGATAGGATCTCATCTCAAATTTCAGCCTAGATTTGCCTAATCAATAGATCAGTTATACAGCACGTCAACCAACTGCACAAGTGTTTGCAGAACTACTTATTTGTGGGGGAAAAAAGATAAAAGAAAAACCTCATGCATTTAAAGTCATCTTGCATTTTATCCCTGCACGTATATAAATCGTTTTCTTCAGTCAAAAAGAGAGAGAGAACCTTGAGAGTGTTGGTTGAAGCTGTCAAGATCTTCCTTTATAGCCATGTAACCATAAAGTTGGCGCTTCCCACCTGGGTAGAATAAGACCCTACGTCTGTCCCAAGCCTCCCTATGTGTTCCTTGTTCATCAAAATGCTTATGTAGACGTTCAGCTTCTAAATAACCCCTTGCCGTGCTCTCAAAAATCAGAATACTCATCCCACGATGCCCCTGTGGACCATACGAGTGGCGAGCTCTCACAGCAGCATATGAGCTGAAATAATCAAGAAGCTCTTGGTTTCCCATACCAATCCACTGAAGTACAATAGAAATAAAATGTCAGAGTAGGATATAAAAATAGAGTATTTCCACTTCAATTAGAAACAATTAGCTCCATTATTTTAGTACATCTGAAGATAAAACTGCATAAGATATTGCAGTACCTTGTCGTTCTCATCTTGTTCCAGCCTTGTGTTCATTATGATAACCATAGGTGGCCAGACTATCTCATGATCTTTTTCTTCATCTTTTAAACCCTTCCACTTCCCAAAAGCTTCACCTGCAGGAACAACTGAAGTGCCCCTTCTACGCACTCCTCATCCAAAAGTTCAGCAAGTTCCCGATGCAATTTCACCCTTTTTCTTCCTTTCGTTTTGGCATGCGTCACTAGAGGCTGTAGACCTCGATACCAGTCAATGGCACCAGGACCACCTTGGCAAGCTGGGCAGTGCCACTGCCTTGCTGGGTCATTGATTTCCTCAATGCTCAAGGCATCCAAACTTGAGAAAAATTTCTTAAACCATCTATTATTCTTCCTTGTGTCGTGGCTCTTTTGACTTGAATCTGAATCAAAGTCATCAGTTAGAAGTTCATCATCAGAATCATCAATAGCATTATCATCTAAGTCATCATCAATATCATTGTCCTCTTCAACTTCAGGGCTGACAATGTCTTTCCCACTAACATCTTGTGACCCCTCAGATGGATTGGACCCAGCTCTAGATTGCCAATTCCAGCCATACTGAAGCGGCGGGCGAATGACAGGATTCGGACCATTCGGTGGCACATTGTTGTTCTCAGAAGTCTTGTTGAATGTTTGGGGTCTTGCATTTCCTCTGCCATTTGCTGTCCTAGAATCAGTTTTATGTGTAGCCCAAGCATTTCCAGAGGTTCTTCCTGATCCAGCATTGGTCCACAAGCTTCCCCTTGAGTTACTATTGGAATTCTGAGTACCCCAGGGTCTTGCAGCACTGCTTCCAGCTTTGTTCTTGGACTTCCTTTTAATAACCTCCCAATCACCATCGTCTTGAGGTAAACCCAGGTTCATGTCCTCTATACCCCGGCTTAGCTGCTCGAACTTGGAGCCAGAGAACCCAGTTACCTCTTTCCCCTTGGAAGATGGGTTTCTATTCCCTTTTCTTGAACTCATCCTCCCAATACAATCCTATTGTAACACACCATAAGATTGACATTTAGAAGTAGACTATAGATCAGAACAACAACAGTTAGTTATGAAAATGCCTGTATATGGTCCGCAAGTTTCTTAAGCTATTAATTGGTAGTACCATCATCATATCCTAATCATCAACACCGGTGCCCAATATACTCGATCACAAAGCACATTTCATTTAACCTTCACTAGCAAAGATCAAAACATTTACACACTGCATTTGCTTCAGAGTAGGCTTAGCAACATAATACGAAACGCTAAGCATATACTGACACAGCCAACATGTTTAAAATCAACATTTTTAAATATTCCATGTATGACAAGATTAACACGAATAAAATTGCTAACCTGTACAAAAATTGCAACACAAACTATGGCGCGCAAAAACAACAATACGAGAACAAGACAACGAAAACCCATTAAATTATTAAAAAAGACAAGCAGTTTAGTCAAGAAACTCAAAATGATTTACCCAAAAATTAGAAACAAAAACTAGGGTTACCACATACAAATATAGTTAAAAAAAACAAGAAATTTACCTTTAATAATAGGAAAGATGTAGGGAGCAGGCGAACTCCGATGCGGAGGAGGAGCGGCGGTGAGGGATGAGAGCAGATTAGTGGGCAGTGTAAGAGTGGAGGTTGAGTAGAATTATAGACAAATTTCTTTAGGGTTCGGTGGACAGATAAATAGGTGAAAAGCAACTTAGAATCATTTTGTACAGAATTATATTCTATTTAAATGTTTAAATTATTTTTTTGATTAATTAATATGTTTAATATTATAAATATTATTATTTTAAATGTTTCGACTTTAATAACATTAAAAATTTATATTAAGGAACGGGTATCATGTTTTGATGACTTTAAAAAATATATTTAAAATAAAATTATAATTTCTTTTTAAAAAAATTAAAATTTTTAAAAATCTTAAACAAATTCAAAACTTTAAATAAATTTAGGGTAAAGTATAGTAATGGTCACTGAACATTTTTGAAGCTTGCATTTAGGTCCCTCAACTTTTAAAACTTGCAATACAGTCCCCCAACATTTAATCCATTTGCAATATGGTCCCGCATCTATGAAAATTAGGGTAAATTATATAAATGGTCACTGAACTTTTCAGGCACTTGAATTTAGGTCCCCTAACTTTTAAAACTTACAAAACATTCCTCAATTTCATTCTAAACCCCAAATTCCAAAGTAATTCAATTTCATTATAAACCCTAAATTCCAAAATAATTCAATTACATTCTAAAACCCAAATTCTAAAATATTTCAATTTAAGGAGGAATATACTAGATTATCTTTAAGAATGTGATAGCGTTTTGATTTTTTTGCTTTTGTGAAGAAAAAAAAATAAACTCCCTCCTCGTAAATGTAAATTTAGTGACCTTCAATAATTTAAATATAAAAAATGATTATGGAAGAAATTGAATAAAAAACACAATCTCTCAATGAAAAAATTAAGAATCAAAATCCCCAATTGACATCCTTATAATTTTTATTTATTTCAATTACAATTTAGTTTTTTAATAGTTTGATGTGATTATAAGATAGTATTTATTCAAAAAAAAAATTAATTTATTAATAATGTAGATATACCCTACAAACACAATTGTTTGAATTTAAAACTTTTAAAGAAAATAACATTTTTTTACCTATGAAATCACTTAATGAGTTATAATATAATTTTGTTAAGTGTATTAGAAAATTAAAAAATAGATCGTGCTAGAACTAAAAGAATACGTGACCATGAAATAGAAAGTTTACGTACTTTACGAAAACATGGCACAAACCCCATCTCTTTTGAGTTAATTGTTATCATCAACTTAGGGTATATTATATTAAATTATTGATTTTTTATTTTATTTTTGAAGTAGTCAACTTTAGTGTTTATTTTTTTATTGTGTTTTTTATGATTTTATTAAATAATTTTTCTATACAAAATATTCGATGTAATAAGTAAATAAATATTTAATTATCATGGTAATATTTATATTTTAATTATAATAGAAATAATATAAAAATAAAATATATTTATACATCATTACTATAATTAACATAACTCATATATAAAATTTTGACTCTGCTATTTATGTAGTCTTAATATTTATATGAAAGATATAAAATATATTAACACGTATGATTAGATATAAAAACATACACAAATAATCACAAATATATTTATTTTTAAATAAATGAATTATTATCATATATTCTTACTATTGAAAATTTTTAATGTCTTTAAATTAATATTAAAAAATTATCATATGTTTTTAAATATAAAAAGTAAATTAATTAATAATTTAGTGAAGTTGGCGTCGTTTATAAAAAAAACAGAAATTGAAGTATTTTAGAATTTGGATTTTAGAATGTAATTGAATTATTTTGGAATTTAGGGTTTAGAATGAAATTGAATTACTTTAGAATTTGTGGTTTAGAATGAAATTGAGGATTGTTTTGTAAGTTTTAAAAGTTGGGGGACCTAAATTCAAGTACATAAAAAGTTCAATGACCATTTATATAATTTACCCTAATTTTCATAGGTGCGGGGACCATATTGCAAACGAATTAAATGTTGGGGGACTGTATTGTAAGTTTTAAAAGTTTGGGGACCTAAATGCAAGCTTCAGAAATGTTCAGTGACCATTACTATACTTTACCCATAAATTTATTCTAATCTATATATTCACGTCGGCTACCGTTATTATCAACTGAACCTCCATTGATAATACAGCCATCCAATAACACAACTGTGACTCAACCACCGTCACCCAATGATAATATTGGGTAAAGGAGACGGTGAGATAGTGGTGAGAGTGAGAGAAAGGGGAGGGGAGGAATTTCTTTTAAAAAAAGTATTTTTTTAAAATATAATAATTTATTTTAATTTTTTAAATAATTTTTTTTTAAATTATCATAATACAACACGTCATTTAATGAGATCTTAATGGTTGTTACGGTTTAAAAAATATAAAATGATCATATTTGTAATGTTAAACACTTGACTTGAACGAAAAAAAATTATACATCTAATTAAAAAAATGTATAATTTAAACACCTATTTTTATATTAAGCCTTTTATGATTGTACAACTGAGATGATAACAAATAACGAAGGTTGAATATTGCAATGCCCAAAAAGAATAAGGTTCATATAACAATCCAACATTTAGTGAATTAAATAATATTATTAATTGAAAAATATTTTAATTAATAAGAATTAGCTGACCCTTATTCTCATATGTAATGGGGTAAGGAGAGGTAGGATAGTAGACTGCCCCCAACACCAAGTTGAGAGCAGCTTCCGTGGGAGACCTCTGAATTATGAATTACCCACAATGAGACTCGATCCCACGACTACAAAGTTATAAGGTTCAACCTATTTTCCTGACAACCGTCCTTCCATCATTTGTGACCTCAGGGTCCTTAAGAAAATACAATAAATCTGTTACGCAAGTAAGAAAATAATTTAAAAAATACAGGGAAGAAATATATTTAATGCTGAAACAAAAATATAACCTTTTTAAAGTTGCTTATATATATGTTTAATTTTTTAAGTCGAATAAAAAATATATTTAAATTCTTACATATAAAAGTTTGTCTTAAATATATTTAAATAATTATTGATTTGATTAAATTTAGGATGTCATATCATGGACTTCTGGGACCGACCATGTGAAACCCTTGCCGTCAGGTTAGATATATAAGTGGTTTTGTTTCCTTGCAAATTTGATCGTATATGTCCAAGAATGACCGTTCTCTTTGTCTTGCAAATCGTATTCTTCAAGTTATTGCTTGTACTTTGTATGAGTTTGCAAGTTGTGAAATTAATTATGCTGTTTTTAAGTAGTTTTTGCAATATACACATACGCTGAGTTAGATAATCAATTTAAATCCCATCAACAACTCAACACTTCCCAGAAAGAAGGGAATAGAAGGAAATTTTGGTAACATTTGGTATTGATTCCTTCCTTTAAATTATCTGGTATTAGTAAAAAACACTATCAAATTATTTAAATACCTTATATGTAATTTCTTGGATAATATCATGATCAGTACTTTTTTTGCCCTGTCTTCTTGTTGATCCATTTGTATATATTACTTGTATGTATTTAACTTTGTGATTGATTTTAATCATGTTATTGTCTTGCTGTTTTGCATTATCAAACAAACAGGAAGGTAAGCGTGATGGATGTATCAAAAAAGTATGGGTTGGAGTACCGACTGCTTCATGCAATTACCAAAGGTCGTCCATGGTATGGGGGAATGGGGTTGTGGATTTGGTACCGGTAGTTTTGCCCTGACGGTTGATTCCTATAAATCAGCTGTTGAAACTCTTTCTAGCCTTCCATTATCCATATTTCTGCTGCAAGAATTGAAACCCAACACCCAACTACAGGACGTTATCTCATTTTACCAGTCTTTATCAAAGAGCAAACTTGTAAATATGAAGGACCTCTTTCGTTTTCTAATGAAGTTGATCCATGATGCTCGGAAGTCGACCTCAAGAGTTGGGGATCCTACCTTCAAGAGACAACGTACTTCTTCATCATGGAGTAGAGCTGATGTTGCACGCGTTGAAGAGGCCATGTTTAGAGTGCTTCGGGCTGTATCTGGGTCCAACTGGGTAAGTTCACGCTCCCTTAGGGGAGCTGTCTGCAGAGTTGCTTCTCCAGCTCTTCTTGAGAATTGTCTAATGGAACTTCGTGGGAAAGTGTCAGCAGAAGGAAGGGTTGTCAATGCAAGACGCAATCCTGATTCGGGTTCTCTCGAGTATAGGTATGTGATTTGATGTCTTTAAATACCTTGTTCATACAAACATTTCTTTTGCCCTTGCAGCCATCAGAAATTTTCAGTCTCTGAACAATTTACTAGTCCCGGGATTATTATTTTTCCTTCTACTTGTCCCAAATGCTGTTGTAGTATAATCTCTTACAGTGCATACTCTAATATGTTGTTTCCATCTGTCACAGGCTTGAGCCACGAAATTTCTCTGCAAGAACCAGTGGGAATGATACTTGTGTTCCTAACTGTCCTCCATGCGAGGAAATTCTTAAGCAGGATCTTAAATTCTTGTACCAGTCCATACTCCATCCTCAAACCATGTCGATCTGCTCTCCTGATGAAATAAGAAATCTTGCCATCAGCTCAGCCGAGAAGCTCCTCGACTGCAAGCAATTTGTGAAACATTACAAGAACGAGACGCTATCAAGTGGGAACGGAGATTTAATTTGCATCTCATGTAAGTTGGAGCTTACAGATCAACATAAAGAAGTCGCCCCGGATCCACCTGCTGAACTAGTAGTTTTACCAGTAAAAGCAACTGTATCAGACCTTAAGATCGAAGCCTTGAAGGTTTTCCAGGAAGTATATTTGGCATTCAGAAGATTACAAGCTGAAGAGCTGGTTGGCTTTGGCGGTGTAGAGGATTCCACCCAGGTCAAGCTCTTGATAGGGTCAACGGGATCAGCTCGACTTCGAGTGCGATGTCCAGGGAAAGTCGGGGTTAGTAAATACAGGTTGGAAAGAGGGATGGAAAGGTGGACTGTGGAGTGCAAATGTGGAGCCGAGGATGATGATGGGGAAAGGATGTTGGCTTGCGATGTATGTGGGGTGTGGCAGCACACTAAGTGTTCCGGAACTAAGGATTCCGAGGCAGTGCCTGCCAAGTTTGTTTGCAACCGATGCATCCAGAGTCGGTGCGGATGACGGTAAGTGTTGGACAGTGTAAGAATGAGACCGGAAGCTACGGAAAGAGCTCGACTCCTCCTCTCGATGGTTGAAATGTGGGGGTATTTTGAAGGCAGGTTTCATCAACGTGTACATAAAAAGAAA
The DNA here is from genome assembly GCF_006381635.1 of Hibiscus syriacus. Classification (NCBI taxonomy): domain Eukaryota; kingdom Viridiplantae; phylum Streptophyta; class Magnoliopsida; order Malvales; family Malvaceae; genus Hibiscus; species Hibiscus syriacus. The sequence goes on along the minus strand of NW_024063172.1, from coordinate 834,080 downwards.
CTGCCAAAGGCAGTTGTCTTGTTCTTTGTATATATTTCTGCAAAGTTCATTTAATTTTATAAAAGAAAAAAGAGGATCAAGTAGAAAGAAATTATGGTCCCGTTTTGTGGTTATTGACTACCTTCATTCCGTCTGTTCTCTCCGTTTTGCTTTTATTTTGGTGAGTTCTCTTTTCCGACTCTAAAATAATTCGATTATATCATCAAAATTGGTGAATGAAATTCCACGAAATGAAGTTACATGGACTAATCACATTGTGTTCTCATCAAGTTCTAATTATAATATTTTATAGGGTAAATTATGCATTTAGTACCTAACCATTAGTTTTGGTTTGTTTTAGTACTCAAATTTTCAATTTTTTCAATCTGCTTCTGATAGGTTAAATTTATTTGGAGAAATCATTTTCTAGGGTGAATTATACTATTGTTTGTTTTCATTGCAGTCGTTATCGTTTGCATCTATTCCGTTTTTATGAACAAAAAAGGTTCTGCATGAAATTTTATTAATGCCCATGATCTGTTAATTTTTTTATGTTATTAATATATGTGTATTCATCCTAAATAATTTTTTTAAAATCTTATATGTTATTTATTACTGACTTCGGGGACACGAGAGAGCTCGGGCGCGTAGGAAACGAAGGGTCGCGAGTGGGCGCGTGGGCACCGAGCAGTCACACTTGGGCACGTGGCGGTGACGGAGCAGTTGAAGAGATTAGGGTTTCTACTGGATTATGGGCTAGCTGGGCCTGTTTTTTTTTTTTGAGTTTTTTTAATTATTTTGGGTCTGATGTAATTTTTAATAAAATAAAATAATGATGGAACCCTAAAAACGGTGATCACAAATAATTTCCATAAAGAAACTATAATCAAGTAATATCAGATGGATTTTACTCAATTTGTTTTCAAGTTATACGCCTAGAAACAACTGAAATAGGATAATGGGATTTGCGTGGCAAATCCCATAAAATAGCAAGCACAAGGTCGTCTCATCTCCCTCCACGGTACACTCCTCTAATTGCATGGAAAATAAAAAATGTATCAGAAAAATAAATTTAAAAATAAAAATGTATGCAAGGTTTTATATTAAAAGAATAAATTTAAATTTTTAAAACTTCAAAGAATGAATTAAGAATACTTCGACGACACGCCGAACAGATTCGAGAACGATTACTTCGACGCGTTGACGATGAAAAATGGGGTTCTTTTCTCGGATCAAGTGCTGTATACGGTGACCGGTCGTTAATGGTTACGCCATGAACGAAGCTAGGGTTTCCTTGATTTCCAGCAGGCAACGGTGAAGATGGGGAGGCTTGACGTTAAGGAAGGCCCCAAGGGCCGGAGAAGTGAGAAAGAATTGCCGCAAAATTAACTGAAATTTTGCTATTCTATAATTTAATTTTCTGTATCCTAAATCGTATCAACTAAGATGCAGTAAAAATTAAAATTAAATCAAAACTAGAATTTATCACACCAGTCATGGGTGAAAAATGTAATTTTATATTTTATATTTTAAAAATAAGTTTAAATTATTATTATTATTTTTAAATTACAACTATGTTAGAAGTTACAATCATTATCCGTCAATAGATATCTATATTATTGAATAGGTATAATGTAAAAAAAGTACCTATTTAATAGTAATTTTTATTTTTAATATTTTATTTTAATATAAAATGATATTTGATTGAGAAAAATTATTAATTGATTAACAATAAATATTTATTGTTAAATTAAGAATGTTACGTCATTATTTTTAATATGTTCCGTCGTAACATCATTCTCGATACATGATATGTGTTACATTATTATTTTAAACATGTATTAGTCTTACGTCAGCGACATGCGTTGCTCTAACGATATTCATCTACCGTATAGTATTCGAGTTTTAATCAATTGGAGGATAATTTTACTATGTGACAACTTAATTTAAGAATAAGGAACGACAAATAATGAGCGTAACCACAAATGTTATAAAAAAACATAACATTTTTCAGTTGAACGCAATCTAAAATATTAATTTTTTATAGTATTTTAGGTTAAACCGAAAATGTTAAATTTTATGAAAAAGCTAACATTTTCAGTTCAACCGAAAATGTTAAGAAAAAAAAATTAACATTTTAAATTACGTTCAATAAAAAATATTATACTTTTCATAACATTTTTATTACATCCATTATACGCCCTTTTTTAGCCTTAAACTAGGCTGTTGGGAATGGGTCGGGTAGGATCAGATTTTCGGTCCACCTGACCCGACCCAAAAATTTTAAATCTCGAACTCGATCCGAAAAATATATCCCTTCCATTTGATCCTAAGTTGATTTGATTTTTTTAGATAAAAAACTAAACCCAACCCAAAATAATATATTTATTAAAATATTATTTCTATTCAATGAAAATAGATATTTAATTGAAAGAAAATAATATATAGATGGGTGTTATTGTAATTAGTCCTAAATAATAAGATAAAATTATAATTTTTCGGGTCGGGTCAAACATTTTTCACCATGAACCTGAATCCGACCCGAACATAACTTTAAAAAAAAACATGATCCAACCTCAATTTTTTTTTAAATCTTACCCGATTAAATCGGGTCAAAACCCATCGAATTTGATCTCATGCCCATCACCAGCTGTCCCCTAGACTTTCTCTCAATTGGGTTGCGTTTATAGAATTCAACAAAAGTGCAGAAAATGAGCCCAAGATGAGATTCAGCCCGTGAAAGAACATGAATTTGGGAGAAAAAAGCTCAAGCAAAATGGTCATTAGACCTAACAAGAGTAGCCTTTCCTGATTTTGGTGTTTTACTTACAAGGTATATTAATAGATCCCTACACTATATTCAAATTTCAGTGACTAGACATTTAAAAGTCGACAAGGCAAGTGACCACATCTTAATTAAATAAAAACGAACATGACCACATTTTAATTAAATAAAAATCAAAGTGATCAACTATTAAGTTTTTGAATTTAATGAGAAAAAATATATAAATTTTAAACAAAAGTGACCAATCTCGTAGTTTACCCAATAATATATGTCGGCTAATGCTACAACGGTCCAACTGTGTTTGAGCCCAGCTGGGGGACAACCTATATAAGAAGAGAGAAAAACACGCTCTAATCAGTTCAAATTTCACAACGATCTAACCTCTCTCTCCCTCGTTTTTTTTGAACGGCGCTCTTTTTACTCTCGGTGTGGGTGCTTCCTCCTTTTCTACGGCGGCTCTCTTTTCCCCCGGCGGCCGCTTAGTCTCCCTCGCGGTCTTGCTCGGTTGTTTCTCAGTGTGAAATTTGAACACGCCATCAGTTCACATTCCACAACGCTCTAACGTCTCTCCCCCTAGTTTTTGCGATCCCCAACTGTTAGTGTGGGTGCTTCCTCCTTTTCTCCGGCGGCTGCTTAGTCTCCCTCGCGGTCTTGCTCGGTTTTTTTCTCCGGCGGCTCTGTTTTTTCCAGGTGATTTCTAAGGTTCCTTTTTGTTCATTCGAATCGTAACTGTTGTTAACGTCGGTCTCTGCTTTAATCTATTTCTCCTTTCCTGTTTTGGTTTTCCTTTATTTGGGGTTTAGGGATTTATATGTATTTGAATAACTATAGGTTACCAGATTCAGTACTCTGTTACCTTTTTCTTCTTCTGGAATTCCTTGATTTTCCATATTAGGGGTTGTATATTAATTTGTAATGACACAGGAGCTGTTTCAAACAGGGGTTTGTATCGACATCGAATGACTCTCGATCTCGCCTGGGAATAAACACTTTTGTGTTTTATGAACTGAAGGAGGCTCTGCAATTATTCTCAAAACACCTCTTTTAGCCATTTGGACTTGGGCTATTTGCATCATTTGATTCGGACTTCAATTCGGGGATTCGGCTATGGGGAAGAACTCATTGCCGCCGGGGTTCCGATTTCATCCTACGGATGTCGAGTTGGTCATGTACTATTTGAAGAGAAAAGTAATGGGGAAGAAGATATCCTTCAGTGCCATTGCCGAAGTAGATATATACAAATATGCTCCTTGGGGCTTACCCGATCTCTCTTGTTTGAAGACTGGGGATTTGAAGTGGTTCTTCTATTGCCCTGTTGAGAAGAAAGGGACCAGGTTCAATCGTGCAACTACAGACGGTTATTGGAAAACTACAGGGAGGGATAGGCTTGTGAAGCAAAACAGGGAGGCTGTGGGTTCAATTAAGACTCTGGTTTTCCATCGAGGGAAAGCACCACGAGGCGAGAGAACAGATTGGCTGATCCACGAGTACAGGCTCAAGGAGAAAGACGACGGTTACGTGCTCTGTGTCCTATTCAACAAGGATGGTAAGGGCCCAAAAAATGGTGCTCAATATGGTGCACCATTCAAAGAGGACGATTGGACTGACGACGACGACTCTCCTTCCCCTGTCTCTGTCCCAGAAGCTGCTGATGGCGGTACCTCTTATTTCACTGACGATTTATCTGCTGATCCGACCACATCGGACTGTCCTCAAATTCCCCCGGTTGCTGATGCTATGGTGGAGGAGATTTCATGCGGCGATGATGAGGAGTTTTCATTGATGGTTACATCATTCGTAGATGATGTCAACCCTTCCCAATATTCTTTGTAAATTGATACAATTTTTGTAATTTTTTTCATTCCATAGATATATATCCAAATTAACAGCTAGTGTTGAGTAAGATTGATTAGAGTTGCCTCAGCTTCCTTTTTGCTCGTTCTTCGAAAAATTTGGTTTTGTTTGTCAACCCTTCCTTTTTGCTTGTTTATATATATATATATATGTATATATTGTTCACATTGTTTTCCATATAAGTGTTTCATTTTAAAAGCTCTAAAATTCGTCGACAATAAACCTACTAAAAGCTTATACTATTCAGAAAGTTGGGTTGGTAGCTATGAATATATATATTCATTCCTCTCCAAGATATTTATATTTTGAAGCTCTCTGAGAATTATGAGTTCTTGTCTGTGGAACCTCTTTAATGTTTGGTTGATGTATTCTTGGCTGTTGCATCAATTTTTATGTGTATATTCCTTAATCAGAAGTTTGGAAATTTAGTTATCTCAGCTCCACTGCTAAGATAAGATAGTTTCCCTATAATATTGTTATGTTTCTTTATGTAGCTATTATCTTGCTTCACTCTACTGCATTGAATCTGATGTTGAATATAACAATCTAATTTCTCCTTTTTTTTCTTGTTTATCTCACAGTCGATCCTTGTTTTCTTCCATACAATCAAGTTTGGAATCACATTTACATTTGGAAATTTGCTTGCACTTGGAAGGTTTTTGTTAGTTAAACTCTAGCATGCAATTATTCTTTTTTGTGTTTCTGCAAGTGCATTTAGTCACAGGTTTAATTGTTTGTGCATTTATGTGTGTGTGAGAAAGAGCCTACATTCTATTGATTTTAAGTTGATCTTTTATTATTAGTATTACTTGAGTGAAGGATCTTAATACTAAATTTAACAAAGTTGAATTGTGACCTCATGCTGAGCTTCTTGATCATGGGTACATGTATGTAATGAAGTTCTGCTGGTTCTGTGCTGAGCCAGACTATAGTTCTCTAAACTTTAGTAACTTGTGCCCCTTATGTAAAAATTTGTTATTCTTATTCATAAATCTCTATATTGAGATATAATGTCGTTTTTGAACTTTTTACAGATGACCTACTTCTTTGTTGCTTGTTTATACCTAAGGGTGCGTTTGGTTCACGGGATGTAAGATTACCAGTGGGAATAAAAGATTACCATGGAATAAAAGATTACCTGGGAATAGAATTACTGAGAATGTTGTATTTTGTATTTGGTTGGTTTAGTAGGAATGTAAGATTACCGTGTTTAGTTAAATGAATAAAAGATTATTGGAATGTATATGTTACCAAATTGTCCTTATTATATTTTTTTTTTAACAAGTTGAATTATATTATAATATTACTATAATTAATTTATATATTTCTTTAAAAATTTTAAATTCATAAAATTTATATAATTTTTTTACAAAATTGAAAAGATAAATAGGTTTAATGAAAGGGTAAAATTTTATTTTAACCCCTGAACTTTATATAAAATTCTAATTATGAACTTTTTTGTAAATCTAAAATAGTTTAAGGATAGATTTATAATTTAACCTTTATAGAATTTTTATTATTCAACGATAGAAGAAGGATAATTTGAAGAAAAAAAATTTAAGGGCATTTTAGTCCAAAACGCTGGCAATCCAACAATACCTAAGGGAATGTGGATAATTACATTCCCGTTAATATACCCAAAAAAATCCATTGTTAGTTATAAAAATTACCGGGAATAAGATTACCGGCCAACCAAACGGGGAATGAGGATTCCATTCCCCGGTAATATCTTATGCAACCTTTTGGTGTTCATAGCCCCTTGTCAAAGCTGCTCGATTTCTTTCATAATCTTTCTTTGTGGATAATGTGCTTTATTTTAGATGTTAAGCTGGGGTCTTGTATTGCAGCACAACATTCCTCATTGGCCCCAAAAGGCAGGTGTCAATGATGTTTGATCCTGTTCATATATATGCAACCGCTATACATATTGCAAGTATGATTATTGTTTTGTTTTGTGCCTTCTATGTGAGTTACTATCAACCTTTTACTTTCCGCTTCTATAATTCTACATCACTTTTTCTTTTACATTCTTTTCACCTTACCGCTCCCTTCTTACTGAACAGGTTCGTAACAAGCTGTTGACACTTCTGACCATCATATATTAGAGTTTGGTGCACTGATTTGATATGTCGAACTCGATGTATCGGACAAATTGAAATCCTTCGGTTCACTTATTGGTGCTTTTTCATTGTGTTTGCTTTTTTCACAAGATATACCTGAAATTCGATGTTTGACAGTCAAGTTATCATAAAAAAAATCTCTTTAAGAATTTAATTTTTTTTTCCAGTTAATTAGAAATAGGAAAGAGTATTTTTTTTTGTTCAAAGAACAACTTCGGATTACACTCGAAAGCTTATAACTTGACCGCCTTGTTTCCAACCAAAATATAAATATAAGTGACAACAAAAGGAAAGTAAAGATGAAGGATATTTTCTTCATATATTTTAAATTTTTTTTTTGATAATTAGTTTTCATATATTTTAGATTTTTCTTTTTCTTATTGATAACCGGTTTTCATTCCGTCCTAGAATTTTATAATTTCGTCCCTCTTAACATTTTGGGTAAATTACGTGTTTAGTACCTAAACTTGATTCGTTTTAGTACCTAAATTTTCATTTTTTTAAAAATCATACATAAAGTTTAGTTTTTGTTTCATTTTAATATCCGCCGTTAAAAATTGAAAGTTTAGATACTAAAATGGACCAAAACTGATAGTTTAGATATTAAATGCATAATTTACCCTAAAATTTTAAAGTTCGCCATAATATATTGTGCCCGTCTGTGACTAAACCCTAACCTCTTATTAACTTACAGCCACCGTCCACCGACCGTTCACCTATTCCGGCCATTGATGTAGCCGTCTTCACAATCCACAAACAAAACTTGTTGAAAAGCACAAACATAATATGCATCGCGGAGTTCTGAACTAATATAATATCCCGCTGCACTGAATCAAACATAAAAAAAGAAATCTAATAATGTATTAAATCTAAGATTTCAGTCAGATGAAATATCATCAACACACAACATATATATATATATATATATTCCACATGCTTCAATATTATTGTCATTCTGTTACCTGACCAAACGAGAGAAAAAGATTCACGGAACACTTCTTAGAGATACTCCATAAGGTCTTGCTGGTTTTCCAGATCCCAAATTACCACTTTCCCGTCCATTCCTGTAATATTTTGAATAGCAGAATAAGGAGAAAATATGAGTCCAAAATCTCCCGACTGAGATTATTCCAAGTCCTGAAAGTCTACAGTTTCTAAATAGCAAAAGCAGCGAAACCCACCCGAGGTGCTGAAGCGCTTTGTTTTTGTTTTCGAATTTTGTTTTAGAAGTTCAATACAACTGCAGTTCCAACAAGAGAAAATGTTTGCATCAACTATCCACTCCATATTCAGAACTAAGTGGGAATTCCTTTTTCTTTCGGAGAAAATGTATATCATATTCAACAATACAAAATGGGCAGAGAAGTGTACTTGATGCAGTTGTCATGAGCAGCTCCCTGAATCTTAGAAGGTTCAACTGTGTCATTGCTCAATCCCTGTCTTGATTGACCATAAAATTTGCCAAATGCTTCAGAAAACTGAAAAGAAATGACAAAATGCAAAAGTTTAACCAAAATTATTCGTCAAAAACATTAAATTACCAGCGAGTTCCAGAGGAATGGGATGTATAAACAATAGACGCTAGGGTTTTCAATTAAAGAAGTGTAAAAGTTTGATGCATTGGATTCTTTCAAAGATCTCAAGTAGCTCCACATATCAGCCACCTCCATTCTCTTGAAGCTATAAAAATGTTTCAAATAATGGAATCCAACCATCTCTTCATGCCTTCCGTAACTACTACAACACCACCCACCCAACCTTTATATTTAATTAACTTCAGTCTACTGTAGTCATAGAAGTAGCCAATAAAACGGAATATAACCATTCCCCATCATTTTCCACATCTTCTATAACACCCTTCTCTTCCTACCATGAAAGAAAGAAATAAAAAAGATTAAAATGATTTGGCTCCAAATCCTAGGCTTAGAATTTTTCCCAGTATTCTTGAGAGGACAAGGTGCCATTAGGGCAAAAGGGTGCTCACAGCAACTTCATTTTCTTATTTTTCAATGCCAAGAACCAATAGTGTCCTAAAAAATAGGAACGAAAACAGCTATATTGGGGTTTGAAGAATAAGTAAAAGACAGCTGAACATAAAAATTGTGACAGACTTTAATGCAATGGTAAATAATGTTCAAATGATATTAATTCATGTACTCGTGTAGACTTCAAGAAATGGTGTCCGTGATTGCACAAGGGAAAATAAGCCACGGAAATAATATAAGTTAGATCCTTTCCGCATGTTATCGAAGATGGTTCATTTTCAATTCACAATTTTGGCACCAAAGTGTAAAATACTTGGATTTCCATATTATTTCAAGCTGCAATACTAGAGATATATACGTATGTTCATTTGAATATTGATATGGTAAAGTTTTGAGAGAGATTTTCTGGATTCAGTCTCTTTTGCTGTACCAAACATCTCAAGAAAATAACAGAGAATCTATAAGTATAGCCGCAGGATATCTCCTGCAAATGGAATCAAAATAATTTATGAGAAATTGGAGATGAACATCTAAATCAAAAGCAATAGGTGCACAGCCGGACTCGGGTCCCGTGCACACTGCCAATACTCCATGTGGGGTCTTTTTACTCACCATAAGGGTCTCTCCACCTATTGGCAATTCTGTTTCAGGATGGATTATTGTCCTAAAATTTACAACCAAGGTTTTTTATGTTTCTTATCATTCACATTCTTTGTTGCCCCTTATTTGTTTGACTTGTTAAGCCCATTCAACTGTTAGTATTGAACCTACAATCCTACAAGTAAGGGGAAATGTTAGGTTGTGTTATGTCATTTCAGCAAAGTGGGCAATTGGATACGGTCTTATGTTAAGGTTAGACTTATCGCCCTACAGCCCCCTTGGCTGTAAGTTGGATGATTAAAACTAAGAATAGCCAAAGTGAATAATGAGACACCTTGATCTTGATGGTTTTTCACCTCCACTTCTTCTAAAACCAAATTCAGAAACATACTAAAGTTTAAAAAAACTCGTGTTTTCACCACTGCAATGAGAATCGCTATTAAATGAGAATGACTAGAGTAATCATAGAGACACCAGGAAACATGATCTTTGATATTATTCTTTTGAAGATGTTGTTAAGATCTTACTGACTAGCCTATTGTTTGAGAGCAAATAGTTGACACATCTCAAACTAACGTTTAACAAATGTAATGATTCACTCAAGTGAATAGACGAACAGTTGATCTTATTCCCGATAAGAGCCCTGACAAGAAGTTATTTCCCTAAATAAACACGCCTGGAAGCTGTCTGTATTGTTCTGAGAAGTATCTGCCCTTGCCCCTTCCCCAGCCTCACCCATAAATTCCACACTTACAGAATGAGAATAGTTAAAAGTCTTATGATATAAATACCTGAGAACCAGATTTTGGACCTGATGAAGATTCTTTCCTTTCACCTAAGAATCTGATAAAGATCCTAGAAAACAAGACCAAAAACATTATTGATATAATGAAGCAGGTCTAGAAAATTAAAATGACAAAGAATCGTACATACCATAACCCCGATTTATCTGCTGCAAAAACCATTGGATTGCAATCAAATCCCACGCCTATGACCAGTTTCTCAGAAAAAAATAGGACCTGATGGAAATTCATGTTATTGCATAAAAATCAAGATTAAAATATTGTTTATGATTAGGCTCAAAATAAAGGGAAACAAAAGCAGTTAACAAGAGTGAACGCTGACCCACATCACGAAGAGGCAAATAGCGGAATGCAACATTCTGGGCCAAAGGGGAAGGACCAACATCATCAACAAAGTAAATCATAGAATTATGACCTGTAAATAGATAAATGGTGGTTAAGAAGGAAACTTTTACAAGCAGATCTAAGATCCAAAATAAGTGTTCCCCCAAAAAGGTAGTTAGGGGTTTATGAAGTTATATCGAAATTTTTGCGTAACCAACTTAGTTTAGAGGTTTCATGCAATGAGGCCTGTTCCCCAACCAAAAATTAAAATTAAAGTTGGATTTCTTTCCAACAAAATTTCCCTCAACTATAAACTAAACAAACAATTAACCAACTCAATACAACATTGGTAGTTTAACCGGACATGACAATAAATACCATGCCACAAACTTTATCTTTGGACATGACAAATAGATAGAAATATTTCTTACCTACGTAAGCCAAAGTATTGCCACTTGGCGACCAATTCACCCCAAATGCCCATGAAGATGACAGATCAAGCTGAACTATTTGCTGTTGAGTAAGTGCCGAGAAAGAAAAAGAAAATGTTAGCTTTTCTTTGCATCGACAAAAGGTTAATGAAACTCCAGAACCCTGATTTCAACTAAATAAAAGATGGAATAAATAAGAATAAGCAAGTCAGTTAAGCAAAGATAAAGTAGTCGATATAAACATTCATGGGTCCATATGAGGCATGAATAATTTGGGAAACTGATTCAACTCCGCATTTCAAGAAACTCAGATACACAAATAACAACAATTCAGCATTATCTCCTTCAAGTTAAATAGTTGGACCAATCGATTAAACAAAATATGGAACTTTTCCTTCCATGCTTCTACTTCTTTTGACACTTGTAAGGAAAATACTAAAAATTAACTTCAACAAGTTGATTAACCTCTCAAATGAAAATTAATTGAAACTCTAATATTTTTTGCTTTTTCACAAGTCAGGACATCAGTGTTCTGGTAGTTTCAATAAAAACTATAGTCAGAAGTATGATTTCAAAACATGAGGCATCCAAGGACACAAGAATGTGTGGCTGTATAGCTTAATTTAAGATTATATTTGTTGCTACTAATGAAAATTTTGACGTCATTCAGATTTTACCAAGATTCACTGTCAACGGACGAATGCTTTGCAACATGTTCACATTATTTACAAGTTTTATCAAAAATATCATTCCCTGGGCAAAGACATGATGCACTAGAGATAGAATATTGCAAAAACCCTATATGGCTGTACTGGGATAATGTTTCCTTTCTAATTGGAATTGCAATTTTGACAATTGCAAACCATAAAATAAGGTTTGCATGCCAAGGAAATTACCTTGTCGTTCTGGACACTGATGTCATTAAACTAAGCAAGTCAGTTAAGCAAGAAATATATTGCACATGGAACTGGACCTCCTAATCACTAGAGGTTCAAATGACTAAAGAAGATTTTCCCTTTTGGTGGATAATTGCACATTTTGCAATTTGGTGCATCGCTAACATGAAAATAAGCAAAGTTCCAGCCTATTACCCATATTCATCTTTCAAGATTTTAATAGGTTGAATTATTGGTAGAGTTTATAACAACAGTGAACATGGAAATATATGGATTAGCAAATAAAAGTTCTGGCACCATTTTTCCTACATATCAAATGCAATCATTAATTATTTATTGCTAAAGAGGGCGGCATAAATGGTACCTCTCCAAACTTTGGATCTGAAGAAGAGCTTGTTTTTGATTCCCTGGGAAATTTAAAAAGGAAACATGATACTAATATGCCCAAAGAGGAATAATGCTAGTCTGCAGACACCAATATTTAACATACCTTGTATCAACACCTTTGATAAATGTAGAAAATACTCGGCATTTACCATCAGTGGATGTTGTAGCGAGTAGAATCTGTACCAAAAAGAATTTCAAAATAGACGTAAGACTTGCCATTCTCCAAAATATAGATCATATACCAGTTAACAAAACAGAATCTAAGAGATGAATTCTAAAGCATCTAAAACAAATTTTCCAAATGGCATAGGTAAAACGCTATGATATTCTGCAGGCGAAGACAAATAAAATTCTTAATATATGATATCTAGCATGTCCATTTTTTACTTCAAAGGTTTCCTCAAAAAAAGTCGATGCCTCTCCCATTGATAGCTATAATCTAATGTAGAGTATCCTACTTAGATTTTGTTTTTACATATATATACATAAAAGAAAACATAGACACGCATGCATAAAATTAACCAATATTTTTTAATCTGCTAGAAATAGATGGTTTTGGAATGGGTTTCTTTAACCATTAAATTAAACATTAAGCTAATGTGCTCACGTCAAACATAGTTAGCTTTTATCTTAAAACTCTTCTCCCTTAATTCTTTCTTTTCAATGCAATGCCATGGGAGTCAAACCAGACTCTGTAATACATGAAGATAGATGGAAACTACCATGAGACAACTATCCACATCAAAGGAAAAAACTGAAAAACAAAACCACCATATAACTACACTAAGAATTGAAAAAAATACTTTTGCAAAATGCAGTGAAGTGGGAAATACACACATTATTAGGATGCCATGCAACACCTGTGACAGAGGAATTGTGCTTTTTCCTGATTACTTTGCTTACCCACCTACAAACAGCAAACCGGATAAGGATATAACATCAATTGTAGATAAAAATGAGAAGAAAAAAAACATTAGGACAGCGGTGTTTGAAATGCACCCACAGATGGAAACAATGCATTGATACATCTATGTAAGTATGCATGCATGTACATACATATATATATATATATATACAAACGAAGTTGGAGGATACTAACAGAAAGGAGAGGTGACAATTGAAATGGAGTACATATTACCAGTTATTATCTCCCTCATAATAGCAGATGCATATTTTTAGCACCACTTCCAACAGCGAACTTGTTTTCTTGAATTTAAACGACACAAAGAAATGAATTGGTTAGAACTTTGCTATAAATTGCTTGAATAATGGATCTACAATTACCAGAGGCATTCCTGAAGCAGACCTCAACAATCATAAGAGCATGGACATGCAAGAATTAAAAAAATAGGAGCACAAAAACAAGTTCTGTTGACTTCGTTAGGAATTTTTTTTATCAAATAACCCAACTGATAATCTGAAGTTCTAGCCACAATTTTATATTCTCACAAGTCAAATGCCAGTCTATTTTATAAGCTTAAGAAGAATCATCAGTGAATACACTGCTAGAACAATGAACCCTGAAGTAATATGCATTTGACAAATTGTAAAACAATGGGGCTATACTTTTTTCTTCTTCTTATAACAGTTGAAAAGAAGGGGGGAACCCCAATAAATAGACCCAAGAAAGTGTCGATCTGTGTATAAAGCTAATTTATTGCACAGTACAAAGAAGTGAAGAATGACTAATAATGTCAGGTGAAATTATGATTATTTACCTTTGGGGCTCCACTGAACACAAAGTGCAGCACGATTGAGTCTAAGGATGACGAGAGTTGGTACCCACTCTGGTCCTTCTTGGTTCCAAACATATCTTCAATTGGGATAAAAAATTTGAGAAGACAAAGAACGCAGTAACAGTGCTATACAGAAGTGAAACAATATCAAAACAAGACAAACACGGGGATCATGTAGGCACTGTTTACTTGAGTTTGTCCAGGCCCAGGGAAAGAGAAACAGGAGGTCCAAACAAACTACAAAATTTCATTTTTACATTTGTGTGTCTGCGTTAAAAAAAAGATAATTACTCACGAATTCCGATCATGAGATACAGAAACGATTCTGTTTGACTTCTCACTCCAGTCTATCCCAGAAACAAGTTGATCATGCTGTGGAAAGACATAAGAAACATCATATTGGTCAAAAACCAAACATAAAACAAGTAAAATTTAACAAAAAAATGAATCATCATCCATAGTGATTTCAACACCTAGATAGATTTTCATTTTGTAAGAAAATTCAGTGACCAAACATGAAGCTAGATAGAATTCCCTTCGAAAAGAACAAAGAAGACTAAACAGGCTTGTTGTCTTCAACATGAAGAGAGTGGATTCTTAGAAAGATTTTAGAACAAGGAGCTCCTCAGGTTTTACTGTTAGTATGGTTCTCAAGTCTCAACAGGAAAGCTGTAGTTTAAAAAAATGCTTCCATTATAGCTTAGTGTTTCTAGTCTATTAGCTTGTTCAAGGCATCTCCAATAATTCTAGCATGGGAAAATGTTTAAGAATTCAAAATTTACTATTAAATATCAGTTCAATTTATTTCCAACCATTTGCATTCAGGAAGAGGCTTCTAAATGAGTTTGGGAATCTTGAAGTCTGATCATATTTTCCCAACAACCTGGCTGCAACACTTCTGTTCTCACCTTTCAAGCTTAACTTTCTCACAACTTCTCTAATCCCTATCAGACGAGTCAGAATTAACCTAATAAATTTGCTAGTTGCTTTAGATTCCTAATTCTGGTTTCCATGCACATAATATTTCCTGTTCAGTTAAAGACAGAAGTGGTATAAACGTGGGCTGATATCATACAATACGTTGAAATCCAAATCTTCATCCGTCTTCCATGCAGCGGCAGTACTTCTATTTACTTATTAAGAAAGACTCAGATTTCAGACAAGATCGGACGTATCATTTCATATTTTCCTTTTCAAAAAACATTTATATTCTTCACCAAAAAAGAGGCTTCAGCTAGGTTCTAGTCATATGATATCCAGTGCGAAAATTGAGGTGTCACAAATGTACCACATAACATGATTCCAAAATGAAATTCCAAATAACTTTCGGGGATAAGTTTAGACATACTGCATACCTATATGGAAATAAATCATATCTTAGTGGTTTATACGGAACATTTTGAATAAAGTACCTTCTGAAGAACATGAACTTTCTCCCACTTGTCTTGCACCAATTTATAAATGTGAACCTCATTATTATTTGGGCAAAACGCTACCACTACAGGCAAGAGAAAAAATAAATTAAATATGTAAAAAAGAATTCAAAGAAAACATCATAATCTCATGCAAATTAAAAGAATAAGGGACAAATTTTTAGTTCTAAAACATGAATTAATATAAGCTTCAAATGAATATATATATATAAACCCGGAAAATCAATAAAAATGGATCCATCAATTTCATTCTCCTCTTCAATTTTACATTCCTAAGACAAATATTAACATCACAACAACATTAAGAGAGGGAACGGAATTTCGAAATGAACAAAAAAGAGCATAAGAAATTACTGGATTGATCGGGACTCCAAGCATGGCAAGTGATGCACTGAGCGAATTGGTGAACTGCGACGGCCGCCATTTTTATTGAGCTGATGATAAATTGATCTATTGAGCTGCGAATGCGAGGTGAAGAGATCTATGGAGAAAAGAAGGAACTGTGAAGCGATCTCAACTTCTGTTTCAAGTCTCCGCTAACAAACGGGCAAAACACTTGAATCGAAAGATACCAATGGATTCGGGTTCAAACACATCCGGTTTTCGGGTTTTTTTGTTGATTTTTATTGGGTAAAGTACAACTCGGGCACTTTTATTATGAGTAATCGCCTCATCATATTTTAAATAGTCATAATCGAATCATTTACTGACATAAGAGGTCCATGTACGTTTTTTTTCGTTTAACTGTTATGGTGTTGAAGTGTCTATTCACGTTACTGACGTGGTTATTTACGGAGTTGACATGGAGGTCCACATTGTTGATATGGAAGTCCACAGTGGTTTATAATGTGATGGATAACATGATAGGTAGAATGCTACATCGGTACCGTGAACCGTACGTCAGTACTGTGAATAACCACATCAATACTGCAATAGTCAAATGACGAAAATTTTGGTCAAAGAGCCACATCAGATTTATTTTAAGTTGGAGGCTACGTTGAGAGAGAAAAATTAATACGATGGCTACATTATTTTTTCCTAAAAGTACAGGGACCTCTGATGCCTTTTTTCCATTATTAATCTATTGTAGCAATCAAATCACTCATTCGTTAAGAGTAATTCTTCAGTTACATTTAAGTGGCTAAATGTAAACTTATTCATAGTTGAATGACCGAAATATAAACTTACTCATATTTAAGTGATTAAAGTATAATTAAAAAATTAATGTTCGTTCTACACTTAATAGTAAAATGTTCTGATTATTATAATCAATAAACAAAACGATCTAATTATAAAATAGTTGCATGTGTAATTTTTTTAGTTGGTTCAATAGGTTAAATTATTTTTGAAATATGGATGAAATTCTTTATTATTTTTTATAATTTAATTTTAGATGTGTTTTATTTTTAATATTATCTTAGCAAAAATATTCATTTATTAGTTATGATTATACACCAAACTAATTAAAATTTTCATATAAAATTAGTTCAATTCCTTTATAAATAAAATAATTAATAAAACGGGAATTGAATGCTAGAAAATAGCATTGAAACTTCTGCTAATTATGTTAAGATTTGAAACCTTAAGATTAAATTTGGATACATAATTATACGTTCGTGAATAGTTTCTCACGACATTCGATTATGAGTTATAGTTCTCGGTGATCTTTCAATAGCTTAATCAATATTAATTTAAGCTTAATATAAAAAATGACTAAATTATGCCTTTTTTCATTTAAATGCTTAAATTTTTTCCGATCAAAATAGATGACTAGCCTTTCTAATATTATTTTAATAGCCTTTCTAATAACCACCTAATATTTTTATATAATTATCTACACACTACCCATAATAGGTAAAAATTTTAAATTTGTATCCGTTCATGCGGGTACATTCTCAAATTCATCCCCACACTCACTATCCAACTGAATATTCTCCACTCATCTCGTATTCGCTTGTACACCTTTATCTGCCTGATAGCAACCTCACATATTACGTAAGCGATAGTGTTCAATTTTAAAAATGTTTATACCTTAATATTTAGTTAAATTACAAGTTACGTCTTACAAAATCTTAATATTTATAAAATAATCTCTGAAATTATACGTAAGTTCATAATAGTCCAAAATGTATATGATGAATAGTTAATGGGCGGATGGATGTGGGGCAGGCAGATGCGATGCGGGTAGTGTCTCAAACCCATCACCTTCTCACTACCCACGGCGGGTATGACATTTTACATCCACATCCGCCTACTATCGATTAAACTTATACCTATCCCTACTCCAATTAAAGTAGGTACGATACGAAATCCACGATATTGTACATGTATGTCATCCCTAATAAGAAATAACTTTATTGAACCTAATCGTTATTTTCTTTTAGTTACTCATTATCTTCACCAATTGAAAGGTATGTAATAGTTTAAAATTTAAATTTTTATTCTTGAATTTTTATTGTTTCATTTGTATCCCTCTTTTAGCTTCTGATTTTTCCCTTGAAAGTGACTCAAAGGCATTAGAAAATAGGGTAAACTATGCATTTACTACCTAAACTATTAGTTTTGGTATATTTTATACCTAAACTTTTAATTTTTTAAAATTATACATAACTTTTAGTTTTTATTTTATTTTAGTACCACACAATTAAAAATTTAACATGTTTAGTGCCTAAACTATCAATTTTGGTACGTTTTAATATCTAAACTTTCCATTTTTTCAGAACTTAATGTAAATTTTGAACAGTATACTAAACTGAAACAAAGACTAACGTTTTTAACAGTGGAGTACTAAAATGAAATAAAAACTAACTTTAGGTATGTTTTAAAAAAATTAAAAGTTTAGATACTAAAATTAACCAAAATTGATAGTTTAAGTATTAAACACGAATTTATCCTAAAAATTATTATTTCAACTTTAAAAAAATCATATATAATTGTATTTAGGGCTGTAAATGAGTCGAGTCGAGCTCGAAAACTTTAAAATGGAGTTCGACTCGACTTGAAAACTCTCGAATCTAAAATTTTCAAGCTCGATTGGAACTCGAGACGATGAACTGAAGCTCGTAAAAACTTGAAATTAAAAAAAATATTAAACTTAACTCAATTAAAGTCTCACGCTCAAACTTGAACCTTAGATATAATAAAATCTTATACTACATTTAAAAAAAATCAACACATAAAATATTATTAATAATTTATTTTTAAAAAGTAAATTATTAATATATTATATTTTTAAATTACTCACGAATTTTTTGAATTGAACTCAAACTCGAGTCGAATTAATTCAAATTAAATATTTTTTAAATTTTAATCAAATCAATATTAAAAAATTCACAATCTACCTTATCTCATCTATTATCCTAATCGTACTACAAAGCCCTAGTGGGACATGCCAATGCGATTATGATTTGTCTGCAATCTGCTTCGTTATCTCATAAAATAGTAGTACCAATCTTTCCACTGAGCATTCTCAAACGATCAAAGCCACACATAAATCCCTTTCTCGATAGCCTCACCGTTGTGGGCAGCTTTTGCTTTCTCATGGCCGCAAATCAGCTACCAGAACCATCATGGGAGGAGCTGCTAGGCAGCAAAAACTGGGACTCGCTTCTCAATCCTCTCGACCTCTCACTTCGCAAGCTCGTCCTCCGCTGCGGTGACTTCTGCCAGGCGACGTACGACGCCTTCAACAATGACCAAAACTCGAAGTTCTGCGGCGCAAGCCGCTACGGCAGGTCCTCTTTCTTCGACAAAGTTATGCTGGACACCGCCTCCGATTACAGGGTCGAGTCGTTCCTCTACGCCACCGCTCGCGTCTCTCTCCCGGAAGCCTTTCTGCTCCACTCCAGGTCGAGGGAGTCATGGGACCGCGAGTCCAACTGGATTGGCTACATAGCCACCACGTCCGACGAAACGTCGAAGGCTCTCAGCCGCCGCGAGGTCTACGTAGTGTGGCGAGGAACCACCAGAGACTACGAGTGGATTAATGTCCTTGACGCCAAGCTTGAGCCCCTCGAACCCCTTCTGCGAGTCGACGAAAACAACCAGAAAGATCATGGTACTAGTAGTAGCAGTGACAATGACGATGAAAACAAGAAGCAGCCCAAAGCGATGCTCGGTTGGCTCACTCTTTACATTTCCGACAACCCCAAATCACCTTTTACGAAAACAAGTGCGAGGGCACAGCTTTTGGGTAAGATCAAAGAGCTAAAAGAGAGATACAAGGATGAAAACTTAAGCATAGTGTTCACCGGGCACAGTTTGGGGGCTAGTTTATCGATTTTAAGTGCTTTTGACGCGGTTGAGAACGGCCTAGTCGACGATATTCCCGTTGCAGCCATTGTATTCGGTTCACCACAGGTGGGAAACAAGGCTTTTGACGAGAGAATGAAAAGGTATCCGAATCTAACAATTTTGCACATAAAGAACACGATCGATATGATCCCTCACTACCCTAGCTTGTTGTTGGGGTACGTTTACACCGGGACCGACTTGGTGATCGATACGAGGAAGTCTCCGAGCTTGAAGGACTCGAAGAACCCCGGTGATTGGCATAACTTGCAGGCAATGTTGCACATAGTAGCAGGGTGGAATGGAGAGAAAGGAGAGTTCAAGCTGAGGGTGAAGAGAAGTTTGGCCTTGGTGAACAAGTCTAGTGCGTTTTTGAAAGATGAGTGCTTGGTGCCCGGTTCATGGTGGGTGGAGAAGAACAAAGGGCTCGTGAGAAATGGAGATGGGGAGTGGGAAATGACTCCACCGGCCGATGAAGACTACCCTGCACCTGAATAATCTTGGCTACTACTTGCCTACCCTCCTTCAATTTGGTCTTCTTTTTCTAGCCTTTTGTTTTGTTTTGTATGTTTGTGTGTTGCTTTTATGTCTTGGTCCGCTCATATGGGAGATTTGATGCAAATATAGGGGATAAAGTGCTATTTCAAGTGTAAATTTTATCTGAATGCTAAAATAAGCAGCTGCCAAATAAATTTCTTTTTATGATCGGACTTGTCTTCGTTTCTTTTGTGTGTTGCTTTTATGGCCTTTTTATGTATTTTGAATAAAATGAATACATTTCAGTTTGATAAAAAAATATTACCGTTTATTTGTAAGGTAAATTACATTTTTAGTACTTAAATGAACATTTTTGGTCAATTGTAGTACTTAAATTTTAAATTTTTTTAAAAATATTTAAATTTAATTTTTGTTTTATTTTAGTACCCGTTCAAAATTTAACGTTAAAAAAATTGAAAATTTAAGTACTAAAATGGACCAAACATAATAGTTTAGTACTAAACACATTAAGTTTTTAACAGAAAAATACTAAAACGAAATAAAAATTAAACGTTAGATATAATTTTAAAAAAAATTAAAAGTTTATATACTAAAACGGATTAAAATTGATAATTTATATATTAACTAAGTAATTTATTTTTTTTACTGTAAATTGTATCGAGCAGTGTTGTATTTTCAGAGGTCATCTTCAAAAACTGTTAGTTTTCTACAATTCGAGATTTTTTAGTAGACTCCACCCTTCAGTTCTTAAGGAATTCATATCTTTCGAGTACATTAGCCTATAAGTTTACATTGCATAAATAAGGTCTCTCACAGTCCACGTAACTTATCAGAGGGAAACTTACTCTAATAGTTGTGATATTTTATTTAAGTCAAGCCTATTTTAATATCACATAAGATTATAATAAAAAAATAAATTTAAAAATATCAAATTGTATCTTTAAATTTTTAAATAAAACTCAACTAGTAAATTAACATATAGTTCAGACAATCGTTAATTTTTAATGAAAAAAGACGAATTTAAGACATATAAATAATCGATAATTATTTTACAATTTTTAATAACCATAAGATTTAATAAAATAATGTCCTCTAATTTAGATAACTTCTAATGGTAGAAAAATTATACGAAAAGGAGTAGGGCGGACAAGTGGCTCGGCAGCTCAGATGTGGGGGGCACGACAAGGTCTGTTGTTAACGAAATCCGTAGCGATAAATGTTATTCTGGCTATGGATGCGAGATGGGTGATTGATATCTTGAAGGATAGACAAGGAGAGGAGCAACAACATGAGACGTTAAGATGGGTTTGTCAAAAACTACTAAGGGAAGGATGGACGAGCGAAGTAAGATATGTTAAGCGAGAAGGCAATAAATATGCTGACCGTCTAGCCAATATGGCTCTTAATCAAAAAGAGAACCTGACCATTCTACATTCTCTACCTGAAGAGCTAAACCAATTACTGGATATGGATTCTATAGGATATGGGGAATGGAGATTGTAATCCTCTTCGCGCTTGATTTTGATTCATTTTTTACCAAAAAAAAAAACAGGTTGGATCTCATTTGTAAATCTATATATATATATATATATATATATATATATATATATTAATGGCTTAAATTCGTTTTACTAATGTAACGGCCTGAAATATTCTAAGCTGATGAAAAGCGCAGATCATGGCGCAGACTGTAGAAATTAACATTTCTTCCTACTTCCATTGAGACTAATTCACGAAGGAGTGGTGGAGACTCAAATGCTATCGGTTTCCGATTCAAATATGGCACGGGCCTGCTGGTGGTAAAGCTTTTCTTTTCTCTTTCTCCCTTTCGTTCATTTTTGTTTTGATTTTTAAAGATGTTCCATTGAATATGGTATGCTTGGGTTGGGAAAGGAACGGGTTAGGATCACTGATGATGAGAACGATGATCTAGTGAGAAAGAAGAGAGTAGAAGTGTAGACAAGGTGTTTGTAGAAATTCCAGGATGAATTCCAGAAAGGTTCAGTGTTTATGTACATGAGCTGATTACAATCCTTGATTTGTAACTAACAAACCAAGCAACAACATTTCCCTCCAATTATAACCAATTACAACAGCCCCAACATATTCCTGGCTACAGAATATCTCTGTTTGGTGTTTCATTGAATTTTAGTTTTATATTTGATCAGAGAAGACTAATAACTGTGATTATCAATTATCAGCGCCAAAAGATTAAATTGTATATATATGCATTTATATGTTCGAGAATGCATGACTGATTTTTCTTCTCTTCAATTATGAGCACTCAGGGCATCTATTCCTTTATCTTTGATCTAAATTTGATATTCTTAGTTATTCGGGTTTATTTTGTTCTTGTAAGAATATTAAGGCTGCCTAAAGATCATCTAAATAATGTTGCTAATTTTACGGGGATAAAGTTTTTTGCTGAATATTGTGTGGATGATGAATTACTTTTTTGGAACCCTAAAGAGCTCTACTGGATGCCATCTCATGGGAGTGAATACATGAACCAACTGGCTTGAATCTTGGGTTTGTGGGTGATCTTTATCTTGGTGGAAGAAAATGTTAAAAGGATGTAGCTGATCTAGTTGTGAAATAATGATAAGTGGAAGTTGATATAAGCATATCTTTATATCTTATTAGGGACAAAGGTTTTGTAGAGGAGTTTTATGTCTTGGCTGATGGAAAACAACCTGGTCATGTCTTGGCTCATCAAATCATTACATCATTGGATATTTATACACAAGAATATGAACCTAACTAGGAAAAAAATCTATAAAATGGTATCGAATGAAATGAAACTTCTTGGTTTACAGAATATTTATTTAAATCCCAGATATTTATGGAATAGGAATAAATTATTATTCTCCCAACTTGTTCCTTACAATATTGGCTGCAAATGACATTGGATTCTTGCATTTGCCAGTATTATTCAGATATTGAACTCGTCAATGAATTGTTGAAATGAAACTGTCCAGTACCTCATCATGGTAAACTTTTAGGTTTTAGGTTTTAATTAGCTGATCCTATTCCCATATGTAATGGAATAAGGGAGAGGTAGGGTAGTAGACTACCCCCAACGCTAGATTGAGAGCAACTTCCGAAGAAGACCTCTAGGTTTCGGTCCACTATATATTTAGATCACATGTACGAGTGTTGCCTATATTAATTTGTATGTCCTTATCATGTTTAGATATTGATGTATGTTTTATGAAAAGTTCGCTATATTTGTATATGCCTAAACTATTTTTTTTAATGATCTCGATGCCTAACGTTATAAACATTATCAATTTAGATGCCTCATTCGTCAACGACGTTAATTTCTTCCGTTAAACGACACATGTATAATCTGCTAATTTTGAATTTTTTTTAAACAAATATTAAAAAAGTTATTATATTTATAAAACAAACTCTAATTTCTCTTAAATTATAAAAAAAAATCCCAAAATCCTAACTTAACCCCTCGATGCCTTTTTCGACCACAACTACTATCGCTAACGTAATTCCTGTCATCTTCCTAGTCATACGTCTCCATAGTTGTCACTTATTGACCGTCGAAATCATGATTTTTATCCTATAGTACAAAGGTATAAGACATATATTCATCTACTAGTTGTTTTATTAATCGATGGAAAAGGGTGACAAATGACATGAGTTCAGGTATTGAAGTGAAGGATTTCAAAATTTTGATGAATTTCAAATTTTTTAAGGTTATTTCAAAATGTGTTTTTAAATATCTAATTTTAATTTTAAAATTATCAAATTATAACATGTATCATTGAACTAGCGATGAAACCACTAAGGCTTGGGAGGGTACCCACCAAAAGTTTATTTTTTAACCTTTAATTTATATATAAAATTTAAATATTTATGAGATAATTATGGAGTTGTCCACCATATTTTAGAAAAATTCTAGTTTGTTCTTCTCAAGTTGAAATTTTAGTTCCATCCCCGTATTTAACAAAAGAAATTAACATCACTAATGATCTTAATATCTAAAATAATAACATTTATAATATTAAGCATTAAAATCATCCAAAATAATAATTTAAACTCTTAGGGTGCGTTTAGTTCACGAAATGTAAGATTACTAGTGGGAATAAAAGATTACTAGAGAATATGATTACTGGGAATGCTGTATTTTGTGTTTGGTTGGTTTAGCAGGAATGTAAGATTACCGTGTTTGGTTAAAGGAATAAAAGATTATTGGAATGTATATTTGACCAAATTATCCTTATTATATATTTGTATAATATTACAAATTATAAAATATTTATATATATTTTCTTTAAAAAATTAAATTTATAATATTTATATAATTTGTTTTACAAAATTAAAAATATAAAAAATGTTTAATGAAAGGGTAAATTTTTTTAACCCCTGAACTTCATATAAAATTTTAATTATAGACTTTTTTTTTTGTAAATCTAAAATAATTTAAGGATAAATTTGTAATTTAACCTTCGTAGAATTTTTATTATTTAATGACAGGAGAAATATATTTTTGAAAAAAAATAAAAATTTAAAACCATTTTAGTCCAAAACGCCGGTAATGTTACAATACCTAAGGGAAGGGAGGTAATGACATTCCTGGTAATATACTCCAAAAAAATCTACTATTGGTAATAAAACATTACCGAAAATGAAATTCTCAGCCAACCAAACATGAAAATGTGGGATTCCCATCCCACAATCCTTGAACTAAACACCTCTTATTAGTAAAAACGGATAGACTAATCCGATTATATATAAAAACAAACTTAAAAAATCTAATTTCCGAAAATAATAATGGTTTCCATTTTGGATGTAAACGGTTTTGTATTCCAATGCATCACAGTAAGAGAGGCGCGTGTCTTTATCCTCCGGACAGTTGACTTGAGAAACATCCTTGAAGTTGAAAAACACGCTCCCATTCCTCATCTGGGGAAAATCTATGGAACCCCACAATTGGGTACCCGCACTCATCCAACCCTATAACTTTCGCTCAATGTGGTCTCGACTTCCCCCTCTTTCAATTGGTTCGTGTTATCCCCGCTATGATACTTGGCCAGCACGGCTCTCTCGATGCACCCACGCGCTTCTCTCAAGTCGGTTGGAGCCACGAGGGCACGCTCCACCTTCACCTGTAAGATAAGGATATAGGGAGAGAGAGAAAAAAAATACGAAAACGAACATCATTTTCCTAGAGAAAGAAAGAGACTCGGACGAAGAACTGATATTGAACCGGCAAAGGTAAGGGCGTTGAGAAGTCTCTCTTTTCCTTGTTTCCTTTACGAAGTTTGATTCTGTTTTGGGCTTGTAAAGATGGTAGTGGTTTTGATTTTGTAGATCGAGCAGGGGTTTCTTTATTTGAATTTCTTGTGTTTGTCTTGAGGGATATCTGGAGTTTGGAGGTGAAATTAGGGTTTTGGAGTGGACGTGGTTAAACCCTAGTTTGGATTGATCGGGAAAATTGATTTTTTTGGGTCTGGAGTTTGGAGAAGGGGGAATCAGGGTTTCCAACCCTAATACATGTATGGCTTCGGGAACGGTAGTTGGAGAAGGAAAAGATGGTGAAAACAGAGAGAGGCAGCGGTACATGGAGAACAAGGTTTACACCAGGAAAGCGTTTAAGGGTCCCAAGAAAAACAATCTTCTCGACACCACAACTAACAACTTCACCACCACCAAGGATGGCCACAACAAGAACAACATCGTCATCAACGGAAACGGCAACGACATTAGTAACAACGAGGACAACAACGAAAACAACAACAGCTGTAGCACTGCTGTGAACAACATTGTCGTCACCACAATCGCTTCCTCTACAATTGTGCACAAAGAGGACAACACAAATGACAAGAACAATAGTAACAGTGATGACAAGAACAACAACAACTCTGCTGAAGCACCAGCTCAGGCTCTTCCTTTAGAGCATAGTGATTCAGCTCACCAACAGCCTGCTTCCCGTTTAGATACTTCTGTGTCTGGTGATTCTTCAAGTCCTAAGAAGCAGCATGTTGTGGCTGGCAATGGAGCCGTGAAGCCGATTTCAGAAAACAGGGTGAAGATCAATTTGGCTTCAAGGTCGAAGTATGAGATGTGGGAACTGAGGAGGAAGTTGGAGAGTGAGCTTGATTTGGTAAGGAATTTGGTGAAGAGGATTGAAGTTAAAGAAGCGCAGATTAGTAATTCACATGTTCCCGTGAATGACAGCGTTGATTGTGGATTCGAGAGGGTTCAACCAGAGGTGACTTCAATCGGTATTCCTCAGAAGCCTGTCAAGCATCTAAGGCCTTTGAACCAGTTGAATATTCCTGTCTTGGAGATTAGTCAGGGTGTGAGTGAAAGCATGGAGAAGGAGAAGGAGAAGAGAACGCCTAAGGCGAACCAATTCTATCGGAATTCAGAGTTTTTGCTTGCAAAAGATAAGTTTCCCCCAGCAGAGAGTAACAAAAAGTTGAAATTAAATGGGAAGAAGCAAGGAGGAGTTGAATTAAATCGTGGCTTCGGTATGGGTAACAAATGCTTTAAGAGCTGTAGCTCTTTGCTTGAAAGACTAATGAAGCATAAGCATGGTTGGGTCTTTAATGCCCCTGTTGATGTCAAAGGTTTGGGTTTGCATGATTACTATACTATTATTAAGCATCCCATGGATTTGGGTACTGTGAAATCAAGGCTTAACAATAACTGGTACAAGTCGCCAAGAGAGTTTGCAGAGGATGTGAGGCTAACATTTCGCAATGCTATGACATATAATCCTAAGGGACAAGATGTTCATATTATGGCGGAGCAGTTGTCACAGATATTTGAGGACAAATGGGCTACTATAGAGGCAGATTATATTCGAGATATGAGACTTGCAATGGAATATGAAGCTAGTCTTGCTATGCCAACTCCAAGAAAGGCAACTCCAATGCTACCCCCGCCACTTGATATGAGAAGGATCCTGGATAGACCAAAGTCAATGATGGGCCCTGATGATCTGAGGCCAAAACTTATTGCTACTACTCCTTCAGGTAGGATACCTACTCCAAAAAAGCCTAAGGCAAAGGATCTGTATAAGAGGGATATGACTTACGAAGAGAAGCAGAAGCTTAGCACCAACCTTCAGGGTTTGCCTTCAGAGAAGCTGGACAACATCGTACAGATTATTAAAAAAAGGAATTCGACTCTCTTCCAACATGATGATGAAATTGAGGTGGACATTGACAGTGTGAATACTGAGACTCTTTGGGAGCTAGATAGATTTATTACAAACTACAAGAAAAGCTTAAGCAAAAACAAGAGAAAAGCTGAACTTGCCGTTCAAGCTAGAGCAAAAGCTGAACATACTGTGGAAGAGAAGGTAAAGCTTTTTTGTCATAGTTTCTTATAAAATAATCTTTTACCAGGAGTTCTGAATGCTTATATTTTATTTAGTTGCAGACCCCAATGCCTGCTTTGGTTGAAGTGCCAAAGGAAGCCGGAACTAGTAAGTTTTCATATCATAGAAATGATGGTATTTTGGTTGTTTCATGCTTGGTTAGACTGATAACTAAAATTGTCTTACTTCTATCTACAGACGAGCATAATATGTTCATATCAACTGTTGAAGTGGGGGAACAGGGAGATAATGCTAGTAGGTCAAGTACTTCGAGTAGCTCTAGCAGTGATTCCGGGTCTTCATCAAGTGGTAGTGTGATTTGTTTCTAACTAGATTTATTTTTCTCCCCCCTCCCCCTTCCGTTCTCTCTTCTTGTTTTTAACATATATAATTTTGTTGCAGATTCTGATAGCGAAAGCTCCTCAGCATCTAAATCTGATACTGGACATTCACCAAGGTCTTGAATTTTTTTCAATCAGGTATGGTGAAATGTTCCTTGACTTGATTCTTCGAAGTTCTTTGGGTTTATTTGCTTGTTGTCAAGTGTCATCTTCTGCAGTAGTATTGTGCAGAATTTTGTTTATATTGTGGTTCATTTGATTTGAATAGTAAGAAGTTACATTTGATGAAAACGGTGGTAACTCTTTAGCAGGGCTTCAACTTGAAGGTTTAATATTCAAATTTTGAGGAGGGTGGGTGGGGTTTATAAGATCAATGGAGGGATCAAATTTGTGGCTAAAAGGGTAGGTTCTTTCCCAAAAGGGGCAGCTTCTCAGTTACTCCCCTTTTTATTTGAAATTATTGGTAGCTTATCAGTTACCCTAAACTCTAAATTCTAAACCCTGAACCAACAAGTCTTGATCTCAATATATTTGGGGCCAGCTACAAGGATCAAGACACAAATCCTCCAATAGTTTATATCAGTCGTTGTCCTCTTGAAGTCATTCCTAGTCTAACAACAACTTATTAACATTCTTTCGTACACATCTTTTGTATTTCTTGTTAGCACAAGTACAACACTTTGTATGATATAGAAAAACATGTCTGATAGTTATCCTGTAGGAATTTTCATTCAAACTCAGGGAGGACTCAAATTGATCCTTTGCTCACCCCTATTATAACTGAAACTTATCCGTCAATGCAATCTAAGTTCTGACATTCCTAACTATTCTCTCGTAAGTATTATAAATTATATTAACATTGTGACAGGATATGTCTCTGTTGTAAGATCATGAAAGAATGTCTCTAAGTATTCTATCACATGCACTCTTTAAAGAATCATGTAACTCATGTGCTAATATTCTACCCTCTCAATATGTTGTCACGAGATGAATTTCTTCTGGGGTTCATCGTGGTTGCATGAATGAAACCTAATGGTTTAACACAACCATAGCATTTTGTTAAGCGGTGCTCAGTAACCCTTCCTGAATTTTTATAGTATGATAATTTGTTTTATGCCTCTACAATTTAAGGAAATCAACAGGATTCACATGCAAGAAAATGGAACAGAAACATATTTGTTGGCCTTGTATGTCTTGGCATGTTAATATTCCTTGTGAGATGTTGATGTATAATAATGTAAATGATGAATGATTGGTAATCTATTTGCAAAGTATTTAACAATTATATCTTTGCAAAGTCCCCCCCACCCTTATTTTAATTTGGCGAACAATGGATGAAAGGAGTTTGCATAAAGATGCAGAATTGATTTATATGGACCTTACAGAATAATGAGTCCTACATGCCTTTATCAACTTTCTTACCAATATTCTGATCTAATTTGCCATGGTATGCTGTTCTGACTTGTTTTGGTCTACCATCATACTGCAATCCATAAATGAAAAAAATATGCCATCTTAAGTTGTATCCTTTTGTTTCTTGTAGCATACAAAAGTTAAAGTATTCTAATAATTGACCTTACCAAGGAAATCAATGAAATCCAGCATCACCACTAGTACCACTTTTTTTGTTTTGGGAGCAGATTCTCACAGAGAAACATGCTTCCTGTTCATTTTCTGTTGTTTCTGTTCATGTTTCGGAGTAAGTGCATGTTATCGAGTGTTGACCTGCTTGTCCTAACAATAACTAATCACTTTGAGATCATAATTGTCTGCACAATAGAACATATTGTCCATTAATCGAGCATTTATGATTTTGATGTGATTTAGTTGTGCTGTTACTGCTGCTTCTGTCGTGATGAAGATGGTTGTCAAGGAAATGATGCTACAAATGTTGTACTTCTCCTTTTGATTTTATGCATGCTTAAAGTGTTGGGATGTTGTGACAGAGTCCTGATGTTATATGAATGCTTTTCTGAACTTTCAACTACTGGTGCAGTTCAAGGTTTATTTTACTACTATGTGATGTTCTTGTATGCTTTGCAGTGGCTGATCTAAAATTTAGAGTAAGGTGCCATCCATTTCGATCCTGAAGCATTGCAGATTCCGTTTTATTTGCACTAGGCGGAGAAGCACCGGCCACCCATTTAGCCACTGCAGGGTGTGGGGTTGTGTTTCTGGCGCAGCAAGGCATCGTCATGTGGACTGTTTTGTATAAGATGGGTAGATGTGTCAAATACTTGGGAGAATTTGGGTTTTTCTTTTTCGTGTAGCACTTGTACATTGCTAACGTCTGCTACTGCTGCTGGTGATGCTAATAGTTTTAGGGAACATTTGTTTATTTATAAGATGGGTGGCAGCTTAAGGATTCATGTTATACTCGGAAAATGGTATTGTAATTTCAGTCATAATTGCTTAGCATGAAATCATCTGCAGAAGCTGATTTATTACTAGTGCTTGCTTTTTCACGCTCACGCTATGTAATAGTTCATCTATCATATTGAAGTTATTAATTTAATTTATTTGTCATGTCATATATGTTATGTTATTAATTACCGTTGATTATCACATTAGTATAATAAAATGTCATGTTAATATCGTAATTATTAATGATAATAAAATGTTAGTTAAAAGGTCACATCAGATAAAAATTATATAAGATATATTTTTTGACTTAAAAGATAAAAAATAATACGAGAATCATACTTTTTTTTAATTAAATAGACTTTTTATGTATTTTTACTAAATAAGAATTATTTTGAAGTAATTAAAAGATTATTTTCTTTTCTATTAATCGGTAATAAATATAATATAATATTTATTTAAATTTAATTTTTAAACTTTTAACATTAAACGTTTGTACTTCTGACATCTATGATGTTCGAACCCAAATACTTAAAAAATAATTACTAAACAAAAATTATTTTGTAGTAATTAAAAGATTTTTCTTTTCAATTAATTTAAAATTAAAATAAGCGTCAGATAATATCTGTTTAAATGTAATTTTCAATCTTTCGACATCAAACACATGTACTTTACATCTATGACACACAGACTATTTGATTCGTGCTGTAGCAAGTAACTAAAAGATGTTCATACATAACAGTCCAACTGAGCCAGCAAGCAAAGGAGGAAAACACTTGCAAAAAGATTCATTAAATAAGTTGACAAAACTAAACATCCAACCCAAAAGTTCAAATAAATACAACTTGTTTGCCCTTTCTGCTTCAAAAATTCTAAACTAAAACTTCATTTTTGCACTAGCTTAGTGGGAAGATCCTTACAGTTCCAAAATGAATGAAAGAGAGAGCAAGAATGAGCCAGGATTGAGCAATGCGATGAGAAGAACTCAGATCTGCAGTAGAATCCGGCCCAACCCCAAGTGTTCCAGTTGACTCAGAAATGCTTGCATTGTTCACCGTCTTGCTGCATTTCAAATCAATCGACTCAGGACCCAGAAAAAGAACCCATCAATTTCTCGAAATCCAATAGGGAAAAACATTACCTGGAAGGGAACTTGCAATTGCCATAGCCTGAAACAAAATATCCATATACAAATAACAGTGTTTAATGGCAACTGTGAAATCACTAATTGGCCAAGATTTGAAGACGAAGAAGAAGAAGAAGAAACTCACTGGGGTTTAAAGAAGTGAGGGCGGCATTGTTGGAGAAGGAGCAAGCATCGTCGGTCATGCCGTTCTTCAAGTAGTAGTCATTGAAGGCATACGACGCCGTTTTCTGGATATCAGTCGGGTCATAACACGCTCCGCCTTGCTGGACCGGGTTGCAATTCGCCCCGCCTTGACCGCACGCCCAGTCAAGCGCTCCCTGCAGCGACGCGTCCTCCGCGTTGTTCTTCGCGACGCACCAAAGCTCCGTGACCACCGTTCCGCCGCCTCGCTGGGCCGTCGAACGCGGCGGCGACACGAAAACCAGACACACAATTAGAGGAAGGAAGAGATTTCGGGACATGGTAATATGGGACTGTATATGTTCGTGTTAATGCTGAATACTGAAAACTGGGAGATGGATGGCAAGAGTGACCGTTGGGAGATCTAAGGTGAATTGAAAAAAAAAACAAATAAGGCAAATCGGAGAAGAAAGAGGAGATCTGGGATATGAAAGAGTAAAGTTATTGAGTCACTCGGAACTCGGGAACCGTTCTGTGAGTTGTGCTTTGTCGGGTAGCGTCTCTGTTATCTTTCAGTGTTTCCATCAATCCCTGTCTTCATCCTGAGATTTATCATCTTCGGATCAACCGTTTTTTCTAATCCGTAACTATTTTATAAATAAAAATTTAGTTTCGATTATAAAATATTATTTTATTAAATATTTTGATTATTAAAAATTATAAATTTATTACGTTTTAAATTCATTTTTTTGTTAAAATATTTATGGTTGTTCAACGTTAATATAATAACTGAAATATAATAGTCGTTTGATAATCTATGATCATATTTTATTATATAACAATTTGGGGTTAAAGCTCAGCTCAAAATACCGTCAATCCTTTTAACGAAAAAAAGATGAGGTTGGTGTCTTATGAATAATTAAGTAACTATTTTATATTTTTAAAGTTAAAAGACTCAACAAATTAGAGTCATATAATAACGAAAATAAACTATCACATCTCAGTAATTATATTAATATATAATTTAAATAACTATTAAAATTTCAAGGTGAAAAGATAAATTTAAAATATAATAAATAATTAAATTATCATTTAATAACTTAAATTGGGCAGACATGGTGGTTGTGGTAGCAAGTTAACTGGGCCTTAGTCTAGCTTATTTGAGTTAATTGAGGAAACTAGTGAAACTGAAGTTGGAATTGGACAAATTGTGCAACAACTTAGGGTCCGTTTAGCATTGTTGTCGGAAGAAAAAAAAACTTGATTTTGAACAAGTTTGTGTATTTTTTGCTGTCAAAACAAGTTTATGACTTCAAAAGCTTTATCAACAGTAACTCAAAGCAAAGCTTGATCAAAATGGGATTGACTTAGCCACAACGGTTGCTCAATCTGCGTGCACCAATAAGAGCCTCAGAATGCTTATCCCCATAATTCCCATAATCCAATCCATTTTCCTCATCAAATATTCTATCAGATTCCCGATTCCCCCCTTCACGTATCAAATCAAAACCCTCCACGCCCACACCACACTCTTGTTCAGTCAGTTTCAGTTTATAATTTAGGCTTGATTACTATCAGAGCAGCAGCCATGGCCTCCGCCGCATGCTCCCTGCACCACCACCATGCACTCATCACCACCGCCACCAGATCATCAGCATCGCAACGCCTAGCTTCAAACGCCAAGCCAAATCAACTCCCGGTTTGCACTGCTTCTCTGAAACATGCAGACACGATGGTCTCCCGTAGGTTGGCTCTCTCCGTGCTGATTGGCACCGCAGCCGCTGGCTCTAAGGTTTCTCCTGCTGGTGCCGCCTATGGTGAAGGTAACTCGATCACTCTCTATTTCTCCTTGTATCATTTAATACATGCACTTGGGTAGATATTAAAATAGGCAGAGATTTGGTGCTGCAGCAAATGTATTTGGCAAGCCAAAAACGAACACCGAGTTCATACCGTACGATGGACCAGGGTTCAAGCTGTCGATACCATCGAAATGGAACCCGAGCAAGGAGGTTGAGTACCCTGGTCAAGTCCTGAGATATGAGGACAACTTCGACTCCACCACCAATGTTGCTGTCATGGTCACCCCGACTGACAAGAAGTCCATTACCGACTTCGGGTCCCCTGAACAGTTCCTCTCCAAGGTTCATTTCTCATCATTTCATTTCATTACATACATACATACGTGTGTGTGTACATGTAGTATGTGGTTTACTGATTTATTTGCTTCTCATGGATCTTTGCAGGTGGACTATCTGCTTGGAAAACAAGCATATTCTGGCTTAACCGATGCTGAGGTATGGTTTATCAAATAAGAGTAAATATCTATAGAAAAAAAAACATGAAAATACTTAAAATGTTGAGTATCCTTAAATTCACACATAATCATATCCAACACGTTGTTATACCTCCTCCGTGTACTTATACCACACCGGTGTTGGATTCATAAATATTTTTTTCGGATGGACACTATCTATAAAATACAAAACTAATTAAAGAAAAATTAAATTTTCGGATGTAATCCACTTTCAACTATACGTGGCTCCATCACTGTATACCTTTGTTTTCACCCCTCGTACAGAAGGCCTCGAGGTATGTGAAATTTTTTCTAAGATATTTCACAGTTCACCCGGAGGTAATCCCGTCAATTCTTTTCATTTGACTACAGTCTCTTGATATGATCGTTGCCAATTACATTACTAGCTAAATCTATTATTTAACATCAGAATTTAGTCACCTGCCAAACTATTAATCTTAAGACTGACCGATTATCTTATTGTTTAGTGTCAAGGACATATATACTCGCACAAATAAAACCGAGTAAAAAGAGCTTCAACCCGGCACTCATCGTTCATCGTCTTCTCCAAATCTTTTCTTTCTTTTCTCCATATCTTTAAAATCATGCATGTCATGCATGCAGGGTGGGTTTGACTCAAATGCTGTGGCGACTGCAAACATATTGGAGACTTCAACTCCGGTGATAGATGGGAAAAAGTACTACTTCTTGTCGGTGCTGACGAGAACCGCCGACGGAGACGAAGGTGGCAAGCACCAACTAGTCACGGCCACCGTGAACGGTGGTAAGCTTTACATCTGCAAGGCACAAGCTGGGGACAAGAGGTGGTTTAAAGGAGCTAGAAAGTTTGTGGAGAGCGCTGCAAATTCCTTCAGTGTTGCTTGATTCAAAAATCTTACTTTTAGACGATCTAGAAGAGAATAAAAAATCTATGTAAATATTCTTAGAAATTATCTGTATATTTCTTAAGTGGCACATAAACAAGGATGAACCCTAATGTATATTCCTCCATGTATGATCTCTCTATATCTATTTTGGTGCCAAATTGCATGATGCTATACTATCTAGCAAAAGTCCAACAGATAAACAATAGGTAAACTATGCATTTAGTAAACTATCAATTTTAGCCCGTTTCAATACTTAAATTTTTATTTTTTTTAAAATTATACCTGAATTTTATTTTTTATTTCATTTTAGTACCCACTGTTAAAAACTTAATGCATTTAGTACCTAAACTATCAGTTTTGGTCCGTTTTAATTCCAAAACTTTAAATTTTTTGAAAACTTAATGTTAAATTTTGAACAGGATACTAAAATCAAATAAAAATTAAATTTTAGGTATAATTTTTTTTAAAAAAAATGAAAGTTTAGGTATTTAAATAGATCAAAATCGATAATGTAAGTTTAGACATGCACATTTGTTGGCATTAGCTTATTTGTTTTCTTATAAAGAAATTATTTCATTATAGATCCATATATATTACATCAATTTAATATTCATATTTAACTTTTTAACCATTTTCTCTTAAATAACTAAATTATAATGATACTTTCCAAATCTAATTATAAGAAATCCAAACAATAAAAAATAAAAAAAAAATTAATGTGTGGGTTGAGGGGTTAAAATGAGAGTTTTCAAAGTTTTGGGCCTATTTCAAAATTTATGTGTTTAAAATATGATTTTAATTTTTTTTTAATTTTAAATATATTTTTTAAATTGCCAGAATATAACACATGTGACTTTACAGTAAAATTTAGCGACGGTATGATCCGAACACTTGGTAATGTTTAGGGATGGGCATGGGACTTGAATTTGACCCGACCTGACTTGATCGGGTCGATTTAAAAAAAATCAATTTTGGGATGGGTTTTTTTAAAGTATGTTCGGGTGAAAAATACTCGACCCGACACAACGTGAAAAAAATTATAATTTAACTTATATATTTAGGGATAATAGTAATAATACCCCTTGATATATTAATTTCTTTCAATTAAATCTCTATTTTTATTGAATAAAAATAATATTTTTAATAAATATTATTTTAGGTCGGATTCATATTTTATCTAAAAAAATTAGGTCAGGTTCGGGTCGGGGGAAGAGGTATATTTTTCAGGTCGGGTGGAGGATTTAAAATTTTCAGGTCAGATCGGGTGGACAAAAATCTGACCCGTCCCATGTCCATCCCTAGTAACATTTGTAACGTTAAGTACATGGATGATTTAAAAAAAGTTTGGGAACCTATTTGTAATAAAGGGTATAGTTTGTGCACTTACTTTATAATTAAGCCAAAAAAATCCACAAAAAGAAGCTGAAAAATCGAAGCAGGTTAGAGGAAAATACCTTCACAGTTCACAAATACCTTTCGTCACTGTCTCTTTCCCTTATTCTCCGTTTCCCATTCCAGCACTTAGTTTTTTCTAAGACTCAAAGCTACTGTGTCATCTTCATCTCCTTCAACAAATAACTCTCTTTTAAAACAGATTCAAGCGATTCGAACTCTTCCTCTGATCCTTCCGTTAATAAAGAGCTACCTTCCTACAAAATTCTTTTTATTCTCTGAAGGAAAAACATTCAGCATCTCCCATTTTCAGGTACTTTCCCCGATCGTCTTATTTCTGGTATTTTTTTTCTTTGGTGTCGTTTAGCGGATCAGTCATTACTATAAAGTTCAGTTTTTTATTTGTTATCTGATTAAGAAAATTATTTTTTGTTATGGGTTTTTAAGGTCCTTTACTTTATGGTATCCATGCCTCCTAAAAATGTTGCTTGATTCATTAAACGCTTTTGGCTTTCTTCGATGGGTATTCCCCATTTTTATTATTCGGGTTTTTTTTCCTGGACGTACTTGCTGGTTGGATCCAAGGAATCTGCTATTTTTTCTTCGATTATTTAGGTTTGTTTTATTTTTTATTGCTTTTATATGAATCCTTGGTTGATGCATTTAATTTTTGGGAAGAATGTGGCGCTCTACTCTTATAGACTGTAGGTAAAATAATAGTATAAGTTAGCCTTATTACGATTTAAGTGTTGTTTAATCTTTAGATTTTAAAGTGAAAATTGTTGGTATTTAGGCTCTTTTTAACAACTTTTGATAGATGTTCTTTTTTATTGATTTCTTTAGACGAATACTTGGCTTAATGCATTTAAGTCAAAGGGTTTTCATGAGAATGTAGCAGTCTATTCTTATAGCATGTAGGTAGACTAATGTAAATTAAGCCCTATTATGATTTTATTGTTCCATTTATGCTGTTGGTGGCAATGCTTTTTAATTGGCTTTTTTTTGGGGGGGGGGGGGTGTTTTCAGCCTTGTTAGTTCTATTTCCAGGCTTTATCTCTGAGGTTGTAGTTTAGGGGCAGTTGTTTTCTCATTTGACCTTGAAGATATATTCTGGTGGTAAATTTCTGTATGGTATTTTCTTCCAGCAGATGGCATTGGAACCGGCTACTCCAAGTGCCCAAGTTGTTGGAAATGCTTTTGTTGAGCAGTATTACCACATTCTTTACAATTCTCCAGAGTTGGCTCATAAATTCTATCATGATTCAAGCGTGCTTAGTCGGCCAGACTCCAATGGTATGATGACATCAGTGACAACCATGCAAGTAAGCTGCTTGGCTTGTGTTATTACTTCTCAATGTTGTTCTCTTTGTTAGTTCTAAGAGTTTCTGATCATTGATCTTTAAAATTTCTTGAGAACATTCAGCATGTCATAAGCTACTTTAAATTTCTTTAATTCTATACTGATGATGTGCATTTAATAGATGCTGATTTATTACCTACTACTTGGTTAAAGGGTGATGGATTAACCTATGATTTAGGTGATACTTATTGAGCACCTGTGCTTGAGTCTGTAGGTTTCGCATCAAGAAATTTGCAGGGTTAAACTTTTTGGAGTTAGTGTATGATGCTTCTGAGTTCTGAATACATGTCATGGAAATGGTATTCTCAATTTGGCAATAAAATATGTGTTATGCTCTGACAGTTTTCTCTTCATCTGTGACGTTTGTTTTTGCTACTATTGTTACTTTCACTAATAAATATTATCTTAGTTGGAGCTTAACTTATTTCAAATTTCTTTTTGGTTTTCATTTAAAAAAGGCGTAGTGTTCTGAAAAAATGTCTCATTCATCTGGTCATTTTTATATTCATCTCTGATTCACAATATTGCACATCCGTTTGTAAGCATGAACGTAGAACATCAATGTAGCGAACATGACAAATCCATCACACATGCTCTAGTGTGTAGTTATTATAATTTTTAGGAATTTGAAATTGTAATATTATCGTCCTTTTAAGTTTCCAATAACAAATAGCTTTTAGTTATACGGTGTTATAAATTTACAGTTGCTGTCAGTTTTATACTATCATCTGGTGCAAAGGCCTTCCAATAACATTTTTTCTTGAACAGGGTATTAATGAAAAGATTCTTTCCTTGGATTACAAAAATTATAAGGCTGAGATTAGTACTGCTGATGCTCAGAAGTCTTACAAGGAAGGGGTAATTGTGCTTGTAACTGGATGTCTAACTGGAAAGGATAACTTGAAGAAAAAATTTGCACAATCTTTTTTCCTGGCTCCCCAGGACAATGGGTACTTTGTTCTAAATGATGTATTTAGGTATGTAGAGGATGGTGAATCCTTGGAGAAACAGAAAGTTAATGGCGTTTATGATGCTCCTAGAGTTCCTTCTGCAGCAGAACATGGTAAACTTATATTGTTTTCTTTTTTCTTTTCCATATGTTTTGTTGGATTTTCTTTCAATATTCTTTTTAATTTTTGTTTGCAGAGCCTCCTCAAGGTGTGGATCCTTCTCCAACAGATGCAACAACTGCTTTTGTGGAAGAGAATCAAAATGTTGTTGAGCAAGTTGCTGAGCCATCAGACAAGGAAAGACAACTGGTTAATGAACAAGAGGCTCTTTCGGTATCCCATTCGCATTCTCATAGTAATGATATTCCAGTAGTTGTTGAATCAACTTCTTCAGCCCAAGAAGATACACCGAAGAAATCTTACGCATCAATTGTGAGTTCATACATGAATATTTACTTTCCAGTTTTTGCATTTAGTTGCTTGCTGAAATTTCTTGGTTATTGTTATAGGTAAAAGTACCAAAAGGGAATTCAGGTCCAACTAGAGTTTATGTCCCCACTAATTCCTCTAGAGTGATGCCCCGGGAAACTGAGAGCCAGCCTCTTGTGTCTCCAGCACCTGCTCCTCCAGAAGCATGTGCACCTTCTAGCATTGAATTTGATGCCACTGAGAGTACCGATATTCCTGAGGAAGGTATCCCATGTGTGTGTGTTGTTTACAAATTTAGGGTGTGCGATCTAAAATCATCATATATGCTTTCAGACTTCAGTATGAGATAACTGTGTATTAACTCTATTTAACTAACAGTTGAGGGTCATTCCATTTACATAAAGAACTTGCCCTTCAATGTGATGCCTGCACAGCTGGAGCAGGAGTTTAAGAAATTTGGACCCATCAAGCAAGGGGGTGTCCAAGTTAGAAACAATAAGGTTGGTTGCTGGCACATTGAAATTGAATGAATAATATATTACATTCTATTTCACAAACATTCATTTCTTGATATTTCTACATTCTATTTCTTCAGCAACAAGGATACTGTTTTGGTTTTGTTGAATTTCTGTCTTTGAGCTCCATGAATGATGCAATTCAGGTATGGATCATGTTTATTATATATATACATATTGAAAGAATGTTTCAGATTTATCAGTTTCTTTCAGTCCACTCTTTTTAATGCCCATGTTATCGGAGGAAGGTTTTGAAAATCATATGGGATCAGTTAAATGTTCTTGACACCACAACTCTTTCAACCAATTAAGGGGAAACAAATTTTCATCAAGAGCATCTTTAGTTTTTCATACTTTTTATTTTCTTTATATGTACAAGCTCCAAAAGTAGGAAAGTGCAGTTTTGTCTGCCTTCAGGTACTAATTAGCTTCTCAGTGCAAGCATCAAATACCGTACATTGAGAGCAAATCAACTTTTTAAGTAGTCTCTGTCCCCCCTCCCCCGATTCTAGAGCATCAATAACCGATAATTATTTATGAATATGCTGCATGTTAAATATCTGTAAAATATCAATGCCTTGTTTGTGTATATTAATTGTGCTCCTAACTTGGTTCTTCCCTATTTTTTCTAGTCAAATCCTAGTCCTTTGATCATTATTATGCAAATGCTTTCATGTTGCCATAATATCCTAATGTTCATTTGGTGTTCTGTTCTCTGCCTCATTCGGGAATGAGTGAAAACCTCTCTCTAGGTGACCTTGAAGATGTGTTTGGCTTCATTTAATATGAAGCTATATTGTTATTTGCTCATATATCTCTTGATATGATGGTGCGCTGGCCCACCATGTGCAATGTGTGATGTAGATTAATCTTTAAAGCATAGCATGATATCATGCTTATACATGAAGTGGTCATAATGCAAGGTAACTTATCATGCATGCAGCTAGGCTTTATAATTTATATGGCTCGCCTGATGCTTATCTGGTCTATCTTGCCCTTGCCTTCCGTATGCAGTATGCGATGTAGATTAGTTTTGAGATGCATAGCATGATATCATGCTGTGTTCATAATGATACCTGATTACATGCTTATACATGGTCTGGTCGTAATGCATGGTAACTTATGCATGCAGCTTGGTTTCATATGCGATATGGCTGACTGATTCTTACCTGGTCTCTGTCTGTCGGATGGGACTTTTAAGTATGCTACCTGATTCTTTAGGTGGTCTGATATTAGGATCATTTCTTATCTGCAGTTCTATGAAGATAAGCTAAAAAGAAATAGTATTGCTTGAAATGTTTCTAACTAATGTGTACATCACATCCTCATAAACCTTTTATATCCACCTGAGTTTTCTTCGACTTCGGTTTCCCTACAATAATCTGATCCCAGACATCATCTTTTATCATAATTGTAAATTCTGCGTAATTAAAATGTCAATTCCTTGCTCAAAACCTGCCATTTCCTTGCTTCTTTCGAAGTTTACATTTTGCGGCATTGCACTTATTGCATAATGAACCTTAATATTCAGGCATCACCGATTACGATTGGAGACCGTCAAGCTGTTGTCGAGATAAAGAGAACTTCAACCAGAGGTAAGTAAAAACTCTATGAACTTATCGGTACACTATTGATTTGAACTTTGTTACTCTGAAATTTGTTCGATTTATTTGTGATGGTTAATAACATAATATTGAAACTGCATGAACTATAAAGATCAAACTCATCTGATAGTCACCCCTGCTGCTGTTTCTTACAGTTGGTAATGAAAGAGGTAGCTTCCTACCCAGAAGAGGAGGGTTTCGAACCGACAGCTTCAGGGGCCGTGGAAATTTTGTTGGCAACCGAGGCTTTGGCAGAAACGAATATGGAAACCGTGGTGAATTTTCTGGTCGACCTAGAGGTTCAGCTTGGCGTGAAGGGAGAGGGAGAGGTGGTCGTTCAAGTGGACCGAAGCAGATTTCTTCGACTTCAAACCCGATCGAATAAAACTCATTTTTTTCTTGGCAGAAAAATCTTGAGGATGAGGTTAGTACGCAACATTTTGGACATATTCGAGTCGCAGACTTTTATCGTAGTTCTCGGAATATGAGAGGCAGTGCAGTAGCTTAGAGAATTTTGTGTAGGGCATGTTGTTACCGGGGCAAACTTAAAGGTCATCCTCAAGATTTGATTTATTATTTTACATTTGATGGATATCACCGAGTTTTTTAGCTGTAAAGGGATCTCTAGCTTCAAAGTTCATGACGGAAAGCGTTTCTCTTTATTCAGTTTAATTCACTATCGTTTCTTTGTTCAAATGGATATGATTTTCTTTTCTTTTTAGAGCAACATTAGACAGGAAAGAATTATATATATACATATTAAAGTTAATTGCATTGGCGGTCTCCAAACTATTACCACTCTTTTAAATTGACCCTTAAATTTTAAAATATTTTCATGTAAGGATGAGTGTTCGATCGAGTCGAGTGAAAAAATCGAGTTGATGAGTCTTGCTTTACAACTTGAAGTTGACTTAAAAAAAACTTCAGTCGAGTCTAATTTTTGAGTTTCAAATTAAATTTAATTGTAAACATTTATCATATTATGATATTATTTGATTCTTATTTAAATATGTGATACGCATACATCATACAAGTCGAAAGACTTGACTCAAACTTGAAAACCAATTCATTAATTACTAAAATTCCTAGTTATTCGAGTTGTATTTTACAACTCAATATGAACTCGAAATTTTTTAGACTCGAATTGAATAAATTGATTTTTCTAGTTAAGTCGAATTTTACTCCCCCAATTTTGTGTGCTCTAAAACAATTCCGAGTGTAGAGCTTTATGAAGTTTAATGATGTATAATTATTATTTGAAGTTTAATGATGTATAATTATTATTTGAAGTTTAATGATGTATAATTATTATTTGAAGTTTAATGATGTATAACTATTCTACTATATCATGCATATATAAATTTATGCAGACTACCTTATGAAGCTAATAATTGAGCCATTTATCATAAGGTTAGTGTTCTAGTAAAGTATTTGTACAATAACAATTCATGCAACCAATCAACATTCAATATTCATATACCGTATAGTATTTAATAGTAAAAAAATTATTGTTATTCCTAGAGATCTCAGATTCAACCACTAGAATATCAAAGTTCAATGTTAAGTGATTGAAAATTATCTTTGAACATATACTATCTTTATACTTACCCCAGATTAATAAGATATATATATCTAACCCACATTTACTTGGAATTCAAGATAAAATACATATTTAATACCTAAATTATCAATTTTAATCTATTTTGATATCTAAACTTTTAATATTTTCAAAATCATAGCTAAAATTTTATTTTTGTTTCATGTTAGTACTCGCCGTTAAAAATGATGTTAAAATAAACGTTAAATTTTAAAAAAGAACATTAAAATAAAATAAAATAAAATTTTTAATGATGGATTATTAAAATAAAACAAAAACAAATTTTAGATATGATTTTAAAAAAATAAAAATTTAGGTACTAAAACAAACCAAAATTGTTAGTTTAAATACTAAACATGTAATTTACCCTAAAATTTATTCAAGGCTAATTCTAACAATATTTTGCAGCAACATTAGTAGTAACCTACCATTTTTATATAACAAGAATGTGTGAATCAAATCAATTAACCTATCAATCAAAGACTACAAAACTGATTACAAAAATTGAGGAACACAAAGAGGGATTCCAAATGGGGGAATGGGATGTGGTTGAATTTTCACTTCTCCCACTCCCAATAGCCACTCAAGCTATGCAACATTTTTTTCCCTACCAAAACAAGTTAAGTCCCATAAATCTGTCTCTGAACAGGTGCAGTGTCAAAAGACTTGACCACTTCCATCCATGGTTTGTCTATGATCATGATGGAATTTCTCGCAAGGTGTCCGATAAATAAAACGGGGTCTCGAAAACCGATTATGTCGAAATTGTTTTTTCTACTAGTCTGTTTAGAATCTTTCTTACCGGTATCTCTCAACAAATGTTTCCATCTGGTTTTGGTGAGAGACCCTCGAAGCTTCAACAAAGCCCCATGTACCAACTCGCTTTCATCGTCTTCATGTACTCCCTTCCCAAAGTCGATCGAACACATTGCCCTACAGTTACAAACTCCATCCATTAAAATAATTTATCATAAATAAATAAAAAAACCACATAGAAATGGGATTTTATTGCAAAATAAGTTTAGATGGGAAAAAAAAGGAGAGAAACGAAACAAGTGCCGGACAATTAGCCACGATGAATATTTCCTCGTATCTCCACTTAAGCATATCTGCCCTAAAATTATGGAAGGATCATAAACTTACTGGATCTCCAAACTTCCTAAAAGCAATTAGAAAAAGCAACACTTAATCTGCCCCAAAATTTTGTGGGAGATAAGATTATCAGTTTTAAGCTAACACGATAGCAAAACAGCCGGCATATTAATTATGCAAAGATGAGAAGGTAGCAGAAGAAACCAGCGGGCACCTTGATAAAACAGCACAAACTAACGCACCTATACCCCCAACTTGGTCATGCCAATCACAATGGCTAATATATATTAAGATATGGGCTACAACGACAACATAAACACAAGTAAAATAATTAGCACCTTGCACTATAAACAACAACAGATGTTGATTTTGATGGATTGGAGGATGATGCAGGGGAGAAAGATAACCCGATAACCTCCCCAGGAAATTCTCGGTATCTTTTGGGAAGAGTGAATGTATGCTGTGTTG
The DNA here is from genome assembly GCF_006381635.1 of Hibiscus syriacus. Taxonomy (NCBI): domain Eukaryota; kingdom Viridiplantae; phylum Streptophyta; class Magnoliopsida; order Malvales; family Malvaceae; genus Hibiscus; species Hibiscus syriacus. The sequence goes on along the minus strand of NW_024063172.1, from coordinate 790,055 downwards.
ACCATTCACCCAATTGTCTAGCTTCCACATCAAATATATAGAACTGGTTTGAAGATGTTGTGACGATAAGCATGTTATTATTCTGAGGGGGAAAGCCACCAGCGGTTACAGAGGCACCATCCAATCTTGATATAAACCAGTGCTGCCTGGTCCAGAGAAACAAAACAAAAATAAAAACATTCAGCCGGCCTCATCACATCAACATTAATCATATATTTGAAACGGCATTATCAACTAGTAGCTATTAAGTGGCAACTAATTAATAATTTCCTCAAATGTAATTTCGTACCTTAGTGTCTCCAGACTGAATAAATATATATCTCCAAAGCAGTTGATAGCATCTAGCCAGCGGTCATCAGAACTTGTGAACATTTTCGTTATGAGAGACTCACCAGCAGGTCCATCCTCATGCTCCTGACGACAAGGGATGAAGGTATGCAGTAGTTTTGAGCTCTCCAAATCCATAATCTATAAACCAGGAAAGTAAGTCATTACCGAGGATCACACAAACACATTACCCGAACTCACATATTCGAAGGTTAAAAGAGGTTCTACACTTTGCTATTGAAAACTCTTTTCTTTGTTTCCTCCGTACATTCATATTATGTTACAATAAGCAAATGTACTAGGCTGAGTGCACATTAACACAAAATCTAAATTTCCAAGTTTAAGGTGGAAAATATTTGCTTGAGTAAGCCATTAAGAATGAGGTGAAAGACCTCAAAAACCTAAATTTTATTTATTAGGATAAAAATACTCTTTCCCCCAACCTAAAAAATAATAATCATGAGATAGATAATTAGAGAAAAATCAAAATTTAAAAACTACAAGGAGAATACAAGAAAGCCATGAGGGTAGAGGCTTACATAGATCTTTCTATCATGGCCTACTATAAGCAACCGTGACCCATCAGAGGTAAAAACCATAGAATGTGCAGATGGAAGTTTCTGAGGAAGTTGCCTTTTACTGACCGTCCATGTATTTTGGCCAGATTGTCTACTTAGTGCAAATAGGCTGGGCCTAATGAGGTCAGAATAACCGAAAAGCTCCCCTGTGTTGGACATTGCACTGCAAATGATTTTTCGACAAGCCTTACTCTTAACCCGAGCTACTTTATTAGTGGTCACGGGACCACTATAGGAGCCAGAACCCACAAACACAGAGCACATCTAACCAATTAGAAGCCTGAACCAAGAGAAAAGAAGCCCGGTTGAACCTTGTGCTAGTGACCAGTTGAATAGGAACTCTCTGAGGTGCAGGGCAAATATCGTGTGGGAGAACGTAGTAAACTCTTTAGCAGAGTATGCAAATAGCTTCGCATCATCACCAGCAGAGACAAGCATGGGAACTCCAAAATGAGCCCATTTACCATAACTGAAATCAAGGGGATTCTCCCCAGATCGAATTCTTTTTACTTTTTTCCTCTTGTCATCTTGCAAGTCTTTTGCTTCATCTAAATAACCTAGAAATTAGAAGGAAAAAAGAGAAGTTAAAATTAATAAGAACACAATTTATTTAACTAAAAACAGAAAAATGCAAGTTCAAAATTAATGAAATAAATAAAACAATAAATAAACACTGAATCATAAATATGAACAGACCTTCAGAACTGATAGGCATCGCCATTGTCAATGCTCTAACATCATGAGTATGAGCCCTTACAGAACCCACAAACACCCATTTTTTCAACATTTCAAAAGAAGATTTGTCGTTATCAGACTGAACCATCTCACTGGAAAGCTTATAAAGAATAACCTATAAAATGTAACAACACAGTAGACATTAGAGACAAGGACCAAGATTAAATTTAATAACACGATGCAGCAAAATTCTAAAAGAAAAACATTATAGTTGAAAAAGAGAAAACTATACACCAATTATTTTCTGTCCTAGTTTAAATATTTTAGCCTTAGAAAGCATGAATAGAGCACCCCAACCCCTTGCCATCCATACCTGTCCATCAGACCCAGCAGAAAACACCCTGTTATGACTTGGAGTTGCTGCCAAGGCATTCACATCACCTTTGTGGATAGAATGTGTCTGGAGAAGAGTCCCATTATCCCCATTCCAGAACTGAACAGATCCAGCATTGTCAGCACTAACAACAGTTACACACCTAAACAATAAACCAACCGTCAAAAGGAAGCACATCAACCTTTGATATAGAATATCCATTGATATTTCACAATATAATGCACAACTAAGTGCACATTCAGTTGAGATGGAAGATCCGATACGTACCTCAAAGAAAGTAATGACCATATGCAAAGCTCAGGCCCACTGCCCAAACCTCCAAAAGCAACTACACTTCGAAAAATTTCATGACCCAAATCAGCATTCCAGCCTCTACTAAACCTGCAGGAAGGTTAGTGCAGCTGTTACTACAGTAGACAAGATTAAATGGGAAAAAATAAGAGCAAACGCTCTGTAAAGCATGCACCATCAAGGATGGCAAGACCATATCTATCTCACAGATTTTGCAAAGATCCACTGAGTGGAGAGGTTTTTCACTATTCCCCCCCCCCCAAAAAACAAAAAAAAAGTCGAAGGCATGGAGTGCAGTAGCTTTGCTAAATGCTTGCTCTGCTCTTCCGTACCTTTTAAAATCAATATTTTACCCCTGAAAATTATCTATGCATGCCTTTCTTATATTTAGTATATATTAGACATATATACATACTAATACAAAATACTCCATAAATACAAGTATTATGTACACTAATCAACCATATATAGTAAAATAATAGTTAATGAACAAACTATTATAATTCATGTGTATCTACTTCAAATAACTAATAGTTCATAAACCATCTAATGCGGTGGAGCGGTTATGATGTAACCAATATCCATGGAGATAGATATTTTTAACATCCATGAAAGATAGGGGCAGAAGTGGAAGAGGCAATCCCCACCTCTGCCTTACTAATCAACCCTACATAGAAGTTCGGTAAAATTGAAATTAATAGTATAATGTCAATAAAAAAAGTAATAAATAAACAAGCATTATATGGACCAACATATTTATTGTTGTAAAAATATCATGTATCATATCAAATTCACTAGATGAAAAACTTACCCATCACTACTCCCAGAATATATCCTATTTGAGTCATGACTCCAGGTCACGCTTAGAGCACGTCCTGCAAATAGTATTAGCACCGATAAGCTCCAAGTAAAACTAAAAGCAATGACCCAGGAACAATAGCAGCTCAGGTGTAGAAATCTCACTACTAACCCGGAGCAACGATTTAAGGTAGATAAAGTTATCTGAATCAGAAACACTGTATATCCTCACAGCTCCATCATCACAAGCAATTGCTACACGTCTATCTTCCGTGACTAGTTTATGATGAAATTGTTCCGAGTCTGAAACATCTTCACTTTCCCAGTTTTCATCATCATCAGAATCATTGGATTCATATTTATTGTCCAAATAATCATTTCCAAAACTGTGAGATCTAGTCTCTTCATGAGTTGGCAGTTTATTAATCGGTGCCACCGCCATCTGCCAGATTGAAAACCCAATTGACTCTAGCACAATCTGCATAAGGGTTTAATCAAATAAATAAATAATGAATACAAGATAACATCTACTGATATCTTCCTGCAAATTAGATGGTCAATGCAACCATATATCACATTATTGCTCTCCTCGGCTCTAAGCGACATTTCAAAACTTGATCAACATAAACAATTAAACCTACACTAAGGCAACTGGAAGAAAATGAGAAAATCGACCTCGGAACTCAGGTACTACCTTCATTATTCAAAACATCATAAGAAACTAATCGAAGTATCCACTGAAGCTAGAGAGGTCGGAATCATCCAATAGAAGCCCAGTCGGGTTCAACAAATAGATTAATAAAGCAGAGATTAGGGGGGGGGGGGGATGGCAAAAGCGACCAAAATCATTGGAAAAAAAACACAACCTTCTGCTTCAACTCAAAAGGATCCCATTCCGAGACTGAGCCATCAATACTCGAGGAGAAAACCGGACGGAAGACAGGCCTTTTGATCCAATGCGACACCACACCAGTGACGAAACTCGACAATTAGAACCTCCATGAATAGTCTACACAAAGCTATCAACAAGTTAAAACTGAACTAAAACTAAAAAGATGACTGATGAAACCAGAAAAAGGTGAACGTACCAGCTGATGATGCCAGCCAACGGAGCCGGGAGAGACAAGCCAAATCTCCAGGGAGCCATCCTCACGAGTGGATGCCACGTGGGAGTAGCAAGGGCAACAACCGGAGACGGTTTCCAGTTGACTGAGCTGGTCCGGTTAGCTTTGGGGAGCATTGGAGCTGGGGCGGCTGCGATGCGTTCATCGAGACATGATCCGATATATTATGCTATTTGAGATTTTTTTTTAAATTTTCTAATAAAATATTCTTTTATTAATTCAACATAATGTAAATTTTGTTATGGGCTTAATAAAAAAATGTATAAATTATACATAAATTTGACTTTTGGTTCTTCATTTAAAAAAAAAGTATGTACCTAATATTTTATCTATTATATTTTTAAGTGATTGCGGTTAAAAAATACGGTAAATGATTAAATGACACATGTTACATTTATTTTTTCTTATTTTTTTTAATAAAATATAGTTTAAAATATTTTTTAAAAAATTGAACTTGACACATCAATTATCGTTTTTTAAATGTATGCACCTAAAAATGTAACAGATAAAATATTAGTAACTTACTTTTAATAAAAGATTCTTTAGACACCAAAAGTTAATTTTGAGTATTTTAATATCTAAACTTTCATTTGTTTTAAAATCATAACTAATATTTACTTTTTATTTTATTTTAGTATTTCTCTATTAAAAACTTAATAGAATTGTTACACATAGTATTTTTATAGATAAATTACATCAGTCATCACTTAACTATCTTTTCACTCCTAGTTTGGTCATTAAAATTTAAAAAAATAATTTAAATACTCAACTTTCAAATTGCTTATGTTTTAATCATTCTAATTTATTTTATTAATAATTGTATGACCCAACATTTTTATTATTATTTTATTAATATATAATTAAAATAAAAAAAATTGAAAGTTAAAGTAATTAAATTAGGAGTAATTTAAAATTTAAGTAATTAAATTTAAAAAATAAATTTTAATGACCAAAATAGAAGTGAGAAGATAATTGAGTGATGAATGATGTAATTTATCCATTGAAAAGTTTCATGTTAAGGGTTCTAATTTTATTGTTACTAAATAGAGAAAATTGAGTTAGGATGATTGTCCTCACATATACAGCATCTGATCCGGCTTAGTCGATTAATAAATCAGAAATTTATAATTATAAATAAATAAATAAATAAATGAGTATAGAATGTTACTACATTTTTTTATTCCCTTACATATTGATCGGATTTTAGTCAAATGTAAATGGTTGTTTCCACTTAAATGCAGCTTCAATAGAATTAAAACTACAAACAAGTAACTAAGTCTAGTAGGATTAGGGGTGTTAAAAAATATACGATCTAATTGATCTGACCCATCGATCTGGTTAAAAAATATCATGTCTTTATTTTGAAAATACTCGGTTTTTCGGGTCAAATACTCGGTCTGTTAAATTTTTCGGGTATTCGGGTCGAGCCCGAATCACAACATCTTACTCAACGCCAACCCGGTACCCGATTTATTATATATATATATATATTATTTTATATGAATTTTTTATTTATAATTATCAAACTATTTTACTCTAACAATCAAAATTTCTAATTTCTTAAATTTCACCACCATAAAATTCTAAATTCTTAATTTCTTAAATTATTTTACATTAACATTCTAAATTATTTTAAAAAAATATTTATTTTAACTTCAAAACATTTAAAATTTAATTATATTTTTTATTTTAATCTTTAATAAATTTTCTTTCAATTATGTAATTTGAATTTTTAAACTTTATGTGGGTTTAAATTTTAGAATTTTAGAATTTTTCTATATAACTTTTTAAAAAATAATAATATAATTAAAAAAAATATGAATCGGGTATCCGTAACCCGAAATACGAGTAACCGAGTTTTATGGGTACCCGATTTACTAGTACCTGGATGTGATGGGTCAAAACACGGACCGACATTTTAATATCCAAAAATTATGGATACCTAATATTTCATATACTCAAAAATACAAGTATCCGGTTTTAAACACCCTAAATAAGATAATGTATTTAGTTCACCAAAATAAATATGGAATAAACTAAAAACACTGAAACTTACTAAAGCAATAATAGGAGCTTGAAGAATTTGCTTGAATTTATCCTAACTTTAAATTCGTCATTTTTAACATAAAATTCTACGCTCGTTTCTGAGTACAAATGTCTATATACGACCCTCAATCTAATCAACAAAAGCTACGCATGCGAATCTCATTTAGTTAGAAATTAATCATATTTTAGTTTATAATATAATATGGCTACCTGGCCAATGGTAATGCATTATTTCTAAATTATATTAAATATTAAATACGAACACGAGACGGAAATAAGGTTTAGGGTTATGACATGTGCACACGCTCACTTTAGCATGTGATGGGCCACCAGCAACATGAATAATTTCATGAATTTTTAATACATTCAAGTAGGGATGAATTAAAAGTAGGATGATTTTCTGAAAATTTTAAATTAATATATATTTTTATTGATAATTTATTTTTATTCATAAAATTTAAAAATGATTTTTTAGTTTTAAAAATTTATTCATAACATAAAATATTCGTATGGACGGAGGATCATTGGTGGCCAAAGAGGCCCGACCTCTGCTATAAATTTACCTTTTACCTAAGCTCAAACCAAATCCTATAATTATGGGAACTCTAAACTATCATATAGATTCCAAACTTTAAATACTACCAAAACCCTAAACCTTCGACAGTCAATCGACTTGTCCTCTTAAATTAAACCGAGAAGCCTCAATCCCACCTCTTAATTACAAATTACATATTTTTTAAGGCTCACCTTTGCCTTTGCCTTTGCCTTTGCTTTTGATTTGTAGTAGTGTCAATGTTGTTTAATTGCATCATTATAGGTCATACCCTTCATTTAAAGCTCTGAATTATAAATCTTAAGTTAGGGTTTATGGTTTAATATTTAAGGTTTAAAAATTACTTGATTAGGGATTAGGGTTTAGGGTTTTAAATTAGGGATAAAGTATAAAATAATGTGATTAAACAACTTTAAAGACTAAATTGACGATAAGGGTGAAATTGATAAATTGAGTACACTATAGGGGTAAAAGTAGGGATGGACATGGGTCGGGTTGGGTTGGCTGGACCCAACCCGACCCGAAAATTCTATACCTCCACCCGAAACCCAACCCGACCCGAGTTTAGAGTAATTTCACCTGACCCAAAACACGATCTGACTTTTGAGATAAAACCCGACTACTATTCGAAATAATATAAAATTATTGATTTTATTTAATAAATAGGGACTTAATTGAAAAAATAATATAAAGAGAGATATTTTCGTAATTATCTCTAAATATATAATATATTTTTATATTATTTTTGGCGAATCAGATTAAATTTTTTTCATCATAAAATCAAACCCGATCCAAACTTATTCTCTAAAACTCAACCCAAAATCAATTTCTTTTTAAAAAAAATGATCGAATTAAGTTAAACCGGTGGAGTTTAAGTTCAATACTCATCCCTAGCAAAAAGTTGCCTTTTGCCTACTTTTTTTTTTTTTCTTTAAGAATGATTATGAAAGTTGCATGTTATGGTCAACAATTAATCAGACCAAAAAGATTGAAGTCATTGCATATTTTTTTCTCAATCTTTTCAATAAGAAGAATATAAAGATGGGTAGAGTTTAAATTCCAAATAAAAAGTAAACTGGAAATTTAAAATCATTACATGCTGGTTAAACATAGTAATTTTCCAACCAGACAAAACTATTTTCGTATCTAAATGTCTTGACTTCTTCTACTGTCGATCTTTATCAACTCCACCATAAAATTGTATTTTTTAATTAATTTCTATTTCTTTTAATTTTCCATTTTTTTCCATTTTCAAACTATCACTGTCATCTTAATTCATCTTAAAAAACCAATAAAAATATGGGTAAAGTACACAAATGGTCCCTCAACAACAACAACAACAAAACTCTATTCTCATATGCAATGGAAAAAGTGAGAGATAGGGTAGTAGGCTGCCCTCAATGCCAGGTTGAGAGCAGCTTCCGTGGAAGACATCCGGTAGTCAGAAAATTAAAAATAAAGATAAAATGATCCCTCAATTATATGATATTATTTTCTCGAATTTTTTTACTATTAAAAATTACAAAATGATCACTCAACTATTCATTATGTTTTATACTCGTCCTTTTTAATTAAAAAATTAATAGTTATCTGAGTTAGACGTTAACATCTTGATTAAAATATGATAGGCGTTTGAGATTTTGAGATCAAATTTTATCATATTTCAGTTAGTAAGTTAACATACAACTCAAATTGTCGTCAATTTTAAAACGGAAAATGAGGAGTTTGGAACATAATGAATAGCAGAGTGACGGTTTTGTAACTTTTAACACTCAACAGACTCAACAAAACAACTCCCAATAGTTGAAATATCATTTTGTAACTTTTAGTAGTCAATGCACTCAGCAAAGCAACTCCTATAGTCGAAATATAATTTTGTAACTTTTAATAGCTCGATGACTTAATAAAACAATATCTCATGTATGTAGTCCATTTATATACTTTTCCCTAAAAATATTATAGGATTTTATTTGTTTAATTTTTTTAGTTATTGAGAACAGGGGTGTTTAAAAAAGCCTGAAATTGTTAATCGTAACCGTTAGCCGGTATAATCATTATATTTAATAGGTTAATTAACCGAATCGTTAATACTAAATGATTTCGGTTAACTGAACTGCTAAAAAATTATGGTTAATGGTTAAGGTTACGATTATAAATTTTGATAAACGGTTAATCATTTGGTTAACCGTTAATAAATTAAGTTTATAATTATATTTCTAAATTATTATTTTTTTACACAACTAACTTGATATAAGTTTCTATTATTCCATATATATATATATATATATAATAAAATTTGTATACAAATAACTTAATATATATTTTTTATTATTTATTTATTTGAAAATATAGAAACATACTTACACCAATATAATTATATGTTTATTGTTAGGTACTAAGATATTTGGAGATGTACATACTTACACCGGTGTTGGTATGTAAGTACGTGTTAAGTGTTACATTTTTTTATTTTATTTACTTACACCGGTGTAAGTATGTGTTAAGTGTTACATTTTTTTATTCACTTACACAGGTATAACTATGTGTTAAGTGCTATATATTTTTTTGTAGTATGAATTATGAAAAATTTTGACAAAAAATTATAAAAGGTTAACCTGTAACCAAACCGTTAATAATGATTAATTGTTAGTAGTTAACCATTTCTTAATGGTTAGGTTACGGTTAGAAAAATCTCATAATCGTTATAACGATTAACCGGCTGTTTAGGCTAAACGGTATGGTAAACCGTACATGAACAACCCTAATTGACAATACATATATATCTTATAGAGTAGCGGTTCAAATTCAAGAGTTTTAAGAAGAACAACATTACCTTCAAACACTTACGTTGTTTAACGAGTTCAAAAGTAAGTGTGTTCACTGGGCGTTTTTCCCAAAAAATCACTGGTGACCTGTATATTTACCGATCTAACACCGGTCAAACTATATTTCCCGATCTAACACCCTTTGCAGTAAGGCGCGCCCCTTGCAGCGCGCTATACAATGATTTGGCGCCACGTGGGGTAAGGCGCGCCCCCTGCGACGCGCCTTATGCTGATATGAATACATGTATGTATAGCGCGGTCCCTGGGGCACGCCTTACGCCACGTAGGGTATAACGCAGGTCAGGGGCCGCGCCTAACCTTTATAATTATATATAGCGCGGGGCAGGTACTGCGCCTTGTATAATTGTTAAAATTCTCGGCTATAAATACCCTTCTCCCCCGGGTTAAGTTCCTCACATCTCCTCATATCTCTCCTCTCAACTTATAAATTAATACAACAATTCCGTCAACGAGTCAATAATTCTGACAATTTTCTCATATTTTATTTAGAACTTCATGCGATTTTTCGTTATAAGGTAATTTTGTGATAATTTTTTTTATTATATTTATTGTTTATTATGATTATTTGAAAAAATAATATACTAATTGTTGTCAATTAATTTATGTGTTTGTAAAATTAGAAAGCGAGAATATACGTCGAAATAGTTTTGTGGTATAGGTAATAATATAAAATTATATTATTTAAATTATTTACTTTTATGTGTAAAAATTTTATTCTGTTATATTTTCGTTCATATATTATTTATTTAATCAACATTATTTCAGTTGTTTTTTTTGCAGATATAATATTGTCGCACTTTTAAACTCAAAGAATGACGCGACTTTCAACTATTGTTTATTATGATGGTAAGATTCGAGAAGATGAAACCGATGTTGTTTTCGTATCAAATGAGCGTGTTAAAATATCATTCAAGAGAAACATAACTCTTGAGGAGCTGATAACAAAGATTTCGAGGAAGATTCATGTTGGAAGTAGTAGAAGAATGTCGTCGTTGCAGTACAGATTTCCAACATCATTGTTGCCATTAACTTGTACAACGTTCAAACTTTTGAACAATGATGATGTCGAAATGATGGTTGAAGCTCAAAGTAATTATTCAAACGCCGATATTAAGATGTATGCAAATTTTATTCAAGTGTGTACCGTTCGGGATCAATCATTAAGCTCCCACTATGGGCTGGCTAAACAAGTTGATCAAGTTGACAGCCCGACGACAGTAATGTGTAATGATTTTAATGCCATAATGGGGAGACATTCATCTGTAACTCCTTACGATATGTACCGAGGTGGGTCGATGAACTATCCGTATGGAAACATCGCGTCCAGTTCAAGGGGAAGGCATTCATCTGCAAATCCATTTGACCTTAATATGGAGATGTCATCGACGCAACCATCTGTGCAGTTTCCATTTGACACGATGACTTCAAGCTCCAGGGGGAGGCATTCGACTGCGAGCTTTTTCGATCTGAATGTCGATATGTCTTCTAGTTCAAGGGGAAGACATGCAAGTAGTAGGTTCTTCGACCTAAATGTGGAGAGCATGGAGGAACCATCATCTCCACTAGAAGAATCGCTTCGTGAGCCTGGTGCGGATGGTACTGAGACTGGACTATTCATTCATCCATAATCACTGCAATTCAACTCCGATGATGATGAAGTTCTAGGAAATGTGGCACAAACTGACCCTCCTGCACACATGTATAAAGCTTATTATGGTGCAATGTACGGGCCAGAATTTGTGGATATGTCTCATCTCGGTGACTATGGATATTACTAATCAATAAATAATGGTGAGTTATCTTTAGGCATAGAGTTTTCAAGCAAAGAAGAAGCGGTGATGGCTATAAAAAGAAGATGCCCGTGGTAAAAGCAAGCTCTCATATAGCTATTGTTGTGTTGATTTTAGCTATACAGTCGCAGTATGGGTACATTGTCTCCTATAAAAAAGCTTGGTTGGCAAAACAAAATGCCATTGTTAAACTTCATGGCGAATGGGATGCATCTTACAATGAACTTCCAGGCTGGTTTAGGCTGGTGCGGAGGTTGAATCCTGGGATATTTGTGGACTTCGAAACCTTTTATGCATACCATAATGATCGAGTTCTCCGCGATCGATGCCAATTCTACCGGGTTTTTTGGACTTACCCACAGTGCGTTAATGTTGTCAAATACTGCAAGCATGTGGTCCAAATCGACGGGACTTTCTTGTATGGAAAATACAAGCAAGTTTTATTATTGACAGTTGTCCAAGATGGCAATCACAATATTCTTCCAGTTGCTTTTACTCTTTCGAAGGAGAAGATACAAATTCTTGGGCTTTTTTCCTCCAAAATTTACGTGTACTTGTTATCATGAGGGAAAACATCTGTGTCATTTCAGATCGCGGAGCTGGGATCAAAGCAGCAATGGAGTCTTTGGGTCCAATGTGACAACCACCCTTTGTCCAACATAGGTATTGTCTCCGACACATTTCTACGAACTACCATGGAAGGTACAAGAAGAATGATGAGCGTCAATTAATTGTGTGCATGGGTAAGTGAAACTGATATAGTTTGTTTTCTTTCGATCGTTTTAATTTTGCAAAGAAAGCAAGTTAGTAAGTTATACATTTTTTTGATCAAGTTACGAACTACTTCCTCGAACGTTTGAATCAATGCATCAAGATTTGCGGGCGAAGAACGAGGAATGATACGATTACATCAGCCTCATCGATAAAGAAATGTGAACAAATGCATATGATGATGGATATCGATATGGACACATGACGACCAACTTGGCAGAGGAAATTAATTCAACTTTAAATGGTGCATATCACTTACCAGTAGCGGCTTTGGTAAAGACTATATATTTTCGTTTGGGGGCACTTTTTGCGAAGCTCGGGGGACAAGCTCAAACCTGGATGCAAGACGGCCATGTCTATCACCCTAGATTAGTTGCAGATCAACAGAAAAAATTTTTTGCATCAAATGGAATGTCTGTAACAAGCTTCTCTAGAAGTCATGAAATGTTTCGTGTCACAGAGTTGCCGCGACCTCTTCAAGTGATTGAAGTTGTGTCGTTAAGAGTAAATCTAAGGGACAAAACGTGCGACTGCGGGTTTTTTCAAGCTCTTAAGTATCCATGCTCTCATGTGATAGCAGCTTGCTCGCATACACGTCAAGACTATAACCATTTTGTGGATCCTGTATACCTAATATCTGAAGTTTTTAAGGTATACAAATTTGAGTTTCCCCCATAGGTAATGACAAAGACCCTGATGAGGTTCAAGATTGGCTTCTGATTGTACCAAATCCGAGTTTATTGAGGGAGCGTGGTTGTCCAAAATCCAATCGAATTCATTGCGATATGGATATTCGAGAAAGATCTAGACAAGACATAAGATGTGGACATTGAAACCCAGGAAAAACTAGAAAAACATGTCCACTTCTGTTACCATCAAGTAACAATTGATGAGGAAATGATGTATTTGTTTATCAAATAATAATTCTTGTACTTTGATTTGCATTTACTTCAAGTTAATGTCATTCGATAATCGCTGATGAAGATTAAAAAAATTATACAATAATACGAGATTGGACGTTTGCGTTATATGTGATTATAATAAAATAGATAATAAGTGACAAACTTAAGAAAGTTATCGAACAATTTGGTATTTCAAAATAATTTTAAATACAACAAACTTACAATAAGTATTAAATGATAACTGATAACGAAATTACAATAACTGATATTAAATGGTAATAAACAAAATTAATTAAAATACATTAAAAAAAAGTCAAACAAATTTAACAAAATAAAGTAAGTATTGAATGAGAATAAGTGTTAAATGAGAAATAATAAAAAAATTATAATTAAAAAGTCCAATAAACTAAATACAAATATAATAAAAAACAAAATCTATCGATGCCTGCGACGCGAATGTGTTCCGTAGGGCGGTGGCTGTCGGTATCGAGGAGGATTTCTTCGTATAACTGGTTGTGACTCTTCGCTGTCAACATCACCATCATCATCGTCATCGCCGTCGTCATCGTCATCCTGAGTAGGTACATTAGGTTGATGAGGAGCTGACGACGATGAAGCACCTTCATAGAATAAGGACCCTAGAGGTGTATGACTGACTATCCCACCGGCTTGCAAAAACTGGGAAAACTCATAAAACCCAGACATCGTTGAGTGTGAAAACTGTATAGGAGGTGTCTGTGCTGCAGCCATGAGTTATGAGGCTGAACCCGCTAAATATCTAGCATATGAACCCCAAGTTAGATCTACAAACATAGACCCATAATAGCCTCCAAGAGGGGTCATCTGTGACGGTGGTGGCGGCGGGGTCATAATAGTAGGTGAAGGCGAGGGCGACGACATCTGGTAATGGAAAGGTGGTGGCGGCATCATATATGGTTGCGATATGTAAGTCGCTGGATACGGTGGCTTCTGTGAAGGTCCTACTGGTGTAGTTGAGGATGAACCGGATGTACATGCTCTCCGTCCACGAGTCAGGGGACGATGGTGCTGTGTCGGTGAACGTCTCTGTCGACGTCGCGGAAAGGTCTGCCCTCGTGCATCCTCGGGAAGCAGAAATGGTTTTCCGTTACTGTTGAACCACTCGTAATAACCGTCAGCAACCATCAAGAGGTCATAAAAAATGGGCTCTCTACGGGGAAGGTGTCGATGTCGATCCTCTCACAACACGACCCACGCATGATGCCTCACCGGCCAATCTGTATCTGTCTTGTCGCGTCTATTTGTGCTATGCAACTCGTCTATATTGCGAGGTGCTTCCGGAATTGGTTGAAAACAACCAAATTGCCGGAGCACGCAATCAGTGGAGTGTCACTCGACAGTCACATAACAGATCAAGGGGACCATTGTCATCCAAACATCTGATGAGCCCCTCAACTCAGGTGGGATCACCGCCCTCACATCATCAGTAGAATATGGCACCCATTCAAACTGAAACATATACATATAATTTTTATCAAAATAATAATCTAATTATATAACTATAATCTAAAATCGATTTTTAAACATTAAAATTCATACCTGTGTGACAGCCTTCTGATCGATTAACATCCTATTTTTTTTTCTAAATCATCAGGTAGCTCCTGATGATTTTTCCTACTAGTAGACCACCTATTCAAGAAAAATAATTTCTTATTCAATGTATAAAATTATTAATATACAAAATTAGTTTTATAATTACCTTAGGAGTAGCGGAAATACGAATGGGTTCTTGACAACGGGACATAAAAAGGGCAATCGATACCATGCCCAAGACTGCAACAGCAAGAGACATCCACCGATAGCATTACACCTGTAGTCAATGGCTCGACACATCTCCATGTACAGGCAAGCCAAAACTGTCGAGCCTCTACTGAGTGATTCGGCTAGAAGAAAGTCGCCAAAATGTTGCAACCACATATAGTGAACTTGGTTACGCGATTTGTCCGACATCAGCAACCCTCATATCAGTTGCAGTATGCATGCCCGTGCATACTATTTAACTTCATCGTCAGACGCATCCTCGCTCAACTCCCGAAAATTGGCATCTAACCAATTTAACGGTATTCGTCCACCATTAAAATTTTCCGGGACACGTCATAGACTAACCCGGCACAAAGTAGTCCAAGAACCGAAAGCTATCCCTGATATCACACCTCCATCCACCGGAAGCCCCAGGTGCATAGAAATATCCTCAAGCGTGATCGTGCACTCTCCGCACGGAAGATGGAATGTGTGGGTCTCCGGCCTCTACCACTCTACTAAGGCAGAAATAAGGTCTGGTTCTATCTTACAGTGACCTTAATATCTACCTAAGTAACCTAATCCAGCCTCTACTAAATACGACATTACACGAGTATGTATAACTAACTTAAGGTTCCTAATAAAAGTATCTAATATACGATCCCTCTCCTAAAATATAAATAATTACACAAATTAATTTTTAAACTAATAATCATGCATTAAATAAATTAATTAATTAAATTAAAACGTTAAAATGTTACCGTATCAGCAAAGTGTCGAGATATATGATTTTCATCCAACCAAAGTAGATCGCATTCCATTTTATATCTACAAAAAAATTAATTAAATAAAATATTAAACAATTAAAATAATTAAATAAATTACTAAAAAAATACTAAATATAATAAAATATACCTTAATAAGAGAATATAAGAGTATTGAGAGGATTTTGTGTGATGAAATTGTTTGAGAATGGGGTATTTATAGGGGGATGGTGGGTGTGAACGGGCGGGGTAATTTGGTAATTAAGGGTATAGCGCGCCGCAGGGGCCGCACATTTTTGACGCGTGTCAGAATCACAGGTAAGACACGGCCCTTGCGGCGCGCTATACCTTTAATTACCAAATTACCCCGTGACATACACACATGTATCCATGTTAGCATAAGGCGCGTCGTAGGGGGTGCCTTACCTCACGTGGCGCCAAATCAGCGTATAGCACGCTGCAGGGGATGCGCCTTACTGCAAAGGGTTTTAGATCAGGAAATATAGTCTGACCGGTGTTAGATCGGTAAATATACTGGTCACCGGTGATTTTTTTGGGAAAAACATCGTGTTCACTGTTCAATTTTAACCGAATTAATCGATCAAACCGAATTAGTTTAGACATGAAAAGTTTAATAATTTGTTTAGAATTTGATTAACGGTTAATTCGATTCGAAATCGATTAATTAATCGAATTAACCAAAATTATTAAATATTAAATATATTACATATACTAAATCCATATTTTAAGCTCAAACCCATTAACAATTAAGACCCAAATATTTTTAACTACACTAAATTCATTAAATTTTCACTACTTAATAAATTTTAACAAAAATATTTCTATTATAGTTAAATTAATGTAATTTAAAAATCATAAAACATTATAAAAATTCGGTTAACAGACCGAAATAATCGAATTTTATTCGATTCGGTTAATATTTAAAAAATTGATTCAATTAACAGTTAAAGAAAAAATTCGATGAATAATATTTCGGTTCGATCGGTGACTTAATTAACCGTTTGAACACTCTTACTCAAAAGATCTATACTTTAAAAGAAAAACTGTGTATAAAATGATAAAATTATTGATGTATTTTTTTGTATCTCAAAACACTATTATGGAATATGGAGGCTTAACATCTCAAGCAGGGCAATGGAGTCAAAGGGGAAACTTAAATCCTCCACTGATTTTGAAACTACAAAATATTAGTAATAGAAACACAAAGTTGAAAACTTTTTTAAAGAAATAAAAAGGTCGAGAGTGAAAGACGATGAGGTTGACATAATGAGTTTACGTTTACATTTAGATTTCCCACATCAAAGGATCCCACCCAGATTCAGACAAATTCAGAGTGTGTAGTTTCTTTCTCCCATTGTTTGATATCAATAATGGGGAAAGCTAGAGAGTGACAAGGATGAAGAAGAAAGCAAATAATGTGCAAGCACTAACCCAAAAAAACCCAGAAGAAAGGAAGCATGTGGACAGTGGGGATTTTTATTTTGACTACATGCATACAACTACTACTTTATACAACCTGTAAATAATAAATAAAAATCCATATATATTAAGAGAGAAAAACAAACCCTTTCTCTTCTCTTTGGTCTTTGTTATTCTCTTCTGTCTGTGACTGTGTTTTGCATTTATATAAGCAGGCAGTAGAGTGTTTCTTTGATTTTTTTGGGGGAATTCTGGGTAATTTTCTCCTTCAATTTCCCATATTTATGATTTAGATTTGGTGTTATCTTCCAATCAATTTTGAGGATCTTGTTGATACTAATACTGATACAATTTCCAGTATTTTTTTATTTTCTTTCTTACTTCATGGCTTCTTCTACAAGTTGAAGTTCAACGTTTACAAAAGAGGAATCCTAATCCTAAGTTTACCCTTTTCTCTCCTTTTTCAACTGTGGATCTCTGTTTCCCTCAAAAGCTCATAACCCGTTCATTTGCTTCAATGGATTTCCCAGTTGCTTTGTGAACGAGTTTCAACGCCATGATTGTCTCGTTTCTCTGTTTATTCTTCTTGTTTCCGGATGTACTGGCTCAGTCTTCTGAAACCAATGCGTCTTCGACGAGCGCCGCTGCTAGAGCCCTCGATGGGCTTCTCCAAGACTACGCTTATAGGGCATTTGTGCGCCCTAAAACAGGAGTGCCCTACGATGGGGTTGTTCCTTCTAATTTAACCGGGATTCGGATTGCGGCAATGAGGCTCAGGAGTGGGAGCTTGCGGACCAGAGGTGTGAGGATGTACAAAGAGTTCGAGATCCCCATCGGAGTTGTGGAGCGGCCCTACGTCGAACGCCTCGTTTTGGTTTATCAGAACTTGGGGAATTGGTCTTTGCGATATTATTCGCTGCCCAACTACAGCTTCCTCGCCCCTGTTTTGGGTCTTCTTGCTTACGATGCTTCCGATTTGTCGGCTAAGAATTTGCCGGAATTGGATTTGAGAGCGTTTGGGGATCCCATCAGGATCAATTTCTCGGATGCGGAATCGGCTCCTGGTGGGTCTGTCCCCAAGTGCGTTTGGTTTGATTTACACGGTTTGGTCAAATTCAGCAACTTGACAGCTCCCAATGAGTGTTCCACCGTCCAGCAGGGGCATTTTTCGATTGTCTCCGAGGCAATTTCGCCGCCTATTCCGTCACCGGAGAGCGGAGGAAGGGAGAATAATGATAGGAGAACATGGATAATCGTTGGTTCTGTTGTGGGTGGGGTGGCATTGCTGGCATTCTTGGGGTTCTTAGTGCTTTGGGCTCGCAAATGCAAGCAGAGGAAAAAAATGCAGGAGATGGAAAAGGCTGCCGATGTGGGAGAAGCACTACACATGACCTCCGTTGGTGGTACGAAGGCGCCATCGGCGATGTTTACTCGGACTCAACCGACTCTCGAGAACGAATATGTGCCTTAATAACCCTTCTCTCTGTGTAGTTTCAGTAAATTATTCTTCTGATCAATGCCTCACAGCCACACCTATTCTTTTTTTCTTTTCTGGTTGTTTGTTCATGGTAGCCTCTCGGTTGTAGTGTGGGTAAATTAGGATTCTTTTTTATAATTTTCATGATTCATTGTGGCGTGCATTTAGCCGAAATGATTCTATTCCATGTCTTGAATTATAGTTGTCTCATTCGTAAGGAATAAAAACACTTCTTTTCTCCTTGAGGTGCCTTGTGTTTTCTTGGATTTACTTTTGTTGTCTGTCTCTCTCAGAATGCAGGATGAAGATTGCTTTGTAATCAAAGCAAGCTGATGTTAAAGCTTTACTCCAACTATCTTTGGTTGGAAGCAAATGTTAAGCTTGGACATGTGTGGCTTGAGAGTTAAAATGTTATGTTTTTCATATCGTTCCGACGGCAAAATCGGTAGTTGTCATAAACTCTGGCTATAATTTTAGGTTAGCTGTGCTACATAGAACTTTATTCCGAGTTAAAATATATAATGGCAGTCTTAAGAAGGTTAACAATCTCCATTTTGCATTATTGTGACATCATTATGACCATGATAAGACTACCTTAAACATTTTGATAATCTCTAAATCATTTGGTAAGTCCAAAACATTGTAGTTAGAATCGATTCGCTTTAGTTTCATAAGGTACTACTCCCCTCAAATGTAGTTTCTTGAATGCTAATTTTGTTTATAGAATTGTTGAGCAATGCATTCTACATATGCCCTCAAACTTGGCCAATAAACTCTATCTTCCACCTTGACTATAGTTTTTCACATTAAAATGGCCTTGCTCGCCGAAACGTAAGTCCAATGCTCTATTTACATCTCTTTTAGTCTTGATGAAGAAGAGATGAAAGTACTCGGAAGAAAATTACGAATCTTCGAATAGGTAACTATTTTGTCACATCACTGCTCACCAGAATGTAGGTCCGATACTACTTCTCTTGAGTCTTGATGAAAGAAGAGATGAAGTACTTTGGAAGACAAAAGAGAGTATCTTTAAACAGATAGCTATCATACATGGACTAGGGTGAATAATCTCTCTTCAACTGTTCAAATCCAATTACTTTAGCTGACATAATTGGTAATTTAAGATGTAAATTATTTTATTCAAGGCATCAACAGCCTTCTTCTGTTTACTTTCTATTTAAAATTTCATTTTGGGTAGTGTTGTCAAGTATGTCTTTGCAGGTTCAGTAATCTTTTCTTTTTTCCTTGCTATCTCTCCTGAGTTATTCCGGAGACTTAAACTTCTTCGAGACTATTTTATTTTTCTTAATTGCTAAGTGAGACTACTCCCTTATTGTAGAAAAGAAAATAGTATCTATCGGCGTTGCTGTATTGGTATTAATCTCTGTCATATAACCATGGCCAACCAAAAAGATTTTTCTTAGTAGTCATTGGCACAATATTTTGCCAGTTATAAACTTTTTAGCTACCATGGAAATAGAAACTATAACATGATGTATTAAGGGAATGGTATTTCTTTTCAACCCAAGTGACCTTGTAAGTAAGGCCATGCATGTGATAGGGCTTTGATTTTTAGACTATAGTACCTTATGATACCACATTCATAGCACTGTCATAGTCCAGTATGCATGACCAAACTTGTCATTTCTCTATGCTTGATCCGAAGGATAGCAGTATGATGCCAGTCTTCCTTATTTTCTACATTTTCTATTGCTAATAGTTGCCTTATCCCAATACTTCTTTCATGACATCGATCAAGCTTGTTTCAGTGTCACCTTGGTCATTGTTTTCGTTGTCTGTGAAGTGTGCATTCTCCAACCTTGTGTTCGAAACTTCACCTTGTACTGGCTCAGTACTGCTGTTTTATTCCCATGTGAAGATACTTGTTCTCTTTATTTTGTACTCAAAACTGCTTCGTGGATATTGCGGGCAAGCACGTCTTTGCAGGTTCAGCAATCTCAGTTGTTGTTCTTGCTACATTTGGCCTACTATCGTATAATCGAACAAGAAAATAGCAAGTATCGGTATCCCAAACTTGTTATGTTTCTCTGCTGCATATCTTTGAAGAATTGTCTAAAAGTCATTGGCACAATAACCATATTACCCTAGATGTCATCTTTATAGCTATCATAGATGATGGAAACAAACAAGTTAAGGATTACTAGGATGTCCCCCCCCCCCTTTTTGGAAGCAATTATGTGCTTACGGAACTTGTGTGCAAAATAGCAAATGGAGGCCAATCCTCCATCATTAGTGCATGTGATGATGTTAATGCAGATGCAGAGTAAAGTTAGGTGTAATAAAGAAGCCTGTTTGTGTTCTGGTATGACTTGATTAGCAGAATCTTGAGTGCTTTGTTAGTTGTAGTGGTATCTGTGTCTGTCCTTATTAATCAAGTATTTTAGTTTAGAATGGAATGAAGTTATAATAATGGCCCCCAAACCAACAAAGCACACAATGAGATTCGATTATTTATTGAGCATCAATGTGCTGGGGCACCACAGCAGCCTTGGTGGATGCACAAATGGGATACCAACTACATTTGTTGCTATGTTTGTCTTTGTTTTAAAACCAAACCAAACCAAATTAATTTAAGACACGTTAGTATTAATTTATCGAACCTTAAATACATAAAAATCTTATATTGCATTTAAAAAAAACAAATTCATAAATGTTAATATTATTAATAATTTATTAAAAAAATAAAATTTTAATATATTATGGTTTGGAGTTGCTTATGCTCTTTTTGAGTCGAGTATTAAATAGTTCGTTTCGACTCGTTAAAAACTCGAGATGAATTCAAGCTCAAGTCAAGTCAATTTGAGTTGAGTATTTATCGAGCTTTGACCAAATCGATCTCAAATAACTCACGATCTATCTCGTCTCATATACATATACAACCCTAGTCCTAACTTGCAAGTTGTCAATGAAGACTCAAACTAAGATTTATTAAAATTAATTCAAACCCTTCATGATCCGGGGACACTAAGCAAATAAAATGTCACAAGGAATTGTAAATCGACAAATCTCAAACACACCAGTCGAGCGATGTAAACATTTGCAAGTGTTGTCGGATGTGCAACATTTTGGGTGTTCATGCTTTAGCATTACAAGAGAAAAAAGACAGAAAAAGGAACTTAAGCTCATCTGCTCTTTTAGTCTTCTTCAGCAGGACAGAATATCATTAGAGTACTTTTATTTCTTCTCCCTCAACCCGCTGGTCAAGTTTCCTACATTTAACACCGAATTACATGAGCTTCTATGTGCAGAGCATCGAAAAGCAAAATTGGGCAGATATATGCAAACAAGGCAGGGTGAAACATATTTTCCCCTTCATTGAAAGAGACGAGAGAAAAAGGGCGCTAGTCGTTATGCATGCATGCACACACCAGGGTTTTAAAAAACGGTCTGCAACTGCGATTTCGGCCGCGATATAGCGGTTTCACAGCCGTCCAAGTTACCCACGACGGCCACAATAGCGTCCGCGACGGCCGCAATCACGGTAAATCTGAAATAACCGAAAATGCGACCGCAATTTGAAACCCTGACACACACAACTAAATGCATGTGAGACATAAAGAGTACAAGAAACAAAACTCGAAACGAGACTTGTTTAAACGATATCAAACTACTTATCATTTAAAGCAATCCTTATTGAAAAAAAATACTAATTTAAAAATTTAAAATATTATAATCAGAAGTAAAGCCCCGGACACCTTACTAGGGGTTTGGATCCACCAATTTATTTCGTTTACTTAATTATTTTACAATGAATGTTCAATCACCCTTAGTAATTGCTTGCTGGTGCTCGAATTCGTAACATCTAGGAATAACAACAATTTCTTTAACTACTAAGGTAAGTTGGTTTGTGCTAATTTTAATATTTTGAATGAAATAAATTGAGTTCGAAAATTCGTTCCCATAATAAGTCTCTATAACACTTGATCTAGATTAACCAACCAATAACTCAAATATTAACAGTTATACAAAAATGCAAATTTCCTTTATTAGTTCCTACATTATACATAAATTGTAAATTTACTCCACATTCTGACTTTATCATTTTCTATCGTTATATTTTGATCTGAACAATAATCGTATTTAATCATATATAGGTACTGCATCACAATTTGACCTAAAATAAAATAAAGGGTAAACTACACTAGATACCTACTAAATTTAGGTACTGCATCGTTTATACCACTTAAGTTTTAATTTTATCAATTATAGTAATGAATTTTGATTTTTTATTTTAATTACACCAAATGATATTTTGTCAGAACTATGGACCACCACATCAACACCGTGAATTGACACGCCATCACCGTAACGCTCAAAGATAAAAAAATATTAATTAAATGATTACATTAAAAAAAATTAATACGAGGATCCCATTAATTTTTTTTTTTAAGTATAAGAACCTATGATTCCTTTTTGCATCATAAAAACAGGCAGCTAAGGCCAAAGGTATCCTAGAGGAGCGGGTCGCAGCAGGCAGCAGGCAGCAGGCAGCAGGCAGCAGGCAGCTAAGACTTCGTTGGCATTACCAAAAAATCACTATAATTCCCCATTGGCCTCTTCCTTCTTTGTTAGCATGATTGACACATGTCCTATCCATTTCTTCAATTCTCTGCATCCGTCAACACCCTCGACTCCCCCACCTACCACAGGGAACAGTAAAAACACCGTCTTTCTCTGGCTCCTCTTCTAGCCTAATAATCCCACACTAACTTTTTCTAGAAAAAGAAGAGCATAAAAAAGTTACCGTCTTTGCAGAGTTAACTTCAGTTTCAAAAGGAACTGATAACAATGTGAATACATGGAGAAAAATTATGAATTTTTAAAAAAGTGGACTCCTTTTCTACTAATTTGACACAGAGCTGTCCACAATTTTTCTTTTTCTTTTTCTGTGATTTTTATAAATAATATTGTTGCCTCTTATTACACACCTCTCGTATTGATGGTGTTGTGTTCTTCTTCTTTCTTTCTCCTGCTCAAATTGGGAAATCTTCTCTTTTTTTCTTTTTTTAAGCTGAAAAGGTCATTCATTTATAAAGAATTGAATCCTCAAAGGCTAAACTACTATGTCTGGCATCTATAATTCTGCCAGAGCTGCTTCTCCTCAGATCAGAACCACCCCAGATACTGACAGGTACACTTACACACAAGTTTTTTTTCCACTTAAACTTGAGTTCTTCAATTCTGATTCTGATTCTTCTGTTTTTGCCTTTTGGGTGTTGGAAATTTTTTAATCTGTTTGGAATTTTTGGGTTCTTTTTCATTTTATTTTTTTTTGCTTTTTCTCAGTCAGTACTTATCAGAACTGTTGGCTGAGAATCAAAAGCTTGGACCTTTCATGCAAGTCCTTCCAATATGTAGCCGCCTGCTAAATCAAGGTTAATTCTTTACTCTTGTCACTCCTGGATCTAGGTTTTTTTTATTTTTCTGTGTTTTAGTTACCAATGGTAGATCAGTCTAATTGAATGTAGTGATGAGTTTTTCAAGTTTACCCTTTCTAGTACCTATTCCCTTGGTGGTTATGGTGTTGGCTCGATCATGTAATTAACCCTATATTTGTTAGTTTGCTGTGTGGTCCAATACTAGAACCTGACTAGCTTCCATCACAGCATTGTGTTTTGGATGGTGCCTTCACTGGGATTAGTTGTTCACAACACATCGATCACTCAGTGATCGTTGTTATTTTAGGTGAATTGTATACTAGATACCGTCGTCTTCAGCTGGGACAATGTCTCTGTCCCTTGGTGATCACTGCTGTTTTAGTTAAATGGTGTGATTATTTTCACCTTTCGGTTTGCGAGCTATGTATTCGAATATACATTTGAAAAGATTATTAAGTCTGGGCTTAGAAAAGTTATTGAATTTCAAGTTTTACTCGTGTCTTGAGGAGAAAATTTGTCTAATATGGAAAAGCTAGCATAGACTTGAAGTAGATGCGGCACCTTTGGTAGAGTAGGTGAAAGTGTATACATTTTTCCGGGACCGTAGGGTGTATTAGCATTCCATGCTTCTTTCTTTGTTTTATCATCGTTTTGCCTCAAAATGGTTAATTTGATTTTGGATTCTATGTTCCTTTCATGCATTAATGTGTTTTCATATGTGGTCTTAATATGCAGAGATATTTCGGGTCTCAGGAATGATGTCCAACCAGGGATTTGGCGACTTTGACCGAATGAGGTATAGAAGCCCTAGTCCCATGGCTTCTTCGAACCTTATGTCAAATGTTTCTGGGACAGGATTAGGCGGCTGGAATAGTCTTTCCCAAGAGGTTACTATTCTTAAAACTTTTAGCTTTTGTTTCTTTATTTTGAATATATATTATCATTCACTTTTTTTATTGTTTGAAGTTCTCTTGCTTTATTAGTAGACCAAAACGTTAGGATATTGATTGGTCTTGGTTTGACTCGATTTACGTGATACTGGTTCCTGGAAGAGTTAATATCTTCATTGGCTAAGCAACTGTTCTAAAACTATGGATTTCGATTTTGGTTGCTAAGTTCTGTTAGTTAAAGAAGAATAAGGAAAATGCCCTAATTGTCACCAAATGAAAGTATACCTGCCAAATGGTGAACGTCTGAGTTCTATATTGATCCTCTTTGTATCTGGTTGATGGCTCACACACAATGATTGTTGAATCTCTGATATTTTACTCAACGTTTGACCATCGTAAGTAACTCGGATGAGAACCTAGTCTCTTTCCTGTCCAAATTCTTATGCTTGCCAATGGTATCCTCTTAACGCGGATGAACTGCAGAAGCTTAAACTCGTCTAAATATGCTTGTTTCTTGTTTTTTGGATTGAGCCTTCTGCTCTTCTGTTCTTTTGTGTCACCTTGTTTTTTTTTTTTTTTTGACAGAGATTGAGCGAACCACCGGGGATGTCAATGGACTGGCAAGGTGCCCCAGCAAGTCCTAGTTCATACACTGTGAAGAGGATTTTGCGTCTTGAAATTCCTGTTGATACATATCCAAACGTAAGCCGTAAATGGCACATGCTAGTGCGTTGGATTAAAATTTTATTGATTATAATTTTCGTATTTCAATCGAATGAGACAAATCTTTTGTGAGAATTGAGGTTTAGAAGTCTGTTTTTCGTTGTTAGTTCAATTTTGTTGGACGACTTCTAGGCCCCAGAGGAAATTCATTAAAGCGGGTGGAAGCTACTACTAGCTGCCGAGTCTACATCAGAGGCAAAGGATCAATAAAGGATCCAGACAAGGTAAAGCTACAAATTTTATGAACTGTTGTTGTTGTCTTAAAGGTGCAATACCTTTAATAGCCCCTTTCGTCCTCTTTTCTCCTACGAATTTTCCCGACATAAAAATTGAATAGTTTTGAATAATTCCTCATCTTTTCCCATATGAAGGAAGAGAAGCTGAGAGGTAGACCAGGATATGAGCACCTGAACGATCCACTCCACATTTTAATCGAGGCTGATTTGCCTCCTAATATTGTTGATACAAGGCTTAGACAGGCACAGGAAATCATTAAGGAGTTGCTTAAACCCGTGGTACGTACAGTAATCTTCCTCGCTTCCACCTACGTACTTTTGTTACCCTTATGGTTGCGGTGCAGAGCACCTTTGCATCCATTCTCCTCGACCCTTATCAATTTGCAGGTGTCACGGTGTTGAACTGTTGATGTTGATATATTTTTATCTGTGTACTCTTTTCTGAACTTCATAACGTCATATGCAGGACGAGTCGCAAGATTTTATCAAGAGACAGCAGCTGCGCGAGCTGGCAATGCTAAACTCGAATTTCAGAGAAGATAGTCCTGGTCCAAGTGGCAGTGTTTCTCCTTTTAATTCAAGTGGAATGAAACGTCCAAAAACCGGACGCTGAGAATCAAACCTGAAAATCATTTGGGATTGTTTCTACCGTGCTCCAGGATTTCATAAGCCAACTATATCTTCTGATACATATCGGTTCCGTGTACCTTGGAAAGACTAGACTAACAGTTGCAGCTGCCACCGGTGATGGGATTTTCATCGTTCAACTGTTTTGCTGATTGATAAAAAAAAGAAAAAAAGAAAATTGGGTCTTGGAGTCTAGATTTGGTGAGGTCAGTACTCAGTTTTGCTGTAAAATCTGAATACATTCATTGGATTTATTCATGTGTTTAGTAGGTTGAGTGTGAAATATACATATATATATATATATATATATATAATATTGATGGTGAGGTGGGGTTCATCTGAGTTTTATAGGGGTCTATCTGTGTCATATGTTTAGTTTGATTCCTTTACATGAAGCATAGTGCAGGTCCAGTCTGGCCAGGTCGGGTTTATTGTATTCTTTATTTTGGGTCAGAGTATCCGAAGCAGCACATGGGTCGTCTCTCATCTTTTAATTTCGGGCCAGGTCGGGTTTATTATATTTATGTGTTTATTATATTCTTTATTATATTTTAAGGAAATTGGAACCTACAAATTACAAAAGTGGGGAGTAGGGATAACCTGGTCTCTAGATTCTTTTCCTTGATAGTTGTAGTATAATTATTTCAAAATCATACTTAAAATTTAATTTTTGTTTCATTTTAGTACTCGTCAATAAAAACTTTAATTTTTGTTTTGTTTTAGTATATTGTTCAAAATTTAATGTTAAGTTTAGAAAATTTTGAAAGATTATATATTAAAACAAATCAAAATCGATAGTTTAGATATTAAATGCGTTAAGTTTTTAATATGGTACTAAAATGAAATGAAAACTAAACGTTAAATATGATTTTGAAAAAATAAAAATTTTAGATACTAAAACGAAACAAAACAGATAATTTAGATGCCGAATGTGTAATTTACCCAAGCATTAAAGCTGAAATTTCATTGGTTTACAATGTAGGTAAGTTAGCTTAGAAGCCTTGGGATTTTGGCTATAAATAGCCTTTAGGCAGCACCTTTGTTGTCAATTATGTATGTTGTTAAATAAAAGCATAGACTTTGAGCTTTCTTTTTAAGATGAGTGATTATTTATTTATTTTGACATAATGATACATTTAACCCTAAATAGTTACATCTTTTGTCATTTCAATTTTTTTTAGTTTGTTAAGTGGTCTTGATGATTAAAGGGAATATTTTTATTCTTGAGAATCTGAGTTCAAACAACTATATCTAGGGATGGCAAGGGTTAAGCTAGGGACGAGTTTTTGGTCAACCCGACCCGATCCGAAAATATGCATCCTCCACCTGAATTCGAAAAATATATATCCTACATCCGACCTGACCCAATATAAATTAAGGATTTGATTAAAAAAATAACAATTTTTTTAAGGAAATAACATTATTATCCTCGGACAGAGTCGGAGTTTTTTCACCCTCCACCCGAACCTGACCCGACTTCACCCCTTTAAAAATCTAACCCGACCCGACCCGAACCTGATTTTTCTATATAAAAAATCCGACTTGATCAGGTCGGATCAAAACACGTCGGATGCGGGTGAAATTGCCATCCCTAACTACGTCTGCAAGACATATATGTGTTATCAATGACTAAAAAATTCTAAACAGATACTAGCCCAAACTAATAAAAAAACTTCTATTCTTTTTAAGCTAAATTTAACTTGGAGAGGGGAGTGAGAAAGCATATGGACTGGTTACTCAAACCCCTATTTAACCTCAAACTCAAAGCTATATTTAGTTCAAATTAATCCACATAGATCCTCCATGATCTTGACACACTAAGCAAATGGAAGTTCAAAAGAAATTGAAAGCAACAAATCTCGAATAAACACAGTTTTGAAACGTAAACATCATCAACAGGTGTTGTCCAGAAGTGCAACATTTTAGTTCATGCAAATTCAAATTACAAAAAACCTTAAATTCATACGTGCTCCCTTAGTCTTCTTCAGCATGGCAGAATATCATAAGAGCACTTTTATTTCTTCCGTTGGCCAAGTTCCCTACATTTAACACCGAATAACATGACCTTCTATGTGAGGATCAAACAAGGCGGGATAGAAGAAAAGCACAGACTTGTTAAAATTTGCAACTATCGTTATAATCTCTATGTAAAAATAATTCAAGAGTCGAACCCTTCAGTAAGCATGAACAGAATGTGCATTGATCTATAATTTAACAAAGCCTGTAGAAACCAGAACGGTCCCCTACAAGTAAGGAAGCACATTGCTCGATGCATTTGCATAAGACGGAAGTAAAAATGGAAAACAAAAGCTAGTCTTTAGGTAGACCGTAATTTGTTTCATTTTAGTATCACCGTTAAAAACTTTATGCGTTTAGTGCCTAAACTATCAATTTTGATCCGTTTTAGTACCTAAACTATTAATTTTCTCAAAACCATACTTAAAGTTTAGTTTTTGTTTCATTTTAGTACCATGTTGAAAATATAATGTTAAGTTTTGAAAAAAATGAAAGTTTTAGGTACTAAAACGGACCAAAGTTGATAGTTTAGGCACTAAACACAAGTTTTTAGTGATGGATACTAAAATGAAACAAAAACTTAACTTTAAGTATGATTTAAAAAAAATTAAAAGTTTAGGTACTGAAACAGACCAAAACGGATAATTTAGGTATCGAACGCATAATTTATCCACACACACATATATATATATATATATATACTATGCATATTGAATGGTCAGGTCATGAGATAAAACCACCATTTCTACCAAATTTTCAATTTCTTAAAAAAATTTTACTAAAATGAAATAAAAATTATAATTAGGTATGTTTTTGAAAAAATCGAAAGTTAGATAATAAAACATTTTAAATAAGATAGTTTAGAAAGTAAATTTACCCTAAGATTATTGAAAATAAATAGAAAATAAAGAATTGAATTGAAAACCCTAAGAAGCTGATCTATGATGAAATCAAGGACAAGGAATGAAAAACGGCGATAGAGATAAAGAGAAAACGCGAGTGAAACTAAAAAGGTGAAATTAAATTCGAAAGCAAGTACCAGTACTAAACCAACAAGAGATCAATCGGAGGAAGAGAGATTTTCCACGAGCTTCTTATCTCTTCTTTCCATGGCAACGTCCCACATATCGTTCCCGATGTGCTTCGGCTGTTTCAAATTTCAGATTAATCAAACGATTTCAATTGAAATCGAAAAAAACCCAATGAAGAAAAGGATCCAAAAATTTCGAATTGAAACTAAAAAGAGAAACGAACCCGGCCATGATAAGTTTTGTGGATGAAATACTGAGCATTGCCCATCACGCAGAGCATTCCAGCTATGATCCCCAGGGGAAGTGCTGCTTCCAGCCATATCCATGCCATTCTCTTCTTCTGCTCGTGTGCTTCTCCTTTTTCTCTTCTATCTCCTGAATTTCTCCTTCATGTGCCCTTTAATTCAATTCCCAGTGATGACTAATAAACACTTCTGTTTTGCTTAGGCTTTTAGCCCACCTGAGATGAATATGTGCCTTTCATCTTCACTTTAAACAT
Source organism: Hibiscus syriacus (assembly GCF_006381635.1). NCBI lineage: Eukaryota > Viridiplantae > Streptophyta > Magnoliopsida > Malvales > Malvaceae > Hibiscus > Hibiscus syriacus. The sequence continues at coordinate 760,079 of NW_024063172.1, read as the reverse complement.
ATGGGTAAGGTTGTTTGGCCCATTAGGGCAGGCCAGTTAATTATTTGGCCCATTAGATCATATCGGAAATTAATTTAGGATCTATGACAAATCCTACAATGCAAGAGAAACTCGTAACGTCCACATGACGAGTCCACATGGCGAGTTTATTCAAATAATATTTTTTATTTAAATTTATCAGGTTGGCATGACGAGTTCTAATAAAATATAAATTTTTATTATATTTTGTCACATAGAAATGAAAATTTTAAATAAAAAACTATTTTTTTTAAAACTCATCACGTCAACCTGACGAGTTTCAAATCACTGTAATAAATGCTATAGGTCCCTAAATAATTTTGTTAATTAGATTATTTAGTTATTTAAGTGTTGCCAATCAAATCACTTGTTAACATTTGACGGAGATGACATGAAAATTAATAACAATTGTATATTTATATATCGATCTTTATTACTTACACAATCAATCGATTTAGCCTTAATTTTAATCTAATTCAATAAATTGAATTCTCCAATCAGATTATGCCATATGTCACCTTCTGATTTGAAGAAAAAAATAAATCTAAATATTTTTAATATTCAAATTAAATCTAAATCTAGATATCAATATTTAAGTTATATATAAAATATTTGATTATATAATTTAAAATAAATAAATAAATAAATTGTATATCTAAATTTAAATCGCAATATACTATTCATAAAAATAAAAATAAAAATTAAATGATAATTAATCGAAATTGCCTTCATTATTAGAAAAATAAATTACATAGATAATCACTTAATTTTGTAAAGATTTTAATTTAGTTATTAATCTATTAATTAGATTATTTAATTTACATCATTTTTGACTTGACATCTAAAAAAGTGATATAATTATATATTTTATCTTTATTACTCACACATTCTATTAATTTATTTAATATTTTATCTGATTAAAAAATTAAATTTATCAAACTAAATTAAAATTAAGATCAAATTCTATAATTATATCAACTTTTAACTATTATATTAAGTATTAATGACAACTAATTCAATTAATATAATTTAAAAAATTTAATAATTAATAAATAAATAGTTAAATTAAAATACTCTTATAATTAAATGGTTATTCATATAATTTATCTAATAAAATAATACATATATTCCATCCCATGGTCAAATTTTAGATTTATTACATCTAGTCCAATTTGGCAATACAAATGAAATGAGGGTAAATGATAAATTTGGTATCCCAATTATCACTTTTCTTCCGTTTTGGTCACCCGTTATTATTTTTTTTTCAAAATCATACATAACATTATATTTTGATTTCTTTTTACCCCTCCAATGTTAAAAATTTAACAGAATTATTGACGTGACATTCTTATTTTTCAATGGTAATGTGATATTATCTTATAATGATATATTAACATCACCGTTAACCTAAATGAAACTAAAACTAAACATTAGATATACTTATGAGAAAAATAATTACGTGTCCAAAACGGAATAAAATATAATTTACTCATGACATTATTTGGCAACAGTGAGAAAAGCAAAGCATGGTTTTATAAAAAGAAAAAAGAAAAGCAAAGCAAAGCATGGCGTATATGAGTAATTTGAGGACCCAACAGCCAGAGCCATCGGTCAATCCTCCGACGCTTGAGCTTGACTCCATTCCTGTTCGGTACTTTGGGTTTTTCTTCCTTCCAGCTCTGTTCCCTTTTATAGATTTCTCAGGAATTTCAACAGCTTTTATACCTAATATTTTTTTACGTTTTAAATATTGGTGATGGTAATGACTAAATTGAATACATGATAAATATTGACGAACACTGAACGAATATATTCGTGAACGCTAAATGAACATATTCGTAAGCATATAAACGAATACGTTCATGAACATTAAGCGAACGTGTTCGTAAACAATAAATAAACGAACACGAACCGAACAAGAACATGAACACTTTCAAAAATAAACAAACGAACATAAACATAACCTTATTCTTTCAAACTCGGTTCATTTCCATCCCTCATTTCCATCCCTAAATTGTCCATTTTGTTCAAAACCGCATATTACAGTACAAAATAAGGCCATTAGTATTATATAGTTGTGAGTTCAACATTTTATTCTCTAGAACAACCGACTTGGATTAATAAACCACATAATCAGAGTGAATAGTTAAGAGCAAATATAGCAATTCCAAGTAAATGAATGCCGCAACCATTAACAACAGCATGCAATCACTCGTGGACTTACCATCTCAACGCCCTTTCGGGTTCATGATCTGCGAGAAAACAGCGCTCGGTGTCAGTCCATCCGAGTCATTACTAGCCAGGCTGTGACCGCCGATGCTCGTGCTCATCCCGCTGCTCCTAGAGTCGGTTAGGTTACCATCAAAACCGAGGGATGCGTTAGGATCCTTCTTCCCTTTACAGATTTCTTCATAGCTCCCTTCCTCCATCTCCATTTCATTGATTCCTTTCCCACTCTCTTCTGCACTCTCCTGCAGCTGCAACGCAAACTCCAGGTTCCACAGTACATCACCCATCGACGGTCTCTCGATTCCTTGATCGCCCACGCACTTCATTGCTGTCTCGGCGAACTTTTTGAAGCATTCCGGTGTTATCTTCCCTTTCAGATGAGGATCCATGATCTGATCGAGGATGCCTTTCTTGTGACAATGTGCAGCCCACTCTGCAAGGCTCACTTGCTCCTTGGGCAGTGTAGGATTCAATGCCGGACGTGCACAAAGGATTTCGAAGAGGACTACCCCAAAAGAGTAAACGTCGGACTTATCGGTTAGCTGCTGTCGTCTGAAATACTCGGGGTCCAAATAGCCGAAGCTACCCTTCACGACAGTACTCACGTGAGTATGGTCCAATGTGGGGCCGGTTTTCGACAATCCGAAATCAGAAACCTTCGCCACCCACTTCTCGTCCAGAAGAATGTTGGTTGTCTTCACATCTCGGTGAATGATGGTATGCTTGGCACCGGTGTGGAGATAGTGCAAACCGCGGGCAGCCCCAATGCATATTTCGAGCCTTTGCTTCCATGGAAGAGGGGGCTTTTTGGTTTTGTATAGATGTTCACGCAACGTTCCATGAGCCATATAATCATAAACAAGGATCATCTCGCAGTTCTCTTCACAGTACCCGATCAATGAAACAAGGTGGCGGTGTCGAAGTTTGGAAAGCATTTCAATCTCGGTCTGGAACTCATGCACGCCTTGCTCAGAGAGTGGATTGCCACGTTTGATTGCGACTTTAGTCGTCCCACCATCAATTTCTCCCTTGTAAACTTTGCCAAAACCTCCCACTCCGAGGACTAAAGAATCATCAAAGTTGTTCGTGGCAGCCTTGATCTCAGCAAACGAGAAATGGCGGCAAAGGTTTGAAGGGAGGGAGGAAGCATAGCTCCCTGTAGTATTGGTCTTTGCTGAACCTGCGGAGTGTGAATTTCCGTACAATGAAAGAGGAAGCCATCCTGAAGGGCCGTCACTTGCACTCGTATACTTTGCACCACCATGCCTACGGTTACGTGAAGCAGCAACAACACAGAAACCAACGACAAGAGCTAGAATCAGTCCACCGCCGACACCCCCAGCAATAATTGCCGTCCGATTCTTCGAATGACCTTGACGAGATGGCAAAGCCAACGATGGATCAACTACATTCTGTTTCGGACCAGGTGTAGGATTAGGCCCTGCTAAGTTGCTTTTCGGATCACTTATTTTGAATATCTCCACACCATTTAAGATTGCATCGTAATATTGGGGCTTGCTAGTCGGGTCTGGATGCAATGCAAGCCATAGATCCTGCTGTGAATTTCCTCCAGTAACCATGACCACATAATCCCTATACACAGGAACATCAACTAGGTCGTCTGCCAAGGCGATTACATCGACCCCTTTCTCTGCAGTTTGATTGTTGAGGAAGACATCAAACACTCTCTGATTAATCTTAGTAATGTTATCAGTAAACTCGCAAAAATGTAGTCTGACCAAGTAAGAGAACCCGGAGTCAACACCGAACATCCAGGTTAAATTGTAATTATAGTTCACTTGAGCATTCGGCCCCATGGATCTAGCAGTGGTGTACACATTTTGTGGTGCAATATACCTAGGCATGGTACCATAATCGATCGTGACATTCGGATCTGCAGCTCCTGAAACTCCATAGGCCGCCCCAAACAGATATGGCTGATCGTCATACCAAGACCTAAACAGACCCGTATCGCCTGAAGGTGAGATGTCGTTTCCACCCACATTCAGCCGGTAAACATTCTCGAGGGCAGTGCTGTTATCGATGGTGAACGGCGAGTTTTGACCCACAACTGGTATCCCCTCGGCATTACTATAAATATCAGGCATCGACAAAACTTCAATCCCATTGACGAATGCATACGAGTTCAAAGGACTGGAACCGGGACTAAATGTCAAGTTCAAGTGATCACCATCTACGTTGATGGAATACTCCTTAACAATAAAAGCATAATTCATGGCTTCACTCGTCTGAGCAGCACTGAAATTCTTGAGAAGTGTATAAGAACCGGACGAGACCGAAAACAACGCATTGCTCGAATTCCGGCCATCATATGAATTAGCATAAAAATACAACCTAACAAACTTCCAACCGGCGACGACCGGGAAACTATAGGTGAAGTCCGATCGAAAAACGCGGGCGGTCAAGAAGGGAACTTCGGGGACCGAGGGATCTTGCGTGGCGGCTCGGGAAGTGACGGAGTTCCCAATTCCGACCAGGAACTTGGACCCGGAATCCGGGGTCCATTTCCGGTCATCGTTATCGGTGAGCTCCGATTTCTCACCGCAGTTCAGCAAGATTTTCTCAGTTGGTACATAATCAGCAGCTAAGACAAATCGAAAGTACAGCAACAACAAGGAGGCAAGAGCAATAACCGACATCGGAAACGAGTTACCGACTGAGTTCCTCGTGAGTTCAAAATGCGGGATCCGAGAGAGAATAAAAAAGACTTAATATTTGAACATAAATGAACAAATGAAAGCAAACCCAGAATTTCTTAGCTAAAAGAACATAAAAAGAAAAGAGAGATCCAAGGGACAATATAGCAAGCTACCTCAAAAACAGAGAAGAAAAAAGATGCTTGTAAAATACGTGTAAATGAAGGGACTTTCAAGGCATTTACCTTTGGGAAGCTGAATAAAGAAGGGAGGAGCTCAGTGAGTGAACTCGGAGAAAATGGTAATGGAGAGTATAGGGTGAAGAAAGAGAAAGGAGCAACCTTTGAAATGGAAAGTTGAAGTGCTACAGCTAGATCTAGCTGAGGCGATGATATGGCAAATGTGGAAATGACAGTAACAGCATTGAATGTGTTTAAATATTACATACGAGGTTTTAATGATCGGATGAGTTTGTAAGGGCATTCTCCTTTTTTTCTGTTTCCCCCTGGTTTTCAGAATCAGACCCGTTAACGAACTGGTAATGTTATCGATTTACTAGTTCAATTAATCAGTCGAAAGAACCAGACGATGTCATAATTATTTAAAAAATTAAATAAAAATATCAAAAATATTTAATAAAAAATAATTTTTTATATCACAAGTCATATTCAAAGCAAGTCATAACATATATAAATTAAAAACTATAAAATCAAGTGAAACAAAATGATTCAAATTAACTACAACATAATATTTAAGGTAAAACATATTAAATAATAAATATAATTATATAACTATAATTAAAAAATAAATTTGGGATTAAAAAAACATAACAAAATGATATTGTTTGGTTTAAATTTTTTTTTAAAACAATCTCACATGGCTAAGAAACATAGAAGAGCATCCCAAAAGTCTAAAGAGTAAAAATATGAGAATAAAATAATCTCACATTGCTAAGAAACATATAAGCGCATCACAACTAACTTCTATAAATAATAGAGATAATTTGACATTCAAAATTATGGAGATTTTGGTGAGCATTGAGTGAACTATTCTTTCACTTCAATCAAGCTCGAATTTTAGGCTTCAATCGAGCTTCTAATTTTTTTTTGAGTTCAAGCCTTTTTGAGTTCAAGTTTCAATATTATATTTCGAATTTGAATTGAACTTGATAATTTTTAGCTTGTGAGTTTGAGTTGAGTTGAGCTTACTTTTAAAGTTTTCAAGTTCGAGTCGAGCTCAGCAATACTCGAGTTCGACTTGGCTCGTTTAACAAACGACGTTGTTTGGTTTAATTTTTAAAAAAAAAATCTCGATTTTTTCTGATTTTCAGCCGGTCTGATTCGAACGGTTCAACGGTTCTGGCCGATTCACTAATAACGGTTCAACCGATTTAGATTGAACCGGACTAAACAACGATTTTCGATTAAACCAACCGATCCAGTCTGATTTTCAAAACAGAGGTTTCCCCATTTCCCTTTGCCAACTTGCATTGCATATATCATGCATCTCGGGCCTAGGCTGTGCCCCATCTCCATCCCCTTTGCAATCAATTTGTATAAATAATAAATTATTGAGTAAAGTACATAAATGGTCTTAATCATAAAATACTATTTTATTAAGTCTCTCAACTATTAAAAGTTACAAAATGATCTTTCGATTATAGAGTGTTGCTTTATTGAGTCTCTCAACAATTAACATGTTGAATGTGATATGATAACATATAATCTTAAAATCTCAAACAACTATCATATTTTAGTCATGATGTTAACATCTAGTTCAGACAATCGTTAATCTTTTAACGAAAAATATGAGTTTGAAACATAATGAATAGTTGGATGATTATTTGCGTACTTTATCCTAATTTTTTTATTAATATGAGGTAAATATAAGACCATATAGTTCAAAAATAACTCTCAACAATTTGACATTAAAGGCTCACATCCCTAATATTTTTTATACTCGAACCCGAGATCTCAAAAAATAACAATAATTTATTTACCACTAAAATCTAGAGATGTTAAGATAAACTATCTTGTGGTTTATTAAATTTTATCAATTAAACTCTAAGTTATGTGATTATTAATAAATAATTATGGACGAACGTAAAACTTTATGAGTGATATGATTATTAATAAGTAATAAATGTTCAAAATTTCTTTAATAAATTGATAAGACACATACTCTATAGATACAAATATTTAAATTTATATAATTTATCAATTTAATTATATTTTAAAACAATTCATTAAATTTAACTTTGTATTTAACATTTTCAACATTTTAATCTTTGTTATTCTTTTAAATTATTTGATCTCCTCCTAAAAATGTTAGATTATTTTCATGTAACTTTATGATAATAACAATTTTTTTTTGGGTATAACCATCGTTATTCAATTTATTAATCGACTACTTTGTATCACGTACTGTAGAGGTAAGAGAGATTCTCCTAATTCGGTTTGCTCTATTTATAAACATCGGGATCTGAACCCCTAACTTACTTAAGAGATCTAGTGTATAATCCTATTAGACCGATTGATTGTTGACATAATAACAATTTAATAATAACTTGTTGCTTTACGACAGAATACAATTATCCAACTATTATTTTAATCGGAAGAAATCGCTTAATTTGAAAATATAAAAAATAGATTGATGAAAATTTTAAACATAAACGGTGTCATAAATTGAATGACCTAGAGTGTATTTTACCCAAAACAAATAAACATGATGAGATGATGGACCAGCGTCCTCTTGTTTCCCACATTTCCACCAATAACCATTGACTATTCACAAATTACCTTCACTAACCTTCGTGTTTTAAGCAAAAGCTCCAGTTTTTTTCTTCTTCAAAATTTAGTATCTTAACTATCACTTTAGTTTTGTTTTGGTCATTTAACTAACATTTTTTAAAATTATGTATAATATTATGTTTTCATTTCATTTTGATATCCTAATATTAAAATATTAATAATGATGTTGACACTTAATCACAAGATAATGTCATGTCATCATTGATTTTTTAAATAAAATGTTATTAGCAATTGTGCTAATTTTTTTATCGGCTAATGATTAAAATGAAACTAAATGAATGATTTTAGGAAAAAATAACTAGGTGACCAGAACATAACAAAAGTAATAGTTTGGTACTAAACTTATAGTTTACCCGATAAATAGTTAAGGTTGTGAATGAAAATAAAAAGGGTTAACTATGCATTTAGTACCTAAACTATCAGTTTTAGTCATTTTTAGTACCTAAACTTTTAATTTTTTCAAAACCATACCTAACGTTTAGTTTTTGTTTCATTTTAGTACATATCGTTAAAAACTTGACACGTTTAGTACCTAAACTTTCAGTTTTGGTCCGTTTAAGTATCTAAACTATTAATTTTTTTTTCAAAATTTAACATTAAGTTTTAAACATTAGTACTAAAATGAAACAAAAACTAAACTTTATGTATGATTTTAAAAGTTTAGGTGTTGAAACATATCAAAACTAATAGTTTAGGTACTAAACGTATAATTTACCCAAATAAAAAAGGATTAGTCTGATGAAAATTTGTAAACTCTCCCACCCAGCTTTCCATACCTGCAATCACTGAAAACTGAAAACCAACTGAATTCTTTCTTCTTCTTCTTCTTCTTCTTCTTCTTCTTCTTCTTCTTCTTCTTCTTCTTTCTTCTTCTTCTTCTTCTTCTTGCTTTGCTTTATAAACAACCAACTGAATTCTTTCTTCTTCTTCTTCTTCTTCTTCTTCTTCTTCTTCTTCTCCTTCCTCCTCCTCCTCCTCCTCCTCCTCCTCCTCCTCCTCCTCCTCCTCCTCCTCCTCCTCCTCCTCCTCCTTCTTCTTCTTCTTTGCTTTATAAACGTAAGTGAAAGTTTTATTTAGTGGACAGGAATAGTTAGCTTGTACCCCAAGAAATGCAGTAATGTTCACATCTCAACCAACCCTTGTCCATTCTGAACCCTAAATCCTGGACCTAAAACTTAACTTGGGAGTCACAAGTTTTAAGCTCCATCACATGATGTCCTTGCAAATTGTAAATACTAAATAGTAAATGCCCTTTTCTTAAATCTCAGTTTCTAGTGTCTTCTCATCTTACCCTATCTGTTATCTCAATGGGAAGCCATTGGAGAATGGAGACCCTTTTTCATTGGCTTAGAAGGTACAGAAACCATCCCCTCTTTGATACTCTTCTTGTTTCACAATTTCAGATTGAAGATTAGTTTACTTATTACTTTGTGTATAGGGTGGTCATAGACGTTGTTGCTCAAGACACATGTATAAATATGTTACCCTTCAGAAGATGCAAAAATGCAGCTCATGGGGGTCAATTTTCCATCGCCATGGATACTTGCAAGAGATGCTTCTTTCTTTCTTTTGGCCTTTCTCGTGTTTTTCTTTGACGATTCGGGGACCGGTGTCTTCGGTTTTCAAGGGGAAGAGCTGATTGAGACCGTGGCGGACGAAGTCCTCGTCACGACGAGACAAGGGTATTATACGTTTTTGTAAGAACTTCCTAATTTTCAGGGTTAGAAACTTGGATGTAATGTGTTTATGGTTTACTATGTTCAGGGTGTATAACGTGGAAGAGTTGGATGATGATGATGATTGGCAAATGGTGCAGACCAAAGGGAACTAGTTTGTTGTCAATGGTCAACCTTTCTATGTCAATGGATTCAATACCTACTGGCTGATGGTATTCACAGCCGATCTATCTACGAGAGGGAAGGTCTCTGAATTGTTCCAACAAGCATCGTTGTTAGGACTAACCATTTGCAGGACTTGGGCTTTCAACGATGGCCAATGGCGAGCTCTTCAGAAGTCTCCTTCGTTTTACGACGAGGATGTATTCAAGGTACTAATTTCATCCCGAATGCTGGCTTCGGACCGCTTGCATACAGCACATGGCAATGGCATTCATCTGAATCGGATAACTAAGTCTTTCCTTTGAAAAATTATATTGCAGGCCTTGGATTTTGTGGTGAGTGACAAAAGAAATACAAGATAAGGCTCATATTGTCATTGGTTAATAACTGGGATGCATATGGTGGTAAGGCACAGTATGTTAAGTGGGGAAACGCTTCCGGACCTCAACTTGACTTCAGACGACGAATTCTTCTCTCATCCGACTCTTAGAAGTTACTACAAATCTCACGTTAAGGTAAGTTCTTTTCAACCATATGTTCAACAGCTTTGTTTGTCAAATTTGCTGATGTATTCTCAGTGGTTCGACGCAGTGGAACTCATCTGTTACTTTTTTGGGCTATATAGGCAGTGCTAAATAGAGTCAATACATTCACAAATATAACTTACAAGGATGACCCTACAATATTTGCTTGGGAACTGATGAACGAACCTCGATGCACCTCAGATCCCTCCGGGGATACGCTGCAGGTTCGGTTTTCTTGTAAAATGTAATCTCAGAATGAAATTAGCTTTACATATATGAAGCCTCTAAATTCTAGTATTGTGCTCTAGTCATGGATATCAGAAATGGCAGCGTACGTGGAGAGCATTGATGCAAAGCACTTGGTTGAAATCGGAGTAGAAAGGATTTTATGGACCCTCAGCACCTGCAAGGACTAAGTTCAACCCGAATTCACATGCAACTCAAGTTGGAACTGACTTTATAAGAAACCATCAGGCTCTTGGCATCCATTTCGCATCTGTTCACATTTATGCCGATTCCTGGTACGAGCTACCATCCGTTTTTTAAGTACAGTAAACATATTATGTATGCTTCCCATGAATCACATATTAACCTCTCTGTTAATCACATCCTCTCCTTATCATGCATGTGGAAACTTCATAATAGATGATTTAATTGATTTGTGAAGGATTTCGCAAACGATTTCTGATGCTCATCTCCAATTCACAAAATCGTGGATGGAGGCCCACATAGAAGATGCAGAGAAATATCTGGGGATGCCTGTCATCTTCTCCGAGTTTGGAGTATCCTCAAAAGACACCGGCTGCAACTCATCATACCGAGACACTCTCATTAGCACGGTGTACAAAACACTCTTGAACTCGACAAAGAAAGGAGGGAGTGGAGCTGGGAGCCTCTTGTGGCAGCTCTTCCCCGATGGGACGGACTACATGGATGACGGCTATGCAATTGTCCTTTCAAAGTCTCATTCGACCGCAAACCTAATATCCCTTCATTCAACGAGACTAGCAATCTTTAACTCCAGGTGTTCTTGGCATTGCCGTTGGGGTTGCAGGAAGAAAAATTCCTTGGAGACATTCCTCAACCATGATAATCTTTAAAACTGCTTATGACCCAGGTGAAGGGTCTTTGGAAGCTGTTATTGTACACATGCAAAATGAGAAATGAAACAGAAAGCAAGGAACAAATAAGATTCTTTGTGGATTTGTAATATCTCATTTCGATTTCAATCGAAAAACCGAGACTATTTTCATAAGAGTTCCTTAATTCTTCAAATCCAGTAAATTTAAGAAAATACTACAGACTAATTTCGGGTTTGTTATAGGTGAGTACAATGCCGAGGCTAAGCCAAGACACACTTGTATAATGAACTACTCTGATGCAAAGGGGTTGGTTGCAGCAGGTCTTATAAAATTGAAATCTGTGAAACGGTTTGTGTTGGTTTTCGGGCTCGATGCTGGAGAAAACGTCAACTGCATGTCGGTCCATCGCTTATCGAAGTTTGCAATGCATTGCTTCCCGGCGATTTCAGGACGAAAACTGGGCTGGATCTCCCTTGCCTCTAGTTTCCTCCAGTTTATTGTCTTCAACCACTTGCATCGCTTTATTTCCTCACTTCCGGTCGGTCCACTTCCAAGGTGCTTACTGGGATCTTTATGTAGCAGCTAAAACAGAAGAAAACCAAATTGTTAATATCAGTTCCTAAAGATCAGCCATTCAAGATTTATGAGCTCTCAGGTGAATCAAATAGAAAGGACATGCTAGGCCAGCTATGAACACAAACAAAGTTAATTTGATGGAAGGAAAACCGACATGTCGGCTTACGATCATTAATTCATCCAGAAAGGTGCAAATAAGTTTAGGGACTCAAGACTCAGAAAAAAAGTATATGAGAAACATAAATCGAGGCTTTGAATATTTAACCCTTTCAACAGAGAATGTGCTTCACTAGAAAGGTATTTAGGTAGCTTCATCCTCTCCTTAACAATCTTTTGCTGAGTCTTTTCCCTGTTGCCAGTAAAAGGAGGCTGCAAGAACAGCAAGAACCAAAAGTTAATGCTTAATTCCCTCAACTTCCATCGCGAGAAGAAAGTTCACAAAATGCTCCTACAAATGTCGAAACAAAAGGTACCAGTGACCAGTGAAAGTAAGCATTTTGAACATCAACAAAGTGACGTTTGATGCAAAGAGAAGAAAGCAGAAAATGATTTTTAAAAGAACAACTACCTTTCCAGTAAGCATTTCAAACAATAGAACACCAACACTCCACCAGTCTGCAGCCTTACCATGGCCCTTCCCAGTAATTATTTCAGGTGCCATGTATTCCACCGTTCCACACAAGGAGTTTGATATTGTATTTTCGTCAAATTGCTTAGCCAGAACAAAATCAGTCAAAATTCCCTACACAAAAGAACAACGATATATGATAAAGATTTAGTCAACATTCCTGTTACAGCAAGAACAGATAAAGATAAAAATGGAGGAGAAAGTGAATACATGGCCATCAGCATCCAAAAGGATATTTTCAGGTTTAAGATCCCTATGCATTATGCCATTTGCATGAAGGTGCGAAACCACAGAAACGATTTCAGCAGCGTAGATACGAGCCAGATCCTCTCTGAAAAACAATGAAAACATCATCAACTATTTCTTGGACAGGTTAAAATAAAAGAATATACAAAGATCACAATGATACCTGAAAAGTCCACGATGGTGAAGTTGAAAGAAAAGATACCCGCGGTTAATGAAATCTAAAATAAGGTACAACCTATATTTGGTCTGTAAAAGAATGGATAAAAATCATTAGTACAAGGCATTGTGAAATTCTAATTCCATGGATGTCTGTTAAAAGCATTTAAAAATAAATCCTAGAGGGTAGATTCACTGGAGAGCTAGAAATTACTTGAAATGAGTATCTGAGCTGAACAATGAAAGGGTGATCAACCCGAGTTAAAATCTCCCACTCGGCTTTCATGTAGTCTGCATGATTCTTCTCCATTATCTTGTCCTTCCGCATAACCTTCATCGCATAAATTTATTGTGTGCCCCTTTTACTTACCTGATATACTTTTCCGAATGCTCCCTGCCCAACCACCTTCAACACCTCAAAGTCCTCAACACCAATACTGCTGACCTTAATGTGATCTCCACTAAAATCTTCAAAGAACTTGTTGTCACCATCTTCAACAGAGAGCTCATCCACTTCGTTGTTGGTTTCTTCGTCAATACATTCTACAAGTTCCACTGCATCCCTTGTCTCACATAAAGTGAGTTTGCTTAGCTTCAAGGATGGACTGACAAGAGAAGAGGGGCCGAGAAAAGAATGTGATAGGCTGTAAATCATAGCCGGTTCATCATAAACAAGCTCGATCGCATCCTTAGATGAAACATCATTCTCTAATTCGCCGCAATTGACTTCTATTGAGTCCTGAATTAGCAGGGGACCGAACACATCGGAAAAATCTACTTCAACCTGATCAGGCAAAACAGCTTCCGGGGGGTTTGCAGTAAACAGCAACTAAGCATCAAATGGTTTACATGAACGACCCTTGGTCAAACCAGATAACTGTGATGAAACCATGTCACCAAATAAGCAAATCGGTCGATCGAAACACGATTGATGACCCCCCCTGACAAGTATCCTAAATGATGATTACTGCAGGACTCCTATCAAGAAACTTGAGAAGCAAGCAAAAGAGGATCCAGAAGAAGGTGTTATTGTTTCCCGATTTGCAGGAAACTGTGGATTCCTATGTTGTACTGATAACAGGAACAGGGACGGAAAACGAAAATTCCTAAAATTACAGAGTAGGAAACATCAAGGGTACGACATATAAAAAAATTAAATTATAAATAAAGTTAATATTTCACAGAAAATTATAAAATAAAATCCATAAGTAAATTATAATGTTAGAAAATAAAATTCATAAAGTCCATATTTCATAAAAATTTAAAACCCTAAGATTTGAGAATTTTGGCTTAAATTCCTAAATTATTTATGTGACCAAAATGTAATTATTGTAAATTATGTAACTTATTTAGTAATACCTAAAATATTTAAGGACTAAATCTGCGATTATGCTATTTTTATTATAATCACAAATCGACTTTATTCTATCATTCAGACGCTCCTCCCCTATTTCTTTTCCTCCTCCTTCCTTCTTTTTCCCTTCTTCCTTGTTGTTTCACGAAGGTTCGTCCACAATCGTATCGCCGTCGCCACCGTTTTTACTGATCTAAGGTATGTAGGTCGTTGATCATCGTCCTATGTTGTGATCCCAACCCTCTCCGTTGACGTGAGGCTGTGTTGATATGAAACTCGGGAGCTTTGGCTCTCATTCGCCGCCGTTGTGGGTTGTGTTGCAAAGTCACGTGAAGAAATCAATATTCAAGGAACAAACAACCAAGTTTATAAAGAACTAACACAAGGGTGCCAAGAAGAGAAGCAAGAACAGAGCAAGAGGGGATGGATCTGTGGGGATGAACAACCAGGTTTTCGTCATTGATAAGCGTCGACTCCACGTCGAGCCGAGGAACATCATCAAAATTACCCCTGGGGACGTCCCCGAAACATCAACAAAATTACCCCTGGGGACGTCCCCGAAACATCTCCGGATAAGTTTTGATCGTTCCCAAATTTGATCATCCGTACCCACCACCATCGTGACACGTCCTCGGTATGTACCCAGTCATCCTCGTGACAGAAACGTATCGAGTACTTGAAACAGACTCCTTTGACGTCCCGTGCTTCTTAGGTGGATTTTCCAGTAATTCTTGAATTCACGAAGACCATGCAATTAAATCTGCCAATCAAAATTTCACACGAAGCTCGTAAAATCAGCAACCAAAAAAATAATTTTAACAAGCAAGAAAAATCAAAACTTGATCTTGGGACAATAAGCACAAACAAAAATCAAAACTTTCGAAGATAAAATCACCAAGATCAACACAAAAACCTTTTTCACAAAGTGGGTTCATTATAAAGAAGCCAAACATGATCAATGAACAGAAACTTGATGATAAAGAGCACTGAAATCAAAACAGATGCAGATAATCAAACAGTTGATGATAATATTGATAAACCAAAGCAATGGTTATAGAAAGAGAGAAAAGGGTTAACGTTAAACGGAACACCTGTCATTTTGGTATGATTGTTCTCATGCTTAAAACGACGTCATATTAGACACTAAACTTTTGGTGTGTATTAATTTTACCACTGAATTTTATAACAATTTTCTTTTTTACCATTATACTGTGTTATATGTCACGTCAACAACCATCTGTCATGTTATTGTTTCGTTGGCGATTTAACGACAGAATGATATAATTAAACGTAAAACTAAAATTCGATACTTTAGTTGGTAAGATTAAAAGTTCACTAGTATAAACGAGTCACCAGTAAAAGTGGAATGATATTCGGTGCAGTTTAACCAAAACAAAGTAAGTAAAAGACAAAGAAGTAGCTGTTTATATAAATAATAAAAAAGCAGTAGCCGTTAGCGCCTGTTTATATTCAAATTCAAACTCCTTGTTTTTATATATATCAGCCTCTCCCATCTCCCTCATTTGCCCCTCTTTTTTGTCATAAAAAAAATCTCAAATCCCTAATAATGGCTACGCCGAAGTTTCATCCCAGCGCCCGTAAACCTCTCCAGCCGAGGAATACAGGCGTCTCCAATGTCAATTGCGTGGTGGTTCCGGAAGAAGGCTCGAAGACCAAGCAAATGAACTCGAAGCCCAAACAAGAGCCCTCCCCCGACGATGTATCAAGCAAGGAGAACCTGGACCATCATCACTCCAAGACATTGTACTCAACGCCGCCGCCGACGAAGAATCAGAAGATGGAGGCGTTGGATTTGGATTACTCGTTGGCGGAGGAGCTCAGCGCCATGAGGATGAGGATGGAGCGGTTGAGATCGGATAAGGAGAAGACGGAGAAGATGTTGAGAGAGAGGAACGCCGCGCTGGATTCGCAGATGAAGGATCTGGAAGAAAGAGGACGGTTTCAGAAGCAGCTGGAGATGGAGGTGGATCGGTTGTTCAGATTAAAGGAGCTCAAATCTTATTGCACGGTAATATAAGTTAAAACTTAAATCAAGCTGGAAGAGTTTTAGCTTCTTGTTTGTTTCTTACAGATTCATGATTTCCATTGATTTTGAACCAGAGGATTTCGCCGATAAAGTCATTGAGGGAGAGGCAGCAGGGCAGTATGAAGAAGAAGGAGGTTCAATTGCTGGTAAGTTATTTTAAGTTAAACTACATACTTTAACTTTTATTTTGTATTGATCACTCAATTATTTGTTTTTTTCAAATTCAAGTCTAATGGTTAGTTTTAATTTTATTTTGATCACCCACCTTCAAAAAAATTAACGATGACACTGATTTGTAATTATAATATAATATCACATCGAAAAATTAAAAAATGTCACGTCAATAATTTACTCTTATTTTAAACTTGATTTAAAAAATTGAAAGAATAGGTACCAAAAATATGTAGTTTACCTTTTAAAAAATTAAAATTTGCCGATTTGTTTGGATGTTTTTTTTTTCAGGGTGTAGATTGGGAGGAAGAATCCATGGATGACAACAAATTGCAGAGCCCAACTCCGTCAGACTCTTCTGAATTGGTTGGAGACAATAATGATGATGATGATGATTTTCAAACCAAAGCTACCTCAACTGTATGATTGATTTTGATTTTGTTTAAAGCTGCCTCAGCTGTATGATTGTTTCTCATTCTGCTTTTCTATACTAAAGTGTTACTGGGAATTCAAAATTAACAGTTTTACTTCTAACGTTTTCCCCTCTCTCCGTAAGCAAGTATCAAAATTATTATTTTTATATCTATCTATTTTAAAATTCAAATCCATATATTATCCGCACGAACCAACTTACCTAAATGATTAAATGAATTATTGTTGTTCCTAGAGGTCATGAGTTCGAGCATCAGTGGCTGCAGTATGGTGACTGGGCACTTATTGTCAAATGGTTTAAAATATTTAAAACATATACTACTTATAATTAGGGCTGAGCAACGAAACCGAGAAAACCGAAAAACCGACACGAATCGAGTAAAACGGTTCAGTTCGGTTCGGTTTGGCTTTAAACGGTTCGGTTTTCGGTTCGGTTTAAAGGCTTCATTTTTTTGATTCGGTTCGGTTCGGGTTTTCCATATGGAACTCATTTGTTCCATATTGAACCGAATAGGCAATTTTTGTAAAAACAAATTATAGTTTCAAGTGATTTTTTCATTGAAAAATCGAAAAACCGAATCGAACCGAACCGAAAAACCCGAACCGTTAAAAAAACCGAACCGAACCGATAAAACCGATTTCGGTTTTTTCGGTTTTTTAACTATTCGGTTTCGGTTTCGGTTTAAATATTGAAAAACCGTTTATTTCAGTTCAGTTCAATTTTTGATAAAAAACCGAACCAAATACACCCCTACATATAATCACCTTAATAAAAAAATCCATTTATTATACATGGTATATCGAGTTAATCATTGAATTCAACTAATATATTTATTTAGGGTACATCATGTTGATTTAATATCTAAACTATTAATTTTGATCCATTTTGTTAATTAAACTTTTAATTTTTTTAAAATTATACATAAAGTTTAATTTTTGTGTCATTTTAATAACCCGTGCAAGGTTTAACATTAAGCTTTGAAAAAATTAAAAAATTAAGTACTAAAATAGACCAAAACTGATCATTTAGGTACTACATGTGTTAAGTTTTTAATGACGATTGACGAGGTACTAAAATGAAATGAAAACTAAAAGTTATGTAAGATTTTGAAAAAAAAATAAAAATTTAAGTATTAAAATAGACCAAAACTGATAGATTAGGTAGTAAATACGTAATTTACACATGTATTTATTTCATTCTCCGAATCTAAATCGATTATAAGACATGTTAAAATGGACCCATGCAACTACTCAAACTTAAACTCAAATCTTCAAATCAAAAAAGCGAGTTAAACCGTGATGGATTAGAAAAAGGAAAATTGAAACATGGCTTCATTTATAGCGTTGTTAATACAATAAGTCAAAAATTCTCCCTACCATTCTATAGAACAAATAAACCTACAAGGGTCATGACTTACGATGAAAAGGAACGAGCACTGGCTGCTTCACATGGAACGCCTCATGCCTTGTACAACAAGAAACTGACAAATAAATTGCCAGTGTCCCCAGTTGTGAATCCAAGCTCATCTTTGCCACAAGTTGAGCCTATCCTTTTGGAAGCACATAAGTCAAATGCCTAGTTATCCCTATCAGAGTCCCTATTGCAGACAAATAAGAATGAAAGACTATTTTAAAGTTAATTGATCACCCTACATCTTCACTGCATGAATGGACGACGGATCTCCGGATTCTCTGACAGAATTTCCGATGGCTGTTGCAGTTTACGCACATAACGTACGTTGTCATGGGTTCATCCGCACTCCTCGCCTGCATTTGGTAGTAAGTGGTCTCGCGTTGATCGCAACGCAATCGAATAAAGCTTTTTGTTTGATTTCATTATTTTCACGTTGCCTTTCATCACCAGCCATTTCCTCGGGGGTCATCGTATAAAACTTGGCCCAATACGCCAAATGGGTTAAAAGATTCGCCCGTTAGATCATTTTCAAAACTAGTTTAGGGTTACAACATTTACTATAATGATTTGAAACTCGTCATGTCGATATGATGAGTTTTAATAAAGTATAATTTTTATTAAAATTTTTTATTCCAACGCGATAAATTTTAGTAAAAACGTCAACGTAACGAATTTAAATAAAAAATTATTTGGGCAGACTCATCTTGTGGACGTGATAAATTTGCTTTGCACTGTAATATTTATCGTAGAACCCAAAATAAAATTCGAATCAATCTAATGGACTAATATTTTTATTCACTTGGCTTATTGGGTCAATTTCACCAAAAATAGTGACTATTATTAGGAACGTAAACATTTTAAAATTTTAAATAATGACGAAACTATAAAATTTTAGAATTACTCACGAAAAATATAGTCCTGTATCCATCCCCAAGCCTTCACTAATCTTCCACTGCTTTGAGCATTTAACATGGTGGTGGTTGCTGCAAGATAATAATATTTTTTTTATTTGTTCTGCATAAAATAATGGGTATTGAAGGATGATGAAATTAATGTCAATAAACCCGACCCGACCCATTGCCATCCCTACTCGTAATTAGGTTTGTCTTTTACGTATAAAAGTATATAAGCGTGAATCGCACTGGTTTATATAGAATCTTCTCTTCAATAATAATAAATGAATGTTGATTGTTTTGCCACTCAACCGTGTACGATAGTCGCATAAAGATTTCTTTGGTTTTGGAAAGGGACTTGCATTTCCAATAATTTAAAGGACAACGTTTTTAACAACTAAAATTAACTGTTAACCTTTTATGAGTTTTTAATAGTTAAAATAATTAGCATAATATATTTAAAAAAATTATTTATCGATGACGTATAAACATCCTATAGACACCATTATTGAAACTTAAGATCTTTAAATAAACATTTCTTCCTTTTACTACTAAAACTAGGGATGGATATGAGATCCGGATTTGACTTCATCCGATAGGGTCAAATAAAAAAATTGAGATTCAAGTTGGTTCGGGTTTAGGATGAAAAATATTCGACTTGATCTAACCAAAAAAAATTATAAGTTTACTTTATTATCTTGGGCTAATTGTAATAATACCCCTATATTTATTATTATTTTTCAATTAAAATTCTTTTTTTATTAAATAAAATTAATATTTTTTTAATAAAAATATTATTTCGGGTCGGGCCAGATGGATTTGGATCTTATCTCAAAAAGATAGATCGAGTTCAGGTCGAATGAAAAGTGTATATTTTTCGGGTTAGATTCAGATCGGATGGATGATGTATAAATTTTGGGTACCCATACCTATCCCTGACTAAAACCTCTCAATAAATTCAATGTTAGTAATTAAATTGAAAGTTTTTTTAGTTGAGTGACCAAAATAATAACAACATCATAACTAGGTGGTTAGCAATGAAAATTTACCCTTTATATATGTACTAAATAAAACAAAGAAAAACAAGGTGAAGCGACGAATGGGATGCGGATTGTTACTGAGCAACGACGTGTTCGAGCCAATCAGAAAAAAGAACACGTGTATTTCATGCAGTGCCCTTTCCCCGTCATTTTTTTGTCGTCTTATAATAAATAAATTCAGCTAAATTAATTTTCTATTACAATTAATTCCATTTTTTTTATTAAATTAATTCGAATTTTGATTAGTATGGTTTTGCTCGTTGATTACAAATTACTAATAGGGTAAACAATACAGATAGTCTCCTATGATTAGGGTCTGATCGAATTTGGTCACTAATTTAAAAATTAAGGAAATAGTTCATAATATTATCGATTCGTTTGATTATAGTCTTTAATATTATCGAACCGTTTGATTTTAGGCCCTCAACAATTATGTTCCGTTTGATTGTAGTCTCTCAACCTTGTTCTAGACTTAAACAAAAGGGACTTAATGAAAATTAATAGCTGAGGGACTAAAATCAAATGAATCGATAAAATTAGAGACCATTCCACATTAATCTTTAAATTGCTAACCAAAATCGGCTAGACTCTAAACATAAGGGACTATCTACATAGTTTACCCTTACAAATATTCAGAATCAATCAATTTAACAAACATAATATATTTATTTTTTTATTGTTTTAAATATATTTATAATAATGTAAAAAATAAATCATTTAACTAACTCTCGATTATTTTGTGTCCGTGAACGTTAAGTTTATGAAAGTCTAATTTTTGTCATTTTAGAGCATCTTCGGACACAAGATTTTATTTTAAAGGGATTAAATTGAATTTATAAAATTTGAAAGGATGAATTTAAAGTTATAAACTTTTAGTGGGATGAAAACAGATTTTCAATAAAAATATATAAAAAATTAAAATATATGATAAATATAAATTTTTAGGGAAACAACTGCACCTGTCTAGTCCATCCCTGTTTTAGAAATGAGTATTTTAGTTTTTTGATTAGAAAGTTCATAATGATCTTGTTAATTTTCAACTAGAGAGATATAATTATATTATTTAAAATAATTCGTTTCTTTTGATTACGCATTCAGTATTTAAGCCATCGGTTTTGATTTGTTTTAGTACTTAAATGTTAATTTTGTTCAAAACCATACTTAAATTTTAATTTTTGTTTCATTTTAGTATCCTACCGTTAAAAACTTAACACGTTTAGTATCTAAACTATCAATTTTGATCTATTTTAATACCTAAACTTTCAAATTTTTAAAAAATAACATTAAAAATTTAACAGTGATACTAAAATGAAGTATAAATAAACTTTAGGTATTATTATGAAAAATAAAAATTTAATTATTAAAATGAACCAAAATAGATAGTTTAAATACTAAATACGTAATTTACCCAAAAAAAACTCAAAAATTGAAGTTTCTTCCCCAAGGAGAGAGGATTAGAGAGCTTGAGAAAGAAAAAAAGACAAGTTCCTCGTGAAAGAAGGAGAGCATTCTTATATATTGTCATCAATATGATATGATGACTTTAAAGAGGGAGAAGAATCGAAGATGATGTTATGATGATGTTATGACACAAAATGTAAATGTTGATAAAAGATGTATTGAAAGACTTCAATATGAGATTGATTGAATATTTCATAATAGTAGGACTAAATAACCATTTTTATTAATTTATTGCATCATCTAAGTAATAGAAGTTAACGGTTTTGTGATCAAAATAAGACAGGATCGAAAACAAAATGACCAAAATCAAATTTGTTGAAATTAGTGATCGAAATTGAATAAACCAAAAATATAATGGACAACCATTATTATTTACCCTACAATTTATACAAGTGACGAGTCCTTGGACTTGAATCAACGTTGGTTTACTTGACAAATCATTTGATTTTGTAGTGTAGATATATCAATGCTATAAAAAAATCCAAGCCCCTATCCTTTTCACTGAGCTTTGAAAAAGCAAACAACTTTCTTCCAAATCTTCTTTTTTTCTTTCCACGAACCGAGCAAACGTCTCATCGCTATAAACATCCAGCTCCCGGGAAGGACACGGAAGCCCGGCGAGCAAAAAGGGGTGACTTTTGTGCTTAGTTTTTGATTCAAAAATATTCCCCATCTTGGTTTATTGTTAGTAAAGTTTTTCTGATTTTGGGTCCGGTAAAGATGAGGGAAAATTTATGGTTTTTAGCTTGCTTGTGGGTTTTGTTGTCTGGGAATTGTTTGGGAAGGTTTGTAGTGGAGAAGAACAGCTTGAAAGTGACTTCGCCGGAGTCGATCAAAGGGGTTTATGAGTGTGCGATCGGGAATTTTGGGATTCCTCAGTACGGCGGAACCTTGGTCGGCACCGTCGTTTATCCCAAAGCCAATCAAGGCGCATGCAAGTCCTTCGATGATTTCGACATCTCCTTCAAATCTAAGCCTGGTGGGCTTCCCACTTTTCTCCTCGTTGATCGTGGAGGTATGTATGCCTTTTAATTTTTTTATTTTAGATAGATAATCCGATTTTGGAAGCAAATTATTTCAGTTATATTGGTATTTTACTTACTTCCTATTTTTGTAAATATGATGGTGTTAGTTTAGAGTTGCTAAATTTAGAGTTGCTTAATTTGTAGATCTTAGGGGTTTATTTTAAGTTTACCTGATGTTCTTGCAGATTGTTTCTTCACCTTGAAGGCATGGAATGCTCAGAAAGCTGGGGCTGCTGCTATTCTTGTTGCTGACAACAAGAATGAGCCCTTGATTACCATGGATACACCTGAAGAAGAGAATGCTAATGCCGAATACATGCAGAACATCACCATTCCATCGGCCCTCATTAGTAAATCGCTAGGGGACAGCCTCAAGAAGGCCGTCAGCGGCGGGGAAATGGTTAATATGAATCTCGACTGGAGGGAGTCTCTTCCTCATCCCGATGAGCGGGTTGAGTACGAGTTCTGGACGAATAGCAACGACGAGTGCGGGCCAAAGTGTGACAGCCAGATCGAATTTGTCAAGAGCTTCAAAGGAGCTGCTCAGATACTCGAGCAGAAAGGCTACACCCTGTTTACCCCGCACTATATAACTTGGTATTGCCCCGAGGCTTTTATTTTGAGCAAGCAGTGCAAGTCGCAATGTATCAATCATGGGAGGTACTGTGCTCCGGATCCTGAGCAAGACTTCAACAAAGGTTATGATGGTAAAGATGTGGTGGTTCAAAATCTTCGCCAAGTTTGCGTTTTCAGAGTTGCTAATGAAAGTGGAAAGCCATGGCTTTGGTGGGATTATGTCACGGACTTCTCTATCCGCTGCCCGATGAAAGATCAGAAGTATAACAAAGAGTGTGCGGATAAAGTTATCCGATCTCTTGGTAGGTTTTCTTTATACACAATGCTCTTTATATATGAGTCTTAAAATGGGCCATTCACAATATTGCTGCTGCTGTACTGTTTGAGGTTTGATCGATTTTATTTCTTTGAATATGGAGTATAAGACCATTGAATTAGTCTCCTTTTACCAGGGATAAGCAGTAAGTAGTTTTTCTTCCTGTTAATTGCACATAATTTTTCTCCTCTATGTCCACTAAAAGTTAATGGGAATGGATTATTTGTTGTAGTACCGATGAATTTATATGCATTTAAATGTGTATCTACCTGTGTATGCAACTATGTGATTTTTAGGGTTCTAGAAAAACAAACGAATTCTTATTTGCCACTGGAAATGTTGATTACTCAAATCATCTGTTAAGTATGGATAAAAACAAGGTCATATTTTTACATCCGAGAGGTGTACTTATGTATTTGCATTCCATGCTCTGCTTTATAGGTGTTGATCTCAATAAAGTAGATAAATGTATTGGTGACACTGAGGCCGATGTGGAGAACCCAGTTCTGAAAGCTGAGCAAGATGCACAGGTCAGACAGTTCTTGAACTTTATAAGTTAAAAGAATTTCGGCAATCCCATCGTTGCCATTTCTTTTCATCGAGGTTCTCATTTATGCTGTAATTCTTATTTTAGATTGGAAAAGGCTCCCGTGGAGATGTAACTATTCTGCCAACCCTTGTGATAAATAACAGACAGTATAGAGGTTCGAATCAGAATTTACCATCATTGCTGGGAATCTGATTGTATTGCTTTTTTAACAACATCTCTTCTGATGGATTTAGGGAAGTTGGACAGAGGGGCTGTTCTCAAGGCAATTTGTGCAGGTTTTCAAGAGACGACAGAGCCAGCAGTTTGTTTAAGTGAAGGTTATCATCTGTTGCCCTTAATTTATAGGCATTTGGATTTTCTGGCGTTAACCACCACCATTTCCCCCATGCTATTTAAATTTATACTTTTTGGGTAGAGATTGTCGTAGAGATGATATTCATTATTTCGTTACAAGTTGTCCTTGGCAGAAATCGAAACTAATGAGTGCTTGGAAAACAATGGTGGCTGCTGGCATGACAAGATTGTTAATCTCACGGCATGCAGGGTATGAAACCAGAAAATTTTTGTACATCAGCTTTGTGTTCGATTTAACCTTTTTGTTGATGCCCCTCTTTTACCTGTAGGATACCTTCCGGGGAAGAGTGTGCGAGTGCCCAACAGTTAATGGGGTGAAGTTTACTGGAGATGGTTATACACATTGTGAAGGTAAATATTTTCATGGAAAGTATTGGTCTGTACGCTTGAGGGTTATAATCAATGTTAAAACAAAATTTGCATCATACAACTCCTTTATGCTTAGTTCTATCCGCTTTTCTGATTAACAGCTTCTTCGGCTTTACGTTGTCGATTCAACAACGGAGGATGTTGGAGAGATACACGGGAAGGAAGGACATACTCTGCTTGTATTGTGAGTGCCTCTCTGGCCATCTTTTTTTTTGGTTTTCTCTGTTTATCATTTTCTGGGTTGGTTGCTTATTTGATTCTGGAATTTAATGTCCAGGATGACCATTCACATGGTTGCAAGTGCCCATATGGATTCAAGGGTGATGGAGTCAAGAGCTGTGAAGGTACTATGACATTTCTACCTGATTTCTTCATATAATATCAAGTCATTCTAAACTCTGGTCGCACGTGAATCGGAAGATGCTTAACTATTATTTGGACCATCACTTAAGCTTTATATCATTTATATCTCTGTTGGTGAACCGTATCTTACATCGGAATGTTTCCCAGATGTTGATGAGTGCAAGGAAAAGCTGGCATGCCAGTGTCCTGGGTGCAAATGCAAAAATACCTGGGGAAGTTACGAGTGCAGCTGTAGCGGTGGTTCGTTGTACATGCGAGAGCATGACATGTGTATCAGTGAGTATCTTTGAGGCATACTGTGATCTGGAGATTGGCAACATATCAACATGATTTCGATTTCATTCAGGATCGTAACGCCAACTAACGTGATATTCATTTTCAGGTAAGAATGGTAGAACAGAGGTAGGCTGGGGGTCCGTGTGGGTAATAATTCTCGGATTGGTTGCTGCCGGAGGTGCAGGATACGCCATTTACAAGTACAGAATCCGGGTAAGATTGTCATTGTACTAATGTCGATATTTGGAGTGTCAACAAAATGGGTGGAACTCAACTGACATATCATTTGGTGTTGAACTTGATGCAGAGATACATGGATTCGGAGATTAGGGCTATTATGGCACAATACATGCCATTGGATAATCATCCTAATGACGTTCATCATGCAGACATATAAGACCAGCCCATGGAACATGCTTCCAAAACCCTTAGGTTTAATATGTACTCGACTCTTTTAGTTTTTGACTTTGTAATTCTAAATAATTTAAGGTTACGTGCATGACAAATTTTCATTATGCATGGCCATACATCTTTTATGATGTGCGTGATCCTGTTTTTATCACTCTGCATCATCTTCCATATCAACGTAGGCTTCTCAGATGACTTAAAACAACATGATTCTATGGCCATGCAATAACGAGAGACAACAAACTTTTGCAAAGGTGATACTTGGTAATTACGTGTTAATGGCTAAATTCAAACATCTTTACCACTAATATTTGATCAAATAATCATTTTAATTTTTATTTTTGCATTTTAACCAGTAATGTTTTGTTTTGAGGTAAAATATTATAGGGGTAAATAAAAATCGTTTATCGATTATCAGTCAACGTTTGTGTGGAAATAACAAATTTTATTTATTAAAATTGATGATGTGTTATATGTTATGTTATATATATAAGTGATGGTGTGATATACGTTACTTGTATATAAGTGATCATAAGATATATGTAACATCATCATTTTGGATATATTCGAAGTGAATTCTAATATTATATCATTAGATTTTTTAGGTGTTAATCAATTTTAAAATAATAATATTATATTATCATTTTAGACAAATTCGAAGTAATTTTAATATTATATCATTAATTTTTTTAGGTGTTATTCTATTTTAAAATGACAGTTGATAATGTCACGCTGCGTATGATTGTAGCTAGACTGAAATGTTACCTCTACAGTCTACACACACGTGTACTTAACTTGCTTTTAAGATACACAAATGAACATTATGAACTTGTGGCTGAAATTATATTTAGCACGTCAAATATGTCAACATCAAAGCTTATCTCTAATAAGAATATATGGCATACAATAAATTATTTCAGTGATTAAAATAATAATAATTATTTTAAAAATTATAAATTTAAATATCAAAGATTACAAGAATTATTGTTTATATATATATATATATATAATTCAATGAAAAAATATCGGTCAAACTGAAATCTTCTATTATAAAACTTCATTTAGATAAAAGAAAATTAATTACTTGTTTAAAAATAATTGAAGTGCTTTTTTAACTCTTAAGCTACCATATAATTAAATAAAGATATAAAGAGAAAACAATAAAAATACAAAAAAGAGAGTACAGGATACTCAATTTTATTTGTTCTATCAGCATCTATAATAGATTTCATAAGGTACAATCCTAGACAGTAGACAGGTAATTTCGTGGATATAAGTTTACTGAGTATCGAGTGGGTATGGATGTAAAAAATCATACTCATTGAAGATAGTAGATAGGTGATGGGTTTGAGACCTTACCTATCTCTCATCCTCCTATCCCACATCTGTTCACCCACTAGCTACCTACCATAAAAATTTTAGACCATTGAGAATTTAAGTATAATTTTAGAGACTATTCTGTAAATCTTAAGATTTATAGGACATGACTTGTAATTTAACCAAATGTTAAAGTATAAACATTTTTAGAATTGAAGACCGTCGCTTAGATAATCTGTGAGGTTGTTGTCAGGCGGGTATGGACGAATACAGGTGTGTACGAGATTGGTGGTGAGTAACCAATTAAGTAGTGGATGTGTGAGTGGATTTGAAAATATACTCGCATGGGCGGGTGTCGATTTAAATCCATCGTAGGTGGTATATAGATGATGGATACAAATATATTAGGTAGATATAGAGATAGGAGAAGAAGTATCCACACCCGCCCTACCCGATTACCATCTCTTGTACATATTTTATTTTTTCTCATTTTTTTTCTTTTTAGGTTATTCCTTTGAGAGTTATTGACAACCATAACATATGGTTTATGGAATAACAAATATAATAATCCATTTTTACTATTAGTTTCATTTTTTACCATTAGTTAATTGTAATATATATATATATATATTATGATAATGATATTAATCAAATAAAAAATTATAATTTGTGCTATGGTGGGTTGTATTTTATTACCAAAGAGGGGACCAATGTCGCATTAAAATTTCGTCCAGTAGATGCAGTCAACATTTATTTATCTTTTAAATTTGCATGGTGGATATCTTTTAAATTTTTTTTTATCATAAATTGGATGTTGCATGGTGGCTACCACAACATTTTTATACAAACAAATTGCATTATGTTAAGAGAAGAACTGAGAGAATGGCACGTATTAGGGAGAGAGACATCTATTCTTTTTGGCTATCAAACTCAAATTATCTCTCCTACGTGACGGACGTAAGATTTTATATATGAATAAACAAACTTTTAGATTTATAAATTATAAAATTTTAGGGGTAAAATACACAAATGGTCCCCAAACTATAAGGTACTATTTTATTAAGTCCATTGACTATTAAAAGTTATAAAATGGTCATCCGTTTATAGAATGTTACTTTGTTAAGTCCCTCGACTATTAAAAAGTTATAAAATCGTCATTCGACTATCTATTATGTTCCAAACTCGTCATTTTTCGTTAAAAAAATGACAATTGTCTAAGCTAGATGTTAACATGATAACTGAGATATGATAGTCGTTTGAGATTCTAGGATAAGATTTTATCTTATCACAGTCAACAGGTTAACATTCAACTCAAAATGTTGTCAATTTTTTTAATGAAAAATAACAAGTTTAGAACATAATGAATAGTCGGGTGACCATTTTATAATTTTTAATAGTTGAGGGACTCACTAAAGTAATGTTCTATAGTCGAGGGACCATTTTGTGTACTTTACCTAAAATTTTAAAATGACAAATATAAATTATTCATAACATTTATACATAAAATATTGAAAAGAAGACACCAGAGGTACATGTACTCTAAAGAAACCAATGTGGCCTTTATATATATATTTTTTATCTTAATGTGTCCTCAAACTTAGAAAATAAGCCCAATGTAATCCTTTGACTAATGTTTTTCGTCGTTGAATGTTACGGTGTTGACGTGACAATTCACAATGTTGATGTGAAGGTCTAGGTGTTGACATTCCAGTCCACGATGATTGACAACGTGGCAGATAACATGATAGATGAACTAAATTGGTAGCTTAAACATGGCAAATTGACTGCCATGTCAGTATCATGGACCGTCATATCAGCACTGTAAACTATCATGTCAACACCATAACGATCAAACAATAAAAAATGTTGATCAAAGGGTCACATTTGGTTTATTTTATGAGTTAGAGGGCCACATTGAGAGAGAGAAAAATAATACAAGGGCCTTATCGGTTCTTTTCAAAAGTACATAGACCTATGATGTCTTTTTACCTAAAATATTTAAAATATAGGCATAATATCAAAATTAACTCCCAACATTTACTAGATGTTCATTTTGTCCCTATTCTTTTTTTGAAGCATTTTTGCCCCCAATGTTTCATTTTAAGGCAAAAAGACCCATAACATTTGACAAAATAATCATTTTGTCCTTTATTTTTATTTTTTTGTATCTTAGCCCTCAACGCTTAATTTTAGGTTAAAAAGGCTCCTATATTTTATAGCGTCAATTGTGTGTTAACTAATTATTTTCATCTATAGAGGGAGCTTTTTATCCCAAAGTGAAACATTAGGACTAAAATATTCCGAGAAAAGAGTAAGAGTCAAAATGACTATTTTAATAAATATTAGGGGATTATTTTTAACATTATAGCTAAGATATATGATAATTTAAACTTTCACAACGAGGATTGTCCCTCCGCTCCACCTTGAGCCAATGGAGGAAGCATAGGCCATTATTTGATGCTTTCATTTCATTCTCATTCCAGAAAGTGGTGAAGTGGGTTCTGAATCAGTTCTATCCGGCTCCACAAATCGTGATTTTACGTAGTATTAAAATATTATGACTCAAATTAATCGAGATTGATTCAAGTGGTAAGTAACTTGATATCGTTTAATCAAGGTCTCGAGTTCGAGTTATTGTGTATGCAGAAAATCCCTGCTGGGAGACTCAACCATCAAAACTGGATGTGCGACACGTATCGATTCAAATTAAAATTATTAATCATAGTTGGTGAGTCTCCCGACGGAAATTTTCTGTATACATAAGAACTCGAACCCGAGACCTACTAAAACGATATCAAATTTATTACTACTTTAACCAACCATTTGGTTACAACAGGTATTATTTACTAACAAACGAACCTTAGATTCATTGTTCCAATGAAAAAGAGATTTAGAGTGAGAAACTTGAGAATCCAAATGGTGGAAAGATTGGCTTTTGTGTATATTAATAAAAGATTGGCTTTATTTTATTATTTTTATTATTCGATGATTATAAAATAGCATGTGTTTTAAATATTTTTAATCATTTTACAATGAATACTTAATTACGTATGTTATAATTATTGGTGTTTAAACCGAATTCTCTAAAAATAATAACCATTCTTTTAATCAATGAGATAATTTGGTTGGTGCCAACTTTAGCTCCAGTATATACATCCCTCCATTCAGAGGCCAACGTGTTATCATACAACTTTCTTCCTACAACAAATGGGTAGTGTCATCTTGTTCGGTACAATATTGGCGCATTTTTGTAGCAAATCACGCTCCAAACTAGCACGCTTCAAACGGTCCTGTTTCCATGTCCTGGTCTTCAAAGCGAACCCCTTTTGGGTTCAGCTTGTTTACTTCATCGTCCTGTCTCTGCTTGGCTTCGGGGCACTGAATATGTCGAAGCCGAGAACCGACTCTTTCAGGCCTAAGAAAATCGACGTGTTATTCACGTCGGTGTCGGCAGTGACGGTCTCGAGCATGTCGACGGTCGAAATGGAGGTTTTCTCCAACATCCAACTCATCATCATGACTGTTTTGATGCTCGTGGGTGGGGAGGTCTTCACTTCCATGTTCGGACTTCAGCTGGCTAGGTCCAGGTTCACGAACCATGAAAGCCCTGATCCCATTGCCCATGAAATGGAGTTGGGTACCATAATTACCTGCGAGAAACCTAGTAGTACGGACTTAGAAAACAACAAAAACTCGTCTTCTACAAAGAGCCTCAAGTATAAAGCTACTAGGTATTTAAGGTATGTGGTATTAGGTTATTTTTTGGTCGTACATGTAGTCGGTTCAAGTCTGGTTTCCATGTACGTGAGCCTGGTCCCAAGCGCGAGGAAAATACTGAAAACAAAAGGCATTGAGATACAAACGTTTTCCTTCTTCACCGTCGTCTCGACTTTCGCGAACTGCGGGTTCGTTCCAACGAACGAGAACATGATCGTGTTCAAGGAGAATTCGGGTCTCCTGCTGCTGCTGATGCAGCTTGTTCTTCTCGGCAACACCCTTTTTCCGGCTTGCCTGCGAGCCACGATATGGGTTTTGGACAAGGTGACCAAAAAGGCGGAGTTCAATTACATGCTGTCGAATTATGAGGAGATGGGTTATGTTCATTTACGTTCGGGCGTTCGTTGTGCTCTTCTTGCGGCCACCGTGTTCGGGTTCATATTGGTTCAGTTCGTTCTGTTCTGCTCGATGGAATGGAACTCGGACGCCTTGGATGGTCTTAGCTCGTACAGGAAGGTCGTGGGATCGTTGTTCGAAGTAGTGAATTCGAGGCACAATGGGGAATCGATCGTCGATCTTTCCACCGTCTCCTCGGCGATCTTGGTGCTCTTCATCGTTATGATGTGAGTCTTTCTTTTCACGCACACGTACACGCATGTTTTCATTTGGTGCATTTTTGGCCTCGAATTTGCCCAATTGACTAGAAAGTACGGTCGCATCTTTTATATGTCAACTCACAACTACCTTCTTCATTTTTACGTGTTCAATCAATTATATTTATACGATATATACATACTTGAGTGGGTACAGCACTACTGAAGTGGGTTTGGAATAAGTTCCATTTCTAACCCTATTTTTTTTTTGTGTCTACCACTGAAATGGACAGTGTCATCCCTTTAAAATTTAAAATTAACTTATATTTTAATTGAAAATATGATTTTGTCCTCCTAAAATTTTATAAATTTAATTTAGTCTTATAAAATTTTATAAAATTTCAAATTTACCCTTTAACATAAAATCGTACATCCGTCCTTAACATTTCTTATTCTCTCTATCTTCAACTGATCATGTCAAGAATATATCTCATGCAACTAATAATTTCAAGAATCCTCATTATTTCTATAGAACACAAACAGACACGTATATAATAGATGATATCAAGGAGAATAATGATCGTAAAATAAAATAAATAAATATATATATAATACACAAGTAATAATTATAGATAATTTTATTTTCTAATCTTAATTCTTGTTATCTATTTGTATATATAGTTACTTGATTGTAAAGAAAACTTATTTAATATAAACCTAATAAAATTAGATTTTTTAATTTCAATCCACTGAAAGTAGATATATTTCTTACTTTCAATTAAAATAGTTTCTCTACTTTTCTCCATTTTCTCTTAATTTATGTTTGGGAAAAGTACATAAATGGTCCTCGATCATAGGATGATGTTTTATTGAGTCCCTTGACTATTAAAAATTAAAAAATGATTCCTGGCTGTAGGGAGTTTCATTGTTGAGTCATTCGACTATTAAAAGTTACACAATAATCACCCGACTATTAATTATATTTTAAACTCGTACTTTTTCTTTAAAATTTTGAAGGTAATTTAAGTTGTACGTAACTTGACTCTGACTGATTTCATTATTACTTTTACAGGTATCTTCCTCCCCGTACTTCCTTTGTACCAACTAAATACCAGAAAAAGGAATCGAAGCAGGCATGCAAAAGTGAAGCAGAAGAAGGGAGGAGCATTTTGGAGAGTGTTATGTTCTCTAACCTCTCGTACTTAACCATCTTCGTCATCCTTATCTGCATCACAGAGAGACATAAACTGAAGGAAGATCCCCTCAACTTCAATGTCCTAAACATCACCCTAGAAGTCATAAGGTATACGTTCACGTCAGTGACAGATCTAAAAATATCTTTTTTATGACAGACACGTACGTTAACAACACGATCGACAAAATGAACAATTAACATAAGAAAACTCGGTTTTGCAGCGCTTACGGGAATGTCGGATTCTCTACGGGGTATAGCTGCAAAAGGAGGGTGGAAGGGGCGATGGGATGCACAGATTCGTGGGCCGGATTCGCGGGGAGGTGGAGCAACAGCGGGAAGTTTGTTCTCATTGTCGTCATGTTTTTTGGAAGGCTTAAGAGTTTCGGTTTGAAGTATGGTAAAGCATGGAAACTCTCCTAAGGGTTAACAAAATCAGCAATAGAATCAAAATAAAAACCTTTTAAAATGTTACTAATAAAAGTAGTATAATTGCGTTTAGTATTTAAAATATTAGTTTTTGTCTGTTTTAGTATTTAAATTTTTAATTTTTTCAGAATCATACCTAACGTTTAATTTTTGTTCATTTTAATGGCTTGCCGATAAAATAGACACTACTTTTTTATGGGTAAATTACATCATTCATCACTCAACTATCTTCTCACTCCTATTTTGGTACTAAAGTTTAAAAAATTTCAATTTAACTACTCAACTTTCAAGTTCCTCCTATTTTAATCACTCTAATTTATTTTATTAATAATTTTTGTGACATGACATTTTTATTATTATTTTATTAATATATAGTTAAAAACAAAAAAAATCAATTTAAAAGCAAGTGATTAAATGAGTAGTTTAAAAGGCGAGTAATTAAATTAAAAAAATTAAACTTTAGGGATAAAATAGGAGTAAGAAGATTGTTGAGTGATGTATAATGTAATTTACCCATAAAAACGGTGCACGTGCAAATCACCCTGTAAGTTTTTAACGACGAGGTACTAAATGAAACAAAAACTAAACATTAGGTATGATTGAAAAAAATAAAAGTTTATATGCTAAAATAGACCAAAATTGATAGTTTAAATACTAACTGCATAGTTTACCCTATATATAATTAGGATCCACTTACACTTATGAAATTTTTAGTTTTAAATTATTTTAGGATCGTTCGATGAGAGAAAATTAGTGATTGAGAATAACTCATTGTTTTTTTTCCTAATGAATATATTATCATTTCTTACTATTAAATTCAACCTTTGATTTTTCAAACCCAACGAGTTTAAATTTTTGGAATGTTGTAGGAGGAACTTCTTTTTTTAAATGGAGGTGTTTGAGAATTATTTTGAGATTTATGTCATTTGTTATAGTACATTGTAAACTTGTCATGAGGAGTGACGAGTTCCATAAAATATATTAAAAAAATCAAACTTGTCATGTGAACTTTTAAAAAATTATATAGAACTCGTCATGTTCTCGTGACCAATGACGAGTTCAAATTATTTATTATATTTTATAGAACTCGTCACCCCTTCGTGGTAAGTTTCTCATGTACTATAACAAATGGCCTAGAAAATTTTTCTAATTTGTTCTAATTTTTCTCATCTCCAATATTTGGCCAATAGAGTCATCCAACGATCCTAAAAAGTGTAAGATTAAAAAATTTTACACTATGTAATTGGATTCTAGCTCATATATATCGTTGCTAAATCTTATGCATTATGCAATGAGTTAATTCCATCATACCTCCAAATTATTATTCTCATTCTAAATTGATTCTTAATCTTTTGAATATTTTAATTTTATCTCCAAACCGTGACCTTCATTTTAAATTAATCCTTAAATTTTTTAATATTTCAAATTTATTCCCAAACTATGATGTTCATTCCAAATTGATCCCTAAACTATTGAATCTTCCAAATTTATCCCCGATTTTACCCTATTATATAATTAGTTTCAAACATAGTTTAATCTAAATTTTACATTTTTAATATAATAATATAACTTGGCCTAAGGGTTTTATTAATAGTGGATGTGATTACCAATAGTTTTGGATGAAATTGAATGTTCAAAATTTTGGGGACCTATTTAGAATGAGGATCATAATTTAAGGACGAATTTGGAACTTTTAAAAGTTTAAAGATAATTTAGAATGAAAGTCATAGTTTACTGATGAATCTAGAATGTTTAAAACTTTAGGAACCAATTTAAAATAAGGATAATATTTTAGGAACATATGAAGCAATTAGCTCTTACTATAAAGGCTTAATAACTTTAAGAGTAAACTTTAGTCCCCTTTGTTTTGGGTATGACGCACTTTGGCTACTAATTTAAAAATTAAGGGTACATAGTCTATAACGTTATCAATCCGTACTTGTTTCTGGTCTCAATGTTCTTTTTGATTTCGAGTAGTTTTTGCCTAAATCTTTCAAATGCAGTTAATGGTTCTTCATCCGAAGTCCACTCAGCCGAATCACGTTGCCCAAGGTATATCTTTGCTGCTTGATTCTGGCATGAACGGACGACTGACTGTCGGCCTGTTAGGGAGGAAACTGGGATAAGGGTATTGGCCGAAATTGACTGCTGCATGGAGAGCTGAAGCCACCCATATGATGGTCGTGCATGTTTGAATCAGATCGTGTATTGTGCTCATATTGGGTCACCATGGTTGGTCTTTCAAGTCATCGTGGCCTTCGTTTCGAATCTCTTCCCACCATGATTGGAGCTCGATGTCCGTTTGCACTGCTTGACCTGTAGAAACAGTAGTACTAAGTGACCCATGTTTTAATGGCTGACCAGATTTCTAACCCATCAACTGCAAAAGGGTAATCCTTCATAGAGAACTCGGCATTTCAGCAATCATACCAATAAGAAATGACCTGATGGTACCCCGAATCGTTCACCACAACATAAGCTTTGGCCAATTGTCAAATGTAAGCTTCAATGGTATTCTCTGCCTTTTCCGGGGTGAAAACCTTGCTGACCGCACTGTGTTTGTCTCCTTGAGAATGCAGCAAGCTCAACTCGATCCCCAATGGCTTTCAAACTGGAAGGAGATGAGTTAGTCGCTTTCCAACCGGAAGAGGAGGAAGAAGAGGAGGAGTAAAAATTTTAACTGCCACGTGAGTTTTTTTTTAAAAAAATAATTGTCACGTCAATTTTTTTTAATTTTAATTATCACGTAATATTTTCGTTAAAAAGTTAATGGGAGATAACAGTTGAGGGATTAAAATTGAACGGATTGATAACGTTAGGAACCATAATCAAACTAATCAATAACGTTAGAGACCATTTACCCTTAATTTTTAAATTGATGACCAAAACCGATCATACAAAAAACAAAGGGACTATTCACATAGTTTACCCTAACTTTAAAGTATACTTCCGTTGCAATTTTTCGCGCCTAAGATTAATGCCGTTAAAAAACTTGCAGCCAATAATTAATTGACACGTTGAATAAACAAAATTTTA
The DNA here is from genome assembly GCF_006381635.1 of Hibiscus syriacus. Lineage (NCBI taxonomy): Eukaryota > Viridiplantae > Streptophyta > Magnoliopsida > Malvales > Malvaceae > Hibiscus > Hibiscus syriacus. The sequence continues at coordinate 723,982 of NW_024063172.1, read as the reverse complement.
ATTAGAAAATAAAAATATAATAATACAAGTGCAAGGATTAAGTTTTTAAATTAAAATTTTTAGACATCAAAACGTAAATTAAGGTATAATTTAAACATCTAAAAGTATATTAAACCTAAATATTATAAGTGTTAGCATTTGAAATAATCGTCAAATAAATATGAAATATATGATTTATGTGTTATGAAATAAAACGAACGAATTAATAAAAAAAGAAAAATGAGAATAAAAAAATTATATTATTATTTCATTATAAATTGTGTATAATATCTTTTAAACTCATTATTTATATATAGACCTAAGGAGTATATATTATATAAAATTTTAATTTTATTATACATTAAAGTTTTAATAATAAAATACATCAAAAATATATTTAATATATATTGTTTTGATCATAATATACATTCACGGGACTATTTATTTTATTTTTATAAAAGATATTTTTAATATATCTCATACTTATTTAATAAAACTAACTATTAGTATTGATTTAAAACTATATGTACGTTGAAAACATGCAATAATAATAATTTAATGAATAAATTAAGAAAATGACAAAAACATGAGATCTATGTATTTTTTTTTAAAAATAATGTGACTCATATTATTTTTTCTTAATGTGGCCATCAAACTCAAAAAAATAAGCTTAATATGATCTTTTGACTAACGTTTTTAGTTGTTGACCATTACGGTACTGACGTGATAATTCGCGGTGACGTTGCAGTCCACAATGTTTATATGACAATCCAGTTGATGACGTGACAATAACATGATAGATGTACTAAATTGATAACTTAAACATAGAAGATGGATTGTCACGTCAATACCGTTGACTACCATATTAGCATCCTGAACTATCACGTCAGCATCGTAACGATCAAACAATAAAAAACGTTGATTAAAGAATCACATTGAATTTATTTTCTAAATCAGAAAGTCACAACATTAATAAAAGTTAATACGATAATTACATTGATTTTCTTAGAAGTATAAAAATCTCTTATACTTGTTTACCTTAAAAATACAAATTAAATTTGTGAAAGGTGGACTATGTTGTACCATATTTTTTTTTATTTAAAACATATTTAAAATTTTATATATAATATGACGCGTTTATAATATTGTATAATTTTGACAATTCAAGTCAAAGACGACTATATATATATATATATTTAAGGAAATTACCAACCTCTGAATGACATTCCTCCTCAACCTTATCTATTTCTTGCGCTCCAAGTTTCCTACAAACGAGGACATTATATTAGGTGATTTCCGAAACCCTAATCCTGAAGGTTTTCTCTCGGAGATTTTGAGTTATAGTTGGACTTGTTTTCTCTGATTTACTGCCTATATTTGATTGTTTGTTTCTCAATCTTATTGCTCGTTTCTCTCTTCCCACATCCCCCGCCGCCAAGCAAGCCATCTGTTTCCTTCAAGTTCCCGACGGATCTGAGAATCGGAATCAGGTAATTTTCGGAACCCCTATCTCGAAAATTGATTTCCGCTTCAGTTTTGAGTTATCAGCTCTCTGCTCTGCATTGCTCTGCTTTATTCGAATTGCTGTTTTTCTCTCTGCTTACTTTGTTGAGAAGGATAATTTTGCGAACTAGATTGATAGGGAACCATGTCATTGTCAGGTAATTCGAAATCTGGGCAAGGGGCAGGTAGCGCTTTGAAGTCATGGGTCTGTGATAGGTTATTGTTGCTGGGATTTCCCGAGCCCACGCTTGTTGAGTATGCTATTGGACTGGCCAAGCGAGCGGCATCGCCTGCTGATTTGCTGGGCAAGCTCGAAGACTATGGCTTGCCATCATCTAGTGATGTTCGTTTATTTGCTGAAGAAATCTTTGGTAAAGTTCCTCGTAAAAACATCCTCTGAAAATATTTTATCAGAAAGAAGAAAGGGAAGATGCTATTTTTGCTAGGAAGCAAAGGGCATATGCAATTTTAGATGCTGATGACGATGGAGATTACAGTGGTACCACTTCTGAAAAAGCCGATAAGCCTAAGAAACGTTTCAGAAAGAAGATTGAATGTCAACAAGATGACGATGAGGAGGAGATCATACATGTAGATGAAAAGAGAAGAGTTAAAAGGAGGTCTTCCCAAGATGAGGGTGATGGGTCGGAGTCTGTAGAGGAAAGATTGCGCGACCAAAGTGAGAGGGAGGATTTAGAGAGAAATATAAGACAACATTATGCTGCTGCAACTAAGAAGTTGATGGAGCCAAAGCTTTCTCGAAAGGACGAAGAGGAGGCCTTACGAAGATCTAGAGCCTTGGAGCGAGATGACATTAATAGTTTGAGGAAAGCTTCAAGGCAACAGTATTTGAAAAAGAGGGAGCAAAAGAAACTCGAGGAGCTCAGGGACGGTATAGAAGATGAGAAGTACCTTTTTGAAGGTGTAAAGCTCACCAAAGCAGAATATGGTGAGTTAAGGTACAAGAAGGAAGTATATGAGCTTGTGAAGAAGCGGACAGAAGAGGATGATAATATTGGGGAGTACAAAATGCCAGAAGCTTATGGTCAAGATGGGGTTGTTGACCAGGAGAAGAGACTTTCTGCGGCCCTTCAGTGTTGCAGAGACCCTACTGCTGGGGACAAAATGAATCCATTTACAGAGCAAGAGGCATGGGAAGACCATCAAATTGGCAAGGCCACATTGAGATTTGGCTCAAGAAATAAAAAACAAATGAATGATGACTACCAGTTTGTGTTTGAGGACCAGATTGAGTTTATTAAGACGTCGATGATGGATGACGAGTTTGATAATAAGATATCACTTGACCCACCCGAGAAATCCAAGGCAAAATCTGAATTGGAGAAACTACAAGAGGAACGGAAAGATTTGCCAATTTATCCATATCGAGATGATCTACTTAAAGTTGTTGAGGAAAACCAGGTTGTTGTTATCGTAGGAGACACTGGATCAGGGAAGACCACACAGATACCACAATATCTTAACGAAGCTGGTTACACAAAACGTGGGAAGGTTGGTTGTACACAGCCTCGACGTGTTGCTGCTATGAGTGTTGCTGCTCGAGTTTGTCAAGAAATGGGTGTCAGACTTGGCAGTGAGGTGGGCTATACTATTCGTTTTGAAGATTGCACTTCAAGAAAGACTCTATTGAAATATATGACAGATGGTGCATTGTTGCGAGAATTGCTTGTTGAACCTGATCTTGCTAGCTACAGTGTGATAATGGTGGATGAAGCTCATGAAAGAACTGTTTCAACTGATATTCTTTTCGGATTTGTGAAGGATATTGCACGATCTAGAAAAGATATCAAATTACTTATCTCAAGTGCAACGCTTGATGCGGAGAAGTTCAGTGATTTTTTTGATTCTGCTCCAATTTTCAGAATTCCTGGGAGAATGTACCCTGTTGAGATACACTACACAAAAGCACCACAAGCCGATTACGTGGATGCTGCAATTGTTACTGCACTTCAAATCCATGTGACTCGGCCACCGGGAGATATTTTGGTTTTTCTCACTGGTCAAGAAGAAATTGAGACAACAGAAGAAATTTTGAAGCATAGGGTAAGAGGCTTTGGGACAAAAGTTGCGGACCTTATTATTTGCCCAATATTTGCGAATCTTCCTACTGAGCTTCAATCCAAAATATTTAAACCCACTCCTGCTGGTGCACGCAAGATAGTCCTAGCAACAAATATTGCTGAAGCATCATTAACCATCGATGGCATTAAGTATGTCATTGATCCAGGTTTCTGCAAGATGAAATCTTATAATCCGAGGACTGGGATGGAGTCTTTGATAGTAACTCCTATCTCTAAAGCTTCAGCTAAGCAACGTGCAGGTCGGTCTGGGCGAACAAGTCCAGGTAAGTGTTTTCGATTGTACACTGAATTCAATTATACAAATCTTGATGACAATACCATGCCGGAGATACTATGGACTAACCTTGCCAGTGTTGTTCTCTCTTTGAAGAGTCTTGGAGTTCATGATTTGCATAATTTTGATTTTATGGATTCACCAACAGTTCAGGCTCTAATAAAAGCAGCTGACCTTCTGTCTGCATTGCATGCATTAAATAAAGTTGCAGAGCTGACTTTAGTTGGTAGACGAATGGCAGAGTTCCCTCTTGATCCAATGCTATCCAAAATGATAGTTGCTTCCGATAAGTATAAGTGTTCAGATGATGTTGTTTCCATTGCTGCTATGCTCTCTGTAGGCAATTCTATCTTTTACCGTCCAAAGGACAAGCAAGTTCATGCTGATAATGCAAGGAAGAATTTTCATACTGGCAATGTGGGTGATCTTATTGCTTTAATGAATTTTTACAATGCATGGAGGGAAACAAATTACTCAACACAGTGGTGTTATGAAAATTATATTCAAGCCAGGAGCATGAAACGTGCGAGAGACATCAGGGATCAATTAGAGGGTATTCTGGAGAGAGTTGGAATTGAACTAACCTGCGGTGCTAATGATTTAGAGGCTATAAAGAAATGCATTACAGCTGGATTTTTCCCTAATTCGGCTAGGTTGCATAAATTTGGTTCTTATCGGACTATAAAGTGTCGACAAACTGCCTATATACATCCAAGCTCAGGCTTGGCAGAGGAGCTCCCGAGATGGGTGGTATACCATGAACTGGTTCTTACCACCAAGGAATATATGAGAAATGTAACTGAGCTGAAACCGGAATGGTTGGTCGAAATATCCCCACATTACTACCAGATGAAGGACTTTAAAGATGCAGCATCAAAGAAAATGCCGAAGGGCCAAAGGGACGGGTGAGCAGCAGAGGAACCAGTAAAAACTTTGTTTTCTGTTTGCTGATTTTGTTAATGAAAATCCATTTTCTTTATGTTTAAACAGTGTTATTCCATCTGGACTTCTCGTCGTTAACTTTGAAGCATGCAACAATCTTAGGATGAATATTTTCAAGCGCAATCAAGTTCGTATGTTGGTTAATTTGCTGTCTTATTGTATTTGCATCTGCCTCCCTGACAGGAAATTGAAGGAACAGTTCTAGATATAATGTGTTTTGTTTAAGCAATCTTATTATTCAGACTTTTTCTCGAATGGTTTTCATGTTGGCCTATTTTGTTCAATATATTAGCTACTTGTTCAAAATTCTTATGAATTTTCTATCTGAACTTTTCAGAACTTCCTCGACTGTTACAAACTTAGGTGCTGAAGCAATTAGTGAGTTAACCATCTTTATCAGGGATGGTTAAATTGGAAGACTTGCAGAGAATACTGAGCTGTATTGGGCTAGCAGGGATGTACCTTATTACTTGCAGAATGCTTCTTACCGTTTTGTTATTAAGCATTAGATCATTTTGAGCTCTAACACGGTTGTTGTGGTTGTATCTGTTGCAGAGATAGTTGGTGATCCAGATGGGAGTGATGCAATTTTCCCCCCTTTATTATATTTAATAGTATCTGGTAATATTGATACCATAGCCGTTGGGTTCGTAGTGTCGTCTCTTCTGGGCTGTTTACTTCTGTGGATGTTTGAATTTGCTTTTGCTTGCAGGTATTTTGGGGATATAGGGAGTTGTTGGTATATGTCTGTAGCCAACTATTTTTTCTTCCTCCATCCCGAGTCGATTATGACTTTAAATGATTGTTTTACGTTTCCTTGTGAAGTATTTTCGAATGGATATATCGGTGTAAGTGTAGTGATTGTGCTTATGATCCTATACTTAAAACCTGCTACTTTTTGGGGTGAGAGCAATACGATGTGCAGTTTCATTGAAATATCAGTTTCTTGATATTGGCAGCTCTCAAAGTTATATGGCAAACTTTCTTATTGTTTCAAGGTTCAACCATCCTCCCTAAACTATGTCTGCACATACATACATGAGTATCCATCTCGAACTAATCATAATGAAGCAAAATGATATTCTTTCGATTTCTCTCAGGTCCTCTTGCCATGGTGAATGCTGAATGTGCCAAGTTATATGCTTGCTAAGATAGCTCTGGAGTCTGGAGCTATTTTTTGCATCTCGATAAGTTTTGATAGCGGAGTACGATTCTGCCATGGTGATTTCTTAATGGTCGGATGTAGCAGTTATGCTGTGATTAATTTCCTGGTTAAGGATTTAGGAAGGTCGTTTTTCTCATATTTTTATGAGATTTTTTATTGTGATTGCATACTCCTTGATTAAAGCTGAAGAGTTTTGGTTTTGTCTGTTTAAGGCCAGGCCCGGAAGGTTTACTTGTGTTCGGCTAAGGCTAATCTCGATGTTTTTGAAATGAAACAGGCAGGGATTGACTGAACGGGGTCCTGCTCTCTATAAATTTTAAATTTCTTTATATTTAGGTATTTTAAACTTGACCTTAAGATATTAGAGTTAATGATGTATAAGATAATAACAATGTGTGCATTTCTACAAAAAAAAAAACAAGATTGTTATTTAGGGATGATAGTGTGGTACGTGGTTATAACCGTAAATGAGACAAGTCGAGTTTGAGTATTGTTGAATTTGATTTGATTAAAAAAATTTAAACTTGAGTTGACTCAATTCGAAAGTTCACGAGTTTAAAATTATCAAACTCATCTCGAAAGTTTAAGAGATTACAATTTTCAAGCTCAACTCAAACTTAAAAAAATCTAAACTCAAATTATTCCCAGACCTAAATCGATTGAAGCTCACACTCAAGTTGAACTTGAACCTTAAGCATATGAAAAACTAATATTATCATTTTATTATTCGATTGTCATGAAAAATCAATGTACGATCGGTTCATCGTCCGTTCACCTCTTCACTACCACTATCCATCCTCACAATCGTCATGTCGATCTAAGTGGGTAAAACTCTATACTTGTTGGCCTGACGGAATCCAAAAGCGTCACTACCAGCACCGTCATGACACCATCATATTGATATAATTGAAGGATAATTTTATAACTTTTAATAATCATATAGTCTACAGAGTGACTTGGGGAACCATTAACATACTTTACACTTTATTAAATTGAGTATAAAATTATTTAATTAGATATACTTGGTTGATTGAATATTATATGTCCAATCTAAAATGACATATTATTTTAATTTAAATATTATTAAATTTATTAAGTAATCTTAATGATAAAAAAATATTAATTTTTTTAAAGATCTTACGTTCAAACAAGTACTTCTGCAATATTTATATATATAATTAATAAATTAAAAATATAAATAAATATTATCTAATAATCATACTGTAATATTAATAATGACACACTTAAATATATATTTTGATTTTATTTTCTATCAGACCCTTTAAGTTTCCATATAAGAGTGTTGCTTTCATACACTTTATTTTTTTTATTTATGAAAAATCTAAATGAACGTTATTAATTAGACCCAATATTTCTTTTAACTATTGGTTTAAGTTTATCCATTGTTTTAGGACAAGGCCCAATTTCATTCTTCCACTACGCGCACCTCAACGCGTCTGTTTCACACTCCAACTCCACCGTTTTGAACTTCAATAGCGCGTGGTATGGCGTTTCCCTCTCAGCGTGGTAGGTAGGTAACCTCGCATCCAGCCAGGTCACCTAACATCAGCACACCATCAATATGACGTAATAAATAGAAACCGGAAACGGAAAAAATCAGCTACTATTGTTACAGATGACACTTGTGCACACAGAGTTCCGTTGGAATGCGTGGACTATCAAAAGACCTATTTCTCCTAACAAAAACAACAACCGTCGTGGTTTACGTAGGCCGAAAATAAGACGAAATATATAGTAAGTTATTTGAGATTGATTTAGTTAAAATTTAATAAATATTTAATTTAAATATATTTTAGTTCTTAATAAATCGAAATGAACTACTTAGTATTCGATTAAAAAAACTTACTAGTAACTCAGAAATATAATATATCAAAATTTTATTTTTAAAAATTAAATTATTAATAATATTAATATTTATGTGTTGAATTAAAAAAATAGTATAAAGTTTTCGTCTATTAAAATTTAGGTTCGAGTTTGAGTTTTGAACTCTAATTGAGTTAAGTTAATTTTTTTTTATTTTGAGATTGTACGAGCTTCAACTTATGATTTTTAGTTCGAGTCAAACTTAAAAATCTTAAACTCATGTGTTTGTGAGTCGAGTCAGCTCATTAATATTCAAGTTCGACTTACTCATTTAAATCCCTATTTACCCTTAATAGAGAGAAACACCCAAGGGTAGTCCAGTAAATTCAGGTCTAATATATATGGCACGCGAAAACATGGGTTAGGACAGAAAAGGCGCCTAGCGGCGCACATTACAGTGATGTCCACAAGCCGTATTTTCATATTCTTCGTATTTTATAGGTAAAAATACTTCATAGGTCCCTACATTTTAAAAAAAGAATATCACCCTCATATTGCTTTTTTCTCAATATGTCCTTTTAACTCCGAAAATAAATTTAATATGGTCATTTGATAAACGTTTTTTGTCGTTGACCATTTCAATATTGATGTGACATTTTACGATACTGATGCAGTGGTCTACGGTGCTAACGTGTTGTCTACTGTCATGTTTGAGATACTAATTTAGCTCGTCTATCATGATATCTACTACGTTATCAACCATCGTAGATTGTCACGTCAGTACTGTGGACCGTCATGTTATCACCGTATATTATCACGTCAACAAAGTAATGTTTAACGATAAAAAATATGATCAAAAGGTTACATTAGGTTTATTTTCTAAATAGAAGGGTCACATTGAGAAAAAAATTAATAAGAGGACCACATTTACTTTTTTAAAAGTGCAGGGACCTATATATACCTCTATTTTCTAATTCCAATTTTATTAGACATCAAAGTTTCCGTGACGCGCTAGCTTATTACGAGATTGACTATCAACGGCTTCACTGGGACTCGAATCTGATCGAACTGTTCTGCTTTGGCGATTGTACCAATAACGAGCACACGGCGAGTATAGGTATTAATTCAACACTAAAAGAAACGGATAGTATTTTATAATAAAAATAAATAATACTTTATTATAACAGAAGAATAGGGTTTAATTTAAAAAAAAGGGGTAGAGGACGGAGTTCGCCGAGCCCTGAAGTATCATCGTGCATGCATTTTAATTTTCGCCAAGTACCAAACCTTTTTTCTTCTCTCTCTTTGTTTTTGTTTGGTTTGCATGCACATGAATTGTTTGCCGTCTCTCACATCGCTGATTCAACTTGTCCCTAATCGGAACTCCTCGTTTCATCTCTCTCCGTTGCTCGATTCTCTTTTGTAGTAGTTTTTTTTTTCAAATCCTCGTCATATCGAAGTCTTATAGTCGCTGATAGTACAACAAAAAGTGGCCGTCGTATCTTTTTCGTTACGATATTCAACGCTGCCGACGCGGAACCTCCGGTTATTTTCTTCTGAAGTGTTTTTTTTTCTTATGTAAATTTATTTCTGTTCTAGTTTGACCGATTTCGAATCTGTTTCTGTTTTTTCTCTTTGCTGACCGGAGATTTTCTCTGTTTCCGATTTGATATCTTTTTTTGGTTTGTTTTTAAATTGCAGGGGTTGAATTTAGAGCATGGCGTTAAAGAGTTGCATGAATGATCTGTGCGGCGCTTCCACGTCAATTGAGTGGAAAAACGGCTGGGCTTTGCGATCTGGCGGGTTTGCTAATCTATGCGATAAGTGCGGGTAATTATGAAATTAAAATCACTTAAGCCTTCTTCTGTAAGCTTAATAATTAGCTAAGCTCACCTTTCCTAGTCAATAGCCACTCAACCTAAAAGCTTTCTTGATGAGTCTTAAGACTGGAACAATTGGAACTTTATTTTATTTATGTTTTGCTGTTTGTAAGTGTATAATTTTTTTGAACTGATTGGATAGGCTTGTAATAATTTTGTATGGTGAATCGGAGTATAGTTTCCTTGAATTGCTCTTATATAAGTTCAAGAGTAACAGAAAAGTTATTGGAACGATTGAGTTTTTGTATTTATATCCTTCTTCTTCTTCTTTTATGATTAATATGGGCTAAGTACAAGGCAATATCTGTTCAAATAACCTTCTTTTAACATTGCCTGAAACTTAATTATGTCGTGGATTTCATAAAATACTTGATCACTAGGCAAGAATTCAAGCAAGGCAGAAAATTTTCCCAACTGATACCAATTTCCACTCAAGAACTCCAATTGTTCAAAAACATTTCATTTATGATTTATATTGGATGTAGGTCTGCATATGAGCAATCAGTATTCTGTGACATATTCCACTCAAACGAGTCAGGGTGGAGGGAGTGTACTTCATGTGACAAGGTGTGTGATCCCAAGTATTTAGCTTCTTGAGTTGTCATTTTCAATACTCTCTTCGGTTCCATCCAGTCGTAATAGTACTGTACTTAATCCCGATGCTTCTGGAAATGGCAGAGTCTTCACTGTGGATGTATTGCTTCCAGGTGCTTGTTTGAGCTTCTTGAGAGGAGGGGCATCATCTGTGCAAGCTGCGCTAAAAAATCAGTATTGAACCCTGTAAGATAAACTTATTTACCTTTTACTTCTTAAAAAAGATTTTAAAATTATGACTTCTGCATATTTTAGTCTCATGCCAAGTAAACAATAAAGTTGATGACTAGGGTCTATGATTACTAGACACATATCTTTTGATCGGGGTATAAGTTTACCTCTAATCCAATCTCATTTTTCTCTGTCTTAAATTGATTTAGTTTTTATCCCAACCCTGTGATGCAATCTCTCTTTTAGTTTAGAACATTTTAAGATTTTTTTTCTCTTTCCTTTATTTATATTATTTAAATAAAGTGGCTACATATATATTGCAATTTTTTATTATTATTTTAGTTTTCTTGTTAAACCTTAAAAAGAAAAGACATTCTCACTGGATAGCCTTGGAATTTAATGATTCTAAATCTAACCTTGCCTTGCATGTACAATGGCTTAGGTTTTGTGTACTCTGTGGTGAGGATAACTGAGGATAGTCATTTATGGAATGAGTGATATGAGAGGAAAAATGAATGTTAGCTGTTAAGATATTTTCCTTGGAGGTTAATATCTTTGTTATATTAGTTCTATAATTTAGTTTGTTTCTGTTGTTCATACCATTGGTAATTTCTTGCACGTATTCATAAAACCAATTAAGTGGCTTAGGATTTCCTACTAGCCGATGTTTAAATATTTACATGTAGAAGCTAAGATACTTATGATGCTTTTAAAACATATTCATACAGACAATTGAAGATGAAAAGCCTAATGGATCTGGTATAGTGAAGGGTAACGCTGGTCAATTTCACTTAATAACAGCAGACAACCAATTAAATGGCATTGGCAATGAAAACCTAAAGCTTATACAGTTGAACAACAATGCAGAAAACATTGGGCTGGAACTATTCCTTCAGCTTCACAATGATGACTCAAGTAAGTCCTTGGGGCAAATGAAACAGGAGGAAGTTTTTCCTCCTGCAATAGACATTGGAAGCACATTCTTGTCAAATACTAATCAAACATCGAATGGATCAGTTCAAGCTGTGAAATCTACCGTTTCTAAAGCTAATATTTCTGAGACATCGCCACAAAAAAACTTAAGTATTTTGTTGGGTGGTTCATTAGGGAACCAAAATGTCTTTCCTGGTTCAGTTGTAGATGAAAAAGGTAAGATGTCTTCAGTCTTGCAGCAGGCATCAAAATCTCTCCATCTTCTACTCGAGCCTCCAAAGCCAGTGCTTGCAACAGGTTTGGAGGTGAATGCAAGCATGTTTCCCCAGATACGTGTTGCTCGGCCTCCAGTAGAGGGACGTGGACGAAATCAGTTGCTTCCTCGTTATTGGCCGAGGATTACGGATCAAGAATTACAGCAAATTTCTGGAGAGTATCCACCACTGTTCAATCATTGGTTTAATTATTTTTACATGCACGCAATGCATTAACTAGTGCAGTAAAATCCTTAACCGGTGTAATTTTCCAGTGCAAATTCCACCGTTGTTCCTCTGTTTGAAAAGGTTCTAAGTGCAAGTGATGCTGGGCGGATTGGACGGTTGATTCTGCCAAAAGCATGTGCTGAAGTTAGTTCCTATTCAACATCCTACCCTTGCAACTGATATTTATTTTACTCTCTGTTGAGAAGATTTGTTGCATATCAGTCAAAAAGAGTATGAATTGCAGGCTTATTTTCCTCCCATATCTCAACCAGAGGGCCTTCCTCTAAGAATTCAAGATGTAAAGGGAAAAGAATGGGTGTTTCAGTTCAGATTCTGGCCTAATAACAACAGCAGGATGTATGTTTTGGAGGGCGTGACTCCTTGCATGCAGTCTATGCAGTTGCAGGCTGGTGATACTGGTACTATCGTGAAACTGAAAAAGGAACAATTCATTATTTTGTTTTTAGCTTCCATTGACTAACTGCATATGGCTTTCTGAACAGTAATATTTAGCCGCATGGATCCAGAAGGGAAGCTTGTTATGGGGTTTCGTAAAGCAACAAACAATTCGACAGGGCAGGTAAAGTGGCAATCAATTTCCATGTCAGCAAATTTGATCATTTATTGATATGATCAAATAAACAGGAAACTCTACCATCTGTCATTCATAATGACACTCTTTCACGTGAAAGTTTCTTTTCGGGTGTTTTTGAGAATCTGCCTATAATTAGTGGTTACTCTGGCCTTCTCCAGTCACTAAAGGGAAGCACTGATCCACAGTTAAACGCATTGTCCAAACATTTGAGTTCGACTGGTGGAGATTTTAGCTGGAATAAATCTGGGAAGCACGAGGACATGATAAAGGAGGGATTATTACTACCGTCGATGTTAACTCCAGAGGGAAAAAGAACTCGGAATATTGGGTCCAAAAGCAAGAGGTTGTTGATTGACAGTCAGGATGCTTTGGAGTTGAAACTTACTTGGGAAGAGGCACAGGATTTGCTCCGCCCACCACCAAGTATCAAACCAAGTGTTGTCACGATCGAGGATCACAATTTTGAAGAATATGATGTGAGTACATTTCCTGTAATATTTGAGTATAACAATGCTTGTATGTTTGGTTGTTCTGTTGCACTTGGCTCATCCTATCAATTTGACTGATTGTTTGCCAATCTATTTGACCAGTTATTTATTTTTTGTATTAATAGATAAAAGGAAAACTAGGATCCGTTATGCTCTAAGTAAAGACATATTTATAGACACAACATTTATCGTGAAAGAATATCTTATCCAAATAGTAAAAGTCATCGCGATATTCAGTAAATCATTGTGATTATAACGTAATTTTTTATGCATGTTTCTTTTTTCGCACAGGAACCTCCAGTTTTTGGAAAGAGGAGCATCTTTGCTGTCCGTTCAACCGGGTGAGCATATGCATTATTTTAAAACCGTAGTCTGATGGTTAACGTGATAAGAATCTAATGGCAAAACCCTTGTGCAGGAGGAAAAATTAGGAATAATCTGTAATTAAGTTACTTTTTCCAAGAGGAACTCCGGACTTATAATTGGTGCTTTCCTCCGCATTTCTATTTTTTTATGTCTCTGTAGATCCTTCAGAAAATTTAGTAATATCAATAAACAGCAGTTATGTTAACATTGACACTAGAACATGAACTGAAGTTAACAGCTGTGTCGAAATCTGTTGATAGGACATCTTTCCTTGTTCTTTCTGTGTGTGTTTAATATTGGGGGGGGGGGGGTCTGTTCAAACAAAGTTTATACTGATGGGATTGACATGGAATTTATGTCAAATTAGAATCTGAAAAATAATTTGTACAAATTTCAAAAATCTTGATTTCACACGCAAAATGACCTGTCACAAGTTATACTAAAGGCTCATATGTCAGTTCCAATGGACATTTTGGAAAGATCAGCTCTATTTCATTCAATTGAGCATCTTGTCTCTGTTATTGTGCTTGAAAGGATCTATCTGTTTCCCAAGTTTATGGTAGGGTAAACCTTTGTTATCTTGAACTGCTAATCTTGATCTTCAGGGGACAAGAGCAATGGGCTCAGTGTGATAGTTGTTCTAAATGGAGAAGGTTGTCTGTCGATGTTCTTCTCCCACCCAAATGGACATGTGCTGACAATAACTGGGACCAAAGCAGGTCAGCAATTTCTTAATCATATTTCTTGTGCTTTCCTATTTGTATCCTTTAATGAAGTTCCAAAGGAAATCTTCTCATTTCCTCTGCATTTTGTTGTCAGGTCATCATGTTCTGCACCTGATGAACTCTCCCCAAGGGAGCTAAAAAATCTTCTTAGATTGAATAGAGGTACATTCTCGGTACATATTCTTTTTCTAAAGAACAAAGGAGCTTATTAAATCGACTTTTGTTGATAAATTGGGCAAAGAAAACGAAAGAACACAAGAATTTTAACGAGGTTCGGCAATGTGCTTACGTCCTCGGTGCCTAGGCGGCGCTAGAAAATTTTATTCAACTTTCTTATATAAATTCTTGCTTGTCAATTTGGGATAACTTCAGCCATGAGTTTTTTCTCTTTTGGCTAAAGTGACCAGCTGTTTGGGTATCTCTGAGAAGTTCACCCTAAATTCACTATTAGGGAAACCTACATCATAATGCCACAATTATTTTTCACTAGTAAGAGTTGCTACATGCTTATGTGACCATATGCAATGCAGAAGGTTGGCCATTTGGCATCGTCGCATATTCGTTGATTAAATTGTTCTAGCCCAAACTATTCCTATACATGCTTGTTCTGCATTCGAACTGTATACTTTTTTTGGATAAATTACGCGTTTAGTTATTAAACTATCAGTTTTGGTCCGTTTTAGTATCTATACTTTCAATTTTTTCAAAACCATACCTAAAGTTTAGTTTTTGTTACTGTTCAAAATTTAACGTTAAATTTTGAAAAAAATTAAAGTTTAAAAATACTAAAACGGGCCAAAACTGATAGTTTAGGTATTAAATTCGTTAAGCTTTTAACGATGGGTACTAAAATGAAATGAAAATTAAATATTGGGTATGGTTTTGAAAAAATTAAAAGTCTAAATATTAAAATGGACCAACGTTAAACTTTTAACAATGGGTACTAAAATGAAAATTAAATATTAGATATGGTTTTAAAAAAAATTAAAAGTCTAAATATTAAAATGGATCAAAATTGATAGTTCATGTACTCTTTCTTTTTGCCAGACATTCAAACTGTTACTGGCTATATGTTATCAGTGTTTTCTTCTCTTGATTTGATTGCATATTTTAGTCGGCTTCATTGAGTTCCAGACACTACCTACAAATGATACCCCCTATTAAGCAATATTTTATGCATAGATTTCAAGAAAAGAAGAATAGCGGCATTCCAGAGACCAACCCCAGAGCCCAAATCATCACCTGGTTTGGATGCTTTGGCCAATGCTGCAATCCTTGGAGACAACGTTGATAATTCAGGCCCGACGTCCGTGGCTACCACAACTAAGCACCCAAGGCATCGTCCCGGTTGCTCTTGCATTGTATGCATCCAGCCACCTAGTGGGAAGGGAAAACACAAGCCGACATGCACATGTGTTGTGTGCATGACGGTTAAACGTCGTTTCAAAACCCTCACGATGCGTAAGAAGAAGCGTCAGTCGGAGCGTGAAGCAGAGATGATTGCTCAGGGGAACCAGCAAGCATGGGGTCCCGGCAAAGAAGCGGAAGTGGACAGCAGCTCCAAACATGTATCGTCATCACACCTCAATCCATCCGAGAACGAAGCAAGATCGAATAACGAGTTGGAACCCAAGAGTCAGAGCGCCAGCAAGTCGGTTGAAGCTAGCAAGGGACAGATAGACTTGAACTGTGATCCTGACCGTGAGGACGATTTGCAGTTAGGTCCCGACGGCCCGAGCATGACGAGTCTTGTTCAAGTGGCGACCCTTCCATTGGAGGCATACCTGAAGGAGAATGGCCTCACAAGCTTGGTGTACGAGCAGCAGGGAAACTCGGCACCGTCAAACGCTCCGCCGCAGAGCACGAGTGGGACCGGGGAAGGTGAGACACAAGTTAACGGCGGTTTCCCTTCGGCCGATGAAGAGCCTGAGAGCAAGGAAGAAGAAAATGGCGAAACTGGATCCAACGGAGTCGATGAAAGAGATAAGGATCCTCAATGAGACATTTCCTGTTTCCGTTTGTTTTGCTTTAAATTCTTTTTAAACCCCCTTTGGTTTGGTGTTCTTTTTGGAGTATAAAATCCATACGTTGTTTGACGTTCGGGGTTTCAATCCCCGAATATTTATGTATTAAAACAAAAATACCATAAATATATTATAGACAGAAGGATATACCCTTCTTTTACTCATAAAACACAAGCAATTTTATATTTTATTGAATTAGTTTAAAATAAGTGTTTGTTTAATTTTTTTAGCAAAAGTGTAATTAATATTTTATTTCGATTTTATTTTAAAATCCAAATATTTGTACAAACAATTATTCCTCCAATAAATGCATGACATATAATTTGATTCTCATTTTTATATTTCTAAAAATATAACTTTACGAAATGATTTCGATGATGAAATAATTGTTGTTATGTCTTGAGGTCCTGATTTCAAGTACTGAGATTGTCAGAAGTGTAAGTGTTTAATGTCAAATAGTTGATAGTTATCTTTAAACACGAGAATATCAGGGGTGTAAGTGTAACACCCCCAACCCATACCCGACCCGGATATGAGTCAGAGATACTACATTGACTTTAAAACACACTCTTAATAAATAATAGTAAAATATTGGGACTTGTATTAAGAAAATACAATAATATACATACTGTAATATAAGTTTACAAAAATATTCAGAGCATACACAACTTAACTCTTTAATTACATGCCAACTGCTATTTACATAACAAAATAACCTACTGATAAGTTGCTCTGATCTGATGGTTGCAGGAGTAATACTGTCAAGCTGCTTCACCTGTCTCTTCTATTTTCCTCGGATCCTACGTGTGAAACACTCACACGCTAAGTCATCGACTTAGTGAGGCAACAATAATAAGGCAATGTATTGTAATGAATATGTCAGGATCATATGAGATGAGATGCAAACATGTAACTAATCAATGTAGTATACTTTAACAATATCCATACCTGTAAGCGTATGACTGTAACATTCATTATTCAGTATTAATAAGTTTATTGGCCCATGATAGCATATTGAGAACCTAAGGTATTTGAGTAATGTGAGGTTGTGCACTATGCTGTCACCACAGCTCGTATAAATGCACCGAAGTGCCCGTAGAATTGCACCGAAGTGCCCGTAGAATTTTGTCCATAAGGACCACGTAGAATCCTTTAAGAATCATATACATATACTATGGATCAAGTATGTGTCTTTCAAGACTTCACACAGGTTCCAAAGGATATACATATGTCCTAAAGAACCGAGTATACCCTCTACCCTTGGCATGCCAACTATACCTATAGTTCTCATCTACATAACATGGGCTTATACATTTCCCGTAGTTCATATCGCGTAGACATAGTATTTCCATACCTTTAACACATAGGCATATCATTTACATACTTTTATCACATAGTGCATAGAACTTTTCTGCATATTCATGTCATGTAATACATATAAGATGAATTCATGTCATGTAATACATTTAATACAAATTCATGTCATGTATCATAATATGGAATGTAATCATGTGTCAAAATATGGAATCTAGACTTATCACAAGTCTAGAACTGAATATACTACTGTATTCATGCTATACATATGCACTCACCTATACTTCTTTGCCTTTTCCTCGATCGATCCTACTTGTAGATTGTTCCCGAACTCGGGTAGGCTCGGTATCTACATAAACATAATTTTTTTTAAGATGATCATCAGACGTCTGTGTCTTGAAATTAAGCTTTAATAGCTTACTAATTAAAAGAATTAATAGCTTAGTCTTGCTTTCTTTTCTTTCTTCTTCTTTTTCTCATGGGGAATCGGTTCCCCCCCTGGGGTATCGATTCCCCTTAAGCAATCTGGAATTCATATACGATGAGGGGGTATCGGTTCCCCCCCTGGGGGTACCGATTCCCCTCTAGCATTCTGGAAATCATATTCGTTGAAGGGGTATCGGTTCCCCTTGAATGGGTACCGATTCCCCTAACCCAGAAATCCTATTTTTAGCCCGAAAATCATCTAATTTCAACTCAAACATACATATTTCAATCCCTTTACTACTCTTAGCTCTCATACACTTACTTAAACTAATTATTATCCATTAAATACCTCTAAAACTTAGAAATCTAATTCTCCATGTAGCATTTAAGAATCCAACTCAAATTCCAATATGTTCTAATTTGAATTCTAACCCCTCATACTTCTTAATTAGCTTATTGACAAGTCAAAATTCTGATTCAAACATCAAAACCTCATCCATATCAAAATCTCATCTATAAACTCATTTTCCAAATCTATCTCTAAACCCTAATCTTGTTGTTTTAATGTCATATAAGCTTTCCTTTAGCTTATATAACATCCAAGCTTTCATTTCCAATCATAAAACATCAAAGAAACTATCAAGTTCAGATTCTTACCTTAAATGCAAGCCCAACGTTGAGAGAAGGAAGAGAAGAAAATGAGGAAGAAGGGAGAAGAAATGGGAGGTTCTGGAATACACGTGTTCTCATATACCCCATAGCATTTTATTTAATTAAAAATTCCCCTTGCAAATGACCATTTGGTCCTCACCTTAATCTCATATTTACCAACCTTTATTTTAAACTATATAATTGTTCTACTTTAATCACCAAATGTTGAAACTTTGCAAATTAATCACTAACCCGGCATGGAGGATGTTACAAATCTCTCTCCCTTAAGAAAATTCGTCCTCGAATTTTCATTGCACGAACAAATGAGGGTATTGATGTCGCATATCCTCTTCACGCTCCTACGTTGCTTCTTCTACTCTGTGATTCCTCCACAACACTTTGACCAAAGGAATGGTCTTGTTCCTCAATTGCTTAACTTCATGGGCTAAAATTTGAATCGGTTCTTCCTCATAAGTCAAGTCAGGACAAACCTCAATCTCTTCTGGTGTCACGATATGAGAAGGGTCAGATCTATATCTTCGAAGCATTGAAACGTGAAAAACATCATGTATCTTTTCCATCTCAGGGGGTAAAACTAGCTGATATGCTATAGGTCCTACTCTCTTTACAATCTCATATGGTCCAATAAACCGAGGACTCAATTTTCCTTTCCGACCAAATCTCAACACCTTCTTCCATGGAGACACTTTTAAAAACACCTTATCTCCAACTTGAAATTCAATTTCTTTCCTTTTAAGATCAGAATAGGACTTTTGCCGATCAGAGGCCACTTTGAGGTTATGCTGAATTTCTCGAACTTTCTGTTCTACATCTTGAATTAAATCCGGACCAAGAACACTTCGGTCTTTGAGTTCATACCAATTTAATGGAGTACGACATTTTCTTCCATATAATGCTTCATAGGGAGCCATCTTGATACTCGAATGATAACTATTGTTGTAAGCGAACTCTGCCAGCGGTAAATACTTTTCCCATGATCCTTTAAATTCCATTACGCACGCTCTCAACATGTCTTCCAATATCTGAATAGTTCTCTCTGATTGCCCATCAGTCTGAGGATGAAAAGCCGTACTAAAGTTTAAACGAGTCCCCAACGCTCCATGCAAAGATTTCCAGAATCTAGAAGTGAATCGAGGGTCCCGATCAGAGACTATGGAAACAGGTACTCCATGCAATCTAATAACTTCTCTAATATACAGCTCTGCATACTTTTCCATAGAGAAATCCGTTCTAACAGGGAGGAAATGCGCTGACTTAGTTAATCGATCAACAATTACCCAGATTGATTCTCTTTTGTTCGGAGTCAAGGGTAACCCCGAAACAAAATCCATCGTAACATTTTCCCACTTCCATTGAGGAATTAAAAGCGGTTGCAATAATCCTGATGGAACTTGATGTTCGGCTTTGACTTGTTGACATATCAAACATTTAGACACAAATTCTGTGATGCTTCGCTTCATCCCTGACCACCAAAATCGATCCTTCAAATCCATATACATCTTGGTTCCACCCGGGTGCATCGTTAACGGACTGCAATGAGCCTCTGTTAATATTTCTTTCTTCAAGTCTTCATTGTCAGGTATTACAATTCTTCCTTTACAATATATATTTCCATCTGACTTAATCTCAAAGTCTTTAATCTCTTGATTCTTTACTTGCTCAATTCTTTTCAAACACATTTCATCTTTACCTTGCAATTCTCCTATTCGTTCCAACCATGCTGGTTTAAGGGTTAATTCTGCACAAAGACCACCGTCTCCCGTTAAAGATAATCTTGCATCCATAGCTCGTAAAGCTGCAAACGTCTTTCTACTCAGAGCATCTGCGACCACATTAGCCTTTCCGGGATGATAGTCAATTATCACATCGTAGTCCTTTAAGAATTCTACCCATCTACGTTGCCTCAAATTCAATTCTTTTTGAGTCATCAGGTACTTCAGGCTCTTATGATCCGTATATAAGTAACAACGTTCCCCATAAAGATAATGACGCCAAATCCTGAGAGCGAATACTACCGCAGCCATTTCTAAATCATGTGTGGGGTAATTCCTTTCATGTGTTTTCAACTGTCTCGATGCGTACGCTACCACTTTTCCTTCTTGCATTAGTACACACCCCAACCCGTTATGGGATGCGTCACTGTATACTACAAAATTCTTGCCAGATTCCGGTTGAACCAATATCGGAGTTTCCGTCAGAATTCTCTTTAAAGCTTCGAAACTTTCTTGACATTCGGAAGTCCAAACAAATGGTACGTTCTTTCTCATTAGCTTTGTTAGAGGCAGCACAATCATCGAAAAATTCTTAACGAATCTTCGATAGTAACCGGCAAGTCCCAGAAAACTCCGAACTTCAGACACATTCTTAGGAACTTCCCAATCCATTATAGCTTTAACTTTCTGAGGGTCTACTCTAATCCCAACTGCCGAGATCACATGCCCCAGGAAAATTACTTCCCTTAACCAGAACTCACATTTGGACAATTTGGCATACAACTTTTTATCTTTTAAAATTTGCAAGACGATCCTCAGATGTGTGCTATGCTCTTCATGGGATTTCGAGTACACCAATATGTCATCAATAAAGACAACAACAAACTGGTCCAAGTAGGGCTGAAAAATCCTGTTCATAAGATCCATGAAAGCAGCAGGTGCATTCGTTACTCCGAATGGCATTACTATGAATTCATAATGACCATATCTCGTTCTGAAAGCTGCCTTCGGAGTATCTTTCTCCTGGATCTTCAATTGATGATAACCCGAACGTAGATCGATCTTTGAAAATACCGAAGCTCCTTTTAGTTGATCAAACAAATCATCAATGCGCGGAAGGGATACTTGTTCTTGATGGTCACCTTATTGAGCTGTCGATAGTCAATGCAAAGACGCATTGATCCATCCTTCTTTTTAACAAATAACACCGGAGCTCCCCAAGGCGATACACTTGGTTGGATAAATCCCTTCTCTAGCAATTCTTGTAATTGATGCTTTAACTCTTGCAATTCTTTCGGAGCCATTCGATAAGGTGCCATTGCAATCGGAGCTGTTCCCGGCATTATTTCTATTTGGAATTCTACCTCTCTATCCGGAGGTAATCCTGGTAATTCAGCAGGAAAAACATCAGGGAACTCTCGAACTATTGGAATTTCCTCTAACTTTTTCTCTTGAGCTCTTGAATCAATCACATTTGCCAGAAAACCCTGACATCCTTGTAGCAATAATTTCTTGGCAGACATCATTGATATTACATTTGCTAACGGATTAAACTTTTCACTGTTCACACTTATCTCTATTCCGTCTGGACTTTTCAGAGTTACCTTTTTCAATCTGCAACTAACATCTCCATAATACCGAAACAACCAATCCATTCCCAGAATCACTTCAAACTCGTCAAAGGGTAATTCCATCAGATTAGCAGGGAATTCAATTCCCTGAATCTTTATGGGACACCCCTTACAAACTTTATTCACCCGGGCACTCTGGCCTAACGGAGTTGTTACTATATTCTCATTACTCGTAGCTTCTAAGGGAATCCCCAACTCCTTTACTAACTTACTTGTAATATAAGAATAATTAGAACCCGGATCAATCAGTACCAATACCAATTTATCATACAACTGAAAAGTACCTGCTATAATATCAGGGTCATCACGGTCTTCACTTGTCTTTAGGTTGTATACTCGAGCAGTGGATCGAACTTCAGGTTGAGCAGAGAATTCAGACGGGTTCCTTCCTCTGCCTCTTCCTCGGCCTCTTTGTGAAAAAGAACCAGCTCTTCCAGATGGTGCCGGCTCCCCAACCATCAAGGGACAGTCCCGGACAAAATGTCCAGCATCCCCGCATCGAAAACAAGTCCCAGCTGCCATACGACACTCCCCATAATGATTTTTCCCGCAGTGCTCACAATGTTTCCTTTGACCCGGAGTAGATCTCCCAGCACCAGATTCTACTGACTGCGTCTGTCTAGGTCTTGCCTGACTTGCTTCCCTAGCAGACGATGCAACTGATTCTGATCTAGTTTGTGATCGAAATCCCGAGTCTCTTCCCCTTTTTGTTGGTGTTGAACCAGAATAAGTAGTCGTCCTCTTTGATGTCTGAACCCTTGAGTCCCCAAATCTTTCATTCTGAGCCCTTTCAAGAGCTTTTGCACGATTGATCACCTCCTGGAACGAGGACAAGTTTAATACTATCAACATTTCCTTAAGCCTAGGGCGCAAGCCCTCCACGAACCATTCGCAAGCATCTTTCTCAGTAGGCACAAGCTCGGCTGCAAACCTGCTCAGCTTATTAAACTCACATTCGTACTCATACACAGAGCGGCTCATCTGCTTCAAACTCATAAATTCCTGCTTCATTTGGCGGATAAACTGATCCCCAATGTACTTGCTTTTAAATTCTTCTAAAAACAAAGACCAAGTCAACTGGTCGGTTGACATCCTCATGGTGACATTCGTCCACCATATCCTCGCCTGACCCCTTAGTAAAGACACAGCTCCATCTAATTTCTCCACTTCGGAACAGTGGAGACCATCTAACATGATTTTCAAATCATTCAACCAAAGATCCGCTGACACCGGACCTTCATCAGCTTCTCCCTTAAACTCGGGAGCTCCTAAACTTCTCAATTCTTTTGCTACATTAATTCGTGGAGTTAGTGGAGCAGGAGGTTGAAGACGCGTCAGAATAGCGTCTAACGTTCTGAAGAACGTATCTTGATCTTGCACAGGCACTCCTTGAGATGCCTGTTCTTCACCTTGCCTGGCCAGGGCAGGTGAATTACTGCTTTCAGCATGTCTATCTTCTCCCGCTTCACTTCGGGAGCTATTATGTCCGGACATCTAATAAGAATATACACATTGTTCTATTAGCAAAACAGCATACTCATACTATACCAGATCAGAAGTTATCACCATTTGTTGGCATGTATTCCATTTAAAGACTCCATAGACTCTGGTTTATGCCTAGAATCGGCTAAACCATAGCTCTGATACCATTAAATGTAACACCCCCAACCCATACCCGACCCGGATATGAGTCAGAGATACTACATTGACTTTAAAACACACTCTTAATAAATAATAGTAAAATATTGGGACTTGTATTAAGAAAATACAATAATATACATACTGTAATATAAGTTTACAAAAATATTCAGAGCATACACAACTTAACTCTTTAATTACATGCCAACTGCTATTTACATAACAAAATAACCTACTGATAAGTTGCTCTGATCTGATGGTTGCAGGAGTAATACTGTCAAGCTGCTTCACCTGTCTCTTCTATTTTCCTCGGATCCTACGTGTGAAACACTCACACGCTAAGTCATCGACTTAGTGAGGCAACAATAATAAGGCAATGTATTGTAATGAATATGTCAGGATCATATGAGATGAGATGCAAACATGTAACTAATCAATGTAGTATACTTTAACAATATCCATACCTGTAAGCGTATGACTGTAACATTCATTATTCAGTATTAATAAGTTTATTGGCCCATGATAGCATATTGAGAACCTAAGGTATTTGAGTAATGTGAGGTTGTGCACTATGCTGTCACCACAGCTCGTATAAATGCACCGAAGTGCCCGTAGAATTGCACCGAAGTGCCCGTAGAATTTTGTCCATAAGGACCACGTAGAATCCTTTAAGAATCATATACATATACTATGGATCAAGTATGTGTCTTTCAAGACTTCACACAGGTTCCAAAGGATATACATATGTCCTAAAGAACCGAGTATACCCTCTACCCTTGGCATGCCAACTATACCTATAGTTCTCATC
Source organism: Hibiscus syriacus (assembly GCF_006381635.1). NCBI lineage: Eukaryota > Viridiplantae > Streptophyta > Magnoliopsida > Malvales > Malvaceae > Hibiscus > Hibiscus syriacus. The sequence goes on along the minus strand of NW_024063172.1, from coordinate 699,734 downwards.
TACATAACATGGGCTTATACATTTCCCGTAGTTCATATCGCGTAGACATAGTATTTCCATACCTTTAACACATAGGCATATCATTTACATACTTTTATCACATAGTGCATAGAACTTTTCTGCATATTCATGTCATGTAATACATATAAGATGAATTCATGTCATGTAATACATTTAATACAAATTCATGTCATGTATCATAATATGGAATGTAATCATGTGTCAAAATATGGAATCTAGACTTATCACAAGTCTAGAACTGAATATACTACTGTATTCATGCTATACATATGCACTCACCTATACTTCTTTGCCTTTTCCTCGATCGATCCTACTTGTAGATTGTTCCCGAACTCGGGTAGGCTCGGTATCTACATAAACATAATTTTTTTTAAGATGATCATCAGACGTCTGTGTCTTGAAATTAAGCTTTAATAGCTTACTAATTAAAAGAATTAATAGCTTAGTCTTGCTTTCTTTTCTTTCTTCTTCTTTTTCTCATGGGGGAATCGGTTCCCCCCCCTGGGGTATCGATTCCCCTTAAGCAATCTGGAATTCATATACGATGAGGGGGTATCGGTTCCCCCCCTGGGGGTACCGATTCCCCTCTAGCATTCTGGAAATCATATTCGTTGAAGGGGTATCGGTTCCCCTTGAATGGGTACCGATTCCCCTAACCCAGAAATCCTATTTTTAGCCCGAAAATCATCTAATTTCAACTCAAACATACATATTTCAATCCCTTTACTACTCTTAGCTCTCATACACTTACTTAAACTAATTATTATCCATTAAATACCTCTAAAACTTAGAAATCTAATTCTCCATGTAGCATTTAAGAATCCAACTCAAATTCCAATATGTTCTAATTTGAATTCTAACCCCTCATACTTCTTAATTAGCTTATTGACAAGTCAAAATTCTGATTCAAACATCAAAACCTCATCCATATCAAAATCTCATCTATAAACTCATTTTCCAAATCTATCTCTAAAACCCTAATCTTGTTGTTTTAATGTCATATAAGCTTTCCTTTAGCTTATATAACATCCAAGCTTTCATTTCCAATCATAAAACATCAAAGAAACTATCAAGTTCAGATTCTTACCTTAAATGCAAGCCCAACGTTGAGAGAAGGAAGAGAAGAAAATGAGGAAGAAGGGAGAAGAAATGGGAGGTTCTGGAATACACGTGTTCTCATATACCCCATAGCATTTTATTTAATTAAAAATTCCCCTTGCAAATGACCATTTGGTCCTCACCTTAATCTCATATTTACCAACCTTTATTTTTAAACTATATAATTGTTCTACTTTAATCACCAAATGTTGAAACTTTGCAAATTAATCACTAACCCGGCATGGAGGATGTTACAGTAAGCGTTTAATGTCAAATGGTTGAGAGTTATATTTGAACAAATATTACTTTATATTTACATCAGATTCATTCAAAAGAAAAATATAACTTAAAATGCCATTTTTTTTATAAAAAAACTTCTAAAATTCCTATATTCTAAAAAATATAAAATTTTAAACTTCTAATCCCAAATTCTTAAATTTCAATTGCAAATTAAACTTCTAATTGTAAATTCTTAGACAATTGGTAACCAATTGGGATTGATTCAGGCGGTAAACAGTTTGATATTACTTAAGTAAGTTTTGAGTTTGAGTCTTTGTATTAGCAAAATATCATTATTAAAAGACTCGTTCACTAAAGTCAGATATACAATACGAGTGAGATCACTTAATTTGTGACTAAATTAAACTAAGTGTTTAATAATAATAATCTTCATTATAATTAGTTGGTGTGAATTTTTATATAATATACTTAAAAGAAAGAGGATGAAGAGTATTTAAGTAATATTTGTATAAACATAATCGCATAAAGCGACTTAGTACACAAATACAACTCTACTACAGGGATAACTCAGACTAAGAGTGATATCCCATTTTTTTCTATAGCTATCATTATTCTCCGTTCCATTTGCCGACCAACTTCCATGGCTGAACCTTCACTTGACGCCGCAAATGCACCAACATAAAAAAAACATTCATCGATTAATATATCGAACATCGATAATCATAAACAATGAAATTTAAACCATATTATTTGATCAATATATCGATAACAATAACCATAAATAATGAAATTTGAGCCATATTATTTGATCGTAAATTGAGTTTAAATTAGATATAAACAAGACCATCCATTAACAAATGTAACTTGCGATACATTATATGGTTTTAGAATTTAGGACACCATATTTTAAAAATTTTACTAATCAAAAAATTTATTTTCCGTACGTATTAATTTTTTTATATCAAGTTTTATAAGAAACCTTCGTAATATAATAAATTTCGATTTATTATAATTTTGTTTTATTATAAAAAATTTAGGGTATCGTTTTGAGAAATAATACAGGGTCTCTAGGGGCGGGCATGATACGAACCTTTTGCAGTCGGTGCTGGGGCTGATCTGGTAAGGGATGCTGACACCGCACTTGCCCGGGAGTTCACTTGCAAAGCTGTAGTTGATGCCATTCATGCTGGCAGCCGCACTTTTGAGGCAGTTGCAAGCTGCTTGGCGGTCGGGTGTTGTTTGGGCGGCGGCGTTGAGGGATTTGACCCCACCGCAGCACGCCGGGGGAACTTCACCGCCGTTGGTCAAGTAAGGTATGCATGGTGCGAGGGAGCTCGAGACTTGACCTCAAGATATGGCCCCTTGAGCCAATGGTGCACCCACGACCAAGCACAACACCACCGCACATGCAAGCTTGAGGGACGTAGAGCTAGCCATGTCGATTTATTTCAAGACAAAACTAACGATTGTACACTACTTGTAAGAAAGGTGGTTTTGAGTAGTGCTAATGCCGATTGCTGATTGTTGTGTGGTTTGGGCTTGAGGGTTCGATGGGTTTTTATAGCCGAAAATCGAGTGAAAGAGAAAATTGTTAAAAAATGTAGTAATTAATGGCAACCGTCACCTACCTCCTCCTTGATTGCTGTTTCCTTTCGACTCAATTAAAATAATGGTACTAACCAAAAGATTTCGATGATAAAAGAATTGTTATTATTCATTTAGGTCTCGGGTTCGAGCATCATGAAAGTCAAAAGTGTGAGCGTTCAATGTCAAATAGTTGGTAGGAACGTGTTAAGTTTATGTACTAAAACGAATCAAAATTTATAGTTTAAGTACTAAACATGTTAAATTTTAACGACGAAAAAAATAAAACAAAAACAAAACGTTAGGTATGATTTTAAAAAATTGAAACTTTATGTATTAAAACAGACCAAACTAATAATTCAATTACTAAACGTGTAATTTACCTTAAAATATATTTATAAACATTTTACAAGGAACTTGTCAAATAGTTTTGGTTGTTAAAAGGAGTGTTATTCTCTTTTGACGTTCCGAATTCGAACAGTCGTGTTTATACGATGTGCATGTATTATTAGAGATTAAGATATATTATGAATAAATATTACCTTATTTCGTATTATTCAAAAAAATTATAAAACATAATATAGTTATAATATAAAAGTAATTAGCGTAACATAAATATATTATAAATATATGAACATATTTTTATTTTTATAAAAAATCATTAGTTTTATTAAAATTAGAAAATATTCAAAATTACAATTAATACTTACAAGCATAATCGTAAACCTAAAATATAATTATGACATTTCTCTATTACCATTAAGACAAAAACTAGCCACCTAGATCACATAGAGACCAAAGAAGGAAAATGTTAAAAAACCTAACAAAAAAACTCGAATAAAATAAAGATACGAACAAATTTTACTGTATCGGTAAACGAACCACAAAAGGGATGAAGCTACTGAAAGACCATCGACAAATCACAAATCAAAGTCAAGTGACGTGAGAAAACTATCTATGAACGCAAAATGCGTATCCAAATCAATCTGAGGGTCCAAAACACATAAGATCATCATGTTAACAAATAAGTGTCATCTTCATCAGTCAAGACGATTCAAATCCAACCATGAGAAAAAATATAAACAAAAACAACGGCAAAAAACCGTAAACAACAGCAAAAAGCCATAAGCTACCAAAAGGCAGAGAAAAATATATCACAAAGACAGAGATAAACGTGTCATAAAGACAGAGAATGTGTCATAAAAACATAATTATTTTTATTAAAAAAAAAAAAAAAGATAACCGGCGCGTGACAACCATAATTAAAATTAGTACTACCGTCGATTAAACAAAATTAAGAAGGAAAAAGTTGAATTAATCAATAAAATTTACGGACATTATAAAGAAGGAAAAAAAGAGAGAAAGAAAGCAAATATATGAACGTAAAAAATATTATAATATATATTTGGAATATGGTTTATCCCTCAGTTAACCTCAAATTGATTTTAAGGATTTAGCATACGTGTCGTAATGAACAAACTCCACAATATTTTACTCGAACAATCATATTCAACAGAATTGGTTTCATAGTATATTAGGTAGTAAATTGGGGACATGAAGAACCCATGAATACTATTGAATTATATATATATATATATATATATATATATAATCTTATTATATACTTAATTATTAAATTAATTTTTAAGTATTCGTAATTTTGTTCATTGTCAAATGATAAATACAACTAATAGTTTTTATGTTTTATTTTCACGACACTTTAATATCTGTGACATGTGTAACATAATTTGTCACTTATTTTTGTATCATACCATTATACATTAAATATATGTGCTTACAATTGCAGATTTTAAACCAATAATTTCTCATTTGGGTAACATATGTTTCTTGATAAATATACAATCTTACGAGCTCAAAATTTTTCTATCATATGATAGGTATTCTATAGCGATCTTGTCCATCAACTATATTCATATAGGAATCAAATCAATTTTTATCGTATTAATCATGACTAGACCCATAGATAGCCACATATACAAATAAAATTAAATGATATAGATCGATCATAAATATATACCATGGAAATTATATGCAAGATGAACCAAACATAGTTATGGTTAAAATTACATTTGTTCCATGAAATCACATATAAATATATATAGTTCGATAGATGCAATTCTAGTTAAAATTATTTTCAGTAATTGGTCCTTTCAAAATAAAATGTCTATACAAACCGTAGCTGCTCTTTCTATTCCCTTCCTATTTTGTTCTTTAGAGTTTGTACCCTTTTTTATATATCAAATTATTATTTTTTTCCTTTTTGATCTTATTTAGTTGGAATTAATATTAATTTTGATGTTGGTTATCGATTGCTTATTCGTTTTTCTTTTTATTTATTTTTTTATAAGAATAATTATGCATTTATGACACATTTTTCTATGTCTGTGATTTTTTTTGTTTTTTTCATCAGTCGTTTGACCGTTATTTTATTTATGTTTTGTCAGGGTTAGATTTGACGATGTCACGATTGATCAAGATGTCGTTTATTTATAATCATGTTGTTCTTCCCTACTATGACTCTCGAATTGAATTTGGATGCAGGATTTTCCGTTCGTGATTTGTTTCTCACGACGACAGACTCTGATTTGCAATTCTCCTGGTCTTTTAATAAATTAATCTCCTTTTGTGGTTTGTTTGTCGTTGCAATCAGATTTGTTCGTATATATATATATTTGTCTTTTAGTTGAGTTTTAAACCATGTATGGTCCTTATATAATCTAAAATAACTAGTTTCAATGTTATAAAAAATGTTCAAATTATATATTTAGTTTACAAAGATAATTATAAACCCTTATTATAATTTTAGATATTTTCACTTTTTTAATAATACTAACGAATTCTATTAAAAATATCTAATTCCGTTACTTACTCTAAAACTAATAAATTTTAATAAATTAAATGAACTTTACTTCTAATGTAAGTGTATTCTAATTAAATTATAATTTTCTTTGAAATATTATGAGATAATTATAATGTAATATTTGTTCAAAATAAATTAATTATTAGATAACACATACATATCGTAGCTGCTCGAATCTAAGACTTCTAAAGATAACAATATTTTCTTTTTTTATGGGGTAAATAAAAGGAAACATTTATTCAAAGATACCTTTGACATTAAATACTCGTACCTTTTATATCTATGGTACTCGAACCGGCATTCCTGCATATCGCTGAATATTGAGCTGGGATCGTCCCGGTTCTCTTCCAAAGGTCGTAAACCTCGGCTCGATTCGAATCATCACTCTCTAGTGTTGTTCTTTATCAGCCTTTGCTTGCAGGGTGTCATGTGTGAAGAAAGGAGGCATCAGGTACACCATCAACGGCCATTCGTACTTCAACTTGGTCATGTTAACCAACGTGGGAGGCGCCGGGGATGTAACGTCGGTGTCGATCAAGGGTTTGAAAACACGGTGGCTGCCGATGTCGAGAAACTGGGGCCAAAACTGGCAGAACAACGCCTACCTCAACGGCCAGAGCCTCTCCTTCAAAGTGACGGCCAGCGACGGCAGGACCATTACAAACTACAATGTAGTTCCTGGTTCGAAAGAGGCCAATTTTAAGACAATATGGCTTTCTAATATTAAGAACACGAATTGACGAATTACATGTATAAACAATGAAAAAGAATACATTTCTTGTTATTGTTTCTGCCCCTGAATATATTATTACTTCCATTTTCATTTCTCATCTTTTTCTATTCCCAGATTTTCTTTCGTGCCAAACACAATTTTTGATTGAGCTTTTATTGTGGATAGTTAGATCAATAAATAATTTAACAATCTAGCTCGGCCATATTGGCATTTGCTTTAGTCTTTAAGCTGGTCAGTGGTCTGCAATTTCTCAATAAAAATGATATATTCTACTGGGCCTACCTGGAAAAAAATTGTTAAAAAAGCTGTCAATCAACCAATTTTTGTACTGTAAAGTCAATGATCAGTGGTGAGTAGGCTGGTTTCTAAATCATCTGTGCCTGCTGAAGCCGTGGTCAGCTCGTCGGCCCGTTTAGCCTGGTGCTTCCAATCGGTCCGAACGAATGTGTACATCATCATGCACACACATGAAAATTGTGCCGCAAGAAGCCCGAACCATAGACCCTTGAACCCGAATTTGAATGTGAAAGTGGTGAGAATCGCAACTGGCAATCCGACGATGTAAAACGAGCACAAATTTATCCGAACACCGTCTTTAGGACGTGCAGTCCCGGTTAAGACACCGCAAGCCACTGTTTGTGGAGAGTTGCCGACTTCACATAGCCCCAGGATCGGAAGCACAGTGGATATCAAGTTGATAATTTGTGGCTCGTCGGTGAACAACGTCCCCCACCATGATCTCATGACTATCATGGTGACAAAGGCCAAGAGGCCGAATGCGAATGCCATGAAGAGGCCGATGTTGGCCGCCAGATGGGCGCGGGATGGTCGACCGGCTCCCAAGGCCTGACTAACTCTTGTGGAAATGCAGCTACTTAGCGAGTAGGGGAAATTATATAACACCCCTGTTGTTTGAATGAGGATGCCCATGGCTGCAACGCTAGCCTTCGGGTTGTCGAGTAAACCGCAAAGGAACAACATTATCTCGTACCACCAAAATTCCAAGCACACCGATATGAGACTAGGCAGTGCCAGCGTTAACAACGGCTTCCAACCTTGGAAGACCGAGACCATCGTAACACCATGCCAAGGCTTCAAAGGAGTTTCCGAAACAACCATATAGATTACGAGTCCGAGGTTTAGATTGAAAGTAGTAAAACCAAGAGCCAATGCAATCCCTCTCACCCCTAACCGAAAATACATGGTGAAAAGGTAGTTGATCAAAGGGTGTAACAGGACAGCACAAATAGCAGAGACTGTAAGCGGGGTGGTGATGCCTTGGGATTTAAGAAAAGTCCTTATCGGATGCAGAAGAGACTGAGCTATCAGCTCAGGGATGAAGGCAACCAAGAAAACTTTCGCGATCTTCGTGGCGTCGGGATCTTGGCCTAGTCGTAGAAATATCGGTTCGACATTTAGCCACAGGATGCAGACAGGTACACAAGTGAGTAGCAACATATACAATGTTCTATGAAAAGTTTGGCTGAGGACTGAATATCTTCTAGCTCCATAGGCTTGGCCACAAATGGGATCCATTCCAAAGGACAGACCTTTAATGACAGAGATGCCTGTAATGTTCCCAAACCCCATTGCAAGTGACCCTCCAGCAAGCTCTTCCCTGCCTAAATGGCTAAGGAAAAACATTGAAATAATCGATCTTGATTGTATGAGCAATGATAAAATCATTATTGGGCCTGCAATCTTTCCAATTGACACCACTTCATCTCCCACCTGCATGGAATTCAACTTCATTCATTTTGTGGATTTTTTTTTTTTAATTTCACATGGCCAGCTTAGGGGGCAAAATGAAAAGAAATTTTTAAAACAACACCCACTTTTGCAAGTGGCCAATGAGAGATTTATTATAGTACCTTGCTATTCTATGCAACAAAATTTCAGTACATCAACTTTATTGAAAAGTTAAGTCTTTTGAGAAAAAAGGAAAGATAAATTCCCTACAACACAATTAATTTAGACATGTCTGTCAATACATTAAAGGGTTCCACTACACACCATATTTTATTGTTCAATTCCCAGACCAAAATTACTTCAAAAAAGTGGTGCCTTTATATTCTTAAAATAAGCTAAAAAAGTCGACTTTATGGGATGAAGTATAGCCTCCCATACCTCCTGGCATGGAAGATGAACCAATGAAGATGAATCATGGTCGAATAAGTTGATGAAATTATCAAATTAATCTGAGTAAAAAAGTTGATGATTTCATGAAAAACTCATTCGGTGGTAGTGCTGGTGATGATGATCAGTAAAGAAGGAGGCTTGCCTGGTTCAAAGGCTCTCTTGCCTCGTTGAATGGCAGCCTCCTGAGAAGCTGAGGGATTTGAATCTTTCGTAAAAACCCACGAATGTGTTCATCTTCTTCACCATTTTCCTCATTGTAGTTACTCAAGAGCCGGTGCTGATGATCACCATTTAAATCTATTTCCCCGGATTCAATATCACTCCCTGAGCACATGTTGTGTGTACCAAAAACAAAACCTACAGAAAGAAAGAAGAAAAAAACTGATCTTGGAAAGTGAAGAAATAAATAGGCAATGGCATGCAGGAGTTATATATATATATACACAGATACAGACAGACAAGACATACATACATACCTTGATTTCCCCAAAGCTTGAAAGCCCTTAACTAATCTTGTTCTGTTGTTGTAGTTTGTTCCTGGTTAAGTAGTAATGGAGACTGAATATATAAACTGTGGAATATACCGTGCATTAAACAAGACAAATACTTATTAAGCCCTTCAGCTTTAACTTAAATTATATTATAATGAATAATATATATATATATACACGCACACACACTCTTCTTTGAAACTGAGTTATTGAATGTTATTTCCACCTGTATTTATGCTTTATCCACCTTGGTTCTCTTTTGCAATGGCAGTCAGCTTATGAAGGAAGGACTGCTTAAACTAATGCAGAAAAACACATGTATTGATAACCTAGCTGGGTTAATTAATTATAAATTAATAAGATTTTCTCCTTAATTTTTATTTCATTTTGTTTTGCAGTTAATAATTAATTCAGTACATGATTGTCTTGACATAATTGCTCTTCATTCTTGTGCTTCCTGGCTCGTGGAGAAGAAGGTCTAACTAGTTCTATATATAAAAATATATGTGCCTGTACAATTTTTTTTTCCAGTTCTGTGATTTGTTTTATGGTTTGATCTTTATGAAATAATTAGTCAGGTGGATTAAAATAGTGAGTCGAAAATAAAATATAAACGACTTTGATTTCTGTTTCCATTAGAAGATAACGACATGAATAATGACCCCGATAAATAAATAACATGGAGAAGCGTCTATATTTTCACCTTCACCTCATTGTCAACCATCCGACTATCTCATTGTTCACCATCGTCGTCTGCCTGTGGAACTATTGTCATCCAACTCTCACCCACCGTTGTTTTCCGATCTCCTTTAAGTCGATATAATGACGGATTCAAAAATATTTTTAAAGATGAACACACATATGTTAATACATCTTTTTGTCTTCTCATTTTTTCTGGTTATACTATGTATCAATCAGATCTACGAACATTTAAACCGATATGACTAGATTCTTCTTTGAGAAGTACTTTCCCGTTTCAATAGCTCCCAACAGTAGAAGAGAGAGTTGTGGAGTTCGACAAAGAGATACCAAGACGTTTCATGTTTATCGAAAAAGATTCAAGAAATTTTATTCAAAACAAATATATTCGACAAAAACCGTTGGTTGACTAACTTTCAACACATGTTGTTGACGTAAAATTTTCACATGTGATTAATTGTTGATATGCCATGTGTCATGTCATCATTTTGAATGACGTGACACATGTCATGTTATTAATTTTGATGACATGACACATGTCACATCATCTATTGATCACATGTGAAAATATCATGTTAGTAAAATGTGTTGATCGCAGTAGCAGATCCAGAAATTTACAAATACAGACTCAAAAATTTTAATATTTTTTTCTTCAATATAATGAGTATGTAAAATTTCTTATTTTTCTTCTTCCCTTAATATATTGAACTATATTTAATAATTGATCTAAAATAATGAGTATCATTTGGTTCTTATAGGGTTATATGCATCCGCATCTGGTTGATCGTTAGTCAATTAACGGTTTTCATTTAACATGATTTATTTTTATAAAAGATAAAACGTTAGAAGATAAAATAATCCAAAAAAAGCCATCATTTGTACAAACGTCATGGAAAATTATGTCATTATACTTATTCTTTTTGGGCAACTAAGCCCCTCTTGAGTTTAAGTAAGAAATATTAAAATCTAACCCTTTTCTAAATTATTGTTAATATTGAATTTAATCATTATAAATATATGTGAATTTTAAAATATTATATTTAAATACTATTATATATAAATATTATGTGTCAATATATAATATTATGTGAATTTAAATTTTCCTATGTATAAAATTATCTAATATTTTATTATATTTTAGGTCCAAATACATTATAATTATAATTACTAATATTATACTAATTCATAATTATAATTTCATAATTATACTTATAACATTTTAAAATGAACATTAAAATTAAATGACCAATTTTTTATCATAAATTTTAAAATAATTTTGTAAAATAAAACTATGATAAGTTGAATAAAGAAATAACAATGAAGAGATTGATCAAGTGGATACTTTATTTGGTTTTGAGTGAGGTTGTATTATTTATTATTGCATAGTTGATTTTTCTTAATATTATATATGTACATATTGTTAGGGTAAATTACACTTTTAATATCTAAACTTTTAATTTTTGTTTCATTTTAGCACCGTTTAAAATTTAACGTTGAATTTTGATTTTTTTTTTAAAGTTTAGGTACTAAAATGGATTAAAATTGATATTTTGGGTACTAAATGCGTTAAGTTCATAATGGTGTGGTACTAAAATGAAACAAAAACTAAACGTTAGATAAAGTTTAGAATAAATTAAAAGTTTAGGTACTAAAATGGATCGAAACTTATAATTTAGGGTACTAAATGCGTAGTTTAGCCCTTTTTAGGTTTATTAATCTGTGGTAGGTGTAGAGTAGTATATGTTCAAAGATAATTCTTAATCATTTGACATCTAACGCTCATATCTTTATCATTCATGATGCTCGAACTCAATACCTCAAAGAATAACAAAAATTCATTTACCACCGAAATCACTCGATTCGTGCATATCTATAATTTTTAAAATTGCAATCGAAAGTTTTATAGTACGTGACAATAAAAAAGGGATTTTTTTTCACTTTAACAATTAAAATAATAATAATAATGTGATCTTCATGGTCTTGAATAATAATATAGTGAGTGGGGTTATTCTTTAATATTTAATATGTTATATCATATTATATAATGTCATATCAAATCATCTTCTTAGCCTAAGACCTTTTCAGGCTTAAAGTTAAGCTTAAAAATAAAAGAGAGAATAGTAATGGGTCAGTTAATCGCTAAAATATTAAGTTCTTAATTCTTTCCACCTAAGATCCATGTATAATGCCAACTATTTTTATTAATTTTATTTAAAATTTGACTCTTCCATCCTCCAAAATGCCGTTTGTGCGTACTAAACAAAGTATTGGCTTTAAAATAAATATTTAAAGATTTTATTCTAAGTGATTAAGTTTAATTATTTATTATTTGAAAAAAAAAATCTCATTTTACTAATGTCTTGAATCTGTTTTCTCAAATAAGGTGGTCTATACCGTGTTTACCGGAAGACACGAAAATTAATCGACGTCTTCATGAAGACCCAAGGAAGACGTGGTGTCTTCTCCATTGCATAAGGTATGAGTACGTATGGGCACGAATGACACAAGAGAGGGTGATAGGAGATGTCGGATCCTTTATGCGTCTTTATGAAGACGTTGGGTGATTCTTACATCTTCCAATAAGTATTATAGAGACCACTCTATTTGAGAAAATACAGTGGGATGTGCATTACATGGAAAAAAATTCACTATAATATCCGGACAAAATTGTCATATTAACGATTTATAATTTTATAAATACACCACACAATCATAGGTTAAAAATCAAAGGATAAAGTACACAAATGGTCCCTTGATTATAGGCTATTATTTTATTAAGTCTTTTGATTATTAAAAGTTGCAAAAATGATCCTCTAACTGTAGAATGTTGCTTTGTTAAGTCCCTTGACTATTAAGAGTTACAAAATGATCACCAAACTATTTATTATGTTCCAAAATCGTCTTTTTCGATTAAAAAAATACCTCGTAAAAAATTAAACTCGTCTTTAAGTATGATGATTTGATTTCAAGGACTAAAGAAAAGTTAGGTCAAAAGTTTGTAAACATGAACGAGGTTATACTTAAGTACTTAGAAGGGATATGCTTTGCCTTTTCATTGGTTCTTGCTAGCTTCAATTATTTGTGGGCTTAAGAAACAAAATGATGGGTGATAATGGCCATGTTTCCCTTTCCCCCACACTCAACTAAATTGTTTACTTCCCTAAACTTTCAAAGAAAAAAAACATTAAAAGTGTCATGTCTGGAAACTTGAAAGAGACAACTTAAGTTCATAACTTTTGTCATAGCCTTATTAATATATATGGGGGAATATTTTCACATATGAACCAATAAGAAGTGATCAAAATCAGTTCAGTTTGGTTCTTTTTTCAACATCAAAGAGTTGGTGTTGTCTTTAGACAACATGGATTCCCCATATTCCATCGAATACAGACAGACATTCATGAACCTTGGTTTGGTGATGAAAAATTTTCAATTATTTCAACGTTAAAATTTGTCTTAAACCTTGTACTTTGCTTTGGGGGGTTTTGAATTAATATTGCTGGTGTAAAGAAAAGCAAAGATGGGGGGGATGCAGGCGTGCCATGCCGTTGCCACCCATGTTAATATTAATGGATCGGGACCATCTTGTAGGAAGGGATTTGTTTGTGCACCTTAATTTGTACGAAAGATGCCCCAAGGAACCAACCAGTGTTTCAGCATATGCTAAACAGTTTACTTATTTCTTTATCACTGTGTTTTTTGTCTTTGAAATCTAGGGCACCAACTGAACTCAGTTTGGTTTGGTAAGAACCAAGCATATTCTCCATTCATTTGGATTATCAAATAGTTTGGTAGGAACTATACACCTTTGGATTACCAACTGAACTCAGTTTGGTTTTGAATTGTGTGTATTGTTTTAATTAATCAATGGTATCTGATTTATTAACTAACTAATCCAGAACGGGTACTGCAGAAGCGAGAGCGGCCCTGTCAACCCAGTTTGCTCCATTTGCAAACGTCAGTGTTCAAACCTCATACCTTATTTAAGGAATCTAATGTCTCATCTCACTAGACTAACTGATTGTTAGTAGATAATTGTGTGTATTTTGATATTCAATAATTATACTTTTGATAAAAATATTTAATTTTTTTTATTTGAGATAACATGCTAGGTTCTTTAGATAAGATTAAAAAGTTCAAATTCAGATTTTGTGAATTAAGTAAATTAAGTCTGGAGAGTCACCCCTTTAATGATACTTTACGATATTTTTGAATTAATATATTAATTGATCATATATCAGTGATTAAATAAAAAATTACATAAATTTTTCAAATATAAAAACTTTTTTATATTAGTATTTCTTCCACAAGATTTTCTTGGTCTACAACTATCTAATAATTAAAAAAAAAAGGAAACCTAAAATTTGGAGGGAGCATAGGATTGGAATTGGATTGTATGGGACAAAAGGTTTTTGTTTTTGTTTTTTTCTTTCAAGGTATAGAGGTGTGTAGGAAATTTGTCTTTTAAGAGCATGATGGTTTTTGTCAATGTATAGCACTATAACCTACAGCTATTGGTCACTCAGGTCCCGTTTATAATTTCATGTTCAATCCCCCATTTTATAAAACAATCTCAAATCAGTCCTTTTCCCCTTGTGTATAAATTAAAACATGTTTCGAAACTTACGAGGTTGTGCTAATCTTTTTGTTGGGGTAAATGCTTTAACAATTTCTCTTCATCGTTCAAGTCCAAGATAATAAAAACTAATTTGAAGTACTTGAGAAAATTATTTAATTTACTCATCTATATGGTCTTCACATGATTAGGGTTTTTGGTGGCCTTTCAGCGTTTGAAGAAAGGCATTTGAGCTATCAAAAAATAAATAAATATAAACCATGAAGATATGTAAGTTTATTGCATGATTAAATATTAAATTATTGTATAATCCTTTCATGTGAGCTTAACTTAGCTTTAAACACCTTTTAAGAAGGGTTTTCTTAAGCTAAGTGATTGTTTAATTAATCCTTTTGGTTGTAGGGAGTGATTGAAAGGCTGGAAAAGACATTGGGTCTTCAGCTATTGATTGAAATATACCTTAAAGGAAAGCTTCTAATTTGATCATATGGTGAGTTACCTGGCTTGAAGACACTGTTTTTTTGGATAAATTACGTGCTTAGTACCTAGGCTATCAATTTTGATCCGTTTTAGTACCTAAACTTTCAATTTTTTTTGAAATAATACCTAAAATTTAGTTTTATTTCATTTTAGTACCCCTGTTCAGAATTTAACGTTAAGCTTTGAAAAAAAAATGAAAGTTTAGGAACTAAACGCGTTAAGTTTTTAACAGTGGGGGTACTAAAATGAAATAAAAACTAAATTTTAGGGATTGTTTTGAAAAATTCAAAGTTTAAATACTAAAACGGACCAAAATTGATAGTTTAGATACTAAATGTGTAGTTTACCCTTGTTTTTTTGACTAATATATAAAATTTTAATTTAAACATGTAGTTCGTTAAAAGTTTAAATACTAAAATAGTGGGATAATTGTTTTGCATATTTATTCAGAAATTTTCATACACACCTCGTAGACATAACTTATCGAATTTGAATTTCTCAGAATGAATAATATTATCTTTTACCACTGAAATAACTCAATGTATTCATAACGGTGTTGAATATATATATATATATATATATGAAGTTATTACTTTTGGCTGACCGGTTAAGGACAATGTTATATACAATCACAAACATCATTCAAACATATAAAAATTTCATCATAGGTTATAAATATTTAAAAACTATTAATATAAACCTTTATATAAATATGCAAACCAATTACATTAAATAAGTAGATAAAACATTTTCAATGATTTAAGCCTTTCAATCCATAACCTGTATTGGGCTGGATTTGGTTCTGGTTTTGGATCTGGTTCTAGTATGTAAAAAAATATTTTTAATGTTTAATTAAACAGTCGTTTTGATCGTTAACAAGGGTTAATTCAAGTCATAAACAACTTAATATTACTTAAATGCTTAATTAAAGTTTTGAATTTGATTCTTTGTGTATGCATAAAATTTTTATTGGGAAACTCACCCACTAAAACCAGGTGTGCAACTCGAGTCGATCTGGATTAGTCAAAGTGAAACCCTTAAACTCTAAGGGCAACAAAAAAAAATACTCTATTTTAAAACATTAATAATTTATCGACTAATGATTTTCATCCACGAAAGAATTTGATTACCCATAAAATAAAATATTGAAAGTTGTATCGTAAAAGAAGAATAAATACTAAAATAACTATTTATTCATACGCTAAAGATAATGTTTGGCATTATGCTTCTTCTTTTTTCAAAGGTCGGATAATGTAGACGTACACGAGGTAAAGATGCTAAAAGCCTTTGACAGATTAAATGATGCGATCACAGCATGTTGTTGACAACAACATTGATGGACATGCCATCAAATACAACCCTTTTGAGCCTTTCAGTTAAAATACTTTCCAACATAAAATATTTTTGAGTAATACATAAATTATTAATTTTAATTTGTTTTAATACTTAACTTTCTTTTTTTCAAAACTATGCCCAAAATTTAGTTTTTGTTTCATTTTTAATATCCGTCAATAAAAACTTTAGCTTTTGTTTCATTTTAATACACACATGATCAAAATTTAACGTTAAGTTTTGAAAAAGTTAAACGTTTAAGTACTAAAACGGACCAAAACTAATAGATTAGGCACTAAACGCGTTAAGTTTTTAACGGCATGGTACCAAAATGAAATGAAAACTAAATGTTACGTGTGATTTTGAAAAACTTAAAAGTTTAGGTAATAAAACAAACCAAAACTGATAGTTTATGTACTAAATGTGTAGTTTACCTAATATTTTTAAATCAGAAAAGTTATTTGTGAACCTCCTTTTAACTATCTATGTCAATGCCCCATGGGGAGTTTCCAAAATCCTTTCTATGATTCACATCACTGAACCACCACATGTTCTTTTCTTTTCTTCTCATTTTTTACCTCTCAAAGCTGAAGAATTTACTCGACCTTCGCAACTCCGACTCCAGGAACGCTGCTTTCCACGACGGTATCCATTACGAACCTGGGGAAAAGAAAAACAAAAACATTCAGGAGAAATGAGAGACAGAGACATATGTAGTGAACACCATACACATTCAGTTGGAATCTATTAAAATGTAAAACCATATGAGATAGAATGTTACTTGGCTAATTTGTCCCTTGATGACTGCAAGATATAGATCGAGAGAATAAATGATAGCATCAGCCCTGTTCACACACAAACATGCAAATTTTGCAGCTTTAGTGTAAATAAATCTCTCGAATTAGTCTACTATTCAAATCTTTGTTTCCCCATTAGCAAAGTGACATTCTTCAAGGATCACAATAATATGGCTTGCAGAGGGTGAAGGCACATGTGAATGGTATGTCTAGGCATGCTTTTATAAGGCAACAGACATGAAAAAATTCCAGCGTGATTGAAGTTCTCGGTTATTTCTTTTATTTTGGCCTTTTATTTTTTAAAATTAGATGCACCTACAAGTAAGAAGGGGGATAGTAACGTGTCATACTTCTCAATATTCGAGAATCTAACAACGTATATGAAAACATAACGAAATCATGCTTATTGGCCGACATAAACAATTACATGTTTTGCAGATAAACGGGGTCCTCCTTTATAGTTTATTATCATAATTATATTATCCTAAGCTTACTTTATATATACATACATACATATTGACATACAGGGACAGAAATGTATGCATATGGTGTCATACTTGAGCGATCATCTTTTTGTGCCTTGTGCCTGAGGGTTCTAGCACCCTGTGTAATGATGAGTCATGAAAACATTAAACAATCGGCATTGGAAATGTTAACATTATAAATGATTTTCTGTTTCAGGAACTAAAATGTACAAGGAGTAGAGAGCATAATAAACAGATCAACCAACTTATACAAAGTGTTAACCTTTTTACCTGATCCAAAGAGAACATAAAATCCAGATGTCACATCTATCTCTCTGATTGCTCCTCCCTGTCGTATGACACCATCACAACCATATCACAATTTATAACAAACAATGGAAGCCTATGTGCATCTTATCACAAATGATTATGATTAAAGTTAATCTTACATCTTATATATTTAGTTATTTTACTCATTCTACGAGACACCAAGTATAATCAATATTCTAAAATAATCTGAATAATGCATAAACAAATTCATAGTGAGGAAGATTTAGTTGCAGCTTCCCATGCAGGACTTATAATAAAGTAACTAATGGTTCCTGCATTTAAAAGTTCCAGTTGAGTCATTCGAAATTCTTATGCTTTCAGAGGTTTTATAGTCAGGAATTGTTAAGCACTTAAGATACAACAGAGAACCGTCCCCTTTGCTTTAAATGATAATATTGTTTTCAAAGTATCATCTCTTGCGCTTCTGAAAACTTAAAGGCAGACTAAATTCAAAATCCAACAAACAGTGTGTGTGTGTGTGTGATATATATATAGAGAGAGAGAGCTTTCAACAACAAACTGACCACGTGTATCTGACAAGCACATGGATCCCAGAATTGTTTACGAATATTTGGATGAATTTCAACATCTGTTGAAGACAAAACATAATCAGTTTCCAGTCAACCCACTGAGGAATAAATAAATGAACAGTTATGATCTGTTCGAAGCACTGGATATGCTACTCTAAAGAAATCTACGAATACATTTCACACATGCACAAGGATGCACAACTGTTAATCAATTCCCAAAAGCAATAATTCTCACATCTCTCCTGATCTAAGAACAAATTCTCTCAAAACATTGTAAACTATAATAACATCGGAACAAGCTCTTACAAATATCTTTACTTGTTAGCAAACTAGTACCACACTGAAACATATAGATAAGGTTACATACAGTGATGAGGCATGTCCACAATTTTAGCAGTGACACCATGCAAATCACCACCTGAGTACCTCTGAATGAGGTAAGGTTAAAAACCAAAAGAAGTTAGTCAAACCATGCAAAATAGCTCGACATGTTTCTTTCTGAAAGTTACAATTTAAATCCGAAAGCAACGAGTTACGAACTACACAAAATATCTTACCAGATGCATGTCAATCATTGGAACTTCAGAACTCTTACGATTTATAAGAAAAAGCCATGGGACAAGAAACTTCTCCTTCCCAACTTGGAACGATCTACAGATAAGTTAAGCATTACAAAACATGAAATACTATAATAGCTTCTCACTCTGAATCTCACTCATTATTCACAGTTTGCAAAACGCTTACTAGAAGAAAAAAAAAAGTTGAATGAAACGACATTTTTGGACTCGAAATCATTTCATTCGTGAATCTGAGAAACTGAATCAGCCAAATGATAAACTAAAACCCAAACAATTGCAGCTAATGCCAAAAAAAATTCAGAAATTAGGATAAATTCTTACATTTTATAGGGATCAGCTCCCGTGTAACCAGTCGGCTTTATTATAGGAATTAACACCTGCAAACGTAATTTACATTCATAAAAAAAAAGAAACAAAAAATTGAGGTTGAAGAAGAAGAAGACAAATACCTAACGATTAACAGTAAAGATCGGGCAATGTTTTCCGATCACGTCACGCCAAACAGTTCTAGACTGAAATCAACAAAATTCAAAGATCTCACATTCAAGAATAGTTTAAAAATCTTAATTTAGAGAGAGAGAACTGACGGAATGGTACTTGCCCATCTTGCTCATAAGAACGATTTCCCCAGGCCTGTAAGCAACGGAGATTAAAGGAAGCCCAAGCAACAGTGAAATTAATAGAAGAAGAGACGCCATTTTCCTGCAGAGTTCTCTCGTCTGCCGCTTTCTCCACTCCAACAGAATTACTAAAAAACTTCTTCTTTCTTCTTCTTCTTCTCTAGTTTTTGTTTGATCGAAGTGGCCTGGAACCTTATATGGAATGCGGCGAAAGTTTTGCTTTTATCATTAAAAATTCAATCAAATAACTCATATAAATGATAAAAACAAACAATCATCGTTATATATGGTAAAAAATAAACTCATACAAGTCGGTTTAGTAAAATGAGATATTAAATCTTTTAAATACGATTAGAAATCTAAATAACGATAATTATAAAAAAAATTATGTAAATAAAAAAGGAGAAAAGTAAATTCAATCAAATTATTTTTATTAATATAAAGTAAATTCAAGGTAATATCTTTTTTAAAAATAACTCTAACTCTAACATTTTAACATTAAATACTCATATCTTTTATATATATAATGCTCAAATTTAGATCCTAAAAAATAACAATAATTCTTTTATCACATAAACACTTGATTCATGCCACTAAATTTTATTTAAATGAAAGTTCTTTTTAACTTTTTTATTAATAGTCTAATTAAATATAAATAACGTGGCGGATTCAATTGGTTTTTTTCTCTTTTATTATAAAACCAAATTTTAACTCATTATTTTTATATATTCATAATTTGGATGTCTTTCACGAAAGTTGTTCTCAACTTGGTGTTGGAGGTAATCTACTATCATACCTCCCCATTACCCAATTAAATGTGGGAATAAGGGTCAGCTAAATTTTTATATAATTTTTTATATATTTTTTCAGTTAAATTAGAGTAAATACAAGAAAATATATGTTTAAAGATAATTATCAACCTTTTAATATTGAATGCTCATACCTATGATATTTATGGTGCTTGAATTCGAATCCTCAAGGAATAATAATAATTTTTATTATCACATAGACTACTTAATTCATATTTTATATCATTTTTTATTCACATGTTATACTGATATTAATTATATTTTAAAGTATTCGATGAAAAATATATATATATTGTGGTTGATGTATATGAAGTAAATGCGAAAGGGCAAAGGGCAAATTTCCAATCATTTTCATTCTCCACTGTATATTATTAATAATAAATTCTATTTTTTTAAGTAAAATTCTAAAAGAAAAATACTATTACATCCGTAAATGACACCTAATAGGAATACGCTTGGTCAACCCCTCCACAATACAGTTGTGGCAGATATTGGGGCAAAATTAGGTAAATAAACCAGGCGGAATAATTAATTAATAAAATAAGATATTTTTAAATTTATTTTGGGATTTAAATTATTTATCATAGTATTTATAAAATTCATCACGTTAAATATTTAGAAAATTAAAACTCATCATATGATATAAAATAAAATTATATAAAATTCGTCATTCTCACGTGACGAGTTTTAATTTTTTTAATATATTTGATGAAATTCGTTATTTTCATATGACGAGTTCCACGTACACGACAGCAAATGGTCTTAATCATAAAATAATTGCCAAGAACTTCTATTTCTAAAAAAAATGCCTATATTATTTCTCTAATTTTGTCTATATTGGGATTTTTTTATATTAAAAAAACTTTAGGTTAAGGGTGACTCTCAATCTAGGGTCAGAGCATACCTAAAACCCAGTTGACATTTACATATGAATTTACATATTGTCCACCAAGAGTCACGGTAGTAGAATTCAAACTTAGTCTTACAAATACAAATTCTTAAATATTAATCATTTGTACCAACACTCGTTGACCGATATTGAGACATTATGATTGTAATTTTGAATATAATTTTTTATATCTTTATATAATTATGTCATTTTAAGTTATTTTTAAATTATGTTTTAACTATTTTCTATATTAGGTCTAATTCACTCCATATTTTACATTATTTTTATGATTTAATTTTAATTTCAGATTCATTTAAAAATCTTATTATAACACGTGTCATTATAATATTTTAAAACAATTCATTTAATTAAAAATCATAATATAACAAGCAGCATAAAAAATATATTACGATATTTTTGTTGTATTATGTTATTTCTTTTACCTTGTGTTTCAATTACTATCCTATGTTATCTTTTATAACTAACCGGATTAGTCAATGTTAAATCGATTATAACAGTAAAAAGTAGGGACTAAATCAGGATTAAATATTGGGAGGGTCAAAATATTTGATTTTTAGATAAATTATGTATTTAATATTTAAACTATTAGTTTTGTTTCGTTTTAGTATATAAACTTTAAATTTTTTGTAAAATTATGCATAACTTTTAATTTTTGTTTCGTTTTAGTACCAACCATTAAAAACTTTACACGTTTAATACCTAAACTATCAGTTTTTTGTTTGTTTTAGTATCTAAACTTTCAATTTCTTTAAAATTTAACGTTAAGTTTTTAACGGGAGTACTAAAATGAAACAATAACTAAATTATAGGTACCATTTAAAAAATTGAAAAGTTTAGGTATTAAAATGGACCAAAATTGATAGCTTAAGTACTAAATATGTAATTTACCCTAGTTTTTAAGGAAAATACAATTGTTGTATTGAAACTCAAAATTAAGAAGACAATGTTTAATTTGTTTAATATTTAAACTTACAATGACCTAAATCGTTATTAGACCAAAAATCTGAAGAAGATTAGATTATCCTTCTTTAGTTTGACCCTTACTTAATTAAATATTTAATAAATTATTATAATTTTTAACTTGAATACTTATTTTTATATGAACTAAAATAATGTTAAACCAAAATTTATCAAATGTATAAAAATTTTACATGGACTGGAACCCCTAGGCCCAATATAACTTCTCCCCATAAAAAATTATATTTATGTTCAAATATTATATAAAAAAATTAGTTAAACTATATAAATAATCGAACCAATCTATTTACTATTTTTATTAATATGGATAAGTATAAGGTAACATCTATTTAAAGATAAACTTTTAACCTTTCGATATTAAATACTCCCACCCTTGACATATACGGTGTTTGAACCCAGATCTTCAATAAATAACAACAATTCTTTTATCATAGAGATCACTTAATTCGTGCAACCATGTATTTACCTTTACTCGTTGATTCCCCTATCCATATTTTATTATAATCAAAGATAGAAAATATATATACCCTATATTATTATTATTATTTTGTTTAAGTGCCCCTATATTATTTTCACGGGGCTTAATGGCATGTATCTAGAGAGTAATTAATTAATTAATTAATTAATTAAGACTTGATTATGATGATAAATATTGTGAATGTTTCCTGCCATGCCACTGTGGACCACTTATATGAATGTCAACCATTGTTCTGTCATCATTGATCAAGCTACTTCATTTATTTTTCATCCTATTGCTTCTGTCGTTAATTAATTATATATTGCAAGCAGCGGCGTGCAAATAAATTATATATTTACACGATGGGTAATTTTCACAAATAGACATTGAAATTTTAAAGAGTTTGTGTTTTAGTTATTAAAATTTTAAATTTATCTCGTTACGGTACCAACAAGTTGGTCTAATGAGATGACGCACTAGATCTCTTAAGTAAGTTCGGGAGTTTGAATCTTAACATTTGTGAATGGAGTAAATTGGGTTGGGAGGGTCGTCCTCGTAATGAACCTTTTGCAAAATCTGATCTAAAACAGTCGCTGAATAGATCATTTACTAATGATTAAACCAAAAGAAAAATATTGATGTGGCATATTAAAGTCACATTATCTCCCAAAAGCTCTACGTTTTTCGTACTAATTAACAATCGATGGCCTCCTTTAGCATGCACCATTACCGTCCATTACCGTCCAACGTTATTTCAATCATCGTCCTCCTTAAATGCAACAACTGCCATATTAAAGAGTTTCGTCAGCTTCCCACGATCGTCGAACATATTATTACCATCATTTAATCTAAGTTCCAAACATCATAACCACAGGCTACAACTATCATCCATGATCAGACCATCACCAATCCTATTTGGTCATCGTCCGTAACCACAATCATCAATAACACCAAACGATAAACAACAAAAATAATCGAAGAAACAAAAAAAAAAAAAAGGAAAATTATTCATCTCGACTTTGCAAATGCCAGGGTTCGAATCTCTAACCATGCTTAAGAATTATAGTACATCATTCCACTAAACCAACTGATCGTTGATGTTCAGATATACCCTTTCATTTTCTCTTCGTAATGGAGCGATTCTAAAATAATATTTCTTTTATCTCGTTAAATTTGTCTATTGTTAGTTTTTCTGTCAATATTTTTAACTTCGACGTACTATTATTTAAAATTATTATTAATACAAATATCAAAATCTAAAAATAAAAAAATAATCATGATTAAGTTTAAAAATTTTTGACTTTTACAATGTTGACACCTCTTCTATCTTTTAGATTATGGATTTAATACATATTAGGAACAAAATTCATCATCCTCTTTCCCTAGTTAGATAACGTTAAAAACACCTATTATATCATAATTATTATCGATAACTTAATTGATATTATTTTAATAATTAAACAATTTGATTGATAAAATTTTTAATTTAATAATTAAATTAAAAAAACACTTATAATTTAGTGATCATATTAGTAATTATCCTCTGTTTTCTTTTTAAAAAACTAAATCCCGACTTGCTCTTTTAATTTTATAGTGTAAAGAAGGTAAATAGTCTCTCGACTATAGGATACTACTTTATTAAGTTTATCAATTATTAAAAGTTACAAATTAGTCATTCGACTATAGAATGTTACTTTGTTGAGTACTTAAACTATTAAAGGTTACAAAATGATCACTCAACAATTCATTATGTTCTAAATTCTTATTTTTTCGTTAAAAAAATTAATGATATTCTGAGCTCAACATTAACTTGTTAACTTTGAGATAATAAAATTTGATCTCAAAATCTTAAACAACTATTATATCTCAATCATCATGTTAACTTCCAACTTAAACAACTAATTTTTTAACAAAAAAATATGACTCTGAGACATAATTAATAATCAAGTGAACATTTTATAGTTTTTAGTAGCCTAAAAAGTTAATAATGTAGTACTCTATAGCAGGGAACATTTGCTTTCTTTATCCTTAATTTTAAAATAAACATAATTAAATCGATGTCATTAATTAGACTTTGTCAAATGGCGTCAGCTCAACTTTGTTAATTGGTCGAAGAGTGGACCTCACCAAATACAAACTCTCATCAGTCATCTTCTTCCTTGTATACTTTTGAGTTTCGCCACCAACCATTCCCTTCATCGCCATTGTTGTTTCCTTGTTCATCTGCAACTCCAAAAGATTCCCACTCTTTTCTCATCTTCAATTTCATCCGAACCTCAAATCCATATCCTCGGGATTGGTACAAATGGTGATGTCAAAGCATAGCCATAGGTTTTTCAAGTTCAGAGTTCTAATTTCTTGCCGAATTCAAATTCCCAGTTGCCAAAATCCTTCCAAGTTTTAGAATCTTTGTTGTTTCAATCCCCAGAAAACCAGGGTTTCATATCAAAAGCCTTTTTCTTTAATTATATTCTCTCTTTTCCCCCCTATATCTACCCACAAGCTTGTTTTTTTAGCTTTGGGTTATTTTGTTTTTGTCTTATAGATAGTCTTGAATCTTGTGCTTATCTCTGGAAAGAAGACAAATGGTTTCCAAGGACTACTACTTGTTCTTACGTTCAGTTGTGGAAATGGCTTGGATTATGCTGAGTGTGGATTACTCTAGGCTGTTTTGGTTATTGTTTGGTGTTTTTTCCTACGAAAATCATGAAGGGAAGCCTCGGATCATCTAGCACATCTTCAAAATTTGCTTTCTTTTATCTGCTTCGTTGTTCTTAGTTTTGTATTCCAGTAGGCTACATAAGTGTACTATTTGTGTTCTCAATATATATATATTACAATAAGCACGCCTGATTTCTCAGACCATGAAAAAAACACGTCTAGTTGGATGTGTTGATGGAGTTAAATCTCAGTTTGGATACGTTGAAACCGATCCATCCGGTCGGTACGGTCGAGTAAGCTTTCTTCTTCATTCACACTGCATGCTTTTTGCCTTTTGATTGATGCATGGACTCAATATTTTCAGTAGGAACAAAATCTTTGATCTTTTGCAATGACAATGGAGAATTTGCATGACATGTTTGACTTTTCTTTTCCAGTGACAATTCCTTTTGAGATGTGGGGTTCTGATTATTTGATGTTGAGGATATGTTGAAATTCTTGCAATTTTCCTGGAAAATCTGGGAAATTGTTTTTGATGATCATATCGAAGTAGTGAAGCATACGTGTAAATGAAGTTATATGAACTGTTTGTGGGAATTCTTTCTGCAGTTTAGAGAGATTCTTGGTAAAGGAGCTATGAAGACAGTGTACAGGGCATTTGATGAGGCCCTAGGAATGGAGGTGGCATGGAATCAAGTGAAGCTGAACTATGTCTTCCGTTCACATGACGAATTGCAGAGGCTTTATTCCGAGGTTCACCTCCTCAAGAATCTCAGCCATGATTCAATCATCAGATTCTACGCTACTTGGGTCGATGTCGATCGTAGAACGTTCAATTTCATCACCGAGATGTTCACCTCCGGCACACTTCGAGAGTAACCATATTATGAGACTTCACTATCGATCGAAAAACACAAATTAGTGCTGTTTTAGTGCAAGTTTTTATATGTTGTTTGATATGTTACAGGTATAGACAGAGGTACCAGCGTGTCGACATGCGAGCAGTTAAGAGCTGGGCTCGCCAAATTCTGCAGGGTCTAGCTCATCTGCATGGCCATGACCCTCCAGTGATCCATAGAGATCTTAAGTGTGATAATATCTTTGTCAATGGCCACCTTGGACAAGTCAAGATCGGCGATCTCGGACTGGCTGCCATTCTTCGTGGGTCACAACATGCTCATAGTGTCATAGGTATGCTCTGAATTTCCATCCTCTGTCTCATTTCCGGGTAGCCGTGTGTATGTTTATATGTTAATTTCTTCGAACTTGCATTCGCTACTAGGAACACCGGAATTTATGGCACCAGAGCTATATGAAGAAGACTACAATGAGCTGGTAGATATATACTCCTTTGGCATGTGTGTCTTAGAGATGCTTACTTCCGAATATCCGTATAGTGAGTGCTCCAATCCGGCTCAAATCTACAAGAAAGTGACTTCGGTGAGTTATATTCAGCTTCGTTGATTTCAACAATACACTGCCAGATTAATCTAAGACATTCTTTCTGTATTCATTAACTCTCCAGGGAAAGAAGCCAGAGGCATTCTATAGGATCCAAGATGAGGAAGCCCGGAGGTTTATCGGAAAGTGCCTGGAGAATGTTTCCAAGAGGTTGCCTGCTCGTGAACTCTTGCTT
The DNA here is from genome assembly GCF_006381635.1 of Hibiscus syriacus. NCBI lineage: Eukaryota > Viridiplantae > Streptophyta > Magnoliopsida > Malvales > Malvaceae > Hibiscus > Hibiscus syriacus. Next base: position 672,690 of record NW_024063172.1, on the reverse strand, counting down.
GATCCGTTTTTGGCCTCTGATGAAGACAATCTGAAGTCCATCCCGAGAGTCTCGAGCCAAAAACTAACTCATAAAGGCCCAGTCGCGGAGCTAGCGCCTTCTTTAAAGGTTGATCCAACAAGGAGTACTGATATGTCGATAACCGGCACAAGGGATCCCGAAGATGACACAATTTTTCTCAAAGTGCAGATTACAGACAAGGAAGGTACTATTGCATACATACTGAAGAAGTTTAGCTACAAGATTCTTAATCAATGGTTTCCCTTATTACAGGTCATGCTCGGAACATTTATTTTCCCTTCGACATAGTAAACGACACTGCGATTGATGTCGCGTTGGAGATGGTAAAGGAATTATATATCGATGACTGGGAGCCATTGGAGATTGCTGATATGATAGAAGAGGAAATATCTTCCCTCGTCCCGACTTGGAAGGACCTAGGCACCTCTCAATTTCACCATCAGCACAGCCCTAAGTACGACGACGATGACGACGACGACGATGACCAAAGTGAAATCCACAATCCTTTCTATGCTACCTCCTCCCATTCTTCCTATGACGCACAATTTTCTCATGGGAAAAATTTCATTTCCAAGTGCAATTGGTCCCAAGGTACTTGTAATATAACATGTATGTATGTATGTATATATACCAGTCTTCTTTTCTGTCTGGCCATTTTGCAAGATTTGTTCATTTTTGTAGACATATTCAGCAATGACGATGCAAGTTCCAATTGCTCTATGGAATCGTTCCAGTACTCCAGCATGAATTACGAGGACGACTTCGATTCGAGTCTCCATCAAGGGGAGCACCCCTGCATTCCGAACACCCTCAAATCTACACGATTTTGTCCGTCGGATAGCACGAGTGCTTACTGCTACAAACAGCGCGCCGCACGACTCGATTCATGGCAATCTTCCCATTTCAATGGCCAGCCGAAGCTAACGAAGATCCGTTTGCTCGTGGACATTCGCAGCAAATTGCTGCACCAATCAGTAATGGCAGAGATAGACAAGAGATGCCTATTTAAGACGATCGGAGCAGTGGAGAACATCGGATATCAGGATCTGGGAGAGGTTTCGCACAAGGAGTATCTCGAAGACGGCATAAACGGAAGGATTTTTCGATCATGACAGAGATTTCGGGGGAGTTTTAGGCGGTGAAGATCCCATCCCCTTAATCTCTCTGTTAATATGGTAGTTTCTTTCAGTAGTGAGGATGACAAATTCTGAATCCTCCATCTGGTTTGGTGTAGTAAATAATGCTAGGTTGCATACATGTTCAAGACTATGAACCAAGTATTCCCTAAAACATCACCATATTCACGGATTGAGAAAACTTTATGAATGTAGGACTAATGTATGCATGCATGCATCACTTTATTTATGAATTGGGAAATGTATGTGTATGCATGCATCAATATATTGATTGGGAAATGTATGTATGCATGTATGCATGCATGCACGCATCACTATATTTATGGATTGGGAAATGTATGTATGCATGATGCATGCATGAATCAATGTATTTATGGATTGGGAAATGTATGTATGCATGTATGCATGTATGCATGTATGCATGTATGCATGTATGCATGTATGCATGGATGCATGTATGCATGGATGCATGTATGCATGTATGCATGTATGTATGCATGTATGTATGTATGTATGTATGCATGTATGCATGTATGTATGTATGTATGCATGTATGCATGTATGTATGTATGCATGCATGCATCACTATATTTATGGACTGGGAAAATGTATGTATGCATCACTATATATTGCTTAGTCTGAACTTTGTATGTATGCATGCCTGCATGCATGTATATAGATCTCTAACCAGATACATAAAACATATATATTAATCAATCTAAACTCTGAAATAAACACTTATTTTTGCTATCGATTTTCACTCAAAATAATAAACCATATATCTGAAATCTTTTTTCTTTTAACCCCAATTTTTTTTAAAAAAATTCATATTATTGAGGGTAAATTACATCATTCATCACTAAACTTTACTCTCTCTCCTATTTCACTCACTGTACTTTAAATCTTTTCAATTTTCTCACTGAACTTAATAGATTTGGGTTTTTAGTCAATCCGTCATTTTCTCACTAACAACATTATAAATTTGTTATTATATATATATAAAACGACGTTATTTTGATGAAAGTTTCATTTTTCTAAAAAACATTAATATTTTATTCATAACACTTAATTTCTATTAATAAATTTTTTTTTTGTTTTTTAAACCCTTTTTCTGTTTATTACTATTTTTTCATTTTAAATATAACCATCGGACGACAAATCATCACAACTAATAATGGGCCCGAAGAAAAGCAGGGTCCTCAATGACGTGGCGGAACCTCATTCATTTCAGACAACCATTTGAAGTAAAAAAGAACACGTGTCAAAAGGAGAAGAAAAAGAAAGAGTGGGAAAGATCATCGGGTGAAGTGGGCCCCCACTTGCACTGAAACAAACAACCACACCTTTTACACCCAAATGACTTGCTTCGTACTCTTCTTTTTTTCATAACAAATACATACCTTCCTCTTCCTTTTGTTCATCCACCACGTTCCTATGGCTGTAATGCGATCAATGAGTAAACTCAACATCAAGGCGCCGCCTCCGTCTCCGATCCCCACCGCCACCGGCTCGCGATCCGCCGCCAACGAGATATTAACCGATTTCCTCGAGAAATCCTTGCAGATTCCCGATCTAACCTTACCGGAGACGCAGGCGCTCCGCCACCTCGGCCTCTCCGATAAGATCGACTTCCGATCGCTAGTTTCGAGAGATAGAGGTTCGTTGGAGAGGTTCCTGAGATCGGCGAGGAATTTCGGCGCGGTGGTGATATGGCAGCACGGGATCGAGACGGAGGAGGTGAGAGAGACGAAGGAAGAGGCGGCGAAGGTGTTCGAGGTGCTGGAGGAGAGGGATACGGGATTGATTAGGGATTCGGGGGGAAAGAGGGACGAGATCGTGTGGGTGGGGTGCAAAGAAGAGCGGATGGAGTGGGCTCGTCAATACGTCGGCGCTCATTTGTATTCCACTTTCAGGTACCCCTCCCGCCATCTTCTACAGGGAAATAATATATTTTGTTTTGAATTATGCCATTTATTTGATTGGGCCTTTTGGGCTCATTATGTTGGGTTAGAATTGAAATTTTGCTAACAATTTAAGTTAGATTTAATATAAAAATAAGTGTTTAAATTATATTTAAAATTAATATTTAGTGTCTATATTTTTTTTATTGAAAATAGGTGTCTAATGTTTTCGTGGTTACACTTTTAGGTATCTACAGTTAAAAAATCGTTAAGTGAAATTGGGCACGTTCAGATTTTTTAAAAAATTATTTTTAAATAATATTTTATTTAAAAGAACAAAAAATATAAATATGATACATGTTATTTATCAATTTTTATAACGGTAGACATTTAAAAGTATAACGTAAAAAATATTAAGATTTATATTCAAAAAAATTATTTAAGCATCAAAATTTAATTTTAAATATAATTTAGACATTTGGTTTTGTATTAATCCTTTAAATCAAGTTAGTTTGGTGTCTGTATATAACTTTGATATTGATTCAATTGTAATAAAGTGAATAGATTTAAATTATACCTTTCTTTTATTATTTATTTGATATAATTGAAAAACCAATCTAAAAATCTTCATGTTATGTAAATATAATTATTTTTAATGGAATAAACTATGAGTTAATTGCACTATACATCCTCAAATTGTGAAATTCATTTTAAATTTATTTTCAAACTTTTAAATATTTTAAATTCATCCTCCAGATATTACTTTCATTCTAAACTTGTTCCAAACTTTTGAACATTTGAAATTCATCTCTAAATTATAATCCTCATTTGACATTGGTCCCCCAAAATTTTGAATGTTTTAATTTCATCCCCCAAACTTTCGAATGATTTAGGGGAACATTTATGATCCTCATTCTATATTAGTCCACAAACTTTTGAATATTCTAAATCCATCCTCCAACTATGACACATTCATTCTAAATTGGTCCCAAAATTTTAAACATTTTAAATTCTTCTCCAAATTATGATCCTCGTTCTATATTAGTCCCCAAACTTTTGAATGTTTGAATTTCATCCCCAAACTTTTGAATGCTTTAGAGGAACATTTAAACGTTTTGGGATTAATTTAGAATGAGGATCATAGTTTGGGGTGAATTTGAAATGTTTAATACTTTGAGGCTCAATTTAAAATACTAGTCATAATTTAAGGATGATATTGGAATATTCAAAAATTTAGGAACCAATGTAAAATGAAAATGATAATTTGAGGATGTATGGTGCCAAGAACTCTAAATAAATATGAAAGAATGTCATGTAGTTAATAATATTAAAATCACGTGAAAATCGAATCAAACTTGAAAACTAAATTATATAAATATATTAAATCAAAATTCTCGTATTTATGTTGGATAAAATTTTATGTTTAATATTAAGATTTATTGCTATCTAGTTTTTTAAATTAACTTGCTTATTATGTATTAATCTTTTTTTATTAATTTAGAGTGATTATAAGTAATAGAATCTGATTTAGAAACTTCCAACCATTTGATAATTAACACTCAAATATCATGTAGTCTTTGATGCTCGAACTCGAAACCTTTAGGGATAACAATCATTCTTTTTATATTGATCAAGTATTTCTTTTTATTTTTTGTTTTATAAAATATCAAAATAACCCAAATTATAAAAAGAAAATCTCATAATTACAAGGGGTTGATCTTCTAAAGAATAGCCTTTTAAGTTTAAACTGATATTCTATTGAAACTTTACATGCATGACAACATAATCATTATTTAGTATGATTATTGCATATATATATATATATATATATATATATATATATATATATATATATATATAATGAATTGTGCTTTGGTGTGAAATAGTGAAAAGATAGAGAAAGTGGCAAGTAAACTTGAGGAAGTTGCAGAAGAATTGGGGAAGATTTTGGTAGAAAACGCAGGTAAGGGAGGAAAGAAGGGAGTGCCAAAAAGAGTGTCCCATTTGAGCATATACAAGTACAATAACAATGCCGGTGATAAGTCGGCCGACCAAGATCAGATCGGAGGAGATGAAGATGAAGATGAAGATGAAGAAAACCAACATTGTTGTGATTATACGTTGAGCCTTCACTTGCCGACCAAGCACTGCCAATTTTCAGCCAAATATGGGCATCGTCTCTTAGCTTTCGATGCTGATCCAGACACCATTATTGTCACCTTTGGACAACTACTCGAGGCAAGTAAATTTCTATATATCACGACCCAATAAATTAAATGGGTAAATTGCGTATGACACGATACAGAAAGGTATAATATCAAAATTAACTTCCAACGATTATTAAAATAGTTATTTTATCTCATATTCTTTTTTTTTTAGTATTTAGGCCTCAAACGTTTCATTTTAAGACAAAAAAGCCCCTAACATTTGACAAAATAATCATATTGTCCCTTATTATTTTTTCTTGGGCATTTTAGCCCTCAACGTTTAATTTTAGGTTAAAAATGTGTTAACTAATGATTTTCAATTATAGATAAAGCCTTTTGCCCTAAAGTGAAACATTAGGGGTTAAAATGTTCCAAAAAAAAAGAATAAAGGTCAAAATGATTATTTTAGCAAAAATTGGGGGATATTTTTTTGCATTATATCAAAAAAATAGCCCCTATGTTTTTTAAAACTATCATTTTGGTCTATATTCTTTTTTAGCACTTTAGCCCCTAATGTTCCATTTTGGGGCAAAAAGAATTCCTTTATGGATGGAAACCATTAGTTAAAAAATGGTTAGTTATCTAAAATAGAGATTTTTTTACCTTAAAATAAAACATTGGCGGGTCAAAATACTCCAAAAATAAAAGAATAAGAGTCAAAATGACTATTTAGTCAAACGTTAGGGACCTTTTTGTCCTAAAATGAGACTTTAGTGGCCAAAATGCTCAAAAAAAAGAATAATGATCAAAACGATCATTCTAATAAATGTTGGGGGGCTAATTTTGGTATTAAGTCATTATTTATTTAGTCACCCATCTATTCTCGTGGTTTCGTTTTGATTGTCTAACTATTTTTTTAAAGCTTGTCTAACGTTCCCTTTTGATCATCCGTCACTAAAAAAATAGAATTGCTAACGTGACAATTTTTTTATTTTTTCAATGATTATGTGACATTACCTTATGGTGACACGTCAGTAGTTTTGTTTACATTTTGAACGGCGGGTGACCGAAACAAAGCCAAAGCGTAATTTAAGTATGATTTTAAAAAGTCATAATATCAAAAGTAGCCCTCAACTTTTATTAAAATGATCATTTTGGTCCCTAATTCTATTTTTTGGAACATTTGGCCCTTAACATTTTATTTTAGGGCAAAAAAGTCTCTAACATCTAATAAAATAGTCACTTTGACCCTTATTCTTTTTTTTTTGAAGCATTTTAACCCTCAATGTTTCATTTTATGTTAAAAAAGACCCCTATTTTGGAGCACTAATTGTTTGTTAACGAATGGTTTCATCTATTGAGGGACATGTTTGCCCCAAAATGAAACTCTGGGGGCTAAAATCTCAAAATAATATAACCAAAATAATAATTTTAATAAACATTAAGGGATATTTTTGTATTATGCCTAAACAATAGTTGAGTGATTAAAACGGAACCATGCTTAAAACACACTTTTTAACTTGTATTTTGTTGTTCTTGGCGATAGGAATGGAGCATGGAGGACTTGAAATGTGTTAGGGGTCGAATTTCATATCCACCACAACTGGGTGGATCCCAATTCTCATTCTCCGTTGAGCTCAAGTGTTCATCCTTAAACATAACCCACACTTACAAAAAACCTTCCAGAAAATTAATCTCCTTAGGTGATCAATTGTTCATTGCAGTCATTATCGTGTGCATCTATTCCGTTTTTATGTACAAAAAAGGTTGTGCATGATTTAGCAAGTTGCCCTTTTTTATTTCCCTCTTTACTTTCAATATCAAAGGCATGCAAGATGCTCTTTTATCACATGAAATATTGGTCTGGATAAATTTTCCTCCTACATGCTTTGATTGATCAATGTACAGTTTGAGGCTTTGTTGAAAGAGTGTACCGTTTGATAGTATATTATTTATTTGCTTTCGGTGGCGAACATGTACCTATCTTGAAATTCGATTTTTTTTAATTAGTCATCTGTTTTAGTGACTGTATTTATTCTGAAAGTTTATTAATGCCCATGATCTATTGATTTTTTATGTTATTAATATATGTGTATTCATCCTAAATAATATTTTAAATCTATTTCTGATTGCTTTATTATATTTTGTTGGTAATTTACACATTTAGTACATAAATTTTTAGTTTTGGTCCGTTTTAGTACATAAATTTTCAAAAAAATTTCGAAACAATACCTAATGTTTAGTTTTTGTTTCGTTTTAGTATCTCACCGTTAAAAACTTAACAAGTGATTTGAACGTGACACCTTTTTATGGGTGAATTATATCATTCATCACTCAACTATCTTTTAACTCCTATTTTGGTCTCTAAAGTTTAATTTCTTTGAATTTAATTATTTAACTTTCAAATTACTCCTAATTTAATCACTTTAATTTTCAAATTTACTTTTTCATTTTTAAATATATATTAATAAAATAATAAAAAAATTCATGTCACAAAAATTATTAATAAACTAAATAGGAGCAATTTGAAAGTTGAGTAGTTAAATTGAAAATTTTTAAACTTTAGTACCAAAATAGGAGTCAAAAGATAGTTGAGTAATGAATAGTTTAATTTACCCATAAAAATGTAGTGTCGGTTTTTAACGGCGTGATACTAGAATGAAAAAAAAACTAAACGTTAGGTATGATTTTGAAAAATTAAAAGTTTAGGTACTAAAATGGATCGAAACGATAGTTAAGATTCTAACCGCATAGTTTACGCTTATATTTTGTTTCTCTCCATGTAGAATATTGGGATATGGTTTTAGTTAAGATGTCAATGTTTCTTATGGCTACCTAATGATTTAACATTTAAAGATTTGCAAATTATGGTTTGGGGGTCAAAATGCATGCATCGTGAATTGCATATGGGTAAAGAGAAAATCCAACCGAACACATATAATCTGGAAAAGATTTTGTTAGTCACATCACCATCAATATCTATTTGTCCACACATCCATTTTTTACTTGGCCAAAATGTCTACCTCATTTGATATAATATACATCACGCTTGGTACAATAATAACTTGATTATTGTATTATGTACGTATGTACGTATGTACGTATGTACGTATGTACATATGTATGCATGTGTGTATTTTAAGGATAACCTTTGTTCATGTAAAAGACCCAATTTATCATTTTTATCTCTATCATATTTTCGCATCAATTTAGTCCTCAAAGTTGTTTAATTACATCATTCTATATCATACCCCTAATTTAAAACCTTAAATTATAAACCCTTTTAAGTTAGAAGTATGTTATAGAATGATGCAATTAAGAAACTTCGAGGGCTAAATTGATGCAAAAAAAAAATAGGGGTGAAAGTCATAAATTGAGTCTACTACAAGGGCAAAAGTTACCCTTATGCCTATATATATTGAATATTATTCGATGATTATAAGATAATATATGTTCAAGATTTTCTTAGTCTATTATTGACAATGCACGTACATCTAATTATAAAAGCTCAACTATTTTACAATAAATAACGCTCAAATACTCTATAGTCGTTGATGGTTGAACCCGAAACTTTTAAGAATAACAACCATCCTTTTAACTACTGAGGTCGTTTGGTTCATGTTTTAGCGGGAATTTTTATTATTACATAGAAAATGCTCAAAATAAATTTGAGGATGTATAAGAATAAGAGTAGGAAACCCAAGAATTAACCCCAATTTTACCCATTTAATCATTCGAACGAGATAAGAATCCAGATTTTTGTAATCTGCTGATCCATGTTTGGAGTGATTTGCATGGGGAAGATTTGGAGAGAAACGACATAGAAGAAGTTGTACGAAGAAAAAAGACAAAAAAAAATAAAGCACATGAGAGTTTGGGAAAACCTAAAGCCTCATCACTTAATGTCTTAAACATTACACCAATGGCTGAGGCTGACCCTTTAAGCATCTTGTAAGATTCTTCAAGATTTTTGTGCCCCCACTCGTGCATTTTTTTGTCTGATTTTCACAAAGTGGGTGGTAACGCTGTGAGCTGATAATTCAAGCGGAGAGTCGCGATCGATAATAGATCAACTGTGAGCCAGTAATTTTTTTTATAAAGGATCGAAGAGAAAAAACGAGACGACATAAAAAAGAAGAATCTCCCTTTCTTCGTGTTGAGAGATTTAGAATGGTTTTATGTGATGATATATGGTATATGGACTAATTTTGACATGGGTTATTTTGAGAGGTAAAGAAAGCCGATCACATAACCAAGTCAAATTGGGTGTGCGAGTAGTTGTCAAAGGATTAATCACCCACGTGCAACGGTTGGTAAGGGGACAATGTTAAATTATTGGCTAAAGTACACAAATGGTACCTTGACTATAGGGTACTATTTTATTAAGTATCTAGACTATTAAAAGTTACAAAATGGCCACCATATTATTCATTATATTCCAAACTCGTCCTTTTCCGTTAAAAAAATTGATGGTATTTTGAGTTGAACGTTAACTTGCCGACTATGATATAATAAAATATGATCCTAGAATCTCAAACGACTATCACATCTCAGTCATCATGTTAACGTCCTGCTTAGGCAACCGCTCATTTTTTAACGAAAAATGACGAGTTTAGAACATAATAAATAGTCGGACGACCGTTTTGTAACTTTTGAAAGCCGAGGGACTCAACAAAATAACACTCTATAATCGAATAATCATTTTATAACTTTAAATAGTCGAGAGACTTAATAAAGCAGTACTATATAGTCGGGGGACCATTTGTGTACTTTACCCTTTATAATTTTGTGTCGAATAATATTAAGTGAAAAAAGGGCTCTTCCAAGCAGGGATGGACCTAGGCAGTGGCGGGTGGGGACGATCGCTCTCATAAAAATTTAAAATTACTATATATTTTAGATTTTTTCTATGTATTTTCTATTAAAATTTTATTTTCGCATCTATAATTTTATAACTTCAAGTTCGCTCTCCTAGAGTTTTAATACTTCAAGTTTATCCCCCAACATAAAATTCTGCGTCCATTCCTATTTTCGAGTTCCACTTTACCCTACACTTTGAAACTTTGTAGGGAACATTACCCTTCATTTCGTTAGTAGCTTCTGTAAATGTAGACTATCATAAAATGGAAGACGTGGGTACAAAAAATTATGTGCCCGTCTCTAATTTCGAATTCCACCTTATCCTACAGTTTGAAACTTTGTAGGGTACATTACCCTTCATTTTGCATGATATGTTAGTAGCTTTTGTAAATGTAGACTATCATAAAGTGGAGGACATGGGTTGGCCGTAGCCAGAATCTACGAATTAATGTTGGCGTTGTGCTCTCTCATCTCTTTTTATTTGACTCGGTCTATACTTGCGTCTCGCCGACAAATTCTCCGATTTGAATCAAGTCGGCGTTTTTATTTTTGCAAATTTAAAATTTAATTCAATAATTTTTTTCCAATTACCCGTATAGAATAATTATTTTTTTATCTCTGTTTTCGTAATAGTCTAAGTAAGTATAAGACAATGTTTGTTTATATAATTTTTAATCATTGACAACATATATGCTTTGTTAAAGTAACTGTTCGAATTCAAAATCTTTAAAACAAACTGCATTTACTTTATATTGATACTTCGAGTTGAAGAGTTTTATTTTAGTGTTGAAGAAAATGTCAAGACCTATCTCGATTTATAATATCACTTTGTTTAAAGTATAGAGATTGCCCGTCCAACTTAGTTGGTAGAGCGCAAGGCTCTTAACCTTGTGGTCGTGGGATTGAGTCTCACGGTGGGCAATTTATAATTCTGACTGCCAGAGGTCTCCCACGGAATCTACTCTCAACCTGGTATTGGGGGTAACCTACTATCCTACCTCCCCTTATCCCATAACACATGGGAATAAGGTCGGCTATTTTTTTTTGTTTAAAGTAGAGAATTGAGTCAGATTTAGGATGTTATAAATTCATCTCATCGAGTTAAATATCTATGGCACTTTTAATATTGTCTATAATCCAAGTATGCAACTTAGCAGAAAAAGTTCTCACCAGTAGTCGGAAGATATTAAAATATAGTCGATTAAAATAAAGTTAAAAAAAAGCTACAATCGATTATAATCGAAAAATTTATCAAGTGTGAATCTCTTTAGAGTAAGTTAACAATTTTAATTAAAATCTGTCATAATGTAACATTCACGAGTGAAATTGAACATCTTAGTATTGCTTAAGTGAAATTGAAAATCTGTCGTAATGTAACATTCATGAATTAATCGAAACCGAAGAATGAAAAAAATCATTAATTCTTAACCGATCGAACCCAAAATTAACCAACCGATTAACCAATTGAAATTTTGATTCGTTCAACTAATTTAATTTTAACCGAATTATGAACACCTCTACGTAACCTAAATCTTTAAAGATTTCTTAAAAATCAATTAATTTTTTATCAGGCTACTATATCTTGAAATTGATGGTGCTTGTCCGTGTACAAATTTAATTTAAACTTCTGACCTACCACCCACAAGCATTTACTAATTTAAATTATGTGAAAATTAAATTAGGAACCGCAGAGGCAGGAATTAATTAATAAAAATGTAAACTCTTATTTATATATATATATATAGAGTAGGTACCCAAGCTTGAAGCTATTTGTCCCAAAGAGAAACTACACCTAATTCCATTGTCAAAATAAATAAATTTTCAATGCAAAAAGAATATCCCTTTTTTTTTATTTCCACACCAAACATATTTAAATTATATATTTCATAATTAATTTTCGCATTTTAAAAACCAACCCACTAAAACTAAGTGTACGATCCAAATCGATCTAAATTAGTCAGGACGAAGTCTTGAAACATGAGGAAAAAAAAAAACCCAAATCATGTCTTTTATTATTATATTTTGGTTGGAAAAAAAATGTTGCATTTGCTTTTTGGAATAATCCCTCAAGAGATCAGTTTTCAACTCTAGGTACACCTCCAGAAACAAAGCCCTTTCAAAGAATAATACAAAAACTAGGTGATTGTCTATATATTTTAAAGGGTAAACTACTTATTTAGTACCTAAATTTGTTAGTTTTGGTCCTTTTTAGAACTTAAACTTTCAATTTTTTTTAAAATCATACCTAACGTTTAGTTTTCATTTCATTTTAATACCCTATCAATAAAGACTTAACGCGTTTAGTACCTAAACTATCAGTTTTGGTCTGTTTTAGTACCTAAACTTTCAATTTGTTCAAAACTTAAAGTTAAATTTTGAACGGGGTACTAAAATGAAATAAAAACTAAAGTTTTTAACAGCGGGTACTAAACTAAAACAAAAACTAAACTTTATCCACGATTTTTAAAAAACTGAAAGTTTAGGTACTAATATGGACCAAACCGATAGTTCAAATACTAAACGAATAATTTACCCAAAATATTTTAAAAGTTTGAGATGAGTAAAAAGTAATATTTGTTCATATATTTTCTTAGTCTATCGATAATGTACACACTCTACAAATTCAACTGCTTAAATACAAAAACTTTATCGAGAATAACACTTTATTTTATCACTAAGATTGCTCGATAAATTCTGATCCCAAGAATATTAACAATAATGAAAGAGCTGAAATCATAAAATAAAGATGGTAATGAGAATTATTTAAATTTCCTAATATATATGATGCCTATATATAAAGATGTAGAGATTAACCAGCAAACAAACAAAAAAAAAACTGTACTTAAAGAATATATTCTTTTAGTTGAGAAAACCTAGAAGTAGATGGATGAAGTTGTCAGAAATTGTACAATGGAGGGACCTATCTGCTTGCATGTAAGTAAATTTTATGTTCATTGAATATTTATTGTGTTTTTATGTTTCCAAATAGTTTTGGCTGGCGTACAATTTCCATTTTGGGTGCATGCAAACTGCAAACTGCCCATATATTATTTCATTTGTAGTGGAATCTGTTTACCTCATCACTACAACCTATAATTATGTCCTAACTTTTTAAATTGAATAATTATAAGATTTCATGTCTAATGATATTAGTTTTTAGGGTAAAGTACACAAATAGTCTTCGATTATAGGGTATTATTTTATTAAGTCTCATGACTATTAAAAATTATAAAATGATCCCCTGACTATAGAATGTTGCTTTTTTAAATCAATCGACTATTAAAAGTTACAAAATGGTCACCCGACTATTCATTATGTTCCAAACTCGTTCTTTTTCATTAAAAATTTATGGGTGTCTAAGTTGGACGTTAATATGATGACTGAGATATGATAGCCGTTTGAGATTCTAGGATCATATTTTACCTTATCATAGTCAGCAGGTTAATGTTCAACTCAGAATATCAGTAACTTTTTAACAGAAAAGGGCGAGTTTGGAACATAATGAATAGTCGGGTGACTATTTTGTAACTTTTAATAGTCGAGGAACTCAACAAATCAATACTTTATAACTAGAGGATCATTTTGTAACTTTTAATAGTCGAGTGACTTAATAAAATAATATTTTATAGTCGGAGGATCATTTATATACTTTACCCTAATTTTTAAGAAATTTATTAAAAAATAATTAATTAATCGTTAAAAGGATTGAAAGGGGGATGGGTAACATTCGCCTCTCTAAATTTTTTATATTTTTTTTGTATTTTAGATTTGTTCTTTGTAATTTTTATTGATGATATGTTTTTATTCATCGAAGTTTTATACATTTATCTTACCTTTAACACTTTATAAATTGAATCATAACATAAAATCAGGCCTGTTCCAAATGATGCAGAGTCAATGTACTACTTTTTAAACGAGACCCTTAAAATATTTTGTAATAAAGATTAATTTCTTAAATTTAAAATTATGAGGGATCTACATACGATGTTTTTTTACCAAAATTCCTCATGAAAAAACAATTAAAAATATTGACAAAATCTTCGTTTATAACATTCTCTACCATTTTCCCTATAATTAAAAGAAAATTTATTTATTCTTCGAACAAAAATATTGTTAGAACACAAATGTTATACATACACGTGCATAAATAACATTTACGTGTAGGGCCCCTAACTTTTAGGGTCTATAACGGATCACATGTTACACTTGTTATTGAACGAAATAACATTTACGTGTAGGGCCCCTAACTTTTAGGGTCTATAACGGATCACATGTTACACTTGTTATTGAACGGACTGCATGAAATTTTATGTTCGTTTACGATACAATCACTTCGATCAACAACCACCTCTCCATCTATCCCGTCAACAAGATTTTTTTTAACTTGATTTTTGTGCATGAATAAATACATTGAATGATTCGTTTCAGCCTTAGAGCCAGTGCATGAAAACCAGGTAGCCGAAGGGCTCAAACTTTGATCTCTAATTGTCTCATGTCAAAGACAGGGAAGCTTGTCTTTATATATCACGCCTGTGAGTTGCAAAATTATAGATTTTTTCCTTTCATATTTTCCCTTCTGTCTTTTTGGGATTTCAACTGTCTCAGTTTCATAAATTTTTACTGCAAAATACAGATTAGACATAAATTATTAAAGCACTAAAATAAATGCATTCTTTTATGGATCTGTGGTCATCAGATACTTTCCCTTTTCCTTTTTTGTTACTTTTTTTTTAATTGTAATCTGATATCATGATTAATTCGGGTCGACCCGTATTACTCACTTAATTTCAATGAGCGAGTCTTTTGGGAATTTTTTTTATATAGAACAACTAATGTTGAATGAGAAAGTTCACTTAAACCAATTAAAGCCAAGTGTGAGACGTAAGATTAGTTATGGTAAAACTTTGGAACCGTAAAATTGTTGATGCTTTAAGAACAAGTAGTAAATGACAAGAAAGTTAATGAAATTATTACAAGAGAAGATTGAAGGGACAAAATAGACAAGGTAAATTATTATGTTTAGTAGGTAAATTATTTCAACCGGGCATCATTCAAATCAAACCAGATTTGCGTGAAAACCTTGATGATGAGACCATGATATTCATTAGAATTGAGGGAAAGGTAGCAGGCAAGCAAATCTTCCAAATCCTTTGATGCCCTGATGTTGTTTTCCCTAATCATTTCCACCATTGATTCTCTGAAATCTTTCTGCGGATCGAACGACGACTTCACCACCGCGAGACTCCCCGACAGACTCTTTCTCGAGCTCAAACTCAAATTCAAACCTGACGACACGCTCTTCCGAGCGAGACCATGGAGTTTTCGGGTTTTGATTTTTGGAGAATTGATTCTCAGCCTTACGCCAGGAGAATTCACGCATGTTTTTCTCCCCGGAGACATTTTCTTGTTTTCTTTCGACGAGTATGAACCATGAACATTGTTTTCTTCGAACTTAGTTGAAGTCCTTGGGATGTTGTGTTCTTTCTTTTGGTTGGATTCGACGGGCTTGGTTATGATCCGAGGGAGTTGAAGTTCGGAAAAGTCGTCGAACTCGTCTAGCTTTTCGAATTTCTCGACGAAAAACATGTTACCAAACGATCGAGTCGTAAGAATACAGTCAGACCTGAATTCTCGCGGCGGGGAGCTGCCGTCAGAAGAGGAAGACGGCGGAGAATCAGTCTTGGTCCAGAGCGTTGCACGGCAGCGACAACCGGCGGAAACGGAGGAGCCAACAAGCTTCACATCATCATCATCATCAGAAGAAGACTTGGTGATGTTTCTTCTCCTGGATCGTTTCTGACGAGATTTTCTTGGCGGATCATCAAGTACACGATGAGAACCTGCAGATTTGACGTCTTTCGTACGAGGAACATAGAATCCATCGGTCGGGACAAGCTCTCTGGTGAAGTAATAAGATTTTCTGGGATGAAAATGGCGGGGCTGTTTGGTTTTCGACGAAGAAGGTGATGGAATCTGGTGTTGTTTCTGGTTTCTGGGTTTGCCCATGTCTTTAAGCTTGTAAAACCAGGCATTGGGCATCATGTCCGATAATCTAAACCTGTAATTACCCATGGAATTTTCTCTGTTTTTTCATGGGGAAAAGTGAGGATATTTAAAGAAGATGGGTGAAAGGGGGAGAGAGAAAAATGAAAAGGCAAAAGAGAGTGTTGTTAATGAGTATTCACAAAACAAGGAAGAAAATTTTGTATTCATATTCATGATTAATGTTTTTGTTTACATCTTAAAACAAAGATGCTTTTGCTTTATTAAACTTTTCCAGGGGACCTACCATCTATATTTTCCATTGCTTGGTTTGTGTCTTAAAAAAAATTTTAATATGGGGGAGTAGAATGCAATATATATTCAAAGTTAATTCTTAATTTTTTAAGATCGAAAGCTCACAAATCTGACGTTTATGATGTTTAAACTTGTGTCTTTAAGTAATAACAACAATTCCTTTACTATAAAGGTCACTTGGTTCGTGCTTGTCTTCTAATCTCTTAGATTGCTTTTGAATATTATATATATATATATATATATATATGGGTTAGGATATCATTATATAGGGTAAAACTAAAAAAATTTATACCTTTTTAGGATCGTTGGACGACTAAAATCAAATGTTATGACTAACAGTAGAAAATGAAAAGATATTCACTAAAATAATAAGAAATTAATCTCAGCATTTGATTTTTCCTTACCCAATAATTTTAAATGGATGTAAAACTAAGTTTTACACTGAGTGTAAATCGATCCTAACCCTACCAACATGGGGTGGTTCAAGTGATAAACATCTTGATATCGTTAAGCAATTCGAGTTCGAGTCTTTGTGTATGCAGAAAACCCCTGTTGGGAGACTTACCCACTAAAACCAGGTGTGCAACGCATGTCGGTCCAAATTAGTCAAGGTGAAGCCTTGGAACAAGAAGGGAAACAAAAAAATAGATTCTAACCCTATATATATTGTGATTAACAACAGGAAATAATAAGATATTAACTTAAAAAAAGTTGATCTTAGACTTTGATTTCTCATCGTCCAACGATTTTAAAAGGGTATAAAACTAAAGGTTTTCCACTGTGTATAAGCGGATTAGAGATATTAAAGGCTAATAACAGTAGAAAATGAGAAGATATTCGATGAAAAAAACGACGGAATTGATCTCAGCCTTTGGTTTCCCTCAATTTAATAATCCTAAAAGGATATAAAACTAAAAGAATTTTACACTATATATATATATATATAATTTAGTTTAATTTGTAATTTGATACTTATAACTTTAATTCTGTGTATTAGCGTGGTTGTTGTAACTGATAGATTGAATCCGAAATCAGCGGTGTATTATGGGTTGAATATTTTTAGTGTCATAATTTATAATTTTTTTGATAAATTAATGACTTATATTATATAGATTTATGTTTTTGTATTTCATATCCTTTTTGTTTTTAATTATTTTTATATATTGTTTGTATCATGTTTAATATTATAAAAATTATAATGATAAAATTAATCTTTGTATAAAATGATCACTCTAGTTTTTTTTAGTATTTTATTTTAATTTTTATAAAATTAGTCTATGTTTGATGAATATCAACTAACTAACGATTAACAAGTATTATTGATATATCATTTTCAGATGTACTTAATTAATTACATGATATATGTTATGTCATTATTTAGTGACATAACATATGTCATATTATTACTTTAAATAATTTGATATGCATCACGTCGATATTTTAATGACATATGAAACATATCATATCAATAATATGTATCGATCTTTAATTAGTTAACTGTTTTCATTCAATACTAACTAATTTGATTAAAAATTAAGATAATTATTTTGATAAATATTGGAAGATAATTTTATTATCATGTCTGACAAAATCCCTATGAGCTCGAGGCTTTACTTCGTTAATTATAACATAATTTAGTATTGGTGAAGGGTAAGTGTTTTTAGGGTAAATTATAAAAATGGTCCTCTAATTATAGGGTGTTGTTTTGTTGAATTTCTTAACTATCAAAAGTTACAAAATGGTCCATTGGATATAGGATATTACTTTGTTGAGCCCGAACTATTAAAAGTTATAAAATGGTCACCCGACTATTTATAATATTCCAAATTCGTCATTTTTTGTTAAACAATTGATGACAACTTGAGCTGGATGTTAATCTAGTGTATGAGATATAATAAAATCTGATTCGAGATTCTCAAATGACAATCATAACTTAGACATCATATTAACATCCAACTCAAAATGTCGTTAGTTTTTTTACAAAAAAGGATTCATTTGACATAAAATGAATAATCGAATGATCAATTTGTAACTTTTAATAGTCGGGTCAAATTACCATCCCTAAGAGGTGAAAAGAAAAGTGTGGGCAATTCATGTTCCAAATTATTGACATCATTTAACTTAATTAGCAAAATGATGGAAAACGGAAGCCCTACTTTTATCATGTCAATCACCCATTTTTATTAATGTATTGATGTGTACATTTCTATAGAGCTTGACGGTACACTAATAAAACCACTCCATTTGATTTTTGGGTAAACTACGCATTTAGTACATAAACTATCAGTTTTATTTTATTTTAGTTTGTTTTAGTATCTAAACTTTTAATTTTTCAAAACCATACCTAATATTTAGTTTTTATTTCATTTTAGTACCCACCATTAACAACTTAATGAGTTTAGTACCTAAACTATCAATTATAGTCCAATTTAGCACCTAAACTTTCAATTTTTTTTAAAACTTAACGTTAAATTTTGAACAGTGGTATTAAAACAAAACAAAAATTAAACTTTAAGTATGATTTTGAAAAAATTGAAATTTTAGGTACTAAAATGGAACAAAACTGATAATTTAGATACTAAACGCGTAATTTACCATTGATTTTTTAATCACAAAGACAACACCAAGTATGGTTTTAATCTTACCTAAGATGCATGATTGAAGTAACACAAGGTTGAGGTTTGTACAACATGTTCCTTGAGGGATTTGTGCATCTTTTTTATCAATTGTGGTAGGGAGTGGGGGAGGCAATGGTTTCGTGTCGTGCCCAATATAGTTTGCAGTTAATGTTGAGTTTGTTGGAATGTTGAGCAAGGACAAGGATTGGATTCAGACAGGGTTATGCATGTCTAACCCAGAATATGTGGTTTCTTGTACTATGTCTATCAAGGTTTGCTGACTTGCTGCACTTGGGCTTAGTGTAACAAATAATAGTTGCAGATTTGGTCCCAAAGCTGGGTTCTTCTCTTTCTCCGAAGGTTAAATGTTGTGGCAACCCATAAACTTCTGAATTAGGTGGGCCCAATACAATATATGTTTGGGTAAACTATGGGTTTAGTACCTAAACTATCAATTTTAATCTATTTAGTACTTAAACTTTCTATTTTTTAAAACCATACTTAAACTTTAGTTTTTATTTCATTTTAGTACTCTGTTCAAATTTAACGTTAATTTTTGAATTTTTTTTTGAAATTTTAGGTACTAAAACGGACCAAAATTGATAGTTTAGGTATTAAACACGTTAAGGTGGCGTTTGGTTCGCACGAATCCCTTTGAATTAGGGGGAATTGGAATCCAATTCCACCACTTTCCCATGTTTGGTTCAAGTTTTCCAAGGGAATTGGAATCCCTCATGGCTTCAACTTTCCATCAAATAAGGGAAAGTGAATTCCATCAATTCTATGATGGAATTCAATTCCCTTGTTGGAGGGAATTGAAATTTGACCATACTACCCTCATCAATATTTTGGTAACTTATTCATATATTGAATAAAAATATTTTTTTATTATTTCGGGTCGGGCCAGGTTTCTAATTCATATATTCGGGTCGGGTGAAACTTTTTTTTGGTCGGGTCGGTTTTTTTAAGTGTGATATTCGGGTCGGGTCGAGTTCGGGTTTAGGGTGAAAAATACTCGACCCAAAAATATATATAATTTTACCTTATATATTTAGAAATAATTACAATAATACCCCTCTATATATAATTTTTTTCAATTAAGTCACTGTTTTTATTGAATAAAAATAAATTTTTTATTATTTCGGGTCGGGTCGGATTTCTAATTCATATATTCGGGTCGGGTCGGGTGAAACTTTATTTTGGTCGGGTCGGGTCGGTTTTTTTAAGTGTGATATTCGGGTCGGGCTGGGTTCGGGTTTAGGGTGAAAAATACCTGACCCGACCCAAAAATATATAATTTTACATTATATATTTAGGAATAATTACAATAATACCCCTCTCTATATATATTTTCAATTAAGTCACTGTTTTATTGAATAAAAATAATTTTTTTTATTATTTCGGGTCGGGTCGGGTGAAATTTTATTTTGGTCGGGTCTCGGATGGAGGTTCCCTTGTTCTCGGGTAGAGTCAAGTGATTAAAAATTTATATCTTTTTGTATACTTCTAAAAATTAGTTTCCGTTTGTTTTAAACGAAACTAGACTAATATAAGAATCGAACGGTATAATATTCATCATCTAATCATTTTTTTAGAATTTCTGATAATTTTCTAAATTTACTGTTCAAAATATAATTTCTAGACAGGTTTTACCAACCAATGTCCTTGACTTACTAGTTCTATTAGCTTGCTAAATAAACATATAAACTTGAATCACACTTCACATAACACTATGAGTCACTTCTTAACGTAACTTCGACACTGGCTCATCGCAAGTCAATGTTTGGTCGAAACATATGTAAAAATGAAATGCGCTCACATTTGCCTCACTATCAAATCTTCTCCACGATAATCTTCTCGATCCCACGCTTTTTCCTTCTCTTTCAAGCTACTTGAATCACTAAATTTACCGTGGATTGATTACTTCATATAATAACATAGAATATTCAAACTATTCGTTAGTATTGAACTAACATAATCTAAACTTAAATATAAAATTCAATAAAAATAAATTCGATACTTAAATTGATATACAACTAAATCGTACTTTCATCGTAATTTTCAACTTCTCAAAATATTCCTTAAATTCCATGAATATTTCGTTTCACTGTCAACTCTTCAACTTTTACTAATTTCATAACCTAACCACTAATTATGAATTCTTTTAGAATTTGTATCAACTTTTCTATTTAATCCATAATGGCCCTTCACCACTAATTTGTATAAATCTTGTGTTTATTCGTTTTACACTTACAAATTCCAAACAGATACCAATAATTATAGCAAATATAGGGTAAATTACGTGTTTAGTATTTAAACTTTCATTTTTTTCAAAATCATACATAATATTTAGTTTTTATTTAATTTTAATATCCCACCGTTAAAAACTTAGGTGGTTTGGTTCGCTGGAATGTTTCTGAGGGAATTGTAATCTGTCAGGAATTGGAATCCAATTCCATATTCTGTTTGGTTCGCAGACATAATGTAAAATGACAGGATTGCCCTTGTTGTTTTTTTGCTTAATTTTAGTTTGTTTTATAAATTACATGTAGCAATATATTATAAAAATTAAAAAAAATAATTTTAATTTTATCGATTGATTATTCATTTCAATAAATTATAAAAATCATGCTAATAAACATCATAAGTTAAAATCATTCCAATTAGGGATGGTCATGGGTCAGGTTTTTGGTCCACCTGACCCGACCCGAGAACAAGGGAATCTCCATCCGCGACCCGACCCGACCAAAAATAAAGTTTCACCCGACCTGACCCGAATATATGAATTAGAAACCCGACCCGACCCCAAATAATAAAAATTTTATTTTTATTCAATAAAAACAGTGACTTAATTGGGAAAAAAAATATAGAGAGGTATTATTATAATTATTCCTAAATATATAAGGTAAAATTATATATTTTTTGGGTCGGGTCGGGTATTTTTCACCCTAAACCCGAACCCAACCCGACCCGAATATCACACTTAAAAAAACCGACCCGACCCGACCAAAATAAAGTTTCACCCACCCGACCCGAATATATGAATTAGAAATCCGACCTGACCCGACCCGAAATAATAATAAAAAAATTATTTTTATTCAATAAAAACAGTGACTTAATTGAAAAAAAATTATATATAGAGGGGTATTATTGTAATTATTCCTAAATATATAAGGTAAAATTATATATATTTTTGGGTCAGATATTTTTCACCCTAAACCCGAACTCGACCCGAATATCACACTTAAAAAAACCGACCCGACCAAAAAAAGTTTCACCCGACCCGAATATATGAATTAGAAACCTGACCTGACCCGAAATAATAAAAAAATATTCAATATATGAGTAAGTTACCAAAAGATTGATGAGGGTAGTATGGTCAAATTTCAATTCCCTCCAAAAAGGGAATTGAATTTTATCATAGAATGGATGAAATTCACTTTCCCTTATTTGATAGAAAGTTGAAGCCATGAGGAATTCCAATTCCCTTCGAAAACTTGAACTAAACATGATAAAGTGGTGGAATAGGGTTCTAATTCCCCCTAATTCCAAGGGATTCATGCGAACCAAACGCCACCTAACAATCCTAATATTTTATCCCTCACTCTTGCATCTGTGTGTACAAACTTACCATTCCGTTTAGATAATATATTAATTAAATGACATCTAAACTTTTGTAATGTTTTTATATAGGTAAAGCATATAAATGATCACCGACTATATGATTTTGTTTTAATGAGTTTCCTGGCTATCAAAATTTACAAAATGGTCATTTGATTATAGGATGTTGCTTTATTGAGTCCCCCGACTATTAAAAGTTACAAAATAATCACTCGACTATTCATTATGTTCCAAATTTGTCTTTTTCCGTTAAAAATTTGACGACAATCTGAGATGGATGTTAATTTGTTGTCTGAGATATGATACAATTTGATCCCATAATCTCAAACGACTATCATATCTCAGACAACAAATCAACATCCAGCTTAGACTATCGTTAGTGTTTTAACAAAAAAGGACGAGTTTGAAACATAATGAATAGTCGGGTGCCCATTTTGTAGCTTCTAATAGTCAAGGGACTCAACAAAGCAACGTCCTATAGTCGAAACATTATTTTATAACTTTTAATAATCAGAGGACTCAACAAAACAACGTGCTATAGTGAAGAGACCATTTGAGTAATCTACCCTATGATGCTTTAAAACAACTCTATAATATGAAAACAAATTTACCTTCTTTTTCACAATTTTGATCCTACCGCGCAATACTTCTCTCTCATTGATCTGATAATGGACAAAGTCTCCACAATTCTTTACTATTGTCTCCAAAAGCTTCAAAATTAATTAATCCACATCAAATATCCATCTCCAGAAAAAAAAATTATTTAAATTCCAAAAATTAAAATTTACCGTCAAAGCAAGTAATTGCACTTTAAAATTCTTGTGCTGCAACCTTCCTTTCACTGCCTTTACAAAATCCTTTCTTTGCCTGCAAATTCACATCCACATTCCACCCATTAAAAGCCCTTTAAACATCTAATTTTTTTTTAAAAAAAACTTTGAAATATTATAAATGGAGATAATGATAAAAAAATTCCTAATTAGGGATGGAGTCAGGACTTTAATTTAAAGAAACAAAGTATAATTAACAATAAAAATTAGGGGGCAATCATAGTAAATCAAAATTTAAAAGTCTAAATAGAAAATTGTTCCTATATTATTTAATGATAAAAAAATTTGGATGGGTTCGGGCACCGTCTCGCTCCTACATAGCTTCGTCACTGTCCCTAATATTTGAAAAATAATCACTTTGATCTCATTCTTTTTCTTTGAGCATTTTGACCCTCAACATTTTATTTTAGGGAAAAAGACCCCTCTATATGTAAAAACTGTTAGTCAATGAACGATCATAACTCCACAATAGGGGTGATTTACCCAAAAATGAAATCTTGGAGGTAAAATGCTCAAAAAAAGGGAATAAGGACTAAAATGATTATTTAATAAAATATTATAATTTTTTATCTTAAAATAAAGCATTAAGTTTTTTTTACATTATATTTTACTAATAACTAAACTTTTCATATGTTGCATTAAATATTTAACATATAAATTTATACATGCTAATAAATTAAAGGGTAAACTACGCATTTAATACCCAAATTATAAATTTTGGTCCATTTTAGTACCTAATTTTTTATTTTTTTAAATCGTATTTAACGTTTAGTTTTCATCTCATTTTAATACTCACCGTTAAAAACTTAACACATTTAGTACCTAAACTATCAGTTTCGGTATGTTTTAGTAACTAAACTTTAAAAAAAATCAAAATTTAACGTTAAATTTTGTTTTATTTTTCTTCTCAAAACCATACCTAATGTTTACTTTTTGTTTTATTTTATTATCTAGCCATTAAAAACTTAACAAGGTGTATGTGATTTTTATGGGTAAATTACACCATTCATCACTCAAATATCTTCTCACTCCTATTTTGGTCACTAAAGTTTAATTTTTTTAATTTAACTACTCAACTTTCAAATTACTTTTTATTTTAATCACTCTATTTTTTAAAATATTTTTGTGATATGAAATTTTATTATTATTTTATTAATATATAATTAAAACAAAAAATCAAATTTAAAATTATACTCAAATCCAAAAATTATAGCACAAACTCTAAATCACAAATAGCTCACCCCACCTCATAACCTCACTCTTATCAGCCTCTCTAACATGTCCCTTTTTTATTTCAATCATATATTAATAAAATAATAATTAAAATATGACATGTCATAAAAATATTAATATAATAATTTAGAGTAATAGAAATAAGAATAATTTGAAAGATAAAAAAAATTAAAACTCAATGACCAAAATAAGAATGAGAAGATAGTTGAGTTATGAATAATGTAATTTACTCATAAAAATATCAATTAACAGAGGATATTAAAATGAAATAAAAAGTTAACATCAAACATAATTTAAAAAAAAATAAAAATTTAAATACTAAAATAAAATAAAATTGATAGTTTAGACATTAAAATCTATAGTTTACCCTTTAAAAAATATTAGAATTAAAAAGTAGTTTACTCGTAAATTAATAAATATTTCGATTAACGCCATTTTCGCTGATTTCGTAGGCCCCGAAAACGTAAACCAGAGTGAAGGAGAAAAACAAGGCATTTGTTGTTCAACACCAAAATCCACCAGCTTTTCATTCATTCTTCTCTATTTTAGTTGTTCCTCTGCGCCTCGCTCGGATCTCAAATCATCTATTTTAGCCTTTCATCATCCCCTGTTTCAGGCTTTGGGATCCATTATTGAGATCCCTGAGCTTTAAAATGTCTTCCTCTTTCTCTCCCAATTATCGTACGAACCCAGAATTTCCCCCCTTTACATGTAGCTGTTCCGATGATCATTATATGAATTACTTGCGGTTCCGAGACTTTGCAGTTCATTTCTCGATTACCCTTTTGTTGTTATCATACGAAACGACAATGGCGAACTTAGCAGAGCAGCTGAATCGGGGAATCTCCCGCCAGTTTTCGACCGGGTCGTTGAAACAGAGTTTCAACCGGCAGTTCACGCGGCAGGCATCACTCGACCCTCGGAAGAACAACCAAAGGTTCAGCTTCGGACGGCAGTCGTCGCTCGACCCGATCAGGCGGAGTCCCATCCATGATGAGATGGCGGTGCCGGAGAACCTTGACACGACCATGCAGCTGCTGTTCATGGCGTGTAGAGGGGACGTCAAAGGAGTGGAGGATTTGCTGAATGAAGGCGTTGACGTTAATAGTATTGATTTGGATGGCCGTACTGCTTTGCACATCGCTTCTTGTGAAGGCCATGTTGAGGTTGTTAAGCTTCTTCTTGTTAGGAAGGCTAATATTGATGCCCGTGATCGTTGGGGTAGCACGGTACTCTTCTTCTTCTACTATTGTTCCTTCCTGGGAATAAGACTCATTTGCAGTTTCAATGCTAATATAATTCATCTCTGTTGGTTGGTTTTGTTAATAAAATTTATGGGCTTCGAACTAGGAAATTCAATGATTTTGTTCAAGTTTGAAAATTATCTGCTGCTTGGATTTGGAAAACTAAGATGAATACTCTAGGGAGAAAAAAGAGGCAGATAAATGCGCTTAAGTTTGAGATTTAATGTCAGCCCGGAATTCTAATTCTAATTTTAACTTCCTTGATGATACTGCATATGACAGATTACGTATGAAATTCAGTTTGATTTATGATGAAGTGAACGCATATTGATCATGCTAGTAAATTTATTTTTTTGTATGGGCAGGCAGCTGCGGATGCTAAGTATTATGGAAATATGGAGGTCTACAATATTTTGAAGGCCCGTGGTGCTAAAGTTCCTGTACGACATTAAGCTTTCTTCTTCAATCTAAACTTCATTTCTGTCTATGATTGCAATTCATGCATGTATGATGATTGATATTTATATATATTCTATGATATTAGAAAATCAGGAATACGCCAATGACAGTTTCTAATCCTCGAGAGGTTCCTGAGTACGAACTTAATCCCTTGGAGCTTCAAGTTCGGAAGTCTGATGGTATAACAAAGGTATGGTTCTTTAAATTATTTTTACTGCATTGATTCTTTTGGACATTCATGTATGGTCCAATGTGAAAGGGATCAGGTTGATCTGCTGATAGTATCTTATGTTTCATGTATTCCACTGGGAAAGGATTAGCTAGGCTTCTTTTGCTAGATTTGGATCTGTTTTCTGTTCAGATTCGCCTTCAAGAGACATTATGCTTCTTGCTAGATAAGTGAGCATTTTTTCTTAATAGCTTTTTAAGGTCAATAGTGGCTTATTTGACATTATATGGATGCCACATGCATTCAATATTTTCTTATGGTCTCTGCATTTTCATAATTTAAAACAATCTGTTATCTTATATTCTTGGTGGCAATCTGTTTTTGATTGCCAAGATGGACTCAAGATTGAGGTTTTTCTTTAATTTCATGGTAAAGCTTGGAACTTTTCAATCACATATAAAATAGTTTACTTCCTTCATAATTTTACATGAAGAAATGTATTTTACTCTCCACTATCTCCCTCAAATTTTCACCAAACTGTTGCTCCTTTGAGCAGACCTTTGTTGTAGCCGTGTCTGACTTTTAGGCAGCCACGATTTTTGTATCTGGGCTTGATGCACACTGCACAGATTTGCAGCTTGATGAATTTGTATATATTGTCGTTTCAAAGTTTAGAAGCTCTATCAGATGCTCTTTGTTCTTTGTCTTATATACACACACTCGTACATGTATGTGTGTGTGTATAAGAATAAAAAAATAACAAAGAATATATATATATATTGATAGATTGTTAACATTCATAAATCACTTGTCAGGGATCATATCAAGTTGCAAAATGGAATGGCACGAAGGTTGCTGTGAAGATACTAGACACAGATAGCTATTCAGATCCTGAGATCATGTATGCACTTACCTTGTTTTCTTGATGTGTTTGACTTATGTGAATCAACATACATATGTTATTTCTATAAAAAAAACATACATATGTTATTTACTTATTGACATCAGTCATTTATACTTTCTGTTACTGTGCACATTCCTTTTCTATGTACACTTGGTCTTTAGTGCCCCTCATGCATCATACTGCGTGCTGGTTCTTATTTAGATATCTATGACGCAATAAATTTGTGTGTTTCTTATCATGTTTATGCATAGAATTACCCATATCCTCTTTTGCCACTTTTATGCTTGTTTTTATGGGCCATGCAAATAAGTTTGTATATGAATGTTTCAAAAGGTTGACTGGAGAAATTGTACGCTTTCCAACATGCATATAGCTCAAGAACTGGGTAAGAAACAAGTATGTTTGCTGAATTTCTTTCAGAAAATAAGTTATGCAATATAAGTTCCAACAAGAAGAAACTATGGTATATTTATTGGGAGCAGCAATAGCCTAATATAGCTCTAGTTCTGATAGAATTAATACTGAATAAAGCTGTTGTAAAGCAACATTCTAACAGCCTTGTACTGCCACTGGGTACTAGAGTGATTTGTGTGTAAAATTTTGATGTACTTTTTACCAATTATGCACTTTCATTTATTCATATCACTTTCTTCTTTTAGTTTAGTTAGGGAATATGCCTCTGAGTTCCTTCAATAATTTTTTATCTGGTATAATGGCACCAGCAGTACTAAATGCATTCAATACAAATTTTGAGGTTACATTGTTAAGTAGATGATTTTGTTATCTCAACTTCTATGGAGATTAGGACATACTTTATTTTGTTACTTTACATTTATTGTTTTCTGAGAATTGTATGATTTTTCTAATTATTGTTAAAGGATGTTAAGATTTTATTTTACCAATTTTCTTGCGGAGCCTAATACAACCATATATTTTATATGGGTGTGTGTACTCTTCAACAGAAATGATTTCAAGCATGAGCTAACTTTGCTAGAAAAAGTTCGACATCCTAATGTGGTTCAATTTGTTGGAGCTGTTACACAAAATTTTCCCATGATGATTGTTTCCGAGTATCCTTCAAAAGTAAGCATCTCTCTCTCTCTTCCCCCCTACCCCCCGAACTCTTGTTCTTCTTGCTGCTTGCCCCTTGACTATCTTGCTTGTATTTATGTTCTGTTAATTTGTCTATTTTATCTGTTTTTGTGCAGGCTTCTGTGTGAAATAGTAATTGAAGAGAGACACATCCATTTACATAGAAAAAAGGGAAAGTGAGATGACTAAACAATTAAGGTTTCCCCACAGGCCTAAAAGTTTTCTCGGGTATAGTTTAGGTGGTGCCGAATTTAAAATGAATAAACAGAACAACTGACACTAGGTAGTGGAAAAGATTAGGATGTGTGTTCATTTTGTAAACAAAATCACTGTATATTGCCTGTGTGGTGAAATGAAGAATTGAGGAACGACTTATCCATTGTCTAGAGTGGCTCCCTAATTAATGAAATTAGCCTCAACCATCTTCAGTTACTTATTGATTCAACTTTGTTTTCTTTGTATTGCATTTCTACACTAGAGCTTTTGATATGTTCTATGCATCCTTGCAATGGTGTGTACTTTAAGCTTTTCCGGTATGGTTCCTATATTTGGTTATAGAAATGTGTTCTACGCCGAGATATTGTTTCATCAGCTTAGTTTGCTTTGTGTAGAGAAGGTATTTGGTGTTTTACTTACTAAATTATCATTACTACGGTGATTGTCCTTATTTTAGGGTGATTTGGGATGCTACCTTCATAAGAAAGGGCGTATATCACCATCCAAAGTCTTAAGATTTGCTCTTGACGTTGCCAGGCATGTGCTTTCTTTGGATTATACTTCAAGAATTGTTTTTGTTATTGTCACTTTGATCACCATTAGTCCTATTTTTCTCCTAAGCTAAACTCGGATGTTAATGTTCGGAATATGCTTGTTCTTCTATCCTTTAATACCCTTTATTCAATAGTGCATGGAACTGCTTCAAGTATTTTATTTCTCCTGGTTATTCACTTTATTGACTTTTATTTTCTTGATATCAGGGGAATGAATTACCTTCATGAGTGTAAACCAGAGCCAATTATCCACTGCAATTTAAGGACAAAGTAAGGCAACCACTGCAGAAGTTGACATAATGCTTGCAGAAATGGCAAGTGATAATTCTTTATTGTACTCATTGTGATATACTGTTCTTTAATATTGGAAATTTGGTAAGGTTCCAGAAACATTTTGATGGATAATGGAGGTCATTTGAAGGTATCTGGATTTGGTTTGTTGAGATTGACAAGAATAGCACCTGACAAGGCAAAATTAGCACATCCAAACGAACATTTTGATCCAAAAAGTACGTTTGTGAAAGAAAGAAAGAAAAAAAAGAAAACGGTTTCTTTGGATGTGTATAAATATGATACATATGTTCTTTCTGCTCATGGTAAAACTGTGACTAATAATTTGTTTTTTCTGATTACAGATATATATGCAGCACCTGAACTTTATAAAAATTTGGTAATGGATCGAAGTGTTGATTCATATTCCTTTGGTGTCATTCTATACGAGGTACATGGTTTCTCAAACGTTTGTTATCAACTGACACGAATGGAAGTTCCATTCTGACTAAAGGCAGTAAACTGCCTCCAATAGTTTTATTCCTTGTTTCTTGCTGACATCTTGCAGATAGTAAATGTGATTTCCTTTTTTCTACAAAGAATGGATGCTCAACTGCTTCCCACATTGTGATAATTTCTGCTGTAATTTTTTCTGCTTGTGTGGTAGTTTGAGTGAGATTTATGAGAGTAATCAAGGTGCGGAATTTTTTGGTAGGGGGTCGAGGGAGTAATTGTTCAGACAATTAAAGCTGCTTTTTTGTTCAATAATCCGTATTAACCACTTTTTCTGTTTTGTTCTTGTATGAATTTAGATGATCGAAGGAGTAGTGCCTTTTCATCCCAAACCTGCTGAAGAGATTTTGAGATTGATGTGTTTGGAAGACAGAAGACCATCATTCAAATCAAAGTCAAAAAGTTATCCTCCGGACTTAAAAGAGTAAGTTTGGGGTTTGAGATGAAAACGTGTTTTTTGACCTCAAGTTAGGTTATTGAATTAACGACTGTGTTATGTTTGTATGGGTTGTTTTATGTTTCTTACTCATTTAATTAAAAAAACTCTGTGCGTGTGTCTTTCTTTTCAGAAGAAAGAATCACAGTGCATCCTAAGCTTTATCTTGTACCGAAATATGGACATAAAATATACTCGAAGCTTTACTACATTATAATGTATGAACAGGTTAATTGAAGAATGTTGGGCTAAAGAACCTGTTGTTAGACCGACTTTTTCGGAGATCATTGTACGATTAGACAAAATAGTTGCCAACTGCTCAAAACATGCGCGGTGGAAAGACGCTTTCAAGCTTCCATGGTATGCTTCTGTTACCAATTTTCACTCTAAGTTTTTATATGTTACATATGAATGAAATGTTGTTAGAATTCCTCATCATATCATGAGCATACCCAATGTTTCTTCTAAGGCTTCTATATTGAGCTCTAATTTGAGCTTGAATTTATCTTTGGCCCCTTGAAGTATTCAAGGTTGTTTCTGTGCTGGGTTTCTGATTAAGTTGCTGTCTGAAATCTGATTGTTAAGTTATAGATTACCCGCCAGTACAGTGAAATGGATTATTTACTATAGAAGCAAGTTCCAGTGTCATATTTATCATACAAGAATAGTTAGGGGAGGTAGGTAGAAATCAGTTTGATTTCGGTATTGCCGATTGGAACTTCTATGAGTAACTTCATTATGTGTGAGTTGAAGCCGTGTAGATATGTGTAGATATCTGTAGACGGCATTTCCATGCATGTGCCCATAGTAGTATCTTCTACATGAGAAGTTCAAGTTGCAATAGACAAGTTCATTCAAACATGCGCACACATTATATATTTATTACGTATTCGAAATGAGAAGTTCAATTTTGATACACACGGACACACATTCACACACGCACACCTAGTTAACGAGCAAGGGTTGAATGGAGAAAACTTGTTGGCATCTCGATTTACCGAAGAGGGAGTTCGTTTCAAAATCGGGATATAACCTGAATTTGTTGATGATCTGCTTACTTCCACGACCGAGTAGGCCAGCATAGGATACAAAAATATCTTGTACTGAGAAAATGGAAGCACACATGTAGCTTTTAAAGCATTAGACCCATAGATAAAGATTCCTTTGTAAATGCTGTTATTCCATAATCCTGAAGTATCCTTCATAATCTAACCAGATATGATCAACATCGGATTCTTTGCAGGAAATAAGGGGAGGGGAAACGGCAAATCGGATGAAGATTTCGAGGGAATATGATATCGGATTTTTGAAGCTTCATCATATTAAATACTGTAATGTATAAAATCCTGTTGAAATTATTAGAAGCAGAAAGGAAGTGATTTTCATTCTTTTTGTCTGTCCAGGAGCTGGAACTGTTCCTGTTGAAATTATGGTCTTTGATGGCCTTGACAATAAATTTTTTGTTTTAGTTTTGAGAATTAAATGTTTGAGTTGCTTTTATAGTGCTTTCAATTTTGGTCCTTTTTTCCATTTTTTTTCGAACTGATGCGTCTCAAATTAAATTAATGAAAATAATTATCACTTATTTAAATATTATTCCTTGAGGTCTCAGATTCGAACATCATAAATATCACAGGTAAAATTATTGAATGTCAGATGGTTGAGAGTTATCCTTAAACAGATACTACTTTATATTTATCACATATTTATTAAAAAATATTGCAATAACTAACTAATGTTTTTCAGTTAGATATTTGCAAAATAGTGCTTATTTGTATTATTTGTAGAAAAGACTTAATTTATAATATACACAATGCATGGGCCTACAATATATACATAACTACGTAAAACTAAGGGGCTGTTTGTTTGGCTCTAAATCAGTCAACAAAACAGCGTTGAATGATTCAGCATCAAAGTACATTCTGAATGATTCAGAGTCAATATCAAACAGCATGTCACATTCAAAGCTAATTCATACAGACCCTCTTAATCATTCAGCACTTAATCATTCTAAAGTAAACAAACAGTCCCTAAGAAAAATTTCACCTAAAATTACGCATTATACTTTTAAAGTAGTCCAGAACAAAGGTTATATTTAATATTGTCGAACCAACCTTTAATTTTGATATAACATGAAGTTTTAAATGATTTAAGTTATTAAAATTGTATTTTACGATTTTATAAATAGTTTGTCATAAATTATTTTCAAGCGTTTTTAAGTGTGAAAAATAATAATAAGTGTTCTTGAGTAATTTTATATTTTACAAATATTGTTTTAAAGCTCAAAACACTTAATTTTTGGCAAACCCTTTTCAGTCACAAGATCAACATGCCAGTCTCGATACCAAAATTCAAGTAGGTTTTTTGGTATCGATATCATGGCGTTGATATCGATACTGGTAGGTAAGTATCGATACTCACATGAACAATATAGATATTGATGATTCAATGACTATAATTTTGACCGTTAGGATGATTGGTTTCGATATCCACTATCTAGTATCGATACCAAATATGCAAGTGAGCATTAAATGCTCAAAATTAATGAAACCAACGGCTCTAATCAATCTCCAATGGCTCCAAACGGTTAGAATGAAGTTAGAAGATATAAAATGGACCAAGATTCAAATGGACAATAACAAGAAAGTCAATTGTAAGATCAAATCAAAATCAAAAGAGTTTTAGAGTTAAAATTATCATGTTATTTATAACACACTTGTTGGTTTCTTTGTTTATTCTTGTTAAGTGTGATTTAGGTGTGATATGATAAAACGATATTCTGAGCTAAATGTTAATATGTTGAGTGTGATGTAAAAAAATTTAATCTCAAAATCTAAAATGACTATCATATCTCGGACATTATGTTAATGTCCAACTTAGACAACTATTAATATTTTAACGGAAAAGCAAGAGTTTTAAACATAATGAATAGTCGGTTGACCATTTTATAACTTTTAATAATCGAGAGACTTAATAAATCAACATTATATAGTCGAATAACCGTTTTATAACTTTTAATAGTCAAGAAACTTAATAAAACAATACCCTACCCAAAATTTTTCTTAATTTTAACAGTGATTAGTTTAAAAATATTTATTTATTCTCTGGGTCAACTTACCAATGGCAAAATCAACAATACAGGTCAAAAGCAGAAGCCACAACAATCAAGATGAAATAGTCAAACAAATCGACGGTTCACACTCTCCTTAAAACACACCGGCGTTGCAGACTAATTTTTCACTATATCCAGCCCATCCCCCTCTTAAACCCTCCAATTTTTTGCCCGCATATAATTCCCCTGCCTTGCTTTGTTTTCCTTTTCATTTTCTTGCATTTGAGCTCTTAATTTCCTTCGTGTGATTGATCCGAAATATTATGATCTTATCTCTCGCATGAACACTGTAAGTGAAACTTCTTTTCATCAGCAATTCATTTGTTTCTTGTTATCGTTGAATTTTGCTGCTTCCGAGTTTATTATTGTAGCCTTAAGTGTTTCTAGTCGAATCCGTGATGAGTAATGAATATCGGATCTATGTTATCGTTTTCACTTGTCAGTATTTCTCGTTGATATTTTTCAATTTCCAGTTTCAAACGAAGTGAGAATTTATCTCGGTGTTGTTTGGATTGTTTTACTTGATGCCAATAGAGGACTGAAGTGATATATTGAAAATAGTCGATGAAATGATTATCGACTGATTTTTTATTATTATTTTGTGATGATAAACTTATGGTAGTATTCTGCGCTGTTCATGAGTTTTTTGAATAAATATTTTTTTAATTATTTTTTAGTTGTCCTTTATTTGTTAATTATCACCCTTGAACTGAATAAGAAGTCTGATTTTACTTGAGCAACTCCTGATCTTGACTCCTTGATTTCAAGGATTAATTATAATTTTCTTTTGGATATTGACATTATGATTTTGTTGGCCTTTGTAGTATATTGTGATGAAATAATACCTTCTTCGTATACCAAAACTTTGTTTATTGTTCATCCTCTTGTAGGTATGTTGTTCTTTATTTGAAATGTTATCTCAACCAAGTTAATTGAGTGGTTGTTCGAGGAAGGTGAATATCCTGTTGATAAGAAAAACAATTGAAAATGGCTTCTAGAGCAATTTTAAGAAGGAGAAGATTTGTTTCCGATTACCTGAATGCGTCACTATGCCCAGTCCAGACCTTCCAGTTTCTTGGCCATCCAACTCAGAAGCTGGAATTGCGTGGTTATATATCCAATGTGAACTGTCTGTCTGAAGATATTAATCATCCAAAGAAATTGGATGTAAATTCAGTTGCGGAACAGGGTTTAGTGGGTTTTTCAGGATCAGGATATTTTAGTTATAAATCTCAGAGAATCTCAGTTTTGAGTCCTGGAAGTGGAAAATTCCAATTCAATTCTCCATTGAGTGTCAGATTGATGTCATATTCTGTTCGGCATGCCTCAACAGCTACTGCTAGACAACCTGAACCCGGCAGTGATGATGAGGGAAATGAAGAATTGGTTGCAAAAAAGAGAAAGGAAGCATCTGCAGAAGAATGTGATCAAGCTGTTGAAGGTTTGAGTACTGCTAAATCCAAAGCCAAAGCTAAACGGTTGCAATATTCTCAAAAGGTTGCCAAGTCCATTTTGCAAAGAGTATGGGCCACAGTTATTGGGATTGGTCCTGCTTTAAGAGCTGTAGCTTCAATGAGCAGGTAAAACTGCATCCTTTAATTTTTTTCAATAATATAAATAACTCAATTAACATGATTCATATTGATTTTTAGTTTACTGCATATTTGTTATTCTATTGCTTTTTACAGGGAGGATTGGGCCAAGAAACTTGTTCATTGGAAACATGAAATCCGCTCTACTTTGCAACACTACTGGTTGGGTTTTAAGCTACTTTGGGCTGATGTGAGGATCAGCTCACGATTGCTGCTAAAGCTTGCTGGTGGTAGAAGTTTATCTAGAAGGGAAAGGCAACAACTGACACGAACTACTGCCGATATCTTTAGGCTAGTTCCATTTGCAGTTTTTATCATAGTTCCATTCATGGAATTTCTTCTGCCTGTTTTCTTGAAACTGTTCCCTAACATGCTGCCATCTACTTTTCAAGACAAGATGAAAGAGCAGGTAGAGTAACGTTTTTCAATTTTTGCTTGCCTTCATGGTTAATTTGATTTATAACGCTTTGCTATTCAAGCTTTATTCTTTAAGTTCTTTTGTCTCTTTTTAGAACCTCTCGTGTTAAAGCCAGAACCATTGATCTTTTAGTTTATCTTTATTCATGATTCATAATGTTGGTGGGAATGAGTGCATCATTTTCTTTGTCACGCTTAAAATGATATTTCATTATTTGTTTAGTTTTCTTCCAAAACAAGAGTTTTTTATTCACCATGATATTATTGTGGTTGCATATGTGAAAAAAATGCATTGCATGAAGTTTTCTGATTATCATTATTGTTGTTGTTGTTTATTCGAAGAAGTGCTGTCGGATCTTAAATCTTGATTTAGAGCATGTATGTGAACAAAATTTTTAACAAGTTTTATGTTCACCTTGATTTAAGCTTCTTAAATGGATATGAATGAGTTTTTAACAAGTGGAATGTTGAAGTACCTTGCCCCGGAGAAATAAAGAGGGAAGTGAAAAATATAGGGAAAATGATCAATAAGATAAAACATGACGAGGTTATAATAAATAGTATAATTGATAATCTCTATTGGGCTATTTCTGATAATTTGAAGTAGATAGATATACATCAATAGGGATAGGCCTTTCTATGTAAATCAGGATTATCTTAAGGTATCCTTACTTCTTTTTGCATTTAATCACGGGAAATCTGCAGAATATATGTTCTCCAGACAGGAATATTATCTAGACAATTGAATGGTCTGCGCTATTGCTGTTGTGTCCTGCATTAGGGAATGCTTTGGTTTTGTAGAAGTGTTATCAAATGAGTGCCTTAGGTCTGGTGTGTGGCATGTCCCTGCACCCCTCCCCTTTTTTCGGTCAATGCATTTTTCTCAGTTGCTGAACATGTAGGAAGCACTGAAAAGGAGGCTCCAGGCAAGAATAGAATATGCCAAGTTTCTTCAAGATACAGTCAAAGAAATGGCAAAGGAGGTTAAAAATTCAAGGAGTGGAGAAATCAAGCAGACCGCTGAAGATCTTGATGAATTTTTGAATAGGGTAAGATCCTATCTCACCTATGGGTTTTCATGCCTCTTTTCCCTTCTGTTATTCACCTTTAGAAATTACAATATTTTGCAGGTCAGACGGGGTGCTGGTGTATCTAATGATGAAATTCTTAGCTTTGCCAAGCTGTTTAATGATGAACTCACTCTAGATAATATCAGCAGGTCAGTCGTAGATATTTTGTATTTGAAACCATTTGACTACTAAATATAAATTGAAGTGTTAATTTAGATGTTGTATGACTTTGTCATGTTTGTTGTATTTTTCTCTACCAGGCCTCGATTGGTAAATATGTGCAAATACATGGGAATCAGCCCTTTTGGAACAGATGCTTATTTGCGTTATATGCTTCGGAAGAGACTCCAAAGGTAAAATGCTTTTATTCAATCTAAATTAACTTTTGTGTACCTTGTTTCGGAAGAACATATGAATGGAATTTGATGCATGCAAGAAGAGTGAATGGATTGTATCAGATCTGCTTATTGAACTTTTTTCTTGTTGTGGTTGCCTAAGTGGTTTATTTTTTCCTGACTTTTTTTCTCTAGATCTTTATGAACTCATGAGAATTTTTTTTCTTTCGTAGGGATACCTACTTACTATTTATTGGTAGTTCTCTTTTACCACTTGTAAAGTTTAAGCATATTTAAGTTTATCCCTTAAACAATAACTTGTGTTAGTACATTTTAAAATTCTTTATTTATATAGTTTTCTGATTTAGATTTTGGGGAGGGGGTGGTCTTTGTTTTGAGAGCCCAGTGATACTGATTTGGAATAATATGTCATATCTATAAAATTTGGAAATTTGAATGCATAGGCGTGTCCCCTTCAATTCCTTCATTTATATAAGGAATATGCTGAAACTACATACCAAGTGCGGTGTTCTAGGAATATAGAAGGCAATGAAATTTTTTCAATATGGTTTTCTATGGTATTTTAGTTGAAGCAAATTACTTCGTCAAGTTTAACTTCTAGGATCTAACTTAGCTATCTTTTCTAAATCCTTTATCTGCGTATCTCTTTCCTTTTTCAGTACTTTTCATTTCAAGTCATTAAAAATGTTGCTATTGTTACCGTTTTCTTATTATAGCTTTTACTTATATTTTAGGATTAAGAATGATGACAAGTTGATTCAAGCAGAGGGGGTGGATTCCCTATCAGAAGCTGAACTTCGTGAAGATTGTAGGGAACGAGGGATGCTTGGAGCACTCTTGGTGGAAGAAATGCGTCAACAGGTGTTCATTTTTATTCTGGATTTGCACGACTCCATGTTTCCTTCAACTACGTTATTTGTGTATTTTAATTGCAATATCAACTGCATTTGTTGTGACTCCTTAATATGATTAATATCTGTGTGCAGCTTCGGGATTGGCTGGATTTGTCTCTCAATCATGCAGTTCCATCTTCCCTTTTGATCCTTTCAAGGTGATTTGAAGTTGTGTTTTATGTTGTCTTTCTTCAGTGTTTTGCTGGCACTGAACAGTTGATATACTCTGTGCTATTTCTTTTTAAATCCAAATCTTAATTTCTGATGTGATATCCTCTGTAGGGCATTCACAGTATCAGGAAAGCTGAAGCCTGAAGATGCTGTTCGGGCTACGCTTTCTTCTCTACCTGATGAAGTTGTGGATACTATTGGTGTTACAGCTTTACCATCTGAAGATCCTGTTTCAGAAAGGAGAAGGAAGATAGAGTACCTTGAGATGCAGGAAGAACTGATCAAGGTTGAAAAAGGAAGATGTTTTATATTATTTTCATATGAATAGCCTCCTCTACTGTAGGTTCTTTGCTGTTTTAGTCCAACTATGCGGCTCAGTTGACCCTTCTTGTTGTGAAGGAGTTTGTTATAATCTCAAGGCCTGCAAATAGAGGCCTTTGTCTTGACGTTTTCTGCTTAGCTTAAAAAAAAGGTCCAAAAGCAGCTTTCCAGGTGTGCGGTTCTTTGAATTTCATTGGTTGTTTTAATTTGGGACCTTTGTAGGAGGAGGAAGAGAGAGAAGAGGAAGAGATGGCAAGGATGAAGGAATCTAAAGCTACACAAGTAGATGTGGCATTGAAAGAGATGACTATCCCAACGGCTAGAGAAGCGCAAGAACAGGCTATAGCAAGAGCAATGGAAAAAAGAGACCAGCTCTGTGAAATCAGTCGTGCATTGGCTGTTTTAGCTTCAGCATCTGTAAGGATTCGATTTTAAAAATTTCTTATGTGACAGTTATTATTTTGATTCCATTCTTTTGTTCTCTTCATAGCATTGCCACTTGCAATATATATTTGAATTCACTTTGTCCCTCATATGCAGTCTGTGAGCAGAGAGCGTGAAGAGTTTCTTGGTCTTGTCAATAAGGAGGTATGTTATAAACTTGATATTCGTTTATTTGGTTAGCCCAAAAAACTGCATGGGCATTATGTCAACATAACTTTTTAAACTAGTTATGCAGTCGATGAAGCTAGTTTAATAGATAAAACATAATATTTGTGCAATGTCATTTTCTTATTCTTTTGGTCTAGATGTTTTAAGTAGATGTGAGCAAAACTCGATTCGACTCGAAAAAATCATTTTTTTTTAATTTCAAGTTATTCAAGTCAACTCAAATTTTTAGTTAGGATTTTCAAAGTTCGAATAATCAAAAAACTGAAATTTATAACGATGTCATTTTGGTCTTTAGCTAAGTAATTTGATTATTTTGCGATTCGGTCCCTAATTTCTTTGTTTCTTCAATTCTTCCTCCATTTTAGGTTTGTTTTTGACCAAATTTGAGTCATATGCTCCTCAACCACTGTACAATACCTATGTAGCTTCAATTCCACTTTTAAACTATAAATTTCCTCTTTTTGCAATTTAGTCCATTAACATTGCATGATTTCCTTGTTTCTTCAATTCCTCTTTTGTTTTAAGTCCATTTTTGACCAAATTTGAAACGCATGCACCTCTACCACTGTAGAATACCTATGTAACTCCAATTCCTCTTTTTTCAATTTAGTATCTCAACTTTACATTTTATTCAATTTGGTCCTCCGAGTGCAACACTTTGCAAATTCTTTCTCCCCACCAATTCCTTGAATCTTTTATGCTCTCATCAATAATTTGACCTCTGAATCCATTCTTTAAACGAATAACATAGTAAAAGTATCTATTATTCCTATAAAAAAAACATAGTAAAAGTATCATATAAGTTTAGATGTTATTTGATTTATTACATAACATTAAAAATCTTACTTACACATGCGAAAATTTTTCATATGAAGAAGTATATACGTATATCGTATATGGTTAGAGATAGGTTTTTTTAAAAGAAAATTGGAACCAGTTAGTCTTATGACATCATAAACAATTACATTTAAATTTGAATTGAAACTAACAAATATATTTGATTCGACTCGAATTTCATAAATTTGACTACTTGAAAATTTTCAATAATGTTTGAATGATAAAATGGTATTCAGAAACT
The DNA here is from genome assembly GCF_006381635.1 of Hibiscus syriacus. NCBI lineage: Eukaryota > Viridiplantae > Streptophyta > Magnoliopsida > Malvales > Malvaceae > Hibiscus > Hibiscus syriacus. The sequence goes on along the minus strand of NW_024063172.1, from coordinate 632,547 downwards.
CGACCAACTCAAATTTTTTCCAGTCCTATAATACTCACCATAGTTTTGAGTACTGACTTTTCAGTTGTGACTTACTAGGTTAGCATAAAATGCATTTGGTATTTATTTGCAACTTTTTTAACTTGGAAAAATCGTTAAAGAATGACAAACTTTCTAATTCTGTTCGTATCCCTTATTTTCTGCTGATGTTGGATTTTGCCAATGTTGCCAGATAGAACTTTATAATAGCATGGTAGACAAAGAAGATGGTGAAAAAGATGCCATTAAGGCATATAGGGCTGCAAGAGAGGAAAGTGACCATTCTAGTGAAGTGTCTGATAGTGATGAGGTTTCTTCAGCGCTTATCGATAAAGTAAGACTTATTCGAGCCCAAGTTTTTCTGGCAATTTATCTCTTCTAATCATGTGATTGAAATAATAGTCTTTACCATTCTTGCTGCTCATTAGGTTGATGCTATGCTCCAAAATCTTGAGAAGGAAATAGATGACGTAGATGCAAAAATTGGTGATGGATGGCGAGTACTTGACAGGTGAAAATTTGTTTTTTGATTCTTTCCTTTTCTCATTTTTGGCTACGTCCTCACTCATCACATGGGGCTTACCACCACATTAATTACTGCAAGGTCTATGTAGTCGGATTTGTGAGAAATGTTCTATGCCTACAGGGATCATGACGGGAAAGTAACTCCCGAGGAGGTGGCTGCTGTTGCACAATACTTGAAGAATACATTAGCAAAGGAGGGTGTGCAAGAACTCATCAGCAATCTTTCGAAAGATAGAGGTCAGCTTCACAAATCTTCTTCCTTTTTGCTTTAGCTTTGTCCTAATAAATAAATAGACAGGAATATACTTCTCGTTTAGGTAAATGTATATCAGTGTTACTATAAATTTGGCTTGTTACAGTTGCTTTCCCTTCTATGATCGGTAATTCCGACATGTAATCCATTTCCGGAAGAGCCTCTTAGTCTGCTTTCATGGCTGTAAAACAGTTGAAAGATCCATTTTATCCTTAGAGCATTATGATTAAGCAGAAAATGAACTACTTATAAGTGTATCATCTTAACAATGGACAAGGTGAATCCGTATCTCAAGCTGATTGAGAAAAATATGAATTTAGCTCAATCTGATTGGATTTATTAGTCGTTCATCTGCCTTTTTGCCGTTTTTATGTAGCACGGAAAAGGGTAATTTTATCGAAAGAAACATCTTAAGTTACCTAACAATCCGTTAGGGTGAATCATCTGTTCACAAGAATGACAGTAATTATATCATTGTTTGAATGCAATAGATGGAAAAGTTCTTGTGGAAGACATCGTCAAATTGGGCAGTATGATGGAAGACAACACTAGTGGCGAGGAGGAGGGAAGAAGAATGTAGAGATTGTAATCCATTTTCGAGAGAGCTTCATTAATTATGATAGGTGTAGGTGGTGGAATGCATACGTGTTGCAGGCATGGTGGTATTGAACTGGACTGATGGAGGACTTCAAGTTGGAATGGGTCAGTTTTTCTTTTCTTGACCTTTTATTTTATAAAGAAACCTGGGATAAAAGGAGATGTAAAAATTATAGGTTTACTAGACTTGCTAGTAGTTGTTAATGCATTATATTCACACACGAAAAAGAGCTTGATGTTGAAAAGAGAAGGAAGTGCACCATATTTTGCTTTATATGATTTAAAATTTGATGATCGTTTTTGGCGGAATCAGGCAAATAATACATGCGGAATAATTAATGAGCGACACCTTCAATTATATTTTAGGATCTATGTTATTTACTACAGTGTTTTAGAACTCATCATGTCTATATTTTTATTAGAACATGTCATGAGATATGATAAATTTTAATAAAAAAATTATATTTTATTAAAATTTGTCATGGTTACACGACGAGTTCCTATACGTAACAAGTTACAAAGCACTATAGTAATTACCATGTATCCCAAGACCAACGGTATTAGTATATTTCAAAAATATTTTTGGCGCCATCATTGTCACACTAACTTGCCATCGTTTTTACTATTTTGCTTTGATTATTTCATTTTTGACCTTTAATTAAAGTGAAGTTGCGGTCCAAGACGCTCGAGGGAAAGTACGTGTTAGTTGATATCAAATCAAGAATTTAAATTTAAATAATTGTTTTCTATCCTCGTTAAAAAAATAAATATATATTTTATTTTAACATGAACATGTTTTTGTAATTAAAGTAGTAAACAACTTCATTATTAAATTAAGGGTTAATTACATGAAAAATCACTTACGTTTATTTTTTATCTATTTTTTGTCATTGATTTAAAAAAACATAAGATATTGTCACTTTCGTTTTTATTTAATTAAGACGTTGTCATCACGAGTTAACTACGGTAAACAATTAATAGGATATGTGGCGTGATAGTTGGTATAATCACATATTTGGTCTTTATTATTTACATATTCTCTTAATTTAGTCATCATTTTAAATAAACGTAATCGTAAAATAAATATTTTAAAATAAAAATAAAAATAAAATATTTTTAAATAAAATATTCTTCCAATGTGATTTCTTTTATTTTCTTTCAACCAAAGGATGATATGTGTCACTCTTTGATTGGTGAAAATAAATATATTAAATTAAAATAAAGTTAATCCTCCAATCGAATGGTGATACGTGGCATTAGGGGTGAGCAAAATTCAACTCGACTAGAAGAACCGATTTTTCGACTTGACTCTTGAAAACTTGACTCGAATTAACTTCGAGTTGTAATTTCATAAACTCGACTCGATTCGGAAAAAATTCAAGTTCAAACAGAGTTGTAAAATACAACTCGAATAACTCAAAAATTTTAGTAATTAGTGGATTGATTTTCAAATTTGGTATCATAAATGTATATCACATATGAAAACAATATGAGGAAATACACATGTATTGTACATGGTTATAAAAGATCATTTAAATTGGAATCAAATAGTATCATAATATTATAAATATTTATAATTAAATTTAAATAAAAACTCAAAAATTTGACTCGACTAGACTCTAAAAAATTTAAAGTCAACTTCAAATTGTAAAATATGACTCGTCAACACGAATAACTCATATTTTTTTACTCGACTCGGCTCGGTCGAACTCTCACCCCTACGTGGCATGACATATGGTCTCATTCGATTAGAGGATTAAATTTATTTTAATTTATTAAAAGTATGAGTAAATTGAGAGAATATGTAAATAACATAGACCAAATGTGTGATTATATCAAAATATTTAACTGCTGTTAACGACAGTTAACTCGGGGTGACTACATCTTAATTAAATAAAAACGAAATTGATCATATTTTATATTTTTTTTAAATCAATTATTAAAAGTGGACAAAACATAAACACAAATGATTTACCCTGTAATTAACTGTAGTTATCATTCACCTTTAAATTAATTTAAGTGTAGTTATCACTCATTTCTTAGAAATATATTCTAGAAAAATTGTTATACTTCAATATCTTTTAAGCAGTAATTAATTTGGACTTTTTAGTGGATCCACATTATAAAAAGATATTATTTAATATATAAATGGTTTATTCTTATTTTTACCCTTGAATTATATTTACTTTCATTTTAGTATTTAAAGTATTATTTTTATTTTGATACCTAAATTATTAGTTTTGTCCTATCTTGTTCAAAAAATTAATGTCATCTAATTAGAACGTGACACATGACATGGTTTTATCGACTTCTTTTCAATCTTGGATAGGTTCTAAAATGGAACAAAAAAAAGTTTTAAGTACCAAAATAGGAAATTAAGTATATTTTAAATTTTGAAAACTGAATTGTTTATTAATTTTACTTATAAAAATATAATTATTTATTAAAATTTTAAATATTACTAGTATATCATACTGAAAGGTGTATTAGTTCACAAATCATAATTTAAAAGCTCAAATAAATATACATTTATTAGTGTTAATCAAACGTATAACATAAGGTTCAGCTCTATCACTGTATTTATGGTGAAAGAACAAAGAACCCTCAATGTACAAATACAATACCCCATTCTATAAGCAGCATGCACTATTCTTTACACCAAGTGCAACATAAAATGTAAAAAGGGTAAATTACACATTTAGTATTTAAACTATCAGTTTTGGTTCATTTTAGTACCTAAACTTTTGAGTTTCTTAAACACGTACCTAAAGTTTAGCTTTTGTTTCATTTTAGTACACCGCCATTAAAAACTTTAGTTTTTATTTCATTTAAGTACTCCGTTCAAAATTTTACGTTAAATTTTAAAATAATTGAAAGTTTAGGTACTAAAACAGACCAAAACTGATAGTTTATGTACTGAACGTATTATGTTTTTAACGGCCGGTACTAAAATAAAATGAAAATTAAACGTTAGGTATGCATTATTGTTTCTAGTTAATTTCTTTTAATTTGTTGTCACCTAAACAGTACCTGCTTGATCGGTTTCAAACAAAATAACAAGCTGCAGAGATTATTTTGAACCGACGATTTGATTGTCTTTAAGTACTTAATTTCTATAACATCAATCCGACATCAAAATTTTGATCCATCACTAGTAGTATTCATTGTATCCTTAATTTCAAGTAAAGCATGGAGGAAATAATGGTTGTTATTGTCGGAGCTGGCCCTGCCTGAACCGCCTCTCGATCCCGAGCATCGTGCTTGAAAGAGAGGATTGCTACGCTTCTCTTTGGAAGAAGAGATCCTATGACCGCCTCAAACTTCACTTGGCAAAGCAGTTTTGCCAGCTACCCTACATGGACTTCCCTTCAAATGCACCTACTTATGTGCACAAAAACGGCTTCCTCGACTACTTGGACAACTATGTCTCACACTTCGGCATAACCCCGAGATATCTACGGTCCGTCGAGTCAGCGGCTTATGATTCGGATTTTGGGAAATGACGGATCGTGGTCACTAACATGACGGGATCAGACGTGACTGAGTCCGAGGTGTACATCTCGAGGTTTCTAGTAGTAGCCACCAGGGAAAATACCAAAGGTTTGATCCCCGATATTAATGGTCTCGAGAGCTACGGAGGGGAATGCATCCAGTCCAGCCAACACGGGAACGGAAGGAAACATAGAGGCAAAGACGTTTTGGTCGTCGGTTGCGGTAATTCCGGCATGGAGATCGCGCATGATATTTGGATTTGGGGTGCCAACACTTCCATTGTGATTCGAAATCCGGTACATGTGCTAACCAAGGAGATGGCTAAAATGGCAATGGTCATGTTACAATACCTCCCGGTAAAAGTAGTGGACACAATCACAGTGACCGCTAGTAAATTGAAATATGGTATTCAAAGGCCAAGGGAGGGTCCATTCCATCTCAAGCAAATAACTGGTCGGTCCGCTGTCATCGATGTCGAAACCGTTAGTAAGATCAAAGCCGGAGAAATCCAAGTTATGCCGAGCGTTAAACACATCCAAGATAGAGACGTCATCGCGTTCGCAAATGGCGAGTCTTCTCGATTCGATGCCATTGTTTTCGCCGCCTGGTACAAGAGCACGGTCCGGAACTGGCTCGAGGGAAGCCGTGAGAGCTTTGATGAGAAAGGGATGCCCACAAAAGGCTTTCCGGATCACTGGAAAGGGGAAAATGGGATATACACTGCAGGATTCTCAAGAAGAGGGCTGCAAGGTATTTCAAGTGATGCTCATATATATATATATATATATATGCTTTCTGCCGAAGCTTTGGGTTTTAATACTTAATCACTCTTTTCTTCATTTTTAATAGGATAAACTACACATTTAGTACCTAAATCATCAGTTTTGATACGTTTTAGTACCTAAACTTTTAATTTTTTTCAAAATCATGCCTGACGTTTAGTTTTCATTTCATTTTAGTACATCGCCATTAAAAATTTAACGTGTTTGGTACATAAACTATCAGTTTTGATCCGTTTAGTACCTAAATTTTCAATTATTTCAAAACTTAACATTAAATTTTGAACGGGATATTAAAATGAAACAAAAACAAAAGTTTTTAACAGTGGATACTAAAAAGAAACAAAAACAAACTTTAGGTATGATTTTAAAAATTTAAAAGTTTAGTATTAAAACAATTCAAAAATGATAGCTTAGATACTAAACACGTCATTTACCCTTTTTTAATATTTTATGTGGTACATTATAGAATGGGGTATTGTATTTTATATGTTTGATTAACATTAATAGTTATATATTTATATTTTTTGTTGAACTTTTAAATTATGATTTGTGAAAAAATACATCTTTAAGTAGGGATATAATATTTAAAATTAATAAAAATTCTGATTTTTATATGTAAAATTAATAAACAATTCAAGTTACAAATTTGATGACAATAATTTTTTAAACAAAACATGATAAAAATAATAACTTAAATACTACATATTTAGTTATTTAATTATTATTTTCATTACGTCATCTAATGTTTTCTTAAAATTATATTTAACATTATATTTATTATACTTTTATTATGTTTTGATTATCCATAATTAAAAATTTTAAAGATGATATTGATATGTGGCTATAAGATACTATCATATCATCACTGGAAAAAAAATAAAAAGTTATGACATCAATAATTTTTTATTTTTAACAATGAATAACCAAAATGAAATTAAAATGTAGAATTATATATAATTTTTTTAAAATAGTTAATTAATCAAAACAAAACAAAAATAATAATAGGTTATTAAATATATTGTTTACCTTTTAATTTTTGGATAAAGAACGCAGATGGTGTCCCGACCAAATGGAACTATTTTATTAAGTCCCTTAACTATTAAAAATTATAAAATGATCCTTCAACTATAGAATATTGCTTTACTGAGTTCCTAGACTATTAAAAGTTATAAAGTGATCATCCAACTATTTACTATGTTCCAAACTCGTCCTTTTTGTTAAGAAAATGATGATATTTTGAGCTAAACGTTAACTTGTTGACTGTGATGTGATGTGATAAAATATGATCCCAAAATCCCAAACGACTATCATATCTCAGTCACGGTGTTAATGTCCAACTTAAACAATTGTCAATTTTTAACGGAAAATGACGAGTCTGAAATATAATGAATAGTCAAACGACCATTTTGTAAATTTTAATAGTCGATGGACTTAACAAAGTAATATTATATAGTCGAATGACTATTTTATAACTTTTTATAGTCGAGTTACTTAATAAAGTAATATTCTATAGTCGAATGACTATTTATGTACTTTACGCTTAATTTTTTTTTCCTCCCTAGTCCCTTTCATTTTTTTTTTTTGGGTGTGTTGTTTTTAGATAAATTATTAAAGACCTAATAACTAATTTAACATTAAAGGGGAAAAAAAAGAAAAGAGATTCCCGTCCCTCTTTCTCCCTAACCTCTCTCTTCGCTGAAATACAAATCCCTATATTCTTCCTTACTTCAATATGGGTATTTTACCCATACTATCTTAAACACCAGAAATCAAGCTATCTTCTTTTTTTCTAATTTCGTTTTTTTTTCTGGGTTCTTTCTAATCTGGGTATATCTGAAAATGGGGAAAAACCAAGCCCACAAGGCTATGCAGAGAGCTAAGCTTGGCTCTTCCTCTGCTGGCCCTGAAGAGATCGAGGATGGCATGGTTTGTAACCTTCTTTGTTCAAACAATTATATCTATTTGATGCATTTTTTTAATGTAAAAAGATTGTTTTCTGATAGTTAGCTGCGCTTGTTTTTGTTGATTTGTTTCCATTTCACTTATATTGATAGTTGGGTTTCGTGGCGCTTTCCAAGCTTGCAAATTTACTTTTGGGGTCTTGTAAAATCTTGTATCGAATTGTTAGTCATAGTTCGTGGGTGCATAGGTAAAATTTGTATGTAGTTGATTCAGTGTTGGAAGTTAGATGTGATTTAGTGAAGCATTAATGTTAATCCCTCACAAATTGTTTTGAGAATCACTATGGTATTCTGCAGTTTGATTCGCAGATAAGGGATTTTGTTATTTGTTTTACTTCAGTGTGATTTTGATTTGATGAGCTGCATTTTACTGAGTTTATGGTTTTGAATTTATTACTATGTTTTTCTTATTTCTGGGTAATCAGTGTAATAAATGTTATGTTTCTTTAAGTATGCAATCATTCAATTTTTTTACAAATTTGTTTTTGATCTTTACCGATGAAGTTCTTTTGTTTCTCGATAGTTATTACGATTGCTGGATTTAAATAGTTGGTTGAAGAACTTAAGAACATTGGCTGCAAATTGGTTTTTGATGGAAACATTGCTCTCTTCATGTTATTATTATTATTAATTTTCCATGAGATTGTAGATTTTTTGTTTGGGATATTTTGTTTCTTAATTATTTTTTGTTTTCTGGAGCATTTCTGATGAGGAGAATCGCAGGTGGATGGTTCTTTTCATTCACCAGAGTGGCATGCAGCTCGTTTGGCCAGCCTTAAAACTTCTCATACGGTTACGTGGGAAGAGTTTAAAAAGAAACAAAAAGTAAGCTAGAGAAAGAAATCCCCCCTTGTTTCTATCATCTTGACTCGTCAGAAGAGTTGCTTAAGTATTCATATTGAATCGGACAAAGATGCATTATGAATCACATGTTTCTGTTCTTAGACAAGCATATATATTGGAAAACTCATTAAGAATTCCATTTTCCATTTTTTGTATGGATGTGTCTACTTAGTTATTCGTATGACTAAATCTCTTTCAAATGATCCACAAAACTTATGTGCTTCTTTATTTATTAGTTGAATGCAAGTATGTCATTAATGTCATTACAGGTAGGGAACAAAACTCTTTTCCCCTTGCAGTTTATCAATTTAGTGTGCATTGGCGAGAAATTTGCTACTTTGCATTAAGCCTTTGTGGATGAGTTAGTTGGCCAGAATACCATCCAGTTAAGTATTATTTGTCAAAACAACCTTGCCATATCGGTACTAGTTTCAAACATCAATTGTGAGCTTTATGCAACTGAGGCTTATCATCAGCAAGGCTCTAAGAATAAGACACTAGGGAATTGCTTTGTTGAGGTTATCTGTTCATTTGCTACATATGATAAAGATGTTCTTCAGACTAGTATGTTAAATTGCATTTCTAACCCAGACATCTATTTGATTGTGATAAACAACATGATTCATAAGGCATGTTGCAACATTGTTTTATGTGTTTGTTGATTCGATAGGAAGATGCATTGAGAAAGGGGGAATTAGAAGCAGATACAGATCGAATGATGCGAGAATATAGAGCTCAGCTAGATGCTGAAAGGGCAAGCAAGCTTGCGCATGGTAGAAATCATTCCAGTAGTAAATCAAGCCATAAAAAGGGTACATCTAAAAGGCCTTAAATAGGCTGGTCTTCTCATGTTAATGCTTTAGATGCTGCATCTTTTTCTTGCTCTCTGAGGGTGTTGAATTCATTGCACAGATAGAAAAGACAAAGATGCAAAGAAGCGCAGCAGCAAAAAGAGAAAGGTAGTTCCAACAACAACATGACTAATTCTATGTTTTGTATATGAAATGAAAAGAAAATAATGTTGGTATGTTAACTATTTTTAGTTCAGTTCTGCTATATTTAATGAGAATTACAAAACAAATACAGATGAAATTGATGAAGCCATAGAATCGAACCGCATCATCCCTTTCATTATTAGTATTATTAAGTGCAGTCATTGAACCTTTGACTTTATGAAGCGTTCAAGACGCAGGTCTTCCGATTCTAGCTCCTCAAGTTCATCCTCAGAATCAAGTAGTGATGACGAGAGAGAATCAAGAAGATCGAAGTCCAAGTCTAGGAGAGAGAAGAAAAAGGAACACAAATCAAGAAATAAGAAAAGCACTGATAATGAAGAAGGTGAAGGTCCAGTGCCGCTTTCAAGATTTTTTGGGAATGTGAAGAGTTAAAGTGGCATGTTAAAAGATATACTAAATTTTCTCCCGTATTTTCTGAATTAAATGTTTGTAATGATGCTTGATTTCGTATTTCCTTAGGTCTTTGTTTTTTGCTTCATTCCTATTTTGTAGTCATTGATGGATCGAATTTATGAAAACCTGTTAAATCTCATCAGTTAATCTCTATGACTGTCTGCATTTAAAAGCATTTGATTGATGGTTATTATGACTTTAGAGAATGCAAGTCTCTGCATCTTCCTCTTGATCAAGACTAACCATGATCGAGAAATTGGAACAAATGATGCTACTTATTGAATGTTACAAGTATGCCAAAGTATATCTCCATTTCAGAAACAAGATGAGAGTCATTACAAGGGTGGTCGGATGCCTTACGAGCAGCAGTTGCATGACTTCACAAATTAGAACAAAGTAATCAAGACAACCGATACAAACACCAATACAACGGTTTTCGTTTCATGCATTTCTGCCCATATCTCAATTCAAGAGCTCATCCTGTTCTGGATGGAACCTATGTACAGGAAGAAATTGATCACCAATCCCAAAACATAAAAGCATTTTTACAGCACTGATTCAAAGCCTCGTTACTGCTATCGATATTGTGGGTTGAATGCAAGTGCCTCCTGGTATATTGACTCCTTTATCTGCTCCTCAGTTAATGCATTCCGCTCGAACTCAAAGCTAAAGGGGTTCATACAAACAGGCTCATCCCATCTGTTATGCAGTTTTGATAGATAGGGGTGAGCAAGGGCATCTTCAACTGCAACAAATGGGGAAGTCGAATTAAATGAAGACATCGCAACATGGCAATTGAACTAAAGAGAAACAAATGTTCTTTCGCTACAAACTCACCGGTAATCCTTACTCTGCGATCAAACGTCAACATCTTTTCAACAAGATTAATAGCTAAAGGATGGACATTTGGGAACTTTTCTGCGAAAGATTGACGGGGATAGACAGGAAGAGTTCGTAGGTATTTCTTAGCATTTTCACTCAAAAATTCCATTTCAGCTTCTGATGGAGTGCCAATTAGCTGCAAGTCAAAGAGTTCAGTGTACATGGTGAAACAGTACAAGCATTTTTTTGTAGTTTATCGTTTCTTTTTCCTGAAATGCTCATAGCACCCTATTTAGCAACTTATTTGCCCGCACTTTACAATTTACATAATTTATAATGGTTGTAGGATAAAAACAGTTTACCTCCAAAAGCAATCGCAACTGTTGCACAGGATACTCTCCAGGAAATAATGGCCTCCGAATCATCAATTCCATAAAAATGCAACCCACCGACCATATATCAATGGCTGTAGTATAATTCGAAGAATTCAACAACAGTTCCGGTGGGCGGTACCATCTAGTAACAACATATTCCGTCATAAGATCACTTTCGGAGGAGACACGAGCCAGTCCAAAATCACATATTTTCAAGTCACAGTTAGCATTCACAAGAAGGTTGCCAGGTTTTAAGTCCCTGTGCAGAACATTTGCGGAGTGTATATATTTCAGGCCGCGTAATATTTGATAGAGGAAATACTGCAAGGCACAAAGAAAGATGTTCATTTGATTTCAAGGCTCAAATGTTAACCCATAAAAACCATGGCCACTATAATCAACTTAGATACTTCTAGTTGTTGGGTTTTTGTTCTGAAAACATAAAGCAAAGAAACAATAACAAGATTTCCAAGTACATAGAAAAATCATGCCAGAAAATGGAGTTTCTTTTATTACCGTTAGCGTCTACTTTGATACTTTCCTATGAAGAACACTTTTTTGTAAACATGGTGACAACCACTTCTCTGCTTTGCAAACTAATAAAACTTTCATTTGTACGAGAACAAGTTTAAGGGAGCAAAATTACTAATCTAAATTACCATAGTCAACTGGAAATAGCTATACCATTCAAACTTTAGCTAGTAACTGAATATGACTACTATAAAGGCTAACCAAGAATATGAATTCCAACCTGATAATGATCTTCTGTAAATTTTTGTTCCATAAGGAGTACCCGCTGCAGGTCTGCAGCCATCAGCTCATATGCAATATAAACATCATTAAAGCATTCCCTCTGGGGTGGTGGAATTATATCCCTGATTGCAACAATCTGCAACAAAAAAGATATCATTCTTCCTAGCTCTCTATCTGTATATGCGTGTCTTATAACACAAATAACCTATGCTTGTGTCTATTCACAACTAGAAAAAAGAATTTACACAAAGATATAGCATGCTAAGGTTTATACAAGAACACTAGTGATAGCTTTACAAAATGCAAATCAACAATATATTCCATTGATCTTAACAGACAAATTCAGGAAGTGAAACCATTTTAAGATGGAATGAAACTGTTTTAAAACTTGAAAGTACAATTAGTTGAGGGCTTTGAGGTTTTTATTAGTAATCCAACATTCTCAAATTGCAGTTGTGGTCGCGTCGAGTTTATCGCGATTGTGGGCATAGCGGTCACTACTGCGATAATTGCAGGTATCGCGTCGTACAATAACGGTTGCGGATGGCACCACTACCGTTATTTAAATCCCTTCAATCCCATCTAAAAGGGAAAAATAAGCATTGGCAGGTACATATGAAAAGAACTTTCTGTTCACTTGAGAGACTCCAAAATGCTGGTTGTTAGCATGTAGCATGAGGAAAGGGCAATCAACAACATTAAAAGGCTTGATCCAATAGCATAGCCATCAACAACATTAGAACAACAGCCAAACAGAAAATAAAACCAAATAAAGGAAAGTGTTAATAACAAAATAATTGCACAAGAAAGCAAGTTAAAATAACCCAGAAAAAAGAAAGAAAAAGAAAATAAGATTCCACTCACTGACGTTTTCATGTTTCATGTGGCGAAGCAGCTTGATCTCACGAAGAGTTCTCTTCGCATCAACCTTGTTATCAAACGCATTCGAGATCTTCTTCAATGCGACCCTTTCATTAGTCTCCGAATTCAACGCAGACCTAAACCCGAATGATTGAAAAGAATCAACAAGATGACGATTCTTCAAGTAGCAAAAATCAAGCTTGTAAGAGCGGAACTAAAAGAAACATAATCAAAAGGGAACAAGAACTTGCCAAACGATGCCGTAGGCGCCTTTACCGATAGGAATGATGGGGGGTTTATATTTAGCAGTGATCTCGAAAATGCTGGCCAACATGCTATATTGAATAAACCTGCCGCCGTGACTAGGAGTCGCCGAAATTTCAATCCCGACCGGCATGTGCGGTGGTTTGGGCTGTTCTTGCGGCGGAGCTGCCTCGGAAACCTCGGTGTCAGCAGGCTGAGGTGCCCCACCCCCTTCCATTCAGTTAAATTCTGGCGGCAAAGGAAATTGGCGGTGGTTGGTTAGTTGAGTGGATTTAGCTTTTGGAAGGATCCGTTGTACTTTATTGGTCAATTGGTCTGTTTGCTTTTCTTTTGGGAAAATTACATTATATAGCCATTAAAGTATGAGTCATTTGTTTTCAAAAGTAACGAAATAGTATTGAAATTTTAAAAAGTAACATAATAGTCACTAATTTTATCGTTTTATAATAAATCATTTCAATCATTTACATGGAATTCTTTTTTTTCAATAATAAAGATAATGATCAATCATAGGGAATACTACTCCTCCACAAGTTGGTGGTATTCGACATCCTCCAGATATTCTTTATATATCTCAACTAGATCCTTATGAAAAACTGTGAGATTAAATGAGCTCTTCGAAGAAGGTCTCATCAGACCATCAGCCACTCTGTTACATCAACGAGACACATAGTTAAACTCGACCTATCAGTTTATGTTGACTAGTTCAGTAATGTGCAGAACCATCAACGAGCCACCCATAGTGTTTCCATTCCACCCAACCTCGACGAGAGCCTCTCTACCATTCAATTCCACCTCAATCGCTTGAATTTAAAGATTCTAGCGTATGTTAATATAGACGATTACGATGATGAGTGACGACCATTTACTTAAACTTTGACTAGATTCAGGGGTCAATTTAATATTTTATATAAAATTTATGAGTTTAATAAATATATTATGTAAAGTTTAATATCAAATTAATATTTTGTCTAAAATTCAAAGGTCAATTTAAAATTTAACTATGTTTACTGGCGTGTCATGTCAAAAAGTAGTGAAAGTTTAGTCTATTGATCCAAATAAGAGGAACCTAAAGCAAAAGTGACCAAAACCAAACCTTTTCAAAACCGATAACCATAAATCAAACAGATAAAAAATATAAAGGACCACAAGTGTTGTTTTCCATAAAATATAAGTACTCACGCTTAAATTAAGTACTTAGGTGGTGTTTGTTTTTGCAGAAGTAAAATGTCTGCAGTCTGCGGACTACATCTGCAGGCATCTGCAGCAAAAGAGGTGGATCAAAAGTCTGTAGTCTGCAAGAAGAAGACTGTTTGTTTTTTAACGTCTGCAGACTGCTAAAATAAACTGAAATATAAATAAACTGATTTTTTAAACTTAAAAGAGTTTTGTAATACTGAGATTTAAATAATTTTAGTTTTACAATACTGAAATTTAAATAATTGATACAACTACAATAATAAATTTTTTAGAAAAATAAACACCACCTTATTAATTTTATTATAAGTCTCACATAATCACATGTATTATTAGTTTTATAAGTTTTACAGAATAAAATTTATAAATGATCATTAAATTATATGGTTTTTTTAAATATGCAATTATGTAATACTTTTAATTTTTTTAAATATATATTCATAATTTATTTTTATAATTATATGATATTTCTAGAAAATATTTTTTAATTTATAAAATTATTTTATGATTATTTTTTATTTAATTGTGATTATATTTTAAAATTTTAAAAACATAATTTATAATTTTTTATATTTTATATTTTAAAATCTTAATTATCAAACAATGAAATCATTTTTTATTAAGCAATGTGGTTTAAATACTTACATTTTGTATAAAAAGTTTAAATATAATTTAAAAATAACAAATCCAAAAAAATATTATATTTAAACTTAAATAAATATAACATTTTAATAATATATAAAATAATTTATATGATATAAAATTAAATATATATATATATATATAATATTAAAAAATTAATATTTAATTTATTTAAAAAATTAATATTAATATCTATAATATAATATTAAAAATTAATATTTAATTTATTTAAAAAATTAATATTAAAATTAAAATCAAATATAATATAATATAAAATTAAATATAAAACCTCTTTGAAGAGGTTATAAGACGTCTGCAGACATAAGGTCACGTCTGTGCCGATCAGACCACGCGCATACGTTAGAAGAGCTTATGTCTTCTAAAAAACAAACGGTCTGCGAAGCTCAATGTCTGCGTGTGGTATGTGCGGCGTAGATATAAGAGCTTTGCAGACCTTACACAGTAAAAACAAACATCACATTATTGTCATGTTTTCACAAATATTGTTTAAATATACTATTTTATGATGAGCAACTCAGATTTCTATAAAGAGTAAACTATGTGGATAGTCCTTTATGTTTAGAACATGACCGATTTTGGTCACCAATTTAAAAAATAAGGGGAAATGTTTCTTAATATTATCAATTCGTTCGATTTTAGTCCCTCAGTCATTAATTTTCGTTAACCCCTTTTGTTGAAGTTCCTAACATGGCTGATGGATTAAAATTGAAAGGATCGATAATGTTAGGAATTAAAATCGAACGGATCGATAACGTTAGCGGCCATTCACCCTTAAATTTTAAATTAATGACCAAAGTTCAAACTGAAAACATATGAGACTATATGTATAGTTTACTCTTTTATAAATCATAAGTGTGTACGTTGATTCGATTTTAAATAAAAAATATATTGGCGGTATTTCTGTATATGTCTAGGGTAAAGTATGTAAATAGTCCCTAAACTTCTACGACACTTACATTTTGGTCACTCAACTTTTGAAACTTACAATACAATCATCAAATTTTTAGTTCGTTTTCAATAAGATTCTTACTGTTACCTCCCATTAGTTTTTTGCTAACTAAAAATTTGATAATCGTATTGCAAGTTTCAAATGCTAAATGACTAAAATGTAACTGTCGTAAAAGTTTGGGGACTATTTATATATACTTTACCCATATGTTTATGTACTAGGGTTGCTCTGGTTATCAATGTAATTATTACATCTGATTAAAGGTAAGCATTCGATCGAGTCGAGTAAATTTTTTTTGAAATAACTCGAAACTGAGTTGAATTTTTGAGTTTCTGTTTAAATTTAATTATAAATATTTATAATATTATGATATTATTTTATTCCATTTAAAATAGTTTTTTACAATATAAATACATATATATATTTCTTCATATTTTTTATATATGGTATACATATATTATACAGAGTCAGGATTTGACTCAAACTTAAAAATCAATTCAAATTATTAAAAAAATTGAGTTATTATTCGAGTTATTCTTACAACTTGATTTGAACTTGAAATTTTTCGAGTTGAGTCATGTGTATGAAATTACAACTCAAAGTTAAGTCGAGTCGAAAAATTTGAGTTTTTGAGTCGAATCGAGTTTTACTCATCTATATGCTTGATGAGATGGAAAGAGCTCTACATGATGCTTCATCTATTGTGAAAAGGACTCTCGAGTCCAATATGGTAAACTTATTCCTAAACTATCAATTTTGATCTATTTTAGTTCCTAAACGTTAATTTGTTTTTCAAAACTTTACGTTAAATTTTGAACAAGGGTACTAAAATGAAACAAAACTAAACTTTAGGTATGATATAGAAAAATTTTAAAGTTTAGGTACTAAAATGAATCAAAATTGATAATTTAGGTACTAAACGCATAATTTACTCTAATTTTTTTTAAAATTAATCTATTTATTATTACACATGAACATAACCTGAGATTTCAAACTTCACATAAGGGGCTGAAATGTGTAGCACAGGTACAAAGATGTTTTGTCTAGTTTATATGACTATTCAATAAATTGTACTTAAATGAATAATTCAATTATTTTTACAGCCTTGGATCCTATTAAGTCTTTCATGAAAGGCTTAGTATCAAAATAAGTGCTCAAACTATACATTTTTTCAAATAGGTACTTAAATTATTTTTTACTCATTCCGGTGTCTAACGTTACTATAACATTAGATGCCTGGATGAATCAAAATATAGTTTAAGCACCTAATTAGGAAAAATAGTATAATTTGGACACTTAATTTGGTATTAAGTCTTCATGAAATTATAGTGAAATTCTGAAGTTAAATCTTTTGAATAAAACTTGAACCACAACACAACAAAACATCCCAATAAATTCTTGTGATTCTATTGCTCAAAAACTGCAAGAAAAACCTGTCCTAATCAAAAATTTCACATGAGATAAAGTAAAGATACAGTACACTTTCTGGATAAAATTGCAAGTATAAAAGAACAGCAACGAGCGATTATGGTTCTTTCAGATTTTAATCCTCTTCCTCTGAATCAGCACCGGCTGCTGCATTAAGGGCGTGCAAACGTTCAATCAACTTGGCTTTCCTTTCCTCATATGTTAGCTTCTTCAAGTTGAACCTGCGACGAGATTAACACAAACACGATAAGATATTACTGCCGAAGCTTCAGTGATTAGAAGTGTCGGATCATCGAAACCGACCTTTTGTGCTGCTTAGGTGGCTCCTTTTCGGATTTCTTAGCGGTTGGGTTGGCACGGATTGCGGCATGAACTTTCTTGTACAGGGTCTCGATGTTATCTGCCTCAATCCCCCTCTTGATGTACTCACTGAAGTGAGACTGATACTTCTCTGGCTCATCTTCCATTAAAATCTACAAAAATATCATATATAAGCATACCGAAGAGAGAGAAATAAACCGGCATCGTCAAATTCAACGAACGAGGTACTATAACGGATATAGAATTATTTACCCGCATATATGCAGCAACATGGCCACCGTATATGTATTTACGGTGAACCTCGGCATCGAGTTGCTTGTTGTCCTTGGAGAACCCAGCAAACCTCTTGTCACTATGAGGAATATCCAAACCGGCATCCAACGCTCCCTGATCAGACGAAAGCAAATTCCATTAACTCCAAAGTTCGAGGCTAGATTAAGAATAAGAATTCAACATAAAGAAGGAAAAGGGGTCACGGTCCGATCCAGTCATACTGCAGGAAACTGGTCATAAAGTCAAACCAAACCATACCTATAAGAAGACGATATCATCTAAAACAGATAAAATCGCAATTAGAATTTTTATAATACCTTCAGAGCACCAAAAACATTATTTCCAGTGGTTGTCCTGATCAGCCCTACATCAAGGAGAGCACGGAAAGGCCTCCTTGTGTCAGTCGGCTCGACTGAGTAATCCTCTCCGGTAGCCTAGTAATAAATACTATCAATACCTAAACCATGTGAAAATAATTACAATATATGTTCTTTTAAACCCAAAAGTGGTGGAAAGATTGTATAATACCTCCACATTGCCCTGATATTCATCATCCATTTCAAGCATCTTAAGGACACGGCGCCCCAAAAGCAACCCAGTGCAATAAGCTGTCCAGATTTAACCAAAAGCTTTTAAGAAATAAACTTCTATTCATTTACATAGAACCCAAGTCGATCAAATAGCATACCTGCAGCATAGTTTGTAAGACCCACTTCAAGACCATAACGCGGAAGCTCATGTGAGTAAGCCGAAGCAAGAATCATATCACCGGAAATATTAGCAGAAACTATTTGAGCAGTGATATCTTTGTTGCTCTAATCAAAAGGTCAAGGCTTTACAAACAAACAAAAGGTTACAAACTAGGAATAAATCAAAGGATTGTCAAATGACTTAAACACTCAAAGCAGAGTTATTAATCGGAACTCAGTACTCCAAATGTATTGCTTCAACCTTCGAGTCATAACATATGATAGCCTAACATTTCTAGAATTGAACAAAACAAGACATTGATAGGAAATTAAAGTTTTTCAACTATATGTTTGCTGAGCTAAAAGTGTGACGACAGTGTAAGAATACACAACTTTCAGGATACGAATCGAACAACAAATCGATACTTAGGAGTGTTGTACTTGTTCTTGTCTTGATTGATTAGGCGAATCCTAGCCCGATAGTCAGTCTTTCCCTCTACAAATGATACATTCAGTAAATCAGAAAACCACTCAAAATCCAGAAGCTCAAATTGCATTTCTTAAAAACACACAAATAGAGCTACAAAATAATCATTATATATATATACCTCTCCTTCTCTTGAAAGGAACCTGAAACCGCTTAAAGTAAGCCTTCGATTTCTGAGCCTTGACAAATCCCTACAATGACCAATGAGAGGATCCATTATCATCAACACCTCATAGGAGAAACTGTGAACTAAGCCTTTTTTCATTTTTGTACAAAAGGAAGACCAACAAATCACAGATCAAAATAAAATAAACCCACTAAAATGAAGATTAAAGAGTGATAGCTAGATCATTCAAAATGCCGATAGTGAAGAGAAGGATCAAACACTCAAAAAGCTATCAGATTTCATTATATCCATGCAGGTTTAAGAGCTTAGAAAAGTTCAAATTTTGCTTAACTTTGTACATTCCAATTAAAGATGGGTGGGTTTAGAGGTTAGAAAGGCTTACCATTTTTTGAAGCTTTGAACTTGAGAAGGGGAGAGGGAACGACGGCTTAAAGGGAAGGAGAAGATGGATTATTTAAAAAGGAAAATATATATAATAAAAACCCTAGGATAAAGCCACCATGATGGAGTGTGCATCAACGGCTAAGATCTTTTTTCCCTTAAAGGGTTTTGTCTAGGGTTTTGTGAGAGAATGGACTTTTGGTCAATTTAATTTAGGTAGGGCATTGATGGCACAAACTGAGTGGTCTTAATGGCAAAATTATTATTATTAATTTTTAAAGATTTGAATTTAAGCATTATAGATGTATATTGATGGGATAAATTATAAATTTCATCATTTTTTTCATTCTTATTTAGATTACTAAAATTAAAATATCAAAGTTTTACAATTTTCTCCTTGTGTTATGTTGATGTTAAAATCATTATTCTTTGATATATTTTCCAACTACTCAAGACAGTAAAAAACTTATATCATCATCTCTTACCACTTCATTAATTTAATTTTTTTGGTCAACATTAAATTAATATATACAACTTACTTTATCATTTTCCATATTCTCGCCGTTGAGACTTATAAGAAGATGTTTCATCATTAGTAAATAAAAAAAATAAACTAATAATCTTTTAAAAAAAAAATTTGAACACATTTCATAATTTTTAAAAGATAATGCCATGTCATAGTATTGTTATCTATTTAACGACGGAATAATCAAAATATAAAAAATAAAAAATTCAATAGTAAATAAAATATTTATAATTATAGTTACCAAAATAAGGATATTATGGAACAACTTAGACTCTATCACCTATTTCACCATTATCAATTGAGTTGGGAATTTTTTGGGTAAAGTACACATTTAGTACCCAAACTTTCGATTCTAATTCATTTTAACACTTAAACTTTCTTTTTTTTAAAAAATCATACCTGACGTTTAATTTTCATTTCATTATAATACCCCACTATTAAAATTTTAATAATATCTAGACTATTAATTTAATCCGTCTTAGTATCTAAGCTTTCAAAAATTTTAAAACTTAATCTTAAAATTTAAACGGAATACTAAAATAAAATAAAAACTAAAATTTTTAACAATAAAT
Organism: Hibiscus syriacus; assembly: GCF_006381635.1. Classification (NCBI taxonomy): domain Eukaryota; kingdom Viridiplantae; phylum Streptophyta; class Magnoliopsida; order Malvales; family Malvaceae; genus Hibiscus; species Hibiscus syriacus. The sequence goes on along the minus strand of NW_024063172.1, from coordinate 611,980 downwards.
ATTAAAATAAAACAAAAACTAAAATATAGATATGATTTTATAAAAATTAAAAGTTTATATTCTAAAATTGATAATTTAAATACTAAACGTATAACTCATCCCCTTTTTTTTACTTCTTTTTTTTACTGAAATTAATTTTCTTTAAACAGGTTTACACTGACATTGAGGGGGTGAAAATAAGTCTAGGATTTGACCCAAATAATCCCATTGTCCCTCCCATTCATCCTTCTCTTTGGCACCTCAGCCACTGTGGTATGAATATACAATACAAGTACGTACCATTGTGGCAGGGCAATTTATGCACTGCTAGGTCTGTTTTTTGTCCTTTAAATGTATGAATGTTCTGATACAATACAATACAATACAATACAAAAGATGAATTACTCCAATTAATGAGAAAGACATCTCTCTTCGAAAAGCAGGCGGCAACCCGACTCACCGATATAATAGGGATTGATATACTGACCTTTTAAATACCCTAAGAATGATTCTTGTACATTACTTGTATCAACAAAGTTGTATGACAATAAGCAAATATTACCAATTGTTCAGGAAATCCATTAATGATTGAACAATGTTCACCGGCTTAAAACACCCGAATCATTCTATATATATATATATATGGTGCTTCACCCTCTCTACAATCCTAAACCCAATTGTTTTCTTTTACTACCAGGGAACAAAAATGGAAGTAAATCCAATCCCCCACCTCAACATTATGGACCTGCAAAACCGATATATTGTACCTGGTTCAAAACCTACCTTATTCATTTGCTGTCAGTGAAATCTGCATCAATTACATCCCCATCAGGCCCCTTGTTCGATGAATCTGAAGGTCCGGTTTCACCACCAGGTGCAGGCCCAGCAGCACCTCCTGCGGCACCAGGTTGGTTGTAGAGTGACTGGCCGAGCTGCATGACTTCTTGGTTCAGGGCAGACATGGCATCCTTCATACCTGCTGTTGAACCCCCTGAAATCGCATCCCTGAGCTCTTGCAATTTTGCCTCTACTTTCTCTTTGACCGGACCCGGAACCTTGTCTCCAAGCTCTTTCAGCTGCTTCCCTGTCTGGTAGACAACAGAATCAGCCTGGTTCTTTGTGTCTACAGCATCTCTTCTCTCCTTATCCTCCTTTGCAAACTTCTCAGCTTCCTTTACCATTCGACCAACCTGCACAATTTTAACAACAGAATAGGCAACAATTAACTATCTATACTTACATCCAAACCCAATGAATACACATATTAGTGCAAATAATTATTAGATGTCTTCCGAGCATTTTGTATGAGCATCAGAAGGAAACATACCTCATCGTTCGGCAAGGTACTAGCACCAGTAATAGTGATGTCCTGCTTCTTCCCAGTTCCCTTATCAACAGCAGTAACAGAGAGGATACCATTGGCATCGATGTCAAATTTGACTTCAATCTGCGGAACCCCCCGTGGTGATGGGGGGATACCATCAAGACGGAAACTGCCAAGAGATTTGTTATCCCTAACAAACTCTCTTTCACCTTGGAGTACATTAATCTCGACACTTGTCTGACCATCAGCAGCAGTTGAAAACACTTCGGATTTGGAGGTTGGCAGTGTTGTATTTCTTGGGATGATTTTGGTCATAACACCACCAAGAGTTTCTAGACCAATCGACAAAGGTGTTACATCCAAAAGCACAATATCACTGACATCTCCAGATAAAACACCAGCCTACAATCGAGTGACAGATGGTAAAAACATTATAAATAGAGCTTCAAACAATAAAATGAAAAAAATTCAGCAAAATCTAAATCAACCCTTTACATTCAACCGCAAAGGAACAAGTGCCCTAGAGCTATTGCTAAACTTAGACAAGAATAAACCAACCTGAACTGCAGCGCCTAAGGCAACAACTTCATCTGGATTGACTGTCACGTTAGGATCCTTGCCGGTCATCTTCCGCACAAGTTCCTGAACAGCAGGAATTCTTGTGGATCCACCAACGAGGATAACTTCATCAATGTCTTTGAAGGAAAGTTTAGCATCCCTCAAGGAATTCTCCACAGGAGTTTTAAGCCTTCATATTACAGTAAATAGACAAGAGAAACTTAAAGCCCTCAGTGTTTAAGCACAAAAATTACGAAGAATATCAACAGATTCTCCTTTTCTTTCTCTGTATCTTTTTTTTAATTGAACATGATAAAAAAAGATTGACATGATGGTGTATCTACCTGTCAAGTAGATCTGAGCACAATTCCTCAAACTTAACCCTGGTTATGGTGGTCTCAATGTGTTTAGGCCCATCAGCAGTGGCAGTTATGAAAGGCAAACTGGAACCCAAAAAGAAAAGGCTTTGTCATTAAGCACCGAGTAGAAAATGCACAAACAAAATACTTATACACGAAAGAGGAGAGAGATATGCCTTATGTTTGCCTGAGTCAAAGATGATAACTCCATTTTAGCTTTCTCAGCTGTCTCGGTTAACCGTTGAAGAGCTTGTTTGTCTTTCAAAACATCTATGCCTTCATCCCTCTTGAAGTTTTCAGCAAGCCAATCAACGATTCTCTGCACATTAAATAAGACATATAGTTCATACTTCAGCGCAGAAAGATACACATGAAACAAAGAACAACATTCAGATACATCAAGTACACCTACCTTATCGAAGTCATCACCACCCAAATGAGTGTCTCCAGACGTCGAAAGCACCTCAAACACTCCATCACCAACCTCAAGCACTGTAAAACAATACACAAATCAACAATCAAACATTCACTGATGCATTAACCAATTAACGATAAAACAAACAAACAACAAACAACAAAACCTTATTCCCATATGCAATGGGATAAGGGGAGGTAGCGTAGTAGACTGCCCCCATCGCCAGGTTAAGAGCAGCTTCCGTGAAAGACTTCCGACAGTCAGAAAATTTAAAATAAAGATAAAATGCAATGCATGTATATATAAATACATAGTTGAAACAATCTTTATATGCAATCTTCATATGCGCGTCTGTAATAGAATGTAATACCTATAAATGAATCCCTGCGTAAACATCTCTGCATATAGACAGAAACGTAAGACCCGACAAAATTTAAAAAGAGAAAACATGACGAGAAGGATACACAGAAAGTCAACGATAGCAAATAACGAGAAGGAATAAAGTCAAATGAGTTAAAACCTAAGCTAAGGCAACACTACTCTGCTAAGCCTTCATAAATTACAATGACATAGACGTAAGTAAAAAAAAATCATAGAAATTACTACAAAGGCATTAAAAGAGACCACTATATATATGTAGATAAATAGTTTCCCAACCATCCACCATACCTGAAACGTCGAATGTACCACCTCCGAGATCAAACACAAGGATGGTTTCATTGTTCTTCTTCTCGAACCCATATGCCAGAGATGCGGCTGTAGGTTCATTGATAATACGGAGAACCTCTAACCCAGCAATTCGACCCGCATCCTTCGTGGCGGTCCTTTGGGAATCATTGAAGTAAGCAGGGACAGTAACAACAGCTTTTGTCACTTTATCATTCAAGAATTTCGAAGCATCATCAACAAGCTTTCTCAAAACCTATATCCAAGAATAGAAACAACCCATTAGGCACATAAAGATTCGAAATTTCAAAGGAAAAACAGTTAATTACTTAAATTTGACTTAAAATGCAATTATGGATCGATGCCCAGACTTCAAAAAACTTGGTCAGTAATGCTTAATAAACTCAAGATTCCACAATTTTGGTTTTCAAAACATTTTCAATTTCTAAAGGTTAATAGTGTAAGTAAGAAGCCATTAATATAATATACCTGAGCTGAAATTTCCTCGGCGGCGAATTGTTTACCAATGGCAGGACAATCAAGCTTAACATTCCCGTTTTCATCTCTAATAACCCTGTACGAAATCTGTTTCGATTCCTCGTCCACTTCTGACATCTTCCTTCCGATAAACCTTTTCACCGAGAAAAATGTATTCTCGGGGTTAACGACGGCTTGCCGCTTCGCAATCTGCCCAACTAGCCTGTCCCCGGTCTTCGTATACGCCACCACAGACGGCGTCGTTCTCTGCCCTTCAGCATTCGTTACAATCGTGGGCTTCCCTCCTTCCATGGCCGCCACCGCCGAGTTTGTAGTCCCGAGATCGATTCCGACCACTTTCTCGTTCACAACTCTAACCGGCCCGACATTGTACCGTTGACCGTTGTTGTTAGTTTTAGCGAGCCGTAAGAAGGCGGCGTTTAACGGCGATACCCTGGCCACTCTTTGACCGAAGAAAACCCTTCTGGCTGAATGGTGATTGGGTTTTCTCGAGGAGGAGAAACCGATACCAAGGGCGTGGATTTGGGCAGTTGAAGAAGCCATTTTTTTACTTAAAATGTAATAAAATGAAATACTAACGATCAAAAGAAGGATGAATTGAGAGTGGATAAGCTAGGAAGAACCCAATTTCCCAGGAGAAAGCAGAGTTTGAACTGTTAGGCAATGGCAAAGTTTGGATTTGAAGTTGGAGAGAAGAAGATAAGAGTGGCGGAGAAGGCTAGAAAAGAGATTCTGGAAAGATCTAAGTGTTGGGTTTTGTTGATTTGATACTTTCATCAGTGTTTGGATGGCCAAAAAGATACAGGTAGCTGGAAATTTTGGGCTGAATGCCCAAATTTTCATTGCTTCGTACATCACTAAGTCTTGAACAAGGCAAAATTGGCCCACAGGCGAGACGGATGAAAAAATTAATCTATTAAGTTATTTTTACAATTAATTTAAGATATACGATAAATGTTATAGTGTAAGGTAAATTCGTCATGCTGACATGAAGAGTTTATTTAAATAATATTTTTTATTTAAATTCATCATGTTAAAGTGATGAGTTTTAATAAAATATAATTTTTTATTAAACTTTGTCACGTTAAAATGATTTCAATAAAAGTAATATATTTTATTAAAAAAAATTATGTCCATATGACGAGTTCCAAATAACTATAAAAAATATTATAGTTTTTAAAATAAAATATTTGATACTGTATTGAGTTGAGTTAAATAATTTATTGAGGGAGGGAGGGAGAGAAAGAGGGGAATATGCTAAATGTTTCCATAGCCAGGTCAAGAATTTCCAAAAATACATTTTGGTGTATCACCTTGATCACATTATCCATACTATTACTACTTTCGGCCCATACATTAGAGATGACACACCGATATAATTTTGTGAACTTTATATCGTACTCGTTCTAATTGCGGAGGTAAAGTTAGGTTGGTTATCTCTTAAAAATTTAAAATTATCATATATTTTAGATTATTTATGTATTTTATATAAAAATATATTTTCGTCTTCTAAAATTTTATAAGTTCAAGTTCATCCTTTTGAACATTTATATGTTCAAATTCATCCCCCTAATATATAATCATGTGTCCGTCCCTGGTGAGTAGAAGATAGATTTTAGACCTTACCCACTCTGCATCCGCCCGCCCCACATTCGTTTGCATACTAATTTTACCCACCATATAAATTTTGGATCATTATGAATTTATGTATAATTTAAGAGATTATTCTATAAATCTTAATATTTTATAAGACATGGTTTGTAATTTAACCAAATATTAGGATAAAAACTCAATTAATCTTTAATTTATTTTATTATGCTTATTGATGCATTTGTTCTATGTTTTGTTGTTTTTGCAATATGTAAGGCTGCTATCAAGCGAGTACAAGATAGGTGGTGGATATCCAATTGGGTAGTGGGTGCGAGGTTGAATCTGAGAATGTATTCGTGTGGACGGGTGTGGATTTAAAAATTTTATCTGTCCTAAGTGGTGGGTGGATGGTGATTACGAAGATATTATATGAGTATTGAGTATACGAAAAAATAAATCGAGTTTAAATATAATATTAAAAATTTAAACAAAAAAACTAAATATGATTAAATTTAAAAATAAATAAATAAAATATAATATTATTTATTTAAGCTCGATTCATTAACTCTTCTACGAAAGATAGATTCGATAACTTCAACCTATCCAATAAACATAAATTTCTACTAGGCCCAGTCTACCAGCCCGAGTTATTTGGGCCTCATACCTTTCAGAGAGCTCAAAATTCCCCTTCTAATTCAAAAACCCTTGTTTTCTCTCTGCCAAATTCACCATCGTTCCAGATTCCACAGCCTCAAAGGTTAGTCTTATTTCGCTTCCCTCCTCGGCGCCGATGTTTTAGCTTTCTCAGCACTTTCATTATTCATTTACTTATGGTTTACAATCCCTTGTTTTGCATCTATTTGGATTGAATAGATTGAATTGTTGAGCTGGGAATTGATCTTTTTTAGCTTGTTATGTTGAAATTTTAGATCCACACAGTGAGCGAAGTTTCGTTTTTAATTCACTGTCTTAACCACCGTTAGGGTTTAGCTTCGTGCTATTTGTTCTTCCTCCCCCCCCCCAAAAAAAAAACCTTTTGTTTTTAGCTTAACTCTGTATAATGGATACATGTTCTTTCAATTGAATCGAATTCCGTGTTTAACCTTCCTAGATCTTTTGACTCGTTGTCTTGCTTAACTCTTTTTTGTTTGTTACTGTGAATTTTATGTTTTAATAGTAAAGTTTGTTACTTTATCTCATTGTTAAGATTAAGATTTTTGTAGAGTAACTTGCTTGTATTTCATGTGGCAATGGCATAATTATGTACCTTTCTGTTTATTAACTTGTTTTTGGTATAATTATGTATCACCCCTTTGTGAGTTTGTTCCTGTTTGTTGTACCTTGTTGATCTGCTTCGAAATCGAAGTTACACTAATTTTTCGTGTTTTGATGTAATTGAAAGTTAGTACGGCATATCTAGTCTATTCGAATCACGTTCTTTGATTAGTTGAACTGTTTTAATGGTTTGCTGGATACTTTCTTCTTTTTTGTTTATGCTCTTATCCGCTTCCGAGAAGTTTGTGTTATTATTGTTGGCATGTTGGGAAAAGGGACGGGATCATAGTTACGTTAGTTTGCATTATGAGTTATGAAGTCTAGGCCAGGATGGACCAGTGCCATCTAGATACAATCATATATCTTTTATGTAAATGTTTGTTTTCTATAATATTATATTACAGGTTGTAGCCGAGACAAGTGTATTTTTGTACCTGCTGATTACCAACCCAAGGTTAGGAGATGGAGATTGTTCGGAGGGAGGGTGAAAGTGCTTTGTCAGGTCCAAGGCCTATGGAATGGTCTACTGTTGCGTACGCTCCTCAAGGACCAGACAGAAATGGAAACAAACGTACATCGAGTCTGGAGTCACCGATAATGTTGCTTACCGGACATCAGAGTTCCATATATACCATGAAGTTTAATCCAGCTGGGACTGTCATCGCATCTGGTTCGCATGACAGAGAAATTTTTATGTGGAATGTCCATGGAGACTGCAAAAACTTCATGGTTCTAAAAGGGCACAAGAATGCAGTTTTGGATCTTCATTGGACAACCGATGGATCCCATATAATATCGGCTAGCCCTGACAAAACGTTGAGAGCATGGGATGCTGAAACAGGGAAACAAATCAAAAAGATGGCGGAACACTCTTCTTTTGTGAATTCATGCTGTCCGTCACGGAGAGGACCACCTCTCGTCGTTAGTGGATCCGATGACGGAACAGCGAAACTTTGGGATATGCGTCAGAGGGGTGCCATCCAGACATTTCCCGATAAATACCAAATTACAGCTGTCAGTTTCTCCGATGCATCAGATAAAATCTTCACGGGTGGCATCGACAACGATATCAAGGTTTGGGACTTACGAAAAGGTGAAGTAACCATGACACTTCAAGGCCATCAAGACATGATAACAGGTATGAGTTTGAGTCCTGACGGTTCTTACCTTCTCACCAATGGCATGGATTGCAAACTCTGCATATGGGACATGCGCCCTTACGCACCACAGAATCGCTGCGTAAAGATTTTCGAAGGGCACCAGCACAACTTCGAGAAGAACTTGTTGAAATGTGGCTGGTCACCAGATGGAAGCAAAGTCACAGCCGGTAGCTCGGATAGGATGGTGTACATATGGGACACAACTTCTCGACGCATCTTGTACAAGCTTCCTGGCCACACAGGATCCGTGAATGAATCCGTCTTTCATCCTAACGAATCGATCATCGGTTCGTGCAGTAGCGATAAACAGATTTATCTAGGGGAGTTCTGAATTGTGCCATGGCTTCTGCCGCTCGCTACCAAACTGATTGTTGTTGATCGGAAGAGTAAACTTAGAGAGGTCTTATCGTCCCAAGTAGGAAAGTTGTGTTTTCTCTGTATTTTGCTATTTTATAGCCTGGATTAAACAACAATTATAACTACTTCAATCGCCATCTCTTTCATTTTTATTCTTCCTCCTCAAGTTTATGATAGTCATTCTCAATGAAAGTTCATCTTCAATCTCTTCAACAGTCTTCACTTTCAATATTTCTAACGGTAAATTGCATGTTTAGTATACGAGTTAGCATTTTTATTCTGTTTTAGTCACCTAATTATTTATTTTTCAAAATCATACCTAACATTACTTTGATTTTATTTTGTTACCCATCCTTATAAAAAATTAAGGCAAAAAGGCATTAGAGATCCTTGTACTTTTGAAGAAAAACCAATGTCGCCCTCGTATTCTTTTTTTTAATGTGGCATTCCAACTCAGAAAACGAACATAATGTGGTCTTTTTACCAATGTTTTCCTATCGTTAATTGTTATTGTGTTGACAGGGCAATTCATAATACTGACATAGCAGTCTATAATGCTTACATGACAGTTCTCTTGTCATATTTGAGTTACCAATTTAGTACATCTGTAATGTTATCCGTCACATTATCAACAACAATGGACTACAATGTCAGCAACGTGGATCGTCACATCAGTACCGTGGATCGCCACATTGGAACTGTAACGATCAACGTCGAAAAACATTGGTTAAAGGGCCACATTGAGATAAAAAAAATACGAGGTTCACATTGTTTTTTAAGTTGAACATCTAATGCCTTTTTTTTCCAAAAATTAATAGAACCGTTGATGTGATATTTTTTATTTTTTTAATAAGAGAAAATAACCCCAGTGACCGAAAATGTCTTATAATATACGATTTTAACTAACTTTTTTTGGATTTGCCAAAATGACCAACAAAATTGCGAACTATAATTTTTCAACTCAGTTTCCAAATTCGCAACGCGATTTTGCGATAGTCTAAGTTCGCGTTGCGATAGTCCAAAATCGCAACGACTAGTGGTATTGCATTTATTTCTTAAGAATTTTCTCTAAAAAGATAGTATTCGCGCAGACGTGTCGAAGACAGTCCCCCTTGCTCTCTTCCACTCAACAAGGAAGTGAGAAATCCAAGCCTTAAATACCAATTCCCAATAGTGTTTCCAATACTATGTGTGATTGAACATTGCCAACACTTGGGAATCTTTTACACTATCGCAACAAATTATGTATTGTTTCAAACTCCACGTGAATTTGGACTAGTTAAAATGTAAACTTATTTTGGATTTTTCACTATCGCAACAAATTTTCACTATCACAACAACACGTTTTTCAAACTCTCGCAACACATTCACATTTTTCAAAATCGCGTTGCGAATCTTATAATCGCGTTGCAAATCTGGATATTCGCGTTGCGAATTTAGAAACTAAGTTGGAAAATTAGAGTTCGCGTTGTGATTTTATTGGTCATTTTGACAAATCCAAAAAAAAAATTGGTTAAAATCGTATATTATAAAGCATTTTCGGTCACTGAAGTTATTTTCTCTTTTAATAATGACATAAAATTACCTTACAGTTACTCATCGCCATTTTAGTGACCTATCGTTAAAAAATAAAATAAAAAAGACATCACTTTAGAAAAAGAACCAATGTTGTCCTCAATGAATAAATTGGGTTACAAAAGTCGCAACCACATGGATTTTTATAATATTCAATTTGAATTAATTGATTAATAAATTAATTATAAGTGATTATATCGAACTAAAAACACAAGCCTTGACTATGGTTGTTCATTCGGTAGCCGACTGAACTAAATTATCATTAATCGAATTAATCAGATTTTTTTTTCTTTAACCGTTAACCGAACCTAATTTTTTTTCGATAATATTAACCGAACCGAATAAAATTCGGTTAATTTTCGAATTAACCGAAATTTTTTAAAATTTTATAATTTATATAAAAATTAAATATTTTTTAATTAAAAAACATTTTATAATTAATTTAAATAATATATAATTATAAAATAAAAATTTTATATAATTTTTTTAATTAATTAATATTGATTTAGGTTTAAAAATTATTGGATCTTAAATTATTAATTGAGTCTTAAATGATTTAGGTTGAGTTCATATGTTATATGTAATATATTTAATTTTTTTAATTAAAAAAAACAGTTTACAATTAATTTAAATAATATATAATTATAAAATAAATTTTTTATATAATTTTTTATTAATTAATATTGATTTAGGTTTAAAAGTTATTGGATATTAAATTATTAATCGTATTTTAAATGGTTTGGGCTGAGCCCATATGTTATATATAATATATTTAATATTTAAAATTTAATTTCGGTTAATTAACCGATTTTGAATCGAATTAACCATTAACCGAATTCTAAAATTTTTCTTAACCGTTAACCGATCGAACTAATTCAATTTGATCGATTAACCGAATTAATTCGAAAATTTAAACACCTCTAACCTCGACAAGTTGAGGAGACATTAGGCCTAGCACGGGGCGGCTCTCCCAGCAAAGGCTAGGCCATGATTGGCTCTAGCAATAGCTCCAAATTCTCATAATGTAAACACAACTGCATGTGTAGGAAAAAAGTAATAAAAAAAGCTTAATTTTACTATTTTTTTCCTAATTGGCTGGCTGATGGTCTCTGTCAAGGTGGACTTTAAAACCATTATTCCCATTCTTCTCACTTTCTTTTACTTGTTGACACTTTGCAATTTGGGGGAAATTAGAAGAAAACAAAAATAATGTTCCCATTTTTAAAATGGTAAATTACGCATTTAATACCAAATATCACTTTTTAATTGTTAAATACCTAAGCTTTCAATATTTTCAAAACCATCCATAACTTTTATTTTTATTTCATTTTAGTATCTTACAGCTAAATACTTAACACGTTTAGTATTTAAACTACCAGTTTCAGTCTGTGTTAGTATCTAGACTTTCAGTTTTTTAAAACTCGACGTTAAGTTGGGTACTAAAATGAAATATAAATTAAATTTAATTATTAACAACTACAATTGATAATTTATGTACTAAAAGTATAATTTATCATGGTAAAAAAGAGGTTGTTAAATGCGCTTTCTAAATGTCACTTTTTCTCCAAAATAATGGTTATATAAATTGGGGTTTAGTTCATATAAAAATATTTGGGTTTTAAATTAAAGGCAACAATGTATTAAAGGTCTCTGTACTTATTAAAGGTCTCTGTACTTTAAAAAAATAATGTGACTCTCTAATTCATAAAATAAACTCAATGTGGTCATTTGACCAATATTTTTTACCGTTGACCGTTATGGTGCTAATGTGACGATTCGCGATGCTGACGTGGTAGTCCACAGTGGTTGATAACGTGACAGATAACATGATAGGTGAGTTAAATTGGTAACTCAAACATGACAAATTGACTACCACTTTAGCATCGCGAATCACCACGTTAGTATTGTGAACTGCCACATCAACACCGTAACAATCAACGACAAAAAACGTTGGTCAAAGGATCACATTGTATTTGTTTTTCTAGTTGAAGGACTACATTGACAGAAAAAATGATACGATGGCCACATTAATTTTTTTAAAAAGTACAGGTAAGTGTGACATATGCCTAAATTAAACGAGGACAAAATTTGGTTTGAATCGATTGAAATATCATATTTTAACATTGGACTTGGTTTGTTTTTGTGTTAAAATTATTTGTTGCGACGGGAATGGTTCATATAAAAAAAATTAGCTGACCCTATTCCCATGTGTAATGGGGTAAAGGAGAGGTAGGATAGTAGGTTTTCCCCAACGCCAGGTTGAGAGCAGCTTCCGTAGGAGACATCCGGTTGTCAGAATTATGAATTGCCCACCGTGAGACTCAATCCCACGACCACAAAGTTAAAAGCTTTACACTCTAACCAACTGAGCTGGACAGACAATTCACGGGAATGGTTCATATAAATGTACTAATCCTAGATGCTTTAAACACGTGAATATCGACAATCTTAATTGTCATTATCAAACCAACAAAAAACATGGATGACGTTCTAAATCCAAACTTAGTTCGACTCGTACATATTCTCTAAAAAAACGATTTAATTTGACTCAATTATGTTTTTTTCAAAAAGAAATCGACCTAATCAAATAAAGTCAGATCAAAACTCGTTAGATTCGGATCCCATACTCATCCCTAACGGGCCACGTTTCGGAAGAAGAGAGGAAGTTTATATTATCTTATATTTGTGTTGTATGGATAGCCTTATCTTTGTTCATTCATTTTTATATACTTTTTCTTTTATTAATTATGAATTAATTGAAAAAAAATCATCAAATTTCTTGATATATAATACAATTTTCATCGCATTGATTAACGAAACAAAATAAGATGGGTAAAATCGAATATCTTATTCCTAAAATTTAATAAATTTAAAATTTTCAATTCTAAATTGTTGGTGTGACGCAGAAATATTATATTTTTAATTTTAATCTCTTGTCATATTTAATATCTGACTTGATTATAAAGTTAGTGTTCAAACTATATCGTTTTTTTAATAGGTGTCCAATTTTTTTTTGAATGATTCAAGTGTCTAACGTTATAAACGTTACCACTTTAGGTGTTCATGTTGTAACTGTCGTTAATTTTCTCTGTTAAGAGACACGTATTACATTCTAGTAATTTTAATTTTTTTTAAAATAAAATATCATTATATTTATAAAAAACCCTAATTTATATTTAATTACAAAAAAATCCAAAACCCTAAAAGTCTTAAATCCTTAACGCTAACCCATCGTCACGCCCTTGCTGACCACGACCACCACCGTCGATATAGTCCTTGCCATCTTCCTAGTCATATATCGTCATAGCTGTTGTCGATTAGTCGTCGGGATCGCGTGGGGTAGGAATTAGTCATCGAGAGGGAGGTGAGTTCGGGTGGAGCTTCGCCGACAGTAAATGGTGGTAGTCGGCGTGAGTTTAGGGGTTTAAATAATGGATTTCAAAGTTTTGGGGCTATTTTTAAATTTGTGTTTTTTAAATATAATTTTAATTTTTTAATTTTAAATAAAAAATTTACAATTACCAGAATGTGATACATATCACTTAACGACAAATTTTAACGTCGGTTACGACCCGAACACCTAAAATAATAATGTTTGTAACATTCGGTACCTGGATGATTCAAAAAAGTTTGGGTACGTATTTAAAAAATTGGTATAATCTTAGCACTTATTTTATAATTGAGCCTTAATATTTTATTACTGAAAATGTGTCCTTTTGCTTTAGAAGCTAACTAACTTCACTTATAATATTGATAACAACTTTTTATAAAAATATATTTAATAATATCTTTTTAATAGTAATAATAATAATAATAATAATAATAATAAACTACAAAAGTCAACAGCATGAGATATATAAAATTAATTTATATGTGAATCATGCCAGTTTCCACTATTCAGATTTTACCTTTTCTTTTTTTGTTAACGAATTTCATGCGTTGAAATTAAATTAAATTAAATTTATCTTTTTTTAATTAATCATTGTTATTTGATTTATTAATTGGAGTAATCCATATCGAGTATTGCAGAGGCGAAGGAGACCCTTCTAACCCAGTTTGCTCCATTCACAAATGTAAAGATTTGAACCTCTGACCTTTGGTTAAAGTACCTAGTGTCTCATCCCACTAGACCAACTGATTATTGGTAAATTAAATTTTTCTATATTCATATTTTATCATGGGTGGATCTTGTTTGATATTATTTTAGTTTAAATATAAATATATACATATTTTGTATAATAACTTAATTATAATTATAATTATAAATTATCGAATTTTAGATGAAGATAAGCCTCAAAAAGTCTAGTTTTTCTCTTTTCTTTTATATCATATATCTATTTTTTTCAATAAGTCTGTCGGTATGAATAAATGGTTGTCCCTTGTTCCCATATGTAATGGGATATGGGGGAGGTAAGAACCTTCTGTCGGTATGACATGTTTTCATATACCTTTATAACACGTTTTCTTATGGTTTTTGTCATGTTTTTTGTTATTTGGCGATTTTTTTCTTTTATTTTTTCTAAGGGTTGATTTTAAATCGTCACAACCGATTAGAATAACGTTTATCTAATATCTTGTTGATATTCTCTGCTTTTGACCCTCGGATTGGATGTGGATATCCGATTTGCCTTTGTCGATAGCTTTTCACATTGTTCGAGTCTAATTTACGGTTTATCGATGATCTTTCAATATATTGATTCCCTTTTGTGGTTCGTTTACCGATATGATCAGATATGTTAACGTTCAGCTTAGAATATTGTTAATTTTTTATTATATCCCAATCAACATGTTAACGTTCAGCTTAGAATATCGTTAATTTTTTAACAAAAAATGACGAGCTTGAAACATATTGAATAATAAGATGATCATTTTATAATCTTTAATAGTTGAGTGATTCAACAAAGCAACACTCTTTCGTTACAGGACTGTTTTATAATTTTTAATAATTGAGAGATTTAAAAAATAATAGCCTATAGTTGGACCATCAATATACTTTACGCTCTTTAGTTGAGGGACTGTTTTGTATCTCTCATCCTATGTTTTCATATGCATAAACTTTTGCTCAATCTATATACAATAATGCCATCTAAATTCAACACTTTTCTTTACTAATTTCTTTCGATGATTTTCCTCTCCCTATTTAATCAAACGCCAGAAAATCGATCTCATCCAAACAAATAAAGAAACAATGGAATCTAAAGAAATCATCTCTTCTCCGGCTTCGCTGTCTTCATCAGCAAGGTAAAAGAAGTCTTCCCTTTTTTTCTCGTACGAAAATCCACGAATTCTCGGGATTTTCAATGTTTTAACATGGTTTTTTGAGGATCGTGGCAGGTGGTGGGGCGGAGACACGGTGGCCGTGGTGACGGGAGCGAACAAAGGCATAGGTTTCGCGGTGGTGAAGAGATTCGCGGAGCTGGGTTTGACGGCTGTTTTGACGGCCAGAGATGTGGAAAAGGGGAAGAAAGCTACTGAGAAACTGAGGGATCGAGGGCTTGAAAATGTGCGGTTCTTTCCGCTGGATGTAACGGAGGCTGATTCGATTAAAACCTTCGTTTCATGGCTGCAAACAACTTTTGGAGGACTTGATATCCTTGTAAGTCTTCTCTGCCACTCAAATCTTGTTTTACTTAATCGCCATTCTAATTGAGTTTCAGATTTACTATAATGTCACAATCCTTTCTAATATCATATATAAATACACAAGAATAATTAGACGAATCGAGGTTTTGCATCAGAGTACCAAAATTGTCGAGGATAATAGACTATATTTATTAAACAAGATTAAGGGTTTAAAAGTAGAAAGAATTCAGGTAACAAGTTATTCCTCTAGTAAATCTCAATATTTCATCTAAATTAATAAATTAATGAGTCAAATACAAATTTAATAATATTAAAAATAATTATTTCTAAATTAAAGTACATAAATAGTCTCCGGCTATAATATATTATTTTATTAGATCATTTGACTACTAAAATTTATAAAATGATCTTTTGACTATAGAGTGTTGCTTAGTTGATTCACTCGACTATTAAAAGTTACAAAATAGACATCTGATTATACATTATGTTCTAAACTCGTTATTTTTCGTTAAAAAATTAACGATACTCTTGAGTTAAACATTAATATGCTAACTATGATATGATAAAATCTAATCCTAGAATTTGAAATGACTATTGTATCACAGTCATCATGTTAACGTCCAATTTAGGCAATCATCAAATTTTAACGGAAAATGACGAGTTTGGAATATAATCAATAGTCAGGTGACAAATTTATAAATTTTAATACTCGATGAACTTAATAAATCAACATTTTATAGTTGAAAAATCATTTTATAAATTTTAATAATCAAAATACTTAATAAAATAATATTATATAATCATGAGACTATTTGTATACTTATCCTCATCCTTATTTTAAGTATATTTTAGCCCGCTTTATGAAGAAAATGTAATACTAATATGTATTATTAAATTTTTAAAACTAAAGCAGTTGGATTAGATATATTCATCTTATTAAAATTATTCATAAGTAATTAGTTGGTTTAACAAGTTGAAGTTAGAATTCTATATTTACAAATAGAATAAATTGAATTAAAAAGATTACTACATAATGGATCTTTATAAAATCTAATCTAGAATAATCGATCAACATTTCAAATATTGATGATTAATTCTCACTGATTTTTTTATCAGACTCGGGATTTTTTTCCTTTAAAATATTGGTTCAAACGCATTACAGACAATATTTTCTTTTAAAAAAAAGAAAAAGTTATTTACTGCACAGATTACTATGGTAAATAATTTGGGTGTGTTAACTTAAATAATTAATATTTGTGGAGTATTAATCCTTAAAATATATTAGGTCAACAATGCAGGTGTTTCATTCAATGAAATTCATGAGAACTCAGTGGGGTTTGCTGAGACTGTAATAAAAACCAACTTTCAAGGACCCAGGCAACTCACTGAGTCACTCCTGCCATTGTTTCGCCTTTCATCTTCTTCAAGTCGTATACTTAACATTAGCTCCAGGCTTGGCTCCATTAACGTAAGTTCCTTGCTATAATCCTATCCTTTAAATATATGGTAATTAAATTATAAATTTTATCGTTTGAATTTTACTCTCTCTCCTATTTTACTCATTGAACATCGAGTTTTTCTGGTCACTTTACTCTCACGTCGTTTTAAAAAATAAAATCTTCAATAAAGCGATGTGGTTTTGCATCTATATTTAACGGTCGAGTGATAAAAAAATCTCAATGTATTAAGTTCGGGGAAGAAACTGAAAAGATTTGAAGTACAGTAAGCGAAATAGGAGAAATAGTTAAGTTCACCTACTGAATTTGTAATTTATCCTTAAATATATCAACATTGGTTGAAGTGATTATAGTAGTATTTGACCCATATTTGCAGAAAGTGAGAAACCTCAAGATAAAAGCAACTCTGCAAAATGAGAGGCTATCGGAAGAAGAAATCCAGGGAGTAGTAGATATGTTTGTTCAAGATGTGAAGGAAGGGAGGTGGCGGAGCCAAGGGTGGCCGGAGATATGGACGGATTATTCAGTGTCGAAGCTGGCGTTGAACGCTTATGCTAGGGTTTTGGCCAAGCGATTCCAGGGAAGAAGATTAAGCGTTAATTGTTTTTGCCCCGGCTTTACTCGGACGTCGCTGACTCGTGGGCAAGGCACGCACAGTCGTGATGCCGCCGCCGAAGTCGCCGTCAGCCTGGCCTTGCTTCCGCCGCATCGGTTGTCGACCGGTCGGTTTTTTCTGGGATTTGGACCTTATAATAAATCTAGACTATAGAAACTACTCATTGAGTTTAATATAATAATTATTACTTATTTTGATTAAATAGTCAATGTGGTACTTTTAGTTTAAAAATGTTTATTTTGATTCTGAAGGTATAATGTCAAAATTAGCCCCTAAAATTGGCTAAAGTGATCATTTTGATCTATATTTTTTTTTCAGAATATTTTGGTCCAACATTTTATTTTAGAGTAAAAAGCCTCTAACATTTAACATAATAGTCACTTTGATCCTTTTTTTTTATAACATTTTGACCCTTAACATTTCATTTTAGAGTAAAAAAACGTTATTTTGGAGTGTTAATCACATGCTAACTAACAATTTTCATCTATAGCGGAGACTTTTTGTCCCAAAATAAAATATAAAGGATTAGAATATTTTGAAAAGTATAATAAGGGACAAAATGACTATTTTTAATAAACATTGAAGGACTAATTTTAATATTATGTCATTTTTTAATTATAGTTGTATTTGAAGATAAAAACATTAATGTGGATTTTTTATCCATCTCACATGGAAATAATAAAAAGATTAAGGCACTAGATCCTTCAACTCTTAATCAAGGTTAAAAGTTTGAATTCTTTATAAATAGAGCAAATTTGATCCGAATTAAATATATTTATAAAAAATATTATTTTTATTAGATAAAAATAAAATTTTAATTTAAAAAATAATATATATAAATAGTAATTGTTGTAATTATTCTTAAGTATATAAGGTAAATTTATATTATTTTTTGGGTCAAGTCAGGTCATATATTTTTCACCCTAAAATCGAACCCGATCTGACATGGATATTTTTTTTATAAAAATCTAATATGAGCTGACTCGAACTTAATTTTTTTAAAAAAACTCTGACTTAATCGAATTAGAACATGTCACATTCGGGTCTCGTGCTCATCTTTATCTCTACCTTTTAAATATATTATAATTATTAGATAACATTAAATTTTGAGGATAATATGGGCGGAATCTTTTCTAAATATCTTATCACATTTTTAAGAATTATTTTGAGATCCAAATCATTTATCATAATATACATGAAACTCGTCACATAAGGCGGCAAATTTTATCACGTTTTTAAAATATATAACTTGTTATATGAATTGGAATAACATTATATGAAATTTGTCATCTCTACCTGAAGTATACCTCGAGCTTTTGGATAGAATCAAATAAAATTATTTAACACAATTTTAACAATCTTCACCTTGACACGAATAGTTAATAAATAAGTTCTCCATCTCTTTCATTAAACTCCTTAAATGAGTATTCTTCGATCATCATATCTCCATGACACTAAGGAGTGCTAATTACCGGAGATTAGTTTCTCAGACTTATGAAAACTGTTGGTTGAGACCAGTTTATCGGAAACTACAACGGAGTGGCCCTAAAAATCGAGTTCCGGTTACAGTACCTACTAAGTGTGTCTATGATTGACTTGTTAGCAATAAAGAGCCTACTAAGCTTGGTGAACCATAAAAAATGAAGTCACTGGCAACTACCAGGCTCGCCCGCGGGTTTCCTTCTTCAACCAACAGAACCGGCTTTACGTTCGCCGCGCTTTCTTTTGCTCCTAGGGGCATAGATGTCCGACGCTAGAGATGGTCTCGGAACCGATTGCTCCGGAGACACTACGTTCTTGGTTGCGTTATTACGTTCTGATGTTGGAACACGAGAAGGATCGGTGCTCCCTCCTTCTACTTTCTCGGCTTGACGATGTTGCTTTACGGACCGACTGTTTGTCGCCGTTGAAGCTTGTTTATCTCCGGCGTTTCCTTCGTTCTGTGTCGGAACATTTTCCACAATCTGCAAATATCATCAGTATCATAATGAGCAGATTCTCATTTGTCACTAGTTCATGCATGAGAAGCAAACAAAACATGTCAAACTCAAACAAGTATATGGCATTGTCATGTAAGTTCTGTATGTTCAGAGGGCTTACATCTTCGCACGAATCGACAAGTTGTGGCTGGTGGCAGGTAACTTCAGCATACGACAACAATCCGACAGTGCTTTCGATAATATCGGGAACATGGAAAGCCTCTCCATAACTTGAAACGGCACTTGCAGGCATGACCATATCTCCACCGTATTCGGAAATTTGTCGAGCCGTGTTAAATGCAGGTCCGGCGGATATTGTGTCTCCGTTTCCAGCTGAAACCGTAGGGCTAGGGGCAGAGCTGGTTTGAGCATCACAAACAGCAAGGAGGCTCAAATTCTCGGAGGAAGAAAACTTCGAAACATTTTTGGACATCACTTGATCAAGCTGATTCCTGAGTTTTTGAATCTTAGCATGCATGATTTCAATCTTCCTAAGGACTTGGTCCAAGGAATTATTTTCATCTCTGAACTCGAAAAGTAGTCGATCATTATTAATGCCGGATTTATCGTTGCATTCGGCATGTTGGTCCGTATCAGCTGCACCAAGTGATGACAAAGATCACTTCACAATCAAAACTAAGATAACTCGAAATCGAAAGAAACATAGCCTTCGAAATGCTGATTCTACCTTAGGAACTACTTCCATTTGACAGTAAACATATGATCATGTTTTTCAGTATGTCGGCCTGATTTTAACATAATGGAGCCGACCACGGCTAAATATTCGACTTCCTAGGATCCATAGG
The DNA here is from genome assembly GCF_006381635.1 of Hibiscus syriacus. Taxonomy (NCBI): domain Eukaryota; kingdom Viridiplantae; phylum Streptophyta; class Magnoliopsida; order Malvales; family Malvaceae; genus Hibiscus; species Hibiscus syriacus. The sequence goes on along the minus strand of NW_024063172.1, from coordinate 591,783 downwards.
TCTAGTCTCATGCAAAATGAATGGTTAAAAACGAAGTTAAAATACAGGAAATTGATTCAGTAAAATGGAAAATGATGTTACCTGTGTTGGGAAAGTCATCGGCAATATAAGCACCATCAGGAATGGTTTTCCTGTTTTCTGAAACATATCAAGAGCGAATCGCGCTTGAGCATGGGGGTTAAGGCGAGTCGAGAAGAACACTTAAACAACAATGATAAAGAATAAAGGAAAAGCTAGTACCAAAGTAGGAAAATAAGTTATGGCTTGACATGTATGACGCTACATCGGTCGTTTCTTCGATTCTCTTTCGTCTCCTCCGCTTCATGGCCTTTTTACGGTTATACTGACTAGAAAACGGCAATGATTTTGAACCAATACCTTCAAGTTCAGATGGATCAATCCTGGAAAACTTTCTCTGATTGTATGCTGAAAGTTCTCTGGTGTATTTTCCTGCTTGAGACTCTATTTGTTTGATTCTCAGTTCCGCCCATTTGCAGCGCCACATGAGAGGCCGAATGAAGTTCCTCCAATGATTTGTCAGCCTCTTCTTCCTGAACGGCAGGTACGGAACAACGTTTATATAAGATCACAGCATGTATGATTGCTATGCAATGTCAAATATTGACTCTATACACATCCATACATACACACACATACACATGCAGACCTATTTGAATTATTCAAATGCTCAAACATATACATAACGATTAAAAAGTCGTCAATATGGAAAGAAAGCAAACCTCCTATGAAACACGCTACTAAACGGTCCGTAGGCAGATGCGAAAGCAGTATCGCCAATGAAATGCGATTCCACTTCAGCATCACTCAACTCGGAACATTTATCGGTATCAGACGTGCTGTCGGCAAATGAGCTGGAACATTCAGTTGCATCCGGATCCTGAATTTCAATTTTTGCGGTGTGATTATCATCTGTGTATCCGAGTATATCGAACTCGATATCCTCCGGAGCGATATTTTGTGTATGCGTCTCAAACTCCATGTTATCGATGCTCTCTTCGCGCTTAATCATTCACCTCGAACTCTTCCTAACCACCAAGCCATCCAAGGAAATCATCATTCTCCTTGTGAACTGCAGTTTTTGCAGCACAATGTAGTATATTACCTGGATTAACATCCATCAGTATTTGTTCACCTTCATGCTGACTAAAAACCAGCTTGTGTTAAAATTCGAAGACTCGAGTCCCCCGAAAATCGAACATGCACTTGAACTAAAAGATGATCAACAAGTTTGTGCATACATACAAGGCAAATTGTATAAAATGCTACCATATTTGAAGCTTAGAAATCCAACCATCTTTCAGAATGCATTTCAACTCTTGAACTTTGAATATGAAGCAAGAACTTGTTCAACAAGTACTCCAAATTTCAGTGACAGATGACAAAGCTCTTCGATTTCTCAGATTCATACATTGTGATGCTCGTAAATTCAATCGTATTTCTAATTAAAAACAAGGTAACAATGGATAATTAGGTAAAAATTTAAGCTAACAATTTGGAAATTCCAAAGAAATTATCTACCTTCCTTCAATTTTGGAATTCAGGTAATAATCATGTAAGAAAACTCCTGCCAACATGCATGATGCATGGGGTCATGGCATTCATATCCATATCTATATTCATATTCACATACATGATGCACGATTCCACATACATGAAAGTAGAAACAGCTAAAAGCAACATGTCCCAAGCTAGATTCAAACAAGCCAAGCACAAAGAAAAAACAAAAGATTGAGTCTTTGAAATAGTAACCATCCCGTATTATACGTTATACACATATAAAAGTACGTATAAAGGAGTGAATAAAGAATGAATCTTTGAAGATATGGAAAGAGATAGTGATGTACCAGAGAGGCAGAGGCAGAGAGAGTGAAGAAGTAAAAGAAAGGCGGCGAGGAAGAGAAATGAGAAAGTTAACGTTGTAGTAATAAAAACCTAAAGAGGAACCACTTTAGTTTTGTCTTATTTACTGTCTACTCTTGTAAATTACGTTAGGCTAAACTACGTCATAAATACTTAAATTATTAATTTTGATCTGTTTTAATATTTAAAATTTTAATTTTTTAAAAATTATACATAATGTTTAGTTTTTGTTTCGTCTTAGTATCTTGCCATTAAAAATTTAACGACAGTGCATTTTTATAGTTGAATTACATTATTCATCTCTCAATTATCTTATCACTCTTATTTTAGTACCAAAGTTTACAAATTTTCAATTTAACTACTCAACTTTCAAATTGTACCTATTTTAATCACTCTAATTTATATTATTAATAATTGTTGTGACATGATCGTTTTATTAATATTTTATTAATATATAATTAAAAAATAAAAAAATAAATTTGAAAGTTTGAGTGGTTAAATTATGAGTAGTTTGAATGTTAAGTAATTAAATTAAAAAATAAACTTTAATGACAAAAATAGGATTAAGAAGATAGTTCAGTGATGAATGATGCAATTTACCCATAAAAAAATGTTAGTGACTGTTAAGTTTTAAATCGACCTCGAACACCGCATATATAAAAAATACGAGCATTAATTATAAAATGATTAAGCGTTTTGAATATATTTATCGAAAAATTTTAAAATGATTGCTCAATTTTTTTAAAATATTTTAAAGACATAATAATTAATAAATTTAGTGTAATAACAATTTAAACTCTAAAGTTCGATCCATTTAATTCGAACATTCACAAACATTGTTCGTTTCACGCTGATTAACACGTTTGTTGCACAAAGAAAAATGGTAAAATTACACCAATAGTCCTTAAATTTTTAGGCTTCACAACTTAATCTCCAAAATTCACCACATGTTCAATTTAATCCTTACCTTCAGCAATATTTTAAATATAAAAAAAGTAAAAGAAAAAGAAAAACCGAGTAAACAAACTTATAAATCAATAAATAAGCTTATAAATGAGTTTATTCCTGAACATAAACAAATCAAATATACTTTTGTTCGTGTTTGTTCGTTTATTAAATGCATAATTTACCTTTTTTTCTTTAACTCAATCCGTTATTAGGTAGGAACACACATTTTTATGTTAAAAATGAACTTCTAGAATTTTAAGAGCTACTAATATTTAAATTTTAGGGTGAAAATTGATTATCAATAAAAATATCTAAATTATATAAAAATTTAAAATTTTTAAAAAGACAATCGATTCGTTAGTCGCTCTTGATCCATCCATGATCGTCATATATTTCTTAGTTGATGTCTAGACATGAGTGAAAGTATAAAATTTTAAAAAATGAAAAGAAATTGTTAATAAAAATTATACGTGAATTTAAAATTTGTAAGGATACACTATGTTAAGAATAAAGGGGCAATAGCCTCCAAATTTTGATGTTCTAATTACCTTTTAAGTCCTTAGTAATTTTGAAACCATTGCAATTTAGTTCTTGTCCGTGTCAAGATTTTTTGGACACTATCATTTTTAAAATTAATGGAATTAAACATTAAGTCTAAATTTGTTTGATTTAATTACTTTTTTAAAACCTTTGAATTTTAAAATTAGTGAAATTAAATCTTTAGGCGGCGTTTGGTTTGTTGAAATGTTTATGAGGGAATTGAAATTTGTGAAAGAATTGAAATCTGTAGGAATTGAAATCTAATTCCGAAATGAAATTAGAATCCAATTTCATATTCTGTTTGGTTCGCAGACATGTCAGATGAATTTGATTTCAGTAATATAAAATGACATAATTACCCTTCTTATTTTTTGCTTTATTTTAGTTTATTTTACAACTTACATGTAGTAATATATTATAAAAAATAAAAAATATTAAATTTTCATTTTATTGATTAATTATTCATTTTAATAAATTATAAAAATTATGCTAATAAACATTATAAGTTAAAATCATCACAATCAAAATATGTTAATAAGTTACCAAAAGATAGAGCAATATTTCGATACATTCCAATCGGAGTATGTTAATTAGTTACCAAAAAATATACAAAAAACTAATTTTATTCAATATATGAATTAGAAACTCGACCCGACACGACTCAAAATAAAAAAATATATTTTTATTCAATAAAAAAATTGACTTAATTGAAAAAAAATTATATATATAGCTGTATTATTGTAATTATTCATAAATATATAAGGTAAAATTATATATATTTCTTCGGGTCGGTCATGTTTTTTTCACCCTAAACCCGACCCGAATATCACACTTAAAAAAACCGACCCGACTCGACCCGAATATCACACTTAAAAAACCCGACCCGAACAAAACAAAGTTTCATCCGACCCGACCCAAATATATGAATTAGAAATCCGACCCGACCAGACCCGAAATAATAAAAAAATATTTTTATTTAATAAAAGTAGTGACTTAATCCGACCCTACCCGAATTATATATATTTTTGGGTCGGTCCGGTTTTTTTCACCCTAAACCCGAACCTGATCCGACCCGAATACCACACTTAAAAAAACCCGACCCGACCCGAACAAAATAAAGTTTCATCCGACCCGACCCGAATATATGAATTAGAAATCTGACACGAAATAATAATAATAAAAATTTATTTAATAAAAACAGTGACTTAATCCGACCCGACCCGAATTATATATATTTTCAAGTCGGTCCGGTTTTTTTCACCATAAACCCGACCCGAATATCACACTTAAAAAAATCCGACCCGAATATCACACTTAAAAAACCCGACCCGAACAAAATAAAGTTTCATCCGACCCGATCCGAATATATAAATTAGAAATCCAAACCGACCCGACCCGAAATAATAAAAATTATTTTTATTTAATAAAAACAGTGATTTAATCCGACCCGACCTGAATTATATATATTTTCGGGTCAGTTCGGTTTTTTTCACCTAAACCCGAACCCGACCCGAATATATGAATTAGAAACCCGACCCGAAATAATAATAAAATATTTTTATTTAATATATGAATAAGTTACCAAAGGATTGATGATGGTAGTATGGTTAAATTTCAATTCCCTCCAACAAGGGAATTAAATTCCATCTATTTTTTGATGAAATTCACTTTCCCTCATTTGATAGAATTGAATTCCATCGGGGATTCCAATTCCCTTGAAAAACTTGAACCAAACATAGGAAAGTGGTAGAATTGGATTCTAATTCCCATCAATTCAAAGGGATTCCATCCAACCAAACGCACCTTAATCTCTTAACTTTTATGGTTTAATTACATTTTAAGACCCTATTATTGCAGACTTTTGCTTTACAGAAGAGGAAAAAAAGACATATTTTACTGTACATCCAGTCCAGAGTTCCCATGTGCACCAGGCAAGTCCTACTATGGACGAGGACCGATTCAGCTTACAGGGAACACCAACCACGGGAAAGCAGGGATTGCTCTAAAGCTGGACTTATAGAAGAACCCTGAAATAGTGGCCACGAACCCCGTCGTCTCTTTCAAGGCATCATTATCGTACTGGATGAACGCGGTTCGTCCCGTCATCGGCCGAGGGTTCGGAGCCACAATCAGAGCCATCAACGGCCCACTCGAATGCGGGGTCGGCGGAGCAGCACAACAGAGGGTTCAACGTCGAATCCAGTTTTACACCGATTATTGTAAACGATTCGGCGTCGATCCTGGACCCAACCTGTCGTGCTAGAGTTTTTGAGCTGTACTTCTATGTAGGAGATATGGAAGGAAGGCTACAGATCCTGTTGTAGCTTTTGAATAAATTTACTACTATAAGGTTTCTTTTAAGAGACCTGAAAAAGAATAAAGGGAAACTTGTGTTCTTCTTCAGTCCACCAAACTTGAATTAAAAATTTTAAATCCTTCACCAGATCCGAATTCGGCTTGAAAAATATACCCCTTCCACCTGTTCCAAACTCGACCAAAAAAATATATCCTTCCACCCTATCCAATTTTTAAGATAAAATCTAAACCCAACCTGACCCAACTCGAAATAATATATTTATTTAAAAATATTTTTATTCAATAAAAATATGAATTTAATTAAAATAAAATAGGAATTAAATTAAATTAAAATAATATATAGAATGATATTATTGTAATTATCTCTAGATATATAAGATAAAATTATAATTTTTTCGGGTATGAGTAATGTATTTTTCACCATAAACTCGAACCTGAACCGAACATAATTTAAAAAATTGGCCCGACCCAAACCCGAACCCAAACCCGATTTTTTTTTAAAAAACTTACCCAATTGGGTCGGATCAGATTGGAACCTGTCAGGTTCGGGTCACATGCCCATGAATAGTTTATATGCCGTACACAAAGCTTGGTTTAGTTATTAAACATCGACGATGAACACTTAAATACCATATAATCTCTAGAAACAACAACCACTCTTTTAACCACTGAGGTAGTTTGGTTTGTACATAATATCTAGATAGTTTGATGTTTAATTGACAATGAACGCTTAAATACTTTATAGTCTCTGGTGCTCGAACTTATAACCTCTAAAAATAACAACCATTTATTTAATCATTAATGTCGCTTGGTTCGTGGATAATCTAATAATTTTTACTTAGTTGGTATTAAGTTAATTAATAAAATAAACTTAATTAGAGTTTTATCATATAGTATAAATATGGAGAGATCATGCAGTTCAGATTTTAAATATATTAAAAACTTATATATATATATATATATTATAAGCAAAAACTATTAACCATTAATCATAAATTCATAGAATACTTTTGATTAATACAGTATAAATATCATGGTGATTCAAATTTTTTTAACCGAAATCTCTAATTTTTTTAAATAAATAAATAAATTACAATGAATGTATGACCAAAAATTAAACACATAATAAATATATTTTCTTATAACCATTAACACAAAGAAAATTAATCAGTTAAATATTATATTGATAAGTCGTGACGATTAGGGTTGTTTAAAAACATCTAACCCGACTGACCCGACCAATCAACCCAGTTAAAAGATATCATATATTTATTTAAAATATACCCGACCCATCCAACTAATTTTTTTGAGTTTTCAGATTTGACTCGGGTCACAAAACCTTACTTAACTGGACCCCGTCAACCCAATACCTAGTTTATTATTATTATATATATATATATTATTTTTTATTTTTTTATTAATTGTTTATTTATAAATCTCAAATTATTTAACTCTAACATTCAAAATTCCTAATTTATTAAATTTTACTATTATAACCTTCTAAATTATTAATTTCTTAAATTATTTCACACTTACGTTCTAAATTATCTATTTCAACTTCGAAACATTTGAAATTTAAATATATATTTTTAATGAAATTTCTTTCAATTATGTAATTTAAACTTTTAAACTTTATGCATAAATTAGATATATATTATAGACCTTTAAATTTAAAATTTTAGAATTTATCTCTATATATTTAAAATAATATAATTTAAAGAAAAAATTTATGATCCGGACACCCTTGACTCAAAAATTTGAGTACTTGGGTTTTACGGATACCTGACTTATGAGTACTTAGATGTAATGGACCGGGACACATGCCAACATTTTAGTACCCGAAAATTATGGGTATTTAATTTTGAACACCCATGATAATGATGTCAAATCCAACCCTAAGAAAAAAATAAACAAAAATAATGATTAAATGATAAAAAATATATCATAAAAATGGAAAAAATAGAATTATTAAAAATTAAAAACGAGAATAAAATCGTAATAAAATAAAGAGGCCCATCAGCTGAATTTTTGGGTAACTGGCCCATTTAAGTTAAGAAAGTGAAAATCGAAGTCGACGCGAGTGCCTCTATAAATACCCCTGGCATCTGTATCCAATGTTCAGTTTATTTTGCCTCTAAATTTTCAGCACCTACGCCTTTCTACAATTTTGTTTTTAAAATCTTATAAGTATTCTTTTATTTTTGTTCAATTTCCCTCTTTTATTAACCATCAAACCGAACTTTTGTTTCTTTTCCCCCAATTCATCTCTCTCTCAGTTCAATCCCCAAAGCCCTTGAAGAAAATGGGTTTAGGTTAGGTTAAATTGTTCTCGGTTTTCTTCGATTTGCAGAAACAGAGAAATATGGGTCACTCTAGCTTCCAAGGTCTTCAAGTTCACATGTTTTCAGCATCTATTTTTTTTTTGAACTTGGATTCCCTTTTATTGGATTGAATTGTAAAGCGTCTTTTGTTGTTTTTCGTTGGAGCAGACGAAGATGACGACGAAGAAGAATACGAGGAGGAAGCTGGTGGGAGTAATCGGCTCCTGGGTTTTATGTTTGGGAATGTGGATAACTCGGGTGATCTTGATGCCGATTATCTTGACGAGGCAAGTTTTCTGTTATTATTTATCCCCTTTTCTTCTAGGAGCTTAATTTTTTGGTAATTTAGGCGTAAACCTAAACATAATTTTCTGTCTGTTGAGGCTGTTTATTAAGCCGTTCAAAGTTCTTTATTTGATTGCTTTTTATGTAAATTAGTCGGTGGAATCTCACGTTCTTGATGGGTTTGGGAATGTTTTCCGCTTAACGTTTTTGGTGGAGCTGGGTCTGGACGACGGCTTAGGATAAAATGGAGGTGATGTGAGGAAGGGAAGTGTAACATTTAGCTTTTTATGCTTCTTTTTTTTTGAGGGAGAAGTATTTTGAATCTACTTGTGTTTAGTGTTTAAGGAGCAATTAGGATTATGTTTATATTAATTTGGATTTTGCACCTAAAGAGAGTTGTGAAACAGAAGCATCTTGATGCTGCAGTGAACTATTTCTATTCGTGTTTAGAATAACCAATCACTCAATTACATACTTTCTGAACTCATTTGTTGTTCCTGAATCTCCCATTAAATTCGACTCTTCTAAGTTATAGTCATGTTGAATGAATTTCTTACAAGTTTGGAGAAATACACGTTGCAATCTTTGTTAGTTCAATAATGATAGTAAAGCCATATAAAACAAATCCCATAGGAGAGATGATTCAGTAACTAAATTAGGGTCAAAATAAGACTAGAACGCCCGAGAAAATCCCATTCTAGAAATCAAAAGCACGAATTTAGCACCTCTTTGGATTTTTTTTATAGAAATAGGAGGCCTCGTTAAAAACCTCCCTCATAGTAGTCCTTTACCCTAAGGAAAGAACCGACTAGCGGAAGGAGGAAAAGAGTACCTGATTATATTATTGATAAACTGGTTACATAAGACTTAAACATTCTCGTAATACAACTGTTCTGTAAAACACACATACTTACAATCACCCAATCCCCTCCTTTGCTAGCTTATCAGTCTCACAATTACAACACCTAGGGACCAGCCTAAGAATAATCTCCTTATCTGAAACAATAGACCTCTTTGGAAATTTAAACAAACAAATAAAAAAACTAATGGCATCAGATTAAATATGGAAACTCTAAGACTAATTGATATGATAATTATACGATGTTGGTTTCCTTTGGACTTGAAGGGCTTTGCTGCTCTTGAAGAACCGCATGATTTCTCATCTTATTTCTTCCATAACCTGATAAAACCTTTGTAGGATATAACATACTAATTTGGCTTGCACTATCTATTTAAGTTGTTAGTTTGATGCTTGGCTTAACTATTTCATTATAGATAACAAACTGCATTTTTTCCAGGACGCAAAGGAACATCTTGCTGCGGTAGCTGACAAGCTGGGTCCATCGCTTACTGATATAGATGTATGTTTTTCTATCCTGTGTTCTTTCTGTTCTGTCGTTCCTACTAAATGGTTGATTCATAATAAATAAAACTAATGCAAACTATTTTCTCTATTGTTTTATTTTTAATTTTAAGTGGGGTTTGTGTTTCTAATGAAACTGTTTGATTGTCAGTTGTCAGATAAATCACCGCACACTCCAGCTGATGCTGCTGACCAAGGTGATGTTGTATGGCTGGAAAATCCTCATGCAGTTTTTGATATTCTATTAGTGTGTGTGTTTCTTCAACTAGTTGAGTATGCTTTGTGTTGAAATCTGATAGAATAGAATGACAGAGAAGGAAAAAGATAAAGAGAATAAATCAAGAGAGAAGGAAAAATAATGGAGTTAATGCTAGAACAAAAAATATGATAATTGAAGTAGGAGATTACAAGAGTTTAAATAGTTTGAGTTGCCTACTTCTAATAAGACTTTTCTATCACATACATCTATCTAGATTATACTGTTGAGATATTGATTTCTAATTGGATTAGTGTTGTGATTATAAAAAGGATATTCCATAGAAATTTCCTTTATTAAATTAATGTGCTTGAATGCATATGGTATTATTTGGGCCATAGAATGAGAGCTAGTTTGAGATACAAACCATATTCTAGGAAACTTGGTGTTATGGTGAAAATTATGATTTAACATAGAATCCATGATTTGCTTTCGTCAACGATTGAACTGGTGCCTAAGTGGCTTTATAATAGGCTGGTTTGCATTCATGGACAATTACCCTCAGCGAAATATCCATAAGAATGGTATAATGAAGCACTAAAATTTGCTTTCAAGATTGCATTAATTCTTGAGAATGAAAAACAAAGATTGTTTTAATGCCCCATGCAAGCTACTATTTTGGTTTTGTCTCCTACTGGCAATCCTCATAATTCTTATTGATTTTCTAAGTATTTTCTTTCATCAGGATACATGCCTCAATTTATGATGTGTTTCTTTTATATATGTATATATATATTTGTTTGAATTGTAGTTATTCACTTCTAATCTTTTTAATAGAAGGATATGGAGGCTATAAGTCATCGCTTGGAAAAATTGTGTTGCTCTAAGTTTTGTATGCCTCACAACAATCTGGTATCTATCTGATATTTTGTTCATTGGGGTTTCACTCTGATAGATTATGATGAGAAGGCTGAAAATGCCATTGACTATGAAGATATTGATGAGCAGTATGAAGGTCCAGAGACTCGAGCTACCACTGAGGAAGACCATTTACTTCCCAAAAAGGAATATTTTGCTGCTGATGTTTCTTCTGCTTTGGAGCCTAAAGCCTCTGTGTTTGACGATGAAAATTATGATGAGGACGAGGAAAGTGAAAAGGAGCAAGAGGTGGTAGGTAAGCATATACATGGTTTAAATTGTTTATCAGTCTCACTATTGAACTACAATATTCTTTTAGTTTGATAATTTTTAATTTTATTTGGTAATATATTCATTGCTTTTTTTAGAAAAAATATTATAACTGATAATCATTGTAGTGACAGTCCAATACTCTTAGTTGGGTGCCTTTGCTCATATTTGAAGGCTTGAATGTTTGATGACTATTGTCTCTTTCTTTCCTGAGTACCTTTTTTTTTTTTATAGGAAATTAGGCCTCATTAAAACACCACTTCATACCCTCCATGTTGCAACAGTAACATGACGGATATTGGAAGGAGGAAAAGAGTGCCTATGAATTTTATTAATCAGAACAATAATACACAGCCAGGACTCATATTACATAGTATGGAGAGAGATAGTGACGTAGAGAGAGAAAAATTGAGAGGGAAAGTTTCTTCAGAGAATGTTTGGACGGCGTTCGTTGATCACCTCAGTAAACGAGTGTCTCGACGAGAGTTAAGGGAGTTGTTTTCATCTCACGGTCCGGTAGTCAGAGTGTTCATTCCCAGAGAAACAAGGAATCCGAAATACAAATTCTTTACTTTTGCTTTTGTGCATTTTGGCAATGAGGAAAGTCTAAAAAGGGCGATAGCCAAACTGAATGGTTCGATGATTGATGGTTGGAGGATTTCAGTGGGTACTGCAAGATACAAGGATGCTAGGGTGAGGTCAGTCGGGAACAATACTTCCATGATGTTGCCTTCAAGGTCGAACACAGAAGATCATTCAAGGTCCAAAGAGAAAGGTGTTATTAACAGGAGTGTAAGAGATACAAGATCTTACAAGGAGGCCTTACTGTCTGATAGATTGAAGAGCAATGCATCGGACCATAGGGATCGGTCGATCGATGGTTTCAACAGGAGGAAAGGTATAAAAAATTGTTGGGAAATGCATATTCCGTCAGAGAGCTCCAGTTGGGTGAAGAGATCATTAACGGGGATCATCAAACATTCTTTTGAGTTCGAATTAGTCCAGAAGGCCTTAGTTAATGAAGGTTTTGATGTCCAGATTTCCAGATGGGGTTATGTCTGGAATTCTTGTGTTATTATATTTAAGTCGACGGAAGAAATGATGGATGCATGGCTAGAGAAAAAGGATGAGTTATTTTTCTGGTTTGATAGATTGGCACTTTTATTGAACGATGATGGTGTTCCAATGGCTTTTTGCCTCGTACATCTGTTTGGGGTTCCATTGTTATGTTGGCAAAATTCCTTTTTGGAACGGGTAGTAGGAAAGTGGGGATTGGTGGAAGAGATTCATGAAGATACAGTCAACAGAACAGACCTATCGATGGTGAAGATTTTGGTTAGGGTGGCCAGCCCTTATGATGTCCCTGAGGAGATAACTATTGGATCCTATGGAAGGTCGTTCAAAGTCAAGATTAAGCTGGGTTCGGTGCTTGAGTATTCTTCAGTTTCCTTTAACAAGTCGCCGGTGGGAGGCTCCGATGAGAGAAAATTTGGAGAGAAACTTTCTGGAGACAGTCTGTCAAATAGCATGGAAAGTGCTGAACGTTCAGAAGAAAACAGCAGACAAAAGGTAGATATTTGGTTTGACCAAGGAACTAACACGGGTTTGTTTGGAGTTGGTGAGGAATTTCAACTCCCAACGATTAACAAAGTTGGGAAAGGCATTAATGGTGTGAAGTCAGCGTGTCAGGATCTTGGGAATAACAATTATGGTGAATACGCGGGTTTGGGATGCAGATTTTCAAATTTTTCGGCTGATGGGTCTGTAGCCCAATCATCAGAAAATGGGCCACTTGGTTCTCCACCTCTTAAAATTATTCCAGCTGGGCCTCTTGTTAAGCTGGATAAATTTGGGAAAATGGACCAGAAGCAGTTTCTGGTTGAATCTGCAAACTTAGAGGAAGATAACAATGGAGGTCTGCCACTTACTGGTTTGAGAAAGTGTTCTAGAGGATTGGAATCAAATTTAGAGGAAAAGCCGATTGACTACATTCTATGTTCTGGAAGTAAGATTTCCAGGGGAAGAACGCTTGAGCGATCCAACTCTCCATTGTCTACAAAGAGTGAACCGTTGGAAAAGAGAAGAAGTATTAGCTTCAAAAGGGTCTATAAGAGATCCAGGGAGAGAAGACATTGGTTAGAGAAAGATGAAATTGTTGTTCCTCGAGAAGAGGAATCTCTAGAGAGCCCAAATGGGAAGATTTTGGATACTAATTCAGTTCTGCTGGTCAGTGCAGTTGCAGAACCTAATTTGGAAGGCTGTATGGGGCTTACTTTGGAAAGGCATGTTGTTGATAACAGTTTGGAAAGTATGGGTGAAGGGTGGCACTTACAAGGAGATAGTTATTCTTTCAACTCTAAGTCTTCTAATAGAAGAGCCAAAAGATTGTTGACCAGACTTGCTTTGGACCAAGTTAGCATTGAAACAGTTTCTTCTTCAGATTTTGCTGTTCTTTTGGAGGAAGCTCTAGCTACTTGGGAAATTAGTAATAGATTGGGTGTGTCTTTCAAGGGTGGGAAATCAGCCTTTTTGGAGAAAATAATAAAGTTGGAGGAGGAGTTGAGGCTGGTCTGATTTTCGGTGCTTATTGGGTTTTCTATTACTTATTGGAATCATGATGAAGTTTCAATTAGCCATCATTACGTGGAACGTTAGGGGCTTGGGAAGGAAGGAAAACACAGAGCTGTTCAAAATCTAGTTTTAAAGAGACGTCCTATTTTTCTTCTATTGCAGAAACTAAAGTGGAGAAGGTTCAGAGACAATTTTTAAGGAGAAGTGGTTTGAATACTCTTCAAGGCTTTGCAGAATCTCCAGCAGTGGGTTCTGCTTGAGGGCTATTGAGTTGCTGGGATGAGTGCTCTTTTGAAGTTGACAATCTTATTATAAACAGAAGGTTTATTGCAGTTTTTGGAAAGTTTCGAACTTCACAGTTTAGGTGGTTTTATTAATGTTTATGGGCCTAGTATTGAAGAAGAGAAGCAAGCTTCTTTGAAGAGTTAGCTGTTTTTATTTGTGGACTGAATATCCCTTTATGTGTGGGAGGTGATTTTAATGTGCATCTCTGAAGAGGAAAAGGTGGGGAGAGCTCCAAACAGAAGTTCAATAAGGATTTTCAGCCAGTTTCTGCAACATACAGGGTTAATCGATTTACCTTTACATGGGGGCAGATTCACGTGGTGTAACAACCAGGATTTACCCACCTATGTTAGACTGGACAGGTTCCTCGTTGATGTTCATTTCCTAGAAGCATTTCCTGATGTTACACAATACTTGCTGCCAAGGTCAGTGTCAGATAATAATGCTGTTTTTCTGGAGAATGAGGGGGTCAGTTGGGGGAAAACCCTTCAAACTCTTTAATTATTTGATGGAAGAGGACGGTTTCCAGAACTTAGTAGAGTCTACTGTTAAAGAATGCAAGTCTGATCAGAGGAAAGCAGGAATTCTATCTATCCTGAAATCTACTAAACTGTCGATCAAACAATGGGTGGGGAAGAGAGACCATTTTCCTTCTGTAGAGATTACAGATTTAGAAAAGAGGATTCATTTGGAAGAGGTAAACCAGCAGCAGAGGCAAGGTACATATGGTTGGGACAGAGGATCAGATTTGAACAATATGAGATCAGAATTATGGAGGTTGTATAAGATTGAAGAACAGATATGGTTTCAAAAGTCGAGAGCTAGATGGGTGGAAGAAGGGGACCGCAATACAAGATTTTTTCATACTTGTGCGTTGATTAGGAGAAAGAGGAATTCCATGTATGCTTTGAATGTCAATGGAGGGATAACCCAAGATCCATCTGTCATCAAAGCTTGTGTCAAAGACCATTTTTTTGGAATTTACAACTCTAGTTCTACTTTGGAAGTAGAAGATATGAATTTTTCAAAAATTTCAGTGGAGCAAAGTAATATTCTGGAAAAAGAATTCACGGAGGAAGAAATATGGGAGACTCTACAATCATGTGATAGCAACAAAGCTCCCGGCCCGGATGGTTTTAATATGGGCTTCTTCAAGAAATTTTGGGTTGTTCTTAAGGTTGATATTCTGAAATTCTTTCATAACTTTTATTTAGGGAAAGATTGGGAACATGGAGTAAATCATACTTTCATTACTCTTATCCCCAAGGTGGCCAATATTGGTGGATTAGACTATAGACCTATAAGCCTTGTAGGAGGTTTGTACAAGATCCTCTCAAAATGTCTTTCGAGGAGATTAAGGAATTGCATTTCCGATGTAATAAGCCCTATGCAGTTTGCTTTCATTCCAGGTCGTCAAATTCTGGATTGTTCTCTTATAGCCAATGAGGGGATTGATTTCTGGAGGAAAAAGGGACTTAAAGGTTGTGTGTTTAAAGTGGATTTTAGAAGGGCTTACGACACTGTGGATTGGTCTATTCTTTTTAAGGTTATGGAGAAAATGGATTTCGGTTCTAAATGGAGAAGTTGGATAAAACAATGTGTTACTACTGCTTCTATTTCAGTATTGATAAATGGGGTACCTTCTCAGGAATTTCCTATGGCTAGGGGTCTCCGCCAGGGCTGTTCTCTTTCGCCCTTGCTATTTAACTTAGTTGGGGAACTCCTAAATGTTTTGCTCTTAAAGGCTGTCTCTGATGGACTGTTTTCTGGTCTGCATATTGGGAGAATGAGACTGCTTTCAACTTATCTCATCTGCAATTTGCAGACGACCTAATTATTTTCTGTGGGGCTTCGAAAATGGAAATTTCAAATGTTAAAAGGGTCTTAAGAGTGTTTGAAGTTATGTCTGGTCTGCAGTTGAATCTTAAGAAAAGCAAGCTATTTGGTGTTAATACGGCTACAGAGGAGGTGGAGGAGTGGGCGTCGTCTATTGGCTGTGCAGTGGGGAAATTTCCTTCTGACTATCTAGGTTTGCCTCTTGGTGCAACACGGAATTCAACCGCTCTTTGGGATCCAGTTGTTTCAAAATTTAACAACAAACTAGCAGGTTGGAAAGCTGCCACCCTTTCCTTGGCAGGGAGACTAGTTTTGATTAAATCGGTTCTCTGTTCTCTTCCTACTTACTACTTGTCTATATTCAAAATTCCATCATCCGTAACTTCTAAACTCAACTCAATCATGTCTTCTTATGGGGAGGAGGAGCGGAGAAAATAAGATTCATTGGGTTAGTTGGCTTAACGTGTAAGCCAAAGGAGGCTGGTGGTTTAGGAGTGTTAAATATTAGCAATATGAACAGGGCACTATTGGGGAAATGGTCTTGGAGATTTGCAAATGACAAGGATGCTGTTTGGAGGAGAATGATCTGTTCAAAATACAATATTGATCCTTTTTCTTTATTGTTCAATCGCAAAATCCCAGCTCAAGCTTCTTGGATTTGGAGCTCGGTGGTGAATTCTTATTTTAAAGAAGACTCTTTTGGTTGCTATTTTCGCAGCATGTTCAGACTAGAAGTTGGGAATGGTCAATTTATTCAGTTTTGGCAGGACAAATGGGCAATGGACTGTCCTCTTAAGGTTTCTTTTCCGAGGTTGTTCGCAATCTCTACAAACCAGCTTGGAAAACTGATTGAATTTGGCGAGTTCAGCTCTTTGGGATGGATCTGGAATATTCAGTTGAGGAGAAGCTTAGCCGATTGGGAATTTGAACAGTGGGCTAACCTGATGGCTATCATTTCTAATTTTTATCTGTCAGGCAATCGATGGTCTGATTTGGAAAGGAAACGGAATTGGTGTCTATTCTGCTAATTCATGTGTGAAGACTTGTTCTTTGGCTCAGAAGGATTATGTTTGGAAGAAATTTGTGGAAAGGTCTGGTGCCACCAAGAGTTGAGGTATTCATGTGGCAGTAGTTCTTCAAAACTGCCAGTGGTCTGAACTGTTAAGAGAGGGGTTACGGGTATAACAATCCTTCTTCCTTTATGTAATTTGGAGGTTGAATCTTCTCACTTATTTTCTCGTGTTCAGTTGTGGGTCACTTTGGAACAAATTTGTGCAGTATTGGAGTCTTTTTGTGGTTTCATACAAATGCGCAGAAGTTTCTTCAAGCTTGGGAAGATCTTAATCCTAGGTCTACCATTTGGAAGTTCATTCCTGCCGTTGTTATTTGGACTTTTGGAAGGTAAGAAATGATATTGTTTTTGATAGAGGAAGTTTGACCATCTTAATCTATTTTTCTTAGCAAGAGTACGACTTGCATCTTGGTTCTCAGCTAAGTTTGCAGATTCTGGTATTTCAATGGATTCTCTAATCGGGGACCCGTCTCTTGGGGATTCATGCTTCCCTCTCAACAAATCGATGGTTACTACAGTTCCTTGGTCCCCCCCTCCTAAGGGCTTTGTAAAATTGAATGTGGATGCTGCTACAAATTCGGATTGGAACAGCAGTGGAGTTGCGGTATTCTAAGAGATGAGGAAGGTCTATTCTAGGATCTTTTAAGGAGGCCACGGGTCCAGGTCCACCTATTATGATGGAGCTAAGGGCTATTCAGAAGGGCTTAATTTTCTTTGATTCAGTGAAAGGAGGTATTAATGGTCGTTTATTGTTAGAATCAGACTGCAAATTGGCCGTGGATTGGGTTAAGAATGGAACTTTCTGCCCTCAGATTTTTGTCAGTCTTGTAAGGAACATAACTATCAAGCTAAAAGAAGTTGAGGGTGTTATTAGATGGGTTGCTAGGGCAGCCAATATTGAGGCTGATGGGATGGCTAAATCTGCCATTGGCTAATTCCAGTGTATCTTAGGGGTATTTATTTTGGGTTTTTCAAATTGTTGTAAGGGGCTTCTTCTTGTTGTAATCTTAGGTATTATCATTAATGAAGTTTAAGGCACTCTTTTCCTCCTTCCTCTGATGAAGGAACTCATTATAAGTTCCTTAATCAAGAAGGGGGTTTTTAATGAGGCCTACAATTCCTATCAAAAAAAAAAAAATAATACACAACCAGAACCAAAACCTACTGATACAACATAACACTGATACATAAGACTGAAAACAAACACCCTACGGAAAACAAACATCTATGGATTCTACCCAGCGTGGACAGTGGTTTCTCCTGATTGATCATTATTTTGTAATTTTATCAATTAACTTAGAAAGCTCATATTTTCTAATTTATTAATTGTATCTTTTGTACAAATTTCCTGTATTAACTTTCATGAATTTCTTTTTTTATCTTGCTGCAAATTGTGTGCTACAAGTGTATCTGTGTGTGTAACTATAAAATGAGATTTTAAGCCTCTTTAGTCTTTACATGCATAACAAACTTATCAAAAGCTGGTTTCTTGTTTGGTTATTGCTTTGCTGTTTAACTGTTAAACCACGGTTTAATTACTTTCCATGCTGGTCTGTGAATATAGATTTTTTTTTGATAAGAATGACATGCCTCCTTAAAAACCTCCTTCTTGATTAAAGAAGGAGGAAAAGAGTGCCTTAGAAACTTTATTACTCCTCCGAAATTACATTAGATTTAATATAAACACCATACTGAAAAAACGAAACAGACTAAGCTACTCAACAGACAACCAAAAACCTAAAACTCAAACGATACAACGCACTGGAAACGACTAAACATCAACCAATTCCCATCTTTGCTAAACTATCAGCCTCCATTACACACCCTTGGAATCAATCTAATTGAGTGCACCCTGTCCGAGATAAAAGATGAAATCTCTTTAACTAATGGGAGGATAAAAACAGGGGCCAAAGCTGGGGTATAGACCCATTCCACAGCCGACTTACAGTCACTTTCCACAATCAACCTTCCAACATTAACCCAACAAGAAGACATAGATTTCAATGCCTCTCTTAATAGCCTTTAACTCAGCAACCGGTGGGGGACCCTGGCCTACATTTTCTGAAAAAGTCAGAAGGGAGTTGCTATTCCAGTCTCTCAAAATACCTCTTATACCTCCATTTGAGCCATCAAGTCTAACAACTCCATCGACATTCATCTTCAAAAAATCCATAGGGGGTGGAATCCAGCGAGAAACCTGAAAATTGTTAAGGTTGAGAGCTTTAATACCATCTGCAAGAAATGGATCACCAATCAGCACATCCTCCTGAATAGGAAACTTAGGATACTTGGCTAGAAACCATTTAGATAACCTGAATCTAGCAATAAAAAACAGAGACATCCTATCCAAGTGGGAACCTTCGAACACCATCGCATTCCTAGCTTTCCAATTCGACCAAAATACTACTCCCGGGATAAATTTCCAAATCAACGATTCATAGCAAAGAAGGTGGATCCTTTGGAAGGACTAAGGTTATATCCCAAAAGCTTGCTATCTTGTTCCAAAGTTCCCAAACAACATCACACGAAATAAATAAATGCTGAACTGATTCCACCTGTTTTTTACAAAACGGACATAGAATTTCATCCCCTAGCTGCAAACCTCTTTTCACCAACTCCTCTCTCACTGCCACTTTCTGATGAGCTAGCTGCCACAGGAAGACTTCAACACGAGGAGGAGATAAACCCTGCCACACCCCTTTTACCCATAAATCGGACCCCCCAGACACCTTGCCGAGTTCCTTTCTACAAGATTTCACTGAAAACAGTCCATCCCCGCTTGCAGACCAAGAAAGAAAGTCTTCAACTGAATCAGTCAGTTTAAAGTCCTTCAGTTTTGTCATTAAATCCAGCCACTGATCCAACTCCCAGTCACACAAATTCCTTCTGGTTTCGATGTTCCACACCCAACCGTTCGAATCTGAACTTCCAAACTCAGCGACCATACCCCATTTATTTGTAGACAACACATGCATTCTAGGGAAAAGATTTTTTAAAGGAGACTCATCAGCCCATGTATCCGTCCAAAATGCAATAGACTTTCCATTTCCCAGTTTCAACTTGGAGTTTGATCTGATACGTTCACCCTCCGAGTCGCTCTTCAGGAAATTGTTGGCAATCCCTCTCCAAATCCAAGAAGATTTGGGCGAAAAAACCTTGCTAATAGACATGGAATTACTACTTACCTTGTGCCTGCAGCATAACACACTTTTCCACAAAGTATTTTTTTCATTGGCGAACTTCCACACCCATTTTCCCAAAAGAGCCCGATTAGATAGGTTCAAATATAGAACACCAAGGCCACCAGATTTTAGAGGCTTGCAGACTGATTTCCAATTAACCCAGTGTATCTTCCTTTTTTCCTCATTATCCCCCCCATAGGAAACTGGCCATTAATGAATTGAGCTTCTTACCAATTTTACGAGGCATTCTAAAAAGAGATAAGAAGAATATTGGTAGGGATGTTAACACCGACTTCAATAAAACTGTCCTGCCAGCCAATGAGAGACAATTAGCTTTCCAGCCGGCTAGTTTGGAACTAAAATTCTTGAAAACTGGATCCCATAAGGCTTCTGAGTTTTTCTTAGCACCTAGAGGAAGTCCCAAGTAATCTGTTGGAAGGGAATCAATAGAACAGCCCACCGAAGATGCCCATTCTGATAAAACTTCCTCTTCCACATTAATACCAAATAGCTTACTCTTATTTTCTTTACAATATGCTCTCTCTTGATAGGTGGAAGTGATGTCTTCGTTCTTCCAAGTATTCTCTAAATTAACAGAATATGAAAAGATTTCTAGTTTGATGTTTCTAGTTCATAGACAAATGCTTTTCATTTTTTATGGGTTAAATCTAGGTGATTATGTACTTATTTATGGAAATCGAGTTAGATTCTCTTTATCCATGATATCGTTTTTCCTTTTTTCCAGATTTATATAATCTGTTTTTACTGAGTTTATTAAGTTAAACTTTCCATATGCTAGTTTCTTTAGGATCAAATTCTAGTGGTTACCCTCTTCTGGTTCTGGTTAATCTGCAAAATGATTAGTTTACATATTATCTTTCATTGTTATAAACAGGAAATTGAATAGCTTACATATTAATCTGTAATACAGATAAAGTTCATTTTTATTAGATATTTTCGACTTATTTTAGAATGTGTTTAATTCTTTACCATGTACTTTTCTTGGAAAATATGCCAAAGCAATTGTCAGGTGCTTTTATGGCATCTTTCACCTTTGACTTCAGTGTTTATGATAAATCCTAGCTTTGTTCTTCATTTGACTGAATTTTTGCACCCTTTTTGTTAGTTGAGCAGGAAGAGCATCTTGCAGTATCATTTGAAGTGGAAAAATCTCCTGGGCATGAAGTACATGGTGGTTCTTCAGATAGTGGAGATCAAGCAGATGGTACTGAAGATTTTCAGGTGTCTATTTTACGTACATATATCTTTAGAATTTAAGTTTAATCTGTCTTTGAGAACTGTAAGAAATATTTGGAAAACCATGATTTTCTGTGGGCAGATATTCTTTTTGGAATGTCATCTCAGAGAAAATTGCCTCAAGTTGTGTAATGAAGGGAAGCCTGAGCCTTTGATTTTATTTAACTTAATAAGACCCCCAATTAAATATCAGTTTTTCAATAGATATAATGTAAAATAATATTATCTAGCACATTATTTAATTTTTATGTATAGAGACATCAGGGTTATAGTTGGTGTTTGCAATTAAAATACGGTCTACCGTTTAGCTGTAAATTCTCATGCTGTTAATTCAGTTTTGGTCTACTTTAGAATTATTATTAGACCTGAGCATTATCCCTCTAATTGCTTTGTAGTTATAATGAAATGTTTGTATATGGATCTGTTGTATTAGCTCCCCCTTTTGACTGCTATTAGAGAGTTTGGAGAAAGGACGACCATGGAATGCTTGCTATCTGATTTCCAATGTTTCCTTTCAATAACTTTACTAGACATAAGTCACAACGAGGTTGCTGTTCAAAAACTTAGAATAGGAAATTGCTTCTTATTCTTTAGTTTTGTTCTTTAAGTGCTCAACTATGACAAATTAACAGGAAATGTATTTTTTTTCTTTCAGTTCTTGATTTTCATTTGATAAAGAAAGATGTAATTTATTCTAAATGTCGCAACAGGAGGTACCTGATGCTCCAGAAGAGCCTTTAGATTCCAAAGGTTCGACACCTCTTCCTGTTTTATGTGTAGAAGATGGTGTGGTGATCTTACGGTTTTCTGAAATATTTGGTATCCATGAGCCCTTGAAGAAAGCAAGCAAAAGAGACCGTGGCTATTTCACTCATAGAGGTATGTTGCCTATGATATTTTTCTTTTTAATTCTTAATATGTGCTGTTAAATCTTGTAGTGGTCTTCTGACATCAATTTTGAGTTCATATGCACCTAATTCTTTTTGCTTCCTTTGGTCATTATTCTTGGCCATTAATGTGGAGCAGTTTTTGTTCATTGGAAACCACTTCTTCCATTATAAAAGCAAGAAATGAATAATATATCTTGGTTTCTTTAGTTGTCAGTTTCCTAGATCGCTTCATTTTCACCAGTTGTAATTTTTGGTTTTCCACTTCATTTGTCCAGAGAAGTACAAATCTATGGATGCTTCTGATCTTGTTGAAGAGGATGAAGAGGCGTTTCTAAAGGACACTGGTCAAGGTTTCTCATTTATTGGTTGGGAAAAGGCAATCCAACATGATATATCCGAATTTACAGATGAACCTCTGGTAGAAGGAAGTTTGGAAATTTGTGCACATAGTGAAGAACATGTTAAGGATAGTTACTCAAAACCTGAAGAAATGAAAGAGGAGGCAGTATTAAATTTTGCTTCTGGATGGCAGTCACCCTCATGTCCGAGATATTTTCCACTTGACCAATTGGACTGGGAAGAACAAATTGTTTGGGACTATTCTCCTGCAACAGACGGCAATTCTTTGAAGAGTCCTGAGATTTCTGTCTCTGATTTGGAGGCCTCAGTTTCAATAGAGACCATTCCACAGACTGGGCAAAATCTATTTACCGAGCAGTCTGTAGAATTCTATGAGAAGGACCATGATGGTGGCCTTTGTCATTCCTCTGTTGTCTTGGAATCGTTTGAATCAAAATCTCATTCAGAATCCATGGACCTGCCGTCACTGGAAAGCAGATTCCATCCCCAACTCTTGAGGCTGGAATCTAAGTTGGGAGTAGATTCCTTAAATGGTTCTGAAAGTAAAAGCGAATATGTTACCAAAGATCCCAATAAAACAGATGTGGTGAAATGTTTTAGAAAACTTGAGTTGCAAAATAAAGATATAATTGAAGGGTCATGGTTAGACAATATTATATGGGAACCACATAGTGTTATTGCAAGGCCTAAGCTAATTCTCGATCTTCAAGATGAGCAGATGCTTTTTGAAATTTTAGATGACAAAGAAAGTAAACATCTTCAGCTTCATTCAGGGGCTATGGTTATTACTCGACCTGCAAAGCCAAACAGTCGTTCTTATGAGGTCTCAGATCATAAATATCAACCTGGTTGGCAATTCAATATTGCTAATGATAAGTTCTACGTCAACCGTAAAGTTTCACAGCAGTTACAATCAAATTCTAATAAACGCATGGCTCATGGCGTCAGAGTTCATCATTCAGCACCTGCACTTAAGCTTCAAACAATGAAGTTGAAGTTGAGCAAGTAAGTCTTCCTGTTAATATCATTTTACTGTTTTAATTCATGTCTACTCCTTTGGTAGTTTTTGGTGCATACCTATGTGTTCATTTTGCTGTCCTGTTGATCTATGTACTGTAAACTGTCCTTTCCTTTGTGATTGTGTTCGGTTCAAAATTCATACAAAATATTGCATTTCTTCTTAGGCTTAAATTTATTGACAATATAACAATAGTTGTCTATTTGCTCGATCTACTAAAATGAATCTGAGTTTCTTTTATCGAAGTAGTTTCTTCTAATTTGTGAAAAGTGAATAGAAAGGAGGATAGACGAAAATATCCTATGCTTGTCAACTACTAGGGAAGGAAAGGAGAGGAATCTGAGAGATAAGAGAAGACGGAGAAAGGTAATCCAAGGTTCCCCATATTTGGGTTGCTTGAGACCGGAGGGTTAATTTACTGACTTTGTTGGTAAGGCTTTCTAAGGGTTGGAATTGTTAACCCATAATTTATTTTATATGACGGGAATATTAGAATATCAGCACTGCTGTTTTTATAGTTTCAAATCTTCCCAACTAGTCTAATTTTGAAAATTTCCCTTTTAAAGTGGTTTTGTGGGATCTATGCACCCCTCCAAAGCCAAGGATACTCAAACTAGAGAAATTGGAGCAATCTGCCTCTCTTCTCTTAATCAAACAAATCCCTCTGCTTCTGTTATTTATCCGAGAGAAAAAAAAAAACTATGCCCATTATTACCCTAGTATTTTGTTTACAAACAAAATTGAGCAAGTTTATCAAATCCGATTGAGCTACTATTTTCAGTAGTATCCTAAAATGAGTCTATTACTCCAAAAAATCCATTATCATCTGATTTTATACGATATACTCAGTTTTGGTCAAAATTACCAAAACACACTTATAGTTTAAAAATGTTATTTTGTTTAGTATGAGTTGCTCTATCATTAGGGGTGACTCTTTCTAAGTTTACATGATTGTATTTTTGTATATTTAGCTTTCACATTTGTGTACAGTATTCGTTAAATGGTTTAAATGTCGAGTGATTTGAGTCGTTAAACGAACAGTGTCACATCAGTGACTCAAGTGACCTTCGGAAAGTGACAACTCTTGAGCCGGGTTTGGGGGTTACATTAGGTGGTATTAGGGTGAGGTTTTCAACGCTTAGATCGTGGAGACTGCAAAGAACCTGCTGCCTATTTTACTAAACTTTAAGTATGAAATTTATTTGCATGATTTGGGAATATTTGGGGTACCATGGCTGTAATAATAAATGTTTTTATAAGTTTTCGAGACTCCAATGCAGCCCTAATGGATGTGTATTTGCTGTAAATTTAGATATTTTAGAAAGTAGACACTCAAAATATTCGTTATGAGCAAAAGCAGAACGCTTTTGATTAAAGGTTTCTTATATTTGGTTTCTGATTATAATAGTTAATAGCTCACTAGTGGCTGATGGTTTCTGGTCTTGTTACAATCTACAAAATTTTCAGCTGTCTATTACAATTACTCTTGGGTAGGTGGCAGTAATTTAGCTGAATAAACTTTGATCTTGCCAGATATTTTATCTTCTTCTCTCTATATAAGTAGTTTTGGTAATTAGAATAAAGTGATGCTACAATTGGTGTATTCCTAACTAAACATTTCGTTTTATGTTATTTCTCATGGCTCTTGCACTGTACTTTCCGTTCAGTACTATGAGTATGTACCCGTTAGATTTCAGCCTTTGAGTATAATCTGTGGTTTTGCAGTAAAGATATAGCAAATTTTCACCGTCCAAGAGCGATATGGTATCCACATGATATTGAGGTGGCTGTTTGGCAACAGGGGAGGCTGCCAACCCAACGATCCATGAAAGTCATATTGAAGAGCTTGGGAGGCAAAGGTAGCAAACTACATGTCGATGCTGAGGAAACTGTCTCTTCTGTTAAAGCAAAGGCTTCTAAAAAGCTAGGTACACAAAGATTGTTTTTAACATGTTTATCCACTGTACTTTAGCTGTTATCCAGAAGATGCTTGCTTTTTAGTTATTGCTTTGTGAATTTTATAATGTCTGGATAATTTTCTTAAAGTTCATTTTGGACAATTTTCTTGTAGATTTCAAGCCATCAGAAACAGTAAAAATATTTTATCTTGGGAAGGAGCTTGAAGACGATAAGTCTCTTGCTGCCCAAAATGTTCAACCAAATTCTCTGCTTCATCTTATTCGCACTAGAATACATTTGTGGCCAAGGGCACAAAAACTTCCGCGAGAGAATAAGTCTTTACGGCCTCCCGGGGCATTTAAGAAGAAATCTGATCTTTCTGTGAAAGATGGTCATGTCTTTCTCATGGAGTAAGTGTCAAACATCATTTTCTGCCCTGCCCATTTTTTCCCTCTCATTTTTTTGAGTATAATACGTTTTCAAATCTTATTGTGTTGTGGCATCTTCTTTTGGGGCATATTAGTATAAAATCCATGCAGCTGATCCTATGTACTACAGAAAAGTTTATTCTTTCCTGCCACTTGGGAAGACTGGGCATCATGGCTGAGCACATATGCTAGACTATGTATTAGATGTACAGGTTATGACATGAGTCTCTTATATTTTTTAAGTGTTCACATATTCTCCATGTTCTGATTTAACCTGGCTATTTTCACCGCAAATGCATATCTGATGAAGCATTTGAAGCTTGTCTCTGTCAATCTGCTATACTATAAGCTGTTGAAGTCTCTGGAAGCTTTCAATGTGGAAGAATGGATAATTTTTGAATTAATACCCCAAAACATCATAAATTATCTGTGAAGTCTGATATAACATGCGCTGTTATTTGAATTTCTTGGTTTGATAGTTTTTGTTACAAGGCCATCAGCAAACTAAAATTGAGGGTATTTCCTTTTAAATGATTTTGTTGAGGCTTATTGATCTTTTTTTTGATAAGATTTGAAGGTCTCATTAAAAACCACCTTCTTGATTAATGGAGCTTATGAATAAGCTCCTTAATCAGCGACAGATGGAAAAGAGCGCCTTAGAACTTTATTAAAATAAAGTAGGATTACAACCTAGATAAAATCCCATAAACCCTTACAAATAGTCATAACTCCCTTCTGATCAAGAACAAGAAACCCACTTGATCAGTACAAAACACATAAAATTCAGCCTATACCAACCTTTGCTAAGGCATCAGCATCCGAATTAGCTAACCTAACAACCCATCTAACAATCCCCCCACAAACCCTAAGATTATTATTTTTTGATAGGAACAAACCCTAAGATTATCAACAATATCCTTAACAATAACAGCATACACAACTGGATAAGAATCAACAATGTTAATCCAGTCCACTGCTACCTTACTGTCGCTTTCAACAATCAGTCGAACATTATCCTCCCTTGAAAGAAGCGACGAAAATCAGACCCCTTTGGATAGCTTTGAGTTCCTTTAATGTTGAGGTCCGACCATTAGGCTCTTGAAAAGAACCTAAAATTGCTCCCGAATGATCCTTAAAATACCTCCTAGTCCGCTTTTCAACCAATCACTGGTGGTGGCAGCATCCACATTCAATTTTATGAAGCCTATAGGAGGAGGAAGCCAGGTTAATACAGAGGACTTCATGAAATTGTAGGACGAGTGTAAATCCCCTAAAGAAGGGTCATAAATTAAAGAGTCTTTAGGAATAGAGATGTCCTTATACTTAGCTAAAAACCACGAGGCAAGCCTAACCCTTGCTAAGAAGAACATTTCTAACTGGTCTAGCTTTCCCCCTTCAAAAACAATAAAATTTCTGGTTTTCCAAATAGTCCAAATAACAGCCCCAGGAATGAAAGACCAAATTGTAGAATTAGACTTCAACTCATCCCAACATAATAGAAACGTTTTAGCATCTGCATGAAAAACAGAACTGAAATTCCAAAACTGTAAAAATTTGTTCCATAATAACCACACTACTGGACAAGTAAATAATAGATGCGAGGAAGACTCTTCAATCTTTTTACAAAGAGGACATAAAACATCATCAATACCTTGAACTCCTCTTTTAATCAATTCAGATTTAACAACCAGTTTTTGCTTTACAATTTGCCACAGAAATGTTTCAACCTTTGGTGGTACTACTCGCCAAACAATTTTCAACCAGAATTGAGACTCCTCTGAACCTGTAGCACAACTCTTAACACGAGTTGACTGAAAATATACCATCCCCACTACCTTTCCAAAGCAAGCCATCCTTGGAATCTTTAGACAGATAAACATGAGAAATAATGCTCATCAAATTACACCATTGTTCCATCTCCCAATCATTTAAATTTCTTCTAACTTGAACATCCCAAAACCAACCCGATGAATGGAATTTCCCAAATTCACATAGTTTTCCTGAATTATTAGCAGCAATCGAAAACAGTCTTGGGAATAGGACCTTTAACGGATAATCTGAAGCCCAAACATCCTGCCAAAAAAGAATGTGTTTACCATCCCCAACTTGAAAATAACATAAAGAACAGAACTTTAAACCAAAGGAGTCTTGCTTGAAATAATTATTAGTCACTGATCTCCACTGCCAAGAAATAGAACATGGAAGCTTACTATCGAACAAAAGCCTTGAGGAATCAAAGTTATATTTAGAACAAACAAACCTCCTCCAAACAAAATTTCTTTCGTTTGCAAACCTCCAAGACCATTTCCCTAGCAATGCTCTGTTCATGCAACTCAGATTACGAACTCCCAATCCGCCCTCATTCTTGGGTTTACACACTTCCTCCCAATTAACCCAATGAATTTTATTCTTACCAATGCCACCTCCCCATAGAAAATTAGCCATAATAGAATTGAGAGACTTAAGAATTGAAGCTGAAATCTTAAACATCGACAGGAAAAACGTAGGCAGTGAGCATAAAACAGATTTGATCAAAACCAATCTTCTAGCTAATGATAGAGTAGCTTCCCTCCAACCTGCCAATTTTGATTGAAAGTTCTACACTACCGGATCCCAAATAAATGAGGAATTCTTTGTTGTACCTAGTGGAAGACCTAGATAGTTAGAGGGGAAACTACCAACATCACAACCAATTGAATCAGCCCAATTTTGAACCTCCTCTGGAGATATGTTTACTCCAAACAGTCTGCTCTTCTTTATGTTAACTTGTAACCCTGACATCACCTCAAAAACTCTTAGCACTCTCTTACTGCACAAAGCCAGAAGGCTATCTCTGCCAATCAAAACATTTTAATTCTGGAAAATATTTCTAAGAATGCTTCTGCAAAATCCCAAGCGAAAACCCGTCCGGTAATCAGTTCTAAGCTTGTAGCACAGGGTATTCTCCCTAAAGCAGGGGATGTTTCCGGCCTTGGCCCTAAACTACCAGTCGAACCACCACCGGAATGGACAAGGGGAAATGGCCTTGACGAGGCTGTTGATTTGGCCGAAATGCTGCGAATGGAATCTCAGGATTGGTTCTTAGGATTTGTGGAGAAATTCTTGGATGCCGACGTCGACACATCCGCTTTATCCAATAATGATCAGATAGCTGGGATGTTGACACAGCTGAAGAGTGTCAATGACTGGTTAGACGAAATCAGTTCAAGCAAAGACAACGACGAGGAAGGAGAAGAGACTACTCCACATGTTTCATCCGAGAATATCAGTCGGCTAAGGAAGAAAATATACGAGTATCTTCTTACTCATGTTGAATCCGCTGCTGCTGCTCTAGGTGGTGGCGGATCGCAGCCGTCACCACCCGTCCGAACAGGTGAAACAAAATCGAAAAAGTGAGAGGCCACTCTACTGGCAAAGATCAGGGCATACTAAATCATCACTTGTGTATATAAATCCAACATGGGGTTTAAGGTTTAAATGGGGTAATAAATATCATAAGAAAAGTTTGGGGTGTAAAGTGCAAGGTTTTTTTTTTTTATATCACATTTGTATTTGTTCACTTAAATTATACAAATGAAAACAGCTTGTCCAACTTGAATTTGTATCTTTTTAAAAACTGGGTTAATTGCATCTCATGTCCGTCAGTTATGACCTATGTTCTAAATCGGTTGCTAAACTTTTAAATATTCCAATTTCATCCATAAACTATGATTGTCATTCTAAATTAGTTATCAAACTTTTGAGCATTTCAGTTTCATCCCCAAACTATAATCTTCATTCTAAATTAGTCCTCAAACTTTTTAAACATTTCAATTTAATCCCAAACTATACGCATATACTAATCACATTCCTCATTAATAAAATTGTCAGCCCAAGTTATATTATTATATGTTTGAAAAATAAAATTTAGGTTGAAATATGGTTGAAATTGATTACATAGTTGGATGAATATGGAGATGAAATTGGAAGATTCAAAAGTTTGGGGATTAATTTAGAATTAGAGTAATAGTTTGAGGATGAAATTGAAATGTTTAAAGTATAAGGACCAATTTGAAATAAGAACTATAGTTTGGGGATATATGATGCAATGAACTCATTTGAAATCAATGTTTTTATTTGGGTGAATTTTTGTAATAATGCAGTCGAAAAAAAATTATTCAAATAATACACTCGAGAGATTATTTACTCGAATGAGGTGAATGCTACAATACATATTGGAGTTCTACGTCTCTCTAAAATCACATGAAACACCATGCTTCCCTATACCACAATGCGTCCCCCTCCCCAACATGGTGCAATGACAGTGCGTCTCTCCCTTCCCCCAATTTAGCCTTCCCAATTTTTTTTATGGGTAAACTACACGGGTGACCATTTAATTATGGTCATAAATCATTTTGAGCAACGATGTTTCAATTTGATCAAAGAGACCACCTAACTATTTAAATTGTTCAATCAAGTCATGGTTCAATCAAGCCACTGGCCATTAAATTTTAACAAATGTGGCGTGACAGTTAAAATTTAACCAAGATAATGACTCCTAAGTTAACTTATTGGTATAATTATATATTTAGTCCTTGTTACTTACACTAGATGTCAATTTAATCCTAATTTTAATTAAATTCAATAAATTTAATCATTTGATATATAATGGACAATAAGTGTATATATATTGTATTATAGTATGTAAATTCTTTACTGATATTTAATAATATTTTATATATCTTAAATAATAAAATTGTGTCTTTGCAAAATTCCTTTTCTTTCTTCATTTCTTACGGTTTTCTCGGAAACCAAACCAAAAAAAATACCAACAGCTTTAACTTACCACTGCGCAAAGAAGAAACCCAATGTTTAAACAGGAGAAAAAGGAAAGAAATATTGAAATAAGAAGATGAGTTTCAACGATTCATCAATGTGTTCCATATTTCTGGTGAGATCGAAACATTTACATACCCAATGCTCCATATTATTAAATGATTTATAGAAAATATATTTAATAAGTTAAAACAAAAATAAAGGATTAAATTTATTGAATTTAACGATCAAATTGACCTCTTATGTAAGTAACAAGGACCAAATATATAATTATATTAAAAAAATTGACTGAGAGTCATTCTCTCAGTTAAATTTTAATTGTCACCTCACTTCCACTGTTAAAATGTTAACGGTCAATGACTTGATTAAACTATTTAAATAATTGGATGGTATGTTTGATAAAATTAAAATATCGGTTGTCAAAATGATTTTTAACCATAGTTAAGTGGTCACTCGTATAATTTATTTTTTTTATCTAAAATATAAAAAAAATATCAGAAATTTATTACATTCTATGTGTCTCTCCCAAATTTATCCCAAATTTATATAGAGGATTGGGAGAGGAGACACATAGACTACAATACATCTTTAGAGTGTCCTATAACAAACACGAAGAAATAATTATAAAAATGTATTACTTTACGAAATAAAAAAATCAGCCTAAAATTAGTAATTAGAAAGGTTCAATAAAGGTGGGGAGAACATTTCAAAGAGGTCGATTGCAAAAGGTGACAGCAAACAAGACACCTACATAGATAGCCCAACAACACTTCCACGTGTCAATCATCCAATGGATTTACTTCCTTTACTTTCTCACCAGCTGTAAACTTATCATTCAAGCTTATTTGTTAAAATTAAGATAAACTATGTATTTAATACATAAACTATCAATTTTATTTTTTTAATAATTATTTTTTTTAAATCATACATAATATTTAATATTTTTTTCATTTTAGTATTTACTGTTAAAAATTCAATAGATAGGCTTACGGGGTATTTAGTAATTAAATGATGGACCGCGAGAGAATAACAAGTTGATTAATATAGCCAAATTTCAGACTTATCAGACAATTGATGATAGAGATCGAAAGATAAAAAATCGAAGAATCTATTATCATTTGAGAAGATTATGATATTTTCTAATAAAATCAAAATCAAAATCACGTATAAAGTATAAAAAAGATGCAGATGGAAAAATTTTGATTTCATCGGTGGGTGATTATGTAATTTAGTTTCTCCTCTTTTAAAAAAACTTTTTGTTTTATTTAAAATATTCTATTAACTGTGAGAGAAATAAATTGAAATAATATTTACTTTAATTTTCTTCCTTTTAAAAATAAAACTTTTTGTTTTATTTAAACATATTTTCTTTCTCTGCCTTACAAAATAAATAGAAAAAATACTTTTTTCTTACACGAAAAAATCAATTATTTTTTACCTAAAAATCAAAGTTTCTGTCTTTTGCCTTCTTCTCCTCCTCTTCCCCCCACATAAACAAAAACATAATCGAGTGCCAGCCCACAACTACTTTAGTGTTCTCTCTTTAACGAGAGAAATAACTCTTAAAAGAAAGAAAACTCATTTTAGAGAGATAAAGTTTGAACCCGATGCTCTTGTCACAGACCGTCAGCCCATGACCGAACTCAACACAATCAAGGCTGCCAAAGACTATCTTTACCACGTTATGGGCCTTCTAGAAAACCCAAGTGAGCTGATCCAATCCACCTTGGAGATATGATAATTATTTAGCATTATCTTAGAAGATAATGATGCCAACTCATTGCCCACTTGTTGTAAATAGTGTAGAGCTCTCATCTTGGTCATTGATGTATTTTAATCCCAACCGTTCATTGTAGGGGACTCCAACTATAAAAGGAGGCTCACCCCCTTCATTTACACACCTCAAGTTGAGAAATACAAACTAGTATTCACTCTCAAATCTCTCTTCTTCATTTAGATCGCCCATCTCTTTATTTTCCCCAATTTCTTTTGGGTTAGCAACTTTCTAAGCATTCTTGCTTAGTGAAGGTTCGGGTCACTTAGCCGGTTTTCGACCAAGAAAACGTCTAAGGTCGCACGAGCTTGCTAGCAGCAGTCTAGCCTCGTTACAAGTGGTATCAGAGCGTGCCGTTGTGGGCAAGCAACAATCGTTTCGACCGAGTTTGGTGAAAGGTACGAAACCGGGTAAGTTCTGTTTACTCACAACTCGTTCAATTTAATTTGCTAACAGAAATGGCACCACAACATGGTGATGTGGGAGGTTCTGAGGGAAATGAGTCCCAAAATTCTGCAAAGAAGAGAGCACCATCAAGAGATGTTCTCGCATCCCTCCAGGAGAAGGTTACCAGGCTCGAAGGTTCCATGACGGAAGCCAGGGCAGTGCTGGACATGCTGGAGTCCGTAGACCTTGAAAGGCTGGGATCGATAGATCTCGAT
This sequence comes from Hibiscus syriacus, assembly GCF_006381635.1. NCBI lineage: Eukaryota > Viridiplantae > Streptophyta > Magnoliopsida > Malvales > Malvaceae > Hibiscus > Hibiscus syriacus. The sequence continues at coordinate 558,696 of NW_024063172.1, read as the reverse complement.
AAGCTAGATTCATTGGATTCTATCAAGGAGGAGGTTCAGGATTCACTCAACGAGTTAGATGCAAGGACAACCGATCGTGGTGATTCCTTAGAAGCCATGGTTGTGGCTTTAAGGAAGGAATTTGAGGAACTCAAGAGTGAGGGTTCCGATTCTGAGGTGGCAAAGCTAAAGAGGGAGGTCGAGTTGCTCATGACCGAGTTGTTGGTGTGCAAAGCTGCGTTCGGAAATAGCGCAACCACGATTGCACCCAAAACCTTGGGCGACATCCCTAAGCCGGAGAAGTTCAAAGGGTCCAGGTCAGCCCAAGATGTCGAGAATTTCCTTTGGGGGCTGGACCAATACTTTGCGGCCACATACATCACGGAGGATGCCAAGAAAGTAAGTATCGCTAGCGTTTACTTGTCCGAGGTTGCCCTCATGTGGTAGCGACGTAGATGCAACGATGTGAAGCGTAGTACTTATGCCATCGCAACGTGGAAAGAGTTCCAAGCGGAGTTCAAGGAACAATTATACCCGGAGTATGCCGAATATGAGGCACAGTCCAAACTGAGGCGTCTCAAGCAAGAAGGGTCATTAAGGGAGCATGTTCGAAAGTTCGCCGAAGTAAATCTCCAAGTCCCGAGTTTAAGTGAAGAGGACGGGTTCTTCACCTTCATGGATGGGCTAAAACCATGGGCGAAGAACGAGCTAAGGCGACGAGGGGTCAAGGATCTCTCGACTGCCTTGACGACGGCCGAGTCAGTCATTGAGCTTGGCGTCAAGAGTGTGGACTCCAAACCAAAGCCAAAGTTTCGAGACAGCAGTAGTGATAGGGACAGGGCATCCAGATCCGACAAAGATTCGAGTGGCAGTGGAAGGTCATCGAATAGTAAACACTTCGACAAGAAAGATAAGCCAATTATCCAATGTTACAACTGCAAGGGCCAAGGGCACTTGGCGAGGGACTGTTCGCAGAGGAACAAACTCTCAGCCATCAAGGAGAAAAATGAGGAAGAGAGTGAGACTCTTAAGCTTGGCTCCATTCTGAGCACCATGGAGGTCAAGAAGGGTCGAAAGAAGAAGGGGTTGATGTTCGTGGACGTCAACGTTGCTGGCCAAAAACTGAATGCACTAGTGGACACCGGTGCCTCAGAATTGTTCATGTCCGAACCAGTGGCCAAGAGACTTGGCCTTCATGTGGAGAAGGTGAATGGTTCCATCAAAACCGTGAATGCCGAAGAAGTTCTGATTGCGGGGGTCGCAAAAGGAATCGAGCTAACCGTTGGGGGATGGTCTGGAAGAGAAACCATTAAGGTAATTCCTCTTGATGATTTCGATTTTGTTCTTGGCTTAAGTTTCTTGGAAAGGATCAATGCTTTCCCGGTACCCTTTCCCGATTGCTTGTGCATCCTGGATCAAAAGCAACAATGTATCGTTCCAGTAAGCTGAGGGTCAAAAGTAGGGGCCAAAGTTTTATCCGTGATTCAATTCTTAAAGGAGGTATGCAAGGAGGAACCGATCTTCCTAGTTGTCTTGGTGTGTGACGAGCTAGCCACAACCAAAGATGTTCCCGACGTGGTGAGCCACGTTTTGGCAGAATTCAAAGACGTGATGCCTGCCGAGTTACCCAAGAAATTGCCTCCAAAGAGGGAGGTAGATCACAAGATTGAGCTTGTGCCAAATGCGGAGCCACTCGCTCGAGCCCCTTACCGAATGGCTCCGCCCGAGTTAAAAGAGATGCGCAGACAATTGAAGGATCTCCTCAATGCTGGTTACATTCGACCATCGAAGTCCCCCTATGGAGCTTCGGTGTTGTTTCAAAAGAAACACGATGGTTCTTTGCGGATGTGCATCGATTACCGGGTTTTGAATAAGCTCACAGTAAAGAACAAGTACCCGATTCCTCTTATTGCGGACTTGTTCGATCAGCTTGGTGGTGCAAGGTGGTTCACCAAGTTGGACTTGCGATCGGGCTATTACCAAGTAAAGATAGCCGAGGGAGATGAACCGAAGATAGCCTGTGTGACCAGGTACGGTTCGTATGAATACCTTGTGATGCCCTTTGGCCTCACGAATTCTCCAGCCACTTTCTGCACCTTGATGAACAAGGTGTTATAGCTCTTCTTGGATCGATTCGTTGTTGTCTACCTCGACGACATCGTCATCTATAGCAAGACGTTGGAGGAGCATGTCGAACACTTGAAGCAAGTGTTCTTGGTGTTGCGAGATAATGAGCTCTATGTTAAAGAGGAGAAGTGCTCATTTCTCATTTGCCCAAACAGAGGTCCCCTTCCTTGGCCATATTGTTGGAGGTGGCAAGATCTGGATGGACAGGGACAAGATTCGAGCCATTGAAGAATGGAAGGTGCCAACCAAGATGACGGAGCTGAGGTCATCCTTGGGGTTTGCCAACTATTACCGGCGTTTTATCAAAGGATACTCTAAAATCGCCGCCCCCTTAACCGAGTTATTGAAGAAAGACAAAAGGTGGGATTGGAGCCCAAAGTGTCAAAGTGCCTTTGACGAACTCAAGCTTGCTATGATAAGCGAGCCAGTCTTGGTGTTGTCTGATCACACCAAGTCCTTCGAAGTATTCACCGATGCATCCGACGTTGCTATTAGTGGCGTCCTAATGTAAGAAGGACATCCGGTTGCTTATGAAAGTCGGAAGCTTAACGAGACCGAAAGGCGATACACGGTCCATGAGAAGGAGATGATGGCAGTTGTGCACTGCTTGCGCACATGACGACATTATTTACTTGGGTCCAAGTTCATAGTGTTTACCGACAATGTTGCCAACAGTTACTTCCTAACCCAGAAGAAGTTGTCGCCGAAGCAGGCTCGATGGCAAGAATTTCTTGTCGAGTTTGATTTTTCCTTCGAGCACAAATCCGGAAAAGTAAATTTCGTAGTCGATGCCTTAAGCCGAAGGTACGACATGGAGTTCGTCAGTATGCCGACAGGACAGATGCGGGAACGCATCAAGGAGGGGTTGTCACATGATCCGATGGCCACTTCGTTAATGGAGCTTTCCACTGAGGGTAAGACTCAAAAATTTTGGCTCGAGGGAGGCTAATTATATGCTCGAGGACACAGCCTCTATGTGCCGCAATTTGAAGGATTACGAAAAGAGCTCATGAATGAATGTCACGATTCCAAGTGGGCGGGACATCCGGGGATCCACCGGACTTTGGCCTTGATAGCCGAACACTATTATTGGCCGCACATGGGCAATGATGTTGAGGCCTATGTGAAGACATGTCTTGTGTGCCAGCAAGACAAGATTGAGCAAAAGAAACCAGCTGGGTTGTTGTAGCCTTTGCCAATCCCTGAAAGACCATGGGAGAGTCTTTCTATGGATTTTATTGTCGGTCTGCCGGTTACCGATGGATTTTCTAGCATCATGGTAGTGATCGATAGATTTTCCAAGTATGGTACCTTTATCCCAGCATCCAAAGTATGCCTAGCCGAGGAAGCCGCTCGTCTTTTTCTAAAGCACGTGGTGAAGTACTGGGGCATTCCAAAGACGATTATCAGTGATCGAGACACAAGGTTCACTGGGAGGTTCTGGAAGGAGTTGTTCAAGTTGATGTGATCAAGCTTGAACTTCTCGACAAGTGTTCATCCACAGACGGATGAGCAGACCGAGAGAGTGAATGCGCTCGTAGAGACATACTTGAGGCACTATGTGAGTGCCACGTAACATGACTGGCCAAAATTATTGGATATAGCCCAATTTTCCTACAATTTGCAGAGGAGTGAAGCGATCAATCAGAGTCCATTTGAGATAGTTACCGGACAACAACCGCTCACACCAAATGCAATTGCGACCGGGTACAAGGGACCGAATCCAATAGCATACCAATTTGCCAAGGAGTGGCAGGAACAACATGAACTAGCCCGAGCTTGCTTGCACAAGGCCGGGAAGCGAACCAAGAAGTGGGCGGATCGAAAGCATCGGGACGTCAATTTTGAGGTTGGTGACCTAGTCCTTGCCAAATTAAGTGGGATCTTGCGCAACCCATATCACAAAGGGCTTGTGCAAAGATACGAGGGGCCATTCAAAGTTCTAAAGCGAGTAGGCACCATGGCCTATAGATTGAAGTTGCCTCCGACCATCAAAGCTCATCCTGTGTTCCATGTGAGTTTATTGAAGCCATACCATCAGGATGAGGAAGAACTAGATCGAGGCAAGTCACACTGAGCGCCAGTCGGGGTAAAAGTCTCTTACAAGAAGGAAGTAGGGCCATCCATGCGGAGAGAGCCGTTCATAGAGTGGGATATCGACCAAGGCATGAATACCTTGTTCAGTGGAAGGGACTTCCCGAGAGTGAAGGAAGTTGGGAGCCTTCCGAAGACTTATGGCAATTCCGAGATAAGATAGACCAGTTTCACTCTAGCCGCGCGAAGAGGGCGTCGCTAGAACTAGTGGGGGAGAATGTCACAGGCCCATGACCGAACTCAACACAATCAAGGCTGCCAAAGACTATCTTTACCACGTTCTGGGCCTTCTAGAAGACCCAAGTGAGCTGATCCAATCCACCTTGGAGACATGATAATTATTTAGCATTATCTTAGAAGATAATGATGCCAACTCATTGCCCACTTGTTGTAAATAGTGTAGAGCTCTCATCTTGGTCATTGATGTATTTTAATCCCAACCGTTCATTGTAGGGGACTCCAACTATAAAAGGAGGCTCACCCCCCTTCATTTACACACCTCAAGTTGAGAAATACAAACTAGTATTCACTCTCAAATCTCTCTTCTTCCTTTAGATCGCCCATCTCTTTATTTTCCTCAATTTTCTTTGGGTTAACAACTTTCTAAGCATTCTTGTTTAGTGAAGGTTCGGGTCACTTAGCCGGTTTTCGACCAAGAAAACGTCTAAGGCTGCACGAGCTTGCTAGCAGCAGTCTAGCCCCGTGACACTCTGTAAAGCTTCATCTGCTATGCCCTCCTTTCCTTGTTCCAGGGTTTGCTTCTTCCTTCCTTCCGTTTCGTTCCTTTTTCTTTTTTTCTTTTTATTTTGCATGTTTGTTTTTTCTTCTGTTGAATTTCCAACTTTTTTTGGGGAACAGAAATGAAAATGTAATGGCAAAGATCTGATTTTTTTGTCATGTTGTGGCTAATTGAGGAAATGGGTTTTTTTTTTGGTATTGCTATGATCTTTTTGGTATTGTTTGTGATATTTGGTTTGATTTTTGTGCCATTCTTACTTTTATTGCAATCTTCCAAAATTCAGTCATGTTTTTCTTATAGTTTTACCTTAATTAGGACAATCAGAACTTGTGTTAAAGAAAGACAATCAGAACTTGTGTTAAGAGAAAGACAACTATTTTGAGGATTTTATACCTGTCCAATTATCTGTTGAACATAGCTACTTCTGGAGAAAAAAGAATGAAAAGTTGGACTAACATCGGCTTCACGAAAGAAGCCTCTACTTCGAATGGAACTTCAGTTTTGATCAATTTGTTTTTATTCTATTTGGAATTATGGACATCCAAGCTGTGAAATCGTGTCATGCATAGTATTGGTGTTTCCATAAAAAAAAATTAGATATTGGTGGTTTAGGATCTCGATTGTAAGGACAAATGCTTTGAATTTCGATATGAATTTTCATTATTATTTTCCATGGAGCTTCTCTAAAATCTGTTGATTATTATTGCCGGTCCCTTTTTTCTTGTGTATATGTTGGCTTAGTATTTAAGTTTGAAAGCCTGCTTTCGAATGTTTTAGGTGAGGAGTGGGCTTTGTGTCTGGTTTGGCAAGAGGCAACTTTGCATTAGAAAGGGTCTCGTGTATGGCCTTATGCGCTTGCTATCGATTCCCTTCAAAACCTTGAGTGGAGCGAGTCGATCTCTTAGGGTTGCAGAGTTTTGCAGCGTTTCAAATATGTCTTCCTCATTACAAATTGAGTTGGTGAGCAAAACTCTTTCAATCTTTAATTGCAGGTTTTTCACTATTGCTTTTGCTCGACTGTTTGTTGCATTTCTTGTTTGACATGAAAAATGATTCGTTCGACTTCTTGTTGTTGAAGGTTAAAATTACAGTTTTCATGTACATTTGATATGAGCCTTTCCCTAACTGTTTTTTTTCCTATTTTTTCAGGTACCATGTCTTGGAGACAATTATGCGTATCTTTTACATGATGTGGACACAGGCACTGTTGGAGTCGTTGATCCTTCAGAAGCAGTACCGATTATTGATGCTTTGAGCCGTAAAGACTGGAATTTGACTTATATATTGAATACCAACCACCATCACGACCACACTGGTGGGAATACAGAGTTAAAAGCAAGGTATGGTGCAAAGGTATGACAAATTTTATCTAGTTCTAAGTTTTCTGTCACCTTTCAGCCCGTATCAGATAGTTAATTTTCTCTCAAATTATCAGCTCATCTATGGCATAGCTATCTGTAGCCTAATATGTCCTTTGGTTCTTGTTCATAATAGCCATAATAATAATAACAACAGTAATTGTGGTTTTTCATGAAGGTGATCGGTTCTGGAATAGACAAGGATAGGATTCCCGGAATTGATATTGTTCTAAATGATGGGGAAAAGTGGATGTTTGAAGGTCATGAGGTACAAATCATGGAAACTCCTGGTCATACCCGAGGTTAGATTTGTTTGCCAGTTCCATTGGAAATCACATGAATTATATACTTTTTTTAATATCAAAAGTTAATGAGAATTCTTTTTAAAATTTTATTTTGTCATATGCAGGCCATATTAGCTTCTATTTTCCTGGTTCTCGGGCAATATTTACCGGAGACACTTTGTTAAGCTTATCATGTGGCAAGCTTTTGGAAGGAACGCCAGAGAAAGTAATCCTGACATCTATATTTTATCATATTGTAGCTGACTGTCGACACCCTAACTTCATTTACAATTGCACGTGTCATTCTGATATTTTCGACACTAGTTTCTTTTTATTCTAACTGAAGGTTCATGGAGTTAAATTAAAACTTCTTAGTTTTATTCTAGATTTCTGGTGGTATATATCTCAATCCTTTTATAATCCGGCAAATCTTCATAGTTTTTGATACTATCATGACATCTGAGTTCTATCTGGCAGATGCTTTCTTCTCTACAGCGGATTATGTTGCTGCCTGATGATACAAATATATACTGTGGTCATGAATTTACTTTGGTTAGTCTACTTATTTTTGGACCCCAATCACTTAACCTTCCCGGACAATTCCGATAGGTTCTAACAATACACGTGTCCGTTTTGGCAGAGTAATTCGAAATATGCTTTATCTATAGAGCCCAAGAATGATGCCCTTCAGGCTTATGCCACCCATGTAGCTCACCTTCGCAACAAGGGATTGCCTACGGTAATTTCCGAGAGTTATTATTTTCTTTCTTAACTGGTTTCTAGGATCTCCTGAAGTTTAAAATGTTAAAATTATACTAGTGAGTTATGTTATCCGGACTCTTCGTTTTTCTTAAACCATCTATGCTTGACATATATGTCAATATTTGTATCAAACTAATCATATCCAAAAGCCACATTTGGGTCCGAGTAACATAGCTCATGAAGTTCATGAGTTTTGTAAAAAATGATCGTGATCCGATTGAGGTAAGGCCGTGATGTTTCAGATTCCAAGTACATTAAAGATGGAGAAGGCATGCAATCCATTCCTTCGGACATCAAATGCAGAAATCCGGCAGGCATTAGAAATTCCGTCGACTGCAAATGATGCAGAAGCTTTGGGTGCCATACGTCGAGCGATGGATAATTTCTTGGACTAACATACATAGCTACTTCATATATGATATGCTTCATTTCTGTTTGTGTATAGCTGAATTGATGGTTGCTCTTCCATTCCGAAACGATCAAACACCACCAATGTTTACATTTCCATGTACATATGATTTATTTTTTCGATACTTGAATCTCGTAAGCAAATCTCAACATATTATTTGCTTATTGATCATGTTCAATCTTTTAGGCCTTTTGGTAATAAAATGCATGACAACATTTTGCTTCCTGCTTACATGATTATAGCATAACCTGGATTTGTCTGAATTTATAAAAACCTTGTTCAAGATCCTGCTGTGTAATTAACATTAATTACATTAATGAAGAAAAGGTTCTCCTCTTTAGCCTAAGGCTTCTGCTACTACTTGGCATGGATGTTGCCACCATTCCCGCTCCATGAAAATTTTCTTGCACAGTTTCTTGCTGAACAAACGGGGAATCCATATACCCTTTTGAGCTTGAAACTGGTTCTGGACTTCTTTGATATCTTCTCTCAAGCTGTTCATCATCACTTGAACTTTCAACTTCAATGGCTGCCTTTGCCTTTCCTTTGACGGCAGGATTCTCTTCTACTTCAGAATCCGAAACATTGTCGCTGCTGCTTTCTTCTGAAGATGTATTGCTTAATGTTTGGAAAATTGTAAAACTTCCTTCCTTGGCCCTTTGGAAAGAACAGCTCCTTGTTCCTCCACTGTATAATGGAAGAACAGATTTCAGATTCGAAACTGTTTCATCTCTGCCTAAACTGTAGCTCGTCGATAGCTTTCTCGTAATTCCTTGCCTTTTCTGAACGAGTTCACCAAGTTCTTCCATTGTTGCTTCTTTTGTTACTCCTGCCGCTGTTGCCTTTTGCTCAAGCTCTGTAATTGTTCTATCAATTGCTTTCCTCTTAAGTTGAAGAGATCTCTGGATAGTGGAAAATTTGAACATATTGTATCGATACATTTTCATATCCGACATTAAGTGTAAAACTTACTCGTTTTTCTAGGAAGAGTCCTAGGTCTTGATCTTGAAGCTTCTTTTTCCTCCAAAAGACACAACAGAACCGCAAGGCGGCACCTAAAACTACCAATAGTATGGACTCCAATAATAGAAAGAGAAATATAGAACTTCTATAACCTGAAAATGAAGGGATAGTTTAGCTCTCACTTGATTCTAGAGGTAAAACTGTGTCAACAGTCGGAGTATTCATATCGCATACGTGTTATGTTTCATAATGTAATTGATTTAACCTGTGTTATTTAAATTTCGACACATTTTGCATTCCGATGCTTTCGTGTGGATTTAGTGCGATTAGACTTTTCATGCTGCGTCAAAAATTGCCATCTTACCTGTGTAAACGCTGAGGTGCTTGCTAGTTCCTTCGGAGCAGCTGGATGCAAGCTTTAGATCTGGTGACAGGTTCAGAAATCTGTGTCAAATAACTAATTAAAGAAATAACACATGGCGAAGCGTTTAACACAAAGAATTACCATTGCTTCGACAGGATAGCTGGTTGCCAATCTCTGCAAAATCCAAAATATCACAGGTATGTGTTTATTTAGTTAAAGAAGCATGGATTCGGGTTCTATAAATCTTACTTGAAGCAGTGATGAAAGCTAGAAGCATGCCCTCATCCACTACAAAGTTCTGCAGATCACTCTTGGACAACAAAGATACAAAATTGCCTGATAAAATCAACCATAAAAACCGAGAATGTAAATCCAATAAATAATATAGACAATGATGATTAAAAGGAAGATGTAAATCACCATGATTGCTTTCAGACCAGTAGATTTTGCCAGTGGATGGAACCATCAATGTGAAGACCGATCTTTTCGGTTTCATCGCAGAGACCTGAGTGAAACGGTCGTTCATATGGATAACCTTTCCCCCCATTTCTGTCTGACAAAAGTATACTGCATAACCAGAACAATCAAGGAGAATACTAAATTGAATCACAGAATCTAATGCATCTGCTTTAGCAAATTCGTTGAGAGTTCCAGTAGGTGAAAACGAGTATAGGAATCCATCCAATGAACCAATTGTCACCCAACCTGTTGTTTTTCAATTTCAAAGTTAAAAGCTGTAAAAGTATCTCTGATATCATAAAAAGACAACTTGCAAGAAGCTAAATTTGGAGGTAAAGAAGTAAAACTTGACCATAAGAATCAACCACTGGTGAAGATTCTGCAGAACTCAATGGCCCAATACTAGCCTGCCAAAGAACATTCCCTGAAGAAACGTCTAGTGCCAAAATAAGAGACTTAACAGGTACAGTAACAAATAATAGGCCATTGTTTCCTGGCGTAATGGTGTAAACCTTATCAAATGAACTTAAGTCCTGAATCCATTTAAACTGTGGACTTCGAATCGACAACGAATAAAGTTCCCCTTCGGTATTTGAGATCTGCATATGCAAAAAATAAAATAAAATGAAAATATCAACCTAGGAATTTTCTCAAACAGCTGGCAGTCTTAAAATGCCTGCATCAAATTACTGGTAAGCAAACCTTACATAAATACTAGCTTCACATTGATCAATCACAGGGGCTGAAGAAAAATAACAATCTGAAACATTTTTCCTGCAACCTTGCCTGTAGCCATACTGATTCATCACAGGTCCAATACTCCAGAGTAGTTCTCCCCGCATCAAATAAGCGAACAAACCCCGATTTTCAACATTGATAATAACAGATGAACACAATGTGCTTACTGCAATCCCAACAATTTCATCTCCTCGTTCACCCGGTCCAGGATCGAACAAGACTTGAATTGCAGGTTCTGAAGTTCCAATTTTAATGATATTGATTTGAAGTACCCTGTTTTCTGCAATCAAATAGATCTACCAATATTTGAACAAATCAACAATTACTGCATTCTGAAAATAACTAAAAGAAGCTATTAAAAGCAGTGATAATTTTTGTTCGGTTGTTACCTTTCCTCTACCTCCATGAACTGGGGACTTAGCCATGTTGCATTTCAAAGTCAAAGGTAAGAACCAAGCGATGGAACCGTTGTTTTCGAATGCAAACAACGTATTCTCGGAGCAAGCGTAAATTCTTCCACCGTCTCCGATTAAAGGTTTCGAAAGCCTATCACCGCCGTTTCTGAAACGTTCCTGGCCGTAAAACAGGTGTGGGTAATTAGGGAACCATGGGGACTGAGAAAACCCGAACTCGGAAGCCGACATGAAGAGGAAGAAGATAAGCAAAAGGATTGGTGGCATTGAGATTTTTCAGAGGAAGTTTAGATGTTTGAATGATGATCAAGTTATGCACATCAAAACGGGGAAAATTAAAGAAAAGAAAACCGTTTTTTAACTGCCTATTTTGGGCGGGAAAACATTGCAAACTCCCCCAAAGTAGGGTTAACCTTATATATAATCAATAAAAATTCTACAACACGTCGTATACTGTAATGTATCACTAAAGCGACGTGACGAAATATACCACAAAAATTTTTGTCATTATTATATAAATAATAAAAATATAAGAATTTATTTAAAATTAATCATTAATTAAAATTTAGTTTTACTTTTAATAGAATGATAATTAAATTACGTTCTTTCATTAAATTCTTAAAGAAATTCTTTAAAAAATTCACCCCAAAATATCATGTCACAAATCTAACGTTGTTGTTTGTCGTAGCCCACCGTCGCCCAACAATCACCCAACAATCGACCGTTGCCCAAGAGAAAGTTTCAATTGATTTGCACGAAGAAGGTAAGTTTTAATTTTCAATGGAAAAATTACATTCTAAAAGACCTGAAAATCTGACCCGAAAGACATGTTTTGCATCATTTATTGCTTAAAGTCATGATTTAATTAAGTAATTGTGAGATTTTGGACTCACTTGCTGATATTAATTCCCGAATGTGATCACACTTCTCAGCATCATTCACCAGTTGACACTGACCATTCTCGCTCAGCTCCGTTCGATTCTGCCCGTTTATCTCAATATACACGTAAAGTATTATTTAGTGACTTTATAGTCTTTTACCGTTTAGAATTATGGTTTATGTGTTCATAGACTAGTACTGTTTTAGGTTCCCATTCCGCAGGACTTATAACTACTAATGTGGGAAAAGTAAGACCTGTCCGATATGCATTTTTCTCTTATAGTTGTGTCCCCTTGACTTGTTCGATATATTTAATGTATTATGTTATATGTTGCTATCTGTAAACATGTTTGTGATCTGATTATATATATATATTTATATATACGCGACGTGTCTGACTTCTGAATACTGTGACATCACCATCAATTTGCATGTTGATGCATTTATGATTCTGCATGAGATTTATTCACCGTCCTGATTTTGCATGGGATTTGGGGACTGTCGCAAGTTTCATGTACGCATATTCAACTCGAAATCCAAACCCACGGTCCCCAATCAAAATGGTTGAAGCCTTTGCTGGAGTATGCCTGATATTACGTCGAGCAGTAACATGACGGGCGGGCCTCTACTTGACTGTACATAGCCGCCCGGACTTTATGTACCCCAGAATTTCAAGCAGCAATATCAGAATTGTGACCGCAATACAATATCCAGTTTTCTTTCTACTCTGTTGCTGCTGCATCCGAACGCCTTATCGAGGTAAATCGCGGCCCTCGCTGTTATTACAGTTGTGTTATGGCTGATCTACAAACTTGATCCTTTAAACCTTCGTCCACCCGCAACTGAAGAAGTCGCCCATGATTCATGTATCCCAATACCTTTCACTAGACGATTCATTCCCGATCTCTATTCCTAAAGATGACTGAAGAAGTCACACACTATTCACATGTCCCAATATCTACTCCTGGAGATGGTCCCATTACAGAAATATCTGAAATCCTAGAAGGAATTTTCTCAAGCAATGTTTTGTGTGTGTGTGTGTGAAATGACCGCATGGCATTGTTTTCTACACTTTCCTATATTTGAATAAGTACTTGATTTTGCAACATTCAGTCATGTTGATCTTGATCACATTGTGTATAACATGATTGAATTTTATTTCTTTGGATACAATGCATGATTCTTGAAATAAAAAGAAACTCAAATATTTCATATTCTATTTTATAATATATCAAACTCAAATATTAATATGTATTTTAATTATGATTATAATTTATGTTATAAATATATTCTTATAACATTTTATAATTTATATAATAATTAATATATTTTTATTTTTGCTTTTTTACTCACTTATTCATTAACCTTTTACTTTTAGAACATATATTAAATTATAAATAATTTTTTTATAAAATTAATGTTTTTAAATTTATGTTAAAAACAAATTCTTATATATATATATATATATATATATATATATATATATATTTATAATTTATAGTATGATTAATATATCTTAAATATCATAGCAATATTTAAGCTTGGCCCAATGATTATACATTAGATAATGAGTAAAGTTGGCCCAGGTAAAATAATTGGCCCATTATATTATCCGAAAAATTAATTTGGGATATACGACATTTGCTACATTGACTTAGAACTTTTTCGCTGGCATGATGAGTTTTAATAAAATATATTTTTAATTGAAACTTATCACTTCGATGTGATAAATTCTAATAAAAATTATTTTTTTTGAAATTTGTCACGTAGACGCAACGAGTTTAAATAAAAATATTATTTAGGCAAACTTGTCATGTAGACGTGATGAGTTTTCTATGCACTATAGTAAATGTCGTAGATCCAAATTAATTTTCGATTGGCCTAATAAACCAATTTTGTTTACCGGCCTGCCTATTGGGCCAATTTTACCTTAGATTATGAGTCTTTAGTTCAATCCTCACCAAGGCCTATATATTGGAGCGTATTAACCTATTAAGGAAAATGATCTTGGAGGGTATTAATTATCAAGAACATTGACATTACTTGATTTATTAAGGAAAATGACATGTGATGGTAATAAAGCGATTATGATGTTAAGTAACTTCAATATAAATTTTAAAAGTATGATGACCAAAATAAAAATGATCTAAAATTCAAGAACTAATCAGGGGTGAATAAAAGTCGACTCGATTTGAAAAACTGAATTTTTCGATTTAACTCGATTTGGAAAATATTAAGTTCAAGTTTGAGTCGAGTCCCTTGACTCTGTATGATATATCATACATGTATATCACATATGATTAAAAAATATGAAGAAATACATATGGTTTGTATATATTTTAAAAAATCATTTAAATTATAATAAAATAATAGCATAATGTTATAAATATTTACAATTAAATTTAAACAGAAATTCAAAATTTTGACTCAAATTTATAAACTCGGCTCGACTCAAAAAAAATTCAATTGAACTTCGATTTGTAAAATATGACTCGTCAACTTAAATAACTCAATTTTTTATTCTAATCGACTCGATTCGATCAAATAGTCCCCGATTATAACGTATAAAAAGCTGTTATACTATATACGTTTGATTTCAGTACAGACAGATGAAAACAAAATAAATTTACTCGAAAAATCTGTCATATTTATTATAATGGATGATTCTTGTGTGTATTAAATTTGTGCAAAGCACAAATTTATATGATACTTCCTTATTTATCTACGATGTATATAGTGATGAGTCCAAAAATAGTTTTGAAAGTAGACACGTATATATTAATGATATAAAATTTTTGTATGTGGGTAAGTACGAATAAAGTTTTAGGATGAACACAATTTATGATATTACTATTTCTGGACAAGTAGGGACCGAAATTGTAACAAATTAAAACATAAGGAACAAATCTCAAATTTTATCATAATAGGAGGACCTAAATCTGAATTACACCTCAATTTAAATGGTGGGTCTTTCTAGCTCTAAACACCGAACTCGTGAGCATAAAATTTTTAAGTTTAAAAATGTTCACCAAAGCTAATAAATAAATAAAAAATTTTAACCTTTACTCGGTTGGAGTTTAAACTCAAATATGAATCTTAAGTATATTAAAATTTTCTACTACATTAAAAAAATATAAATATTAATATTATTAATAATTTATTTTTTAAAAAAATAAAATTTTAATATATATATTTTTGAATTATCAAGTAACTCGTTTTGACTTATTAAGAATTTGACTTAAGCTCAAGCTCAATTCGAGTTAATATTTATCAAGCGTTGACCAAATCAATCTCGAATAACTCACGATGTATCTCGTCTCATTTACGATTTTATTTGTTTTAAAACGGCAACGGTTCGGTGTGGCCCTATCATTTTATCCTTTGAGGTTTATGTATATATATTTTGCCCAAATCTCATCTTGCTGCCATCCTTCTCTTTCAAATTCAATTTTAATCTTATTTTCAAAATTTCAAGGGTTTCGCTCGCTCTATCAATTTCTTAAAGCCCCAACTTTAAAATCCCGTACAATGGCGCCGCCGGTGAACTTACAGAAGCTAGGCTATCAATCGGAGGAATCCGTACCGACGTCGAGCCATTTGTGGGTGGGGAACGTGTCGGCCGAGACGGTGGATTCGGATCTGACGGAGTTGTTCAGCAAATTCGGCGCACTCGATAGCGTCACCGCGTACTCTTCGAGAAGCTACGCTTTCGTCTACTTTAAGCGCGTGGAGGACGCCATGGTGGCGAGGGAGGCTCTCCAGGGAGCCACCTTGCACGGAAACCATCTCAAGATTGAGTTCGCTCGACCGGTTCGTTTCGTTGTTCTTTTCTTCTCCGTCTCATTAGGGTTTTCAAAAGCTTCGCAGTTTTTGTATAAATATATATGTTTATACTTTGAAGGAATCTTGAAGAGAAACCGATGTTTTAGGTCTCTTCCAAATTCTTATTTTTTTGAACCATTCACGTGAAAACTCGAATTTAAACACGAAATGCAGTCAAAATATGAGATTAGTGCGAGATTAATCGATTAAAAAGAACCATAGTGAAGTAGACGGTATAATTCTGGTACTTACTTCTATACCGGAACTGGGAAATCTTCGCAAGAGCTAAGCGATTTTCAAAATCCAAGGATTTAAGGCTCGAAAGCCCAGTAATTTGGGTTTTCAAAATATAATTCGATTTTCTTCGAAGATTGTACAAATAGAATACCAATTGATCGAATTATATATTTCCTGCTATCATTCTGTCAACGGAAAGCATGTACACCATTGCTGCTAGCGAAGCTCTAGGTTTTCCAATTCCATGCGTTTTTAACAGAAGAATTGCCAGGCTTGAGCCGAAGATGAAAAATGAACCAGACAAAAAAAATACTTCTTTGAATTCTCCAACAAGCAATTCAATCGAACAACACAAGGCGTGCAAAAAAATTGATTTTTTATTTAAAATTAGGGATTCTTCACAAAAGAAAAAGCCAAACAAAAAAATATATGTTTTCCCTTCAAAAATGATTTGGGTTTTACTTGATTTTCACTACTTTTCCCCCAAAAACGTTTCCGAGCTAATGAATCGTAGTTTGGTTAAATTTTGGTAAATTTAGATGGCAATATAAAAAAATAGGTGATTAAATGGGATTTATCAACCAACTGAAATGATAATAACGAGCTGGATTCAACAATCACCATTTGGGGTTTGTTAAATATGGCCAACTCAAGAGAGAGTTGATATTGTTCATGTAGAGAGAGACCAAATCCATTCATTTTCTTGCATTTCTTCAGTCACGTGAACTTGTGAAATCATGTCTAATCTGTGATCTTTTTTTTCGGGGTTTGTTGTGGAAATTCCTCAGGCAAAACCTTGTAAGAATCTATGGATTGGTGGGATTAGCCAGACTGTTTCCAGAGAAGAATTGGAAGAGGAGTTTCGTAAGTTTGGTAAAATTGAAGATTTCAAGTTCCTTAGAGATCGAAATACTGCATTTGTTGAGTATTCGAGAATGGAAGATGCTTCCCAGGCCATGAGAAGCATGAGCGGGAAGCGGCTTGGTGGCGAACAGATTCGTGTCGATTTCTGGAGATCCCGAAGAGTAAGTACCTTCATTTTTGAGTTCCAAGTCTTCTTTTAATAGTTGGAAGGGATACATATCATAACTATGCATCAACTTTCATTATATGTGTAGTCAGTGACAGACGCATGAACTTATGTTATAGGGGCGGAAACAGATTATCAATTGAAAATATAAAGAAAATATCTAAAATATATAAGAATTTGAAACTTTTAGGGGCGACTGCCTCCACTCGCCCCCCTTTGATCCATCCCTGTGTGTAATGTTATACACCAACTTTGTTTTTCTGCAATTATTTATATACATGAAACTCTCATTTTGGTTCAGTTTTATGCATAAAGCTCTGGTTTTTATTCCATTATATACATTTTAAAAAATAAGAACATCTATTTATTTTCATATTGAATAAAATATAATTATTTGTAAATACAATATTTGAATGTAAAGCGATGTCATGTTAATAATCGCTTTAGTAATTTGAAAAAAATTGGATCAAATCAAGACTTCATGTATGCAATTGAGCAAAATTAAAATTCATGTATAACTTTGCGCATTTGATGAAAGTTCATGTGTAGTTTTGATATTTATCCTTAGTTAAACAATCTTATGTTACTTGGACTCGAGTGAGATGATTGGATATAAGGAGTTTTTTCATGTGTTTTTGGGGTCGTTGGAGGGCATATTTTGTATCCATCCATGTTTTGGTAATTCAAGAAAAATGAACAACGTAGGAATTGGCTTTTAGTTAGAATTGGCATCTGGATTCCGTTACTAATATATTCCTGTGCATAAAGCATGTCAATCCAGTTCTGCGCTCCTTGCATGTATTCTTGAAATACGCATTTAGAATGCTTTTGTTGCTGGTAATTTTCATACTGAACGAATTTTCTCAATCCTTTTCACAGGATCAATGGCTTAATTCTCATGACCTTAGGGATGGGACCTTTTCTGGTAGGATGAGGTCTTATGACAGCCAGTCTGTTGCACAAAGAGAAGTGAGTTCCAAACCGAAAATCTTCTTTTGAACTAGATTTTGCATAATGTTCTTCATTGTTCCTGCACTGACGTTTAGCACATGACTTGTATATTTTTGTATCTGATGTATTGAATCATTTTGTCAGCATTCTCAATTAGGTGGCCGACAAGTTGATGGTCAGCCTAGCAAAGTTTTGTGGGTAGGCTACCCTCCCTCTGTGCAAATCGATGAACAAATGCTTCATAATGCCATGATACTCTTCGGTGAGATTGAGAACATGAAAAGCTTCCCGTCAAGAAACTATGCCTTTGTGGAGTTCAGGAGTGTGGAGGAAGCTCGGCGTGCAAAGGAGGGCTTACAGGGTCGTTTATTTAATGATCCAAGGATCACCATTAATTACTCAAACAGTGAACTTGCACCTGGGAGAGATTACAGCTTTGATTCAGACATAAAGGGGCCAAGGCCTGGCATGATGTTCGGTGACCATCCATTTAGGCCTTCACAAAATCATCCATTGCTACCAAATACAGTATCTGGATCGTTGCCATCCAATGGTATTCTTGGATCAAATGTGCCGATCAGGTCTTTTAATCATCAAGAATACAATGATTTGTTTGTACATCATAATATGCAGGATGCTGATCTTAAAAATCTCGTTGGTGTAAATAGGGAAAGGCCATCTCCTCCTCTTCCTTCTGCTCAAGGTTTTAGGCCTTCACCGAGACAAGCATCTGGTTCGTGGGATGCTTATGACGTGAACCAATTTCAGAGAGGTCCAAAACGATCAAGGATAGAGACTGCAATGCCTATAGATGATCTTGGGCCAGTAATTGGTGGGGGTGCTTCAGGTCCATTTGTGAATGTCCAGGGAAAGGGTCATTTAAGTCCTGTTCCTGGAAAGGTCACAACCGGTGGGCCTGGACCAGCCCCTCCTAATAATGATTTCATGTGGAGAGGCATTATAGCCAAGGGTGGAACGCCTGTTTGTCATGCTCGATGTGTTACCATCGGAAAGGGGCTAGAGATAGAACTGTAAGTGTTCTTTTTTCCTTGATTCTTTACTTTGTGGATTTCCATTGTGAAAAGAAAATCCTCAATTCCTCGTCCGGTCCATGAAAATATCCAATGTGATTCTCTGTTTTGCATTTTGGAGGCAGCATATAGAGGTTTTACCTGATGGATCTGTTTCAGAATGATTGTTGGACACATTCATTTGTATGTTACTAGAAAATACCCATGTACAACACTTGAAAAAAATGAACATACCCGTATTTACCACTCACACCCAAGTCCAAGTACTATAGGTCTCTTAAAATTGGAGGATGAATTTAGTAAACATTCAGGTACATCAGACACGCCTAATGCAAAGGGAGATAAAATAGCTGAAATTTGGGTTGGCTCTTGGAACTTTTTTGTGCTACACGTAATTTGTTGGATAACTAAGTTCTTGAACCCCTTTCGGGCAAGTTTACATCTAACCTGCAACTTTTACATTTAGCGGTTGTTAATGTCTAGTATCTCAGAGATTTGAGTGAAGTTTCATGTTTGCTAAATAACTGTCTTTGTTTTCGTGGGTGGGACAGTGGCTAACAAGGGCCTGGTTTTTTAAGACTTGCTTCCTCAAACTATGTTAAATTAGAGTTTTCTTTGTTTCTATGTTGTTGCTCACTGAATTTCCTGTTTTCTTCAGTCCCGAAGTTGTTAACTGTTCAGCCAGAACAGGATTAGATATGCTAGCAAAACACTACCGTGAGGCCATTGGATTTGATGTTGTTTTCTTCTTACCAGACAGTGAAGATGATTTTGCATCATACACTGAATTCCTTCGCTACCTTGGTTCAAAAAACAGAGCAGGTGTTGCTAAATTCGATGATGGGACTACATTATTTTTGGTGCCTCCTTCTGAATTCTTAACAAAAGTTCTAAAAGTTTTAGGACCTGCACGGCTCTATGGTGTTGTTCTGAAGTTGACTCCACAGGTACCGAGCGCTGCACCATCGCAACCATATCCACCTCTTCTTCCTCATCCTGGTTATGGTCATCTGAAGGAAGAACAGACGTATGGAAGGGTTTTGCATGAGGACTCCAAACCTCCCGCAAGATCAACCAGACAATCATCTACTATGCAAAGTCAACAGCCCAATACTGCAGCATCACTTTCCCAAACTGGTGTTGCTTTAACACCCGATCTGATTGCTACTTTAGCCTCCTTTCTCCCGACAACCTCGCAGTCTGCTGCTGTAGGAGGTGTTCAGCCTCCATTGATGACATTGACTACGGAGTCCTCATTTGCTCAAACAATTGCACCTAAAGGAGCTGCTGCACAAACTTGGAACCAGGGCCAACAAGCTTATGAGTCTGCAGCCCCATCTTTCCAACAGTTTAATCCTTCTGCACAATTACCACCAGCCCAGCATTACTCCACCATATCAAGTACACCTGCCCATTCAGCCCAAATGGCCCATTGGGGCACTCAGTTTCAGGAGTCTGTCATCGGCTTGCCACAGCAAGGTGCTGCATCATCAATGCCATTGACTAATTTCAATATCCCATCTCAAAATGAACATAGTGCATTTTCTACCCCTATTAACCAGCAATACCAGGCTCAAGTTCCTCCGGGTACTCAGAAAGGCTATGGAATGATGCATGTAACCGATGCTTCCGGTTTGTATGGTGCACCAGCTCTTCAGCAGCCGAGCAATCCGAATGTTCTGTCTAATCAGATTCATGGTGCTACTGTCTCCCAGGCACAAAATCTGATGCAAGGTGACAGAAATAACTCGGACCTTCTTAGTCAAGTACAGCCACAGCAATCTGTGCTTTCTGGTGCTGGTCAAGGCACATCAGATGTGGAGGTTGATAGGAATCAGCGATACCAGTCAACGTTGCAATTTGCAGCTAGCCTACTGCTCCAGGTCCAGCAGAAGCAACAGCAGCAAACAAATACTCCAGGTGGACAAGGGACGGGGAGTTAGCCGTCAAAATCTCCTTCAATCTAGGTAATCGCTATAGCTTATTTTCGTGAATCCAGACCTGCTTGACTAGTTAATTTAGGGATGGTCTTTTATTTATGTTTGTTATGCGATGATTGTTGTCAGTTGACTGTTATTATCTTTCCTTTTAGACAGCTGCTTTTTCGTACTGAAAATTGCGTATGCAGCAAACCGAATATATCGGTTAAACCATTAAAACTGAATAAACCATACTGATTTATTGTCAAAACTTAAATCACCAAATAATTTTTTACCTCTTGTGAACAATGCAATTAAATAATTGGATTGAGTTATTTCATATTTGATTATTTAGTTTCATATTTATATAACATTAATTAAACATATACATGCAATTTATTAATTAAATAACCAAAGTTGAAACTTTCTAGTGTTGTAGGGCTGAGGATGGAGTTTCTTTTATCTTTCAATGCTTTCATAGTATTTAAACTGTACTCTTTTCGGTTGCTTGAACTAGATCTGGCACCTTAGTATATGGCCAATTTTATACTTCAAAAATTCTAAAAATATCAAGAAATATATAGGATTTGTATAAAATTTTAAATCTCTTTGAAGAAATCAGATGAACATATAAAATTCTTAATAAGAAACAACCAACCACTGTTGCTGCAACCGAACTTCAACCTCATCTCACTCATAACTCCATATTTCTACTGAACCAGTCTTCTCCAAACACCTTTTCCTCATCACCCCAATCCCGATCCTTGTCACTACACCAAAGCCTCATCGATCAACCTACGATCCACAACCAATTGTTTTTACCACCTGACATCAAAAGACCAACAACCACCATAACATAACCAAAAGGAAAAAACCAACAACAACCAAAACCAAAAAGGAAATAAGAGAAAAAGGGAAGTATCAAGTATCAGGCCTTGTGGCGTTTCGGAAGGTTTCAGGTCAATCCAAAAGGTGGTTTCGAGGAGAGGAAACTTCTTTAACCCCGCGACCAGAAAAGGATATCGGGGTTAAAGAAGCTTCAAGTGTTTGAGACTAACTCAGGGTTGATTTGGAAGAAACAAAGGTTGCAGTCGTGTTCTGGTCGTCAAAAGATGGAGCTGGTGTGTCATTTGCCCAGAAACAGGGCTGGACGATGATGGTTCTAGGGGGCAGCCAGTTTGTGCGCGAAAAAGTGATAGTTTTGTTTGAGAAGAAAGCAAAATAAAGAAGGAAATAAAAAGAAAGTGTAAAGCAAAATCAACATGGGCCTAGTGAATTAATCACTTCTGTTAAAATCTTTAATAGACAATTTTAAGAGTTCTTTTTAAGAATTATAGTCAAAATGTTAAAATACCAAATTGATATTTTAACAGTAGTTCAGGGGACAAATTATATATTAATCTATTTTTTACGCATCACATCATTGTTTCGCTAACGGGAGTTAACAGTTAAGTAATAATAATGTAATAAATCGATAATGTTAATGACTACAAGATAGCTTTTCAAACATTAGTGACGAAAAAGCAGACTTAATCGCCATTTGTATACATTTAACCTATTTTCCTTGTAAGATGTTATAATTGTGCACATGTGTTTTCATCTGCAATTAGTATATATTAGTTGCGTTAATTCTTTTGTCTGCCAGCCTTGTTACTATATATGTCTATCTATTTGTGTGTATATATAGCATACATTTCATTTTTAAGGATTATATTACCGTTGCATTTACTTTGACAAATTATCTGCACTTTTCAGTATACAATAGAATGAGCCCTATTACTCTTAACTTGTAAACATCATGGCATTCAAATTGTAATTTACCAAATCTGGGTGACTGTTGGAATGCTAAAATGGAAATATTTTAGGTTTAGAATTGCAGCCATCTCATTTGATACGGTCGCAGCTTTTTGGATATGTAATCGAAAATCTCTTGTACAAGACTAGCTCTGTAGTCTGGCAAATTATGGTTGTCAAACTTTTGAGATGGGATTGGATGTTATTTAAGGACAAAGGCTTGTTTTTGTGTCTGAATGTTGAATGATCATTTGTGTGAGCTCAGGCTTGTTTTTGTGTCTGAATGTTGAATGATCATATGTGTGTGGAGCTCAGGCTTGTTTTTGTTTCGATTCTGTAGGTAAAATTTTGGGAGCTGGACGTTCGTTTTAGCCATTAGAGAGATTCTTGTTATCTTCAGGACCCTCCTTCCATCTTGTGCGATTGCGGTCGCGACTCCGGTTGCATTGCGGACATAACGGATACTATTGCGTGCATTAAGGGTATCACGGTCGTGCAATAACGATTTCAGATAACATCATTACTGTTATATAGCAGTTGTTATTCCGACAACAAACCGATATTTAAATCCCTGTTATTTGTAGGACCCTCCTTCCATCCTGTATTGGTATTTGGTACCACACCATTACCTTGTTTCTGTTTCTTCTTTCATGGGATGGGATGTACAATTTGTTTTTCATTTTTCTCCTTTTATTTTTTCCTACTAAATTATATCTTTTTTCCCTCCTTAAATTGATTTTAACATGCTTAAAAATATTTTAATTCTGACAAAAATTAAATAAATATAACCTTTTAAACATAATTATTGTCATAAAATTATAAAATTTATGGCAAGAATAAGATAAATGAAAGAGAGATCAATAATAATATGAGAAGGATATAAAAGATTCTAATATTTAACATAATTCATGATAATTATAATACATTTATATGTATATTTATTATTATATTATGTGATATTATCATCTTTATTAAAATTTTAAATATTAATGGTTGAAAAATAATATTAATAAAGATAGGAGAAATACAATAATTTAGTAACAAATATAATTTACAAATATAATTTACATATAAGTTATTAAAATATAAAAGATATAGTCACATTCAGTGCTATTTCTTTGTAGAAAATAAAAAATGTTTTTATTGTCATTCAATTATAACTTTAATTTTGTTTTGATCACTAATTTTTTAATTTAACTAAATACATAGTTTATCCTATATATTATTCTCATTTTCATGTTATTTTGTTACAATTTCTTTTTTGATAAAATTGAAATAATTAAGGTGGTACATGTTCAATTAATCTTAATCATTTGACAATAAATGTTTATACCTCTACATAAAGTGGCGGAGCCACGACTTAGTCATGGTAGGCACGTGTCCACCCAAAAATTCGAATTTTTGATTAGTTACTTATTTTACTGATGATGTCTACCTGAAATTTTTCGTGCCTACCCTGAAATTTGAGTTTTCTTCAATTAGTTGTTTATTTTATGAATGGTGTCCACACTGAAATTTTATCTGTATTCATTCCATTTAAAAAATTTATGTTTTTAACATATGTGTCCACCTTAAAAAATATTTCTGGGTCTATCACTATCTGCATATGTGGTATTTGAATATGAGACTTCAAAGAATACTAATAAATTCTTTAATTATTGGGGTAACTTAATTGGTACGATTCTTTTACAACTAAAACAAAGTCTAACAGTAGAGTTTAATTTACAATTTTATAGTGATAAATAAAATTTGTTGGAAACTTAAGTGATAAACTGTGTAATATTTTATAAAATAAAGGACTGATTCTGCATTTTCCTTAAATCTTTTCCTAAATTTTCTTGATAGATCTGAAGGAATTTTGTTCAATTTTGATTTGCAAACCAACCCCCCTCCCACCCCACCCCACAAAAAAAAAAAATGGTTTCTCCGGCCACCCTCCAGAGATCCCCAACCACCGCCGCCGCCGTCGCTTCCTCCCCTCTCCACCGTCTCTCCACTTTCAAAAACCCTCCCGCTTCTACTCATGCTCCCCGTCCTCCGCCTTCCTCCATTATCGACTCTTTTGCCAAAGACCCAATCCTCTCTCCTTTCCTCTCCCCTTCTTTTTCCTCCACCTCCTTCTCGTCCGCCGCTCTTTCCTCCGGATCCCCCGCTTCAACCGCCGAACATCTCCTCCAAGCCATCCGCCAACTCGACTCCCAAATCCGTTCGCACGTCCTCTCCAACCACCCCCTCCTCCTCACTCAGTTATCTTCTCTTAACAACACTGAGGTCTCCCTCTCCACTCTTAGATCTTCCGTCTCTTCGCTTCAATCTTCGGTTCGTCGTGTCCGATCCGAGCTCTCCGAACCCCATAATGCAATCCTCTCCAAAACGGTCCAGCTCTCGAATTTACATAAAACTTCCGAGCTTCTCTCCCACTCCATTCGCGCTATTCGTCTTTCCAAAAAGCTACGAGACCTTATGGCTTCAGCTGAAGTAGAGCCTGATAAGTTGGATCTCGCCAAGGCTGCTCAGCTGCATAATGATATCTTGACCTTGTCCGAGGAATATGATCTCGGCGGCATCGATACGGTCGACGAGGAAATCAATGCGGTCAAAGAGATAGGGAGCAAGTTAAGAAGTGAAGCAATGAAAGTTTTGGAGAAGGGAATGGAAGGGTTGAATCAGGCTGAAGTGGGGACTGGGTTGCAGGTGTTTTACAATCTTGGGGAGTTGAGAGGGACGGTGGAGCAGTTGGTGAATAAATACAAGGGGATGGGTGTGAAGAGTGTGAGCGTGGCGTTGGATATGAAGGCTATTTCAGCTGGTGGCGGCGGCGGATTTGGTCCTGGAGGTATTAGGGGGAGCGGAACGCCGCAGATTGGAGGCAGTGGGAAGGCAAGAGAGGCGTTGTGGCAGCGGATGGGGAGTTGTATGGATCAGTTGCATTCTATAATGGTTGCAATTTGGCATTTGCAGAGGGTTTTGTCGAAGAAGAGAGACCCTTTTTCGCATGTCTTACTGATTGATGAAGTAATTAAGGTAACCCATTTTGATTTATTTTCATTTTCTTACTGCCGTGGTCATTCTATTCATACTTGAATTAGTCTAGTTTAGCTTTAGATACGTTTATGAGTCCCTATGCTCTGTTTTTCTACCTATGTTTTTCCATGTTTATATCTCTACATTCATCACTACTTAGAGAAAAATGAAGAGCCATAGTAACAACATAGGAAATGTCATAATATGAAGCTGCTGTTTTCCTCTTGACTGTAATTATTTATGCTGCTTGGTGTAGGAGAGTGATCCCATGCTAACAGATAGAGTGTGGGAAGCTCTGGTTAAGGCTTTTGCTACCCAAATGAAGTCTGCTTTTACTGCATCAAGTTTTGTGAAAGAGGTATTCACAAATGGGTATCCGAAGCTCTTCTCTGTGATGGAAAACCTTCTTGAAGGAATTTCACGTGACACTGATGTCAAGGGGGTGTTACCAGCAATATCTTTGGAGGGAAAAGGTCAAATGGTTGCAGCTATTGAAACTTTCCAGATGGGTTTCTTGGCTGGCTGCCTAAGCCGTCTGTCCGATATTGTTAATTCTGTTTTTCCAGTCTCCAGCCGTGGTAGTGTTCCTTCCAAAGAACAGATCTCTAGAATTCTTTCTCGCATTCAGGAAGAAATTGAAGCTGTTCAATTGGATGCTCGATTGACTCTTCTTGTGCTGCATGAAATTAGTAAAGTCTTGCTGCTGATCGCAGAACGAGCCGAATATCTGGTATTTTGTTTTTTCCTGTGCAAAATCTTATGCCAAATACATAATATCCTTGATTTAGAATTGGGATCAGCCGATCAGGGTAGGGGAGGGCAAAGGAGGTTACTGCCTCATTGCCTTAACTAATCTGCTATGGTTTGTTTATACGAGTTTTTGTCTGAGAACATGTTAGTATTTTTGTCCCCACCTTTTCATTGTAAGTTTTTGGTATATTTGGCATGTTTTCTATAACATCACTTTGCAATTCGTGACATAACTTACTGGGGTAACATTTAAATTTCATATCATCAAATAAACGTGTTTCACTAGAAGTTACAACACTATTCTATATTGTTATTTCTGAAATCTGAACTTGAGAAAGTCCCATATGTTTAATACAGCTGTGTGTGTCATAAAGTACATAATTTCCGCATACAAAACACTCACAAACACTCATACATATATATGAAACACTAAGTGTATTCAACTTTGTTAAACTGGCAGATATCAACTGGTCCTGAAGCCCGCCAAGTATCTGGTCCTGCTACTGCATCTCAGCTCAAGAACTTTGCATTATGTCAGCATCTACAAGAAATTCATACACAAGTAACTTCTATGATCATGGGGCTTCCAACTATTGCTGCAGATGTATTGTCACCTTCACTTGGTGCAATATATGGAGTTGCATGCGACTCAATAGCATCCTTGTTCCAGGCAATGATTGATCGTCTTGAATCTTGCATCTTGCAAATCCATGACCAGAACTTTTCCGCACTTGACATGGATGCTGCTATGGATAACAATGCTTCACCTTACATGGAGGAGTTACAAAAGTGCATCCTTCACTTTCGTTGTGAGTTCCTATCTAGGTTGTTGCCATCTTCAGCCAATGCTATAACTGCAGGAACAGAAACCATATGCACGAGGCTTGTGAGGAGCATGGCTTCAAGGGTTTTGATTCTCTTTATCAGGCATGCTTCTCTTGTCAGACCCCTTTCAGAATCAGGGAAGCTGAGAATGGCGAGGGACATGGCTGAGTTGGAATTAGCTGTGGGCCAAAATTTATTCCCAGTTGAACAACTAGGTGCACCATACCGAGCTCTTCGAGCATTCCGTCCGTTAATCTTCTTGGAAACTTCTCAGCTAGGAGCATCTCCTCTTCTTCAAGATTTACCCCCAAGTGTCATACTGCATCATCTCTATTCCCGAGGACCTGAGGACTTGCAATCACCACTCCAGAAGAACAAGCTTACACATTTGCAATATTCGTTGTGGCTGGATTCTCAAGGGGAAGATCAGATCTGGAAAGGAATCAAGGCAACTCTAGATGATTATGCTGCAAAGGTTAGGGCTAGAGGAGACAAGGAGTTCAGTCCTGTATATCCTCTTATGCTTCGATTAGGTTCATCATTGGGTGAGAGTGCATCTGCATCTCAAAAATGACCAATCATCCACAATTTACACGTATAAATTAGAATAAACAAATTGAAACGGCACTTGTCATGTTTTTGCAATGAACATCTCTGGGGAAAAGCTTCAAAAGTGTTGCTAGACCTACTTCAAACCTTTGGGTGAGCATGGGTTCACCAGCATAACTTGAATTTTTCTCTTAAAAAAATTAACCCTTTTCTGATGAACTGACAATTTGTTCATCTCCTCTGGGTCTATAGGGTCTTATCGCCTTGAAAAAAGGGGTCCAACAGTTACATAGCACTTTTGGCAGATTTCACAGCTGGTTGTAGTTGAATGCCCTCAACTTGACCTTTGAAGTTGTTTGAATTTGTTGTCACTGGTTCTTTTTATGGTTTTCATCAGTTGTTTCGATTTATACATCATTTTGTCATATAGTACAGTTCCCAGTCCCAGATTTGTCATTACATTTTGACAAACTTATTATATGAATAATGTCTATTTTTGGTTTATGTGCGGTATACGGAAATTTGATATTCATCTTAGCAAACAGAAAATTATCAGGTCAGTTCTGAAATGTTGCTTATGAATGGAAGCTATGCTGTCTGGATTTTTTATTGATAACTATAACAGCATACATACATCTAGCGCTGTAGATGTAATGTCTTTTTTTCTCCTGATTTTCGTTACTCCTATCTTTTTAAGTTTTGCGAATTATAGATTCCCCAGTTGCAAGAAAGATGCGAGCGAGATATCGGTGAGGACTGGCCCAAGGATTGCTCAGCCTTGGGGTAAGCTAAAGCAGTTTAACAGGTCAGTCTTCATGTATCACTTCCCTCTTTACTGGATTAGTATTACATTGTATTAAGGGGTTGATCCCCAAATTTGGCAGTACAAAGTTCTTGTAAATCTATTACAAAATTTAAACTTCAATTCAGACCCAAAAAAATGGCTCGTGTATCCTATATCTCTTTGCCTATTTCAGGCAAGGCTAAACTACATCAGATATCACCAAACTTAAGCGTTGTATCGTTTATACTACTGAACTTTGATTTTTATTTCAATTATATCAATGAGCTGTTAAATCGTTAACAATCGAATCAAAACGATGTTGTTTCGGTGAGATGTCTACGTCAGCTACGTCATCGTGATGTTAACGATTCAGTGGTGTAATTAAAATGAAAATTAAAGTTTAATGTTATAATTGACAAAATTAAAAATTTAGTAGTATAAATGATATAACACTTTAAAGTTCGGTAATATTTGTTGTTTACCCTGCGGACAATTATCTTTGTTTCAAATTTAGTTAATCTTGTATCTCTACCCGTACAAAACTAATATTGTCTACAAGCTGTTGGCTGCCTCTTTTTTTTTTTTTTTTTTTTTTTTTGTATAACCACTGGTATCTGATGTATCCGATTATTGATCGATTTGGATTAATCGGGTAAGCAATACATTTGTACAATGTTGATGGAAGTGACTTTTAAGACATAAATTTGTCAACCTTTTAGGAAACTATACACAAAACAGAGAACTGAAATAAATAATTTCAACTCTCGATTTCTGTACAATAAATATCTAAAAGCAAACTACGAAATCAAGAAAACACTATGCCTTTACACGCAAGCAAAGGTTAGTCGACCTTATTGGCGGTTGTTTACTACATTGGCAAAAGCATGATCCGCCGCTCAGTTATCGGAAACTAAGCAGAAGGCGGAGGATCACGAAAGCATAGGATGAGATGATGAAGGAAGGATGATATTAGCTAGCTCTTCGTTCAGTTTCACCGGGAGTACTTGCATCTGGTTCATTGTATCCGGCATGTCACTCACCTGCAAAAAAAAAAAAAAAAAAAATCAAGAAATGCCTAACATCCGATAAGTGAAACAACAGGAGTTCATTCGATAGTGAATTCGTAAGTGATGGAAGATACATGTAAATTGAACACCAGATTCCCGTATCATCAATCCTTATTCCCAAATTGCAACCTCATATGTAATGGAACAAATATCGATCTTATGTAGCACTAATGATTACTAGAAACCATATGGCACAGCATACGACAGGGAAAGCAAATAACATCTGGTATTAAGAAGCATTTATCAAAAACCGGAACTTACTCGTTCATGATTTTCATAATTTTGTCACGAGTTCGGCATGGGAGAACAATATTTTCCTGTATCTAGAAACAGAATCAGATAAACGAGGTCAAGTTTAGTGAGATCCATACAGCTGAAGCAATCAAATTGAACATCAGAACTTTCGGTCTATCCGCATGAACTGTCACAAAATGTTATCGGGAAGGTGGGGTTAAGGGACTGGGTACCAGTCATTTGCACATACATATTTACAAGGAAGCATTGAAAACCTGGAATGCAAACAAAAGGAAAAATAGAAGGATGACATAAAATCGATTTGTTCATAACATCGGTATTCCACCTGAAAAGCTGCAAGATTTGCCGATATTTGATTTAAGGCTTGAGCATTCTGCTCCAGAAGTTCGCCTGTCGCCCCGCCAATGGCTGTGAAATAGCATAACAATGCTTTCGGTTTAAATTTCCAATAATAACATCATAGAAATCGGAAGTTCATTTAAGTTACATAAAATGAGCATCAAAGGGTCATGCCAACTAAAGCACCACAGGAATAATGGTTCATCCCAACTGTCCGAATCCTTCAAAACGCCAACATCTTTTGCTGAAAAACGTTCAGAAGCTTTTACAGACAATTTCAGCTTTGAGAGCAATATACATAGCGGGGGTTAATAAAATCGGAAACTGAAACATCAGAAGGAAAAACCAAAACTCCAATGCAACTAGTGAGGCAATCGAACATGAAACTCAGTCTATCTGCCTCAAGATGATGTACATAAAACTTCAAATATAATGCTAAATATATCTTGACTAAACAGAAAACAACAGATTCCAGTAAACATAAGTAAAACTTGCATGTAAGAAGCAACAAAGAACATCTCTGAATCCCGAGCTTAAGAGGACAATTGAAAATATATTCAATGATAAAATCTAACCTCGGTATGGAATGTCATCATCGTAATCCATAGGAATCACTGGGGTGCATATGGAGAAAGATTAGGTTGAGCCACAAAATGAGTAGGCTTTGCCGGATTATCGGCAACTCTCTCCTGAAAACAAACGCAAAAGATATTCCTAAGCATCTTTTGGTCCAAAACATGGTCTAATCCATAAACTATACACATTTCCTTATCTTTTATTATATCAACAAAATAGTATCATGAATTGGCTACTTTGAAGGAAAATCTTTTACTTCAATCTATTATATTCCAAGTCTAAAAATCAATCGAAGTCGAAAATGTTTTATCAGCAGACATAAAGAATGCTCCGACGCAAATCTCCCCGACCGAGGCCTCAAAGAAAAGTTTATGGAAGGACGACGATAAAAACGCACCATACTGTGATTCAAGCATACTGTACCGAACATGCCCCAAGAATCTAAGATAACCAATCAAAAACCCGAGGAAGACGCTGCTTAGCTACATATACTAATTAAATCTCCATCTAACATCTCTACCATGAAAATATAAAAATACTATGCTAAACTCAATAACCTCCCCATGGTCAATGAGCTTTGCTCCACTACCTTGCATGTATAAGAGAGGTTTCCTGTGTTAATGGAAGCAGTCAATCACATAGAACGACAATTTACTTTTTAACCGATATCGAATATCGTGCATTCTAACAATTAACCAATTGAGCAGGCTCATAGGAGTAAAGAAAACGGAAATAAAATATAGCTTAGCTTGACACACATAAAAAAGAACCAGTAAATAATACCTTTTTGTCTTTACTTTTCCTGGCTATATTATGTTATTCCTTCCTTCTCTTGCTATTTTCCTTTTTCTGCATAAGGAATAAATCAGATTAAGTGCACACATGTACGCATGCACACATTCACTACACACACATGGACGTATACGCATATACATCACAGTATAATTATGGCATCAAGCCAGCAATATATGAATATACTCCAACAATTACACCCTGCTCATTGTAGTAGCATTTAAGCCACTTGAGAAATATGCTCTACTTGTGGTAATATTAATATATATGTCTATATATTCTAGAATTCAAGCTAACAGTTAGCTGATGAGTTAAAATTGTGACTTATGAGAACACAGTAAAATCTCCTTCCGCTGCTCGGTGATTTACCAAGTTGTGAATCGATGCGTATGAAGGGTTTTTTTAACGAGACATCCAATTCTTATAAAGAAAAAGAACACAGTAAAACTTACAGTTATCCATCTGCACCGCAAAGCCACATCCCGTACCGTCTTATTTTGTAACTGCAATGCTATTTTTGCAGAACGAATTATGCTCGGCTCTATCGCATATCTGCGAGAAGATGTCACAAAAAGAATTAGAATTAAAATTTGCATTCTCGACAAAAAGAAGAATTATAAAGTAAATTAGGTTAATGACGAGCTCATTCAGTAAAACGTGGAAAAGAATCAATTGGATTATCTAAAACAACTTAAAAAGAATTCGGATAAACAGAAGACTAACATTCAACAAACATCTATCTCCATTAAAATTCAAACAAGGAACAATGACATATAAATATGTTGCTCCTATGCTTATTAGCAGCTGAACTATTCCATTCCCTTCCATTTGTAAAACTTATAACTAGGGCCGTCAATGAGACAAGACAAATCGCGAGCAACTCGAGTTCGACTCGGTCAACACTCGAATCGAATGGATTCGACTCAAGCTCGAACTTGGCTCAAGTTCATAACGAGTCAAAGTAAATTATTTGATACCTAGCTCGAAAAGCTTGTGAACAACTCGAAAAAATTATTATTATTATTTTTAATTAAATTATTAATAATATTAGCATTTATATGTTTTTTTTTTAAAAATATACAATATGAGGTTTCCAAGGTTCAAACTCAAGTTTGAACTCAACGAACTTGAATTTGAGCATCAATTGAGCGAAGTTTAAGAATATTTCGAATTCAAGTTTTTCCGAGTTCGGATCAAGCTTCAATTTTTTTTTTATTTTGAGTTCGAGACGAAATTGACCATTTTAAGTTCGTGAACTTTGATTCGAACTCAATTTTAAACTTTTCGAGTTAAACTCCACAATAGTCGAGCTCGACTCAGCTCGTTCACATGCAGTTACTCAAAGAAACAACAAATTCAAAGACATTAATTTTTTCCCAAAATACAAAGACATTTGATACCTTTTTACCTTTCTCTTAATCATTATGTCACGGGGACGTTTGGATGGAGGAATGTGAGATTCCCGTGAGAATGAAATCCACATTCTCCGTTTGATTAGCCCGGGAATCTCATTCCCGGTAATGTAAGACTACCAATAGTGATTTTTTTGGAGTATATTACCGAGAATGTCATTACCTCATTTTCCTTAGGTATTGTTGGATTATCGACGTTTTGGACTAAAATGCCATTAATTTTTTTTATTTCAAAAATATTATTCTTCTGTCATTGAAGAATAAAAATTATCTGAAGATTAAATTATAAATTTATCCTTAAACTATTTTAGATTTACAAAAAAAGTCTATAATTAAAATTTTATATGAAGTTCAAGGTTAAAATAAAATTTTACCCTTTCATATCTCAAAAATACAGGTATTGATATAACTGTTAATCAGTTAAGAGCTTCAAACTCAAACATTGAGCATGCTGCTCGAGAAATCAAGTCTGCAATGGGTGCAAGATCTACAGATTTTGCAAGGGTTTTGAAGTTTACGAAAGAGCTCTCACGGCAAATGGTCATAATAGGTATTATGTCTATTTTGTTACTTCAGGATGAGTTATCTATTTATTAGTCTGTTTAACTCTGCTGAAAATTGTGTGAGGTCTTACTTGAGCTGAGCTGAGCCATTTTAAAAATGAGATATAAGTAGGCCTTACAAGCTGCTTTGTATAGCTCAAAAATAGAGCTTTTATATCAAGTGTCTGGCGAATGTTTATTTATTTATTTTTACATAGCTAATGCTCATTCAGTAGAAAAGCCAAGTCAAAAGTGCCTACCTGCTCATATACGTAGTTATAGGCCTGTAAACGTTCAGCGAACTGTTTATGAACCGTACGGATGGAAGTTCGTTTATTTATTAAATGAACGAACATGAACAAGATTTTGCGTTCGTTTAATAAAATGAACGAACACGAACAAAGGGCTCGTTCGTTCATTTACGCTTGTGAACGTTCGATTATATGTTCGTTCATTTATGTTCATTAATGTTCGTTCATTTATATTCGAACAGAGGGCAAGTTGAATATGTTACGAAGATTATTGAAGTTGTTTGGATTTCAAGAAGATTTTTTTGTTGAACAAATTAACTTTAAGACTTTATTATGTTCATATAGCTTATTTATGATTTATGTATGTTTTTGTCGTATTCGAACAAATTAACTCCAAAGTTGTAGATTATATTAAAGAATTTTAAGTTGTTATTCTTGTTGTTTACTTTTTTTACATTCATTTGTTGTGTTCGAATAAGTTTGTTTTTTGTGTTTGTGTTGTTCGTTTATGTTAATTTATTATGTTCGTTCGTTTGTGTTCGTTTATGTTAGTTTATGTTCGTTTATCATTTAAATGAACGAACATAAACAAGCTATATTCCTTAATGAACGAACATGAACAAAAAAAATTTTGTTCGTTTATGTTCATTTATTTATTAAATGAACGAACATGAACATACATCCGTTCATGTGGGTTCAGTTCGTTTACAGGCCTACGTACCTAATTCTCACTTTCTTAGTTTGATAGAGAATGTAGTCTTTTCTGTTCCCTTACTTTTCTGAGTTCTAGTTTAACAATCCTTTTATTACTAGTATCATAGTTTGACTTGATCATGAGTTCCTTGTGCAGAGAGATTACGTGAACCAGCTTGGAGTGGTATTCCACCTTACATGCGGCCTGATGTATGGAGACTTCTTCTGGTAAGCTTGATGATCTAATGAAACTATCAATATTTAGGCAAGAGGAGGACTGGAACTGTATATGAACCAATTTGTTCATCTTCTTTTTTAGAAAGACTGATATTTCTTATGTTGTCCCATTATGGTTGAAATCATACCAAATTCTATTGACTTACAGCTGTTACACCCCCCCCCCACCAAAATAAAGAAAGAAAGAAAAAAATCACATCATCATCTGAAAATAGTCGGCCACTTTTAGTGTCAGATGTTTCTTTTTAGGAGCTATTGGTTTTTGTTTGTCATTCCAGTTTGCAATGTCTTTTTTTTCCTTTCTTTTTGGCCAATATATGCAATGTCTCTTAAGGTTGTTGGTTTTGGACATTTTGTATATACTTTTTGGCTTTCTATTCCCGTACATGAAACCAATCTGGCCACTGTTTAGAGCATGCACGAAGGAACCTATATGCCTAATATTTTATAATCAGGCTTAACAAATGAGTCATCTAAGGGACATGGTTATTTTTATTAAATTTTGGCTGCTTGTTTGAAATGAAAGTATGAAATGACAACAGGGATATGCACCACCTAATTCGGATAGAAGGGAGGGAGTTCTAAGGAGGAAACGCATTGAATATCTTGATTGTGTTGCTCAATTTTATGACATTCCAGAGACTGACCATTCAGATGATGAGATAAATATGCTTCGTCAGGTACCTTTAACCCGTACTGAATTCAAATTTCAGCCTTCTATGCCCGATTGTTAACAATTGCCTTTATTCGGTTCGTTAGATTTCTGTTGATTGTCCTAGAACTGTACCTGATGTTGCCTTCTTTCAGCAAGCACAAGTTCAAAAGTCCTTGGAGCGCATTCTTTATACATGGTAAGGTATTATTTATATTGGTGAGTCCAAATTTATTGATGGCTTTTTATAACATGTAATGTTTGCAATTTAAGATGCTGTGAGATCCCATGTGTTGTTTTGGAGTAGTGATTTTTTTCTCAACATGTATTGTTTCCATTGGTGAGTCCATATTTATTGATGGCTTCTTATAACATGTAATGTTTGCAATTTAAGATGCTGTCAGATCCCATGTGTTGTTTTCGAGTAATGATTTTTTTCTCAACTTCATGTATAGGGCCATTCGGCATCCTGCAAGTGGATATGTGCAGGGGATAAATGATCTAGTTACACCCTTTCTGGTTGTCTTCTTATCAGAGTACTTAGACGGGAGCATAGATAGTTGGTCAATCTCTGATTTATCTTCGGCGAATATCACCAACATAGAAGCCGACTGTTATTGGTGCTTGTCACAGTTGCTTGATGGCATGCAAGACCATTACACCTTTGCTCAACCAGGAATCCAGAGGCTTGTATTCAAGCTTAAGGAATTGGTTCGGAGAATTGATGGTAATCTCTTTAGGGGCAGTCAGTTCTCTCTAGCATTCTTTTCTATTCATGAATTCAACAAGCTTTTGCTTCATGTAGGAAATTTAAGTCTTCATATATGTGCAGATAATTTAGTGATTCTTATATAGAAAGCTAAAGGTTGTGTGTATGTACAGGCCCCCTCATTTTCTTACTCATACGGAGAAAGGGAAATGGTTTTATTTAGTATAGATGTTTTCTTGTGCACGCCTTTATGTCGTGTGCTTCTTTTATTTACTTAAAATCTCTGTTACTTGGACTCTGGTATGAGTGGCAGATATGTGTCTGTGTTTGACGTGAGAATGTTTAAACCTTCTATTTATTTATTTTTCTAAAGCTTTTCCTTGTATTCAGAGGATCCTTGGAGGGTCATGCTTAGTCATATTCCCATATCAATGTCCTCCTATGCATCAAACATGGGTACTTTAAGAAAAATGAAGAGTTAGAACAACTTAACTTAAAATTATGTTTCCTTTCTGTACGTTCTAATTTCTTTCTCATATTAACCACTTTGTTTTGTTAATTTGCACAAGAACCTGTTTCTAGACATGTGGAGAATCAAGGACTTGAGTTTCTTCAATTTGCTTTTCGCTGGTTCAACTGTCTACTGATACGTGAGGTAAAGTTTAATCCTACCATCCAATCCATTACTTAAACCGTGTAATTAACCTGCATTTTGCAGTTTTTTTATGGTTGATTGACAAACTAGTTATACTTTTAATTTTTCTTGTGGCTTTATTAGTTTTTCTTTTAATTATTTTTGTTTAACAGATTCCTTTCCATCTAGTAACCCGTCTATGGGATACGTATCTTGCTGAAGGCGATGCACTCCCTGATTTTCTTGTGTACTTTTTTGCCAGTTTTCTTTTAACGGTGAGCTGTGCTTTAACTTCCTTTCTACTAAT
Source organism: Hibiscus syriacus (assembly GCF_006381635.1). Lineage (NCBI taxonomy): Eukaryota > Viridiplantae > Streptophyta > Magnoliopsida > Malvales > Malvaceae > Hibiscus > Hibiscus syriacus. Next base: position 521,946 of record NW_024063172.1, on the reverse strand, counting down.
ATAATTCACTTCATTTAGACTGCATGCATTTCTGGAATCTTTAAGCGATATAGCTGCAATAGTTGTTCAAATGAAAAGATGTATTCTTTTTCTTCTTAATTTACGCTTTTTCTTATCCGAAAGGAAATGAATGGCTATTTCTTTGATCCAAAACATAATGAAGGCTGAAGGTGAAGCTGTTTTCCAGGATTGTTATGACTACATTCTTTTTGTTATTTTTCTCTGCTTTGTTTGGATTTTTTCATTTGACTCCTTCCGGACTCTGCTGATGACATTTGCTTCTACGATTTGCAAACTTCAACTGATTCTTTTCCCCGACATCGGATGCCTCGACAACTCTGTGTCCCCTTTATGATTATTCATAATCTTATCAAGTACAGAAGCTAACCGATGATCGATTTTGTTGTGCAATTTCAGTGGTCAGACGCACTTAAGAAGCTTGATTTCCAGGAATTGGTGATGTTCCTTCAACACCTTCCAACTCACAACTGGACATATCAAGAGCTTGAAATTGTGCTTTCTAGGGCATATATGTGGCACAGTATGTTTAACAATTCTCCCAGTCACTTGGATAGCTAAACCCCCCTAACATTTCATGTTTACTATTTTATTGATAAATTTATATTTGTTTTGTTGATCAAAAAGTGGTTTAAAAGTGAGCAATTAATGCTCAGGGTTTTTGTTTTCAGGTAGAGAGGCCTAGAAATGTTATTTCTTGTATTTTGGCTTCTAATGTCTCATATTTGTAATACCTAACCAACACTCCTTTGTACATCTAACTTGGACTTAAGAAAGGGCACTTGTATAACTAATTCTCATAATTTGGACCTATGGTGTGAGCATTGATAGGGCTATGTCTTTGACACAAGCGTATTCTATTATTTTTTAAGGTAAAAGGGTAACTTTTGCCCATATCGTATGCCTAATTTAGCATTTTCACATTTATCGTATTTTCGCATCAATTGAATTCTCGAAATTGTTCAATTGCATCATATTATACCCTACACTTAAAACCCTAAATCATAACCACATAACCTTTAAACCTTTAAACCATAAACTCTAAATCTAAACTCTAACTTAGGGTTTTAAGTTAGGGATGAGGTATAAAATTGATGTGAAAATACGATAGGAGCAAAAAAGATAAATATGGTCTATTGCAGGGACAAAGATGGCCCTTAAGCCTTTGTTTTAAGTTTTCTCATGTGCTTAGAAGGTTGTTTAATATATATATATTAGAAGAAGAAGAAAAAATTAGATAATCTCAACCTAGTTTTCATTTTTTTTTTCTTTTTGCCTCTTCTTACAAAGGGGAGCTCTCAACTAGGAAGAACATGTTCCGTTGGAATGCATAATGTTATTATAAAGTATAACATAAAATTAAGTGATCAATCATGTTACATGTATCATACGTATTCAAATGTCATGGAATTAAAATGTAAATATCATAAGTTGTATTCATAATTAGATGAGGGATAGAATTATAAATACTTAAAAGACCGACCTAATATGTAGTAGGTAATAGGCCAAAGAACTTTTTATGACAAGAGAAAACACATTTATTAAATAAAAAAAAGATTTAAGGATTTCAAATCATCAATTAATTTAGTTACACTTCCACGTCTATTATTTTATTTTTTTATCATTTTACGTGATAAATCTTAGGTACTTGATTTTATATAATTAGGTTTTTCTTACATGTTTACATGAAATTATCATTGTCATGTTGCACTTATAGCTACGACCCATGTTTTTGGAAATATCTTAACCGATGGCTATATATCCGTCTCTCCAAAGGATCAAGGGACGAATGATTTTATGTTTGAAGATAGATTTATACAATTCTAAGAGCGAAAATTCGTTATCACTATAAAATATTTAAATTGTACGAGTACTTAAAATTTTCAAGGAGCGGTCTTCCCTTCAATCTCCTTTGATCTATCCCTAACTGCACTCGAATACTTTCCCAAGTTTATTGTAAAATCAATATTGCATGAACCAAGTGATCTCATTGATCAAGGGATTTGTTGTTCTCCCTAGAGGTCTCGAGTTCGAACACCGATAAAAATATAAACATCTATTGGCAATTGGTAGAGAGTCTTTAAAGATATATTACTTTATATTCACACCAGATTTATAAAAGAAAATATGATTAAAATTTTTCTTTCATAGGCATGGAACTGCTCTATTGGGAGCCTTACACAGATATTGCTTACCAAGAAAAAAGTTTAAAGCGTTCAAACAACTCGTGCTTTGACACATTCAAAACCCTGAAACTTTTACATCTTCCTTCCTGGAAAAAACCAAATCCCAACCTCATTTTCACAAAGTTTTTCTTGGGTAAACTACGACACATCACATCATCTTTCGCATGTGAACCGTCACATAAATATAATAAATTGTCACGTTAATATCGTAAACCATCACATCAATACTAGAACGATCAACGATAATATATGTCATTCAAAGAATCCTATTAATTAATATACCATTGCATGCCTGCTGCGTGCATGCATGACTTTTTCAAAACTCCATGGTCAACATGTACTCTCTTAAAAAGCCAACTGTCGAAACCCTAAACCAATATTATTCAAACCATTGTACTATAGTCCAACTCTACCAGCCTTGCCCCTCCCCCCCCTCTCTCTCTCTCTCTCTCTCTCTCTCTATATATATATATATATATATATATATATATATATATATATATATATATATACCCCATTTCGCTTCCACGCTTCATACAACAATAGCATTCAAACTAGCTTTAAGCAAATATGATAACTCTATAAAAAAGGTTACTTTTAAGGCCTTTTTCACTAGTTATTGATTGTCTAAAGACTCATATAGGTCATTTTAGGTGCATGTAGTTTTATATATTTGCATTTTGGTAGTTGTATTTTGCCATTGCATTTTACTTTGTGAAGGTGTTATATGATGGGAAATGTCTGGTTATTTGGTGATGTGCAGGAAACAAGGAGCATAAGGCGAGCAGAGAAGAATGTCGCGGGATCACAAGTTGTTGAAGCAGACTGCAATGCCTTAGTATTTCTGGCACAAAAAATGACAAAAAGATATTTTCACAAATGACAGTTGTTATTAGCACGTGTTTTGTGATGGTAACCATCTGAATGAGATCCACTGCCACCTATGGAATCAATTTTCAAGCATTTGGAGCGTACTTGGGGGATATGACTGGAATTTTTGGAAAAATTCCCTAAGAACATTCCTTAGATTTATAAAGAAAATAACACCATTTTGAATATCTCTCATTCATCATCTTCTCCAACTCTCTCTTCCTCCATTGACGAGCTCAACTTCCTCTTTTTTCTTTTTCCCATCCATTTTTAGTGATGTTCCTTCATTGGTGAAGCTTGAGGGAGTGGCACTTGCACCCGAAAAGGGCGAGGTGTTGTGTTCATTTGTGGTGGTTCGAAGGAAGTGTCGGCCATGCACATCTAATGCTTTCTTCTCCAACCTTTGCTTCATTTTATGATTGATCTTTGATAGGGTTGTAAGGAACGAATGAACAAATTGGGATTTTCCATGGTCTATTTGAACCCCACCATGAACTAGACTATATTTGGTGGAGTTCATTGATGGATACTTTAAACTTTGTTTTGAATGGTTGATTAATGTTTTATTTTGCTTATTACTTGTTTTTCTTATGAGTTCTTAATCTCTTAAGATTGTAGGAGGCATGAGAGTGGTCATTTCTTAAGTAGAATACTAGATGTTTGAGAGAAATGTAGTCATTAATTCTTTAGTATTTGAGAGAAACTAAAGTAAGATTAGCATAAGCAATGAGTTGTAGTTAATTACTAGAACCTAATCCCTTAGTATTCGAGATAAACTAAGCTAGGATTTCAACGACTAAGAGGGTAAAGCTTAACCAATGGTTTAGTGTGTCATTGCTCAGGCTGAAAGGAGATGTTGTGGCGTCTTATTCTGTTAGGTTCTTAGATTGAGATAACATAGAACATCTTTAGTAAACTCTGTTGAACAAGTAAGGCACTAGAAGACTAGATCAACTTAAGAGATAAGTTTAAAACTTCTTAAGTGACTCCCTATCATTCATTGCCGAAGAAGCTTTCCGTGTGAGGATTGTCAAGTTATTTCATTTATTTTGTGTTTTTACCATTCTGCATTGCCTTGACATTTTCACCTATTTAGACTATAAACATCTCCATAGCCACGACATCACATTTGTTAACTCATTCATATTTCTTCACCATCATTCCACCCTATAGTCACAATTCCTTTACCTAAGCATCATCGGTGTAAATATCATTACTAAGATAATTTAGTGTATTGTTGTGTCCGAAATTATAAATTTCCACCAATCCTTCTGGATACGATACTCACTCATCATTGTATTACTTGTGATACTTGCATATCATTTGCGTTCAGTTTTAAGCACACACAACACGCAACAAAATACAAAAAGAAAGAAAGTTATAGCTTGGAGAGAGAAAAAACAGTCTTTCCCAAAGATGAATAGAAGAAAATTAAGCAGCCTTTTGATCATTTTGGTCATCTCAGTGGTCATTTTGAGACATGGACATGGTCAAGTGGAGGCAACGAGAGCTTTAGGAGAGGATTTTGCAAGAGCCAATCACTTGGAGACATCGACGTACTCGTCGGTGTAAGAGAAGGCCAAGCTCACCATGTCGTGCTAGCTCGAGCGGTTGGCTTCTGGCCCCAGTCCTAGAGGTCCTGGTCATTAGATATGTCTGCAAATCCAGTTTTGGATCAATGTTCAGATCACTACATGAAAATTATATTAGTTATTGTTTTTATTGTTTTATTTTCTTTCTTTGATTATAGGAAGGTTCATGTTGTGTAATGCAGCTTCAGAACTATATGTGCAAATGTAAATCCAAAAATGATAAAGTTTTTCTTCTTATGAGAAAATAATGTTAGGGTTGGACATTTAATTGAGTTAAGTCAACAGATTTCGAGTTAGTCGAGTTGAAGAGTTTTATTTTATAGTTTTAACTTCATTTAATTTTTTTTTTAGTTGACTCGAGCTTATGAAATTCAAGTTAAATAAAGTCATTCGAGTATCTATTTTATAGTTTATTTCTTTATATTTTTTATATGTGATATACATATATCATGTAGAATTGAAAGACTCGACTCGAACTTAAAAGAATTTATAAGTTAATGTTACCAAATAATTTATATTTCTTAATAATATTATTGTTTGGATAAAAAAAATACTGCAATATATATAGTGTCACTAATCCATTTTACTGGGAGTGATAAAAAATATTCATATTAATTTACTTTGAATGGATTTAAATTTTGATATCTATGTTTATCTAAAGAATATAAATTTCTATTCACTTAATAAAAAAATCATTATTTTCAAGGTGTATAATTTCATTTTTTAAAATAGGAAAATAAAAAATTCGAACAATTCTGTAAGATTGTAATGCTTGATATACTCACATGTTTATCACCTTCGTCTCAGTAGTAGACTTAATTTATCACTTTCGTTTTTATCGTATTTCACATCAATTTAGCCCTCGAAATTATTCGATTATATCATTATATACCCTACCCTTAACTTAAAATCCTAAATTATAAACCCTAAACCCTAAAACATAACCCCATAACCTCTCAACCATGAACCCTAAACTTTAAACTCAATCTAGAATTTATAATTTAGGGTTTTAAAAAGAATAATTTAATTGAGCAACTTCGATCGTTAAATTGATGAGAAAATTCGATAGAAGCAAAAAATGGTAAATTGGACCTATTACAGGGACAAATGTGACTCTTAAACCATTATTTTAAAAGTATATAATTTTATTTTGAAAATAGAAAAATAAAAAAAAATCAAACAATTCCAAAAGACTGCAATGTTTGTTATACTCACATTTTTAATATGTTATACAGAATATATTTTTACACTAATTATTTTTTTCAACACTTTGAAATATAAATTTATTCAAGGGTAGGTGGATTTGATCAACAAATAAATAAATCCTAATATAATTTAATTAATTTTATTTATTAGGTAAAAATTGATTTTTTTTCCAAAATAAGATCTAATAATATTTTTATTATCAATTAACAGTCAAAATTATGCACTTTCACATACAACTAAACACAGTGTTTTGGTGTTGTTGTCATTTTGCTGAATCCCAATTTTAACCCTATGATTTCTCAAAATAACAAAAGCAGCCTTCATCGGCTATAGAATCCAATCAATGAAGGGTACATTACGGGTTTAGTACCTAAATTATCAGTTTCAGTTCGTTTTAATACTTATACTTTTAATTTTTTTTTAAATTATACCTAACGTTTAGTTTTTGTTTCAAAATTTGTTTTGTTTTGTTTCATTTTTATGGGTAAATTACACCATTCATCACTCAACTATCTTCTCACTCCTATTTTGGTACTAAAGTTTAAACATTTTCAATTTAACTACTCAACTTTCAAATTGCTCCTTTTTATTCACTCTAAGTTATTTTGTTAATAATTTTTGTAAAGTGAAATATATTATTATTATTTTATTAATATATAATTAAAAATGAAAAAGTTTGAATAAATTAGGAGTAATTTGAAAGTTAAGTAGTTAACTTAAAAAAATTAAACTTTAGTGACTAAAATAGGAGTGAGAAGATAGTTGATTGACGAATGATGTAATTTATCCATAAAAAAAGGTGTCACTTGCTAATCACCCGTTAAGTTTTTAACGGCTAGGTTCTAAAACGAAATAAAAACTAAACGTTAGGTATGATTTTGAAAAAAGTTAAAAGTTTGGGTATTAAAATGGATCAAAACTGATAGTTTAAGTACTGAATACGTAATTTACCCGTCAATGACAGAAGGGTTAAACAAGGAAAAATGTAGACTGTAGCAGCCATTGACAAATTGAAAACAATTTAACAAAGTGTTTCAGCTTAGTCTATGACTTGGCTCAAAAATTATCGGTCAACACGATTAGGCAGTCCTAAAAGGCTCACATTTGATATTTTAAGCTGTTGTAACTAGACTTTGTACACCTTTGTTTTCCCTATATAAACCATTCGGTTTCGAGTTTTCTTCATTCACAACGTTAACGATTTGCATTAAGCTTTTCGTATTTCATTTCCGACAATTAATCTTCATAAGATTTAGCCTCCTTTTTCTGGTGTTTAGATTTCGGTTTGGGAAGATGAATAGCAGAAAGCTAAGTACCCTTTTGATCATCTATGTCATCTCACTGGCAGTGTTGAGCCATTCCGGTGTCGAAGCGGCCAGATTTTTACCGGAAGATTTTGCTGGCGTAAAACGCATGGATACTTACTCGTCGGTTTACCACAAGGCGAAGTTCGCCATGTCGTACTGGCTCCAGCGGTTGGCTTCGGGACCTAGTCCTCAAGGACCTGGTCACTAGCAAACCTCACTTACCCTAAATTATACGAGAATTTGAAATTTAACAACCACGCTAGCGCCCTTCGGTCCGTCTGTGCATGCAAGTTAAACAAAGTATACTGTCTATAGAGATACACACCCAATATTTTTTATTGTTAAATTCTTTTACTTTTTAGGTTAAGATCATATTCTACAGTTTTGTTAATGGCACAAATGTAAATGATGAACAACAAGATTCTTTGATTTTATTTGACATTAATTATAAGATATCATCTTTCACCTTCATATTATAAGCTCTTATTAAGAAATTAGAAGTTATTATCCAGGTCCAACATAAATTTTAATCTTTTGCTTATCTGGTACCTTAATTTCCTTTCAGACGTCGAAAATCAGTGCTCATTATTTCCACCGTTTATGTTACTCCTTGATATTAAACATATATCAATGAGTAACATAAATTCTAACGGGCAAATCGAACTAATCGAACGTTGCGAATCATGTAGGAAGTTCCAAATTAAGGCCTCTAAAGATAATAATAGTCCCTTTAACTATTGAAGTCGTTTGTTTCGTACAATGTTGGATAACGGTTTTGTCATCAACTCCATGTAATATAGTTATAAGGATTAACTTTCTTTATTGTCACAGTTAATTTTTTGTAACTAAGAATAATCCCTAACAGGTGAGACTATCCCCAGGAGCAACATTGAGTTGATTACAGTACCGTGTGAAGTAATCAATCCGAAACTGAACTTTGTCACGCTCTGCACCATTACACTCAATTGGATTGATGGCTCTAATGGTGGCCCCAAACCCTTGGCTCATGGTTGCAGCAACATTTTTCGTCCAAAACCATAAGGCGGCTTTGAAGGCGATAAGAGGGTCACTGGCCACGGTTTCTGGTGCACCTAACCCGTCGAACAGCAGCTCGGAACCGGCCGGTCCGTAGTTGTAGTTCCATGATAGTTGCAATGGTCCACACCCATAGTAACCTTTGCCAGGGGCACATGGATATTGTGTCATTGTCTCATTGCATTAATCCTTGTTGTCCCCATCCGTCTCTTCTATGTGGCAAAAGCCTGCAAACACAACAGCTTAACAAAGACATAATCTAATCAATGGCTAATCGAATGTGATGTGGTGGAAAATGTTACCTTCAGTTTCATGGCTAGCATGGGCAAAGAAAGCAGCAATCTCACGCCTGGACTCTTCAACTGAGCCAGTCCTCGCGAACTGAGTGAGAGAATCAAGAGCGTCAAGAAAAGCTCCTCTGGAATAAAAGTTTTTACCTGGACAAGTTGCGCCCTGGTTCAACATCGCGTTAAAGAATTCGGGTGTGGCAATGTCTGCTCTAGAAATGCCATTGTTAGAACAAAGACCACCTTGACAATTCGCACCGCAGAATTCCGGACCTGTTCCGCAGTACCCGAATGTACTGCAACATTCATTTGCTGCACATCCGTTACCACATTGAGCCTTCACCATGGTTCCAGCAAGAATGCTTGCTAGGATAACAGCTACAATACTGCTTTTCGTATTGAAGCTTTCAATTTTTTTGTTTTGCTTGAAATCTGTGTCCGGGTGTGGAAAACTTTGTAGACAACGACACTTATTTATAGCTTTGGAGAAAGAAAGAAAAGCAAAACAAGAGCATGGAGTGTCAGTGTTTCGTCATGGGAAAGCTTGTGTTTCAGAACTTTGACTGGTAATGAGGTAAACGAAGGGGTCTTTTCTCGGAAGGCCATGGGAAATTTCTATGCAAACTGGTGCATGAGATCTGTAATTGCAAAGCCAATAAATTGTGAACTTTTTAGTCATCAAGTTATTGGCTAGTTTCATTGATTCCAGTCTGTTTCCTCCTATGTTGAAAGTTCAAAGGACAAATTTTACTTTGATTTCTTTTAGAAACTTGTTGACGTTTCAAATTGATTGTTAAACTTGAACTCATCCCAATGACCAGGTTCTTGGTTTGGGAATAAGCTTTCAAATTGTTTTGGATGACTTAATAAACCAAAATACATCAGTAGTAAAAGAATCGTTTTGTCCCGAGTTTGAATACCAAGAATGTCGAGGGAATGTACGTTCAATGTCAAACGGTTGAAATTTGTATCATATTCAATACAAAAAGCGTTTTTTAATAACTTTGACAGGAATGAATGAATTGTTTACTACATAAAAAGGAAAGAAAAGAAAAATAGTACATTAGTGGATACATAGATTTGTATGGTACAGAGTTATCAATTGTGCATCAAAATTCTTCATTGTGTATCAGCTTCTCTCTCCCTCATAAGTTATTATTAGCAAATCAAATAAAACTTGACTCCCACTAACCTATGTAGAAAGGAGCTTTGACTGCTAAGTTTACTCTAGTAAACAGCTGAAGCATTTCCACCTACCAGCTTCGGCTTCCTCCACAAACCTAACATAATTAATGCCAAAAGTGAGAAGGTCCTCAAGTTGGTGAGACCCCATATCTTCATGGGAATGCTTCATCTCTTGGCCAATAGTAAGTAAAAGTGAAGTGTTTCCGAATGGATACTACGGGGGCATTTAGTGCTCGATGTCCCATGCTTTCAACACAGATCTGGTTCTCTACAAGCTTTCATCTCTTATCCTCCAAACCATCATTTACCTGCCACCTATATCACCTAGGTTATCACCATCCTTTTCTTACCCACCTATATAAACTAGTTTCTTTTGATGACTGAAACAATTCAAGCACTCGAGGTTTCGTATACACATATACAAAGCTCTATTACGATGGTTTCCCAAAGCCAAGACACCCCTAAAATCCAGAGAAGTAACAGATCTTGTCTAAGGTGATTCTGGCTTTCAGATGATAAATGATTTCAGAAGTGTTATTTGATTAAGCTTCCCCTATACCTGCTTCAGCTTCATCCAAACTATGAGCATACTCATGCATCAAGTAGTCACAAAGCTCCAAAAGCTGATCAGCAAGAGGAGGAATACCAGGATTACGACCGTCATTGTAGATATGAGCATTGTAGGCAATCTGCCACACATCATGTCTAAAGTCTTCTCGATCCTTGTATTCCATCCTCCTAACCTTGTCCCTTATTGTGGACAAATCCATTGGGTGCTTTACAATGTTCAGGTAGTCAGGGGCCTCCTTCTTGGATACTGGTTTTAAGAACAGAAAGGACACCTCGGTATTCTCTCTAAGTGTTTCTACAATCTGCTCTAAGATGTTGGCCAGACCAACCTGGAGGGAAATCAATTGAAGAATACAATAAGCAGGGAACTTAAGGGATTAATAGTAATAGGAAAGGCATATTAAGATTTACTAGCAGATTTACATGCACCAAAATTATTTAGTTATCTCATTACATAATCTTACTCCTCCATAGCTTTCTCATTCCATATTCCTTTTTTCTCAGATGAGAAACTTCACAGGGCACATCTCATCAGAACGCTTATCATGAAGAGTTCAATCATCCAAAAGTCACATGCAAGCATGCAGCCAAGCAGCTATGCTTGCTCATCTTGTTACAAACATAACATACAGAAAATTCACAGAAATTGAAGAATTCTTTTCAAATGCGCACATAAATTTCTTTTACCTCCTTTTGTTCCCAATGATAAAGATTTACAGTTCATTGAAATATGTAAATATCCTTAGCGTCCATTCAAACATGAGAACAAATTTGCATCAAATATAGACTCACCTTCTAAACTATCTATCAATTATTATGCTTATTATGGTTCAATCAAGTTAAGCTCTGAAATCTATTACAACAATTTATAGATTCTTCTTTTCAAATAACATATTTCGGTACCTTTTTTCATAATAATTTAATTTAAAAATACACTTGAACATATCAATAAATGAACCATGATGATATTTGGGCTCAGATCATCTGTTCATTATAAAAATAGAATTGTGATTATAAAGATATTAATACAACTATATTACCAATTTAATAATTTATGGTTATTTTATTTTATGCACAAGCTATAAGAAAATATCGATGAGATTTTAATCTTAAGCAATTAGTGATTCTCAGTATGCTTTCATTCCTGGTAGACAAATTCTGGATTGTTCTTTTATTGCAAATGAAGGCATTGACTTCTGGAGGGAGAAAGGTTTGAAGGGCTGTGTGTTTAAGGTGGATTTCAAGAAGGCTTATGACACCGTTGATTGGGATATTCTCTTCAAAGTTATGTCTAAGATGGGGTTTGGTTCAAAATGGTGCGGCTGGATTCGTAAATGTGTTACTACAGCTTCGGTGTCTGTTTTAGTTAATGGTGTCCCTACGGATGAATTTGCTATGGCTAGAGGTCTTAGGCAGGGTTGTCCCCTGTCCCCTTTGCTGTTTAATGTTGTTGGAGAGCTCTTAAATTTACTGCTTGTAAAGGCAGTTGCTGAGGGTTTGTTTTCTGGTCTGGTGGTTGGCAAAGATGAGGCTTTTCTGAATTTATCTCATCTGCAATTCGCAGACGATCTTATAATTTTCTGTAATGCTTCGAAGACACAGATTCTTAATGTTAAGAGGGTTCTTCGGGTTTTCGAAGTAATGTCAGGCCTTAGACTTAATCTCACTAAGAGCAAATTATTTGGTATTAATATCAGTGAGGATGAGTTAACGCAGTGGGCTAATGTTGTTAGGTGTTTAGTTGGGCACTTGCCTTCGGATTATCTGGGATTGCCGCTTGGTGCTAGGAGGAATTCTATTCTTTTGTGGGATCCGATCGTCCAGAAATTTTATAAAAAGTTAGCCGGATGGAAGGCTAAGACTTTGTCTTTGGCAGGGAGAGTGGTTTTATTGAAGTCTGTCTTGTGCTCCCTACCCATCTATTTCATGTCCTTGTTCAAAATTCCTTCCTCGGTAGTTACAAAACTAAATTCCATCATGGCCAGTTTTTTATGGGGAGGAGGGGCAGAGGTTAAAAAAATTCACTGGATTAATTTGTCTACAGTATGCTCTGCTAAAAATGTTTGTGGTCTTGGCGTTTTGGATCTTAATCTTATGAATAGAGCCCTACTAGGTAAATGGTCGTGGAGGTTTGCAAATGATAGGGAGGCAGTGTGGAAGAAGGTAATTTGCAGTAAGTATAATCTGGACATTGGATCCCTGTTTTTCAAGGATAATCTCCCTTCTCATTCTCTTGGATCTGGAAATCAGTAGTTCATAACCATTTCAATGAGGATCAGTTTGGAGCCAGGTTTCGAAATCAGTTCAAAGTTCGAGTGGGGAATGGTGAGAGAATCAGTTTCTGGTTTGATAGTTGGGCGCTTGACTTCCCTTTAAAATATGTTTTCTTGAGACTGTTTGTCCTCTCATTAAACAGGGATGGGAAACTTAATGAGTATGGAGAGTTTCGATCATCTATTTGGTCTTGGCATGTTCAATTGAGAAGAAATTTGAGTGACTGGGAGCTGAGTCAGTTTACCGATTTATTGGCTATAATTCACAATATAACTCTTTCTTCTGAGTTGTCTGATGGGTTGGTTTGGAGAGGGAACGGAGAAGGAATTTATTCTGTTAAATCCAGTGTGAAGTCTTGCTGTCCTGTTTCGACATCAGACCCTTTTTGGATGAATAACATTTGGATGGGTTTGGTGCCTCCTAGAGTGGAGGTCTTCTTGTGGAAGGTGGTGCACAACAAACTGCCTGTTAAACAAGAACTTCTAAGGAGAGGAGTCTCCTCTATTGTTGATGTTGCTTGTCCCTTTTGTAAAAAGGAGGCCGAATCTTCTTCTCATTTATTTTTCATTTGTGTTGTGGCATGGACTCTTTGGAACAAGTTTTTGAAATTCTAGGGAGTGTGTTCGGCTTTGCAGGACAATGCTAAAAGTTTTATGGTTGCTTGGAAAGATATGGTGTTAGATTCTAAAATATGGTCCTTCATTCAGGGAGTGGTTATATGGACTATTTGGAAAAGTAGAAATGACATTGTGTTTGATGGGGTAAGGGTAGATCAGACTGATCTGTTCTTTATGGCAAGGTGCAGATTGGCTAATTGGTTTTTAGCAAAATTTAATGATGTTTCTATTATGGACTCTTATTTCTGATCCTACTCTTGGGGACTATTGCTCCTCTTCAAGGTCTTCGATCATCAAAACTGTGTCTTGGTCTCCTCCTCCAAAGGTTATAAAACTGAATGTGGATGCAGCAGTGAGTGGTGATTGGAGGAAAAGTGGTGTTGGTGGCATTCTTTTTTTTTGATAGGAATAGGAGGTCTCATTAAAAACCTCCCTCATAGTTGCCTCTTGAGAAGAGGCAACTAGCGGAAGGAGGAAAAGTGTACCTCAATATATTAATAAACCCGAATTACATAAAACTCTAACTTACAACATCACCCGAATTAAAATACCAAACATAACCGCTAACAGTAAGGACATTCAACCTATCCCCTCCTTAGCTAACTTGTCCGCCTCCCAATTACAAGCCCTAGGAATCAACCTAACCATAATATCCCTACCCGAAATTACATCCCCAATTTCCCGAACCAAAGAACTGAAGAACGAAGGAGCCTCAGTAGGCCTGAAAATCCAATCCACTGCAGTCTTACAATCACTTTCGAGAATAAGTCTTCCCTTCGACGCCCAGTCCGAATGTAGAAATAGATCAATTCCTTCTTTAATGGCTTTCAACTCAGCAAACAGAGGAGGACCAGGTCCGACAGGCTTAGAGAAATAGATCACGATAGAACCATTCGAATCTCGAAATAGATTGGAGGATGGCTCGGTGAAGGGCTCTTTCCTAGAGGCTGCTGGTCCAGGTCCTCCGCTGTTGGTGGAGATTTTGGCAATTAAGAAGGGCTTATCTTTCTTTGCCTCTTTTCTTCCGAGGGTTCAGGATCGTTTAATTGTTGAATCTGATAGTAAACTAGCAGTGGAGTGGGTCAAGAACTATGATCGATGTCCTGTTGTCTACAGAGTTTTAGTGAGAGATATTGGTCTTTTGTTAAGAGATTTAAATGGTATTATTAGATGGGTTCCTAGATCAGCTAATGTTGAGGCTGACAGTTTAGCTAAGGCCGATATCGGTTAGTTCTCAGTTTCTCTAGATTCTATTAGCCTTTGGGTTTATTATTGTAAGGGAGAGTTTTGTTGTTAAACATTATGTAACTTTTGATTATTTATGGTTATTAAGGCACTCTTTTCCTCCTTCCGCTGACTAAGGAACATTTTCTGTTCCATTAATCATGAAGGGGTTTCTAACGAGGCCTAACTTCTTATCAACAAAAAGGATCATCTGATGAGCCTAAACTCAATTTCAATGATCCCACCAGAGTTGACACACATCATGAGTTGTAAAGGAGAAAAAAATTAAAAGATGAAACAGGACAAACGAAAGCAATGAAGGAAAAATGTCATTACCTCTCCCCCTCTGCGTCGCTTTGTTGGAGGAACACACTCTGCAGAATATCGTCCTAACTCAACAGGTTTTCTTTTTGCTCCTCGATCTCTTTCCACCGCTCTTCTGTCATTTCTTCTTGTCCTGTAGTCTTCTAAATAATCATCTTTTATTTCAGCCTTTTTCTTCTTTTTCTTCTTAGCTTTTTGGCGTTCCTCTTCCTCCCTCTCTCTTCGAATGTCCTCTGTGTATCTTGTGATCTCAGCAAATCTTCCTCGCTCTTCCAGCAGTCTCATTTCTTCCTCATAAAGCTTCCTTGCTTTGTCTTCTCTTATTCTCTCTACATTTCTCCTCTTCTCTTCCTCTTCCCACAATCTTCTCTCCTCTTTAGCTTTCCGCTTTGCTTTTGGTTCCATTAATCGCAAGCTTTCCTGCTTCCCATGCTTCTCAAAGCTCGATAATTCCACTATTTTTTTTGTTTTTCTGTACTCGGGATAAGTGCCCCCCTCTTGACTAAGTTGATCCATATCAATAATTTCCTTTGGTCGCTTGATTATAATTTTTTTGTGAGGTTGTTCTTTATCTTTATCAGCTGGTGGGCGAATGACAACAGAAGGTTTATGAGGTTCAACTTGGTCCCTCTCCATATTTTCTGGTGGCTTTATAACAATAGATTTCTTATGAGATTCAGCTTGGCCTCGGTTGGTATCCACTCGATGCCGTATAACAATGGGCAGCTTCTGAGACTCAACCTGCATTTCATCAGGTTTAACCCTGTTAGAAATAATTATTTTATTAACCTTTGCAGCAGATTTGGTTCCATTTTCTGGGTCAGAAGAGACTAGATTGTCAGAACTTTGTGTGCCTCCAGAAGCAATTTTATCAGATGTTTTATCAGTAGAGCATTTGAACTTCAATGGAAGAGCTTTTGCATTTGAACTGAATTTTTCACCCTCTGAAGCTTCTACAACTGCTATCTTTGTTGCACTTTTTGTTTTGAGCTTCTTTTTCATCATCTTCAACTGGGACTGACCCGAGGGTTCCAGCGAAGTTGATTTGCCTGGAGTTTTTTCCATATCAGTAGCTTCAACCTGCATTTCTGGATCTTCTCCATACTTGGGGCAGTTCTTGTTGGTCCTCATGTGTCCAAGCTAGACCACCAAAAGATAATGATTGATTATATATATAGTAGTCCAAGAAAATCAAATTTTAAGATTGGCACTATCTTGATAAGTTGCATACCTGACCACAAGCTCCGCAGACAAAAGTATCTCTTGATGATTTCTTCTCCTTGAACAACTGATTTAAGACAAGAAAGTAAGTGAAGAAGTTTAGAATAAGAACGAGATTTCTAATATTCTAAACAACATAAGCATGCAAAGAAAAAATGCTGAAGAACTTCCCAGGTTGAAATACAAATGAAAAGAATTTCAAAAAGAATGCTCATGCAACATCTAACAGGATATAGGCGGTACTTAAAAATAAACAAGCTCACTTGTCTTTCCATTAAAATAAGAAAAATGAAAATGATGAAGGGAAGAGCCCACTTGCCTTGACATTGTCTCCCAATATTTTGACTTTAGTTAATGGTCCTGTGCTGGGCATACCATTCTTTTTCATTCCTTTCAACTTTCCAGACAGGCTTCCTTTAAAACTTTTACTTTCAATCTGCCATCAAAGCACACCTCAGTCATAAGAACCCTTATGCACCTTGGACATGGGCAAAAATTACCTAAAGTGCATAGACTAAACAGAATCTGTCAAAACAGGCCATATGTTTAATCCTCATAATTAAGGTAACTAGTCTTACATCCTTTGAATCCTTAACAAAATTCTCATTTGTAGTATATGACCCACTAGGTTGAGTAGCACGAACAATCTGCTTGGGAGTTATGCTTGCTTTCTTTACACCTAAACTCTCAACACCCATACGTGGTTGTAAGCCAAAAGTCAACCCAGTATCCTCTGCAACAGCTTTATTTTTCTTCTTTTTTTTCTTCTTTTGGTCATCCTCATCTAACATGAAGAGTAGTTGGTTAATTACTTAAATCATAGATATTTTTCTCACAACAAAATATTCAGATGATAAAAGGAAAACACACTACAATAAACTTTCTAACACGCTACTAGGGATTGTGCAAAATAAACATTTAACAGGTAAGCAAGAAAAGTTGGATAAATTACATGGATTTGAGCATAACTTTAAAGAACCAACATTCAATTTAAAAAGTTAAATTTAACGGTCATTTTAGCACTAAATGTTAGGGTAAATTACACATTTAATACCTAAACTTTCGTTTTTTTTCAAAACCATACCTAAAGTTTAGTTTTTGTTTCATCTTAGTACCCGCCATTAAAAAATTTAGTTTTTGTTTCATTTTAGTACTCCGTTCAAAATTTAACGTTAAGTTTTGAAAAAATTGAAAGTTTAGGTACTAAAACATACCAAACCCGATAGTTTAGGTACTAAACACGTTAAGTTTTTAACAGAAGGGTACTAAAATAAAATGAAAGCTAAATATTAGGTATGATTTTGAAAAATTGGAAGTTTAGATACTAAAACGAACTAAAACCGATAGTTTAGGTAATAAATGCATAGTTTACCCTAAATGTTATTCCGATGAAACACAGATAATTATTACAAACATATTTGCTTCTTAAGACCAAGGTTTTTTATTTTTCCTTTTTTCAGCAAAAGCAATAAGAGAAAACACTGTTGGGATGAAACAATTCATACCATCCATGAGTAAACGACATAACTCAGCAGCCTCCGCAGCTTCATCTTCAATTTCTTCTTCTGCTTGAGCCTTATATGGTCGTCTTCTCATCTTGAGACCCTTAACAGCATCTGCTTTGTCAACCTTGTTATCATTATCACCTTCTTCCCCTTCTTCAAATTCCTCTGCATCAAGCAAATTTTCTAGATCGCCGGCAAAGGAATCAAGATCACTATTTGCCTCGGAATCACTTTCATTTTCTTCACCATCAACAGCTGAAAGAGACTGAATTTGTCGATCCCATATTTCCTGACATTTTTCTCTGGTTTGCTGTTGTAACTGAAGAAAGGACATCCGCTGTCCCCGTGCATACTTGCTTATAGTTGTTGGATCAACCTTGACTCCTGATGCAGCTTGTTCACTTGAAAGCTTGCGTATCATAGCAATACGGTGCCACCTAGTTTGTTTTGCAATCACTTCATCAGGAACATTGAACTTCAAAAGAACCTGGTAAAAAGAAAAAGCAATTAAGAAACAACATATGTGAACCAAAGAATTTATAGAAGATCTGTAAAACCCTACAAGGGCAACAAGTCAACCATTTTTTCTCCAATTTATTTAGATAAGACATTGTTCAAAACATCTATATCACTGCAGCAAAAATTAGCTGAACTCGGTTTAAAGTAGACCAGCGTCTATGTTACATAAAGGTCCACTTATGAATTATGACAAGGACAAGAGATAGATAAGATATCACTGATGGTCTCTGTCTCGTACAACAAATTTAGATTCCCTTACTGACAAGAAGATTTCTCTAGAAACTATATTATAAAACCCAACACCTCCCCCTTCTTCCTCTTCAGAAAAGCAAAAAGGAAAGAATGCAGAAAGCAAAAGTTGTTGCCTTATCAAACTAGATAATAGGTTTCAATGTTCACATCATCAATTCAAATATTTTTGCAGTAAACTTAAGTTTTACTTTGTTCCTGAACTGAAAACATTTCAAAAACTTCAATACTTGAATGTTTTATTCCAATACTATTGGCATTTCAGCATACACAGAAAACAATAAAACAAAAGGTGATTTTTTTTTTATAAGAATTGAAGGCCTCATTAAAAACCCCCTTCTTAATTAATGGAGCTTGAAAGAGAGCTCCTTAATCATTGGAAGGAGGAAAAGAGTGCCTTAGGATTTCATTCAACAACATAAATTACATAAGATACAACCAGGACAACACCCCCATCTAAAGCAGAAAACCATACAACACCCATAAACAACCAAATACAACAACACTAACTTAGGCTAAACCGAGTAAGCTAGGTCACCAGCTTCTGATGGTGAGTCCTGTTTACCAAACTAGCAGAACTATTACAAAGTTTGAGCCTATACATAACCCGAAGAAAAATCACAAAACATTACAACAATAAGCCTGCTACACTCAACCGATCCCCTGCTTAGCTAGCCTGTCAGCCTCCATATCTTGATTCTAGACCTTAATTAACCCAAGGAAACTTACTGAGTCTTAAGTTCCTTTAAATGAAAAGTTGCAGGTTTTCACCATATTTTGACATAAGGACCAGCTAAGGGAAAACTATATTTTTATTTTTGTAAATAAACAGCATAGTGAAGATGTAACAATTCAAATATTTTTGCAGTAAATTTAAGTTTTCCTTTGTTCCTGAACTGAAAACATTTCAAAACTTTAATACTTGAATGTTTTATTCCAATACTATTGACATTTCAGCATACACAGAAAACAATAAAACAAAATGTGATAAATAAAATTAAAATTTGTTGTCTTTATCTTGATTTTAGACCTTAATTAAACCATGGAAACTTACTGAGTCTTAACTCTAAGTTCCTTTAAATGAAAAATTGCAGGTTTTCACCATATTTTGACATATGGAGCAGCTAAGGGAAAACTATATTTTTATTTTTGTAAATAAACAGCATAGTGAAGATGTAACATTACAGCCATCATCTAAAAACTATATAGTTAAAGAAAACATTATTTCTGACAGATTTTCCTACCAGACTTCAATAGCTTTTTTTTTTGGGGGGGGGGGGGGGCAATAAAAATTCACCTCCCGTGCAGTAAATAAACAGCATAGTGAAGATGTAACAATTCAAATATTTTTGCAGTAAATTTAAGTTTTCCTTTGTTCCTGAACTGAAAACATTTCAAAACTTTAATACTTGAATGTTTTATTCCAATACTATTGACATTTCAGCATACACAGAAAACAATAAAACAAAATGTGATAAATAAAATTAAAATTTGTTGTCTTTATCTTGATTTTAGACCTTAATTAACCCATGGAAACTTACTGAGTCTTAACTCTAAGTTCCTTTAAATGAAAAATTGCAGGTTTTCCCATATTTTGACATATGGAGCAGCTAAGGGAAAACTATATTTTTATTTTTGTAAATAAACAGCGTAGTGAAGATGCAACATTACAGCCATCATCTAAAAACTATAATAACTATAAGTGATACCAAAATGGCAAAAGAAAACAGTATTTCTGACAGATTTTCCTATCAGACTTCAATAGCTTTTTTTTGGGGGGGGGGGCAATAAAAACTCACCTCCCGTGCAGCCTCCATGCTTAATCTGCGGAGGTCAGCATCTGTACCAGTCACACTAGAACCTCCACGAGCAGCTGCAGTTTTCTTCTTCATCACAGCATTTGACACAGGAGCCTTTGGAGCGGTACGGACATAGCTAAATCCTAAACCTCGACCAGAAGGATCGCCAACACCAGTTATTTCCAGGCGCTCAATATTATCTCTGTCCTGGAAAAAGGGAAGAGTAAAAGTAAATGATAAATTTAAATAGAAAATGGCTACTTAACAAGCCATTTTCCTAATCAAAACGTTTTAAAGAATATGATTGTAAAGGTCAGCTTCATAATATGTGATTTTGTTGCTTTATAGTTTATTTGAAAAGCAAAAACTCGAGTGCTTCTTATTAGCAGAAGAAATAATATTTTACTTGGTTTGTACATGCAACAAAATTGCAACTCAGATTCCATGGAGTTATCTGCAGCTCCCGTTCAATGTGTGATGCGGAAGCCAGAGCTATAGCTTCATCAGGGAGTTGACTCATTGCAGATGAAACACTGTTAAGAGTTGTTAGTCGTGTGATTCCTAAATGTTTAAGCCGGTACAGACCAGCTTGCATGCTTTCATAGGCACACACCTGTACAAGATTGAGAAAAGAAAAAATCAAGATAGATGAAATATATGGAAGCACATGCATTTCAAACCTCAGATCCTTTCTATGTTTTCTCTACATAATACGCATTTCAAAGATCATGATACGACCATGGTCAATAACAAAGCATCTAGTTTGTCATTTTGTTTTTATTCTCCAATAGATGGAAATAAAAGCATGTTGATTTCACATATGGAGAATAAATAAATAAAAGGTTAGTGACAAAGATCCTTGCAGTGAAAAAATAACAATTTATTTTCCATTATCTTCCAGAATATTCAAGTCAACTTCTTTTGTTATTAGGACAGGTGAATCTTTCAAATCCTTTCCCTGAAGGAACCAGACATGATAATTTTTCATCATCCAGCTCAAGCAAAAGTCAATCAAATCAAATGGATACCCATAAAATAAATCCATATGCTATCCCCACATATATGAATGATTCCCTATGTAAGAAAAAATTTGCCGATTCCATTTTCAAGAAGTTGAAGTTATACATTCAAAGAAATTCCATTTTTACAGGCAAATGCTTTTTAAGGACACCAAAGAGAAGGTATAAAGCTTGTTGGTTCATATGGAAACTACCAAAGTAAATGTCAAATCAACAACAAAGCAAATAACACCGAAAAGACATGATATTTGATGTTACCCACCAACCACACGCCAATATTTCACCATATCTAATATATTATATACTATTGAGCAAGGACCTAATGCACTAACTATTGAGACAAATGTTCAGGTAATTTCCAAAATTGTTAAACTTACAATGGCTATGATATCATGCAGCACCATGAATATACCTTTAAATACCTTTTCTTTATCGTAAAGGCACTCTGCCTACATCTTCATTCATCTTCAAACTTTTATTTATAAGACTCAATTATATAAGGTAAAGAAAAAGAAACAATATAGATAGTGAAACTCACGTGCTCTGGAGACACCAACTTTCTCAAAACACCTTCAGGTGGAATGTGTAAATCAGGCTTCATGGACCAAGTCTGTCGTCCACTTTTATCTCTCTAGGATGCAAGGTAGGCAAGTGTAGCAAATAAGTTAATGAAAGATAATAGAAGAATGAATCAGAAAAGCAATAATCTTGAAAATTTGAGGATCACTGACATCAATAGGAACATCATGCAGGTATCAAGCAACTTTTTAATTAACAATCAACCAAAGTTCAAAATAACAAACACAAAAATTACCCGCAAATAAGCACATTCCTTCAGCTTTTTACGGACAATTGCATCTGAAAGCTTAGGAAAATGAGTAAACAACTCATCTGTACCAATGAATGGAATCAAACCACCTTTGGCAGCCGCAGAGAACTCCCGATATACATAAACCAGCATTCTGTTCATGAGATATGTCAGAATATTCTTTGACCCAGGAGCAAATACCTCCATGAGAGGCTCCTGCATATGGAAAATTGGATAAATCAGAAAGGGAAAGACCATAGTATGAGTTATGCCGATTCTTTACAGAATTCACAAAGAACAACATATAGACTCAAATGCATCAATGTGTACAAAACATCTTATACTACATGGATTTATTTTGAAAATTCCAGAAGCAGGAGAACAAAGTTACAAACAACAAGCAACCTATCACTATGACCTTGCTAAGCATCCAACCGAAAGCCACTTAGAAATAGGAAAAGAAACCAGAACCTGAATATGGAGATGCAATAAACATCAAAACTGCATTTAAAATGTACCAATTTCCATTGGAGCGGACGTGATACGGTGATAGTTCTCAGGCTGGAACTACTTAGCATGCAAACATCCCAAAGTTTAACAAATATGACGCCAAAGTTATATTGACAATATGTTAGCATCAGAAACCTAAGTTCATAAACATACATTTTACTGTATGCATAAACACACAACTACCCCAACCCAAACCACATATAGAACCCTCACTCTAGTCTCTATGTCCTTTTCCACTCTCAACTTACATATAATAGCTTTTTCTTGCAATTATTCACCCAAAACCCAGCAGATTAATGTTAAATATTCATCCATGGAATTAATTAACACAGTTTAACTTGGAAAAGAAACTATGCAAAATCTAAAATCTTGACAATACAACAGTGATCATAGGGTATTTGTTTGTTTTGAAAACACTCACCCCCAAAACCACATATATGATTTATAAATTTAACTCTCTTTCTAGCAAGGAAGTCAATGGCAGTCCACTTAATTAAAAAAAATATGTAAAACACATAATAGACTAGAGCATCCAATCTTTTTGAAGGTTAAATCAAGCTTATCAATGGACAGGCCATGCCTAAACCTCAAGGGTAAAAATGGTCAGCCAAGTCAAGCCTAACTATCAAACAAAGTTTTCCCTGATCCTTGCCCTAAAGTTAAATGGCTGTTGAACATCAATCCTGCATCTTTTCTATAAATATTGTTTACTCGTATGATATATCTGCTCTCAAATGCAAAGCATACAACTAATGAATTAATGCCAAGAACACAAGCACCATGCAGGTTAAGGTTTCTTAGAGATACTATAGTTCCACCCTGGCTTATAGATTTTGACAATGGCAATGCTAATACAGGTTTAGGCAGGCAGCCAACACATTAATTTGACTATGGGCAAAACAAGTAACATGCAGCACCAAAATCAGTAACCAGAAAGTTGTCAGCATACAATTGCATCAACTCCATAGAATTAATGGTACGAGTTTGATATAGTTTCTTGGAAGGCTACATGCAGAAAAACCTACAGATGAAACAAACCTGTTGTCCTACAACAGCAATCTTATCGATACGTCGTATAGAAAGCTTTCCCTTTGGTGACCTAACCAATAAGAAGTCAGTTGATGGCACTTTGTGGGAAAATATAGGAGCCTTGTACATGTTTGTTTCTAGAGATGACTGGCTATAGCCGGCTTTAATATCTCCAATAAAAGGTGATTTGTCAGCTGGCTCTAGAAGCAGAACATTTCCCAAGGTTTGGTTTCCATTGCGAAACATCCCACTAGTAGTTTGATCACCTGAAGATGTTTTCTGATAGTAGGTGCACAGATTCGCACCCATGCCCACATTGTTCAACAGTAAAGGCCTCTCCTCACAGTACCTGAACCATGAAAAAGGGGTGAAGGTCACTTGAGAAATCCATATGTAATATAACTTTTTTCATGAGTCCATTCATGATAATGAAAGTTGTTCTCTAATAATAATAATAATAATATTATTAGAAGAAGAAGAAAATGCTCAATTTATATACAACTTACGTTCAAAATGCAATGGAGAAGAAAAAATATCAGCCAAAGCTCAGAATTCAAAAATACTACTGAAAAAAGCTAACAGGATCTAGTCTTATTATTGCTTGTTCTAAGCCACAAAATAAAAGAAATGGGTGTAGAACTAGTTTCCATTTTGTGAAAATTACCTCAACAAGGAACTATGTTCTGTTTCAATTCTCTCCATCAAAATGAAGTAAACAAAGTCTACAAAGCCTCAATTCTTGTGAGGGTAGAGAGAGAGAGATAGTGGGAGAGAGAAAAGAAGAGAGAGATACGTTGAAAGGGAAGATAATTTCCGGTGAGGTTTGGAAGGTCTTTGTCGATAACCTCAGTAGGAGAGTATCTCGACATGAGCTGAAGGAAATCTTTTCGTCTCAGGGGACTGTGGAAAGAGTTTTCATCCCAAAAGAAACTAGGAATCCTAAGTATAAATTTTTTACTTTTGCTTTTGTTCAGTTTGAGCGGGAATCTGGTTTAAATCGAGCGATAGATATGCTAAATGGATCATTGATAGATGGGAGAAGGATTACAGTTGGAGTAGCAAAATACAATGATGCTCGTCCACTGATAGCGGGGAAAAACAGTCCAGTTAAACCGGTTCCAGTTTCGTCTGCAGCTGGTCCTTCAAAGTTGAAAGAGAGATTTGTCCTGCAGGAGTGTTAGGGATGACAGATCGTATAAAGATGCTTTATTGGCTAATTATGCAACGGGGAATACGGAGTTTCATTCTGAAGGGAGTCATAGGGAGAAAGTAAGGAAGAATATTCTGGAAATGTATATTCCGTCTGAGAGTTCGAGTTGGGTCAAAAGATCTTTAACAGGGATTATTAAGCTTTCCCTTGATTTTAAGTCAGTTAAGGAGTATCTCTTTAATGATGGCTTTGAAGTTCAGATCGCTGGTTGGGGTTACGCTCGGAACTCATGCATAATGACATTCAATTCACATGAAGAGATGATGGAGGCATGGACAAAGAAGAAAGATGTGATAAACTTTTGGTTTGACAGATTGGATCTATTACTGAATGAGGATGGCATCCCTATGGCTTTTTGCCAGGTTGAGCTATTAGGGATTCTTTTGTTATACTGGAATGAATCATTCTTAGAATGAATAGCTGGGAGATGGGGAGATAAGGTAGAAATTCATGATTCCACTAAGAACAGGGATGATCTCTCTTCTGTGAGAATTCTTTTGAGAGTTGCTAGCCCTTTTGATGTGCCAGAATTTATTACTCTTGGATCCTATGGTAGATCGTTCAGAATTAATATCAAGTTTGGATCGATTTGTGATGATTCAAAGCCGTTTTTCAAAAATTCTCCGGCGGTCGGAGCAGTTGGAGAAAATTGTGGTGAGTTGAGGTTTGAGGATGAGGAAGATAGGGATTTCTCAGAATCTGAGGAAAGTCCAGTCAAATCAGCAGAGAAAGGCAGACAAAAAGTTGACTTTTGGCTGAATGAGGGAGCTTCTTTCGACTCAGCAGGCTCTGATGGGGAAACACTTTCTCCAAGATTTACCAAACATGGGAAGGGTTTTACAGAAGGACTGTCAGGTTTTCAGAACGTTGGGACCAACAGAGAATGAGACTTTGCAGGTTTGGGCTTTAGAAATTCAAAAATTTCGGCTGATGGGTCACAGGCCCAAACGGATGATTATGAGTTGTCTGGACTGGATTTTTCTAAGTTATTTCCTTCAGGGCCAACATACTCAATTAATAAGTTTGGTAAACTGGTCCAAATTAGAACACCAACAGAGGAAAGCAATGGTAAGAAGTAGCTTAAGGGGGCCAGCAAAAATTCTGATTCATATGGCAATAAAGATGTGGAGGCTATAGAATCTAAGTTTTGGAAATTGGTGTCAATGGTGCAGATGGTGAGCCTGCAGGATGTTCTTTCTCTCATTCAGCCTTAAACAGCAGAAGAGTTAAAAGATTGTTGCTAAGGGATGCCTTAGATCAAGTCACTATTTCTACAGTATCATCTCCAGATTTTTCGAATCTATTAGATGAAGCAGTCGCTACATGGCAAGTTAGTCAGATTTTGGGAGTTTCTTTTAAGAAGGGGAAGGAAGCTTTTCTGGAAAAAAATTTGAATTTAGAGAAGGGGTGTAATATGGCCGTTTGAGGAGCCACATTGGAGATTTTGAGGTTTTTCAAGTTTTATTCATGAAGGATAACTTAGCCATAATTTCATGGAATATTAGGGGTTTGGGTAAAAAGGAAAAACAGAGAGTGGTGCAAAGATTAGTTTCAAACTCTCATCCTTCTTTTCTTTGGCTTCAAGAAACCAAAACTGAGAAGTTACGAAGGTCCTTTCTAAGAAGAAACGGGTTAAATGGCTTCCAAGGGGTTATTGAATCGCCAGCTATCGGTTCCTCGGGGGGTTATTATGTTGTTAGGATGATAAAGTGTTTGAGATGGAAGACCATTGTATAAACAAGAGATTCATTGCGATTACAGGAAAATTCAGATTTAACCAGTTCAGAAGTGTTCTTATTAATGTATATGGACCTTCAATAGAGGAGGAAAAAGAAGGTTTTTTTGAAGAACTGAGTATGTTCATTTCTGCACAAAATCTGCATGTTTGTGTTGGAGGGGATTTTAATGTTTATTTGTGTGAAGATGAGAAAATAGGTAGAGCTCAGAACAGATTCTCTATGAGAATTTTCTCATTTTATTCAGTCTGTAGGTTTAATTAATCTGCCTATGGAAGGGGGAAGGTTCACTTGGTGTAATAACCAAGATGATCTTATATTTGTTAGATTGGATAGGTTCTTGGTGGATGGTCAATTCTTGGCTTCTTTTCCTGAGGTTACTCAGTCGCTTATTCCCAAATCAATTTCAGATCACAATGTTGTGTTGTTACATAATGGAGGATCTAATTGTGGAAACAAGCCTTTTAGATTGTTCAACTATTTGATGGAGGAAGATGGTTTTGAGGAAATGGTTAATCAAACTATCACAGATTGCAAGAAGCGCAGGAGAAAACCGGGAATTCTTAGTATCTTAAAGAACTCTAAACTAGCCATCAAACAGTGGGCAGGGAAGAAAAACAAGTTCCCGGGAGCTGCTAAAGGGTAACATTATGGATTTTTTTCACAAATTCTATTTGGGAAAGGAATGGGAGCATGGTATCAACCATACTTTCATCACTCTTATTCCTAAGGGAACTAACAATGGGAGTCTAGATGATTTTAGACCAATTAGTTTGGTTGGAGGAGTTTACAAGATTTTATCCAAGTGTCTTGCAAGGAGGCTCAGAAGTTGTTTAGGAGAAATCATAAGCCCGACTCAATTTGCTTTCATACCCGGTCGTCAAATTTTGGATTGCTCTCTCATTGCTAACGAGGACATTGATTATTGGAGGAAAAAATGGTTAAAGGGTTGTGTTTTTAAAGTTGACTTCAAGAAGGCCTATGATACTGTTGATTGGCCTATACTGTTCATGGTGATGGAAAAAATGGGTTTCGGCTCTACCTGGATCGGATGGATCAGGAAATGTGTCACTACAGCTTCAATTTCGGTGTTAGTTAATGGGGTTCCATCGGAGGAGTTTCAAATGGTCAAGGGGCTTCGACATGGTTGTTCACTCTCTCCCTTATTATTTAATCTAGTAGAGGAATTGCTGAATTTATTAATCCTAAGGGTTGTTTCAGAGGGTTTATTTTCCGGATTGAAAGTTGGCAAGGAGGAAGGGGCTGTCAATCTATCACATTTACAGTTTGCGAATGATTTAATCATTTTTTGTGGGGCTTCGAAGATGCAAGCATGACTCGGCATTGAACTATGTTCTTTGGTAAATACCGAGAAGGTCGATAGATTGGTAGCCAATGCAGCTTGCACCCATGAAGCTGCATATTTCCGTCTTTCTGATGTGACCTTCATTGCCTCTTCCGAGAGGTTTTCTTCAGATTCCGGAGACAAACCGATTGGAATAGTTTTTGATAAAGAATTTGCAATCATCCGAGCATGATTCAAGCTTGCATGCAGGGTTAAGAACCGATCCACTGCAGGCTGAGGATTATCTTCCTTGGCAGAAGTAGTAAGATCAGAATATAAGCTGCAAGACGAAGATAGTATACCAATAAATGTTATACAAGAAAGCAAAGAACAATCAGTTATGGATAATCTACCCCCGATTACAAAACATCATAAATAGATGGTCGAATACTACGAAAAAACCCAGAATCAGTCCACATTATGTTACGTAACCTAAATCCGTATATGGTGAGGTTTCAATGGATGTCTCAATATGCACCATCCTAAATGTCTTTCTCCAAGTCCAACCACTAAGTGTCCATTAAGACCTACTGCAAAGAACTTCGTATTTAGGAGACGGAAAATGAAGTCTAATGAAAAACTAAACACCAAGAACTAAGGAAATAGCCAAACATAATAGCTATTATAGAACAGCAAAACCTCACTCAGTTAAAGCGCACACAACGGTGATGTATGCAAGAGAAAGCAGATCATGCCATTACCGAGGAATTTACATAACCCCGATATGGTTCCATCTCTTCGGCTTTGACCTAAAGGCCAATGCGGTTGGGAACTTGTGACCATGTTTGCATTTGGAATTTAACAATAACAATTAAGAGTGAAAGTAAAATTTCAATTTTTAGTCCTCAATTTCCCTTTGAAATGAGATATGTTCCTATTATGTACTTTAACCATACCAATGAAAGACCAAATACTTTCTTTTTCTTCCCCCCTTACGAAAGCAAGAAATTTTACTGATGTGACTGTAGAAAACCCTTGATTTTCGACTGTTTCGAATCCCATGAAGCCAAGGCTTGGTTTACAAACATAGGTTAACACATACAGATTGTTCACAGTTGTATTATTTCTAGGTTTTTGGGTACACGATTAAAAATTTTAGCCAGGAAAATATGGAGAATTAAAATCCATACATATAATGTATTTAATCTTTCATAGTTCTGAAACAAAGAAAACTTAGCTTTTACTGTCGATTTTGTTAAATAGCCATACCTTAAACATCGTAGTAAGCCCTCTGAAGCAGCAGCCTCCTGCAAAGCTTCTATTGCCGCTGTTTGTGCTGCATCCCTATGTTTCAAGACCTCCTGTAACAACAAACACGAATTCGGCATGAGAATAAAAAGAACCATGTGTTGCAGAATGCCAGGAAGTGATATATAAGTTGGTTTAAATTGAACTTGTACTAGGTATTTTTCTTCATTAGGAATTTGCTAATTGGAGATACGACCTTTTTACGACAAGATAACCCTTAACTGAGACATTCATATAAAAACTATGAATGCTACGAAGATGTAAAGAGTTGTAGGTTCATACCCTTCCGAGCTTTGAAACAGAAGAGGAGAGTGAACACCATGAAACACTTGTATCTGTCAATCTTTTACTGTTTACCGGAATCTTAACCAAGTTCCCCAGGCCACCATTATCAGTTAGGTCTCCGGATTTCTTCCCAATGGAAATTCTTGGCTTATTCGGTTTCTCCTGCTCATCCAACATTTTCTTATTTGAAACCGGGGATTTACTCTCCTCTTTTAGTGACCTGGAAGATATTTGGAGCTTAGTCTCCTCCTTGGACATCAACTTTTCGCTTGATGTGCTCTTTCTAGGAACCTGGCATTCGAATATTAATCATTACATGGGCAAAATAGCTTGAAATAATATGAATTGTTTTAAATAACAGGAAAAAAATAGCAACAAATCAAACAGAACCATATAATACATGTATGTCATATCCTAAACTTAAACCAGAGTTCAAGAGTCATCATCTTAGGTTATGTCCTTTAGGAAATATCTCTGGTATAAAACAGTAAAAATGGATGTAAGAGGGGGGGGGGGAAACCAATCACATTCTATAATCTCATATCTTATGCTTACAAATGCTTTACTCAGTTAAAAGTAACAGATCAGCCAAACCAAAATTCAAGAAGAACAAGACATGCTCACCGAAGTGCTACGAGATTCTTGCTTGATATCATGCTTGCTAACTCTCGGTTTAGAATGGTCCCTACTTTTCACTTCCATATTCCCTTCCCAGCTCTTTCTCAAAGCTTTGGCCCCTAATTCGATCCCTTGAACCAAAGATTTGATCACCGGTACCTTTTTTCCGATCGGACTCATTCCATGGAAAGAACTCGGCTTCTCCATGGATCCTACCTTGTAGCTTCCCTTTCTCTGCCCTTTTATTTCTGCCTGCTGCTTAATCCCAGTGGCAAACTTCTCAAAAGATGTTGGCAACGAATAACAACCTGTGGGGGAAGATGGAATCGATCTCGAACTATGAACCTTCAATTTCCCCAAAGGTTCCTTCTTTGTATCCGAGCTCAATGACAGTTTAATCGATTGAGATTTGGATCTAGTCAAAGAAGCCATTTTCTTATCCAATTGATCATCCCTTGCACTGCCATTCGATCTACTCCCAACAGATTTATCTTTCCCTCCACCATGACCACTACCTAAGGGTGGCTTAATTTTCTCTCTGGGTTTCGAATCCGAGACACTTTTACTACCATTGTTAAGGAACTCAGGAGAATGAGTATCTACAATGTCCTCAGGGCTCCCTACACAAGGGTGTCGCCCCGGAACCGGCCTAACCCCATGAAGAATGGGAACCGGCGAAGCGGATTCTAACCGATCGACATGAATAAACTGGCCTAATTGGATCTTATCACTAAGAATCAAATCATCATGCTCATCAGGCAATGAAACATACGTAGCATGAGATGAATCAGAAACCTTAATGTAAAAGCCTTGGTTCGAGAACAGCCCACCTCCTGCTAGTGCTGGAACTATACTCACCACCTGCAATAAAGATGACCTGTGCTCACCAGCAACCTTCACATCAGAGTTCATGTGCTGTAAAAGCTTCAAAAGAACACCTGGAACAAGATTTGCCATTTTGGGTGCCCTCCAATTTGCATCACTCTTTAGAACTAAAACCTCAGAGACATAAACTCAAACATATTGTGTGTGGAATAAGTGGGGACCTTGAATCTAATGAACTGAAAATGAACAACTTTGATCAATACCCAGATTAAGAAAAACAAAGTTCATACATGGAAGATGATATTTGTCACAGATTTACAGAGAGAAACAAAATTTACTAAGACTCAAACTGACGGGGTTTATTGGCAAAAACACATTCATATGGACCCCAAAACAAAGAAAATGAGATGTGCTCAATAATTAGAAGCAACAAACAACAATAATGGGGCACAACTCGTGAAAATCCACCAAACAAGATAAGAAAATACATAAATTAATAAATGAGAAAGGCCTTTTGAGGTGTTTATATAGGAAAGAAACCCCACTGCAAAACCAACCATACTAAAACCCAAAATGGAAAAGAAAAAAACACTTTGGGTTGGGTTGGTTCAACTTTAAAAAGGGAGATTTTACAAAGAACAGAGATTCAAAAACAGAAAATTTTCAGAAAACAGGAGAAAAGGTTGAAGAAAAAGGGAAGAGAATAATAGATCAGTTGATTTAATGCATGATTGGCATAAAACACGAGAGAGAGAGAGAGAGAGAGAGAGAGAGAGAGAGAGAGTCAGAATCTGACACATTTTCATATATAAACACATGCACAAACATATAATGAATACAAAACTTGGAAAACTGACCCACTTTGGCCTTCTGATCGAGTTCCAGTACTTTGGTAAACAAAGGAACTGCTAAATTCTGGAAAATAGAAACGGGTCTCAAGAACTGAATAAGAATCTTGGCAGAGAGCCGACTTACTCATAAATTCATTTACATCTTTCTAAATTAAAGCTTTCAGCTTTTAAAGTTTTGATTTTTTTTTCTCGTTTAATTATCAACTTGTTCATCAAAACAAAGCTAAATCATTGCCATCTTCTCTCTTTCCAGAATTATTAACTGTTCATGTTCCATTGTATCTTCTCTTTGACATAATAGGAATCTTTGTTTGAACTTGGTCTCTGACTTTACTGCAAAACTTGATTTATTTGAACCTTTGTTTTGGATTACACTAACTAATAAAGAACGGGTAAATTACACCAATCATCACGGAATTTTACTTCTTCTCCTATTTCACTCACAGTACTTTAAATTCATTCATTTTCCTTAGACAATTTAATACAATTAGTATTTTTGGTCATTCAGTCGTTAAATATTTAACGACGTTAAAACCAATTCATTTTAGAAAAATAAAT
Organism: Hibiscus syriacus; assembly: GCF_006381635.1. Classification (NCBI taxonomy): domain Eukaryota; kingdom Viridiplantae; phylum Streptophyta; class Magnoliopsida; order Malvales; family Malvaceae; genus Hibiscus; species Hibiscus syriacus. Next base: position 489,916 of record NW_024063172.1, on the reverse strand, counting down.
TTTTTACAAAAATGACGTCATTTTGTATCTGTATAATAGTTCATTTATAACATGGTTTAGTGAGAAAACGACTTACTGACCAAAAATGCTAATTGTATTAAATTTAATACAAAAATTGAATGAATTTAAAATACTATGAGTAAAATAGGAGAGAAAGGAGTTCAGGAGTGATCGTTGTAATTTACCCATAAAGAATTTATGGAATACATGTAAGCTTGGGAATCGTGGGTAAAATACTTGAAGATTCCATATTGAGTTCATGAGAACGATGAACGCTTAAGGAAATAGGGGTAAAGTACATAAATGGTCCTTGATATAAAGTATTTCTTTATTACGTACATTTTAAAAAAAATAATTTTTTGACTGTAACATACTACTTTGTTAATTCTATCGACTATTAAAAATTATAAAATTGTTACATGACATTTAATTATGTTTCAAATTCGTCATTTTTCATTAAAAAAATCGACGGTTGTCTAAGCTGGATACTAAAATGATAGTGATGGTCTTTTGAGATTCTGATATAATATTTTATTGTATTATAGCTAGTAGGTTAATGTTTAACTTATAATATCATCAAATTTTTAATAAAAAATAACAAGTTTAGAATATAATGAATATTCGAATAACTATATTATAACTTTTAATAGTCGAGAGACTCAACAAAATAACACTCTATAATTAAAATATTATTTTATAACTTTTAATAATTAATACATTTAATAAAATAGTATCTTATAATCGAATATCATTTATTTACTTTACCTTTTTTGAAATGAAGTAATAATGGAAATATTTTTATATGGGGCGGGCAAATGGGTGCATGTGCAGAGAGTAAATGGGGTATGAGAAACAAAGGTAAGGGCTTGTTACCTGATTAAAAGTTGTCTCATCAAAGTGATAATTGCTTTTTCTAATATTGGTTTTTTATTGGTAATTTTATATTAAAAATTTTAAATAAATAATTATTTAAATAAATAGAACCATCAATAAATTATTTGTAATTACAACTCTAAATTGTCCACATTAAACGACTCCGTGACTTGTAAATCTAGTGTTAAATCTTTGTATCCTTCAACACACGAAATACATCTTACGTGGACATACTTTTCAGGTAAATAAATAAAACAATTGGATAAATTGACCTCGCGCATTGCGAAGCGCGATGTATCCTTTATGATACAAAATATCGCAAGTTTTATGAAGGACCTCGCAGCCTGCAAAGCGCGAGGTTCTTTCGAATTTCGTATAACAGCCTAATTTAAAACGTAGAAATTAAATGAATAAAATAAATAAATATAATAATAATAATTAATAACATTAATTATTAAATATAATCGATAATTAAAATAGAATAATATACAAATATAGTAATTAAAATAGATATTTTATAAAAAAAAATTATAATATATTTTTGTAAATTTTGAAATATTGAAAAATTATATGTGTAAAATATTAAATATAATTAATAATATAATAATTATAATATATTTTAAAATTTAAAGATAAAGTAATCTCACGTCTTACAAATTGCGAGGTACTAGAAACGGAATAAATTTCTCGAGGTAATGGGAAATGTTTTTATAAGACTCAAGTTGCATTTAAAACCGCTTCCTTAGGTGCGAGAAGGGCTATAAATAAGATCCTCCACTCTTATTAATCACCACATCCATCCCTTTCATATATTCAAATATTTCATATCATGACGGTGAGTCAATTAAGACATGATCGAAGTCACCTATTCAATTATTGGAGGTGAAATGACGAGATAAATTAATTAATATTATTTTATACTTTTACTATTTATTTATTGAATTAGTCTATTTGTTTTGGTATTTAAATATCTTTATTTTGTAGAGATATGAGCGTATATTATAATGTCATATAAATTGTGTGACATCGTCCGATGTGGATATTATTGACTATTTACATTTAGCGAGTTTCGGATATATGAGTAGTATAACTGGTGACAGTGTGAAGTTGCATCATCCACTTATAAATGTGTTGGTGGAAAAATGGAGACCAAAGACGCACACGTTTCATTTACCGTGTGGGGAGGCAACTATTACCCTGTAAGATGTTGCATTTCATCTATGACTGCCTATTGATGGAGTAATTATTACTAGTGTTGTCAATACCCCTAGAAACGTATGTGAGGTATTGATCGGAATTGATCCGTCTGATGACGCACGTAATGATAAAAAATAAAAATTAAATTTTTGGATTAGAATTTTACGAATCTACCCCAGAATACGGAGCATGAAGCGAAAGATGTAAATATAAATGTTTTTATTTATGAATATTTTGGAAATTAAGTACTTATATTGTTTTATTAATTTTTTGAAGTGATTTTCTCGTGCCCATATAGTTGAATCATTTGTAAAATTTGAGTGATTCAAGAAATATAGGTTGGGGTCGACAGTTTTGGCGTTTTTGTTTCAGCGACTTTGTAGAGCCATAGATCCGATGAAAAATGTCATTGGAGGGTGTTTATTGTTGCGGACTGATGAAACATCCCACGCCCATTTACCAACACATCAATGAGACTTCATACTCTTGATCGATAAGTTTTGACATCAAGTAATAAATATTTTTCCTATAACTTTTATCTTATAATTTTATAATAATTTAATTTATTTGAGTTTTTAAGTTAACAAAGTTATGTAATTTTAATTTTATAGTTCTTGTGGACGCCTTATTGCGATGTTGCTGTTGCCGATTGTATACTGCATGAGATTCGGGTGACTAATGCGCCCATGTACATTTTGTCAGTCCCACTGATCTTGTATGAAATATTCGAGTGTCATCCTTCCGAGCGCGTCCATTGGCAATTTAACTCTGTCTAATCGATTCTGCCACATCCACCTTACTTGGATTAGTTGGATCGATTGAATTGACAAGGGAATATGCAAAATAATTGGGCGGACCATAATGTGGTGTATCTGAACGAGTGGGTTCGAAGATTCGAGAGGACACCCATGACTCAACCCATCTTCGACTACAGTGACACCAATGAGGATCGAGCGCGAAAATTATATATTCCTTCACAGAGTCGCCCATGGACGAGGAGGCAAAGTGGGGGGAGTAAAGGAAGAGAAGAAGAAGAAGAAGACAAAAAGGTGCATCCTCCTCATCGGAAACAACACCAGGACTTCCTCGGACACCGCTGACACACCCTGACCCTGTCTTCACCCACTCGACTCAATCAACATTTCAGCAAATGGGGAAGTTCTTGGAAGGTTTCCGCACCGACGTCTTTGGCCAATTCAATTCACCAACAACACAATTAGTGGCTAACTTTAGATCCAGTATTGTTGAACAAACGATGACGCATAGCATATTCTACATCGGTCCCAGTTCCAATGCCAGTGGTGGATTGATTCCATATACAGCTTTCGATACTGATGATGATGATATTACTGAAGAAGAAGATGAACCGCAATTACATCCGCGTCATACTCGTCGTCCACCATGATGCAGAACTAGTGGACATAAGTATTATTAGCTATTATTTATTTTGTTATTCAAAACTGAAATATTTGTACTAAAATATTTTATTCTAAGTTAATAAAAATATTTTTTGTTATGCGAACTATTTTATTATTTTGTACTAAACTATTTTGTTTTGAGTTAATTAAGCAATTGCAGTTTATCAAATAATTTTTAGTTATGCGAACTATTTTCCATTAATCGATTCATCTTGGGAGTTATTTTTCTAATAAATTAATAAATATGTTTCAGTGAAAACAGAGAACAAAACAACAATGAATAAAAACATACTTGATCATTCATTAACCATAAAATAAAATATCATCCAATCATTTCTAATATGAAATAAAGGGGTTTATGGTGCGACTAACATCATCACAAAAATATTCATTAAGTACAAACCCTTAAAATATAAGAAATGAAGAGCAAGAGGAATAAAAACTCCTGGAACAGAGATCTGCCGTGACATCATACCACCACCATGACTGCTCTAGCGAGCTAGCCTCTCTCGAGAGCCTAACAGTTGCTCCCGCGAAGCCTGGCTATGGAGAACACCAAGGACGGATGAGAGGAGGAATAGTGGAAAAGAGGTGATACAACCGCCTTTATCCAAACCTTTCATTTAAGGTACATGTCTCCCCTCCTTTCGGATGATATAATGTGCTATTTATAGTGAGAATTTTTAGGGTTTAGTGCCCTTGAAATTTCCACAACAACCCTTGAATTCACACCTATTGTATGAATAACATGACAGCTAACAGTGGTCCCAAATCCTTAGCAGGGGCAGGGATTCACGTGAGGTGCCTTGGACAGCTGGCCAAGCGACATCAACAATTTTGTCTCGTACCGCGTCAAACTTACGAGATAAAACTCATCGTGACAAAAATTATTCCTCGCGGTCTTCGTCTTCAGTTCCTCTGGCCCTAGCATAGAATTTGTCTCGACAAATAAATTCTTCATCGTCATTTACTATCACCTACATCATCACAGCCAACACAACCATTCTCATCAGCAGCATCAATTTAATCAAATAAACTTTTCCGCAACAAAAACTTATCCACCACATGCAAGTATGCAACAATGTCCTAAATGCAACTTAAATGGTATGTCAATGACTTTTATACAATGAGTAACTTAAGTAAAAATACCTAAAAAAGGCTAAAATATAATATTTTTACGGAGTTATCACTCCAAGTGAATTTCTTTTAAATGATTATATCCAACTAAGAGCAAATACAAGAGTAGATGTACAAAGTCCCCTAAGCGGTAAAGTGTATTCTTGTTATTTTGAAAATGATTAAATTTTATTTAATATGTTAAGGGAAAAAAATAAAATTGGTAAAGGGTTAGATTATAGTCAGTTTTTGTCAACAAAATCCGACCTGAAAATATATACCCTTCATTTGAACTCGATTTGACCCGAAAACTGTATATCCTATGTCCGACCCGACCAGACCTGATAATATATATTCTCCACCCAACTTTGACCCGGCCCATTTTTAGATTATAAATCTGATTCGACCCGACCCGACCCATTATAAATTAATGATTTATTTAAAAAAATAATAATTTTTTTAAGAAAATTATATTATTATCTTCGGGTTGGGTGGGGTTAAAACTCGAATTGTTAAAAAAAATAGATTGGATCAAGTCGGAATCCGATAAAATTACCATCCATAATTAAAATTTTGAGCTCATATTATTAAATTTCTGAATCCAATGCGGTCGGATCAAATGGGATTGAATCACAAAATTATTATTCCTAAAAGTTCACAAGTTGAAGTATCACTTGTCGATGGTAGTACGTCACTTTGCTGTTCAGATATCTCTCTTGATAGCTCATGTTTTGCTTTCAATCCAACCTCTGTAAAAAAAATTCCATTTTCTTCAAATTATTATTATTATTTCGAATTCTTTACCACATTTAATTCAGAAATGAAATATATATATATATATTATTTATTTTAAAATAAACTATATAGAGAGAAAGTAAGAAGATTAATTTTTTTACCACAATTTAGAAATGAAAAAATATTTTTTCCATTATTTTTTACCATTTTCTTCAAATACCATTTAGTTTGATCCATAATTTTATTTATTTTAAAGAAATTAAGAAAATTATGAGGAAATAGGTTGGGTTTTGGACCCAGGAAAAAAATATCGGTCAAGTTATTTTAAGCTATAAGAAATCCATATAATGCTGAGATCTTCTATTTGAGATTTGTAGGGCCCTTTTTGACATTTCTGGATTGAAGCTTGGAATGGGCATGAGACTCATATTCGACGGATTTTGATCTGATTTTAACGGGTCAATTTAAAAAAAATTATTTTAGGATTTTTTAGATATTATGTTTGGGTCGAGTCAGATTTGAGTTTAAGGTGAAAAAGATCTTATCCGACTTGACCTAAAAAAATATAATTTTAATTTATATTTTTAGGGATAATTATAATAAGAACCTTCTATATATATTATTTTTTTCAATTAAATCTCTATTTTTTTATTGAATAAAAGTAATAATTTTTTATATATATATTATTTCGAGTCAGATCAAATTGAGTTCGGATTTATCTAAAAAAGATAAGACAGGTTCAGATCGGGGAAGGGTGTACAATTTTTTAAATTGGATTCAAATATATAATTTTTGGGTCAGGCCAAGTAATCGAAAATCTGACTTAATCTAACCCATATCCATCCTTAATTGGAGCAATTATTTTTAAGGGTACTGTACAATATTTTTCTTCATGGGAAAAAATAAATCAATTAATGTCGGCTGCAACAAATAAATGAAAATAATGTTAGCAAAAATTTATATATAATCTTATTTGTCGAAGTAGACCCCAAATTAGATCTCCCCATCTAACTTGAGCCTATTTATTAGAATTTTAAGACCCACAGCTAGACACGGCATTAATGTCATAAAACTTGAAACAAGTGACCAAACTTCACAACCTTAAGTACATTATTAAAACACATTATATTTTCACTTTTTTAATCATTTGAGGTGAATATAAGGTATCATATGTTAAGAATCTTTTTTACCAGTTAATAACGCACACATACTATACAAATGCAAATATTCGAATTTGAAACCTCTAGGGAGAACAACAGTCTTTGAAGAGTGGAAAACGAGCAAAGCGGGTGCGGATACCCCTTTTCTCATCCCCAATTTCCCGTACCCACCTAATATTTTGTATCCACCACCCACGATAGGTAAAATTTTTAAATCCACACCCACCCGTGCAAGTATATTCTCAAATCCACCTCCCACCTACTACTCAACTGGATACTCACCACTTATCTCGTACCCGACTGCAACCGTCCATACCTACTTAGCAACAAATTCACAAATTATATAAGTGACGATCTCCAATTCTAAAAATATTTATACCCTAACATTTGGTTAAATTATAAGTTATGTCATATAAAATCTTAAGATTTACAGAATAATCTCTAAAATTATACCTAAATTTATAATGATCCAAAATTTATATGGTAGATAGTTAGTGGGTGCGTGGATGCATGACGAGTAAGGTCTCAAAACCATTCCCTACCCACTACCCAATGACTTTTAACATCCACATCCACACCCGCACAGTACCCACTAAATTTATACCCATCCACACCTCAATTGAAGTAGGTACGGTGCGAAATCCACAAAATTGTACCCGTCTGCAATCCTACCGATGAAATTGTTAAAAATAGCATTCCCTATCCTCAAACCTCAAATATGAACCATAGGACGACGATGTCGTCAAAAAGATTAAGGATTCTGCAATATTCATAAGAATTTCCCTTCCTCTAAACATGGTAAATTCGGGATCTTAAGGGTCCGATTATTCTGCAAGTCCAGAACTCAAGCCAAGGAGCGAAGAAAATGGGAAACAAGATGAAATGCAAGAGATCCATCGAACAAGTTTATTTGAAAAACTCCAGAACTCAAGCCAAGGAGCGAAGAAAATGGGAAACAAGATGAAATGCAAGGGATCCATCGAACAAGTTTATTTGAAAAACCCGCAAAACCATATCGAAACAATCGAAGGATTAACCCGAATAAGAGGACTAGGTTTAATGTAACCTTCACATCCCCCCGCCCCACCCAGAAACCAACAGAGTCATAGTGAAACGATGATGAAATGCACTTACTTGCATCACGCCCTGTAATCAGTTGCTTTGAGAACTTATCTACTTTTATTCGATCACAGCAAAAGTCTGCAACTACTAATTAACAATTGACAAAATTTAATTTGCATTTATACTAGTAAAATGTGTGCGACAAGTACCTCAAGCATCAAGATTTTCCAAGAAATTGCAATGGACAAGAACAGTACAAAGCTTCACTTCGATATCTCCCCACTTTATAATAATGGAAAAGATAAACCAATTATGAGTTTGGACTCTGTAATCAATTATTGTCTTCCTTTCACTTGTCTTCACAATCACAACACCCTGCTAAGCGACTTGATAAGTGATTTTAGATTCTTTCTTGTAGACTTGTCGCCCGTGAATCCCAGTATATCAGGACTTATATTCTGAAAAGGTAAAAAAAGAGGCAGGGCATATGTGAATTCGAAGATTTAAATAAACAATTGAGAGGAATGCTAGTAGCTGGTAAGAAAATCTCTACCTCGATATTCTTCAAAGTGAAAAACAGAGTATAAATTGATTTTTGAATCAATTCCGTATTCTCAGAGGTCATAATGGATGAATGCACCCTTCTGCAAAGAAAGTAACTGTAGTTGTAAGCTCATACATATAAGATGACGAAGGCTGCCAAGGCAACAAATGAAGGGGCCAAATCTTATTTTCACGTAAAGTGTCTTTCTTCGCCTCACATCATAATTAGTATAGATGAAATTCAAAGTGTCCATACTGATGCTTCCACATTACTAATAATTTATTGTCCCAAAGCATTTTTAAATTTGCTACTCCAAATTCAAGGATTTGGTATGAGTTCGCGATGCAACATCTACAACTGACTTTTAACGGTAGGAGCAAGGATAGATACCTCGGTAGCGGGAGTTCAGATCTTTTAGTCCTTCGGTTTTAGAGGATCAAAGTGAAATAAGATGAGGTGGTGGCTTGTAATTATTAAGGGTCAAGGTTGATTGTAGCAGTAATATAATGCTAACTGTTGAACACAATGGTAAAATTATAAAAGACTCCATAACACGGCATGGAGGTGGAAGGTGACCATGTAAAATGTAAGAACTACGATCATTGTTTGAAGCATTTCCGGACATCACCTAGAAAATAAAAATCATGAAGCACCACCAGACCTTTTATTTACCAGAATAAACTTTTTGAATTCATGCTAGAGTATTGAAAAAATACTCATAATATGTTGGCCTAATGCTTTGTCTGAAAACAATTCTTAGTTATAGCATGTGGGAGCAACTCCTAGGTGACAAGCACATCATAATAAAATTATAGTGAAGAAAGAATAGAGAATTCACCTCAAATCCTCAGAGGCTTGTGTTAGGCTTCTGGTCAAATTCTCAACCTCCTATCATGAAGCTCGGCCAACAAAGGTTGCACATCTTCGGCTATGGCTTCAATCTGAAAAATCATTACATCAAATTCAAAATTTTGACTCATGAGAATCCATCAAAAGTTCAGTTTAGAATCTTTATCCAATCAATTAGAGAACAGGGAAACACGTACAGGCATAAATTATTATATTTATGCACCTCATGCTACTGTGTGGGTGTAATAATAAATCATTCAAACAGAACTCAGAGTACAAAAAAGAAGAGAAAAATATAATGTAGCTGATCCATTCACTTCTTTCATGCTTATAATAGAACTATGAGCAATATAGTTTAGAAAAAGAAATTTCATCAATAAGACACAAAATGTAACAAAACATTGCACACCTTTCTGAGCAGGGGCTTTGCATTCTGAATAACAGAAGCAACTTGCTCAGCAAGTGCATATGTGTTGGCAATACCTATTTCCTCCATTTGACTAGCAAGATGGGTTACAATCCCTACCAATTCATCCAGACTTACCCCTGGTTCCCCCTTTATCTTTTGCCTATCACATACAATTAAGCCTTCCTTAATGCAGTCAGCATCTAGAGGTCACACTGAAGGTGACGGAATTGGATCCGTTGGTGTGATATCAATCAAAGTTTCCATCAAAAGGCCAGATTGGTTGACCTCAATCAGCGAATTTCGACGTATAACAATCTTATCATCTTCAACCTAAGAATGATGGAAACAAAGTTGGTGCATACACAAACAAAACCACAAGAAAATATTACAGAAAATTTGTTATCCTGAAATGTACCTCAATAACTGCTTCTATACTTCTCAGGGAGGGATTAACACGTACAAAATTGCCTACAGTCACCCCTCTAATCCTAACAGGTGTTCCAGTGCAAATACCCGATGCTTGAGCAAATTCAAACACTGCTAGGTACTTCCGGAATTTCGAACGAATCTGAAAGCCCCTCAACCAAGCCAGAGAAAGTGCAAGAAGCACAGTACCTGACACAAGAAACAACCCAACCCCACCTTCTAAGGAATCACTCAGTGGACGTAAAGCTTGCCTCCAAATATTCCGAGGAATATCTACAGCAAGTGGATTCTTTTCCTCTGAAGAACAAGGTGGCGGGTTATTCTCAGTACTAGCAGACATAACTCTAACTTTTGCCGACCTCGGTTTAGGTGGAAGACATGGAACAATTCTCCGAGAAGAATGCGGGATGGCGGTCAAAGTTGAAGACGACAAAGAAGGGCATGTTGGAATCTTGAATAGTGTATTTCCAACCATTTTCAGAAATCTGAAAGCCAAACGCTATGAATACTAGTATACTACGCAACCCAAACTGCTAACAGTGCTATCCCTTTAGCTAAAATACAAAACAAAACAATAAAAATTCTCTCTAAATGTTCAGCAGCCAAGGCTTCCATTTAACTGAAAGGCAACACAATTGATTTGAGATTCCATCAGTTCAACGAAGAATACAGCACAGAAAATAAAAACAAAAATTGAGGTTAAATTGAATACTTAGAATGCCATCAATCACGCTTGAAAAAAACAACTCCAATATCTATTAAATTCAATTCACAGCGGCTTAAAGGGGAAACGAAGAGGAAGAAAAAGAAAAAAAAGGGGGGAAATGAACTCCTTAAGATTAAAAGGAAAACCATCGCATTTTTTCAATGGAACAATTACAAGGCAAATAACAGAAGATCACATCAAATTATCACTGATAGGAAGTTACGAAGCTAAGGTTTCAAATAGAGAAGCAGAAAGGAAAAAAAATAGAAAAAATTAAAATTCACAGTTAAGAGATATCTTACAAATTTTCTTAAAATTTTCTCGTTAACCAAACACTTTAAAAGGAAGATTTAAGGTTTCGTGAGTACTTTCAGAGCTGGCTAGGGCTTTCCCCTTCACGAATCGGAGACCGTAGTTCAGTCATTTTGTTGGAAATGAAGAAGACAAACGAATCGGAGACCTAAAAGTATATTAAGCCTTGATTTTTTTGTTAACATGACAATCATCTCATCCACGTTATTACTTTTTTTTTTCTTTTTCTTTTTCCTCTAAAAATAAAATTTTTATAATTTTATAATTATCTCACATCGATGTAATTTTTTCTTGACATCTTTTCTGATCACTCAAGACATTAACGAAATCATCTCGTCATCTCTTACACTCTATTTATTTAGATTTTACCTAAATCATTCAAACTTATGAAATTTAATCATGAATCCAAAATTTGTGAAATTCAAAATCACTATAATATATAATCCACCATCCGAGTAAAGTGAGATATAAAAGTCACTTCCTCATTCTCCTTCACCTCACTATTCAGATTAAAAAAAATGTTTCATTAACGCAACTCTATTATTTAAAAGTTTATAATTTGGTCATCACATTTTAGAAAGACAATATCATAAAACCCCTATAACATTCGAATAAATAATTATTTTAACTCACATTCTCTTTTTGGCTTTAAAGCTTTTAGGACAAAAATTCCTCTGGCTGGATGAAAACCATTGATTAACAAATGGCTTTCGGTATTAAAATCTTAAAATATTAAGGGTCAAAATGTTCCAAAAAGAAAAAAATAAGGACTAAAGTGATTATTTATTCAAATATCATGGGTCTTTTACCCTAAAATAAAATATTGGGCTAGTAATTTCGTCCATAAAAACGCCAAGTAAATATTCCATTACAAAAAGCTTTTGAATGTTGCAAAACGAAATGCAAGAAGTAAACTAGAAGTCAAAATCCAGTTTTCATTTCCCATTAATGGAGCTGACAAAAGCTTAGGGCAGCTGTAATTTTCACAGGTCTTGAACGGTCAAACCTGCAAACATGAAATCGATGAGAAACATGGTCAAGACCAAGGACCTTGAAATGCTTATCAACTTGATAAGAAAGATCCTAATTTCCGGGACCGATCATGTTTGTTCGTTTAAAATATCGACACCGATTTGAAAAAAAAGATAGGAATGAAAAAAGGGCTCCTGCATGGCAAATTACCTGGTGGAAGAGACTGCTTCAATTTGTCGGCCTTCTCGGCATCTGACACACAAAGGGTGTACAAGTATTTCGAGCAGCGGACCTTGAACTTTACAACATCTTTGCTTTTCTTGATCTTTACCGAGCGGGCGTCTTTCCTTCTAGCAGTGAGAAGGAAGTCCTTGATCTCATGAATTTGCTTAGGCTGTGCATCACAATATGATAAAGAATAATTGAATCATAGGAACTAAAGCTGAACCAGAAAACCAAGTCCTAAAAGCCTAAATCCTATCAAAACCGAGCCGATTAACAACTCGAATACAACCAAGGAACAATAAGAGAACTGCACATTCAAGCTAACCAAACTTAACGGATGCTATAGAAATTATAATTTAGCAAGACTACAACAAACATTCCAAATGTTTCAACTTTATTCAAATTTTCATCAAGCAGAACCAGAAAATCCAGTCCTAAAAACCTAAATCCTATCACAACCAGGCCGATTAACAACTTGAATGCAACCAAAAGAACTGCACATTCAAGCTAACCAAACTTAACGGTTGCTATAGAGGACATTATAATTTAGCAAGACTATCACAAACATTACACATATTTCAACTTTATTCAACTTCTCATCAAGCAGAACCAGAAAATCAAGTCCTAAAAGCCTAAATCCTATCACAATCAGGCCAATTAACAACTCGAATACAACCAAGGAACCAAAAAAAACTGCACATTCAAGCTAACTAAACTTAACGGATGCTATAGTGGACATTATAATTTAGCAAGACTATCACAAACATTCAAAATGTCTCAACTTTATTAAAATTTTCATCAAGCAGAACCAGAAAATCAAGTCCTAAAACCTAAATCCTATCACAACCGGGCCGATTAACAACTCGAATACAATCAAGGAACCCAAAAAAACTGCACATTCAAGCTAACCAAACTTAACGGATGCTATAGAAGACATTATAATTTAGCAAGACTATCACAAACATTCCAAATGTTTCAGCTTTATTCAAATTCTCATCAATTTATTTCCATCTTTCAATCAAGCTTTCATCAAACCAGACCATCCTACCACTAAATGATTTAAAATAGTTAGATAAATAACTTTAAAAAATAGGGTAAACTACGCACCTAAACTATCAATTTTAGTTCGTTTTACTACCTATACTTTCAATTTTTTCAAAATAATACCTAAAATTTAATTTTTGTTTCATTTTAGTATCCTACAGTTAAAAACTTAACGCATTTAATACCAACTATCAATTTTTGTCCGTTTTAGTACCTAAACTTATAATTTTTTTTTTCAGAATTTAACGTTAAAATTTGAACAGAACACAAAAATGAAATAAAAACTAGACTATAATTTAGGTACTAAATGCGTAATTTACCCTAAAAATAATGGGATTGATAGTTTTAATATTTTCAAGCAGACCAAGGACAAAGTATACAAACTTAAAGGACAGCAATTTATCACAATTTATAAAACTACCCTCTTAAGGGAAAGATCACATCTTTCCAATGTATCCAAAATACACAACCCAAACTATTTCAGTATCATTTATAAGAACCACTTCAAATTTCAACCCAGCTGCACTAAGAAAATAAACGGCAAGAAAATGCAACAAGTAAAAGCCAAATACAAGAAAAATAACGAAACAAATTAAGAGAAGAGGATATGGAGGATAAACAATCATCATCGAGAAAAAACAGTGAGCCATTGGGTATTAAAACAAAATCAGTTTCGGGTACCTAATGAAATAATTGAAGACAAATCTTTTTAGATTACCATTTCCGATTGACGCTTCAGGGGAGCTCCTTCAGTTTGCAGGGAAACCCTAAATTTTCCCCTTGTTTGTTATATGGAGGCGCTCAAGAAAAGCCTAAATTTTTCGCCTCGTTTGAGCCAATTTGAGGGATTATATTACGTTGAGAGTACTACCCAACAACCTGATTTTAAAAGGCATAATGATAAAATTTGCCCCAATCTTTACAAAATGGTCATTTGTTAGAGTAATTTGATCACTAACATTTTATTTTAGGATAAAAAATCCATAACATTTAGTAAAATAATCATTTTATCTCTTATTTTTTTTATTTGGATATTTTAATTCTCAACGTTTTATTTTAAGTTAAAAAAATAGCTTAATACCAAAATAAGTGTCCAAACTATATCGTTTCCCCCGAATAGGTGCCTAAACTATATTTTTACTCATCCAGGTGTCTAAAGTTATAAATGTTACCACTTTAAGTGTTTAACGTTACAAACTTTACCACTTTAGGTGCCTCAATCTTAACGGCTGTTAAAAAAACTCGTTAAGTGACACGTGTCACAATCTGGTAATTTTTAAAAAATATTTTTTTTATAAAAAAAAAACTTAAAAATATTTTATTTTTGAAAAAGCTCCATTTTTTCTAAAATACCAAAAAACCCCAAACTCTTAAAATCTCTTATTCTTGTTCTATTTACTCCAACCACTGATCATCTTCGGCCACCCATACGTCGCCGACCACCCACTAACCGGTTATAATTTTTAGTATCGTCTCAAAACCTAAAATTCTCAAATCCCTAAATTTCAATCCATACTCCCTAAAATCCCAAATATCCAATCTCTTAAATTTATTTGATCGATCGTGGTAATCGACCATTTAACCGACTATGGAAATCAATCCCTTGACCATTTGATCAACTGGTCGTTTGGCCATGAAATTTGAAACCACGAAGTTTGTGACATATGTTATTTAACAGGCTTTCTAACAGTCGTTAGAAATGAGACACCTAAAGTGGTAACGTTTTTAACTTCAGACACCTAAAGTGGTAGCGTTTATAACACTAGGAGCATAGATGAGTCAAAATAGTTTAGGCACCTATTCGAAAAAAAGGGTATAATTTAAACACTTATTTTGATATTAAGCCTAAAAAGATTCATATTTTAGAGCGTTAATTGTATGTTAACGAGTGATTTTCATTTATAAATGGAGTTTTTTACCTCAAAGTGAGATGTTAGGATCCAAAATGCTCCGAAAAAATAAGGACCCAAATATCCATTTTGATAAACGTCGTGGGCTATTTTTAATATTATGTAATTTTTAAATTAAAATGTTATAAAATGAAGTATAAAGAAAAAGAGGTTAACATAAAATTAAATTAATCCATCCACCCTGAAATAAAAATTCAATTATAATTAGTTATGATAAAGTAAATCATAAAATATTATGTAACTTGAAATCATCTCAAAATAAATAAAAAATATTATAGGAATTAATAAAACGACATCAATAGTAAAAGAGAATATTGTTATTTTTAGATATTATAAGTTTAAATAGTTAGATATTTAGGGTGTATCACCGCCATCAATTATTAAAAATGATTCTGAACAAATACGATCTTATAATCTTTTGATTCAATAAAGAATCCTTCAAGTCCAGTTTGATTCAACAAATACGGTCTTATGCTTCCCATATATAATTTTGATCTTTTATACGAGAGATACATAATATATTTCTTGTTATCATCCCGTATTTAGATTTAGAAACAGAAAATTTATGAATAAATATTATATTGTAATATTTTCTAATACCGAAAGGTATATAATTTAATTTTTTTTAAAACTAAATAGGAATAAAATACATGTCAATTGTATAATATATTTCCTTTCCAATGATAGAATAATAATTCAAGCTGGGCCAAGCTTTATAAAGCTTTGTTGCATGTTTTTGGCTTATGGATACTCTACATTATTGTATTTGCTGATATAAATTAAATTGATTTGAATAATCAAATATTGAATATAAAATATTTTAGTACTTATTAATTTAAATTATTTTAATAGTCATTAGGAATAAAATTTTAATTTTCTCACTAAATAAGAATTATTTAAAAAAATTATTATATGGAAGGTGAGTGATTATAGGGATGAACGTAAGATTTTGTGTTAGGGGACGAGCTTGAACTTATAAAATTTCAGGGGTGAATAAAATTTTAGGGAGACAAAAATAGATTTTTAATAGAAAATACATAGAAAAAATTTAAAATATATAATAATTTTAAATTTTTAAGGGGCGACTGTCCCGTCAAGCCTAGGTCCATCCCTGGTGATATATATATATATATATATATATATATATATATATATTGTAGGGCTAAGTTTTGGGAAAGAGAAATATTTATAATCAAAAAATAAAAAATTAGGGAAGATGAGCAAAATAAAAAGAAAGGAAATAGTAAGGGGTTAAACTAAAAATAAGTCCCTAAACTATTTTTATTCAAAATAAACTCTTAAACTATTTTTTGGTCAAAATAAGCCCCTAACTATGCCCCATTTTGCTTTAAGTCCCTAAACTACCTTGGATCAAAATACGTACCTAATTTTGTGTAACATGCAGCATCTTGCTGACTGAAAAAAATTCTATCTGAAAAACGTCAAAACTTAGAATGGTTAAATATGATAGTTTAAGGACTTATTTCGACCCAAAAAATGAGTTAAGGATTAAAGTGAAAAGGGGGCAAAATTTTGGGGTCTATTCTTGCTTTAAGCCGATAAGAAATGAACAAGAAAGGGGTCTGATGTAAATCTAGAAAAGTTGATCTCCACTACACAATGTTGGAGTAAAGCAAGAAGAGAATAATGGTAAGTAAAGGCAAAAAAAATATGCTGTTCGAGTCATTACACAGAGACAATGGTAGGCAAACATGGGATTTGGTTGGTATTCTTGTGTTTGCCACCAATGTCTCTTCTTTGGCCCCCCTTTTCACTTTATATCAGATGGTCTCGACTATAAGATACTACTTTATTAAATCGATTATTTAAAGTTATAAAACAATCATTCGACTATAAAATGTTACTTTATTAAGTCTCTCAGCTATTAAAAGTTACTAAATGGTCACCCGACTATTCATTATGTTTCAAAGTCATCATTTTCGTTAAAAAGTCGACGATTGTCTAAGCTGAACATTAGTATGATGACTGAGATATGATAGTCGTTTGAGATTATGAGATCAGATTTTTATCATATCACAACCAGCAGGTTAATGTTCAACCCAGAATATCATCCATTTTTAACGAAAAATGTCGATTTTAGAACATAATGAATAGTTGAGTAACCATTTTGTAACTTTTAATAGTCAATGACTCAACAAAGTAACACTCTATAGTCCGAAGATCATTTTATAACTTTTAATAGTCGCTAATCAAAGTATTTTTAAAAAAAGTCTTTCGAGAAAAAATCATAAATAAAATAGGAGAATTTTCACAGAGGTCGAGAATAGAATAATACAAGATTAATATACGTTAACAACTCTATATCTAATCACAATCTCTAATAACTATTAACAAATATAGTTACTTAATTATAAAGAAAACTTGCAAAGCAAGAAATCTAGTCGAACTACACTTTTTGCTCAGTCAACATAAAATGGAATAAATTTTGTTCTTTCAATTAAACAAGATTTCCTATTTTTTCTAATTAATTCGAGTCAAATCGAATTTAAGTCAAACTCTAACATTAACTCTGTAATAGATTGACATTGAAAAAGATTTTATCCTAATACATGTTCATCATATCATGTTGATCATAAGGATGGCAATGGCATGCAAGCAATCCTTTGGATATTATTTAACTAGGGTTCGTTTTTATATTTTTTAATAACAAAATAAATATTAAAAAAATTCAAAATTGATAAATTTATTTGTTTGGATATAAAATCAACGTAGAATTTAAATTTTAAATAAAATAATTTTCTATTATATGTAGGGATAAATATGGGTTAAGTCAAGTTGAGTTGGACCAGAGTTTTTACTAACCCAAACTTGAGTATTTTACCCTTCCGCTCGTCATCTAATTTGACCCATGTTAGGGAGGTTTTATCTAATTTAAAACTCGACTTGTTTTTGGGGTAAAATTTACATCTGACTCGACTTGATACAAATATTTATATAATTTTATTTTTTTAATTGTGAAGATTCATGTATTTAATAGTGAGACACATTTAATTAATAATTAATGTAAACCTTACTAATGAACAATAATTCTATAAAACAAAAATAAAATTATTAATATTATAAACTAAAAGAAAGAATTGCAAGAATATAAAAGATGAAAAAAATTTAATAATGTTTTATAGTACAAATATTAAGGGTAAAAGATAATGATAAAAATTTTAATATAAGATAAATGAAAATGATAAATGGATAAATAATGATAAAAAATAAAATAAAATTCATTTTTTATCAATATATATAATAAGTCATATAAAAGGATAAAGAAAATGATAATAAGCTTAGTTATTTTCTTTTTTAATGGAATAGTTGATATTTTAAAAATTCATTACTTTCTGGGTAAATTACACATTTAGTACCTAAACTATCAATTTTAATCCGTTTTATTATATAAACTTTTATTTTTTTCAAAACCATACCTAAAATTTAGTTTTTGTTTCATTTTAGTACCCCACCATTAAAAACTTTAGTTTTTGTTTCATTTTAGTACCTCGTTCAAAAGTCAACGTTAAGTTTTAAAAAAAATTGAAAGTTTAGGTACTAAAACGGAACAAAACTGATAGTTTAGGTACTAATCGCGTTAAGTTTATAGTGATGGGGTACTAAAATAAAATGAAAATTAAACTTTAGGTATGCTTTTGAAAAAAATTAAAGTTTAAGTACTAAAATCGATCAAAACTGATAGTTTAAATACTAAATACGTAGTTTGCCCTATTTTTTTTTTTTATCTCAATCAATAATTGTCATTCAAGTTTTGTACCGAATGTAATGTAAAATTAACATAATTATATATATATATATACGGGTTAAGATCTAGTAACACAATATAAAATTCTTTAGTTTTACACATATTTTTAGGATCGTTGGATGAGTGAAAATAGATGGTTAAGATCGACTCCTTGTTTTTTTTTCAGTAAATATCTCCTCATTTCCTACTGTTAATCTTAATCATATATTTTTACTAATCCCACGATCTTAAATCTGTGTAAAACTAAAAGAGTTTTACATTGTGTAATAAGATTTTATCCATATATATATATATATATATATATATATTAGGATTATGATTATGATCCACCTACACAATGAAAAACTCTTTAGTTTTACATAGATTTAAGGCCGTTGGATGAGTGAAAACAAATGGTTAAGATTGATTTCTTATTTTTTTCCTAATAAATATCTTCACATTTTAATCTCAACCACCTGTTTTCACTCATCCAACGGTTTTTCACATTTCTTACTGTGAGTCTCAGTCATATATTTCTACTCATCCAACGATTCTAAAACTAAAATAATTGCGTGTGTATATATATAATTAATGAGAGATACTGTGCATATTGTTACATTTTTATTGCAAACTTATAATATATAATAATTTTATACAAAATTCAAACACCTTCAAATAAAAATAATGATCTAAACCAGAAAAAAGATACATCACAAACTCCAAAGCATAAAGCTGAAAGAAAAAAAAAGTAGACAATCACATACGCAAATATGTGTATGATTTATACGAAAAGATCAAAACAAAGAGATGGAAAAAAGCAATGAACTCCATCTGCATGTTCTGTTTTTGCTTCCAAATTGTTGCATAAATGCAGTGCCCAAATGATTCAGTTTCTTCTAGGGTTTCCATGCCGATACCCATACCACTGGTTCTTCTTTCCATATTAAGTAAAGTCCTGTTTCATTTTGATGCGGCTGTGCCACTGCCCATCCGGCCTTGTACCTTTTTAGCAATGCCTTGACGTCGTCCGCCACGTCGTCACTGAACCCGACTGGTGAGAACGATTCGTTGAGTCTTTTGGACCATTGCTTCCCTCTTTCCCTTCTCTCGCACTCGCCTTCGTTGTTGTTGTTGTCTTGGTCGTCGTCGCAGGCTAAAACCCTCACTATGCTCCTCGAGCACTCTCTCTCGAGCGTGAGCTTCTCGTTGCTCGTCGCGGCGAAGCATTCCTCGAGCATTTCGAAGTAGAGGGTGTAGAACCTTAGGCATTCTTCGAAGCATTTGACGAATTCGTATCGAGTGCTCGTGAAATCGGCTTCTTCCTCGACGACCGTCACGAGTTTAGGTCCAAGTGACCGGAACGTTCGGATCACGGTGGCTCTTTCCTTGACGGGTACTCTTCGTAAGGCTCCGATACAATTCACTGCGACGGCTTCGTCTTCGAGAACACCGAGGGCCTCCTTTGTGAGTTCACCTATGTTATTTAGGCCAGTTATCACATTAAACTCAAAGGGTACACCCATTAACCTAGCGAACTTCTCCATTCGCTGGCTTATTTCCTTCATCACCGATCTTACGATATTGGCGGTAACGACGACGGTGAGCTTCAAGTGCGGCGTGTCGTCGTTTCGAGTGGCGAGAGCTTCGAGCAAAGTAGGCCATTGAGTGCAAAGGGTATTGCTTATGTCGATGATGTGAAGCTTACGCTCACCATCTAAGGCTTCCAAAATTGCACCATTGGCGGCTACGTGACCAAAAGTTGTCCATGGACTAACCTCTTGGAACTTAAGGATCAGCTTCCGAGCCGAGTCGAACGAGTGGCTCTTCTCGGCGACGGACGTTAGGGTTTTGAAGCACCGGAGTCCCGATTCCGTCGCCTTGCAGAACAGTGCCTGCAAGAAATACGAAGCTAGTTTCTGATCACAGTCTCCATAAGGGGAAGACAACTCGTTCAACATCCAAAGAAGGTGATGGATTTTGCTAGAGTCCTTGTCGGAGATGGCCCTAGCACATTCCTTTAGAAGCCTCGATGCCCATTTGTTACCCGCGCCACTAGGCTCCCCGTCACCGCTGCCACCGGCCGAGTAATCCGATGAACGACTTATTGACGTGTGGCTAGTTTGAGGCTGATGATGAAGATTATTGTTGTTGTTGTACATGTCTACCGTTACCGATGACCATTGCTCGAGCTGATCGACCGGCTGAAGTGGAAGAATCGGGTGGTGGCTTCGCCGTTTCAAGTGAAGAGAGCTCTTGGGAAGGCCCCCTTTGACTCTTTAGACACCTTTGCAGAACTCAATTTCATTCGAGTTCAGAAATGGCCAAGTTCAAAGCTTTGAATTCTAAAATATTGCCCATACTATTATATTTAGGGTCATGTCATTTCTGTGTAAAAATAATTATGGTTACTCTTAAGGATATGGATTCAAATACTATAGATATCAAAAGTGTGAGCGTTCAATATCGAAAAATTGAGAAATATTTTTGAACATATATTATCTTGTACTTACCTTAAATTAATAAAAAAAATCATTAGCGTACTATATAGAAATATATTTATTACATTTACTTGCTTAAGTATTATATATATATATATATATATATATATATATATATATATGTTGAGGTGCATAATGAATAAATAATTGGAGCTAAGCTATAGTGAAAAGCAAGTATATGGCTTTCTATGCAATTTCTAAATATAAATTAGGTAAATTACGTGTTTAATATCTAAATTATCAGTTTTGATCCATTTTAGTAACTAAATCTTAAAATTTTCATAACCATACCTAAAGTTTATTTTTTTTATTTCATTTTAGTATCATGTCGTTAACACTTTAGTTTTTATTTCATTTTAGTACCCCTTTCAAAATTTAACATTAAGTTTTGAAAAATTGAACGTTTAGGTACAAAAAAAAGACCAAAACTGATAGTTTAGGTACTAATCGCGTTAAGTTTTTAACTACACAATATTAAAATGAAGCAAAAACTAAAAAATTATGTATGGTTTTGAAAAAAATGAAAATTCATGTACTAAAACGGATAGAAATGGATAGTTTAGGTATTAAATGTGTAGTTTACCCTATAAACTTTAGGTATGGTTTGTTTCTGTTTGCTTGAAAAAAACTATGCATTGTCCTGATTTGGAGAATTACAAAGAATTAATGTCGTTGAAGAAAAAACAAGACATTTAAAACAAGGTTCCAACGTCACTACAAAAGAAAACTATTTTTTTATTATTAACGGAACATTTCATCCAAAATAATTTTGGATAAAGTACACAAATGGTCCCCCGACTATAGGATATTAAAAGTTACAAAATAGTCCTTCAACTATAGAGTGTTGTTTTATTGAGTCACTCAATTGTTAAAAGTTACAAAATAATCACTAGACTATTCATTATGTTCTAAACTCGTCCTTTTTTGTTTTAAATTAGCGATTGTCTAAGTTAGACATTAACATGATGATTAAGATATGATAATCATTTCAGATTATGAGATCAAAATTTATCTTATCATAGTTAGCATGTTAACTTTCAACTCAGAATACCATCCATTTTTTGACATAAAAGGATTAGTTTGAAACATAATGAATAGTCGAGTGATCATTTTATAACTTTTAATAGTAGGGGGACTCAACAAAATAATACTCTATAGTCAAAGGACTACTTTATAACTTTTAATAGTCGAGAAATTTAATAAAACAATATCCTACAGTCGAAAGATCATTTGTGTACTTTACCCAACATTTTTTTTTATAGAATTGTCTTTTTTACTAGATTCTATTAACGGAACAAAATATTCATAGAAAAACTAAGCACATTAATTGGTTCGGAATAAAAGAAATTTTGCTTTCCTCCAAGGCTACATCTCTAATTCAAGCAATTTGGTTTTTTATTGTTCGATTATTTATTAGGGTAAATTATGCAGATATTCCCTTATGTTTTCGATCTGACCGACTTGGTCAACAATTTAAAAATTAAGGGGGAATCGTCTTTAATGTTATCGATCCGTTCGATTTTAGTTCTTAATATTATCAATCCGTTCGATTTTAGTTTCTCAATCGTTAACTCTTGTTTGATTTTAGTCCGTCAGCCATGTTAGAGACTTAAACAAAAGGGGGTAACGAAAATTAATAGATGAAGGACTAAAATCGAACGGATCGATAATGTTAAGGACCGTTTCCCCTTAATTTTTAAATTGGTGACTAAAGTCAGACATACCCTAAACATAGGGACTGCATGCATAGTTTACCCTAGAAAATAAGACCCATTTACATGTGTATTTGTCGTTGTCCATCCTATTCAGATTTTTGTTATTGTTAACATATTTTTTTACATATACCACATATGTATATCGATTTTTTAAGAAGAATACAGACTATTGAAAATAAGGATAAAGTACATAAATTGTCCTTGACTATATGATACTTCTTTATTAAGTTCATCAACTATTAAAAGTTACAAAATGATCATCCAACTATAGAATGTTGCTTTGTTGAGTCTCTCAACTATTAAAAGTTACAAAATGGTCACCCGACTATTTATTATGTTCCAAAATCGTCATTTTCCGTTAAAAAGTTGACGATATTCTGAGCTGAACGTTAACATGTTTACTGTGATATGATACAATCTGATCCTAGAATCTCAAACGAATATCATATCTTAGTCATCATGCTAACGTTCAACTTAAACAACTGCCAATTTTTAACGGAAAAAGGATGAGTTTGGAACATAATAAAAAGTCGGTGACCATTTTATAACTTTTAATAGTCGAAAGACTTAATAAATTGGTATTCTAGTCAGGGACTATTTGTATACTTTACCCTAGAATAATTATGCATAGAAGATGTAGACGCAGACAAATGAGGGTGCAAAATATAGGTAAGAGTGCTAAAACGTTTTTTTATTAAGCTAAATTGATTATAAATTAGTATCTATTCTATTAAATATTCTCAATTATTTGACAATGAACGTTCTCAATCACCCTGCTATAACTGGTGGTGCTCGAACCTGTAACCTCTTGGAACAATAGAAAATAAGACCCATATGCATGTGTATTTGTCGTTGTCCATCCTATTCAGGTTTTTGTTAACACATTTTTTTTACATATACCACATAGTTTTCGAACAATTATTCATATAGATCCTTACCAAAAATAAATATTTTTTCCTTTATCATATTTCAATTTTGTGAGAGCTCTTGAGAGACTTGAGTATCACGTTCACTATTTTTTTGGATGATTATTTCTCTCTACTTCAATCATAAAAGAAGGTATCCCATCATTTATAAAAACACATCTCAAAACATTCACTTCTTTGTTTATGCACATGGATGGACCTAGATGGTAGCGGGCCTCGACAATGTCGAACGTAAGATTTTATGTTAGGGGATGAATTTGAACTTTTAAAATTATAGGGGAGGCGCGAACTTGAATTTTAGGGGACGAAAAAAATTTCAATAAAAAATACATAGAAAAATATAAAATATATAGTCACTTTAAAATTTCAGGGGAGGGCAACTACCCCTTGGTCCATCATTGGGCCTAGGGATGGAACAAATGCATAGAAAAATCTGTTTTCACCCCATGAAATTTTATAAATTTAAATTCGCCCCTAAAAATAAAATAATGTGTCTTTCCTAAAGTTTAGATTAGGAGTAGTTCTCACAGTCCAGGGTCAGGACATACCTAAAACCCAATTAGGATTTATATATGATTTTATATATTGTCTACCAAAACTAACCACGATAAGATTCATATGTTAAAATTTTAATGACAAACCCATTAAGTACCACCTTTTTAAGGATACGTACATGAATTAAAACAAGTACAGAACCTATAAGAACCCTAATTTTCTCTTTTTAAATAGCTCTTTACTCTCTTTTTCCTATAGCATACTTGTTCGTATGCTTTTATAGCATAGTTTTATCTATAGTTATGATAGTTTAACGTTCATGTTGCATTGATATAGTTAGATCCTTTTTACGATAATTTACCAATGTACTCATAACACTTCGTGGAGCAATTTGTTATATCAATTATCTCAATCTCCATGTTTAAATTAATATTACATATAATTTTGAATAGAGACATACAAATTATTAATGGTTATTAGGTTTCTTGAAGATGAAGTATGCATTTAATAAAAAGTTTTAATTCAATTTTTGGGTAAATCTTGCCTTTAGGATGTAACTGATAATATGCTTGCTATGCTATGTTATTTTTTGGGTAAATTATGTCTTTAGTATATAAACTATTAGTTTTGGTCTGTTTTAATATCTAAATTTTTATTTTTAAAAAAAAAACCATACCTAAAGTTTATTTTTTGTTTTATTTTAGCAACTCGTTGTTAAAAATTTAACGACATTGCATTTTTATGGGTAAATTAATCATTCATCCTTCAACTACCTTCTCACTTCTATTTTGGTACTAAAGTTTAAAAAATTTCAATTTAAGTACTCAACTTTCAAATTGTTCCTATTTTAATCACTCTAATTTATTTTATTAATACTTTTTACGACATGCCATTTTTTTAATTATTTTATTAATATATAATTACAAATAATAAATAAATTTAAAAGTTAGAGTGATTAGATTAGGAGCAATTTGAAAGTTAAGTAATTAAATTAAAAAAATTAAACTTCATGACCAAAATAGGATGAGAAGATAGTAGAGTGATGAATGATTCAATTTACCCATTAAAAAGGTGTCTGTGCAAATCACCCGTTAAGTTTTTAACAGTGAGGTACTAAAACGAAACATAAATTAAATGTTAAGTATGATTTTAAAAAAATTGAAAGTTTCATTATCTCATTGTAGCATAAAATTCCTATGCATCTAAGGATTTGGATATGCATTGAATCAAGATGATGTCAACATACTTATTAGTAAATAGGGGTGTTATTGTAAAGGAATAAAACATTTATTCCCATAACAAAATAAACAAATGGCATTGGAATCCCATATTTCTCGATTGGAACTACATAACTCTAAAAGAAACCTAACAAACAACATATTTTATGTTGCTAATACCAACAAAGAGATGATGATAAATGCTATAGCACTTGATGTAGACTATAATCATCTGATGTTTTTGTTTTTGTTGTTGTATTTCTGGTTCTTAGGGCTTTGTCTTTATTAATCCAGATCAACCCATGCTTAGGGATGATAATTTCACCCACATCTGACGGGTTCCGACCTGATTCAACGCGAATATCTGATTTTTTTTCAAAAAAATCGAGTACATATCGAGTCAGGTCAACTTTTTTAAGGGATGAAGTTGGGTTCGGGTAAAGGGCGAAAAAACTCCGAGCCAATCCAATCCGAGGATAATAATGTACTTTCCTTAAAAAAATATTATTATTTAAATTAAATCCTTAATTTACATCGGGCCGGAGTCGGGTGGGAGATATATATTTTCAAGTCGGGCTAGAGTGGAGGGTGCATATTTTCGGGTCAAGTCGGATTGACCAAAACCCGACCCTAACCCTACCCGTTGCCATCCCTACCCATGTCATACACCTAATTTTGGTGAATAAGTCTCACAGCGGAAATTTTCTGCATACACAAGAACTCGAACTCGAGATTTACTGTAACAATATCAAGCTACTTACCACTTGAACCAATCATGATTAATATAATTATTTGATTTTAAGTTCACCTAAATGTGCCTCAACCATACTATATTTATGATTCTTTTATGCGTAAATATTATTTACATGAGAGTTTTTATTGATTTTATTTATATTCCATGATGGAAATATATATTTTAATGGACATTATAATGTTATTATTAATGTGTGGTTGGAATATAGTTGCATTTTATGAATAGACCTTTAAAACATTAATCTAATCACTTTGCCTTCCCTTCCTCATAACCTCTTCAGCATGTCTAATTTTATATTTTGTTTCAAGTTTTTTTTAATATTTTATTTTTGATTAAGTCCAAAATTGCATATTCAATTAGTATTTGAGACAAAAATATTATTTATTTATTGATTGAGCAACTTTATAGTTGGATTATTACCATCATATATTCGATAGAGATTAATATAATATTTCATAAATCTTATGAAGGGTGAATCAAGCCCGTCGATCAATTTGAGCTTGACTAAAAATAAGGGTGTTACTTTTTTAAGTCCCTAACTATTAAAACTTATAGAATGATCCCCTGACTACAAAGTGTTGCTTTGTTGAGTCCTCCAACTATTAAAACTTACGAAATGGTCATCCAACTATTTATATGTTCCAAACCCGTCATTTTCTATTAAAAATTGATGGTAGTCTGAACTATACGTTAACTTACTGACTGAGATATGATGAAATTTGATCCCAAAATCTCAAGCAATTATACAACTCAAACGGTTTTGGGATCATATATTACCATGTCTCAATCAATAGGTTAACATCCAGTTCAAACGACCATCAATTTTTTAACGAAAAATGAAGAATTTGGAACATATGAATTGTCGGGTAATAATTTTTGTAACTTTTAATAGTCAAGGGAATCAACAAAGCAACGCCTTATAGTCGATAGATCATTTATAACTTTTAACAGTCAAGAGACTTAACAGAGAAATACCCAATAGTTGTGGAATCATTTATGTATTTTATCCTAAAAATAATTTGGAATTAAAGTTACCGACCTATTCATAAATCTCGAAAATTGCAATAACTTACTTAAAAATGTGGATTTATAAGCATATTGAAAATATAGATTTGGAATAAAATGGAATCAAATTAAAGATTATTCCTTGGGTAATGATGAGACAAAAAGACAAATGTTAGAGGGGATCTTTTCTTTGATGATGATTTTTATGTCCATCCCATTCATGTGGTCCCATATTTTGCACCCTCGTTTGTTTGCATCTATGTTTTATATGCATAATTATTTCTAGGGTAAAGTACACGAGTAGTCCCTGACTAGGATACCTCTTTATTAAGTCATTCGACTATTAAAATTTATAAAATCATCCTCTGATTATATAATGTTACTTTATTAAGTCCCTCAACTATTAATAGTTACAAAATGGTCACCGACTATTCATTATGTTCCAAACTCTTCATTTTCCGTTAAAAATTGGCGGTTGTTTAAGCTGGACGTTAACATGATGAACGAGATATGATAGTCGCTTGAGATTCTAGGATCAAATTTTATCATATAACAGTCAGTATGTCAACGTTTCGCTCAAAATATCGTCAACTTGTTAACGGAAAAGTACGAGTTTGGAACATAATGAATAGTCAGGTGACCATTTGTAACTTTTAATAGTCAAGGGACTCAACAAAGTAACATTCTATAATCGGAGGACTATTTTGTAACTTTTAATAGTTGAGAGACTTAACAAAGAAGTAATATATAGTCGGTGGACCATTTATATACTTTACCTTTATTTTTAATAGTTTGTCTTCTTCTTAAAAAAATCGATATACCTTAATTATTAAAAGGAGGAGGATGTTTTATTTTATGTTGTGATTTTAATAGATACTTATTTAAATCATTGAATATATTTAGTATCTAAACTAAGATGTATATTGCTTACTCCAAGAAGGGTTTTCCTGGATTCAAAACTTATTCAATCATGGTAAAAGGTAATTTTTGTCTTTGTAGTAGATCCAATTTATCATTTTCGTCCTTATCGTATTTTCGCATCAATTTAACACTAGAAGTTGCTCGATTGCATCATTCTATATCCTACCCCTAACTTAAAACCCTAAACCCTAAAGCATAACCCATAACCTCTTAACCATAAACCTTGAACCTTAAATCCAACTTAGGATTTATAGTTTAAGGTTTTAAGTTAGGAGTAGGGTATAGAATGATGCAATTGAGCAACTTCGAGGGTTAAATTGATGTGAAAATACGATAGGGGTGAAAATGATAAATTGAGCCTATTACAGGAGCAAAGGTGACCATTAAGCCTTTAATCGTATTTATAAGATAACATTCAACTCCCAATATTTGTAATCTATACATCTAAAGATTAATGTATTATATATTTTTTTATTAGTTTGGAGTGGTTAGAAAAATAATATCTCTTCTTTCTACAAACCCTAAACTCACCTAATAGACGCAAGTATAATCCTTTCTTCGTTCTACAAACTATGACATTATATTGCCAACTCCATCTACAGAACACAACCTTATATTTTTCTATTGTTTAATTCAAACTTCCTGTTTTTGCATACAAATTTTCATAGATGAGGGATGCAGAAGAGGACATGCAAAAGCAAATGGATCAAAATTGATTGAGTGGTGAATCAATGAAGCTTCTTTGTAAGCAATTTGGGATGTGAAAGGGTCATTTTGTAATGAAATTCAAGTTGTGGGGGAATTGGCAAACACAAAGAGAGCCACATGATCTGCTAAAAGAAAATATTAGGTACAACTTTAAGGGCTTTGATTTTGATGTTACTGCCTTCCACAAACTACAAAATTGTCCGTTTTTTAGGGTAAATTAAGTGTTTAGTATTTAAATTATCAATTTTATTTCATTTTAGTACCCATCATTAAAAACTTAACGGACGGACTAACGGGACATAGCTCCGGTGACGGATGACCAATCCGAGTGATATACCATGAGAAAATGACGAGGCAACCAACATAGTCTAGTTTCATGCTCATCGGACAGTTGACGACGAAGATCAGAGGATGAAGAAGTCGAAGAGTCTATCATCGATTTGGGAAGATTGAGACATTTTTCGGTGTAACGGAGGTTATAATCACATTCAAGGGGTAAAAAAGGTACGAGATGGAATTTTGGGCTTTATCGGCCGACGAATACGACGGTCAATGACTGTTAAATTTTTAACGGTGGGATACTACAAATGAATAAAAACTAAACGTTAGACATAATTTTGAAAAAATTGAAAGTTTAGGTATTAAAACATATCAAAATTAATAATTTATGTACTAAATACGTAATTTACCCTTGTTTTTATCTAATTTCCTTTTTTGGTGGGTTCCTCTGAGTTTCAATGTACCCGGTTTTAATATTGCATCTTCAAACATCATTGGTAAGTAAAGTAAAAAGAACAAAGTTACAAGGCAATGAAATGATGTAAAGTAATAAGATTAGGATTGATGCTACTCAATGTGTTGAACATTAAAGATTTGAATCATCTACGCCCCCCCTTTTGTCATGTATTTTTGAAAAAAATCAGTATGACCCCTGTATTATTTATTCTCTCAATGTGATCCTCCAAATCAGAAAATAAGTTTAATATGACAATTTAACTAATGTTTCTCATCGTTTGATCGTTACGGTACTGATGTGGCAATCCACTGTACTGACGTATTTGAGTTACCAATTTAGCTCATATTTCATGTTATCAACCACTGTAGATTATCACGTCAACACTGTAGACTGTCACGTCAGCACCATAGCGGTTAACGACGAAAAACATTTGTTAAAGGGTTACATTGAATTTATTTTTTGAGTTGAAGAATTGCATTGAGAGAAAAAATAATACGAGGGCTAGATTAATTTTTTTTATCTAAAATATAAGGGCCTCCGATATCTTTTTGCCAGAAGAAAAAGATGAATAAGTGGGACACGTGGCAATCCATGGAAGATATGGATTTCTGCCAGATCGCAGAAATGAAAAGGAGGGATAAACCCATCATCACAAAATCATAGCATTACAAAGTCTTACAAGCAGAACATGTTGCTGTACTCACTCATTTGGATAGCTCTAGATTCCACAAGACAAATTTACTGACTCAAACATGAATGTTACACAAGGATGTAGCAAATACCGAACCCAATGAATGATACCAGTAGTAAAAGTGAATGTTATTAGAGAATTCGAATTCGAATATCTACGTCTGCAGAGCGAGAAAGCATGGATTATCTCCATTAAACATGATATGTAACATTATTGACCTCTATGGGAAAAAGAAAGGAGAACAACAACAAAGAACTTCCCTACTACATGTAGAGAATGCAATTGTTTTTTTGCCCATTTGTACAGGACACAAATGAAAAACAACATAAACTACAAAACAAGAAGCAGAAGCCCAAAACACCAAGAAAGTTAACACAAGACAACGGCTAAAGTTCAACGATCTAACTCCCGAGAGAAAAGAAGCAAGAATGAGCAGACGACCGATAAAAATTCAAAGGGAAGAACCGAAAAATTCACCTTACGAGCATGACTATTTCGAGTTGAGCTATCCAGTTTGTGCCTTTGATATGAGGAAACATTTCCTGCCAAGCAACCATGTTACCATAAGAACCAAATCAACGTTTAGCCTTTAGACAAGTGAGACAATATCCATATATATATATATATATATATATATATAAATTCAACATTAAAACCATGAAATCCAGATCATGTAGTATGCACAAGTTTGTTTGCAGAAGAGGAAAGAGGCATGAGCTTGTTTGAATTAATATGTTGTAAAACCAGAACAAGAAATGAATGATTCACATCCTGTGAAACCAAAGCTTCAAAGGCGCGGTAGTAGTCGGATGAACCGAATACCTTCTAGATCGTCAAAGCCGGTTTAAACATATCCAGGTTCAAGTCAATGCTTCCATCCCTCCATCATCTATGTATGGTCCTAGAAATCCATTAACTGAAAACAACATAAACACACCATGCATACATCAATTTAGGCAAACAAGCACATCATAACTATGCTTTTGACAATGAACATTTACTTTACTTCGGTTCTTCCACCAATCTACAACATTAACCTTCACCAACACTTATCTTGAAGACAGCATTATGAACCAGCAATAATTGGTGAGCAAGTAACGGAGCACATTGCAAGAACATTTTTATTTTATTTGCATTCTTATGTTAACAAACATATGTATGCAAAATAAAGACAAATTCGTAGAGAACTGAGAAAACATCATCATGTACAAGGATGACAAGTTGAATCTAACTCACCATTTCCATTTAAGTCACTTCGTGTTATTGATATTTCAGCCGGCATGCCTAGCCGAGCCTTAGCTCCATGAATGGTCCTGTTCTTGATCCAGAGAACACAAAACAAGAAGAATCATAATCAACTTGCATTCAGAGGCCCTAGCATTTTGAAACAAAAAGGAGCAGCAAAACTAAATCTTTTCGGTATAACTAAAATTAAAGACACATATTTATGATTATCTATATAAGCTTGCTAATTTTAAGTGACCAAATTATAAGCATACTAAATTTGAGTGACCAGAGTGAAATTTTCTTATTATTTTTCTTGAGAGCAAACAACTACACACAATCGTCCGGTGTCTTTTATCTCCAACTTTCCCTCATCAAAGATCAATACACATAAGGAAGCTGTATACATTTACCAATACAAAGTTTTGATTTTGATTTTGAGAGTGGGTTTTCATGGAAACAGAGGTGGGATTGGATGGTTTAGGAGATTTAGCTCTCAACATAATTTTATCGAAATTAGGTCCAACTGACACCGTCTGTGTTTCATGTGTCAGCAAAAGCCTTAGACTTTCTGCTTCCGATGATTCTCTTTGGGCTCAATTTTGTTCCCAAGAGCTTCATCTTTCAATCCCTCAAGATCACCAAGGAAACCCAGTTTCTTGTTTCAAGGTATTTCAATTTAAAAACCCCATTTTTTAATCCATACATTTCATGGGCTGTTCTTCCTTTTGTTCTAAGTTTTTCTTGATTTTGTTTATTGTCCCATTGTGTTTACTTTGAATGTTTGCGTTGAATTTTGATTATGTTACTCTGTTTAATTTGCTTAAGAATTGAAAGCCTTTTAAGTGATTGAGTTCTTGTTTAGTAAAGCTTTTATCTTTGTTTTGTCTCTTTTTTTACCAGGCTGCGTATCAATTATGGAGAGAGGCTTTTGCCATGTATCCATGGCCGCTTGTTAAACGAGTTAAAAGATTTTGGGACAAGCTTAAGAAATGGTTGAGCAACAATTTCCCAGAAGCTGAGGCTACCCTTAGAAGGGGTGCATCTGAATCCGATATTCAACAATTGCAGACAATTTTGAAAGTTAAATTACCTTCTCCCACGAGGCTTCTGTATCGTTTTCACGACGGTCAAGACCTTACGGTCGAAGAGCACTGGACGGCATCATTCGGTAGCTCGTTGGGAATCATAGGTGGCTACTCTTTCTATCACCATTTGGTTAATGTCTACTTGTTGCCCATAAGTCAGGTAATAGTGGAAACTCGAGGGCTCGTTCGGCACCTAGGTTTTTCTAGCAGATCTAAGTACATTGTTGTGGCTGCTTCTTCAACTTATAGTGAAAAGCTGTTTTTCTTGAACTGTAACAATGGCCAACTTTATGTTGGTACGAAGAACCTTTTTATGGGAGGAGAAATGATTCAATGCGTCCCGAATACATTGCTTCGCTCTGTACATGATTCGCGTGATCAGCAGCAAGATGGGATGCTGCTTTGGTTAGAGGAACATGGCCGCCGCTTAGAAAAGGGCATTATCAAAGTTCGTGAAGAAGAAGATGTCCGAAGTATCAGTCTTTTTCCAGAGTTGCCTCCCTTATGTTCAACTGCTGTAACAAATGGTCTGCAGGTGAATTTTGCTCATTACCTGTTCATGTATTACCATTTTCTGGTACTTTTGTGCTTTTGAGTTCTTATTCATCAAATTTTTACATTTCCTGGTTCAGGTTCGAGCGTCTGCTGTGTTTGTTCCGGAATTTGCTGGCATGGAAGGTGAAGCCGACAAGTATCTGTATGCTTATTCAATCCGCATGTCCCTGTTGCCTGAAGGGTGCATCATTAATGGAACAACCTTCAGCTCCTGCCAACTGAATAGGAGACACTGGATCATCCGTGCTAATGAAGATATCGTATCTGATGTTAACAGAGAGGCTGTGATCGGGCAGGTAACAATGTATCGTTTTATCTTGTGCCTGATAGTGTAATTTTCAGTGGCAACTCAAACATTAATCAGTATCTTCAAATTCCATAAGAAAAATATAGTGAATGGGATTTAGCTGCGAGTAATCTTATGTCTTGCTTAAACAACCTTTTGAGTTGTTCCGTAGCTGAAGCATTACATTTATATTCCATATAGCGAACGAAATATTATGTTATAATTCTCATTCTCTCGTGTATGCTTCCAGTTTCCTGTATTGCATCAGGGTGGAGATGAATTTGTTTACGAGAGCTGTACGCACTTATTGTCCTCTTCAGGTTCCGTCGAAGGTTCTTTCACGTTTGTCCCCGGCAGGTATTCCGTTCAAACTCGCAACTACTTCGAAGAACAGTAGTTTTAAGCAATATTTACAATGTCATTTACACGAATACATTTCGTTTCCTGTCATCTTCCCTTCTGACGTAAAATTGTGCTCTACCAATTCTGGCTAGGTTGGCTGACCCGGAAGGCAGTCCGTTTGAAGTTGAAGTGGCGAGGTTCCCTCTACAGAAGCCGGATTATGTCTTTTGATAAGCTCCTGCATGGTTTGCAGACCATTGATTTGGCAGATAATAGATAATAAACATGAAAGGTGTCTTTGAACATGTGAAAACTCCATCTTATATATAAATAAAGAGAGTCAAAACAATTTATCTGGTATGATTTTCTATTACCATATTCATGAAAAAAAAAAAACAATTTACAAGTGCTGAGAAAGTTAATCAATAGTTCTCTGAATGATTCGTGGTTTTTTTAGTATAACCATGTCATGCCGATGCCGGCCTCTGCCGCCCCCGGCAAAGCGGGATCCTTAAAGGGCATCTCAGGCAATTATTCGCCAGACTGCCTCTAATCCTCACGACGGCGCTGCCGAACTCTACTGAAACGCGACCCGATAAGTAGTTATGATCTAAAAACAGGGTTCTCCATGGCCTCCCCAATCTTTGTCCATACCCCATGGGGATTTCACTTGTAAACTGATTGTGTGACAGATTACTACTAATCTCTCGAAGTTCACCAACTTGACCGGTAAATGACCTTGCAGGAGGTTCCGCTGCATGTCGAGCGTCCTCCGAAATAGTTGTTCACCTCCATTTTTGTGAACTTGTTGAAGGAGACATTTGAAGCTTTATTCTGCCATGTGGAAGTTCATTCCAGCGGCAATCCTATGGTCTTTATGGAAATTTAGAAATGATATCATCTTTAATGGAGGTAAACTGGACAGATTCGCTTTGTTTTTCACGGTTCAGCTAAGGTTAACGAAATGGTTATTAGCAAAGTATCCCAAAAGCTCTATTCTGGTGGATTCGTTAATTGTTGATCCTTCATTGGCAGACACTTTCTCAGTTATAAAAGTTTTGAACAGGCCGGTGGTTAGTTGGAGTCCTCCTCCAACTGACTTTTATAAAATGAATGTGGATGGAGTTGTTTGTACTGTTGGGAGAATTGCTGGAATTTGGGGTATTCTCAGAGACTGGAATTGGACAAAGTTGATTTATTTTTCAAAAAATGTTGGACCTACTCCTATCATCGTAGCAGAGTTGAAAGCAATCAAGATAGGAATATATTTATTTGTTTCTTCAGAATGGGAACCGAAGGGAAGGTTAATTGTGGAATCTGATTGTAAACTAGCAGTGGAATGGTTGAAAGATCAAGCAGTTGTCCCTACTTTTCTTTCTAGTCTAGTTAAAGAGATAGCTTCTACAATGTCTGTGCACGAGATTATTGTGAGGTGGATTCCGAAGTGCTGTAATTGCGAGGCTGATAAACTAGTAAAAGAGGGGATTGGGTGATGAGAATTGTTGTTTCAGCGAGTTGGGGCGTTCAGTAGTTATGATTTTTAACAGTGTGTTTAAGTTTTATGTATCTTGTAGGATTGTTTTTAAGTCTTATGTAATTCATTTGCAATCAATAAAGTCTGACACTTTTTTCCTCCTTCCACTAGTTAGTTCTTACCATATGATAAAGGACCTCTCAGAGGAAGGTTTTTAATGAGGTCATCTATTCTTATAAAAAAAAAAACAGGTCCAGAAAACCAGTTATCACTCAAATCTATGGATATTAGATGCTTGAGGTTAACTAACGATGTGATATGGCCTGTCAGTTTGTTGTGTGACAATCTTAAAGTTGTCAGCCCTGGAGGAAGCTTCGGCAAGCTTCCGATCAACATGTTCGAGTCGAGCTCGAGTATCTGCAGATTTTCCAATGCATAAAAGCTGGGGATTCTTTGTGAAAGCTCGTTGTTTGATAGGGTTAAGTGAGTCAATCTTCTTAGCTTGGAGATCCGAGCAGGGATCCGACCAGAGAGCTGGTTTCCCGACTGGTTTATCCTTTCAAGCTTCTTCAACCTGTATATCCACGTCCAGATACCGCCGGTGAAGTTACCGGAAAGAGAGATTCTGGTTAGTTTGTTGAGATTCTTTATGGTCTCCGGAACCGACCCTCTGAACCTGTTACCGATGAGTTCGAGCGTAGTGAGTGCAGTAAATGTTCCTATCCGGGGCGGCAAAAATCCATCATATCCGACGCTATCAAGCTCGAGCGCCGTTATTCTGCTCGTTGAATTGCCTTGAGGGAAAGAGCATAGAATCCCCAGGAATTTTGAACCGGAAGTCTCGCATGGATCGGCCGAGAAATCCCAAGTCGTGAGGTACGATGACGGTGGGATCATGTTCGGATCGACGGATGTCCGATTGTAACGTCAACGAATGAGACAATCCAAGAAAGAAGGATAAAAGTGCAGCAAAGATGATGACACATGAAAAAGAATCATCATCATCAAAGGAATGCATGGTTATGGACAAGATGATCATCTAAAGCTGCAGCAAAAGCAAATAACTTATAAATACTTATTCCAATGGGGTCTGTCAAGTGTCAATGGAGTTTTTGCCATGCCACCTTAAGAGATTCATTAAAGTTGGGTTGAAAGCTTGTGAAGTGATTTTATATTTTGGCATAAGTTACAAAATGATCCTCCGACTATAAAGTGTTATTTTGTTGAGTCAGTCGACTATTAAAAGTTATAAAATGAACACCCGACTATTCATTAGGTTCTAAACTAGTTTTTTTTTTGTTAAAAAGTTGGTCGTTGTCTAACCTGAACATTAATATGATAACTAAGATATAATAGTCGTTTGATATTCTAAGATCATATTTTATCATATCACAGTCAACACGTTAACGTTTAGTTTAGAATACCGTCAATTTTTAGCATTAAGAATATTTTTAGCATTATGTAATAATTTTCTTTTGAAAAACTCAAATAATTTTAAAAGAAAAATGCAAGTTTAATTAATTTTAAAGAGTTAATTGCATCATATGTCTCAATTTATGACCCTCATTTCAAATTTGTCCCTAAACTTTTAAACATTTCAATTTTATCCTTAATATATGACTATCATTCTAAATTAGTCCTTAAACTTTTGAACATTTCATTTTCATCCCCAAATTGTGATATTCATTCTAAACTGATCCCAAGCTTTTTAATATTTCAATTTCATCCTAAATTATACATATATACTAATCACATCTCTTTTTAATAAAACCATTAGTCCAAGTTATATTATTATATGTTTGGGGGGGGGGAATTAGGTTAAACTACAATTGAAATGGATTGCATATTTGAATGAATTTGGGGGATAAAATTGGAATATCTAGAAGTTTAGAGATCAATTTAGAATTTCATTCGTAGTTTAGGGATAAAATTGGAATGTTCAAAAGTTTAAGGACTAATTTAGAATAGGAGTCATAATTTGAGGATGAAATTGAAACATTTAAAAGTTTAAGGTCTGATTTAGAATGAGGGTCATAGTTTGGAACATATGATACAATTAACTCTTTTTTTTAAGGAATTGGAGGACTTTTTAATAATTATAAAAATACGCATTATGGTTCTATCGATTAAGAAGTCTTAGTAAATATGAAATATATCTCTATTAGTATTACTTATTAGGGTTACAATTAAGTTCTAAGTATTATCGAATATCTCATAAATCCTCCATAAAAATCACAACATGAAATCCAAAAAAATTTGCCCCAAGTTACGTTTGTTAATACAGGTCTGGTTCTGCAATGTATTCCGCGTCCGAATTCGTTTCGCTGGTCAAGAAGAGGCTTTGGATCAGCAAGCCGAAGCACTGTTCCTACGATCGGCTGCCAGAATCCGACACCGAGGAGGACGATGTCGATGTTGTTCTAGCTCGAAGAGCTTACGTACCGGTATACGTCGGCGAAGAGGCAAAGAGGTTCGAAGTTCCCATCAAGTATCTGTCTCGTGCTGCTTTTCAAGAACTGCTCGTCCGAACGCAAGGCGACAATGGCCTCGACGCCAAGATCGATGGGCCGATTAGGATCGCTTGCAGTTGCGAGAGGTTTAAACAAGTGTTGAAAGATGCCAAGAAGTGACTAAGGTGTTGAATCAAACAACTTCATGTTCTCTTCAGCTAATTAGATCAAACAAATAGTTACCCTCTAAATTTTTAAGTTTAACCAATCAAATATTGTTTGCTTATTATATATATATATATATATATATATGTACTTATTATAATTATTGATGAGAAAACACACAATACATACATAATATTACACGATTATAAAACAAACACGAGTCAAAACACAATACATATAAGGAAGAAGAAGAGAGAAACCCGAAACCGAAAACTCGGTACAACAATCACATGAAGTAGAGGCTTATAATATGCATATATGGCTCTAACAATTTGCATGGTGAGGAAGCTTGCACAGGTTAGGCAATTTCATGGCAAGGTTTGGGTCAATGCCGAGGGTAGGCAAGAGCTTCGAGTTCTTATACGAGCAGAGGCAACGCATGTCAGCGTGGGAAAGGGCCGAGCAACACGTCGACGTGGGCGGCGGAGGGTTCGGAGGGGTCACGGCCGGCTTGCATGCCATCAAATCTGAAGTGGGCATGTTGCATATGGTTTGAGCATCAGCAATAGCCATGACCATGACCATGACCAATGCTACTACTATAAATGCCATGCCCTTCATTTTCTCTGGTGTTTTTGATGATTTGGACAGACGAGTATGGGGATGTATGGTGCTATCCAAAGAGTGAAATTTATAGGGGGATGAATGTTGTAGTCTGTGAACCTAATTTGATTTCGATTTTGTGGGGTTTTGAGATTAATTATTGTTTCAACCAAACTGTAGTCTCACGGGATGTGAACTCGTGGCAGAGAGAGTTTTAGACGCCTTAATCATTACTCAGGATGGCGATTTAATTCAAAATTAACGGGTTTTGACCCGACTCGATTTGATATGGTCGGATATTTAAAAAAATAGATTCGGATTTGATAGAGTCAGATTTTTTAAGAGGTAAGATCGGATCGGATGGAGGATATATAATTTTCGGATGGATGAATTCAAGTGGAGGATATATATTTTCGGATCGGGTCGGGTCGACAAAAAACATGACCCTAACAAGACTCGTGGTCATCCCTACTCCTAAGTTGCCAGAGTAATTTACTTGAGTAAAGTATACAAATGTTTCTAGGATGTTTTATTATTGAGTATTCCAACAATTAAAAGTTATAAAATGATTCTTTAATTTTTGAGTGTTGTTTTGTTGAGTCTTTCGACTATTAAAAATTAAAATATGATCACTTGATTATTCATATGTTTCAAACTCGTCATTTTCAATGAAAATTTTGAAGGTCGTCTGAGCTGGCTGGACATTAACCAGCTCACTGAAATATGACAAAATCACATTTTAATGATGTCTACTGGCACCACCGTTGCTTTCGAGCACTGACTCGACGAAATAATGTAAACACATAGTCAATACACAAAATACAACTGAAAAGATTATGGGTAAGATTTTATCATTTTTCAATCAACATGAACGTCCAACTTAAACGGTCGTCAATTTTTTGACAAAAAAAAGAAGATAAATTTGGAATATATAAATAATTTGGTGACCATCTTGTAACTTTTAATAATCGAATGACTCAACAAAATAATGTCCTATAGTTAGAAAATTATTTTATAACTTTTAATAGTCAAAACACTTCACAAAGCAATATCGAGGCCATTTTCATTTGAGCATCTTATTGAGGACTAAAGTTATATGAATATTGCATATATAGTGTTCTATTTTATTGATATATTTATGAACTTCTTTTTGGTATAACTATCAATATTCACTCTATTGATCAACTAATTCAAACCGGGTATTGTAGAGGTAAGAACGACTCTCCCAACTCAATTTACTCCATTCGCAATCCAAACATTAATTGAGCTTATACAACAATCCAAACATTAATTTGAGATATGTGCTGTCATTTTCTCGTGACGAGTTTATTAAAATATTATTCTCGTTATATTCCTGAAAATATTTAAGATGGGAGAAAGCTGGTAGGATAAGAAATTTACTCGTACACACGGGCAGGACAATATCGTGACTCGGGTCCAGCATACTCGGGCAAGTTTACAGTTTCAGGAATATTCGGGTCCCTCAGGCGACGGTTATGATTTGTATTGCTCCTAAAATGGAAACAAAAAATAAGCTTACGATGAATTTTAACAGGGTTAACATGGATTCCTAGATCAAAATATATCCAAATACTTAATTTGCCATTTTGTAGTAACTTTTATTTTTCTCTCCAGAGAAAGGTATCCCTTACATTTGATGCTTCATGGTCAGGTTTCCCATGCTTAAGCGTGAACGGAGATTTTCCTTTCAGTACGTAGCTGTAAGAAGACAAAACAGTGCAACACTAACATTAGAGAGAATCGAAGTGAGCAAATGTCGCCGACAAGAAATCTTTACATAGCTACGTCCAGCAAAAGATGAAGTCTTACTGTTCCATGCACTTAAGGCTAAGCCTGGAAAAAGTCCATACTCGAAAGCCTACAAGGAATGAAACTATATTCAGAACATATAATCAAAGGCGTAAACCATAGCAGTTAGACACATAAACAAAAGGTGAAAATGAAAGAACATCGGTCTCCTAAATTTTCTCATCAACTTAACACCCAAAAGAAGTCATGAAACAGAACAAAAGCGTACGAAAGAATAGGACACGAGGAAACCACAGGAATTGAAAAGAATAAAATATGGCGAAATGGTCTACTTACAGGTCGGTAATTCCGAGCTCTATGAAGTTCCTCCCACACCCATGAATTCCTCAAAGCATCCCAACATGCTTCCGTATTGGAACCCTCATGAAGTGTGCCAAAAGTAGCTTCTGCCGCTAGCATTCCTGTAAGAAACATGCCCCGTTTTCTTTAATGTAAACTTGGTATCTTTATCGTGTGAACAAGTGGCAGCATGCAATCATATTAGTTTAAATGATCTGAATAATTCAGAATCTTGTATGTAGAAACATGCAAGAATTAGAATTCACTAATTGGGGGGAAAATCAACAATTGGTAAGGAAATATAGACCATATCACTTGGATTAATTACCTGATTTCACGGCAGTGTGAGTTCCCTTTAAAGCCAGCGGAACACCCAATTATTGCTCCTCCTGGAAAAACTGGATATGGAACACACTGAAATTTAACTAGCATCATATTCACGTATGCATAACAAGTAAAAACCAAAAAGAAATACCGAACAAACGTGTAATTCAAAGTGTGATCATAGTGGTGAATCAGCTTTCCCAGATCCTTCATCATCAATAAACCGGTAAAAGATCACATAATGGTCAGACCTGTTGTCCAATGCATTATATTTGGATACATTAAATCTACTCCAAAAACCTTATTCATAGTAGCTCACACTGCTAGCCACCTATGAAGTTCAGAAAACGGTTATTTCGAACAATTATAACTAAAGGAAGATTGCTCAACTCACCTGAAACCCACCTTCATTCAATGTCCGAGCCCCATACTGAAGCACAGTCCCACCTTCTAGTTGAGCTTTTATGGAGGGATGATGCTTGAGTTTCTGCCAGAAGAAACAAACAAAGAGAAATATGAGTGAGATTCCAAATTCTTTTATTTCGTGTTTGAGAGACTAAAAATTGAAGAGTCAAAACATCATTTTTCCATAATATCGACAGCAACCAACAAATCAGAATACCAACTAAACTATAATAGGAAAGCGAGCTAATGGTCGGGAAATCATGCCAATGTTTTATTCTCTCCCTACAATGGTTCTCTCTGTTACCACTGCCTCCTTAAGTTGGTTCCTAGCATGATATACGCCACCTTGAACAATGCTAAATCAAGAAGCAGCACGCTTTTTGGCACAAGAGGGGGTAACATGCAAGGGTAATTGTTTCTAATCTTCCAATATTTTGAAGATGTAAATTTTGTGAGTGATTTTGGTACGAGCCACCGAGTTTCTAAATAGTGAAAATTAAACAGTGACCAAGCCAGGCAAATCATTTGAAAGGTTTTGATAGAGAATCATATACATGTATATATATAATATGTTGCTTGATCCAAACAACAGCACGTGATCAATTTCTCTGATGCTTAGGCATCCATTTCAACATTGATATGACATGAAACGAGGTGCTCAAATGGGCTCAGAAAGCCATAACAACATGAAGATGATATACATTTCTGTAGATAGTGAAAAATGCATATGCACGTGCAGAATCATGTTAAAATTAGAATAGAAAATGTAGGGAATAACTAACCAACTTTAACATGCATAAACTACTTTTTTAATTAATATTCAGGAGCCGGTAAAATATATCCATGTTCTAAGTGCACACTAACAAAAAGATCAAAAATGGAAAGAAATTCATAGAACATTGTAAAAGACTTAAAATTTAGTTTACCGGGAATTCCTCATAAGGATTCAAGAAAGGGTTATGATAATTCAAGGCAACCACAAGACCAATTGAAATCTGTATACTCAACGAAAAAAAAACAAGAATAAATAAGATGGACAGAATCATTATGACGAACAATTCAATGATATTGATTTAAGACTTGAATAACAGCTATAGTGCCATAAATGTATAAACCAACAATAAATGAAGATTTGGCAACAATAGTAAGAAAATGATGCTGCACGAACTCAGATTTAGGACAGTAAGTGGGAAGAAAATAACCACAAAATGGTATTGGTTGTTTTGCTTCTGCACTGCTCCTAGAGACTACTGATTGTTTCTTGCTTCTCTATGTCACTAGGTTTCCCTACACAAATGAGCAATATCCCCTGGTTGACCTTTTATCTGTTACTTCTCCATCCCAGCTTGAATCTGAGAAGATTTTAACTGTTATGTCTTCATATTTTCTGAAAATCAACCCATGTCCTAGTGTCATCTTTAGATATCTTAAGATTTGATTAATTGCCTCCAGATGTTATTCTCTGTGATCATTCATATATTGACTAACAATACTAACAAGAAAAGCAATGTCAAGTCTAGTTAGAGATAATTAAATGAGTTTACCAACTAGCCTTTGATAATGTTCCTTGTTTACCGAGTTTCCATTTTTACTCAATTTCAAGTTAACTTCCATAGTAGTTTTCGAGGGATTACAATTAGTCATTCTAGTTTCAGAAAGTACGTCTATAATATACTTTCTTTGATTTATGACAATTCCTTCTCATGATCTCGCTACCTCCATACCTGGGAAATATCTCAGAGTTCCCAAATATTTGGTTTCAAACTCCTTTGTTAGTAATGTCTTCAACTTTACCAGTAATGATACCATCAACGTAGATAATTAATATTGATCTCTTCTTATCAGGAGTAGTTTTTACAAACAGAGTGTGATCAGATTGACACTGTTTGTAGTTATCTTGTAATATTACCTTCGTGAATCTATCAAACCAAGCTCAAGGTGATTGTTTTAGACCATATAAAGATTTCA
Organism: Hibiscus syriacus; assembly: GCF_006381635.1. Classification (NCBI taxonomy): domain Eukaryota; kingdom Viridiplantae; phylum Streptophyta; class Magnoliopsida; order Malvales; family Malvaceae; genus Hibiscus; species Hibiscus syriacus. The sequence continues at coordinate 446,554 of NW_024063172.1, read as the reverse complement.
ACAATTTACATACATGGTTATTTCCAGAATGAATTCTTGGTGAAACTTGAATATAGACCTCTTCTTCAAGATTGTCATTGAGAAATGCATTTTTTACGTCTAGTTGGTGAAGTATTCAATCCTTGTTCACTTCCAAGGATAATAAAACTCGAGCAATGTTGAGTTTTGCAATTGGAGCAAAGGTCTCTTGATAGTCAACTCAATGAGTCTAAGTGAACCCTTTTGCCACAAGTCTAGCCTTATATCTCTCAATTTTTTTCCATCTGCCTTGAATTTCACAGTAAAGACCCATTTGCAGCCGACTGGTTTCTTGTCTTTAGGTAGATCAACGATGACCCATGTCTTGTTGTTTTCTAGAACTGAAATTTCTTCTTCAACTGTCTTCTTCCACTCATGACTTTTTAATGCATCCTCTATGGTCTCTATAATGTGAATATGATCAACCTGATATGTGAAAGTGTTTAAACCAGACATTAGTTTCCCATAAGCAACAAATTTACTAATAGGATGAGTCGTACATCATCTAACTCCCTTCCTTTGAGTAATTGGTAACTCACTAGTATCAATTACCACATCCAACTTACTTTGGTTACCATCTCCTCTGTTTGTCGATGGATTTAAACCCGGTTCTGGCTCTTGACAATGCATTGGTTGCGGTGTGGAAGATAGAGCTTATTTGTGTTGTCTTTTGTAGGTGAGAAATGTTGGCCTCTGATACCATGTAAAATAGGGTTTTATGATGAAGGCAATAAGTTCTTTTTTCAAAGAAAAAATTTCATATTACACAGTAAGATTCATAAGATTTTTATACACATTAATTAGAAACCTAGATAAGATAAGAGTCATATTTTCTATAAATTAAGAGATAATTTTCATCCAAAAAAAATGTTTAAGGCTACACGATTTTTAGTTCGGGAATCTAGGGACGTGACATATATATATATATATATATATATATATATGCTTACATGTACAGGCTTCACTGGAACTGACGTGCCAAACTCATCCTAGTTTGTCCTCTTCTGTCTGGGTTTGGTTGTACTTGTAATCAAAATCATTGCATACTTTTTTCTATAAGATTAAAATACGTTTCAAATTATTCAATTATAAATTAATTATTTGATTTTAAAATAATATAATTCAAATAAATTATTATTTAATTAACTTATATTATATATAATTAGTGGATTAAAAATTTAATGTTTATTTTCTTTATCACTGGTTTTTTTATAACTATATATATAATTAGTGGATTAAAATTTTAAATTAATTAATACTTTTAAATTGTTATTTACTTATGTGAATGTCTATTTTTATCTATAAGATAAGATTTAGATGTATATTATTATTAGATTTTTAATATAAGTTAGTGTTATATTTATATATTATATCTACGATTATAAATATAAAGATTAAGAAAAGAATTGTATACAGTTTATATTAAAATAATAATATAATTCTCTTTCTATTGTCATATTTGTTGTTGTTGTTATTCTTGTTTTTCCGTTTTTTCTTATTTCACAACATAAATTTTGTAGGTTTATAAATATATTTATGGATACATAACTTAAAGTGTATTTTACTTAAAAATATTATATGATTTTAAAAATATTAATAAAATAATATAAATAAAGTGATATCGATAATAAAAAATTATTATTATTTCTTAAAATTTCAGATTCAAACATTATAAATATTAATAGTGTCAGCGTTTAAATGTCAATTGATTAGAAATTATTTTAATTATGTTGTCTTACACTTGTTAAATTAATAAAAAAAATAGTTTTCTAAACGTTTTCTCTACGTTTATATCGTTAAACCAACGACGGTCTGGCCATCTAGATGACCGGTCGGTCGGTTTTTGAAAACCAATGAAGCAAGCAAACCAAATTGCCTTCAAAAGAAGCACAGATTATATAGAGAAGTAAAAAGAAAGCTACCCTTTGGAACTTTCCTCTGTTTGATTAAAAAAAACCCTAATTCATTATCTATGACCTCAATTCTTTGAGTAATTAGGGTTTTCTTTTCACTCTTCTTTACCTTTAAGCTCCTTCGTCCTCCCTCCAATTCAAGGTTAGATTTTTTTTTATAAAAAATGTTCTCTTCGCCAGCTTAATTGTTGTGATTCAGACTTTTTTTTTATTGTTTTGCTCAATTAAACCTAAAAGAGGAATTTTTTTGGTTTGTCTTTGTGGGTTTGTTGAACTTTTTTTTATGTATCTACATTTTTTGTTCTGTTCTATAGTTCAAGAATCACTAATTTTTCTTGGAAATAGATAATTGTTATACTTATCGAGAAAATTTAAAAGAAAATATGATTTCCCAAAAGGGTTCTCGGTGTTCCATGTGAAAAACGGATGCTTAAGGAGATACTTAGCGGTTCTGTTGGACTTTTGCAAATTTTTGTGTACTTTTGTTTATCTCTATATGTGTATGGTTAGAAGTTCCGTTTTTCGATCCGGGTTTTGAATTGATCGAGGCGGAAACTATCGCAATCAATTGACCTCCTCTTTGAGGTCTCTAGTGTTGTCTTGCAAGGTCTCTAGTTGTTGTTTTGCTGTATATCTTCATAAGGTAATAAAAGGACATCAATGGGATAACTAGGCAACCTAGCTAGTTCGTCAGTAGATCGATAATCGGCTTTGGCTTATCCCTGGAGCTTATAAAGACATATGAAGAGGCCGGACATTATGTAACATATTAGAGACTTGGATTAGATTAGATTTTATGTGGGATTGTAGCTTTTGAGGAACTTGTTCCATAGGATGTTTGTCTTGTTTCCGAGTTTATTTGGCTTTGTATTGAATTGTCATGTTTTTGTAGTGCCATTAGGACAGCGCTAGTCATTTTTTTTCCAATCGATCATATTATATAATCTGGGCTTAGTTCATGATGATGTACCCTGTTACTTCGTCACCAATGTTGCAGATTTTATTTTCTTTCCGATATGGAAGGGTGTAATATTAAGTTGCTAATTCAATTTGTTGTGTATTAATTTTATATCCCGCTGGGATTTATTGTATGTTTATTCCAGCAGGACACATGGCTAGCGGTGAGGATGGCAAGGAACCAGAATGGGTAGAGAGAGTACGATCAGAGGGACCTGTTCCACTACTTGAACCAGATAACTGTCCGAATGGTTGGGCATGTCCACCCGGGGATAACTTCATGGTAAGGGGTCCGGAGTACTTCACAAACAAGGTTAAAATTCCTGGTGGTAAATATCTGCTTAAGTCTCTTGGTTTTGACTGGATTAGAACTTCGACAAAGCTCTGTGATCTCTTGAGCCATCGTAAAAATCGTGTTATAAAGGTTATTGATGAAGCCTTTACAATAGGTGATAAGCCTTTTATTTGGGCATTTAATCTTCAGCTCCCAACTAAGGACAGCTATAGTGCTGTAGCTTATTTTGTAACCACTGAACCTATTCCAGAGGGTTCTTTGATGTACCAGTTCTTGAAAGGTGATGACGCATTCAGAAATTCAAGGCTAAAATTGATCGCTAACATTGTCAAAGGGCCATGGATCGTTAGAAAAGCAGTTGGGGAGCAAGCAATATGCGTCATTGGACGAGCCCTTTCTTGCAAGTATTGTATAACTGAGAATTTTTGTGAAGTTGATATTGATATTGGATCTTCAATGATTGCAAGTGCTATTGTTCACCTGGCGTTTGGTTATATCACAACTCTGACAGTTGACCTAGCTTTTCTTATTGAGAGTCAGACTGAAACAGAGCTTCCCGAACGGCTCTTAGGTGGTGTACGGTTCTCTGAACTGAAACCCGATTCTGCTGAGTTTATTGAACCGTCGTCTTACGGGAGCAGTGAGAATTTGCAAGCATCACTGCCAACACGGTTATGGAAGTCACTTGGACAGGGATTTTCTCAGCTTATTCATCCAGGAGCTCAAGAAAGTGGCTCGGTCTCTACTTCAACAACCCAAGTTAATGGCGCTGCTGGTCATGACGAAAGTGATGGAGATGTTAAGAAATGGTAAGCTTCCACATTGCTCACACTTACATATCCATCATAATGAATCCCCTGCTTCTCCCATCACTTTTTCCTTGTATTTTTTTTTCCGGCATGTTCCTTTCATTTTTTATACCTTCTCATTTCAATTGGTCAAATATGTTTTGTGCTATGTTTCGAAGTTTGGTGGTAAAATAGTCAATGGCCATATAGTTTGAGTTTTCATTTTTGTTGAAATTCCCATGCCCGATTTTCATGTCTGATCATATCCGGACATGGATACGAAGATATGATCTTTTAAACGGTCCTTTGAATAAGTGAGAAACGTAGAATAAGTTCAGCGAGCACATCCTGAATACACATACACATCTTTTAAAGTAAAACGCTATTCAAATTTCAAACTACCAAGTTGAATGTAAAAATTTGGATAAGTTAAACTCTTTAGTTTGTGAACATCAAAGTGTTTAACTAATCCAAGTTGTCACATTCAAAGACGGAAGTTTGAATAGTGTTGTACTGCTTAAACTTATCCAAGTTCTTACATTCAAAGATGGAAGTTGAATAGCGTTTTAATGTCTAAACTTATCCAAATTGTTACATTCAAAGATGAATGTCTTATCCAAGTTGGATAAGTTAAACATTACAACGCTATTCAACTTCAACAATTCATGAGTGAATCTTACATATGTGAAAGAGACTGTACTAAATAAGACCCTTGTTTAGAGGACTGTAAGGTTAAGAAACTGTTGGAAATTTTTGCAGATTAATTAGATGGTCATGATCGAACAATTGTACACATTGCTGCTTCGCAGAAGCTTCGATTTTAATCGTTTGCAGATTCCATCGTTTGCAAGCATTTGGTGACACGTGGCTGAATCATTTACAGAATCTATTTATTAGTATTTTGTAATATTTATTTTCAATCTCTTTCAGTTTATAGTAAATTAACCACAAATAATGTGTACCAATATTACTGTCATATATCACCTTTATTTCCCCTACCTTTTATTAATGATGTGTTCTTGTAATTCATGCATACAAGCCATATGGAGTGATGGAGTGAGAGATCGACTAATACATGCATGCATCACACATGCAATTGAGGATAAACTACACAGTAGGCCTTCCAACTATAAAAGGATTCATTTTAGTCACTCAAGGTAAATTTCACTAGTGACGTGTCACCATGTGATTAATCTAATTTTTAGAAGGAAATAAAATGAAAAAAGTTGCGTCAATGTTGGATTTTGAACCCTAGTTTTCTGGTAAATAAGTGAAATATTGATGCCAAGAGATTAGGGATGGGGGATGGTGGGTTATTATTATTTTTTGAGATGGTAGATTATTATTATTCTGGTAAATATGGTCAATGTATTATTTTCTCTCAATATGATTCTTTAATTCAAAAATTAAACTCAATGTTGTCCTCTAACTCAAAAAATAAATTCAATGTGACCCTTTGACTAAATTTTTTTTGTCGTTGATCACTGTAGTATTGATGTGACAGTTCACGGTATTGTCATGATAGTCTATAGTGCTAACATGGTAGTCCAAGGAGGCAGATTAACATTGTGGATGGCATGATAGATTGATAAATCAATCATGCATCGGGACCACCATGTCAGCATTATAAACTGTCACACTAGTATTGTAATGGTTAACGACGAAAAACGTTAGTCAAATGGTCATATTGGATTTGTTTTCTGAATTGGAGGACCACATTGAGAGAGAAAATAATACAAGGGTCACAATGGTTTTTTTTTCAAAAGTACATGGACATCTGATACTTTTTGCCTATTTTTTTTATTAAGTTATGGTAATTATAAAGTAATATATATTCTAAATATTCTCGATAATTTATTGAACCCAAGATCTTTAGGAATAACAAACATTCTTTTAATCATTGAAGTAATTTGGCTCGTGATATTATTTAGGAAATTGGGATTGTTATATGCATGAAAAAGTTAGGCGACTTAGGGCATGTCATCGGGTAATGAATAAGAGGTGAGAGCCATGCAATTCGGTGGGAGAAGGAAAAAAAAGGGCAAATTCTCATGCAGGGACTCATTCTTAACACATTTCACTTAGTCATCCAATACCATCCACTAATGAATTCTGGCACAATTACAATTTAAGAAATTTTCAAGTCCATCCTTTTCATTCGGATGTCAGCATTCGTTAAGAAATTTAATTGTCAATTGATTAAAAGATAAATCAATGACCAAAATGAAAGTGTTCTAAAAGTTGGGCAACCAACTAAGTAGTTTATCGTTAATGCTATTAGGGTTTTAACGTTCGGGTGACCAGAACGAACAACTTCTCTAACAACAGAGATCAAATTGAGAGGACACTTTCAGTGACGAAAAAGAAATCGATTTAAAAGTTGAGTGAAAATTTCGAGAATTTATCCTGAAATTTAAGGTTTAAAATTAAGGTTCAAATTGATAAAAAAATTTGAACTACTTAAATATGTTTAAGTTGCCGTTTTTTTGTAATAACAAGGAAGTTGTAGTACTCGCCCTGTTCTTCATAGATCATAACAAGGACGGCTAAAAAATATTAAAAAAACATTCATTTTGATCCTTCCAAGAGCCTTCGTGATATATAAATAGGGTTGCAATTCTTATAATTAAGCAAAGCCAAGGCCATTAGCAGAGAAACTAAAGATACTTTGAGGAGGGAAAATGGCAAAATCCACCACCAAACTTTCAATGTATCTCAAATTAGTCCTTTTCACCTCTCTTCTTCTAACCCTAAACATGGCGGAAAGTGGATTTTTTCTATGTAAGTTTTTCGATTCCGAATCTCGTTTAAATTATACATAAGATGAACGAATCGAGTATCTACAAACATTATATTTCGAAATGAATTTATTCGGAGGTATTAAGGTTTTATTCAAAAATGAATTTATTCGAAATGTTTGAGAGTCTTATAATAATCTCATTTGGTTTCTTGAAATAGAAACAAAATTGTTTTGTGCGTCAACGTATTTGGTTATGTAGTTTGGCTGTAAATAAGACGAGACATATCGTAAGTTATTTAAGTTCAGTTCGATCAAAATTTGGTCAACATTTAATTCGAATGGACTCGACTCGAGTTCTTAACAACCGAAACGAGTTATTGGAATCTATCTCGAAAAGCTCTCAAGTAACTCAAAAATTTAATATATTAAACTTTTATTTTTTAAAATTAAGAATATTAACATTTATATGTTATTTTTAAATAAAATACAATATAAGATTTTATTGTACTTAAGGTTCTAGTTTGAGCCAAAGTTCCAACTTGAACCAAACTTTAGTTTCAGCTTCAATTGAATTAAGTTGGAGAATATTTCGAGTTCAAGTTTTTCCGAGCTCGAGTCGAACTTTAATTTTTAATTTCAAATTTGAGTCGATCTTGATAATTTTAAACTCATGAGCTTTCGAGTCGAGTCAAACTCAACTTTAAACTTTTCAAATTGAGTCAAACTCGACAATACTAGAGCTTGATTCAACTCATTTACGGGCTTTACTCACTCGAAACTGATAATGTATTGCAGCTGAGCATGTAGAGGGCAAACTTTTGAAACCAACATGTGTGTCGATTTACGGGCAACAAGAAGGAGACACTTGCTTTAGCATCTCCCAAGCATTCAATTTGACCATTGGTTCCTTCTTGCAACTCAATCCAAACCTTAACTGCGACAAAATCTTTGTCGGCGAATGGCTCTGCGTCCAGGGTTTGCCCTTCTAATTTCATTTGGAAGGGAAATTATATCGAGGGTTAGTGTCGATATGACTTCATACTTCGAATTTTAGTAATACGATCACGTAATTATTTAAGTGGTTTCAATGGAGTCAGTTGTTGTTAAAAACAGACGACGTAACTGATATGATTGTTGTTATTGGCTAACTATGAGTCAGAGGTCCACATCAGCTAAATCGTTTGTTTTTAACTAAGAGTGACTATATTCAAACTACTTAAACAATTATCTGATCATATTGTCAGAATTGGAAGTACGGTATCATATTGACACCAACCTCATAGTTAAGTGGTCATTTGAGTAATTTTTCCTTTTATTAAAATATGCATGATCTTTCAATAAAAAGTGTCCATTCAACCATGGAACAAAACATGCTTGGTGCTGATGTTCAACCATGTTTGATACATTTCCATGTTATTGTAAGTGGGTACTATGCAATGTATCCAATTTATGGTTTATGTGAAATTTCTTTTTCTACTCATATTACTCACTTTTTTAATGTTTAAAAAAATATATTTGGACCCAACTATAAAAATAATTGAGATATAAGATTAATGGTCAAAGACAAATGTACCTAATATAGATGTTCAAGTCTCTCGAAGGCACGAACCGAGCGATCTCAGTGGTAAAAAAACAGTTGTTATTCTTTGAGGTTTCGGGTAAAATCACCAGAAATGTTAAGGGTGTGAGTGTTCAAGGTCAAATGGTTTAGAGTTATTTTTTAATAGATGTTGCCTTTACTTACCCCAAATTAATAAAAAAAAGTCTCTTTGAGGATTCAAAATGAATTTAAATTTGCAATATAATTTTTTCGGCATAATGTCAAAATCATCCTTCCAACGTTTATCAAAATGGTTATTTTGACTTTTTTTGACTATTTGGATCATTAACGTTTTATTTGAGACAAAAAGATCCGTTCATGGATGAAAATTTTTAGTTAACAAACGATTACAGAATATGAGCATTTTTATCCTAAAATAAAATGTTATAGGCTAAAATGATAAATAAAAAAAAGAATAAGGGTCAAACTGACTATTCGATCAAATATTTTAGTAAACTTTGATGATAAAATATTCTAAAAATAAGACTTAAAATAATCATTTTAGTAAACGTTTGGAGATCAATTTTAATCATCCCGAATATAGTAAGTAAACATTAAAAGAATGTAATTTTGATTATAACTCTTTTAATCGATATTTAATTCGGAATAATTAAATAAGAGTTTAAATAAACTTTATAGATTGTAATTCAGATTATAAGTCTTTAATGGATATTTAATTTGAATTAATTAAAATAAGATTTTTTAATTAATTCGAAATAACTTAAAATCCCTAATGCGTTAGGATAACTCATATATATTTAAAAGTGTGAGGTAAGGTCTAGCAGCCACTTCTTATTAACTCGTTTTTTCTCAAAACTATTTTTGGGAAAAGTAAATTTTGCTCTCAATCGGTTGAACTAAGTAGAGGCTGAGACGTGTTTTTGTGGAGGCTTATGATTTGAACTGTTCGTGATCACCATTAATCATTTTTGTCTTCGCTATTTTTCAAGGAACCCATTGTAAGTATTCACATCCTTTCCTCTTGATTTCGGTTTATTGTACTTGGATCGCTAATGAAACCGTCGAGTTTTGTTTCCGCTGCGCCATGGGGTAAACCGACGTTCCCAACAATAAAAACATCATGACCTCTGCAAATCGGGTGGGTTGAAGAAACATCATCAAATAACTGAGCCAAGAGCCAGCGGACACAAGTTGAACCATGAGTGCGCATCAGTCAGGAGATTTGCACGTTGGAGAATGGAGTAAGCATCCGGAAAGTCTTTAAGAGCATGCAAGACCGTTTCCAAGTAACCACCGCAGAAGGGACATAGCTAAATTGAGAGATTTAAATTTTGATGTTTGTAAAATCGATCAATCTGGATTGAAAGGATTATTCTTACATTAGACCTATGTAATATTTAATCCGAATTAATTAATTAATAAATAAATCAAATATCAATAAATATAAAATATACAGTAAAAATGAACGTGTACCAGTGGTTAAGGAGGGTGTTGCTCTTCCTATAAATCCCGCATTCGAATAGTGACGTCTGTAAAATGTACCTATGCTGATAAAAATATTCAGTCCACCAAACTTGAACATTTGAGTCATTATTAATTAAACAATGATTCCCAAAATATATTATTATTGACGGGAATATATTTGTCTCGACAGTTATCGATAGTTCATCTGTTTCGATTTAGATTAAGAGTCGTAATCGATTGAGATTTAATTATTGACTGATATTTCTTTGTGAGGGAATAAAAAACATATAGGAGAATATATATAATAATTTATTTTTTAACATAATAAACTTAAGATTAAATTAGAATTGAATCAAAATATTTCGACTTAATCGAGTTAATGACTTCTATTTTATCATGCAAAATTTATTTGATATTTTCTTTAGTTAAGTCAAATCTAGTTATTCGAGTTTTTTAAAATTATTTATAACATTATCGTATAAATTGATTCTAATTTATCAACTTTCTCTTACCATATAATATGAACATTAGAAATGACAACTTAACTTGAAACCGATAGATTTCGACCCGATCCAACTCGATAGGATATGATTTTTTTTAAATCAAGTTCGGGTCGTGTCGGGTCAGATTTTATATAGAAGTGAGGTTGGGTCGAGTCAGGATCGAGTAGAGGGTAAAATATCTCCGACCTGACCCGGGAGTAATAGTGTAATTTTTCTTATAAATTTATGGATAATTGCTATAATAATTATCTCTCTCTATAGTTCCTTTTTAATTAGATCTTTATTTATATCGAATTGGATCGGATCGAGTTGAATTTATATACTAAAAACTTGAATAAAATCAAGTTTAGGTGGAGGAAATATGCTCTTTGAGTCGGATCAGATATGTGTGGATGATATATATATATTTCGGGTCAGATTGGATTGACTAAAAGCCCGACTCGAACCGTTGTCATCCCCAATAAACATATTCATTTCTTAATATTCTTTTCCTTATTGTAATGTTATCTAATAAAGTAAATAAAGTAAATATTATCTAAAATAATAAAACATTTATAATATTATTTTTTTAAATATATTTTGAAGATAAAACATTGATAGGAGAAGAATTTAGTCAATCTTAATAAAGTAAATATAATCTAAAACAATAAAACATTTATAATATTATTATTTTTTAAATGTATTTTGAAGATAAAGCATTGATAGGAGAAGAATTTAGTAAAAAAGTTAATGGGAATAAATAATTAAAAAAGTTATAATTAAAAGATCAAATTGAATAAAACGTAAAGTTAAGAGGTTAAATTAAAAATAAATTTATTGTGAAAAATATAAATTAAAGCTATATATGTATTATGTATGTGTCATAGGAGCATGTGGTTTAAATTTAATCGAAAATTAACATAAATTAAAAGATAAATTGAAGAAATAAGAAAAATATGTTAAAATTAAATGACCGAGTTTAAAGAGAGAGAGAAAATTTGATTTCATAAAAGAAGAATTGAATTTACATATATATTGTACAATAGTTTATGAGTATGTGTTTCAAATTTTGTCAAAAGATAAATATAAAATGACGGATAAATTGAAAAATGAGAAAAATTAGAGACCGAATTGCGAAACTACCAAATTATTTAGCTAAATTTTCAATTGTTCAAGCTTTACAAATTCAAACTTGATTCGAACTCAAAATTCGAGTTGACCTAAATAACACAAACAACTCAACTCAAATAATTCAAAATTAAAACAGAATCAATTTTTTTGAATCGAATCATTTTTTTCACCCCACACATAATAACCTAAATAATGAATAATTAATAATTCTAACTAATTTATATAAAAATAACAATAGAAAAATAGAAAATCAAATTGCTAAATTGAAGCATATGTACTAAATTTATTTTAGCATACTAGAGGTACATGTTGTGAGAGAGTTGTGATTAAAATCTAGGGTGACCTATATATTTAGTACCTAAACTTTTAATTTATTCAAAATTACACTTAACATTTAATTTTTGTTTCATTTAAGTATTTGTTGTTAAAAATTTAACGCGTTTAGTACCTAAACTATCAACTTTGATCCATTTTAGTACCTAAACTTAAAAAAAAAATCAAAACTTTGCTTCTAAAATGAAACAAAAGCTAACTTTAGGTATGCTTTTGTAAAATTTGAAGGTTTATATACTAAAACGGATCAGAACTGATAGTTTATGTACTAACGTGTAATTTACCCTAAAATCTATATCACTGGGATTAGAAGAACATCGGATATGATTATATGTTCAACATATATACATATACATATATAATTTTTGCAAGTTTTTTCAAGTATTTAGACTTTAGAGAGTTCTTGAGGGTCATATCCTCGTACTCATGCCCGCCCGAACATTTTCGGGTACACGAATTCTAAACAAACAAGCCCGAACATGTTTCGGGTACACGAACTCTAAACAAACAAGCAATGGAAGAAAAGATTAACATAAATTTTGCATTTACAGACTATTCTTACAACTACAAAGCAAATATGGTGAGAAAATTATGGCTCAAATCGGTCATCAAGAAACTTGGAGGAAACAATATATTACCTATCATATGCAACACATTTTTCTTCAACCAAAGATCGAAATCAGGTTCACTTATGAGTAAGGTGAGGTTGCTTTAAGCCGAGATATGAACCGTAATCATCTCCACATTTGGTGATATAATTAACCAATCTCTTCGATAACGACGTCCACGGTTCGAGAATCAGCTGAAATGGAAACAAAACTTTCAACAGAGAAGAACAATGGCTGGATCCTGGAAGTAGCTATAATGAAATCAAGATCACCTTAGAAAATGAGTGGTCTTAGTCTTCAGATTCAAGCTCCCTCAGATTGTTGGACACCGAATTAACTTTTAAGGATAGGCGCCGAGTGTGCTCTCCGATATAATTCAAAACCATCTGAAGCTGTTCTTGGTAAGCAGCAGATTTCTTTTTCTCGCGATGCAGCTCAGCGGACAGTTCTCGAATCTTAAGATCTTTTTCATCCTGCAAATCAGAAGCTAATGCATGTAAGGGCAACCCATTGGAGTAGTATTTATAAACAAATACTGTTAACGAGCACGAAAGGGCATAGATAACCCTAGTGCAAGCTTGAACAAGACAATATTCTCCAACATGTCTTACATTCAAAAGGTTCCCCCTTTTTCGTGCGAAAGGTTCCGAAATTATGCATCTATGGTGTCATACAGAAAGTAAATATAAAAGTATTTATATTTGGTTGTAGAACAAAATTAATGTCATATCAGGCAACAAGTTGTTATCATCTATATGAATCATTAAAATGAAATACTAACATACCTCACAAAATGCAATCCGATGCGACCATCGAGGCGGTATTTTGCTCGGATTCAGTTCATGATTATGTTCTTTAATAAAACCATAGATAACCCATTTCCCCCCATCCTTTGCGGCTATTCTCAGCATTGCATTACATCCCTCTCTCGTCGCAGGCCTTGATTGGGAGACTCGGGTTTCTTTCTTTGTACATTTTTCCGCACGGAAACCTTCTTTCGAGCAAACAAAACTCTCGACCGATTATCGAATTATCCTTGAGTGAACGACGTGTACGATTGTTCCGAATGGTGAAGCCCATGCGTCGACCATACATTTCGTACAGCTCCCTTGCATCCTCCGCAGACTCAAACTCCATACCGATATGTGGTGCTGTACGTAAATGTTGATCCAACATGTTAATCGAATTACCATTTTCATCGAGATTACGATCTGATAACTCATCATCAAGCATTTCATGGCCGTCAAATGTTTCGGTCAACCATCGTCGATAATTCCGGTTCCAATTAAACTCTGTATTTGAGGTGCTAGCCATCACAAAGCTATCAGAAACCAAGTCAAGATCAGTAAAAAAAGAAGGGTAAATTATGCATTTAGTACCTAAACGATATGTTCTAATCCATTTTAGTACCTAAACTTTTAATTTTTTCAAAACTATACCTAAAGTTTAGTTTTTGTTTCATTTTAGTATCACGTTCAAAATTTAACGTTAAGTTTAGAAAATATTGAAAGTTTAGGTACTAAAATGGACTAAAAATGATAGCTTAAGTACTAAACACGTTAAGTTATTAACAGCGCGGTACTAAAATGAAATAAAAATTAAACATTAGGTATGATTTCGAAAAAATTAAAAGTTTAGGTCTTAAAATGGATTCAAACAGATAGTTTAGGTACTAAATATTACTAAAAAAGAAACAGAGAGCCCCAAATCAACGAACAATCCAACTTTTCTATCGAGAAAAGTGGCACTGGCTAACAGTGACTAATAATCAACAAGCCTAGATTCATCCAGAAAATGGAATTACACAGAACCTCTTAATAATTTCACTAATTTGATCTAAACAACAAAAGGCACAAACCTAAATCTCCCCACATTTGCAAATATGAGAGCCAAGAATTTCCCAGGAGAGAAAAAAAGCTTGATTTTTGTTCTAATTACTCAATAAAGTATGTAAAAGAAACCCAGAATGTATCAACTTTCAGCCTTAATCGTTGAAATACCAAAAACCCAACGAGAAAAAAAAGCAAAAATTCAGATAAAATGGGTATTAAAGGGAAGTAAATCAGTGATAGGAGATAGAGAAATTTACCTGGTTCTTCTGATAATGTGAGAGTTTCGATGAAAAGAAAGCTTCAGACAGTTTCAATGGCGGCGGGTACAGCCATCCACCATTAAAACGAAGCGGTCAGTGTTTTTTCTCTGAGTTTCCAAATTCAGAACCGGGTGACATGGAAGAAAATGACTAACCGGGAAGCAACAATAATCTCAATTCCACCTGGTTGCTGAATGAACTTAACGGTTCGAATTTGATTCCGTTAAAATTTTATAAAAACTTCAATTCTAATGAACTTAAAGAGTTAAGTCTAAACAAAGTCCAACCGATAGGTTTCAAAAGATTATTTAACTTTTTATAATTTTTTAATAATTATTTTAAAAAATTATTTAATTCAAAATTTTTTTAATTTATTATTATAACAAAAAGATGATAAATAATTAATCTATTAACTTTTTAATAAATAATAAAAATATTAAATTAATAATTAATAATTATTATTTTACTATAAAAAATAAATCCTAATTATTATTTTAATGTATCTGTAGATTATTATTTTGGAGTTTAAAATTTTAATTTGTTTCATATTCTTTCAATAATTTTTTGGTTAAAAATTTATGTTATATTAAACTTTATATAGTATTAATATATTTTATCTATAGTTAAAAGATAAGATAAAAATTTCGGTGAGCTTAACGAGCAACGAGTTTAATTAGTACGAGTTGAGCAACGAGCATGAACCGAATAAAATTTTAATGAACTTAACGAACAACAAATTGAATTGAGCAATAAATTTTTTAACAAGTACTACCCAACTCGAGATATGGCTCTAATTATACCTAATTAATTAATTATGGCTTTGCGTTAGTTTTATTCATAATTAATATATACTACCGACTCGCATTAATATTCGTTAAACCTATTAAATGAAAGGATAAATTACAGGAATGATCCCACTTGCCTTTTGCCTTTTATATTTATAAAGGTTTACTCACCAAATTTAAATTTTTTATGATTTAGTCACTTTTGTCATTATTTTATTAAAATTTAGTCACTAAACATTGAATACCGTTAGTTCGGTAATATGACATGTTAGCAAAATGGATTGATTTTTATTTTAATCCATAAACTTTAGATAAATTATTAATTATAAGTCTATTTATAAATCTAAAACAGTTTAGGAACAAATTTTGAATTTTCACCTTTGCTGACATCTCTCTCTCCACTCCATCTTTGCTAATACTCACACAAGAATTTGAGCAACATGGGCGTTCGGTATATTATAAAATAAGGGTAAATTACGTTAAATTATTAATTTTAGTCTGTTTTAGTACATAAACTTTCAATTTTTTCAAAATCATACCTAAAGTTTAATTTTTATTTTATTTTAGTATTGCGTTCAAAATTTAACGTTTTGAAAAAAATTGAAAGTTTAAGTACTAAAATAGACCAAAACCGATAGTTTAAGTATAAAAATAACAATTCTCTAATACTCTATAGCTTAGCAACCACCAAACTAATCATTACCATCAATAAAAGGAGAGATTTCATGAACTGATGAAGAAACAGTAAAAGATAAAGATGGCACAAGTACACATACATGAAAAAAAATGTGGAGGAAGCTATCAACCGCTTAAAAGCTCCTTTGCCCCAGCATCAAGCTTTTTCAAATTGTCCAAAGTTCTTTGAACTTTCATTGACATGTCATAGTTGTGATCTTCAACCTCTTTCACAGATGCTACTAGCTGCTCGCGATAGGATGCACTTAACCGCTTCTTAATCCGCAATTCCGCCATTAACTCCTGGATTTTCTTGTCCTTCTCCTCGTCCTGTAATTCCGGCGAGAGAGTCGATAACAATAATAATCAGAAGAAAGGATCTGAGAGCAGAAATAGTAAGATCATATAATTTTGATGATGTCATGAAACCAGTCATCTCCTGCCTAAAAACTGCAATCAAAGATCATCATCTAATAAATATGTAATCATATAAACCAGCCTTTATCCAAGAAATGAACTAAATATTTGGGTTGATGTGTTACAACAATACCATGAATTGTTTATGGTCTCCTAAAGCAGCAGATACACAAATGGAACTTTTAGGTCCAAGTTATCACAAAGAAACAACTCATTGACCGTAAATATTGCACTGCCTTTGTAGCTACATTCGCCTGACCCGATTCCTCACAGATAAAAGTATCAAGAAAAAGAGGTAGAAGAATACGGATAAGACGATCTACGGAATCTTACAAGAAAAGAAAAACAACTCTAATGAGAGTAGTTGAGTACTACTAGGAAGAAAAGGATAAGAAATGAGCATATAATGACAGTAAATAAGCACCCTAATGATAAACACAAGTTACAGTGTTCCTTCCTACATAAATTATTGGTAAATTTCTAACCCACAAAATCGAGGAACATATCAGTCCAACGGTAAAGAACAATAAAACTACTCTTGGATGATTGTGATCAAATTTGTTCCAGCAGGCTCATTTGGCGAGTAATTAACCGATGAATAAAAAGCTTAACACTGTTTTGTGGCTTTCTTCCACCAAGAGGAATTATGAGTTTGGTAAGAAGTAAAGTTAAGAGCTTATAAAGACAACTTAAAAAAAATACTAAATCTGATTAAACGACAAATAATATCATAATAGAACATACAATATCCATACTCTACTTTAAGAATAATTTAGAATGTATTTTTAAAGGCTAATTATTATCCAAATATATTTTCGATTCAAATTTGATCATCTTCCGCTACTTGTTCTTAGGGTCATTTTATATAACATTTTTCATTCAACAATAAAAATGCTTGTATCTTCTTCTTCCATAAAAAAATAAATAAACTTCAACAGCAAATTTACTTAAGATAATGACAAAAATGCATCAGATGTCCCTGTACTTTCAAAAAAAACTTATGTGGCCCTCGTATTATTTTTTCTCTCAATGTAGCCATCCAACTCAGAAAACAAATCCAGTGTGGCCTTTTACCTAAGATAAAAAAAAATAATACAAGGACCACATTAATCTTTTTAAGTACAAAGACCATGCATTTTTACCTAAGATAAACAACTAGGGGTGGCAACGGGGCGGGACGTGGACTATTTTGCATTACCCAATCCGTCACCAACACTTGTCGGTATGGTTTTGTCCCTATTATATGTTTCGGGGATTTTTTTTGTCCCCATAACCATCCCTTACGGATCCCTACGAGTTTCGGTTAATCCCTATTCCCAAAAGATTAAAAAAAAATGTTTTTGAAATCAATGCAACACCTAAAACTTGTAAGATATATCAATTCGTCAAATTGATCTCTATCTATAATATGAAAGTTTCAAAC
Source organism: Hibiscus syriacus (assembly GCF_006381635.1). NCBI lineage: Eukaryota > Viridiplantae > Streptophyta > Magnoliopsida > Malvales > Malvaceae > Hibiscus > Hibiscus syriacus. The sequence goes on along the minus strand of NW_024063172.1, from coordinate 428,872 downwards.
GTTAATATTCATCTAACACCCAATATATATGTACAATCTTAACCATTTTCAATCTCAACAAATCAATATATATTAAATGAGAAAAGATTTAAACTTCAATTTTAGTTCCTTTGAGATGTAACAGTGGCAACACGTAGAGTCACAATCTTATCATATATAATTTTTTATTAAAATATATATTAAGGGTATATAGGTAAATGATTATAAATGTATTTTTAAAATTTTGTAAAATATCAGGGATTCCTACGGGTATTTTTTGAGATCCCTACGGTTATTCACACGGGTACGGTTTGGTTATCCCCACGGTTCAAATATAGCAATTCACGTCCCCATCCCCATCCCTATGTGAGCTTTGAGGATAAAACTTCCCCCACCCCCATCCCCATGGGTGAGGATTTCGGTTATTCCCCATCTCAGTCGGTTAAGATCCCCACGATTTTTGGTTTTTCCCCACCCGATTGCCACCCCTATAAACAATTCATTTGCAATCTAATGGATCTTGTTTAAACTCATGTGGCCGTTGCAATGGTCATGCAAATTTATAATAGGCCACGTAATCATCAACATTCACAATCACTATATATATTTTATCATCATAATATTTATTTTTGTCATTTATGAAATTTGGTATTTTTATTTTAAATTCAACAATCATAATGCTTGTAAATTACGCGTTTAGTACCTAAACTATAAATTTTGGTCCGTTTTAATACTCAATCTATTAATTTTTTCAAAATCATACCTAAAGTTTAATTTTTGTTTCATTTTAGTACCCCGTTCGAAATTTAACATTAAGTTTTGAAAAAATTTAAAGTCTAGGTACTAAAATGGACCATAACTGATAGTTTATGTACTAAACGCGTTAAGTTTTTAACGGCAGGGTACTAAAATGAAATGAAAACTAAATGTTAAGTATGATTTTGAAAAAATTGAAAGTTTAGGTACTAAAACGGATCAAAACTGATAATTTATGTACTAAATGCGAAGCTTATTCTTTTTTCTAATAGATTTATATAGCATTATTAGATCAGATTTGTTCTTGTAAACAAAATGATGTATCAATTATTGTAGATGAAAAACTCCATAAGATTCTAACAATAAATCTAGTCCCTTTCTTTTTTATTTTCTAGTGATAACATAATCAATTGCTATACATGCTAAAATTCTTTAAACAAGTACTTTACCTCATATTATGGTTGTTCTAGTGATTGAGACAGCATATGTTGCTTGTGTTATTGCTGCGATGATATTCGTCTTTGTCGTTGTTTTCAACCTCGTCTTTTCTTGCCATTATTTTCCAAATTCCTTGCATTCAACTGGATTCCCGGAATTTGCTACATCAGAAGAGACATACACACAATCCTATATATGGAAATAAGCATAGCAATAAATGGATCCACATTAAAGAGGAATGAAGAAGAGACATTGCAGGTTACTGATATAGAAATATATTCCATCCGACACCACACGCGACTCACTTTTTCAGTTAGTCCTGATTGAGGTTTAATGCAAATGGGAGTCTGTTTTGCAGCACATATACTGATTGAGTTATAAGGGGCCGAGCGCAGCTTAGAAGACCATTATTTTGATGGAAGCGCGTGCAGGGAGTGAAGACGAAAATCTAATCTATAGGGCAATACAGGTGAGAAGTCCTGGAACCGGTTGGATCACAAACAAATTGTGGATAATTGGCTTTGTGAGCTAAACTAGTGGTTCCATAAAAGATTTCATGTTGTTCACATCTTCTTTTGTTTCCGAAAGCTTTTGTGGTTTAAAAAGCTTCCACATCCCGACTGGATGCCGCTGTTGAAGACCAGTGCCTTCAGCGAACCTCCCAAACATCTTCTCGCATTCCGGATATGGTTTGACATACATATTATAGAATCTAAGCCTACTTGGCTTTATCAAACTCTTCAACCCCACATCGAATTCCAGAGCACCTTTTGATCTCAGATACTCGACAACATTGTATCTAGGAACGATCTGTTTTTCAAAATTGGCACCCAAATATTCTGGAACTTCGACTAAGCTACCAACTCCATACTTCATCCTATGCACCAAGAACTCGATTTTCCTCTCAATCTCTTCTATTTCATATAAAACCAATCTTGGCTCCTTCCATAGGATCTTAAATGCTTCTCTACGAATCAACCCCTGTTTGCACAAGCAATCGACTCTAAGCTTCACCCCAAACCCAGCTCTGAACTCTCCTTCACTAAAAATCTTGAGTTTAATAGGAACTCGGCATTTCAAAGTTTTCAACAACCCTAAACACCTCGACATTTCCCCTAATTCCATGCCCAAAACTCTTGGATCCCTTATAATCTCATCCCTAATTTCATCTTCACTAAAACCCAATTCCAAAAACTCATCAAGCAATGGCTTCAACCTATTTTCAACATCAAATCCTAAAAATTCAGGAAAATAATGAAAAACCCTTTCAATCCCATATCTTGAAATCCCAGTTCCTTCCAATAAACCAATCTTTTCACAGATTTCATCTCCATTCATCATGATTATCCTAGGAAACCTTTCTAAAACCCTAGTCAAAACCCCGCCATTGAACCCCAAATCTTTCAAACCGCCAACACGGTCCAAAAACAAATCTGAGTCTATCTGAAACCGCTTAGAAAGTGCCAAAGCACTGCAGATCGCCACTGGAGAAACACCCGAGTCCCCGAATTCAGAAACCCCGATTTGCCATTTCTTCAAAAAGTTAAAATCCAGAACAGCTGGACAGTCGAATAACAAAGAAATAAAGCAAGTCTGGGGAATTTTAAAAGACAAAAGAATGTTTAGAGAGCTCTGGATTTCGTGAACATTAGAGTGGTTGAGTAAAAAATGGTTTCTTGCAAGAAAAGTGTGGAGTTGAGAAGGTGAAAAACCGTACCTTCGAAGGAGATTTGCAAGGAAAATCTTGTTCCTGAACTGGGAAATTTTGGGGGGAACTGTTGAAATGAATTGGGTCGACGAGAGTCGGCAGAAAATTTTTGCTTTGGTAAAGGAACTGATAGCCATGGCTTATTTTGCCCTGTGAAGTCTTGAAGGTGAATTTGTAGCTGTTTGTTTAAACATTTAAACGAGTAATACAATTTGGTACTTCAATTTAGTTTTAATGTTCAATTTGGTACTTAATTTTTTTAAGGTTTAAATATAAAACAAGTGCCCAAATAATAGTGTTTTTTACAAACGAGTACCTAAACTATTTTTTTATCCTGGTTTGGTGCACGGGTCGTCAACTGTATTAATTTCCTTCATTAAGTAACACAGATCATAATCAGTTAATTTTGAAATTTATTTTTTAAAAATATTAAAAATATTATTATATTTAAATAAAATATATATTTTCTCTTAAATTACAAAAAAGTTCTAAATCCCCTAATCCTAATCCTAACCCATCGCCACTGCCCTTTCCAGCCACGACTACTGCCGCCGACATAGTCTCTGTCATCCTTATAGTCATACGCTGTCGTAGTTGCCGCCATTGGCCGTTGGAATCGATTGGGATCACAATTTTCATCCTAGGGTTCGTAAGATATAAAACATCGATTCGCCGTTGATTGGTCACAATTTCATAGAGGTTTGGTCGTTGGGGACGTCAGGTTGGCTGGAGTTTCGTCGACGGTAAAGGGAGGCGGCTGACGTGAGTTTAGAGGTTAAAATGAAGATTTTCAAAGTTTTGGAGTTATTTCAAAATGTATGTATTTTTTTAATATATAATTTCATTTTTTTAATTATATAAAAATTTAAAATTATCATATTGTGACACATGTTACTTAACGGAAGAAATTAATGCAGTTGACAGTCCGGACATCTAAAGTGATAATATTTGTAACGTTAGATACGATGATTATTAAAAAAAATAATTTAAACATCTATTTGTGCAAAGCGTTGCAGTTCAGACAGTTATTCTATATTTAAGCCTTATTTTTATTTGAATTAGGTCCCGACTAAGCATCAATGTTAAATTTGGTGTCTATAATTCTTTTTTGTCCAATTAGATACATAAATTTAACTTTTTTTGGTTCAAATTAGTATTTGAAATTGGGATTTTTTTATTCAAATTAGTCCAATAAGCCATTTATTATAAACATTAATTTGGATATAATGTTAAGTTCATATATTATATTGAACTAATAAATCAAGTTTAAGTATTTAATTAGACTAGAAAGGAACATACTTCAAAGATGATAAAATGCAAGCTCTGGACTTGCAAGCTCTTTGTCAATGGTTATACTTGCAGGCTAGCTCTAGACTTGGCTTACGTCCGAGCGTATCCAAAACCGACCTCAATTCATCGACCGAGATGTTACCGTCCCCGTTCCGATCGAAAACGTCGAAAGCCTCCTTCATATCTTTCTCCTCATCCTTATTTTCCATTATCGATCAATCGAAAACGTCGAAAGCCTCCTTCATATCTTTCTCCTCATCCTTATTTTCCATTATCGATCAATACAGCGCGCTGAATTCGTCGATGTCGATACGCATATCGCCATCAACATCGAACCGTTCGATCATCTGCATCAAGTTCACATTGGAGACGAAGATGCCCATGTTCTCCAACGAATCATTCAACTCTTTCTTCGTGATCGCCCCGCCCCTGTCGAACATCTGGAAAATCCTCCTTAGATCCGCCGCGTCCATTCTTTCCAGAGGGGATGTCGTCGCGGTCGCTAGCGTCCCTTGTTAATAAAATTGTCAGGCCAAGTTATATTATCATATGTTTGAAAAAATTAAAATTTAGGTTAAAACATGGTTGAAACTAATTGCATATTTGGATGATTTTGGAATGTTCAAGAGTTTGGGGATCAATTTAGAAAAAATATCATAGTTTAGGGATGAAATTAGAATGTTTAAAAGTTTAAGGACTACAACAAAAAAGATAATGCAATGGTGCACAAAAATTCAAATCATTTAAGAAATTTAGTATTTCATTTCATTAAACCGACTTATTGTTGATAGAATTTTAACCTTTAATAATATATCTCCGACTTTGTATTGAAATACATTAATTTCTTGGATAAAGCACATAAATGGCCCCCTAACTATAGGATATTTTTTATTAAGTCCCTTAACTATTAAAAGTTACAAAATAGTCATTCGACTATAGGGAGGTGTTTTGTTGAGCCCCTTGACTTTTAAAAGTTATAAAATGGTCACCTAACTATTCATTATTTTCCAAACTCGTCCTTTTTCGTTAAAAGTTTGATGGTAGTCTGAGCTGTACGTTAACCTGCTAATTGAGATATGAAAAAATCTGATGTCAGAATCTCAAATGACTATCATATCTCAGTCAGCAAGTGCATGTTAACGTCCAACTCAGGTGATTGTTAATATAATTTTAACGGGAAATGATGAGTTCAGAACACAATGAATAGTCGAGTGATCATTTTTTAATTTTTAATAGTCGAGGGATTTAACAAAGCAACTACCTATAGTCGAGAGATTACTTTATAACTTTTAATAGTCAATAGACTCAATAAAACAACATCCTATAATCAAATACCATTCGTATACTTTATCATAATTTCGTTATATTTAATAAAATTATGAAGTTGAAGTACGTAGGTAGGTTGGTTGCATCTTATGGTCCTCGGCCTACTTCGCTTTCTTATAAATGTGGCACATGCTTCGGTTGGTTTTAGCAAGGGCCTGTTCCCAGGCCGCTGTCATGATTCAATTATTTTTTAGCAAATGTAATATTAAAATTTAATTTTTGGTCCAACAGAACACGAGATAATAATATAACTATCATTATAGTTTTTAATTAGATCTTTATTATATATATAGATTTGTGACGGGTCAGATTAAGTGTGAGTTATTACCGAAAAATCGAGTCAAATTTTAAGTCGGATTAAGTATCTTTATACTCAGATTGGATCATGTGACAAATGAACTAGCATAATACCAAGGTAGAATTCAAATGATCAATAATTTGGATTTACCAAACTCACGTTCATCCCTAGTCAATACATATGCATTTTTATTGGGTAAATTATGTGTTTAGTATCTAAACTATTAATTTTGATATGTCTTAATATCTAAACTTTCGATTTATTTAAAATCATGTCTAACGTTTAGTTTTTGTTTCATTTTAGTACATCGTCGTTAATGATTTAACGATATTGTATTTTTTATGGATAAGTTACATCATTCATCACTTAACAATCTTCTCACTCCTATTTTGGTACTAAAGTTAAAAAAAAATCAATTTAACTACTCAATTTTCAAATTGCTCATATTTTATTCACTCCTCTTTATTTTATTATTAATTTTTGTGGCATGAATTTTTATTTTATTTTATTAATATATAATTAAAAATAAAAAAATAAATTTGAAAGTTAGAGTGATTAAATTAAGAGTAATTTGAAAGTTAAGTGATTAAACTTTAGTGACCAAAATAGGAGTGAGAAGATTAGGGGTGTTTACTATTTGGTTTTAACCAAATTAACCGACCGAACCGAATTAGTCCGGTTAATTAGGTCGGCCACCGAATCAGATCGATCGGGAAACGGTTAATATTTTTTTTAGAATTCGATTAACGATTAATTCAGTTTGAAATCAGTTAATTACTCGAATTAACCGAATTAACCAAAATTATTAAATATTAAATATGTTATACATACTAAATCCATATTTTAAGCTCAAACTCATTAAGAATTAAAACTCAATTATTTTTTAACCATACTAAATTCATTAAATTATCGATACCTAATTAAATTGTAACCCAAATAAAAAATCATCTCTATTATAATTAAATTAATCTAATTTGAAAGGTTATAAAAAATATTATAAAAAATTTGGTTAACCGACCAAAAATAACCGAACCTTGTTCGTTTTGGTTAATATTTTCAAAAGAAAAAGTTTGGTTCAGTTAAAGAAAAAAATATGGTTAATAGTAATTCAGTTCGATTAGTGGCCAAATTAACCGATTGAATACCTCTATAGAAGATAATTTACTGATGAATAACATAAATTGTCCCTAAAAAAGGTGTCACGTGCAAATCACCCATTAGACGTGCAAATCACCCAATAGGTTTTTAACGCGAGATATTAAAACAAAACAAAAACTAAATGTTAGGTATTATACTTTTAAAAAAATTAAATTCAAGACTATAGTTTAGATACTAAACGTGTAATTTACCCGTTTTATACTGTAGACCGAATCCAAGACGTAAAATGTTTTTTTTTTTGGAAGAGAAATTGCATGTAATGAAGAGTCTATTAAAAGCTCGTGATTTTTAAGATAAAAATGATGAAGCAAAGATTAAAAAGAAGAAAAAAAAATGGAAATAGACTGGTGATGAATATGATAATAGGAGAGAAGAAGACATGAAGAAGATGAAATGGCATTTACTTGTCAATAAATGCATTCACCAACATTTACCAACATTCAGAAGCAGCACTTTGATCCACATTTATTCTTCTTTCCCTTTCCCTTTCTTCACTACAATCTTCACTGCATACACCAACCATCATCTTCTTCCCTTCTCCACTGGATTTCCTGTGCATTATTTCCCCTTTTTCTTTTGCTTTTTTGGGTGTTTTTTCTCGTACAAGGGAGTGTTTTGATCTGGGTTTTTAGGTAAGGTCTCATTTTTTGATGGAGAATCATGTTTATACTGCAAAGGGTACATTAGAAAGGTGTTATTCAAGCTAGCTTTGGATAGTTTAGGTGTTCATCTTGTGCTGCAATGGTGGTTCTATGGCTTTCGATTAGAGATTCTTCAGTTTGGGTCTCGCTTGTGGCTTTGTTGAACATATGGTGGCTAGTTTCGGGTCTAGGCTCGATGTCTAGTGTTGCCGTTTCTTATGGTGAGAAAGGTCCTGTTTTTTGTGGCTTGAAACCTGATGGTTCACATCGTGTGACCTGCTATGGCTCAAATGCTGCAGTCATCTATGGGACACCTTCTCGTTTCCCCTTTGTGGGTCTAACCGCCGGCGACGGCTTCGTCTGCGGGCTGTTGATGGACTCGAACCAGCCTTATTGTTGGGGGAGCAGCGGCTATATCGAAATGGGGGTTCCTCAGCCGATGATCAAGGGGGCTGAGTATGTAGAGATCAGTGCAGGGGATTACCATTTATGCGGTTTGAGGAAGCCGGTAACCGGAAGGCTTCGAGATTATGCTTTGGTCGATTGTTGGGGTTATAATATGACTAAGAACTATGTGTTTGATGGTCTGATCAAATCGCTGTCGGCCGGTTCGGAGTTTAATTGCGGGTTGTTTTCTCGAAACATGACTGTTTTGTGTTGGGGTGATGAGACTAGTAGCCGTGTCATTAGCTTGGTTCCTAGAGAAATGAGGTTCCAAAAGGTTGCAGCTGGTGGATATCATGTATGTGGAATTTTGAATGGGTTGAAGTTGAACTCTAGTGTGTTTTGCTGGGGAAGGAGCTTGAACCTTGAGGAAGAATTGTCGATGCCGGTCGCATATTCACGTCAAGGAAAGGTCGATTTACCGCCGAAAGATCCGATGCTCACGGTTGTTGGAGGGAAGTTTCATGCTTGTGGAATCAAGAGTTATGATCACAAAGTGGTCTGCTGGGGCTTCATTGTCAGTCCATGTACCCCGCCTCCTAAAGATGTTAAAGTCTATGGAATTGCAGCTGGAAATTACTTCACCTGTGGTGTTATAGCCGAAAAATCGGTTCTCCCTGTTTGTTGGGGCGTCGGATTCCCGACCTCGCTCCCTCTCGCTATCTCGCCCGGACTTTGCAAAGACACTCCTTGTGCACATGGTTCCTATGAAGTTAGTCCTGAGAATGCACCTTGCAAGTCTCCTAACTTTCATATTTGTATGCCCTGCAGCATTGGTTGTCCTGCTGAAATGTACCTAAAATCGGGATGTGCTTCGAAGGCCGATCGAGTTTGTGATTACAATTGTTCTAGTTGCACATCGGTGGAATGCTTCTCAAATTGTTCTTCGTTTTCGAACTCCGATGCTGCTAACGGAAGTAAAAACGAGTGGTTCTGGTCGCTGCAATTACCGATCATCGTCGCAGAGATTGCCTTTGCCGTGTTGCTGGTGATTATGATATCGTTAACTGCGATCTTATATGTTCGATACAGGTTGCATAACTGTCGCTGCAAAGCAAAAGAGTCGAAATCCATGAAAGCTAATGAGGTTGCTTCTTGCCGAAAGGAAAACGTAAAAGTCCGTTCCGACTTCGATGAGCTCAAGATCAGGAGAGCTCGAATTTTCAATTACGAAGAACTCGAGAGGGCCACTAGTGGATTCAAAGAAGAATCTGTGGTTGGTAAAGGAAGTTTCTCACGCGTTTATAAAGGGGTATTGAAAGATGGGACCGTTGTTGCAGTTAAAAAAGCCGTAATGTCTTCCGATAAACAAAAGAATTCGAAAGAGTTCCACACGGAGTTAGATTTACTGTCGAGATTGAACCATGCCCATCTTTTGAATCTGCTAGGATACTGCGAAGAGGGCGGAGAACGGCTTCTTGTTTACGAGTTTATGGCTCATGGATCGTTGCACCAGCATCTTCATGGAAAGAACAAGGACCTGAAAGAGCAATTAGATTGGGTCCGAAGGGTCACCATCGCAGTCCAAGGTGCTAGAGGAATCGAATACTTGCACGGTTACGCTTGCCCGCCGGTGATTCATAGGGACATCAAGTCCTCAAACATTCTCATCGACGAAGAACACAATGCTCGAGTGGCTGATTTCGGTCTCTCTTTACTAGGACCTGCAGATAGTAGCAGTCCATTAGCAGAGCTACCTGCTGGAACACTCGGTTATCTCGATCCGGAATACTACAGGCTTCACTACCTCACAACAAAATCCGATGTCTACAGCTTTGGCGTGTTATTGTTGGAAATTTTAAGCGGACGAAAAGCCATTGATATGCAATACGAAGAAGGGAATGTCGTCGAGTGGGCAGTTCCGTTGATCAAATCCGGAGACATATCTGTGGTTCTCGACCCCGTCTTGAAACCCCCTGCAGACATTGAAGCATTAAAAAGGATTGCAAATGTGGCTTCCAAATGTGTGAGAATGAGAGGAAAAGAGAGACCATCAATGGATAAAGTTACCACTGCTTTAGAGCGAGCTTTGGCTCAGTTGATGGGCAGTCCGTGTAGCGAACAACCGATTTTGCCGACCGAGGTGATCCTGGGAAGCAACAGGATGCACAAGAAGTCTTCTCAAAGGTCCTCGAATCGATCGGTCTCGGAAACCGAAGTCACGGAAGAAGTCGAGGACCAAAGGTTCGAGTTTAGAGCTCCTTCATGGATTACCTTCCCTAGTGTAACTTCGTCTCAAAGGCGGAAATCATCGTTATCGGAAGCGGATGTCGAGGGAAAGAACATAGAAGGAAGAAACACGGGCAACGTAGCGTACGCCGGGGACGGTTTGAGAAGATTGGAGGAAGAGATAGGCCCTGCATCTCCTCAACAAAGTTTGTTCTTACAACACAATTTCTAAACGGACCCAGAAAATGTAGTGAATTGTAAAAAAATGAGAATGAGAGGATGTAACTGTCAGGATTTTTATAATATCATGTCTTGGTTTGCATCTTGCATGTGTTTTGATTTGTTGTTAATTTGAATTCTTTCTTGTGACTATTCTGTAACTATCATGATCTGTTTCTTCTAATGCTAATGGATGAAATTCATGTTTACTGTTCAGTTTCTTAAAGGGAAAAGTGAGTGTTCGATTATTAAAACTTACAAAATGGTCACTCGATTATTCATATGTTTTAAATTTGTCATTTTCTGTTAAAATATTGACGATTGTTTGAGTTGGACGTTAACTTGCTGACTGGGACATGATAAAACCGATGTCTACGGGTATCACCGCTGCTTTTAAGCATTGGTTCGATGACACAATGTTTCGAACACTTGCTCAACAACATAATGTAAATAGAGACTCGATTTACAAAATATAACTTAAACATTTTTGAGATCAGATTTTATTATATCACAATGAACAAATTAACGTCCAGCTCAGACGATCGTCAACTTTATTAACGAAAAATGAGGAGTTTGAAACATCTAAATTTGTAACTTATTTATTAGTTACAACAATTAATATTTTAGTATACACAAACGGTTAGGGAACGGAGAGAAAATTTTACGTTGGGAGGATGAATTTATAAAATTGAGTATCAATTTATAAAATTTTAGGGTTTGAAAATAAATGTTCAATCAAAAAATTCAAAGTAATTATTTAAAATGTACATGAATTTAAATTTTTTAGGAGGGACGAATGTTCCCACCACTCTCTCCTCGATTCATTCATACTTATTTAGACCTGGATGATATGATGGCTATCCATACATTAACATGAAAAATAAATATTGTTGTTAGATTATATTTTTATATTTAACACTAATTTCAAGAACCACAATAAAATCTTTTAATCAAAAGCAAAAGAAAAAAATAAAATCATTTCACCTTTACTCCTTATTGTAGTTTCTTATAGAGATAAACCACTTTATCTATCAATGATCGATTTATTATTAACTAATTTTTTTTTTGTCGAAATCGAAACGATTGACCGCCTACGACCGCCATCATGGTTGAAATTAATCAGTATAAATCGATGATAAGTATTAAATGTTCAAGCATGGCGGGCTGAATTTTTTCGGGGTGCATACATCTTTCACCGTCAACTGTAGAACTGAAAAGTATTCATGCCGTGTGATACTTGGATATTCTTCTTCTTCTTCTTCTTCTTCTTCTTCAATTTCTGTACACACACATATTCAAAACCCAATCTACACCATCTTCATCAAAGAAATCAACAACCCAAATGGGTTTTCATCTAGGGTTTTACTCCATCCTCCTATTTCTCTTATCCCCAACGTTAATGGCAGCTGAATCTCAAGAAAGTATCTGCGGGAAAGAAGTGTGTGGAAACGTTACAATCCCATCCCCATTCGGAATCCATGGAAGCTGCTATTCTCGTTCCTTGTTCAGAGTAATTTGCAGGCAAACCCAGAACGGGAAAAGGCCTTTCATAAGCATAAACGACTTCGATGTTGAGCTACTCGGCTCCTTGTTCTCGGGGAACACCGTTCTGATAAAGAATCCGGTAACGCACGTTAACTGCGATGATGATCGTCAAAAGGTCGACGGTATTAATGTCGGTGTGAATCTAACGGGCACTCCGTTTTTCTTCTCGAGTGACTACAACCTGTTCGGGTCCGTGGGTTGCGGGAATTTGGCTGCAGTTTTAGGTAACGACAGTGAACCGCTTGGCGGCTGCATTCAGCCGAGATGCGGCGGCGGCGGCGGGGCTGAAGCTGGGTGCTTTAATCAAGTGTTTGGGAATTTCAGTTCAAGTATGGTAGAGATGACAGCCGTGTACGATGGTGGGAAGGAAGATGAGAGGAAGAGATGTTCATCTGCTTTCCTGTTTAGCAGGCTGTATTTCCATGGAGATGATCCATTAGATATTGGCAATGGCGTCGATATTGAGACCACGCATGTCCCTACTACGCTCAGCTGGGATTCAACCTATTGCGGTCATGCAGGTCAGTCACTCGCTGTCACTTAGTTTAACTATAAAGTTTAGGATAAATTACGTATTTTTAGTATTTAAATTATTAGTTTTAATCTCTTTTAATATTTAAATTTTTATTTATTTAAAATTTAACTTTTGTTTTATTTTAATATATTTATTCAAAATTTAACATTAAATTTTAAATTTTTTGAAAGTTTATGTATAAAACAAATTAAAACTAATATTTCAAGTATTAAATACATTAAGTTTTTAACAGTGTAATACAAAAATATAACAAAATCTAAATAATAAATATAATTTTAAAAAAATTAAAAGTTTAAATATTAAAACAGATTAAATTAATAGTTTAAGTAATAAAATTTTTAATAATTAATTTAATTTTTTAGGATCATTATGTAGATTAATATTTATCCAATAATTTTATTTCACTTTTTTTAAATCAATAAAAAAATTATATATATATATATATATATATATATATATATATATTAAAGTATTTATATAAGGATAATATTCAATTATACGATGTAATATTTTTAGTTTTACATATATTTAATATCATTAAATGAGTGAAAAGACGACCGAAAATAATAGTACGAAAGGTTAAGATATTCGTTAAAAAATATTTAACTTGAAACTTCTATTTAAATTAATTAATTATTAAAGACTCTGAATTAATTACATCACACGTCCTTCAATTATGACCTTTATTTTAAATTAGTCCCTATAATTTTAAATATTTTAATTTCATCTATAAACTATGACTATAATTCTAAATTAGTCCTCAAACTTTTGAGCATTTCATTTTCATCCTCAAATATTGAACTTCATTCTAAATTAGACCCTAAACTTTTTAAATATTTCAATTTCATCCCATATTATACAAATATATTAATCACATCCATTGTTAATAAAATCATTAGACCAAGTTATATTACTATATGTTTGAAAAAAAAAGTAAAATTTAGGTTAAATTATGGTTGATACTGATTATATATTTGAATAAATTTGGGAATGAAATTGGAAGAATCAAAAGTTTGAGACCAATTTAGAATAAAAGTCATAATTTGATAATGAAATTGGAATGTTTAAAAGTTTAAGGACCAATTTGAAACGACGGTCATAGTTTGAGTATGAAATTAAAATGTTTAAAAATTTAAGGACAAATTTGAAATGAGAGTCATAGTCTGATTAGATGATTCAATTAACTCAAAAACTCTCAATCGTTTAACAATAAATGATAAAACTAATCTATTTAACACTAAGGTCACTTGGTTTGTGAATGAATATACATAAGTAAATCATTACAATAGTTAAAGTATTATTTTTATTTTATTGAAACAATGAATGTAATTAGGGATGGCAACAGGTCGGGTTTTTGGCCAACCCAAACTGACTTGAAAATATGTATCCTCCATCTAAATTCGACGCGATCCGAAAATTTTATATCCTACATCCGACACGATCTGACCTGTAAAATATATATCCTTCATCCGATTGTAAAATATATATCCTCCATCCGATTACGACCCAACCCAATTTTTTAGAGTATAAATTCGAGTCGACTCTATCCGACTGGATATAAACTAAGGATTTAATTAAATTTTAAAGAAATTACATTGTTATCCTTGGGTCGGGTCGGAGTTTTTTTACCCTCCACCCGACTCGACCCGACCTCACCCCTTAAAAAATCTGACACGACCCAAACCTGATTTTTTTAAAATAGTCTGACCCTATCAGATTGGGTCGAAATTCATCGGATTTAGATTAAATTGTGATCCCTAATTCCTAAATATAAAGTTAGATTTTAAAGGGTGTTAACTTGTTCAATTTACACATATCTTGCCATGGCCACAGGATGCGAACCAGGGCTAGGACCGACCTACTTCATCAGTGAAAACTCTTGTGGCAACATTACGTTTCAATACCCATTTGAAATAAGCGACCAACTTCATCATCCCAACGGCAGCTGGTTCACAGTAATCTGCAACAAAACAGCCGATGGCCGATCAATGCCATTTTTAAACATAAACAGCTTCAATCTGCAGATACTCGAGTTTTCATTTTTTTTGGGCAACGTCGTGGTGAACCATTCAATAACTTACTTCAATTGTCGCAACAACGATAACAACAACGGCATGAGCCTCGACCTGACGGCCACCCCTTTTTACTACTCGGATTTCGACAACATTATCTGGTCTCCCGGTTGTGGTAATCTCGTCACCGTTTTCGACCCCGAAACAAGCAATCTCATAGGCGGATGTTTGCAACCGAGTTGTCGGAATGGCAACGAGGCTTCCTCTGCTACCGGCTGCCCTACTAATGTTCCTCATGGTCTCGGTTCTTTCTTCGTGAACGTGAGTGAACGAGTTGATGCTAGTGGCTATAGCCAGGAAAGATCTTGCGGATTTGCTTCCATAGTGAGATCACGCCTTTACTATGACTTGACCATAGAGCCACAAGAGCTTGATATGAGTAATTGGATGTATGTTCCAATATCACTGCAATGGAGCACACCGATGTCAGGGTTGTGCCATTTGAGACCAGGTGTAAGCACTACTTGTAGCTCCGATCGTCAAACTTGCTGGCAAAATTTGGGCTCTACTCATCTCTGTGTATGCAACAGGGATTTCGGTAGGGAATTTTCGAGTTTATGCAAAGGTAAAACTTAACACATGTTTTCAATAATTTATAGGGTAAATGGTCTCTCGATTAATTATAGGATGTTGTTTTATTGAGTCACTGATTATTAAAAGTTATAAAATGATCCATCGACTATATGCTGATGTTTTGTTGAGTCCCTCGACTATTGAAAGTTAAAAATTGATCACACGACTATTCATATGTTCTAAACTCATCATTTTTCGTTAAAAAAATGACGATCGTTTGAGTTTGACGTTAACCTGTTGACTGAAATATGATAAAATTTGATCCTAGAACAGTTTGAGCTATAATTTATGGATCAACTATTCGT
Organism: Hibiscus syriacus; assembly: GCF_006381635.1. NCBI lineage: Eukaryota > Viridiplantae > Streptophyta > Magnoliopsida > Malvales > Malvaceae > Hibiscus > Hibiscus syriacus. The sequence continues at coordinate 413,416 of NW_024063172.1, read as the reverse complement.
TTACATAATGTCGTCGAGCTAGTGCTTGAAAGCAACATTGATGCCGATAGACATCATTAAAATACGATTTTATCATATCCCTATCAACATGCTACTATCCAGTTCAGATGACTATCAATTTTTTAATAAAAAATGATGAGTTTGGAACATATGAATAATCAAATGATCCTTTCATTAGTCATGAGACTCAACAGAACGAGATTCTATAGTTGAGGGATTATTTTGTAACTTTTAATAATCAAATATTTAATAAAATAATATCATATAGTCAGGAGACCATTTGTGTAATTTATCCTAATCTATATTGCATGCATACTTATATGGACTTAACCTTTTTTTTTAATCGCTTTGTTAAATTTCAGGAGAGGATTGTGGGATTTATGTTTGGTGTCACATGCTTTGTTTGAATACTCCTGGTAACTATTGTTCATCAAGGGACTGCCCTCTTGACTATGAATACAATAGTACTGAATTTAGGTGCGAGCCCAGAAAGTTTACTTCACTAGTACCACAAGAGAATACTCTGAACCCGACCATCATCATTATAGGTATGCGTTGAACTACACGTTCAGTATCTCAACTATCACTTTCGTTTCGTCTTGGTCATCTGTCGTTAAAAAATTAACAGAGCTACCGACATAACATTATCTCATGGTGACACGTCAGCAAGATAAAACAATGTTTCTTATTTGCATATAGGTTGCAGCACTAGCATTGGGACAATATGTCTGCTACTTGTGACATGGAGGATGCACAAAATGCTGAAAAGAAGAAAGCACATCATGTTGAAGCAGAAACACTTCAGAAAGAATGGAGGTTTGTTACTGCAACAGCATTTGTCCAGCAATAAAAATAATTTCGAAAAGATAAACTTGTTTACTTCGACGGAGATGGAAAAGGCGACGGATTATTATAACGAGAATCGGATTATAGGTAGAGGAGGACAAGGAACTGTTTACAAAGGGATGTTAACAGATGGGAGTATTGTTGCTGTTAAGAAATCTAGAATGGCGAAGGGCAAGAATTTTGATGAAAAGAAGGTCGAACAGTTCATCAATGAGGTGATAATTTTGTGTCAGATTAACCATAGGAATGTGGTTAAGCTTTTAGGGTGTTGTTTAGAAGATGAAGTCCCCTTGCTGGTGTATGAGTTCATCCCAAATGGAACATTATTTGATCTGATTCACTGCCAGAACGAAGAATTTCCATTGACATGGGACATGCGTTTACGTATTGCGATCGAAGTCGCCGATGCTTTGTTCTATCTGCATTCGGCTGCCCATGTTCCCATTTATCACCGTGACATCAAATCGAGTAACATACTTTTGGACGATAAATACAGGGCGAAAGTGTCGGATTTCGGAGCTTCGAGATCCGTTTCACTCGAACAAACTCATTTAACGACTCGGGTGCAGGGCACTTTCGGGTACATGGACCCGGAGTACTTCCGATCGAGTCGGTTCACGGAGAAGAGCGATGTGTACAGTTTCGGAGTTGTTCTCGTCGAGCTTTTAACAGGACGGAAACCGGTGTCGGAACAGGAGGAAGTGAGAGGCTTGGTGTCGTGCTTTCTCATTTCGATGCAGGAGAATTCCTTGTTTGACATTATGGATTCGAGCGTGCTGAATGATGGTACGGAAAAAGAAATGAAAGCAGTGGCCAAACTAGCAAACAGGTGCTTGAATCTTGATGGAAGGAGAAGACCCACCATGAAACAAGTAGCAATGGGGCTGGAGCTGATAAAAGCATCAGAAGAAGAAGAAGGTAATGTTAATGAACAAAGTGGTAATGAAGAATCTGAAATTGATGACGATGAATCCTGGGATGATGATTCTTCTTGTTCAACCACTAGATCAATTAGATGTAACACTGAAACTCTGCCATTAACGGCATCCTTTTAGTTTCCCTAACTTTGAAGTTAATTTTCTACTGTTAATGCACTCTCTATGTAATAAATATATCCTACGTTTCTTCATGCATGAATTAAATTATCAATCAATGCACGAATCCTCATTTGTTCGAGCGGTAATCAGTTTGATATCGCTTAAGCATGTGTCGAGTTAGAGTTTTAGTGTATGAAAATCTCCATTGGAAGACTCACCCAAAAAAATCTAGTGTGCGACCTATGTCGATTCGAATTAATTGGGAATAGAAAGGGCAACAAAAAAATTACCTCATTGGTTAAAGATATAATTGTTTTTTCTATATACTTAAATTATCAGTTTTGGTTTGATTTAGAACTTAAATTTTTAGTTTTTTCGAAATCATACTTAGTATTTAGTTTCATTTTATTTTACTACCCCGCCGTTAAAAACTTAACATGTTTAGTATCTAAACTATCAATTTTGGTCGTTTTAGTACCTAAACTTTTAATTTTTTCAAAACTTAATGTTAAATTTCGAATAAGACAAAAACTAAAGTTTTAATTGTGAAATACTAAAATGAAACAAAAACTAAACTTTAGATATAATTTTGAAAAATTGAAAATATATGTATTAAAATAGATCAAAATTAATAATTTATGTACTAAACTCGTGATTTACCAATTTCTCCTTTTACTATATTGAAGCTTGGACTTGGACCTTGTATTGGGCCTAAACTAAAATCGGTTCATTTATTTATTTATTTAAACCTAATTATAAAACTCCCATTGATTTTATGTACTAAATTTCTCTCGAAATTTCCCACCTAAACCTCTCTCGCTCTCTCTACGTTACACGTTACCTGCGCTGCTGTCGTTGGTGTTGCCGCCGATTCAGCCGCCGTATTCTTTTTCTTTCCGACGGTGAACCTTTTCCTTCTTTCTTCTGTTCACTGAATTCTCTCCCTCGTTTCTTTAGTGTTTCCGGAGGCTCTTCTTGTTTTTCCTCGCTCGGCTGTGTACGCATAACTCTCTGGCAGCCTCGACGTCGCCACTCTTCATTCCTCGGCCTTCAACACTAGGTATCCCTTTCACTATCTTTACTCTTGATGTTCCTCTGGATATTTGTTTTCTTTGAAATTGCTGCTTTTCCATTAGTTTTTTGTTCATTTTTCATTTCTTCCGCTAGAGTTGGAGAACAATCGTAAAGTTTATTTTAAGCTAGTTTTAAATTATATGCGTTGAATTAGAAATTTATTCGTTGGAAACTATATTTTGAAGTATTTCAAATGGCAATGGCTTAATTTTTCTTCAATATCGAAATTCATGAGTTTTTTTGCTAAGAAATTCATGATCTTAGTTTTATATGTGAAATCAATAGGTTAGATTATGTGTTGGTGTTTGTGGCTTTATTCATTCGTTTATCTTTGAAGAAACTTTTGATTTTGTTTAACAACTTTTGAGGAACCAAAAGTAAATTAAAAAATAATATTAAAAAAGATTAGTGCCAAATGGAACCTTACTTCAGGGATGTCACATTTTGTTGGTTTGTCTGGATGAATATATTGTATTGGGAATTCGGTGAAAAAGTTGGTTTGTCTAACCACCTTTGGAATTTCAATGATCAGGTACATAGGTTTTGATCCTCAATGGGGTCTGCTGAACAAGATGAGTATGCTGCTTTCAAAGAGAAGGTGAGGCGGACGGTTTTCATGGATAACCTATCACCGATTGTAACCGAGTCAGTCATGAGAACTGCCCTTGATCAGTATGGAACTGTCAAGAGTGTTGAGTTCCTTCCGAACTATCTGGAGCCTCAGAACATGCCCCGATGTGCTTTGGTGGAGATGGAGAAAGAAAAGCAAGCTGAAGTTGTCATCTCGACGTTATCAGAACTGCCTTTCATGATGTCTGGAATGCCAAGGCCTGTGAGGGCACGTGCTGCTGTGCCCGAGATGTTTGGTGATCGTCCAAGAAAGCCTGGTCGACACCTGCATGTCCATTGGTTGGACCCTTCTGATCCCAATTTTGAGGTAGCGAACAAGCTTAAGCAGCTTGTGAAAAAGCATTCCACTGAAAATGCTGTGATGCTCAAGGTAAATTCTAAATCTTGTATAAAATCCATCCGCTTCTAGGTGTGTAAGATATTGTTATTTTATATTGAACTTGTTATTTGTTGCTTTGAAGCATCAACTGGAGAAGGAGGAGAAGCTTGCAAAGCAACAAGGAGAAACTTTGAAAGCAAATTACAAGAAGTATGAGATGCTAGATACTTTGATGGCTGATGGAACTGTTAGACGTTTGGCACGACGCTATAATTTCAGAATTTCAGATGACTCGGGGCCTTCTACCTTTCACTGACATGCGACAATTTTATGTGCTAACGTAAGTTCCGAGGGTCTTCGCTTGGCATGTATTGGAACCGTTTAAATCATGTGGATATCATCTCTTTTCTTCTAATTGAGGTGCACTTAGATCTTGTTCATGTTATCTGATTGTCAAGATCTTGAAATTTTCATACTAGAGAAGCACAAATCACAAAATATTTGCTTAATATACACCCTATTCCAAGTAGCATCATCGTCACCGTCAAACCAAGGCCATGGTATTTAGATAATTAAAATTTGTGAGACGTGAAAGTATTTGAGGCCCTCATTCTTGATTTGTGACTGCCATGATTCTAGTCTGTATGTACTCTCTTTTATCCGTTGAGCAAGGCTAGCAGCTTAAATCGTGTCATTCTCATCTTTCCCCCCTCCGAATAAAATTAGGGAGAACAGATAGTTTTCGCCTCACCATGGTGAACTTTACCATTTATGAGCATAGGTTATTGGTACATTTAGAACGTCATGGTTCTCAAGTTCTATAGAACATTAGCACTATGAATTAATGTGTGCATTGCCTTTCTTTCATCTTCCTTGAATGGCTGCTGTTCTATATACAGCTGTAGTTTGGTGTTAAGGTTGTCTTTTTCGAGCTTTTATGAGCTTCAATTCATGGTTTCGAGTTCAATTTGAGCTTAAAAATTTTAGTCTCACAAGTTTTCGAGTGGAGTTGAGCTCTATTTTAGAGTTTTCGAGTCAAATCGAACTCAACAATACTCAATTACGACTCCGCTTGTTTACATCTCTACTTGATCTCTATTTTAGAGTTTTCCGTAAACATGAAAGTTTTTTAAAATTTTCTTTTAATCTCTGATTTACCCTTTAACGTCAAAAATTGTTAGCGTAGAAGAATATTTTTGCTATTGATTTGATCATCTTGCATTGGTTAACCTATTGTGAATAAAACTCGACTCGAAAAATTTATCTTTCGACTTGATTGGATTCGAAAAAATTTGACTTCAATTAACTTTGAGTTGTAATTTTAAAAACTTTACTTGATTTTTTTTTAATTTGAGTTGAATTATAAAATAGAATTTGAATAACTAGAATAATTCAAAATTTTTAGTAATTAGTAAAGATTTTTAAGTTTGAGTTGAGTCTTATGATTTTGTATGATATATGAATATAACATATTAGAAAACAACGAAGATACAAATGAATTGTATATAGATATAGAAAATTGTTTGAATTAGGATCAAATAATATTATGATATTTTAAGTATTTATAATTAAATTTAAATAAAATTCGAATAACTCGATTTGAATTTTATAAATTTGACTTAATTTGAGAAAAAATTAAAAAAATTTGAGTTATAAAATAATATTTGTCAATACAAAAAATTCAGAATTTTTTAACTTGATGCGATCTATCATTCACCTTTAAGATATAAAATGACCGTTAACTATTTATGTGTTTTAAATTTATATTTTTTCGTTAAAAAGTTTGATGGTAATCTAAGCTAGATGTTAATAGTTGACTGAGATATAATAAAATTTTAATGGAAAATGACGAGTTCAGAACATATGTATAGTCAGATAATCATTTTATAACTTTTAATAGTCGATGAACTCAATAAAGTAACATCCTATAATCATCAAATAATTTTATAATTTGTTAATAATTGAGGGCTCAACAAAATCAAATCTATACTTTACCCTAAAATAAAGTGAGTGAAATGTATATTGTAATAGTCAAATTCAAAGAAAGAAATAAAAGATAATAACTCTAACCCAAAGATGACCAATGAGAATGATGCAATGTATTTCTCATATCTAATCTTTTTATCTTCCATCAACAAATCCAATATTTATGACCCTTAAAAGTTTCCTCACAGTCCAACAAAAACATGGCCTATACTTCTCTAAGAACCCTCCACCACAACCACCACCACCACTGCTCCTCCTTCAAACGCCTCCCCCACCTCCACCTCCCTCCTCCCTCTTCCTCAAACGCCCCTCCACGACCACAAACATCCTTTCCACCACTTCCTCCTCCTCTCTTCCTTCTTCCAACACTTCCAACACCACCACTTCCTCTTTTAGCACCCTCCAACACCACCTTTCAACCCAAAACTTCTGCCAAGCCGACGAAGAGATGCGCCGTCTGCTCATGCTCCTAGCCGGGGAACAAGCTGAGAAACGAGGCTACGTCTTCTTCTTCGAAGTACAAATCATCCCGGATACCGATCTCAAAGCAATCGATGAACCATGGAGAAAATACAGCAACAACAGGTTCGTGTACAGCTTGCAGAAAAAACTCTGGCAGAATGTTAACAAGGACTTCACCAAGTTGTTCTTGAAACTGGGGTGGATGAAAAAACTCAGACACCGAGATCGAACAATACAACTACAGGGCTTTCCCCGATGAGTTCATATGGGAACTCGATGACCAAACACCGGAAGGTCATCTGCCATTGACGAATTCTTTGAGAGGAACTCAGTTGTTTACCTGTATTCTTAGCCATCCAGCTTTTGAGGTTGAAGAAGAAGAAGAAGAAAAAGCTGAAACTGATGAAAATGGAACAAAGCCACTCAGCAACAAGTTTTTGAAGCCAAATTACACTTTTTAACGTAGAAGAAAACGTATATTTTTTCAATGTTTATGTAAAATGCATTGTGAAATTTATATCGGGGTTTTCGATTTATGGATCAACTAATCCGAATCGAGTATTGGAGAGGTAAGAGCAATCTTCTTAACCCAATTTGCTTCATTCATAATGCAAGATTTGAACCCCTAAATTTAATGTCTCAATCCATAAACAAATTTTGATGAATTAATGTTTTACTATTAGGTTAAACTATGAATTTAGCCATCTACTATCACTTTGGTTCTATTTCGGTTAATCAACTATTTTTTTTAAATCATCACTAATGTTAATGTTTGGGTTTCAATTTGGTTATTTTTTATTGAAAAATTAACTATTAATATGATATTTTTTAGAGATGACATGACATTACCTTTTGATGATACGTCATCATCACTATTGATTTTTTAAAATCGAGTGGCTAAAATGAAATCAATATATAATGTTACTGATGATTTTTAAAAAATATAATTGAGTGACTAGAATGAGACTAAAGTGATAATTGTGTAGCAAAATAAGTAATTTACCTTAATATTTATGACATTTGTGATCATTCATGCGAGAATATGACAAAGAGATGCCTGACCTTTTTTGTTGTTTTCTTCTGACTTCTTTTGCTTGTTCGATATTTTGGTGAACTTTTTTTTTTATTTTGAGATTCAAGTAATGAGTTTTAAAATAGGTTTAATATCAAAATAAGTGTCCAAATTATATCGTTTTTCTCAAATATGTGCTTAAACTATTTTTTAACTCATCTAGATATCTAACGTTACAAACGTTATCTATTTAGGTGTCCGAGCTGTCAACGGTGTTAATTTCTCCCGTTAAGTGACACTTGTTACAATATGATATTTTATTTTTTTAAAAAATATTAAAAATATTATGATATTTATAAAAAAAACACTAACTTTTCTTATTTTATAAAACAACCCCAAAATCCCAAATCCTAACCTTAATATGCCGGTGTCACCCTTTCCGGCCACGACCACCACTATCGACATAATTCCTACCATCCTCCTACTCATACGTCATTGTAGTTTCTGTCGATTGGCCATCAGAATCGCGATTTTCATATTAAGGTTTGTGGGGTATAAAACGTTAATTTGTCATCGATCGATCACGATTTCATGGGGATTTTAGTCACCAAGGGGAGGGAAGGTCGAGTGGAACTTTGTCGACGGCCGATGTGTTTAAGGATTGAAATGAAAATTTTCAAAGTTTTGGGTTTATTTCAAAATTGATTTTCTTTTTTTTTTAAAAAAAAATTATAATTATAATTTTAAATTTTAAATATATTTTTAAAATTACCACATTGTGACACGTGTCACTTAATGAAAAAATTAACACCGTTGACAGTCCAAATACCTAAAAGGATAACGTTTCTAACGTTAGGCACCGGTATTAGTAAAAAAATCTAGCACCTATTTGGGAAAAGATGTATAGTTTGGACACTTATTTTTGGTATCTTTCAAGCTTTTATATTTCACCAGCATCAACATTTGTAAATAATTATCTTGATGTATTGCAAGAATGTTTGAACTTAAATCAGTATGTCAATGGCATTTTGCTTTTAATTTATACAACAATGTCAAGACATGCACAACCCTATACATTTCTCTTCTATCGTATTCGTATCTAAACACCGACCATGCAAAAAAATGTCTCCTGAAAGTCCCAAGTCTTCGGGAAGTACCCGGAAAATAAATAGGCCGATCTAAGACACGCTTCATCTATGAAACTGTCCCGGAAATATTCTAACGAGACCACAGCAACAATGCAGTTAACTTCCGACCGTGAAAAAATTCCTAACAATCGATAAGAAAACCTAACTCACCAAAGCTATGCACTAAGCACAGGGGCAAAGTCTCCTGGTATGCCGATGAGAACCATCACAGGACAGCATTGATTGCGTTCGAGTATACAAGCATGCTCCCGGATTCTGAAACATGGGGAATATGTCATTCTCAACCTTTGGTCCTTTAGCATTAAGTTTCTCATTTTATTGATGGGGTTTTTGCATTTCAGTAAACTAAAACCGAGTAGAAAATAATTATTTCGGTTATCAGTTTAGCACAAAGTTCGGCAAATATAAAGTGCGACTAACAACGAAACATACCATATGTTTGGGAGCATCGTCTACAACTTCTGCAGGTTGATCGGCTCCAACACTTGCCAAGCATGCTCCTTTGCAGCTCATATACTTCTGCATACTGTTTACAAAGAATAACTCAAACCTGAATCTAACAACAGAAAAAGCTATTGGAAGTGCAGGAGACATAACATTATAAAATGACTTCAACAACAAATTGTAGGGGAACTCGACCTCCCTGTTTCGACTACACCTATATTCTACTCCTAGATGTTATAAAGGACGAGGGAATGTGTAAAAGCATCGACAAAATTCACCAAATTCAAAATAAAACAGGGATAACCAGATAAGTGTAATAACAGGAAGGATCGTATAGTATACCTAACAGCAATTACAGGTAGATCAACCAAACAGAGAAACAGACTCCGGATAATATTAGCCATGCGCTAAAGCAAATAATGAACAAGGAAACCAAATAATAGAAGAGGAAAGATGGTGAAGAACTTACATATCGCACTGGTTAAGTATCAAAAGCTTATTTAGTACACATGATTTTCCATTTGACTTGCAAACTGAATCACAAGACTCTCCTTGCCTTTGTTCCATGGGACAGAGAAAAAAAGTATTGGTTCAATAGACAGATATTACATGTTTGAATAAATAAACAGAACCGATCATAGTAAAGATAAAGATTCACCTTCCGACAACAACATTAATACCATTTAGTTTGGCTTCTACAGGCGAGACAGTGGACCCTGTTGCAAGTAAAACTCGATCATGTAATTTAATGCTAAATTACTGCTTACTGAATTAAACCAGAAAGAGGGTAGGTTAGAGGAGCAGAATTTAAGAAAGAAGATACAGGGTATTCAAATGAAAATAGCTAAAAAGGAGCCAAAGACATAATATTGATGTTTAAGGATAAAAATTCCAAAATAATAATAATAATAATAATAATGTTCAAGGATAAGTCATGTCTAAACGTACCGGAAGAATTTGATGGCAGAGAAAAGCAATGATGAAAATCACTAACATAGGCATTTTCGTGAACCTGAAACATGAAGTTAATTTAACCTACCTGAATCATAGTATTAAAACATAAAAAATGTCACTAATGAAGAAAATGACACAGGTTATTAAATTAAACAGAAGCCCATATTGCTGTTTGTAACTTATAGGTTATAACATTAGCATTACAGTCTTCACCACCAATGGTTTCCAAGAAATTATACCTAGACAGCTCTTTATTCATTAAAAATTGAAAAGGGGGGGGGGGGAGGATGACCCAGTGCACCATAAATATATTAATATATCTATAGAACATCACTTACAACACTTTCAGAGTTATGTCGACACCTCCCAGCACAAAAATCAAAGACACTTGGATATGTCCCTGTCAAACAGGGGGAAAAAAGGTTATAATGACCTCGCACCTTACAGAGAAACAACATGGTAGCCATAGAATCGTTGAAAGATAAAGTAGCAAAAAAAATTCTAATTGAATACATCTTCAGTAGGGTAACTAGCACATCAAGAAGACAAACTACTCAGGAACAGAAATAGATCACTTAGAATAATATTTTATCACCATATATGATTTTGTGGTCCCATTATAGGCACAATCATCATATTCAAAAGACTATTGCAAGAGGATCTCCATAGGATATTTTTAAGTAGCTATTACAGTGCCAAATAAGCTATCTCACAAACTGATTCTTAGGAAAGGAAGCAAAAGAATTACTTCAAAAAGAGTAATATAATGTATAATCGCCATGACTCATGAGTATGAAAATCCACTTTTGAGGAAGAAAAAAAACCCAGCAAAATTGAGTGGCGTAGGTTTTTTATCACAGAAGATGTCACAGGTTGAAAACAAGCTTCTTATTATTGGATTATGCTGCAATATAAAATGCCATCAACTTATACAACACAGGTATCCGAAATGTTTAGGACAGACTTTCATGCCGTGTGAATCAGCATATACGTCCTTGCAGAAGCAGGAGACTTCATACCATTTCCCATCTTCAGAAGTAAATGAGCAGTTGTGACTAACTAAAACTATAAACTTACCTGATGTCAATGGCTTTGCCATTTTTAGTTTCAGTACTTGTTCCTTCTGTGTCTGCAAAAGAAATTTTGGTGGGAATTTCATTACACCTAAGACGTATACGATAATTATACAAAATAAGGAATGCTAAAAAAAGATACTTGTTCAGGATGTAGGCAGCACGAAACACAAAATTCATAGGAGTTACAACACTTGGAAAGGACATTGCATCCACTGCAAAGGAGAACCGAAGTTGTTACAAGCCACACTAAAGAATCTGTTTAAGCCTGCATCATGGAGACCATAAGAATGGGAAAAAAACTCACTGGCAAGAGAATTTGCCTCCTCTTTCAGGACAGCAACGGGATTGTGGATCCAACGAGAGAGCATCACACACATAGCCTACAATATAAATACCATTGTGAACCTAATCAAACTAAAAGATAAGGTAACAAGCCAGGCTTATTCGATACAATTAAGGTTGTAAATGAGACGAAACAGATCGTGAGTTGCTTGAGATCAAAGCTCAATAAATACTCGACTCGAGCTCGACTCAAGTTCTTAACGAGCCGAAACGAGCTACTTGATACTCTAATCGAAAAGCTAGCGAGCAACTCGAAAGTATAATATATTAAGATTTTATTCTAAAAAATAAATTATTAATAATATTAACGTTTATGTGTTGATTTTTAAAAAAAATGCAATATAAGGCTTTCATGTTGATTTTTTTTTTAAAAATGCAATATAAGGTTTTCATGTATTTAAGGTTCAAGTTCGAGTTTGAGGCTTCAATCGAGTTAAGTTTAAGATTTTTTTTTTCATTTTGAGCTTTAACAAGCTTCAATTCATGGTTTCGAGTTCAAGTCAAGCTTGAAAATTTTAAGCTCACGAGTTTTCGAGCCGAGTCGAGTTCCATTTTAGAGTTTTAGAGTTTTCGTTGAGTCGAGCTCAGCAATACTCGAACTCGACTCAGCTCGTTTACAGCCCTAGATACAATATGTAATACAAAATCCGAAGTCAGAACTAGAATAAGCGTTCCAAACACTCTCAAGTAGTGACAGTACGCAATTACAAGTAACCAGAAATTTGAACGCAAATCAAACAAAGGATCATGAAATTTAACACGTTGGGTCAAACTTGTTCTCCAGTCCATTACACAGCACAAATCACAGGTCTATATCTTCGGTTTTTCAAAGCAGTTCTATAAAGAATCATAATGCCCATGTAGCATACTCAATTTATCATTTTCATCTATATCGTATTTTCTCATCAATTTAGCACTCAATGTTATCCGATTGCCGTTCTATACCTTACCCCTAACTTAATACCCTAAATCATAGACCTTACGTTAGAGTGTTATTAAGGTTTAATATTTAGAGATTATGGGTTATGGTTTAAAATTTAGGGTTTTAATGTAGGGGTATGTATAGAATAATGCAATTGAAAAGAAAAGTTTGCTTTTCTTGAATGACTATGGCAAGAAATCATGTACATAACCCCAGATTTTGCAAGAAAGAAAACAGCTTTCAGTTCTTTTTCATTCAGCTTATCATACACGAATTCCATGAACAAGTAAAAAAAATCAATATCTTACCATTATCATCAGATAACAAATATCTTCCTTGAACTGTTGTTCTGCAAATGCGCCTATCTGGAAAGCCAATCTCCTTCCTACGATTCCATCAATTTAGAAACCCAGAATCAAAACGCAGAAACAAAACTACCGAAAGCTATTTCGACGACAAAAACTCCTAGAAATTACTTTCAGCCAGATAATTTAGATTGTAAAGGACCTGGTAGCAGCAATCGTCGATGACGGTTGAAAAAAGAATTGTATGAGGAAAACCCAGGATACAATCAACCTGGATTTGAATTTCGACATTCTCGTCCTGGATTTTACCACCGATCAACCATTTCTTATCATTCTTCCTCTCTGAGATTCGATGCCCGAGACGACGATGCAAGTTATTCGGTTGAAGGAACAGCCCAACTGCCCCCAAGCCCATCAAAATAGGAACGGGAATTGTCACCAATTTTTTATTGTTATTTTTAATGGTAAAGTACACCGATTATAAAACATTATTTTATTGAGTCCATCGACTACTAAAAGTTATATAATGATTCTCTTATTATAATATATTATTTTGTTGAGTCATTCGACTATCAAAAGTTATAAAATGAACATTCAACTATTTATATATTCTAAATTTGTTCTTTTCTGTTAAAAAATTGACGATAGTCTGAATTAGACGTTAACTTATTGACTGAGATATTCTAAAATTTGATCTCAGAATCTCAAATAACTATCATATTTCAGTGAACATATTCTAAATTTCAACAATTTTTTATTGTTATTTTTAAAGATAAAGTACATAAATGGTCCCCATACTATAAATCGTTGTTGTTTTTAGTCCCTCGACTGCTAAAAATTACATAATGATCATTCGATTATAGGTGTTGCTTTTTTGAGTCCCATGACTATTAAAAGTTACAAAATGGTAACTCGACTATTCATATATTTTAAACTTGTCATTTTCCGTTAAAATATGGACGGCATTCTGAGCTGGATATTAACATACTAACTAAGATATTCTAAAATATGATCTCATAATCTCAAATGATTATCATATTTCAATCAGCATGTTAACGTCTAACTCAGACGACCATCAAATTTTTTTATCGAAAAAGGATGTGTTTGAAATATATGAATAGTTGAGTGACCATTATAGAATTCTCATTTCATAGTTTAGATTATTTGAGATTTGTTAGACATTCAGAAATATTTCATAAACCCTTGATAAGACTATTGATAAAATCGAAAGAATTATCCGCACCAAATTTACTTCCATACGTACAAAGGGTGAGTATATAAACCTTTGTGTCAAGCAAAGAGAAAGGTTTTCTTCCTTTTATCTTTCTTCTTTGTTAGTTCCCTCTCGAATTTGCTCCTTCGTTTATTATTAATATCATCGACTACGACTATTCATCTAAATCATAAAGTTGAACCTTCTACTATCACTGTCACAACATCTTTACTATCATAAATAAGATTCAATCATTGATTCATCTTCGTGTTTATTATTACGGTGGGATTGTTTGATAGTTTTGTGAAGAAAATAATTTTGATTCTCAAACCTAAATATTGTTTTTATTAAAAATATATTAACTTATCTTGGTAATCGGGCATTGAGACTTTTACGAGGTCCACATTATATTTTTCACGTGTCATCATCTTATTAGTGGAATAAATTCATTAAAAAATATCATATCATCCACTAAGACAGACAACCGTTAATCACCTAACGAAACTTGAAGGTTGAGTGACTATTTTATTATCTTTTGTAACGTTAGTGATTGTTTCGTTACTTTTAAAACTTATATTCGGTTACACCAGTTAATCCACCTCGCTAACTGTCTGCTGAACTTGTCTCCAATACCTAACACCGAACCTTTTGCTTTACTTACAAACGGAACGAGTCTTTTGCTAAAGTATTTGGAGAGGGATAGAAATGAATTCAGCTAACAGCAAAAATTATAAGATTTTTTTTTAATTCCATTTTTCTTTTTGCTCCGATCAACAATAACACCACCATGTCGTTCCCGCCGGGAAACCCATGCCGGATTCCGACGACTCTTCCTTTTTCATTTCTTGTCTCTTTGTTATTCGCCGTCGCCAATGGATCCAAGTCACCTTCCTGTAACAATCCTAGCGAAGATGTAATTTCATTTTTTTTCCTTTTTTCTTATAAAATTATCATTAGCATTATAAAAATTAAAGACGAAGAATGAGTTTATTCTATCTTGAAATTGTTATATATATATATATAACAATTCGAGCCAATAAAAGTCACGGAAAAATTGAGAAAAAGAAATATAAATACATCGGAAACAAATTGAGACATGTAGCTACACGATTTTCTTAATAATTGAGTTTAAATCTTGCAGGCCATGGTGAAGATTTGGGTTGATGGTGATGAAGGTGAAGATATAACTGGCTTAACAGCAACCTTTGGAGCCAAATTGCCCAAGGAAAAGGATAAAAGTCCCATATTGGCTGCTTCTTTTTCACATCCCCTAACTGGCTGTTCTAATTCTTCTTCAAAGGTTTTATCTCAATTTCCTGTCTTCTGTTAAAAATTTTCTACTTGCCTCATCGATTAATGTTTATTATTAGGGTAAAGTACATAAATGAACTTATAACTATAGGATGTCGCTTTATTGAATCTTTTGTCTATTAATAGTTACAAAATGATATTTGAATTATAGGACAATGCTTAGTCGAGTCCCTCAACTATTGAAAGTTACCAAATGATCACTCGACTATTCATATGTTCTAAACTTATCATTTTCCGTTAAGAAATTGATAGTCGTCTTAGTAGGAAGTTAACCTGCTGACTAAGATATGATAAATTTTTATTCCAGAACTGTTTGAGTTGTATTTTGTATATCAACTCTCCGTTTACATTATGTCGTAGAACTAGTACTTAAAATATTATGTTGTTAGCCAGTGTTTAAAAGTACCGCTAGTGCTAGTAGGCATCATTAAAATATAATTTTATCATATTTCAGTCAGCAAATTATCGTCCAGCTCAAACGATCGACAATTTTTTTAATGAACAAGACGAGTTTAGAACATATGAATAGTCATGTGACCATTTTGTAACGTTTAATTATCAAGGGACACAAAAAAATAATGTCCTATAATTGAGGGATTGTTTTCTAACTTTTAATAGTCTATTGACTCAACAAAATAATAACTTATAGTCAGGGACTATTTTATAACTTTTAATAATCGAGGGATTCAACAAAGTAACATCCTATAGTTGAGGGATCATTTTTATACTTTAACCTTATTATTATGAGATCATTCATCCTTGTCTGATTTATTTTAACATGCGGAAGTATAGTTCATACCCTCTAAACTTCCCTAAGTTCTGGGAGGACCGTAACATGAAGTTTGGGAAAAAACTTAAAAAGAGTTTGGAGAAAATAATTCTTAGGATAAATTACATGTTTAATATTTAAACTATCTGTTTTGATTCGTTTTAGTACCCAAATTTTTATTTTTTTTAAAATCATATCTAAAATTTAGTAGTACTCCGCCGTTAAAAATTTTACTTATTGTTTCATTTTAGTATCTCGTTCAAAATTTAACGTTAAATTTTGGAAAAAAATTAAAAATTTAGATATTAAAAATAAACTAAAACTGATAATTTATGTACTAAATACATAGTTCATAAGCACGGCACTCTGATGTAAGCCAGACGAAAAATTTTGAAGCATAATTGTCGGAATATTTTTTATTACAGCTAACTGGCTTTGCGGCCTTGTCCAAACGTGGTGATTGTGACTTTGAAACCAAGGCAAAAGTTGCACAGGTAGGAGGTGCTGCTGCCTTGCTGGTGATAAATGACAAAGAAGGTTATAAATTTTGTATTGATGGCGTATGTTATTTCCATTTTAAACTTCTTTTGAAGTTTCTTACATCAACTTTTTTTTAATATTTATCTAGAGACCACACGGATGGAGTGTTCTGGGGAATCTACTCTAAATATTTCGATACCGGTCGTGATGGTTCCAAAATCTGCAGGAGACGACCTTAACAAAACTATGGCAGACAAGCGTGGTAAGCTCTTGAGTCATAGAAATTAGGCCCCTGATAACAAGTATCGAAAAAATCGAATCATAAGAACGAGCAAAACTAAATAAATTTGCTTATAAAAACTTTTACTTAGAAACTAAATCATGCTAACTTGTGATGCAGTTGAAGTCTTATTATATGCACCAACTCGTCCCACGGTGGATGTCTCGGTGGTATTTTTATGGGCAATGGCAGTCGGCACCCTTATAACTGCTTCATTTTGGCAAGAGTTTGGTATTTCTGACCAAATTGACAAACGCTGCAATGAATCATCCTTGAAGGTTTACCACAAGCTAGTGTTTATGAAGTTCATAATTCCATTATGTATATTTACGTGTCTTAGAGGGAATAACTTGTTGCTAATTTATAGCTTAATGCAATTATCCAATTGTTATTTTGATCCAACAGTCTCACTTGGTTTGACGGTATAAAAAATCGACTAAATACTGTAATTTTTAAGTACGAATGGTTAAATTTATTGAATTGTTTTTCTACCAGGAATCAACCAATGCTGGAACATGCAGTGATGATGATAAGGAAACCCTTGTTATTACAGTAAGGGTGCAATAATTTTTATTACATTAGCATCTGTTTTTCTGCTGCTACTCTACTTTTTCATGTCTTCAACCTTTATCTGGGTGCTGATTGTACTCTTCTGCTTCGGTGGTGTTCAGGTAACATAGTTTTGCTTCTAATGTCTTTAATTTTTTCTTTCATTTTATTCTAATATGCTTGTTTGAATCTACCAATGGTCAGACATGACATGTCACATTAAAAACCTTCCATGTTTACTTGTTTCTGCACCATGGAATGAGCAACATCTTGTTAACTCGTGTTGCATTTTTTCTTTCCAGGGGATGCACAATGTCATTATGACTCCTATAACTAGGTATATGCTTGTAGTTTTGATTATCACTCAAATTTTACAAGATCTAGCTTCTTTTTATTTGTGTTTCTAATATAAGTGTACAAGCAGAAAATGCAGGCAGAAGACAGTGAGATTGCCTGTCATTGGGGAGGTCACTATTGTTTCACTTGGGGTTTTTCTACTTTGTATGATATTTGCTATTGTTTGGGCTATTTATCGACAAGCACCTTATGCATGGTTGGGCCAAAATATTCTCGTAAGTCTTTCGTACCACCACGACTATCCCTGAATGAAATATTTTGACTTGTTTGTGTGTTTGAGTATATGAAAGTGTCAGAAGCAATCGTGTAGTAGGTTCTATGACGGAACTGATGTCGGAAGAAGATGAATTGGTCATCGTGCTAGGTTTAGAATTCGAAACCCACTCCGATACCATGTTGAATATGATAAAAACAAATTTGTTTTCTTATTATTTAATGCACAAAACTCTACAAAAATAAGTCCTTAAATAGACTCCGGTACAAAGACTTTTACTTTTGTAAAGGGTATTTGTATGATGATAAATGTCCTACAGTTGGCTCGACTACCTAATATCAAGGTACTATATGGTTTCTTTCATCCTGAATTTATTAATTGTGTCTCAGTCTTTGCCCTGATTGTTCTCCATGATTCAGGTTGCTACAACTCTTCTGTGTTGTGCATTTGTTTATGACATCTTTTGGGTCTTCATATCACCACTTATATTTCGACAGAGTGTGATGATTGCAGTAAGTGCTCGTTCATTTGACATCGAACGCTAACATCCCTGACAATTAATGGTATTCGAACCTGATACCTCAATGAATAACAATAATTCCTTTCTCACCAAGACTGTTTGGTTTGAGCTTTGATGTCTAACATTTCACTCATGTCAATAGGTTGCTAAAGGGAAGAATACTAATGGAGAATCAATTCCTTTGCTCTTGAGAGTTCCTAAACTTAGTGATCCTTGGGGTGGCTATAGTATGATTGGATTTGGGGACATACTCTTTCCTGGTTTGCTTATTACATTTGCTTACAGGTACTGAAAGGCCATTGTTGGGTTTGGGACTAATTTTGGTGTTAAATTGCTGATTGGTCATTTCCTTTCTTATGCCCTTGTTTTTGAAGGGCTTATATATATATATATATATATATATGGATTTATGATTGTTTTTTCCTCTTTGGTTGTCTCAGATATGATAGGGAAGTCAAGAAGAGCCTAGCCGAAGGGTACTTTCTGTGGTTGATGATTGGCTACGGATTTGGTGAGTGTGCATGCGCCCGTAGTTTTTTCTTTTTTGTCCTGATTAATATAGACCGACCCATTTCATATACATAACTTTAGTAAATGAGTATCTAAGTAGAGATTTTATGTATATACAAATACTCGAACTTGAGACATTACTTAACTAATATTAAACTCCTTACTACTTTAAGCTATTATTTTTTCTTTCTTTACTCATAAGTTTGATAACAACAAAATAACAAAGCTATACATCAGTACTTATTTGTTTCAATCGCAGGCCTCTTCTTCACATACCTAGGGTTATATCTGATGCATGGGAATGGTCAGCCTGCACTCCTATATCTTGTTCCTTGCACGCTAGGTAACGATCCTGGACCCGACTACTTTCGTTCAGGTCCGTCCAAATGAAAAGTGTAGAATGTGATCCCAACCCATCCCTAGACCGGCTAATTCCATCTAGCTTGTCTGAAAAGGATGCCCATTCTATTTTGTTTCTTTCCCTTTCTCATGACTTGTTTCTGGTTTCCTTTTTTGTTGTCAGGAGTTATAGTTGTGTTAGCTTTAGTAAGAGGAGACTTGAAAGCGCTTTGGAGTCACGGCACCAACTTACCTGCCATGGTAAATCCCACTGCAGAAGCTTGAAGTTGGTTAGGGTTTTACTTCATACGGTAATATAAAATTGCGGCCGTAACATAACGTTTTTCAAAGTGATCGCGACATCTCATCCATAACATAAAACCATAATTATGTTTAGAAAATAAATCACGTCGCAACGTCCGCAACATCTGCAACCGCGACACCGTAGCCGCAATCACGACAACATTGTAATATATATATATATATATATATGAATAACTATTTTGCTTACTTTTAATGTTATAAGTTAGATATCGATTTCGGGCGATGTAGGATGCTAATCATTTTTTGTATATAATCAACTCTTGAATTCTTTAAAACGACTTTATGATAAAACGTAGACCTTAATTTTTCTTTTAAAAATATTTTTATATATTTTTTTGAAAAAAAATGATAATGTTTAGGTATTCAACTATACCTAATCAGAAAAGTCGATGGTAGTTTTGTATTTATTTTTTGAAACTCGTATTTTCTTTTCAAACGTCCTGAATCATTCATGCACTTAAAGATAATTCCGAGAAACGATATATTAATTTAAAAAAATAGGTAGTAAGAGAGAGAAACGACAAAAACATATTTGTTAGAATATAAAATTTAATATATACAATTCTACTTTCATTGCAATCATTGTTATAAATAGGTGGATTACCCTCCTTCCAACAATGCAATAAACAGAAAGTAGAGTTAAAAGTGCTTGTGAGAATGCCATCCAAATACTTTCTGGTAGCTGTTGTGGTGGTTTGTGTTTCATCTTGGTTCCAATTGAGTTCGAACCCGATTACTTCGAGTACCTTACGTTTGTTTAAACTGTCACTCAAAGCTTCAACGAATCCGATAAGTTTTTACAAACTCAGTCTTCAATGGCCACGTTCTACAAGCACCAATATGGCCTGCACGACTCCTCTCCCTTATCCTTACAATGATGGGTTCACCATACATGGTATATGGCCACAAGATGCCTACGACGTCCCGATAGCGAATTATACTCAAAATCCGAATTGTATCGGTGGTGTGATTCCCACACCTGCTCAAAATCTCTCGGTAAGTAAAACGTCACTTAATTAGTGGTTTTTGTATTTATCTTTTTTATATCTACTTGTGATCTAACTTAAAAAGGTTTTCTCGATTTAAAAGACATATATAGGTCAACTCGATCCAACCTTGAACTCAATTTTGGGGGCATGAATGGTCAAACCATGCACAATGTTCTGATTACCCAAACAACCCTTATAATTACTTCAACTCTGCCATACAACTTAGGCATTCCACAAGTCCAGGTGAGTCTATTTTCTTTATATTTTTTTAGGCTTAAAGTGTTACTTTTATCTTTGTAGTAGACTCGATTTATCATTTTCCTACCTACAATATTTTCACATCAATTGCACCAATGTTTGCAATAGCTACTATTGTTTAGGGTTTTACATTATGATTCAGGGGTCAGGCTTGGGGTATAAGGGTTAGGAGTTAGTGTTTAGGATTTAAGGTTTATAGCATAGAACAACACAATTAAACAATTTTGAGGGTAGAGATGACCTTTAAACTTTTTTTTAATATTCCTATCCCAATCTCTAAATTGCTACAAAAATATGATCAGGACGAAAAGGATAAGTCAGGTCAACTATAAGGACAGAAATGACCCTTAAATTCTTTTTAAAACTAGCATGATAAATAGATACAATTGTAAAATAACATATTTGAGTATGATAGATTACGTGGATGTGCCAATAATTATGTTAAAATATTTGTATTTAGTTAGAAGATATAAAACTTTAGAGCCCTTCAAGAACTCCAAAAACTTCAACAGATAAAAAAGTGATTAACAAAAATATAACTTACAGATAAAATTCGAAAGAAATACAAAAAAAGAAAGTAGTCAAAAAAATTTAGGTGTCTAATATTTTTTCTATTATACTTTTAGGTGTCCACCGTTAAAAAACGCTACGTGACATGTGTAACGTCCAGATTTTTTTAAAATTTTTTATTTTAAAAAAATAAAAAAAATGACATGTGTCAATTATTTTGAGGGAAGAAATGACCTTTAAACTTTTTTTAATATTCCTATCCCAATCTCTAAATTGCTACAAAAATATGGTCAGGGCGAAAAGGATAAGTCGGGTCAACTATAAGGACAGAAATGACCCTTAAATTCTTTTTAAAACTAGCATGGTAAATAGATACAATTGTAAAATAACATATTTGAGTATGATAGATTACGTGGATGTGCCAATAATTGTGTTAAAATATTTGTATTTAGTTAGAAGATATAAAACTTTAGCCCTTCAAGAACTCCAAAAACTTCAACAGATAAAAAAGTGATTAACAAAAATATAACTTACAGATAAAATTCGAAAGAAATACAATAAAAGAAAGTAGTCAAAAAAATTTAGGTGTCTAATGTTTTTTCTATTACACTTTTAGGTGTCCACCGTTAAAAAACGCTACGTGACATGTGTAACATCCAGATTTTTTTAAAATATTTTATTTTAAAAAAAATAAATAAAAAAATGACACGTGTCACTTAACTACATGCAACTAAAAGTGTAACGGATAAATATTAGACACTTTTAGGCACCCAAAAGTGTATTAAGTATATTTTAGTTATCATTGTGAACATTTGCTTACGATCCACCCTTTTTATTTTGAGTAAACTACGCATTTAGTCATTTAATTATCATTTTAGTTACATTTTAGTCATTAAACTATTTTTTTAAAATCATACTTAATGTTACAATTTTAGTTTCATTTTGGTCGCCCACTTTTAAAAATTTATTTTATATATCATTCTATTTGTTCTCTAATAATGCAAATTGGAGACAAAATGAATAAAAGAAATTCAATTAAGTAATCTTTTACTTACCGGGAGATCTTGAGGAGGAGTGGGTTGTAAACCACCATGACAATTCGGATTTTGAGAATGACTATCTACTTCATCGTCGTTGACATCTTGTGGTCATAAACCATGAAGGGTCAACATGTTATTGTAAATTGGAGGGAGAGGATTCGGGCAGTGCATGTTACGGAAACTGCATGTCGCACGTGGCCGTTGTAGACCGAGTCTATAAAAGCTTATCGGATTCTTTGAACCCTTGAGTGACCATCTAAATAAACGAAAGGTATTCAAAGTAAACGGGATCGAACTTAACCGGAACCAAGCTGAAAGACACCATTTTTAACAAGATAAAAATAAATGAATCGAACTTTATGGAAAGACAATAGGGTTTCAAAATCAATTTGAATTGGAGTCGCCATCGACCTTTGAATTAGGTAGGTCGAATACCTAAAAATGTCATTTAAAACAATTTTAAGAAAAAATCATTTTAAACCGACAAAATGGACATGAGTGTTACCATAAATTCTTTTTTAAGGGCTCAGAAGCCGGTTAAGTGTGGGGAATGATTAACACCCCCACAATGCCCAAAATTGATACTTGATCGCTTATATGTTGTCATATTGGTGAAATTTGTGGATTCGAGTCGAAATTCAAAATGTGATCCTTTTATTGAGCATTGATCAATTTCATTTTTTATCAAAGCATGGTCGATTATTTTCAAGTTCGTTTTCGTTCGAATATCGTATTGAATCATACTACCAAGATAGGATGCACTTTTTAAGCCCATTCTACGATAGATGTTCTTGAAAATTCATACGAGTACAAAATATGCTTAGTGATGATTATTATCGAATTTTAACAGGCATTTTACCATTCTAAGCAACAATATGTATTATTATACCAGTGGCATAATAGTATGAGGGCTAAAATATAAAAGTATTGAAGATAGAAAACACCAAGACATAGATTAATCCAATACATGTGAATCGAAACTAAGCAAGAACTAGGGAAGTGCAATAAAATGCTAAACATGTGGATTAAACTAAAATGAAGTACATTACATGTACTAGAAATGAAATAAAGCTCATAAATCACATGAAGGGCTAAAATGAAATATATCAGAATATAAAGTTCAAATTGAAAATAAACAGAAAAGTAAATGTTGGAATTTAAAAGGACTGAAACATAAAAGCTGAAAAATAAAAGGGCAGAATAAAAAAACTACAAAATTAAAATACTAGAACGTAAACAACAAGGAAATAAAGTCAAGAAATTAATATTTTAATTTTTAACCAGAACCGTAATAAAGTCAAGAAATTAACATTTTTAGTTCAATTGAAAATGTTATGTTTTAGTCACCTTTACATCAAGAAGATCGAATGACATGGCTGTCCTCCTTGCTAAAGCCAGTTTTCGTACGCTGAATTTTTCCAGGGCGTGGCATTAAGGGATTATTCTTATGCTGTGGTCATGTTTTGGAGTCGCTTAAAATGTTTTATTTTTTAGCTTAGTGTGCTGTGGTTTGAAAGAGATTTTAAGAAGTGTCTTGTTATTCGTCGTAGGGGATCTGTATTTGTTATCTCTCGGATATGTGTACTCTTTTTCTTCATTTAGGTGTATAAATGTTTTTAACGATACATACATTTCGAGTCTTGAAATACTTGTTAGAAACACGGATATTATATTAATTATTTATTGATGGTACATGAAAATATAAACATAGATAGAGGAGCACAAGCCTAATTTGTAGGTTTACAACCAGCATTATTTTTCAATATCATTGATAGAGGAGCACTAGAGAACAAATATAGGAGACTGGTACTTATTATAACACAGGGTTCCAGGTTTACCAGTTGGATTAGGACAGTTTTGCATGTCCTTAGGCCTTTTAAAACACAAACGAATCTCCCACAACTGTAAATTTCCAGTTTTAGGGTTTTTGTTGCAAGCAATTTCAGGCATGTACTTTATCTGATCCGAAATTTTAGATATAATTTGGTCTAACTTCCACCGTTGTCCGCTTTTAAATCCGAAATCTAAATCAAAACAACATTAAAACAATACATAAATTGTGTCAATCACTTTACTCTATGTTATTTCACTCATTATACTTTAAACTCGTTCAATTTCCTTACTGAATTTAATACAACTAGCACTTTTGGTCACTCAGTCGTTAAATTTTCACTAAAACGACGTCGTTTTGCATCTATATAACCAGGGGACAAACTAAGGAATGATAATCCAATGTTCTCATTTTTTTTGTTTAATTACAATTTATGCCATTATAAGTTTAAATTTTAGACAAATTAGACATTGCCTTCTGAATTTTAAGTTTAAATATCCAATAAGTCAGTGTATGTTTCTTAAAAAGTTCAATATCTTGACCCTACCAATATCTAATCTTGGCTCCGTCCATGTATATAACAACTCATTTATAACGTCATTTAGTGATAAAACGACTGAGTGACCAAAAATTCTAATTATGTTAAATTTAATGAGGAAATTGAACATATTTAAAGTAAAGTGAGTGAAATAAGAAAGAAAGTAAATTTCAGAAATGATTTATCTGCTAATAAAAGGTTAAGATAGCATCACCTCGAGGAGTTAAGGTACGCCTAATTTGTAGGGCAGAGTAGAAGTAATTATAAGGGTCTCTTGGGTAATCAGAACATTGACCATGCTTTGACCATTCAGCCCCCCAAAATCGATAGTTTGCTCCATAGTCATTAGGGTTTTTCACGTCTGGCCATTGAGCATTTAAGAGTGTATAGATTGGCTCTAAATAAGTCTTTTAAATCAAGAAAAAAAATCAAGTTAAATCACGAATAAATGAATAAAAGAAAGGGTAAACTACGTGTTTAGTATCTAAACTATCGTTTTTGTTTCCTTTTAGTATCTGTCGTTAAAAACTCAGTTTTTGTTTCATTTTAGTATCCGTTCAAAATTTATCGTTAAGTTTTGAAGAAAATGTAAGTTTAGGTGCTAAAACGGACCAAAATTTATAGTTTAAGTACTAAACACGTTAAACTTTTGACGGCGGATTACTAAAATGAAATGAAAACTAAATGTTAGGTATGATTTGGAAAAAATTAAAAGTTTAGATACTAAAATTGTTAGTTTAGGTACTAAATGTATAGTTACCCTAAAAGAAATTCAAAAGTATTAATTAAGTGATATTTTACTTAGGGGGAGTTGTTGAGGAGCTATGGGAGTCACATTGGTACATGTTGGATAGGAAGAATCCTTCGTCATTGACATCCTGTGGCCATATACCATGGATGGTGAATATCTCATTGTAAGGTACCGGGAGAGGATCCGGGCACTGTACCTTGGTGAAACTGCACGTCGCACGTGGCCACTGGAGACTGAGTTTGTAAAAACTTATCGGGTTTTTCGAACGGAGCGACGATTTAAAC
Organism: Hibiscus syriacus; assembly: GCF_006381635.1. Classification (NCBI taxonomy): domain Eukaryota; kingdom Viridiplantae; phylum Streptophyta; class Magnoliopsida; order Malvales; family Malvaceae; genus Hibiscus; species Hibiscus syriacus. The sequence continues at coordinate 387,792 of NW_024063172.1, read as the reverse complement.
AAATGAAAGGTATTCAAAGTAAACGGGTTCGAGCTCAATTGGAACCAAGCCGAAACACAAACCACCACGACAGCGACCAAAATATATTTGGACGACATTCTCGTATTTTCTATGGACTCGATTGCATTGTTGGATCTTCGAGGTACCTATTTATAACAATAATATCATGCAAGTAGAATCATATATATTATATTAATTTTTATATTTCTAACACGTGTTTTTTGTCTCTGTCTTTCTAATTTACCTGTTTTTAAGGTTGACACGTGGTTATATTTCCAACACATGTTTTTTTGTCTCTTTCTGTCTGTCTGTTTATAAAATTAGGACGTATTTGTAGTTTTATACACATTGTTGGAGCCTAGAGGATAATCCACCTATTTTTAAAACAAACATGTTTTTGTCCTTTTCTTTCTAAGCTATTTGTTTTTAAAATTATGGTAAATTACAAATTTCATCATTGAACTTTACTTTCTCTCCTATTTCACTCGCTGAACTTCAAAAAAATTCAGTTTTTTCACATAACTTGCCACATTGGATTTTTTATAACTGAATTTTACTCATTTTCTTATTTCATTCGCTCCAATGTTAAATAGTTAACGATGGTTAAAAATGACTACATTTTAAATACAATTTTTTTTAAGAAAAATGCGATGTTTTGCATGTATATAGTTGTTCATTTTAGCGTCGTTAACTATTCAACGATCAAGTGACCAAAAAAATCAATTTATTAAGTTAAATGAGAAAATTGAAAAGATTTAAAGTACAGTGAATGAAATAAGAGAGAGAGTAATGTTTAACAACCAAATTTATGATTTACCCTTAAAAATAATATGTCGCCGTCAGTGGTACCAAGAAAGATTCTTGTTTTAATTATCATACTAAAATATCCAAGTCTTCATAGTATTTTAATCATTTTCCTACAATCCTACCTATAAAAACGGTTCACATTTATTTGCTCACACTTCAAGTAGATTTAAAAAAAATCATATATTTAAATCGCATTCATCGTTATATTTATTAAAAAAATTCGACAAATTGATAGATCCGTTAAATTCAAATTAAATAATAAAAATAAATTTTGATATAAAATATATAAATATTTATATGATATTTATATCTCAATAATTCAAATAGTCAAATTCGAATTTAGACTTCAAATTTATAATAGAATCTTATAATATTTGAAGGGTGGAAATTTGTAAAGGAAAAAAAATTAAGGACTAAATTGTAAAATTCCAAAAAGTTTACATTTGGTATGATGGATATTTATTTCAAGGGTAAACTATGCGGATAGTCTCTTATGTTATGACCGACTTTAGTCACCAATTTAAAAATTAAGGGGAAACTGTCTCTAACGTTATTGATTCGTTCGATTTTAATCTCTCGATCATTAATTTTTATTAAACCCCTTTTGTTTAAGTCCCTTTTGTTTAAGTCACTAACATGGCTGAGGGGCTAAAATCGAACGAGAGTTAACGACTGAAGGACTAAAATCGAACATATCGATAATTTTAAGGACTAAAATCAAACGGATCGATAACGTTAAAAATCATTCCCCTTAATTTTCATAATAGTGACCAAAATCGGTTAAACAAAAAGCATAAGGGACTATCTGCATAGTTAAAGAACTCTGTAGAGACGAAATAAGATATGAGATGTAAAGTAATTAATAAATATTCTCATATTTCATTCCTCAAAAAATCTAAATCGAATAACATTTTAATTCGAATTAATTTATTAATATTACTCATAAATATAAAATTCTAAAATATCAAAAAAATTCTAAACCGATATTTAAGATATTACAACCTCAAATTTATGCAATGCCTTAGTTAGAATATATAAACAATAGAGTTAATTAATTAGTTCAACTAATAGTAATCTATGAATTTAATAATAAAACACTTTTTATAGTTCACTTTTTATTTTGGATAAACTACATATTTAGTCATCTAATTATCATTTTATTTATTGATGGTACATGAAAGGAAACACAGAGGAGGAGCACAAGCCTTAACTTGTAGGTCTACAACCATCATTATTTTTCAATATCATTAAGAGAGGAGCACTATGGAACAAATAAATATGTGTTGTACTGATTATAACATAGAGTTCCGGGTTTACCGGTCGGATTAGTACAGTTTCGAATGTTCTGAACGAGATCCTGACCCGACGTTGGCCTATCGTAACACAAACGAATCTCCCATAACTGTAATCCACCAGTGTTTTGGTTTAGATTGCAAGCGATTTCAGGCACGTGATATACATAATTATAAATTGTATTTATAATTTCGTGTACCGTCCAGTACTCTCCACTTTGAAATCCGAAATCTGAATCGAAACAATTTAGAGATTGGGTTAGAAATATGAATTCCCAGTTATTTCTAATTGGGGTAAACTATACCATTGACACCTGTATTATTACCCCTTTTCATTTCGACCATCGTTTTTGAAATTTTATCAATCAAGTCACCCAAAATGAAAAGGAACGGTATTCAGGCGATCGATGGTATAGTTTACCCTTATATATACTTATAAAAGATTGAAATTTACCTGGAGTTAAGGTATGCCTAAGTCGTACGGCAGAGTCGAAGTAATTATAAGGGTTGGCTGGGTAATCAGAACATTGACCATGCTTTGACCATTCATCCTCCCAAAATATATAGTTTGAAGCATTGTTATTAGGGTTATTCAAGTCCGGCCATTGAACATCTAAGAGTGGATAGATCGGGGTTGATTCTAAATATGTCTTTTAAATCAGCAAAAATAATTCAGGTTAAATCAAACATAAATGAATAAAATAAATTCAAAAGTATTAATCAAGTCATCTTTTACTTACCGGGAGATCCTGAGGAGGCGTGGGAATCACCCCGCCGGCACAATTCGGATTGGAAGAATACGGGTCTATTTCATCGTCGTTGGCATCTTGTGGCCATAAACCATGGATGGTGAACATGTTATTGTAAGGCGACGGGAGAGGATTCGGGCAGTGCATATTACGAAAATGGCATGTCGCACGCGGCCATCGAAGAGCGAATTTGTAAAAACTTATCGGATTCGTTGAACCCAGTGACCGTTTAAAGAGACGAAAGATATTAAGGGTAAACGGGTTTGAGCTTAATTGAAACCAAACTGAAACACAAACCACCACAACAGCTACCAAAACATATTTGGATGACATTCTCATAGTTTCTATCAACTCAATTGCATTGTTGGAGCTTAGAGGGTAACGCACCTATTTATAACAATAACATCACGCAAGTAGAATTATATATATATATATATATATACTGTCTCTCTCTTTCTAACTACCTGAATTTAAAACTAATATGTAGTTATATTTCTAACACATGTTTTTTTTGTCTCTTTCTTTCTTTCTAACTACCTACTTTTAAAATTAGGGTAAACTACTAGATTAGTCACTCTTCTTTCATATTTTTACACATTTTTGGAGCCTTCGAGGATAATCAACCTATCTATAACACTAATAACATGCAATTTGTTGGAGCCTCGAGGATAATCCACCTATTTATAACACTAATAACATGCAGTAGAATTATATATAAAATTTTTGGCAAAGAGGCATAAGGTACTTGTACTTTTTAAAAAAATCAATGTGATCCTCATATTTTTTTCCTCAATATGACACTCCAACTCATAAAACAAACCCAATGTGGCATTTGACCAACGTTTTTTTGTCGTGTGATCATTTCGATGCTGACATGATAGTTCACTGTGCTGACATGACAGTCCACGATACTGACGTGACAATCCATCTGTCATGTTTGAGTTACCAATTTAACATATTTGTCATGTTATCTGCAATTTTATCAACCATCGTGGACCGCGACATTAGCACTGTGAACTGTCACGTCACCGCTGTAACAATCAATGACGAAAAACATTTGTAAAAGGGTTACATTGTGTTTATTTTTTAAGTTGGAGGATCACATTGAAAGGAAAAATAATACGAGGGCCATATTATTTTTTTTAAAGTACAGGGTCATCTGATGCCTTTTTACCCTAATTTTTTTTATATTTCTAACAACTATATTTTTTGTCCTTTCCTTTATAGTCAACGGTGCTATTAAGAAAGATTCATGTCTTAATTATTACACTAAAAATATCCAACTCTTCATCACATGATGATTATTAAAAATGAATACATTTTAATGCCTTTACATGTTCTAGAAAATACATAAAATCTAAAATATTTTTTATTTTAAAATTTTATACGATGAGATGTACAATTTTTGAAGCCAAAAATATTTTATTATTCATATAGTTATGTTTGATAAAAATTATAAGTTGATATAATTACGAAATATAAAGATATTTTATTAACAATATTATTTGAAACAAAATTATTAGGGTTAATCAAGTCTGGCCATAATAAATTTAAGTTCCGATATATCTAAATAATTCTTTTAAGTTCAAATATATATTTAAGGCATGATCATTTCTTGAGTTCAAATTTATTTTCAATTGAGTGAAATTTATGTGAAAAAATTTAACTCAAAAAGCGACTCTGTTCACTTAAATTTATTAAAATCAACATAACATTATCTTTAAATTTTATTAAAATTAAATAAGATATTATTCATAGGTTGATTAGATTTTAATGAATTTAAAACCTAATATATACTTTATTTTATTTTATATATTATTCTGCTGATTCTCTAATAATGAAAATATGAGCAAAATAAATAAATAAACAACACATTGAAAGGAAACACAGATAATATTAATTATTTATTAATTTTATTATCACATTGATGACACATGAAAATGAAACACAAAGATAGAGGAGCACAAGCCTTAACTTTAAGGTGTACAACCATTATTATTTTGGGCAAAGTATATAAATAATCTCTCGACCATAGATATTGCTTTATTAAATCTCTCGAATGTTAAAAGTTATAAAATGGTCTTCCGACTATAGAATGATATTTTATTAAGTCTTCCGACTATTAAAAGTTACAAAATAATCACCCGACTATTCATTATGTTCCAAACTTTTCCTTTTTCCGTTAAAAAGGATGAATTTAGAAAATACGAATAATTGGGTAACCATTTTATAACTTCTAATAGTCGAAGGACTTAATAGCATCATTCTATAGTCGGAGGTCTATTTTGTAACTTTTAATGGTCGATGGACTTAATAAAGCAGTACCTATAGTTGGGGGACCATTTATGTACTTTACCCTATTATTTTGCAACATCACTCAAAGCACTTAGGCAATATATATGCAAGTGTTGTACCTATTATATCAGAGGGTCGTTGGTTTACCGGTTGGATTAGGACAATTTCGAACATTTTGAATCAACAGTCGGGACGACGGTGGCTTATTATAACATAAACGAATCTCCTTTAATAATATCCTTGTTATATTGTTTCTGTCTCTCATGCAAGCAATCTGAGGCGAGCGGTTTGTGTAACCGAAAACTGTATTTATAACATCTTGCAACGCATTGTCCACTTTGAAATCTGAAATCTGAATCAAAATGATATTGAAACAAATCGGAGATTGAGACAAGGATAATTTTTTTAAAGTTATAAATTAACATAACAATAAAATTGCACGGTAAAGTACTACTCGAATGGTCCCCGACTGTAAGATGTTAGTCCCCGACTATTAAAAGTTGCAAAATGGTCACTCTGCTATTCATTATATTTCGATCTCGTCCTTTCCCGTTAAAAAATTGGCAGTGGTCTGAGTCGGATGCTAATCTGCTATATGAGATATGATGGAATTTGATCCTAGAATCTTAAACGACTATCATATCCCAGACAACATATTAACATCTAGCTCAGACCGTCCTCGATTTTTCAACAAAAAATGGACGAGTTTGGAACATAATGAATAGTCAGGTGATCATTTTGTAACTTCTAATAATCGAGGGACTCAACGAAGTAACGTCCTATAGTCGAGGGACCATTTGAGTACTTTCCCAAAAATTATATTATGAGAAGAAGTATAGAGAAGATAGAATCACGTGGACCGAAGTTACTCCCAAGTTGTAGGGCAGAGTTGAAGTAATTAAGAGGGTTTATTGGGTAATCAGAACATCGGCCATGCTTTGACCATTCCCGCTTCCAAAAGTCATAGTTTGCGGTGCTGTTACAAGGGTCATTCCCATTCAGCACTTAAGGGTTGATACATTGGTGCTATTAAGAGATGTCGAGGATTAATTAAGCGATGTTTTACTTACCGGGAGATGTCGAGGATTAGTGGGAATCACACCACCGGTACAATTTCTATTCAGACAATATCTCTCTATTTCATCGTCATAGGCGTCTTGTGACCATATACCGTGGATGGTGAACATGCTATTGTAAGGTGACGGGAGAGGATTCGGACAGTTCATATTTTGGAAACTACACGTAGCACGAGGCCATTGCAGACTGAGATTATAAAAGGCAGTGTTTTGAAAATCGGACCAGATCGGCCGGTTCAACCGGTTCAATCGGGAACCGCTGTCTGATCCGGTTCATTATACATCGGTTAAACCGTTATTAATGAACCGGAAAGAACCACTGAGCCGGTTGTGAACCGTTAGAACCGGACCGGACCGTGAACCGGTTGAAAACCGGTATTCTGTTTTTTTTTTCTAAAAAAAATTAAATCAAACGACGTCGTTTGTTAAACAAGCCGAGTCGAACTCGAGTATAGTTGAGCTCGACTCGAACTCGAAAACTTTAAAAGTAAGCTCAACTCGACTAAAAAACTCACAAGCTAAAAATTATCAAGTTCAACTCGAACTCGAAATATAATATTGAAACTTAAACTCAAAAAGGCTCGAACTCAAAAAAATTTAGAAACTCGATTGAAGCATGAAATTCAAGCTCGATTGAAGCGAAAGAATAGTTTGCTCTGTGCTCACTAAAAGGCTCCATGATTTTGAATGCCAAATTACCTCTATTATTTATAGAAGTCAGTTGGGATGTACTTCTATGTTTCTTAGCCATATGGGATTGTTTTGTTTTTATATTTTTACTCTTTAGATTTTTGTGATGCTCTTCTATGTTTCTTAGCCATGTGAGATTTTTTTTTTAAAAAAAATTAAACCAAACGACATCGTTTGTTGTAATTTTTTTAGTCCCAAATTTATTTTTTGATTATAGTTATATAATTATATTTATTATTTAACATGTTTTACCTTAAATATTATGTTGTAGTTGATTTGAATCATTTTGTTTCACTTGATTTTATGGTTTTTAACTTATATATGTTATGACTTGTTTTGAATTTGACTTGTGTTATAAAAAACTGTTTTTTATTAAATGTTTATGGTATTTTTATTTAATTTTTTTTAAATAATTAATTAATTATGACGTCGTCCAGTTCTTCCGACCGGTCTGACCGGTTCGACCGGTTGAACCAGTGAACCGATAGCACAGTCGGTTCGCTGACCGGTCCGGTTCTGAAAACCATGATAAAAGGCCACCGGATTCCTTGAAGACCCGAGTTTATAAAATAAATATTGATATCATGAAATATAAATATTCGTGTAATTTGATGCATATAGGTTTAAGATTTAATTTGAATTAATTTGCATGGTACCCTCATAATCATTTCTTGACTCGAATCAAAACAATTTTACTAAAGGTAATATTCGTTCATTTTAAGATTGTTGTGAAGTAATTGTCTTAACGTATAATAAAGTTACTTTCGGTAATTTTAAAATGAAAGGATATCCCATTAAGTGACACAAATAAAATTGATTACATTTAAAATTTAGGACTGAGAAAAAGAATATGTTCTTTTAATTAAATTCACCGAGAAATGATTGTTATGTATTTAAATAATTGAACATCCTTATTCTCATTAAATGTTGATAAAATAATTAATTAATTATATTCGTTGACGTATATATTTAACTTTCTCTTTAATTTTTGCATATGTTTTAATATGATTTCAATAATAAATCATTTAGAACAAGAATAAAAATATTTATTTATTTCGATTGGAATAATAAATAATTATTTTAAGACATGAGAGATAATTTCTTCTCGATTTGAAATAATTAAATATTACCGTTTTCCCTCTTAAAATTCAAAGAATATGTTTTAAAAAGAAAATATTAAATTTAATTTGTTTTTATTTTATTGTTACTTCACAATTTAAATTTTTGAATTAATAATGAATTTTAGGATGTAATAGTTTAAAAGAATCAAGTGCTTTAAGCTATGAGAGGTTGATTCTTCTCTATATGAAATAATTAAATATTACGGTATTTCGTCCTAAAATTCAAAGAATATTATTTGTATGAGATCTTAAATTAAATTAAACTCAAATTCGGAAATTTCATTGCAAAGACAACTAATTAATCGACTAGGTACTGATTTAAGACGTTGTGGGGATGATAATTCTTCCCCACGTGTAACCGACTCCCGAACTCAAATTTTTAGTAATACATATCGTAAATTTATTATTTTAATTAAAATTAATTTTTTTATTAAGATGATAAATATGTTTTTGGGTGCCCAATCACACCTTAATCAAATATTTGTGGCGACTCCTTGAACCATATTTTATTATTAAAAGGTCACCAAATTATTCCAAACGATATATTTTAAAATTTAAAATTGATTTTTTTAAGAAAAATCATTTCCACATAACTTAATTGCATCTGTTGGAAGGGGGTAATCCACCTATTTATAACACTAATATTATGCAAGTAGAATTATATATATATATATATATATTAATTTTATATTTCTATCTACTTGATTTAATGTAATTGGTGCTATAAAAACTGTTCACACTTGCTTGACCACCCTTTTTATTTTTCATTTTTTATTTGGTCACATTCGAAAGTGTGAATACATTTCGAGTACTTTACTCAGAGTCACTGTCAAAAATAAAGTATTTAAAGGATAAATTTTAAATTTAATCACTGAACTTTACTCTCTCTCTTATTTTGATCACTAAACTTTAATAGTTTTCAATCACCTCACTAAACTTAATACATATAATTTTTTCAATCACTGAACTTGACTCTCTCGTTAAATAGTTAACGGCGTTAAAGACGAAGCCGTTTTAAAAAAAATAACATCATTTTACATCTATATAACAGTTCATTTTAACGTTGTTAACTATTTAACAGTCAAGTGACAAAAAAACTCAATGTATTAAGCTCAATGAGGAAATTAAAAGGATTTAAACTATTGTGAGTAAAATAAGAAAAGTAAAATTCAATTACCAAATTTGTTATTTACCCTATTTTGAAGGATTTAATTTCAAAAAAATGAAAAAATAGATTTGAATCGTTTGACTCACCAACTTATATTAATAAATGAGAATTGGAAGAAAAACAAAGGTAAAAGCAAATATGGACTAACATATTGTATTTTTTAAAACTAAGATAATTAGTTTTGTTGAATAAATAAAATATATATTAAAATCACAATCTCAGAAAAAAAAAAGTTTACAAAAATTAAAATAAACTAATCACATCAACTCATTATTGTCTCTAAAATATTTAAAAAAACATAAATTAGTTACTAAATAAAAAATAAAATCATATATAAAATTTGAAACTTTATGGTTTTATTTTATAATGATTTCGTATTATGATCAAGAAAAGAAAAACTTTAATGTAGTGGGTGCTTCAGTGATCCAATATGACACACTAAGTATATATCGTATCGGATTGGGTTTAAGGCGTTACAATAAATAATATAAAGTAAATACATAACTGATGCAATGTGAAGAATTAAATTGCACTCGATGTAAATTCAAAGTCAATAACTATATGGCTAAAAGTAAATACAGAACTGAACTGAAACAATGTAAAAGTAAAATGTTGGAATAGCAAAAGTGAAAATTAAATAAGGGACTCAAGTGAAAGAATAATAAAAGTGCAAGACAAAAGTTGTATTGCAAAATTTAAAATAAACATGAAAATTTTAGGGTCTAATTTAAAGAATTATAAAATTGAAAGATGAAAATAATAAATACAAAACTTAAAGTGCTCGAATTTATAATGTGAACATTATTTACTTAAGACATTTTCCATAGGTTGATAATATCTTCATTTTTTAATTTTGGTAATAATGGGCTAAGCCATGGAGCATAAACGTGAACATCATATAATTAGTTAAGACTTTCTTCATTGTTGATAATATTTTCTATTAATTTTACCTCCTATTAACCCTGTTGCATTCAACCCGTTGAGTGGCCTCGGTGGTTAATGAGAGTGTTATCCTTTCTTGAAACCTTGAGTTCGAGCAGTTACGACGTTAAAAATATATTTCCTTTTTCCACGTTATATAAAAGAATAAATGTCATAATCTTTCTTACAAATCCTCTTATGAACCCTCTGAAACCAAAAATCTCCATTACCCAAAACAAAAAAGGAATATTTCGTGATATTGGCACCTTTACCTAACCACGGAAAGCACAAGGGACGGGCTCACCAATATCATTAAAAAAAGGTATCTGATAGACTATGTGACTGACATTCCCGGGCGATCGGCCTCCCGGAAAGAACCAATCTGGGAAAACCTCGACTAGTAGAACAACCGAACATGTGAATAGAAAAGGAAGAGGATGAGGAAGAACAAGAAACAGATAGAAAAGGAAGAGGATGAGGAAGAACAAGAAACAGATAGAAAAGGAGTACCCGGAAATGACACGGGTTGAGACGGGCATTTTCTGCCAAAGAATTTGCCAGACACAATTACCAAAACCACAAACGTGAATGTCAAACTTGGAGTTCACTACTAATCCCACATACGATATGGCTATGTGCACTTGAACCTCAACCTTTTGGGGTTCAGACCATATGAACTAATGAATGCTTCAAATTGACCGGAAATGAAATGACTCTTTAGTTTCATCAAAACCATTTCTAAATGAATGAAACTCAAACCTCAATCAAAAACTTAACTCATGATGGAACAGGGGCGGCAGCAGATGCCTTCTCCATTTTCTCCTTTTCAATCTCTGCTCTCCTCTGTTCGGCATGCTGAGCAACACCGTTTGCAAGAGCTTGATAATGGAAATCCAAAGTTTGCGTAAGGTGCTGGAACCTCATAGGATCTGATGCTTGCAAAACTGGATTTACAGTTTTGGAAGGGAAGAAAAAGGTCATCTTTTCAGACTCTAGTTAAAAATCAACGGACGTAGAAGTTGCATTCAAAAATTTTTTAAGCTGAACAAATATTTTACCTTTGACAGTATCAACAAAGAAAACAAAGGGGTCTACTTCATCAATTGGAGACTGTACTTCTTCATCATCGCTAAAATCATCGGAGTCGTCGTCGTCATCAATTGCACCGAAAGCCTTGGCCTGTAGAAAACAAGCCCGGTGATATTATATAAAGTCCAGGAACCCTTTTTCCTAAGGATAAAAGTAAAGCGTACCTGGGCAGCTAATTTTTGAAGCCTGATGCTATCAGCTTCATCGCCATCCTCTGCATCAACTCCCATTTCCTTGTCAGAGCCATCAACATCATCGTTGTCGTCATCAGACTCGAAACCATCCATACCATCATCATCCTCAGCCTCCTCCACCTTTGCAGTTTCTACTCGCATAAATAGAGAAATCCAGGTATCAACAAAAAATCTTGAAACATAGAAAAAAAAAAAGTTCAACACGATGCAAGATGTTGCAGGTTCAGACACATAACAACCAAATGCATGCACAGATACACATACACACACACCTACTCTGAGAGAGTGAGTGAGAGAGAGAGAGAGAGAGAGAGACCTGCAACTTGATCCTTGTATGCAACAAGGAGATCAAGGGAAGCCCTAAACACACGTCCAAGAGGGTCCCCAGCTAACTGATCACCGGGAAGTGCAAGCAGTGAAGTAAGGCCCAGGCAGCACACTTTCTTATCATGTTCCCTATAGAACCCAATTAACTTATGAAATCACAGCCAGTCATACCAATGTAAAAAATTCATTATAAACGTAACGATGTTAGACTTAAGGCTTGTACAGGGGGGAGATGGAAGATGATCATAGTAAATACAAAACAACATACCGTTTAAAATTAACTCGTACACCACTCCTCTTAACTTGCTGCAGCAACTGGAACCAAAGGTTGAACACTTCCGATGTAACACAAAACTTGTTCAATATGCTGAGAGTCAAAGTTGCATTGTAATATACTGCATTGGCAATCTGGGTTAAAGAAAACCAGCATTGTGTTAGAAAAACACAGGAAAAGAAAATGCTGCTTCCAGGAACAGTACGTGTTCTGAAAGAAAACCAAAGTAACTTGCAAAACCATAGTAGTATTTTTGCTCAAAAGAATCAATTGCTGGCAGTAGCTAAATTCAAAACAAATTTTAACATAAAAGGACGATCTAGACCCTAACAATAACAATCTGAGAGAACATAGACCGTTACTTCAAACTTGAAAGTTGAAACAGGCAACAACAAATAAATTTGAGACATTAAACATATCAAACTTAACTTAAATTGGCAATAAATAAATCAACTTGGTGTTTCTTACTCTGCTGTATAAGTTTGTAGCATTAAGTAACCTTGTGTTGGTGAATTAAATCAAATTAGTAATATTTACAAGATATAACTATGCGAAGCATGACATCATCTTGCAGAAAATACGGTTAGGTCCAGCAACCTTACCACTTGTACAAGAAGGCATTTCAACCGTGATTTCTCCGCTCGACGCAATCGATCAAGTGTGATTCTCAGATATGGTTCAACCCAATGATCTACCTGACCTCTACAGCTTTGAAACACTACTTCTATCAGCTTTGGAGCTGGCTCAATGTCACTGTCCTCTAAATTTTTATCTGACATAATCTGCCAAAGGAAAGCAAATAGCATGAGCCTTATAAACCAAAGGGACTGACATTAAGAAATACTACAACATAAAAATGGAAGAATCCCTAGTTCATTTTCATTAACCTAGGAGAGTTGTCTATCTACAGGCAACTTTTAACAAAGGAAGGGAACTCACAGATGAAATCATATTCCAAAGACTTTGCTGGTAGTCTGGTTCCTTGCAATTAAGAAAATGAGCAGTTCCCCTGGATATATAGTTGTCCAAAGGAACCAAAATATCTGCATGAAAACAGTTACAGCTTAGAAACAACACAAAGTTTACAGATGAATCCAAAACTAGATATTTATAAAATTAAATTGGATAGCCGAAAAATAAAGTCTGAACCCCCTTCTGTTATCATATAAAATATTAATAAGGACCCACTAGAAAAAACAGAAATGAAATGTCTCCATTCTATCATTATACAAATCTGAACATCCACATTGCCTTGGCAATCCATCCCAAATTTATAATTGGTAGTCTACAAAATTGATCCACTTACCAAAACTTGAAACAATACTGTTTCATGCAAAAGTGTTTACACTAGGTCATAGGACTTGCATGAACAAAATATTCGATATCCAGCAAATTCCAACAACAAATTAGACACAAAATATTTGCAAATTATTTGAAGATATATCTTTTTTATAACTTAATTGACAATGTGGATACTAGAAACAAATAGAACACAAGTTTCAGATCTGTATTGTTGGACACAATGTTTTCAAAGAGCAAAAGTATCACTTTGCAACTTCTTTTCTGATAATGTATCACTATGTAACTTATGATATTGCTAAGCTAACCATGAAAATTTTCACTTAAAAACAAAATGAATGAATTTTCAAACTGCTGAGTACCAGGTCTAGTTAAAATTTCCTAAAACATGCATAAATGGAAATAATAAAGGAGACGAAAAGAAGAAAAGTAGATGGAATCATACTAGGAAAGAAATCTATAGCCCAATCAGCTAATGCTTCAATCATCAGAGGCCAAAGGCTCCACATATCCAATGATATAGTCGGAGAAAAGAAGGTCATGTATGAAACAATCTCCAAGACTTCTTCGAAAACCTCTGCAGAAGAACACGAAACATAAATTTGACAAAATAGACCCTGTACAATAATAAATGCCTAATACAATATTATGCAAGTCAAATTTTGCATGATTGAAATATTACAGCTAAAAAACTGCACAGTAATTTTTTTTCTCTCTTTTAGATTTCATTCAGCACAAAATTTTAGAAATGCAAGGTTCCTTTAAAGTTTAAACAAGTCTTAATCATAGTGACAGATTGGTTTGACAGCACCTTTACAACAATGCTAAGCTTTCATATAGCATGGCAGCTATTAACTCGTCCAAACAGATTCCTTCATACAGAGTTCTTTTAGGGTTAATTTTACAAATGCTTAATGTGTTTATTAGCATATCCTATTATGTGCAAACTTAAGAAGAAAAACAGCATTAAACCAAGACAAATTATCATTTCACATTTTAAATTCTATAATTGACTTGTTTCTTGTCTCTCCAAAGTATGTATCACTATTAAGAAAATCAAACAATTAAAAAGCATCAACAGACGGAAGGAAAAAATGAGGAACAGTTACATACCTTGTCCATCAGTGGTCAACATTCTTCGCATGATTGGAAGCAGAGTTGGCTCCACCTGAGCAAAAAGGTGTGGAAGCCTACTAACAGATTCAAGTATTGTACTTATGGCACGTAAACAGCCAACTGCGGCCAGAGCACCAGGATCATCAGCTTCATCATCAGCTTCTGCAGTGTTCATACACCTCCAGAATGCAGCTGCCTGGAAACAGATACATGATGATAGTTTCAGTATAAAAATTTGATGTTTAGTACTTAAAAAATGATGGCAACGTGCATTACCAGATTCTGACATAATCCAAGAGCATAAGGTGCCATCTCCTCCCCAAACTTGTCGACAATAGTCTCCAGAATAAAGACAAGATCTTCGTTCTCAACTTCATTCATTAGTTTGAAAATCTCTGAAGAAAAATAAATTGCATACGAATTGATTAATTTGAACAAAGAAAAGTAACAATGTACATTGTGAAGTTGATTAGAATCATGTACATGAAACCAAAGTTGATAAAAGAACAGAAAACAGTGTTCCAAAAAACCAAATTAATTTTGAGACAACCATCAATAATTAGGGGCTATTAATAAAACAAAATCAAGATCCAAATAACACTTACCATCAAGTAGCTGAGGGAGAATAGGACGAATCTCATTTAAATCTGTGCATATGAAACACTTTCTTGTCTGTTAAGCCATCAAAACTCGGAACAACTTAAAAAGGAGGTGCGGATAGATAGAACCATAAGAAGTAATCAGCAAAGAAACTACAAATTCAGATTTGGCCCAAGCTAGCTCAATCGAGTCCCAACTTGTACAAAACAAAATATAGAGAAAAAAATAAGATATATACCTCTGCATGCTTCTACAAATGATCTTAATGCAAAAACCGAATCAACACGAACAGGAAGCTCTGGATCACGCAACGCAGAAACAATACTATGCAGTGCTTGGCGGAAATTATTCTGGTCAAAGAAGTTTACATGGGCATACTGTCCTGCTACCCATGCAGCCTAAAATCCATACCATAAAAGTACATAACTGAGAAAATTCTCACATACAAATATCTCTTGGAGACCTTGAATAAGATGCCTTCAAAACTGAAAAATAGGAAAACAAACCTTGGCTCTAAGATGACCAACAGGACTTCGAAACTCTGGGAAAACATGTTGCATCAACATATGTTCCAATTCAGATTTGTAAGGCTCCGTTTGTTTCAGCTTATCACAAAGTGCTCCAACAGCAAGAAGAGCACCATCTTTCTGTCGATAAGGCTTATATTCTACTGGCGCTGCATCATACCTGGAACAAAAAGTACAGTGAATATACCAAAAAAAAACTAACACAAAGAAAACCAATATTCCCAATCTATTTGGTAAAAAATGTAAAAGAATACCTTTTGAAAATCTCCACAATGAATTGAATGAACTTTTGAAGATTCTCTTTTCCACGTTTTCTGACTAACTCACTGACAAAGTCCATGGAAGCAGTCCTAGGACTATATAAATCTTCAATTATATCTGCAGTACAAAAAAATGTATGAATCAGTGTGACCAGCACAGGGTTTTGTAACACATACACCAAGTTTAGTAGCTTACCATAGCCCTTCCTCACATACTCATGTGGATCTTCCTCCCAAAGCTTTTGATCATTGTCATTGAAGCACATGAGAGGAAAAACTATTTCAAAAAGGAGGACATCAAGCTGTGGCTGCAACAATGTATACATGCTATTTTTCGAAATGCTGCACAAATAGTTTTTTTTGGGTCAAAATCCATAATTAGCATTTCTGAAAATTTCAAAACAACTTGCAATGCAGAAAGTTATTATCAAAGTATGAGTAAGGGAATGTATAAATGTAGCATAAAGTTATTATCAATTCAGATCAAGATTTTTTATCAAGAAATGACCAAAACTTCATAATTTGTTAATATATGGAAGAGAAGTAGAATTGGGTATGACAAGAAGAAATGACTCTAATTAACACTGCTACAAAAACAAAAATCATGTTTTTATATTGCCAGAACTGCTTAGGTAATCATAATCCATCAAGAAGATCAGTATATTGTTCTCTACAAGAAGATCAGTGTATTGTTCTCTATCTCCCGGACACAGAAAGAAAGTAAAAGGTAACACTGGGAAGAAAATATTTATCGCAATACTATCATTTCAGTTAAATGCTAACCACCGTTAGCCTAAAACTTGGAAGGCCCAGCTACTTGGAAATAATAGCCAGCTTGAGAAAAATAACAAAAGGACATCGTATATTGCCTACAGAACATCGAAAGCAACAGTCAATGACACAAATTAGGCAAAAAGAAAGTGCAAACCTGCTGCTTAAATATTGAAGAATAAGGTTGATAACTCTATCAGGGAGATAGCCCCCAACACGAATAACGCCCAATAAGTTTAAGTGGCATTCCAAAATTTTTCCTGAATAATTCTTCTGAAACATTTGAGCGAAAGCCCTGTTTTCCGGATTCCTAAGCTTTAAATCTCCAAACCTATCAAGTAGCCACTAAAATCACAAAATGCCTAATAACAAGGCCCACCAGTATTACTCCAAACCATGTTTCAATTTTTAAAGCATACCTAGTGTATAGCCTATTTAAAATATGAACTGTCCATTTTTTCACCTTCCACCACCCCCATGATTTCCTGAGCTCAGGATCTGCAGGTTGGCCTTCCACAGGTACATGCCTCTCCAGAACATTTAAGAAAAGCATCATCCAAGCATTGAACACATTCGGATCAAGTAACTGCTTTGGAATCTCCAACTGAAAATTAGAGACAACAGCCCAAAGATGGCAAACGAATCAAACAGACCTCGTAAAGCCAACTCACAAGGAACAAATTGCAGCAGAAAAAATAATACAAATATGCTCAAAATATTTGGCAAGCAATTTTTCTTGCAGCTCAAAAATTAATAAGAATGCACTAAAATGGATTAATTAAAATGCTAATAATATATTGAAAAACTTTGCACATCTGAACTAAAAAAAAAAGACTGCCTATTATTTTATTGGTAATAACATAAGGAGAGATCAAGATTTCATAACAATAGCGCAATATAAGATCATCAAATCTGCATCAAAAACACTTTTTACAAATAGTAATAGGCACAATCACAAAAGTGCCAGTTGCGTAGGGCGACCAGGCCAGGCCGATTCAGAAAGGCTTTGATGGCTCAAGGTTCATATTAGTGAAAACAAATTCATTGTGTAAGTATGCCAAAAAATTAAAGTAATATAAAACACGGAAAATGGAAAATAGGAAGCACCCCATTAAAAGATTAGGTAACAAAAACAATGAAGATGCACTATAAAACTAGCAAAATACTAACGTACATAGATGGATGACCAGAAAATTTTGCATATAAGCTTAATAAGATCTGCTACTTCCAGAGATGGCTTATCAATCTGCACAAGCTTATTAAATATATTGAGAAGAAGAGGAAATGTCTCTTCAGCAATGTGGTGAACAGGAGTTCTCTCATCTTCCGACTTGAACCTTGAAGAAAGAAAATGATGGAATTAGTATTGATTTTTTTAATAGAAACAATATGACCATGCACAAATGTAAGAGAAATAATTAATTGTTTTTTGAGTTAAAACAATGTACCACTTTTAAAAGGAGAAAGCTGCCTTAAGTTAATTTTTTTTCCCATAAACCTGCTGATCTTAATCAGGATCTACAGGTTGGCCTTCCACAGTTACAAAAAATTAAAAAGACTATAAGGAAATCATGCAGCAAAAGAAAAGAAAATCTGGTGTATACTTACTCATATTTTCTAGCAAGAATCCTTAAAACAAACAAAGTCCCATAAACCTGCTGATCTTGCAGGTTATGCTTCACCCACTCGAGAAGTCGCGGCCAATGCTCAGGATAATCAGCATTGATGATGGTCTTGAGACACTCACCTAATTGCACCCTGCAATAAATCCGATATGATGAACCGTACAACTTTAGCACATAATCTGCATGGATGACCAATGAAACAGTAAATGATTCTCAACGAACAATGAAAAAAGGGGACAGCAAATCATTGTACCTCAACAAAGGAGGAACTTGAGCCACATAAACAAGAATATTATCACGAATCAAATCCTTATCACTCAGAGAAATTTTCTGTTGCTCATCTAAGTTTATTAAAAAGAAAACAAAAACATATATTCAAATTCATAAACACAAATATCAAGAAAAAAAAAAGAAAAAAAGATAAAAGTGAATGAAAACTTCAATACTTGGATCAAGAGGAGCCCAATTCTTAGCTATGAAGTTCTTAAAGTGAATAGAAGCAAACTGACGAACAGCGATATCACGGTTATTATCAACGATGATCTGCAATACTCTCACTAGATGCTGCGGCGTATACTGAAGCTGAAACCAAACGAAATCCAAAAAAATCCAATGAACCAATGTTTTGATCTAATATCGAATAATCAAAACCAATTACTACCGATTGAAATAAAAGAAACCTGATTAAGACTTTGCTCAGCAGCTTTGCGGTCGGAATGATTAGAACTAAGAGCGGTTTGAAGAACAATGGCGAGACTTGCAAGATCCATCCTTTTCAATCCAAAATTTAGAAAAAAGAAGAATCTAAACCCTAACTACTCCAATTGAGTTCGACGAGACAAGTGTCTAGGGTTTAGAACTGAGACTACTCCAATTGAGTTCGATGAGACAAGTGTCTAGGGTTTAGAACTGAGAGAAAAAAATACGAAATTGAAAAAAAATTGTAATTAAAATCAAACAAGAAGAAGAAGAGATAGTAGTTTGCGGAGAGAGACAGCTAGAGGTTGAGAAAAAGAGTGGAAATGAATGATATTTAAATAATTAGGGTTTACAGTTTTTAACTTTTTTTTTTGTTGTTGTAAAGAGCAGAGCTTTACTTGCTTTTACTTTTACAGCACAGTCAACTCACGAACGACGCCGTATTGTCGGAGTTTGCAAGGAAGAAAGTGCCGGCGCTGCCTGCATTTTTGTGAACCTCGGTTTTCAGCTTTCACATAAGAAATTAATTAATTATCACATATAAATAAATAAATATTAGTTAAATTGTTGAATGATGAATATTTTTTTGTCAAATTATTGGGTAAAATTGGTTAAATAATGTGAAGAAAAAAATTAGCATTTAGAGTGCGGGAGAATTGTTCTCTGTTGGTGTGATTGTTACAGTGTATATTGAAATATTTATGGATAACAGTGTCGGGAAGACATTTCGAGAAGATGTTCGGACGACACGATATCTTTATCAAGATTGTTGCATTATAAGATTTTGAATTTGTATATAGCTAAAGAGAAGATGCCATATCATTATGACGTCTTCTCAAAGACAACGTGTGACTTGTCGTCCAATGTTCTCTTGACATACACTTTAACAATCACACTACCTAAAAAAATAATTCCCCCACACTTTACATAGCAAAAAAAAAGTTCGAATACATTATTTAACCAAAATAACCAAAATTAATGAATAATCAAAATGGATGTTAAAATTTTAATTTATTATTACTCAATTATAATATTAATTATTTTACTTTTATCGGATATATAATTTAATCTAAGATAAATTTTATTGTATTTGCATCCTTTATGGATAAATTTTGATTATTAGTTTGATTAAATTTATAATAATTAATTATGATTGTAGTTTGCTCGGAAAGGAATTATTTGTAATTAGGGCCGTAGTCAAATAAAATTTATAGGATCAATATTGAATTAAAAAATTTTGAGGGACCAAAATGAAACTTTAATATTGTAACAAATTTCTTGAAGATATGAAGAATCAAAAAGAAAATTTTGTTCTTTGAGATTGGTTCATTAAACCTAATCAAGTCATACAAATTACAAAGAATGTCGCTACCAAATATACTAGTCAAGCTCACACTTCATTACCTACTAACCTCACTGAAAATTGGTTTTTACCTTTCCTTTACAAATGGTTAATGTAATTTTCACCTGCCAATACCGTTACATATTGAACCAAGAATAAGAGCTAAAGTTAAAGCTCAGTCCAAGAATCTTACCTTCCTCGTTTAAACCGGGAGGTTCGGAAAAGTTAGACATCTTTCCGCATGTTAATCCGACCCAAGAACCGGCTTGATGAAGATAGTAAGAGATAATGGGGAAACAAAGTTACAAGTGTGAGAAGAGAACCGGAGTTGGAACCAGAGGGTCGATTTTGAACGACGAGTTTGAAAGATTTCACTGCCCGTTGAAACCTTCTGGTGGAAGCAACAACCCGAAAGAGTACAATAAGAATCTCACATAAGCAACACACAACTATTGCATCAAAATAGTTTATTTTTAGTTTCCAACTTCTCACATATGCTTCATTCAAAATACACTAAGCCAAAAAGAAATTCAAGAGCATAATAGATCTACGAGATGTTACCTCTCATTCTCCTGTCCATTGTATTAATTCACTGCGGTTTACTAATAGCTTTGAGACTTGTTCCTCAGCTTCGGTATCATTAACAACACCCCGGCATCTTGGAAAACCACAGTAGCATGCCAAGCGCTCATCAATAGAAAAGAACCTACAAGACAAACAGAAGTCAGTGTCAAAGATAAATGAATAAATCGATGCTTAGGATTAGAGGTGAACCTATAATCATATGTCAGCTCCTCCCATCGTTTAATATCTCTCTTTGCAAAAATGATAATGTGCTCATCACCGTGAACACTAATCACTCTAGAATAGCAATTTGGCTGCACAAAGGGCAAAAGAGCATTTATTAACATCTTTTGTATGCATTTTGTTCAATAGAAACTGATAGTGTTACAATGCCGCATAAGCATTCTAGTACAGGTATTTCTAGCAGGTTAGGAAACAACTCTAGTGTCATACTAGAAGAACTTAATTACATCAAAGGAATTTTTCTACTCCCCCTGTCCCATTGTCTTTGACTCTATTTCCCTTCAGATAATATCAAATCTATTCCATGTCCAAGATGCAAACAGCAATCTTCATCAAACATCTAAAGAAAACATTTTCGTTCATTACCATCTTATAAGTACACAATTTAATGGACTCCTAATGACCGTGTGAAGGAAAAACTGGAATGAACTTAAACATGCATGACAAGAATAAGAACTAATGAGAACTACACAAATATAAGATGTAGCCAAACAATTGAGACAGAACGGTATGAAGCAATTTAAATTGCAAAAGTTGTGATTGAAACATTTTCATCTTGTATCATTTCACGGACTCATAAAGACCCATGGAAGGGTAAAAATGGAACAAACATAAAAAATGTATGGCAAGAATTCTGATACAAACATCTTACGTGGACAAATGATTAGAACCAGAAGGGCATAAAGCAAATTACCAAAAGCAAGGGTGAAAAGCACTTACTTCACATGAGTGATTGATTAGATGTGCTATGCTTCCTGCCCTAGTGGCATCAATCACTCTTTCATTATCAATTCGAAACAAATAAGTCCCAGCACCCTGAGAGATAAAGTACTTAGCAACTTTCAAACTTTGACCATGAGCTCTCTAGGATTTCCCATAGGAGAACAATCCAAACATGCAAATGTATGAGATATAGAGAACATACCACTAATGAGTTGTATATGAAATGTTCCCTCTTATCAGCAATAGAAGGTCTGACAAGTTCGCCTGTATATTCAATCACCTATATATGATAAAAGTTACCTTTCAAGTACTCAAGAAAAATATACAGCGAATACTACAATGTATAAGAGCACATTAGCTTACCATGTCTCCTGCCCTATGTGGATGTTTTGTAAAGATTCCAAACCCATGAATTCCAGATTTCCCTAGAACCAAATGCAATTTCATTTATCCAGAAAGAAAAACTAGGCAAAAAGCTAATGCAAAAAACAAGAAGGAACAAGTTGCTATTTTAAACTTCCAGATAACTCTTCAAAGGGAAAAACTGCTAGCTATAGATTGTAGTGATTATGTGATTAAGCATAATAAAATGCTACGCTTGTAAACACATACTCAAAAGTGTTGGAATGATCTTTCAAAGGTGGCACCAATTAGGTTTGGGGTTTGAATAGTGTCTACAATCCCTTGTTTTACTCGCAAGTTGCAGCATCCTTTGTACCCAAAAAGAGGACGTTATTCTATTTCAATTCAATGGAAGAACCTCTATTCCCCTGCCAAACCTTTTTACTTACATCTTCCTTACACAGAATATCTTATATGGAATTCAAAATTTGTCCAACCTGGACAACACTTTTAGCCCAAATTAAGTAATTACATATCTGGACCTGCAATAGGTCCCATGAGAGAAGGTCCAAGGAGAAATCATTGAATCCAATCTTGCATTGACCAAAAGTTTCTAGGATACAAAGAATGTCGACCACCATTTTCCTATTACTATCAGCAATTTGTCAGAACACATTAAATAACAACAGAGTTTTGTCAGACCTGCTTCCTTAATACTGAGGAAGTTCTGAAGCCCACCCCATCACACACATGCACACACAAAAGAAGAAAGAAAAAAATACTAATCACTTACCAAATGCCAGTCTTTTTTGAATGGTCTGCCTCATGTAATCATACTTCTCAGCCACAGAGAGAACGTTGTTAGGAGCATTGAGCTGGGGGCCTTTAAGCTTGTCAAGACTAAAAGAGAATTTGATACAATAGACACTATTGCTAGGCACCGTGGTGCCTGACATTGCATGTTGGCAGAAGCCGCCAACCAAGTAGGGCTGATTTTCAACAAACAAACGCTTTAGGGATGCAGCAGCAAGGGCTTCAGGTTCTTTCCGGCCTCTTCTTCCAAAATGGCTGTAGGGCTCTGCACCAAACAAAAATTTGGCTTACCGTCCAGTTTTGATATAACAGTTTCAACAAACTAGACAACCGCCAAAATTGCTTCTCGAGATAGGATGGATATGATAACCTTTTATTGAACGTTATTTGTCATTTATTTTAGTCATTTGAGAGAAAGATAGTAAACTCCATAGGACTAAAACTCCTATATGCAAGGAATTATGCAATCAAGAGGAGTCGGCCAGTACATTGATAGGATTGTGGATAAGCTAAAAACATATCAATCATACATGAACCAGAAAGGCAATTTACTCACCAACCTGCATAAGTCATATATATAAGCAATCTAAAAACTGCTAGCTAGCTTATCCAGTTACACGGCTTCATTTTTTGTAGATACAAGACATTGTGCCAAGTGGCTTTAAAAAAGGAAGTTATTTAGCCACCCCTAGAGCTATCATATAAACAAGTCATGAGCCAAATTTATATGTACACATTTTGAAATAATATAACTATAAATATCAAAAGCAATATTTAAAACCAATGACTAAAATTGATTGAGACAGAAATAGTCCACCAAAACTTCAGAAAAACACCTAACATGTTGAAAGCAAGAGACATCAAAGGGAACAAATTGCAGGGTAACGAGAATATCAAAAGTACAACTAATGAAGATAATGAAACAAGCAATAGCATACCGGTCCGAGCACAACCAGATGGATTAAGAGGTGGAGTGTAACCAGAACATTGACGTACTATTCTGCTAACTCGTTCATCGGATGCTTCTACTCGATCATTAGATGGTTGCCTATGCTTCTTGCAAAAGGAAAGTAGACGAATACATTGATCTTCATCATCTTCATCTACAGAGAGGAGAAACAGTCTGTCCTCATCCTCAAGCTAAGAAACAATAAAACAAGGCAAGTTGGAAGCACATGATCCATGTTATCCATCAGTTACAAACTGAATGATTACAATTACTCAAAACAAAGGGAAAATATAACTGCAAATAATTTCCCAAACTAAGTTCATAATAGGCTGATACTACCTCAACACAGAGACCAGCAGCACGTGCACATAGTGGATGATATGCTACCCGGCAAGTGGGGTTTGAACACTGAATAATAGGCATTACAAGAAACAAATATAAGCACTGAAAGTGGGAGGAGAGTTATGCATAGTAAAATAGCAAATTAAAATGATTATTTTGACATACTATTATAGGTTAAAGCAAACATCAAACATAACTAAAAAGTCCATTGTAGGAATTCTACATTCTGCATTTTCTTGAACTCGACTGTGGGTGACAGGCATTGGACTCAACCATGAGTGATATCTGAGTGTCTTACCTAACCATCTTAAACTAAAAGACCAGCGAACATGCTGTAAAGGGCCCAAAAGAAAGATGATGTGAAAGGGCTTGATAAACATTCACTGAGTATGACATATTCCAGACATGTTGATCTGATTATCCGATGTGACTTAATACAAATTAAGCCCATTTTTTCACGTTTGGAATTTCATGGTTGTTCTCTGGGGAATAAATTGGAATATATATTTGCTCAGCAGGAACAGATAAATTTTACTTATGGAGTGCTCATAACCTTAAAAGGTTGAAATTAGTGAGTACTTACTATTTCTATTTTAAGCCAAAAGAATAGAAACAATGTTTAAAAAAAAAGTAACACAACTAACCAAATAGGAAACAAAGTACTTTTTCAAACATGAGTCCCGAAAGATACTGTTGTAGACACTTGGAAGTTATTAGGAAGGACACTTTGGAGAAGTTGTTAGATAGGGATCTCATAAAAAAGTTGTTTTGGACTCTTAAAAGTTGTTAGATAGAGAGAGAAGATGAAAATTATAAGTAAGGATGGCTTCAGTGAGTATTTGAGTTTTAAAATAAAATAAAAAGAAAGGAAGCTTAAAAGTTGGCTCCACCGCTTCAGTTTGTCACATTGAAGCCCATAGCTCAGTAAAGAGCCTAGGGCGACTGTTGAATAAAACTAGCCTCACTTGTGAAGATTAAAGGCAAAATCGTTGCTTCTTGCTGTACTCTAGGGTTAGGCAGGTGCCTTAACAACACTGCTCATTAGGGGTGCTCTGTTTTTTAAGAAGTCGAGTAACATAGACTAATGTACACATGCTCAAACACATAAAACACCGTTTTCCTTTTTTGTTGGGAGTTGGATTCTAGATAACCATGCTGCTTTTAAAATTAACCATAGCAGAACTAAAACAACATATACTAGAACTACCATATCAATACGCACCCTAAATGAACATAATTTGTCAGATAAGTTTCAACAAGAAACTGCAACAGAGAAAACATAAACAACAATGTGTTACTGTAAGCTTACTTGAATACAAGCTCCATAAGATACACCACAGATGCTACATAGCAGCTTCCACCGATCCTGTAACATGAAACAAAACAAACAGAACGAAAAGAAATCTTACAATATTTACAAGTTTGATTTGCATGGAAATCAAGGGTATATTTTTTTTTTTGATAGGAATAGGAAGCCTCGTTAAAACCTCCCTCATAGTTGACCCTTTCCTAATAAAAATCAAGGGTATATGGAATTTAGCTTTGAAAAGAGTCCAAGATCCTCGATAGATAACATCAAAAAGCACTAAATAAGTCCTCTGAACAACAAAATGACAGTAAGAGAAGTACCTTGCTGATTCTATTTAGCCCATCAATAGGTTCCATTCTCTTGACATCAGATAGACATGTTTCTGGAACATAAATGTTTAGTCAGTGCATTATGTATAAAATGTAAGACAAGAAGAAAATGCAAATCACAAGGTCACAGACCAGGTATCCATATGGCACAAGCCAGATGAGCCCAACGGCCGTCAATCGTAGGCTTCATTGCACCCCCTAAAAGAGATTGATTCATGGATTCAATGATGCTTAACTCTTGGCTCTGAACAAGAATTTAAGAAAATCAAAATACCTATAACAGGGCAAAGACAGCAAGGTGGAGGGGACTCGGGTGCCCCAGGGCGGCATAAGTTGCACAACCATAGAATACCATCAACAGGCTCAAGTTCGCCATAGCATCTAGCATGGACCTGAATGATCATTAATTACGATGAAGCAACTAGAAATTTCAATAGCCAAGTGTGCACCCACATGCATGAATCAAATATGAAGATTAATACAGTGTTGTCAAGCTGTGCACTTGCGTCTTGCACTTTAGCACTAGACATCGAAAGCACCTCGGGTGCTTTAGGGGCAAAGATCATTTGACCAGGAGCACTTTCTTTAAGGCAATAGGCATAAGGAAAGACCGCCTGTTCTAGTTGTATTTAATTTCTTTGACCTTTCACTTTTTTCAATTACTATACATTTTACAAGTAAGTAAGGAATAGTATTAAATTCTCTACTTCTCCGAAATTAAAACATCAGGCATGGACCATCAGGAAAGCATATATATGGGCCATCAGGCATGGACCAAGTTATCGTTTGACAACATTGGATTAATAAATTGTATGCAATCAATTTCAACTGATAATTCATGGCATTGGATTTTACAGATGAAAACTTGATAAATATCCAGTTGTCTGATCAGTGATAACGTAAATGGCATGTTATTGACGTCAAACATATAAAAGAGCATTTACCATCATTCTGCATTTGTCACACTGGAGAAATAGATTGTTCTCATACTCCTAAAAGCAAAGCAACCTCAGTCAGGTAAGAAAATCCAGTATCAAAACCATAAAAGGACAATGGGATTCAACTGTTAACAAAAGTAAAGGTGAAAAAACAGAAACTTAGAAAAACATAATCAAACTAGACTCAGCATGTCAGAGAGAAAGAGAAACAAAACGAAAATGCTAGTAAAGGATGTTAAAAAGCAAATAGATAAAAACAATAACCAAAAAAATAAGAATGAAAGAAAACCAAAGAGTGACCAGGTAAATTGAGTCTGCACCTTTGTGTTATTATGTGTTCTATACAGAGTATTTTGACAGCAATTAGCCCCTATATAAGCCAAAAAGAATTTCCAGAAATAATTTTAACAATAAGTGGTTATTCATGGCCAACCCTATTAGGTGTCCCATCTTATGTGTAGGGATTTATTCTGATGTGGTTTGTTTAAAAACTTATTTAGATATTAGTAATCTTTTTCTATATAAACTCGGTAGGTATATTTCTCATCATAAGACTAGAATTTGATAACAATATGTTCTGTTTCACAGATTCACATTTACATATTTAAGAGAGGGGAAAAAAACTACATCTGCATGTAGTGAAAGCCAAAAAATTTTATGGTTCTGGAGGAAGATGACATGATCCACATTCACAAAATTGTCCAACACCGACTCAAAGCATCCAATCTAAAACCCAACCAATGAGGGATAAAATAAAACAATTAATACCATGTAAAACAAACTAAATAGAAAGAAAATAGTGCAACTGTAGCAGAACATGGTGTTTACCTCGTCCATGTGGCAGACACTACACTTGTCTAGGTCTTTCCAGTCAATGCGAACAGGTCTATAACCAGCAGGCAGGTCTCGAAATCTTCCAGAGGCTAACTTGGATGCAGAGAACTTTGATGAAAGTCTGGATTTTGACAACCCCTGTCAGTATGATAGGAACTCGTTATAACCTACAAAAATAACAGAATCATGCAAGTACAGATTTCAACACTTGTAGTCATATAACCATCAAAGAGAAGAAGAAGATGAGAATACCACAAGTTGTCCTAGTAAAACAGCTATCACAAAAGTTGTTTGAAAGTACTTGCAGATTGGGAAGTTAAAACACAAAAATTCTGCCTTGAACAAATATAGCATATAAAGATCCTGAGTCAGTTATTAGTTACACAATTGCAAATCATCCCATTAAGATAATAAATCCCTGCTTGGGCCACTCAGCCTGTCATATAGGCAGCAGGGCCAACTAGAAGTAATATTTATCATATGTAAAATTTTGGCCTCATATCAATAAGTCTAGCAAAATGGAACAAGTACTCCATTTGGAGGTCATAAGCGTACATTTAATTATAAGGACAACTTTGAGGGTAACCCGTAACCTTGTATTGGTTTATGGAATTTTACAGTTAGAATAGATCCATAACATAGTACTGAACAATAAAATTGAAATATGTATACCACTAAGTGCAACCCTATGAACCTCAGACACTTCTGGCATGGGACTGTCCAAGCTTTGGACACATGTCCAACCTGGATACAGCTCAAACACAGAAAAATGTGTCGTGCTGCATACAAGGTCACATCAAAAGAAAATTACACACGGAACAAAACATGGTTAAGACACAGCTGGACAGGTCCGGACACGAATAAAAATTTTATTTTTTATTTATTTTGCTTTTTCCTACTAAAATACAAATATAACTATGAGTAATTTATCTAATGAGACTTTAAAAGTTAATATATTTATTTTCATGTAAATATTAAATTTATAAGTATTAATTTTACACTTTTATTGACGTCTTCTGCCATATCCGTGTCTTAATTTTTTTGAAAATTCCCGTATGCAGTGTCGTACCTGTATGACGATTATGTCTTAATTTCCTAGGTGCAACTTCAAATCTAAGAGAAAATGAAGATACTACTATACCTGTATTAATTTTATAACTTCAGGATTGGAGAAACCAAACATTTCGGCGCCAGATTCAAAAAATCTTCCTTTTGCAGCATTGATATCAGAAGAATCATTGAGTATCTTTCTTATTCTTTTATATATCTTATTCCAACAAGCTGATGGGTCTGGTCCTTCAAACTGAGACAAATACTCAATATAGATTAGGTGCTACACTCAATAATGTTGGCGATAAGAACCAATTTAAACAAATGCAATGGTGATAATATGGAATGCCAGTTCAGTAAGGAATATATGCAAACTATGAATCAGTCAACTGATGAAAAATCTATTTTGTATAAAGATTAAGAATCAAGAAACAAAACAAGGAATGCAACTATACTTCTACAATTTCCCAATATATTTGAATTTACACACTTCAATTACTACTTGACCGTTTGTGGTAACTGACACCATAAGCCTTAAGGTGTTGGAAAACCAAAACAGCAACCATATTCTCCCAATATACAAAATAAAACCCCAGCAACCTTTACAAACACCAAACATTTGGATATGCTAGTGGAATCAATTACAGAAGATAAATTTTTCCAACTGGTAATAAACTTCTTTGATGTTTGGATTTGGGTTTAAGTTAGCTTCAATGGTCATTCACTTTCTTCTTCTCGTCATTTATTTATTTACCATCTAAATCAGAAGTTTGCCAAAGACCTAGAACCCCTTATATCCCCATATTCCCTGTAATAGGAGAAAAGACTAATACCAGGAAGGAAGAACATATCTGAGCAATGACATCACAGTATCAGCAACAAAAATTCAAATCTATATTCCAAATATTCTCATCTAAGAACCTGATGTATTCCATAACAAGTTTTTAATGAGAAATAATGGACTTCAAATGGCTACTTGAAATCCCAACCATTCTTAAGTGCAACTCCAGATAACAACACCAAACAGGGGATAATTCTAGCATCTCCCAGACCTCTCACATGTGATAGTTCTCAGGAAGCATGCACGGCCTAAACCAAGAATAGATACAGTGACAGCTAATTATTTATTAGGTTCTAGCAAAATGTGGAAAACCAGATTATTATTATTATTATTATTATTATTATTATTATTATTATTATTATTTTATAAAAATGAGAAGCCTCGTTAAAACCCCCTTCATAACCATCAAGCTACGAAAATAGCTTTAACGGACATTGGAAGGAGTAAAAGAGTGCCTCATAATTTTATTACTTAAATACCAAGTACATCAAGAGTACATTACAACCAAACACAACCAGAATACATCCACAAAATGACCATAACAATCTGCATGAACAAAATCAGACAACTGCAATGAGAAACTTGTATGAGAAAAGATCAAAACATGCCAAAATTAGCAAATGCACAAAAAAAGGAGGTACCATAATACAGTAAACTCAATATCACTTCATCACATTAAACAACTAACCTTCTCTCCGTCACATGCCACCCTAAATAGAGGATGATTCTTTGACTGAGGATCTCTCAGCACTTCCATCCTATACAAGGTACAAATACTCGGATCTACCAGACAAGGAAAAATGAATTGTCACAGATTGCCAATAAAATAGGATAATCACAAGATATTGAAGAAATAAAAATAAAAAGTGACATCCATATAAGACAATTACCTTTTACTGAAATAGATTCCCTAACAACAGTGTACCCTTCGGGCCAGATTATCCCATCCTCTTTAAGATATTCAGAGTCCTTGACAACTTTTCCTATAACAGCAGTCCAACAATCCATGGGCAATAATTAAATTTACCGTCTTTTAGACAACAGAACTTAATAATACTAAGTAAATCAAATCGCCAGAAACTTCAAACCAGCTTCATGTCATTCCAACTGGATTGGCACTAACTCTAGCAAAGTATTTGGGCATCAACAATTTTACTAACTACTTTCACTAGCAAAATTTCCAGCTTACCTCTGACGCACTCATGCAAAAAGTGTATTTTAACATTACATAACAATTTTCCAAAAAAATAAAAACAAAGTCCAAAAGGGGCGTGAATAGCCAGATATGCCTAACCATCTATGCAATAGATGCAAAATTGCATGGCATCTCAATTTATACTAATAAAGCTATTCAAGGCCACTAGAAATTACCGAGGCTAATTATTTGCAAGTCTCCTATTACATAAGTAGAACCTCCAGGTCCACTAAGAGTTATCTGAACCCCCTGATTTTTTTTCATGTGATCTTCAACAGAATCTATATTTCCTTTATCTTCGCAACTTGCATCGCCATCATCCTTGGTCCTTCCATTTTGAAGTTGTAACATTCTTCTGGGAAGCTTCTGTTCACAGAGATAGCTGTTTGGACCAAAAGATAGAAGACATGACTATTAACTCTTGCCCGCAATTTCAAGAGTCAAAAAGCCAAGCTATTATACATATCACTGTCAAAGTTAAGGAAACTGTACAACTACAAAGACAGGGGGTACCACAAAGGAGAATACAAAGATTGATTTTGTAGCACCAAACATAAGTAATACCAAAAGCATAAACGCCAATGAATCATTTAAACAACATGTAATCACCTAAAGCAAGTTGGAGAATAACAAATAGGATAACAGTCCCTCCCCACAGCTACAAGCAAAAGCATAAAAGTAACCGGAAGCAAGGATGATTAGGAGGCCTATGCAATAACCTTAGAAGAGCATCATTTTCAATTCATTCACAATGTGAGCCTGGAATACACTTTACTAATGGACAATGTGTGAGCAGACAGAGAAACAATTGATACAGACATGTTAATCCCATTGGAATTAGGATGGTGGAAATATACAAAAAGAGAAAAGTTTCTTTACTGCATTCTTTTTCATAACTTGAACTAAAAGAACCTTAGCAAATAAAACTAACTTACAATTTTGCTTCCTCCAAGCCCATAGTGAAACGAGGTTTCTTGCACTTTCGGTGTAGTGATGAGAGAAGTCCTTTGAGAAAAGAGGCCACCTGTTTCAATTTTATTCTGATAATTGCAAAAGGAACTGGTGAAATCAGCCCTCAAGATATAGAAGTCTAGCATCCTTGCAAAACAAGAACCCTATGTCTCACAAAATTAAAATACAAACCTTGCAAAATCATGGGTGCCAAAAAATTGAACTGGAACTGATCTTCCACCATAAATCTTGCCAACACCTTTAGGATCACCAATAAGTGATTCATCTACCACAATAGCTGGCCACATTGCATGACCTGCAGTAATAACTCAAAAGATAAGCTCATAGAAAATATACAAACATATTGATAATTGACTTGAAAGAAAATTAATTCATTATCAAATGCATGAAGATATATTTATAGCACCAGACCCAGACATAAAAGGTACTATTATCAAATTCTGAAGAACCTTGCATCCATTGCAGAAAATTGAACAAGTATGATTATTCATCTTATGCAAAATCTAAAACAACAAATGACAGAATTCATAGGCACACACAAAATCAAGTGCTAAGCAAAACTAAGTACATGACCTTTGGAGACTGAGAATGAAGTAGTCCTAAAATGTATTTCCCAATTACCAGGTTCACCTCAAACAAATTACTCCAAAATGTATCATAGCCAATAATCAATGACAGATTCACAATCCTTAACATCTCATGTCATGACAATAAAACACTTTCCATAGCAAGTTGTAACTGTCTCCAATTAACATAATGTGAGCCAGATGGATTTAGCACAAACCAGTAAGTTTTGCCCATATAACATCCCCAGGTTCAAATTCTTGACAATCATCTCGACTGGCAGCCAGCGCAACCATCTCATCATAATCATAGCAACCATTGTTTGTACTATTAACACTGAAACTCAGGTTTAGGTGCTCCATCTCTTCATGAGAAACATGAAACTTCAGTTTCTCATTACAAAGCATCAAATCCTCCTTATCTCCATCTTCATATTCAACCTGCATTTGAACTTGTCAATTAATGAACAAACTGACCCATGAAAAAAGTATATTTTTACACCATTAAATGCCAAAACAATTTCTATAACCATATAGAATCAGAGTAAAAGACTAAAAGGAATACAATGGACATACATGATGTCTGTTAGTCTCCGAATTGTACCCAACAACTCGACCTGAATACCAATCAGCATCCAATGGCCAAAAAACCTGTAATAGACAAAGATTCATGTCAAGACGCGAGTAAATTCAAGATCTAAAAGTACCAACTTCAAAGAGCCATCAAAATGCTTGCCTTGCATTGCAATCCAACAAAAGCTTTTGGATCAACGCCATCAAAACTCAACCTATTCAAGTTACAACTTTTTCCAGTTAATATAACTGAAATATATGTACAAATAATCTGTATTTACAAATGTGAAAGGGGAAACTTCGAACAAAAGCCTTTAGCATCAGGATTGCAGCCATTTAAACCCAATTTACAATGACTCCTTTATGCTATTGCTTTAGCTACTTACATAGAAGCAAGGTCATTTCCAAACCAATATTTTCATATCACATTAAATCATGCATTTTATCCAAATGCATTGCACCCAAATGCATTTTTTGCATCAAGAATAGAAACAAGATTCAGTAGAAAATATTTAATCTGAATCAGCAATACAAATAAATTAAGCACAATCAACGTTCACTAAGAAAAGATTAAGAAAAACTGACCTGACCCATCTCTTAGCAGTAGCAGAAACAGTGAAACTCCGTCGAGGATCCACAGTGGAAACATGCTTCCTTTTCTTAACAGAGCTACAATTCACACTATTATTTCTACAATCCCTCATACGCGGGCGATCCGGCTGACACAAAGCACTCGAATCAACCCCTAAATTGGCCAGCTCATTACTCCCGATCCTCTTCTTTTTCCTCAAAGTCTCGTCAATTTCACCTTCCACCACTGTTTTCCCGTCCACTTCTTGGGACAAAGAGTCGTAGGAGTCGCATTGGCGAGCGCGTTTAGGGCGGCGAGAGTAGACATGCAGGACGGGGGGATTGTGGGGTTTGAGGATGTGATCGTCGTCGACGATGAGCTTACGAGCTTTGACCTTCTTGGACATGACGTTGGATGAGTTAGTAGCGCTCACACAAAGAGAGGCGGTGGAGTAGACGCGGTTCAAGGAAACGTAGCGAGCCGTAGTGTCGGCGTCTTCCTCATCCCCTTTCTCGGGAAATGCCATCGATGGAAGGAACAGTCGGGATTGAAATAGAAACAACAGTGTTTTAGGGTTTAAAATTGGGAATCGGGGGAATTTGGAGGGAGAGGGAGCACTGGCTTTCTTTTATAATATATAAATATACACACATATATATATATATATATATATTATTCAGCATCAAAATTATCCCTTTCCCGCCGTGCATGTACAATTGGTGTTTGCAATTTTAAGTTCAATGGTATATTTATAAGTGTCTAAATTATATTATTTTTTTTAATAGATAATTAAATTATTTTTTATCTATCCAGGTGTTTAACATTATAAATATTATTATTTTATATGTTCGGGTCGTCAACGGTACTAAATATCTCTATTAGAGGAAATGTGTCACATACATGTATTTTTAAAAATTTAATTTAAATTAAAAACATAAAATTGTATTTTTTGAAAAAGAAAATAACCTCAGTGACCAAAAATCCCATATAATATACGATTTTAACCAACTTTTTCCGGATTTGCCAAAATGACCAACAAAATCGCAATGCGATCGCTAATTCGCAACGCGATCTCCATTATCGCAAATTCGCGTTGCATTTTCGCAATGCGATAGTTGAAAATCGTGTTGCGATGGTCTACAGTATCGTTGCGATTTTCCCAATTCGCAATGCGAATAAGTAAATCGCAACGCGAATTGGGAAAATCGCAATGCGAATAAGTAAATCGCAACGCGAATTGGGAAAATCGCAATGCGATACTGACTATCGCAATGCGATAATAAAAAATCGCAACGAGATACTTACTTTCGCAACGCGATACTGACTTTCGCAACGCGATAATACATAATTGCAATGCGATTTTCAAAGCGCCATTAGTATCCTGGCCAAGTATTTTATTTTTAAATTCCAAACATGAATATTAATATATTGGAACACTGAACTGTCCACAGTATATCCCGTAATCGCAACTCATAACCTAAAACCTAAAATCACAACTCAGTCCCATCTCCATCTCTCACTCTCTCACCCATCTCCGACGAAATCCGTCCCCATCTCCGGCGAAATCCGTCTATCTCCATCTCTCAGAGCCACCCTCACAATCAGAAATGGAAAATCAACCAAATCAACCAACGAGGGTTAGTTTTTTTAATTATTTTCTTTTTGAAATTTTTGCATTATTATTAGGTTTTTCATATTGAAATTGATGATAAGTTTACTGGTAATTTCAATAATAGATTAACCATTTCACTTAGATTGCTTATTAAATCAACCAAGAATCGCAACGCGAAATGCAAATCGCAACGCGATTTTAGTTTCGCGTTGCGATTCTCTCGTTGCGATAGTCATTTTCGTGTTGCGATTTTCATTTTCAGAACTATTCTTCTTCTGCAAATTGAAACTTGAATGAATTGCATTACTTCAACCAAAAAACAAAGACAAATACGAAATTCACAGTGTTGCATATTTAAGTTTGAAGAATAAACTACTACTATTTATGTTTATTATTGTTTTTGGTATATCTTCACAGTGTAGTTTTTGGTATATCTAATTTAGTATGTTTATTGTTTTTGTAGAACTTTTATTCGGCTCAATTGACCTTGAGAAATAAAGTCAGCCTGGCCAAAATAATTACGTCGAAGCTTTCACCTGCACAAAGAAAAATGTTTGAGGATACATGCTTCGGGCCATGGCTGAAAGTACAACATCCCGATGGAGATGCGATGTTGACACACCTGTTTCTTCAAACCATGACTAGCGATCTACCAGAGACTATACAACGTCGTGATGAAGAGATATGGTTTGATTTTCCACCGGCGTATACGTGTTTTGGGCGGGAGGAGTTTTGCTTAATCATCGGTCTACGCTTCGGACACGATGATGTAGGTCGGTACACTAGACACATTACCCGCCCATCATGGCTATCCCGGGTTTTTCCTGAGCTGGAGAGGCCGAGTCTACACGTAGAAGACCTGACAAGATTTTTGAATAATAAAGATGGTTTTACTTGGATGGATGACGTCGACGTTGTCCGAGTATGCCTTCTAATTCTTTTGCATGCCGGCTTTTTAGGCAGAGAGGCCAGACAACCTATTCCAAATGATCTAATCAAATTGGTAGAAGACCTAAATGCGTGGAACCTGTTTCCGTGGGGCTCGTATTTATGGAAAGCTACATGGAATAAGTTATCGTCTGCCTTGGATGATCGAAAAAGTTTGCATGGCGATGGTTCCAAATACACTTTGACAGGCTTTATTTGGGCCTTTAAGGTAAGAATTTTTATATGATGTTTCCAAAATTATAAGTAATTATTTAACAATTACTAATGTTTGTTATTATATTGTTTGTAGATTTTGATATTTGAGGCCTTTCCCGCCATGAAGACATATGCAATAAAAACTTCAAATGATATTCCCAGGGCTATTTCCTGGAAGAGGAAACGGACCTTGCAATAGGAAGATTTACTACGGTATACGACAATAAATAATGTAAGTTAACATAAATACTACCATATGTTTATAAACAAGTTATTACTAGTACACGTTTAACTTTGTTTGAGCTTTTATATTGTTAGGAGGCCAACACTCCTCTACAGAGGCTGACACCCACGGAAGCTGAGCTTGCCACTGATTGGTGGCAAGCTAGTAAGCGTTTTTTTGATGGAACGGTTGATGAGCAGCCTCCACTTCGGGAGCCATCACCTTGCCCAGAGCTATCACCTCACCCAGAGCCATCATCTGATCGACCCGGCTATACACCTCCACAACGACAGCCATCACCTATTCTGTCACATCATCGAGCCTCTTCTCCACCATCACCGAAAGATAGGCGACCGGCAAAGATGCCACGACGTTTATCTCCCTGTTCTCCACCTCAACGGGATGAGTTAGGGGAGTTACGTGATGAGGTCAATGCCTTGCGTGAGGAGGTCGGTACTTTACGCAAAGACGATGGTGAATGGCGTGTTGAGG
Organism: Hibiscus syriacus; assembly: GCF_006381635.1. Taxonomy (NCBI): domain Eukaryota; kingdom Viridiplantae; phylum Streptophyta; class Magnoliopsida; order Malvales; family Malvaceae; genus Hibiscus; species Hibiscus syriacus. The sequence goes on along the minus strand of NW_024063172.1, from coordinate 350,929 downwards.
TGTCTACATTACGTTGTGAGGTAGCCGCTCTACGTGAGATGGTAGCATCGTTGCAGAATGAGGTTCATACTCTACGCAACGAGGTAAGTTTAAGATTTTTCATACTCGTAATTCATTCGGTTGCTGCCAATACTGCTAAACTATTTTTGTTAGTATTTGTTTTTGGTTCTGTTTTTGTCTGTTGGTTGAAGTAATGCAATCCATTCAAGTTTCAATTTGCAGAAGAATAATAGTTTACTTTCGCAACACGAAAATGACTATCGCAACGCGGAAATGGCTATCGCAACGCGAAATGGCTATCGCAACGAGAAAATCACAATGCGAAATGAAAATCGCAATGCGAAATGAAAATCGCAATGCGAAATGAAAATCGCAATGCGAAATGAAAATCGCAATGCGAAATGAAAATCGCAATGCGAAATGAAAATCGCATTGCGATTTTCTCGTTGCGATAACCATTTTCGCGTTGCGATAACCATTTTCGCGTTGCGATAACCATTTTCGCGTTGCGATAGCCATTTTCGCGTTGCGATAGCCATTTTCGCGTTGCGATAGTCAAATGAATGTCTAATAAGTGATGACAACTGAACATATCATAGCAATGTTCAAACTCAAGTTACTAATACATGCCTAACTGAAAATGTTAAAAGTGCACACATAAAATACACATAATGCAAGTTTTGTTAACATATATACTCCTTTTGGTTTGAAAATGTTTGGTTAAGTACCTAGAATTCAATAATAATTGTTAAAAGTTTATGCATGTTAATCCTCGTTGCCTTTTTCATTTCGCATTGCGATTCTATCGTTGCGATTTGCATTTCGCATTGCGATGGTCAAATGATTGCCTTTCGCAACGCGATTCTGACTTTCGCAACGAGATAATACAGAATCGCAATGCGAGTTTCAAAGTTCGCAACAGGTTTTAGTTTCGCAAGCCAAATTTTGTGTGTATATATATACGCAGCAGCAACAACTCATAACCTAAATCCCTAAATCGCAACTCATTCCATCTCCATCTATCACTCTCTCCGGCGACATCCGTTCCAATATCCAACGACATCCTTCCCCATCCGGCAACAGGTCTTAGTTTCGCATATCGTTTGTTTAGTTACAACCATGAAATCATCTAATGTTGATCATGTTTGGATAGATTTGTGTTTTGGAGGGTCATGGGAGAATGTTCATGGTGTTTTACAATATATGCCTTTACCCATGAATCTTCAACTAAAACTGTCATTAAATAAGTTAACTTATGAAACCCTAATGTTACGTGTTTCAAAGAAATTGAATTTAGAGCCCCTAAGTGGATTTAGGCTATCTTATCAGAGAAATGGTAAAGTTTATTTGTTAACCGACAATGAAGATGTTGAACGATTCATTGCTTACATTAATGTTTCAAGTGATGATGTTACATTGTATGTTGTTGAACCTAGAAGTAGTATTGTTGGGTCAGTAGCGGGTAGTAATCAGCTAAGTGGGTCTCAAAACCCACAGTCTTTCTCTAATTCAAATCCAAATCAACTTTCAGCACCAAATTCCGGTTTTCGTATTGACCAATTAGACGATGATGAACCAAGAGAAAAAATTGTGAGTACTAGTCAGTATTCGAAATTTGACCTTGGTCAATACCTGGACTTTGATATTGGTCAATACACGGATTTTGATGATGTTTCAGAAGAAGAAACAGACCCTGCGTGTAATGATTTTGATATTGGTCAATACCCGAATTTTGATGATGAAACACCTGTTGCCGAGGAAGATGTTGTTGATGATAATGAGGAGGAAGTTATGACTGTGAATGAACATGTTGAACATCCATTCTGTAATTCATATAATCCTGAAGAAGAAAAAGAAGAAGAAAAAGTCCCCGAAGAAAAGAAAATGCCACGGGAGTATAACTGGAATATGCCAGAATTACTTCAGTTACCGGAAGAAGAGTTGGCAAAGAAAGCAGTTGATTGTTACACAAAAGTTATTCGTATCAAGAAAGATGATTGTTTTGATACAAAGGAAGACTTGAAGATAGCTTTGTATACGAAATGTGTGGAAGATGGTTATCAACTAAAAGTTAACAAATCAAGCAAAGATCATTTCGAAACAAGGTGTACGATTGACAAAAACTGTACGTGGCGTATGATTGCAAAGAGGATAAAAGATTGCGCAATGTTTCAAGTTAGGACTTTTATTGATAAACATACATGTTCAAGAACCCAAGTTTTTCCTCACCATAGACAGGCAAACAAAAAGGTGTTGGGTGGTTTTCTGGCTGAGTTAATGTTTTTTGAATGGAAGGGTATATCGGGGACATGAAATTATGACTGACATGAATGCTCGGTTCAAGATTAGTATATCATATTCTCAACCTTGGAGAGCCAAATGTTATGCCTTGGAATTGTTGAGGGGGTCGCCAGAAGCATCGTTTGCCCAACTGCAGGCTTATTGTCACAATTTAAAGCTGAAAAATCTTGGGTCGGTAACTCATATCAAAACAGATAGAGATGGACGCTTTGAGTTGCTGTTTATCGCCATTGGTGCTGCGGTTAGTAAATCAATATAATTCTGTTGACTCATTTCTGTTAGTTACATGCATTTCACATTTAAATGATTATATTTCTTGTGTATATTATTTTGTAGATTCGTTCGTTTATTACTTGCATGCGCCCAGTTATTATAGTTGACGGAGCACATTTGAAAGGTCGATACCTTGGAGTAAACTTATTAGCAGTGGCCATGGATGCTAACAATGGGATATTGCCAATAGCTTACGGGGTTGGCAAATCTGAAACCTCTGATTCATGGACATGGTTTATGGGGCATCTTAGGGATTGCATAGGTCCTATTAGCAATCTGACAATCATATCCGATAGGGCAAACTCAATTGACAACGCTGTTAGAAGGTGTTTCCCATATGCTTTTCATGGACTTTGTGGTGTTCATTTGTATAGAAATCTAAAATCAAGGTCTGCTGGTATAAAAAAGCACAAATGGACATACTGGAAGGCTGTAAAGGCTTATCGGGAAGTGGATTTCAATAAGCATATAAACTGTTTAAGACGTATTTTGCCTCAGTGTGCTCAAACACTAGAAGATGTCGGGTTTGAAAGATGGTCAAGAGTACATCAACTTAGAGCAAGATATGGTTTCATGACGTCTAATAGTGCAGAATCAATTAACGCTCTAAGTCGTCATTCCCGGAAATTACCCATTACTATGTTAATGGAGTTTTTTCGAGCCTCTATTCAACAGTGGTACTACAAGAAAAGAAACCATACAGGTATTATTTCTTTGAATTCGTAACTTATCATATATTTTACTAAGTATTATTTATTTAAATTTACAGGAACATTGGAACATCGTGTTACATCATGGACTGAAAAAAAGATAACGAAACTGTCGCAACCGTCTTTCCGATTGGGCCCCGGAATTGGGCTTTGACTTAGGAAAGTGGATTAGAGTCACCACCGACCATTTTAAAATGAATTTAGGTGGGTCGGACACCATCTTACCTGATATGCGTTGTATCAGAAATGTGTCGGGTTCGGGAGTCGGTTACAGTCAATGAAGGATTAACACCCTTGAACCGCCCTTTCGGTACCAATTAACTTATTGGTTGTCTTTAATTGCGCAAAATTAAAAAATTTAAATTGAAATTTAAGTTACCCGATTCGAATTACTTACCTTTGATTGATTTAAACGAAGACCCTTACAAGACAAAAAATGTTAGGAAAAAAATAAATAAATAAAAAAGTTAACTTAAAATAATAATAAAAAGCGAATCACAAAATAAAATAAAATGATAAAATAATAAATTTAAAGGAAATAAGGAAAAATAATAAAAATAATAGAGAATAAATAATAATAATAAAAATACAGAAAACATAAAATATATATATATAATGAAAAAACACATGAGAGGATCAAATTGAAAGAAAACTAACTTGGGAGTACAGTTTAAGAGAAATTAGGGGTTAAATGATAAGCTCTACAGACGAAGAGGACCCATAATGTAGTTTACCCTTTCTAGCGCAAACACGCGTGGATTAGAGGCTAAAACGACGTAGTTTTGGTTCGCCTATTTAATCCCAAAACCAGGACTTTTTTCAAACCATATATCATTTTCCATTTCCCTCTCTCTCTCTACAGATCTCTCTCTCTCGTCCCTCTCTATATTTCTTCGCCCGGTGAGAAAGCCGACCCCTGACCGGTTGCCACTCCGCTGTCCGTCACCGCCTCCGGCCACCACCGGCGGTGGCCGAAAAATCTAAACAAGCCTAGGACACTCTCCTTGACACCCCGAGCGTCGATCCAAAGTCCAAATCCCTCAAATATCCCCAAAACGGCGTAGATCTAAAGTGCAAGTTTCGGTTTTTTACCCCTCTCGCCGGTGTCCCTTCGTTTCTCAAGGCCTTTGGCTTTGTGGTTTCTCTACGTGCTTGTTTTGGTTTGTTTACTGAGAGGCTTCGGCCTTTGGCTTGTATTTTTGTGATGATTTTTGTCTGTTGTTGATGGTCTTTTGGTTCGGTTGTGGCTCGATGATGCTTCTATTTTTATGGTCGTTGGTCTCTCGGTGTGGTACTGAGATGTTTTCGTGTTTTGTTCTCTCGATTGGTTCTTCGTTTCTAGACTTCTGGGTTTACGGTTCTTTTGATGTGTGTGTCTGTGGATCTCTCCCTGATGGCCCCCTGTACTGTGTTGGTCGTGGGTTTTTATAAACCCCACCGGCCGTTGTGAGTCCCGACGATCTCGGGATCGTGGTTGTTGTGGCCGGTCATCCCGGGATGGGTCAGTCCCGGGGATCTCGGCCGGCCGTTGGCACTGTTGACCGTTTGGCTCCCTGACTGCTCGGTGACTGAAAACTGGGAACCCTAATCCCTTGCTGGGCTAGTTCAGGCCCAAACTTGGACTGGATTCTTGAACATGGACCCTGCACAAAAATAAATGAGAAATAAATAAATTAAAAATAAAAATAAATAATAATAATATTATATATATATAAACGTTTTCAAAAACATATAATATATAAATTTTTAAAATGTTTAAAAAAAAACTATATATTATATATATTTTCAAAATAGTTTTTAAAAATTATATATTATATAAATGTTTTCATAACGTTTTCAAAAGTATATATTATATATATTTTAAAAACGTTTTCAAAAACTATATATTATATAATTTTCAAAAATATTTTAAAAACTATATAATATACATATTTTCAAAAAATGTTTTAAACTATATATTATATATGTATTTTCAAAAACAATTTGCAAACTATATAATATATATATGTGTATATATGTATAAAATAAAAATAAATAAAAAATATGGACGGAAATTAGTGTCTACAGAAACGTGTTGTGAAGTCAACGTCATGGAGAGTTGAACCATGTTCAAACACTTTGTTTGAAGTACTGGATAATAACTTAAATGGGCTTGTCGATCTAAATGCAAGGACGTGTAGTTGTATGAAATGGCAAACATCTGGTTATCCATGTGGCCATGTTATAAAAGTTGCTCTTCATCTAAACCAAGATGATTCAAGCACATACTCTATGGATTGCTACACTACAGAAGTATATCGACAGACTTATGCCGAGATTGTCTACCCTATTTCACATCCTTCTGAGTGGGACATACCAGATGACTTACAAACAATTTTGCCACCAGCTATGGACAGAAGGCTACCTGGCCGACCAAAAAGTCACGATCGTATACCGTCTAAGGGTGAAGAGAAGAAGAGATCGACATGTAGTCGGTGCAAGGAAAGTGGTCATACAAGGTTGACATGTGGATCACCAGTGCCATCACAATCATCTTTTCCTCTACCAAAATATGGATCATCATCAAAATCCAAAGCTCATATGGTGTCAAGAAAAAGGCAATCAAAATCGCAATCATCTTTAAAATCCCAATCACAACTGGCTTCACCTTTTGGAACTGTTAACTTAGGTGATTTTTAAATGCAAACGTTGTATTATGTAGATTTTATGTGTGAACTTTTAACATTTTCAGTTAGGCATGTATTAGTAACTTGAGTTTGAAAATTGTTATGATCTGTTCCAGTTGTTATCACTTAATAGGCAATCATCTTAATGTCCATCGCAATGCGGAAATTACTATCGCAATACGAAATGAAAATCGCAACGAGAGAATCGCAATGCGAAATGAAAATCGCAACGCTAATTTCGCAATGCGAAATGAAAATCGCAACGAGGGAATCGCAATGCGAAATGAAAATCGCAACGCGAATTTAATTTCGCGTTGCGATTCTCTCGTTGCGATTTTCATTTCGCATTGCGATAGTACTTTTTGCCTTCAACATAATGCAGATTGAAATCAACAAAATCAACCATTACATTTCAATCAATTAAACAAGCACAAATAAGAATTATGTTAACATCAATTAAACAAATCAACTTTTACAAATCACCTTTTACAAATCAATTAAACAATAAAAAAATAAGCAATAATTATTAGAGAAAATAACACTTCTACTATTGAATCAAATTTTGTAGCCATACATCATTTTCACGCAGCTCACTTCTGAGATTAACCTGCATAAACCAAACATTTGCTCAAACAACACTTTCTACACATCTAAAACCTACAAACAGCAAATTATTGAATTCTAGGTACTTAACCAAACATTTTCAAACTACAAGCCTATAAACATACCAATTGTTTATGGACATTTTTATAATGCGGATGCAGGTAGGCAGCATCTCGTATATATCGATCTAGCCATATAATGTCGAAACCACAAGCCTACTACAGCTCTATCTATATCGGTGGGAGGTAGATACTTTATACTTCCTGTGATCAAACGGTCCAACGCCAAGCATACGAGAGGACCACAATCCCCTCTGGGTCATTTCGTTTGTTGTGGTGCGGTCTCGTCTCTGCTAACTGTAATATTGAGCTTCTTTGGCTTCTTGTTTCCAGAACGAGTCCAATAATTTATCGCATCCAAGTATTTAGCCAAATAAGAGCTCCATCCCTTAATAATATCTCTTAAATCAGCCAATGATATGTAATTTATCATGCTGTCATATACTATTGCCTTAAGGGATGGGATCTGAAGCTCGACGAGAAGCCAATGGTTACGTTCCAAAACAGGGATAAACACCTGCAATCATAAGTAATAATTCATTCATTTGCGCACTTATTTATGAATACCTTTAAACTCAATCTAAAATAAACACTAACATTATCGACCTCCCACCATGCAGGATAAAGTTTAGCTTGTCCATTGCCCAACGCAAATGATTCATCTCGTTGATTCTTCAAGTGAACGGCGTTAAAAGACGTCGGCATAATTGTATACCGTGTATTTCTTTTATTTTCCTTAAGTTTCCTAATTATTAGAAGACATGACACCTACGCATCGATATGTTATTTTACAAAAAAAGACATATATTAGTAACTTACATAAATTTACAAAAAAAATAATCAAATGAAAATATAAGAAAAATATAAGACTTACCCCTCCATCGAAATAGCCATTGTCTTCGACCCCTAATAATACGCCCCACCAAGACCGATCAAGCAACAAATAGATATCATCATTGAGCTTGCATATGTCAGTGAAACACCCCTGGCTTCGCTCATGTAGATAAAAATCAACTGCGGTCTTAGCCCAAAGGGTGTTATCCAGAATTGTGTCCGGTAGTTGTTTCCTCTCCTCTTCAGATACCGGTATGGTACTGGCTGGTAACTCATACGAGAGCCAACTTGAATCCATCATGTCCGGCACGTCAAAGGGTTTCTCAAGAATCCTACATATGACGCCATGTGAATCGGGCTCTTGAATGGTGGGAGGGACCTCTTCAACGATGACAGTGGCCTCTTGAACGGTGGGAGGGGACTCTCGAGGAATGATAGGGGCCTCTTCAACGATAGGAGTGGACTCTTGAGGGATGATAGGCGAGTCGGGCTTCTTCTTGCGGTGTCTTCGCACTATTGGGGTATACGGAGACTTAATAGCACGTGCACGCCGTCTGATGCGTGAACTCTATCGTGCAAGAAAAACCCGACGTAAAGCATCCACCTTATCGGTCCGCTAAATAAAAATACAAATATCAGTAAATAAACAGACATGATATTTAAATAGTGAAAACAAAGATAAATATATTTCAAACTTTCAACCAAAAGACAAAACAAAGACAAATACTAACTTCATAGTGTTAAAGTAAAAAGTTTAGCAGTTTTGGCAGCAACCGAATAAATTTACTAAGCAATCTAAGTGAAATGGTTAATTTAAGTGAAATTACGAGTAAATTTATCATCAAGTTAAATATGGAAAATCTTAAACTTACCTAGTTGCGTAGAGTATGAACCTCATTCTGCAACGATACTACCATCTCACGTAGAGCGGCAACCTCACCACGTAAAGTAGACACCTCCACACGCCATGCACCATCGTTATCGCGTAGAGTACCGATCTCCTCACGCAAGGCATTGACCTCATCACGTAACTCCCTTGACTCATCCCGTGGAGGTGGAGAACAGGGAGATAGAAGTCGTGGCATCTTTGTCGGTCGCCTATCATGAGGTGATGGTGGAGAAGAGACTCGATGATGTGACGGGATAGGTGATGGCTCTCGTTGTAGAGGTGTACAGTCGGGTCGATCAGGTGATGGCTCTGGGTGAGGTGATGGCTCTCGAAGTGGAGGAAGTGGAGACTGCTCATCATTCGTGCCATCAAAAAAATGCTGACTAGCTTGCCACCAATCAGTGGCAAGCTCAGCCTCCGTGGGTGTCAGTCTCATTAATGGAGTGTTGGCCTCCTAAAAATATAAAAACTAAAACAAAGTTAAACGTCTACTATTAATAACTTGTTTATATATGATAGTATTTGTGTTAACTTACATTATTTATTGTCGCATATGGTATTAAGTCTTCCCAATCCAACATACGTTTCCTCTTCCAGGAAATAGCCCTAGGAATATCATCTGAGGATTTTAATGCATATGTCCGCATGCTGGGGAAAGACTCGAATATCCAAATCTACAAACAATATAATAACAAACATTAGTAATTGTTAAATAATTAATTATAATTTTGAAAACATTATATAGAAATTCTTACCTTAAAGGCCCAAACAAAGCCTGACAAAGTGTATTTCGACCCATCGCCCCGCAAACTTTTGCGGTCATCAAAGGCAGACGACAACTTAGTCCAGGTAGCTTTCCATATATATGAACCCCACGGAAACAGATTCCATGCATTTAGGTCCTCTACCAATAATATTAGCTCCTGAGGAATAGGTTGTCTGGCCTCTCTGCCTAAAAAGCCGGCATACAAAAGTAGTATAAGGCATACTCGGACAACATCGACGTCATTCATCCGAGTAAAACCATCTTTATTATTAAACAATTTCTTCATGTCATCGACGTGTAAGTTCGGCTTCTCTATTGACTCATCAGGAAAAACCCTGGATAACCATGATGGGCGGGTGATATGACGAGTGTACCGGCCTACATCATCGTGTCCGAATCGTAGACCAGTGATTAAGCAGAACTCCTTCCGCCCAAAACAAGTATACGCCGGTGGAAAATGAAACCATATCTCTTCCTCACCACGTTGTATACTGTCGGGTAGATCGCTAGTCATGGTCTGAAGCCACAAATGGGTCAAACTAGCATCTCCACCCGGATGCTGTACTCTCAGCCATGACCCGAAGCAGGTTTCTTCAAACAATTTTCTTTGTGCAAGTGAAAGCTTCGAAGCAATTGTAGTGGCTAGGCTAACTTTATTCCTTAATGTCAATGAAGCCGAAAAAAATTTCTACAAAAAAACAATAAACATACCAAGTTAGATATACCAAAAATTACACTGTCAAGATATACCAAAAACAAAACAATAAACATAAATAGTAGTTTATTCTTGAAACTAAAATTTGCAACACTGTTTTTGTCTTTTGGTTGAAATGAAAATCGCAACGAGATAATGAGAATCGCAACGCGGAAATGACTATCGCAACGAGAGAATCGCAACGCGAAATGACTATCGCGACCAGACAATCGCAATGCGAAATGAAAATCGCAATGCGATTTTGGTTTCGCGTTGCGATTTTTATTTCGCGTTGCGATTTTCATTCTCGAAACTATTCTTCTTCTGCATTACTTCAACCAAAAGACAAAGCAAAGACAAATACTAACTTCACATGCTAAACAGTTTAGCAGTATTGGCAGCAATCGAATGAATTTAATAAGAAATCTAAGTGAAATGGTTAATCTATTATTGAAATTACCAGTAAACTTATCATCAATCTCAATATGAAAAACCTAAAATAATGCAAAATTTTCAAAATAAAAAAAAAAACTAACCCTCGGAGGTTGATTTTCCATTTCTGAATGATTGTGAGGGATTTTTGACTGTGAATGGTTGTGAGGGATTTCGCCGGCGATGGGGACGGAAATCTTCGGAGATGGGGACGGATTTCGCCGTAGAGAGTGAGAGATGGAGATGGGACTGAGTGTTGTGTTTTTGGGTTTGAGGTTATGAGTTGCGATTACTGTGGACGGTTCAGTTTCCGATTTATTAAGAAAAAATTTGTGTTTGGAATTTGAAAAAAAAAATACGCGTTAATACGAATGGCGCTATGTAAATCGCGTTGCGAAAGTCAGTATCTCGTTGCGATTTTGTATTATCGCATTGCGATAGTAAGTATCGCATTGCGATAGTCAGTATCGCATTGCGATAGTCAGTATCGCATTGCGATTTTCCCAATTCGCGTTGCGATTTACTTATTCGCATTGCGAATTGGGAAAATCGCAACGACATTGTATACCATCGTAACGCGATTTCCAACTATCGCAACGCGAAATGCAACGCGAATTTGCGATAATGGAGATCGCGTTGCGAATTAGCGATCGCATTGCGATTTTGTTGGTCATTTTGGCAAATCCGAAAAAAGTTGGTTAAAATCGTATATTATATGGGATTTTTGGTCACTGAGGTTATTTTCTCTTTTTGAAATTATAAAGAAAGTCCTAAAATTCTAAAATAGTTTATTCCAATCTCATTAACAACCATCATCGACTGCCATTGTTGTTGCCGCTTTCGTCGAATCACGCCACCATCGTCGAACCATCGACTCATCACCTAGCCCCCTCGACGTCATTTTCCCTCTCCAAAAATAACTAAATAATCTAATAAACTTGGGATTAAGGTAAGAGATTTGGGGATTAGGGATTTATGTTCACGGATTTAGGGGGATTGAGAGAACGGTAGAAGGGATGGTCTGCGGTGGAGGACCGATGATGGGTGGACGACCGTTCAACTATACCAAAGGCGACCGGTGATGGTCGGCGACGGTTGGCATAGGGTTGGAATAAAGAATTTTAGGGTTTCAAGGTCTTTTTATTTGAATGAAAAAATTTATTTTGAGTTTTTTAATTTAATAATATTTTTATGTTTTTGATTTAAATAATATTTTTTAAAATTACCATATTGACACCTGTGTCCCTTATTCGGAAAAAAATTGGTATAGATTAGACACTTATTTTGATATTAATGGTATTAAGCCTATTTTTACCCTCAATTTGAAAGGGAAAAAAAAACTTTAAATCGTTTTCGTTTATTTTTATATTTAAATTTTTAATTCATTTATTAGATTAAATCAATTAAAAGAAGATAACAAATGAATATTAACTCGACAAATATATTATTGTTCAGTCATTTTAATCTGATAACAAGAATTAAAAAAAATGAGGATTAAAAGAGATGACGTCTTTTTATTGGCCAATTTATATTCTGCAAAATGTCTTAGAGTTGCAGAACATAAATGTTTTGGCGAGACTGAGCTTAGTCTGCAAGACGAAGTCCATGGGGCTTCTATGAGAGGGCCTTTTAGAGAACAGAATAGAACATATTCCTTCCCTAAAATTGGGGAAAGAAACTTATCAAAAACATGAATCATGATTTTTCAGTAGCATCAATGAATGTAAAATATAAGCTTAGATTAATTTTAAGGAGAAAATAAATAAGATTGTTACATGAAAGCTCAGGATTAAAACAAGAAAATGCAAAGTCCAATGCAGTAGTTATCAAGGGAAATCTTTCAATTATGAACTTTCTCTGTTCCTGTTGCTCTTTTTTCATTTTTCCCTAGCAAATTTAAAAAAGACAGTTTTATCATAAAATTCAGGCTGAAAACAATCCGAAAAGATGATTTTGTTTGCCGAATCAAATGGAAAGACGTACCGATTATCATTCCAACAGTGACGAATGTTAACAATCCGAAAACAATCTTCATAGCAGGGGCCAGGAAAGCAAAAGTAGTTTATTTTGGAATGGATCTAAGTTCTTCTTCCACTTTCATCTTGCTTGTTTATATGTTTTAACAAAAGGTAGTATTGAGGTTATTAATCTGAGATTATTGAGACTTTAGAAAGTGAGATTAATTTTTTCTCCCTTACATGTATTATGTAGATAGTTGTATTTTTGGATGTTTCTCAGGAGCTGGGTCAAGATGTAATGAAGCTAGAGAAACATATAAAGGAAGCTTTTGGGGCCAAATGGAAGGAAGAGCTTTGTGAAGGGAAGCTCATTTAACCAGGAAGTCCTGCTGTTCTTGTTGTTGCTCCTTCGGCTTTACGATCTATTGAACTTTTAAGGTTCGCTTGCTTCGGTTTCGTAGTGACTTTTGTTGTTTTTCATTTGCAATCAAAATCATGTGTCACATAGTCATTGGTTAACATTCACTTGGATTGAGAGCTGGAGAAAAAGAACTTCAATGGTTTCTTTCATTTAGATAGAAAAATGGGGAGAAGCGAAAGAAGAGAGAAAATTAATTAGAACGTACAAGCTTTTTAATTCCCTTTTCCAGGAGTGAATGTTAGTGGAAATGTTTTAAAATTTGCTTTATTTTCAATTCAAGCTAGAAAGGGGACTAAGGGTTATGTTTTGTATCTCTAGGGGCATGCGCAGATTGACTGAAGAATGTTCTGCTGTAAAACTATTTTCAAAGCACATGAAGATTGATGAGCAGGTAGATACCTTACTATGCTCTGAACCTCAAGTTTTAAATGCTGCATGCTTTTCACTATACTGTTACTCTTTATGAGTTTGGAACCTGTGGTGCTGCGAGGTTTGCATTTTTTAATGTCTTGGTATTTTGTCATTTGTATTTAAAAATTGGTGGACTGGATAAATATTTACAAAAGAGAAACCTCAACGAATACAGTATTACTTGTATTCAAGATTTAGAGACTAGAGTTGTGCTGGTGGATCAGATAACTTGTTTATCGTCTAAAGGGCTTGGCTTAAGGTTGATTCCCAATCTAAGATATAGTTGAAATCAAAGGAAGAAGATAAGTTACATGCCTATACCTAGGTCATGAGATTAGGGATATAAGCTACTAAACTAAACCTGAAAATGTTCTAAATCAAAGTAGTGTAGCCATTCGCAATTTTGTTTTCACAAATGTGCCTTGCCGTTGGTGTCAAAAAGTGAACAAGGACAATTTTCATAATTTATTGTCGTTCTCGTTTTTTTTTCTTTATAGAATGCAATTATAGGAGAAAATTAAGCTTTATGGAATCCAGTTCGGACAGTTTGGTTGATTTTAAATGCATTATTGCCCATGATTGATTAATTATGAGAAAAATAAATTCAATGTATGCATATGACAACGGTATTGAATTTTTTTTTGTAAATTGCTGCGGCATAGCTTGTGGATGACTCAATGAGTTGATGTATCTTTATTACAATGCCTCTGGTTACTTTATATGTATTATATGAAATTCCTATATCTTAATTAATTTTTTATTGTGCTTATTTTGCTTCATTTTTTGTTCTTGCAGGTATCTTTATTGAAGAACAGAGTTATTATCGCTAGTGGTACCCCAAGTAGGTCAGTCACGAGTCCTTCCGATCAAATGAACTAATAATTATTTAACCGAGTAGTTTATGTAAAGACAACTTCGAATAGATTAAATTTATTTGTTTGGTGTAGAAAGACCATCTACTAATACGTAAGAACAAAGGGACTAAAAGTTGTGTTCTTATAGTGGTATCAAACTGATTGAGTCATGGTTTTCTGATTCTCTTGTAATCTGAATAATCAAAAAGTTAATCGACATCAAGGCATTGGTCTTTCACGTTTATCGGTACTTCTGCTCGATATTCGCACAGATTTCAAAGGCTATTCCTTGCTTACACTTCCCCAAGTCAGGTTTGTCGTTAAACTAACTTATATGTTATCACTATTGTCCTCTTTGTTCCATTTCATTTTTATTTGTTTGTGTCTATAGATATCGTGATCTCGTCTTTCACCAATGGTGTTCTTAGGAACATGCTTGTGTCCCTACCTTATACTTCCATGCCACATTTGGATGGATTTGGGAACCATGAGCCATATTTGACTCGTTTATCAATTTGTTTGTTTATTGGCAGAGATGCTTTCTGGGACTTGTATAAGAACTACTTTCACCAGCAAGTCTTTCAATGCGATCTGCGCATCTGTCTTTATGGTCCGATTCCAAATGGTAATGAATTTAAGGGGCAAAAGTGTAGAATTAGCTCAAGGAGATAGAGAACCGTTAAAATCATAAAACAAAATGATGCGTTGTGCATGTATCATGCAATTTTGTTTTAGAAACAGTTTAAGTTCGTCATCCTTTGTTTAGAAATCTATTATTCATGAATTTCACTCTCATAGCCTGTTATATTCAGTACCTATCCATCAGTTTTTGTCCGTTTTAGTACCTAAACTGGATTTTAACAGGAAAACATGTCAACTTAATTTTTCATTCCCATCGAAAGCCAAAACATATGTTACACGACAGACACTGAACTTTAATAGGGAAATCTAGAACAATTAACAATTTTTTTTTCATTTTCCAACGCAATCACTTTCAAACTAGGGAAACTTTGTCACTCCATTTATATACAATTTCGAGTTGTTTACCTCTACTTTTTCATTATTAAGTCAAGATAATCCAACTAAATTAGTTTTGGCTTCAAAATTTGGAAATCAGACAACTTTGTTTCCTTAAACCTGTCAAGCAATCATCATAAGCTTTGTTTGCACCCGCATGTACACGTTTCCAATTCTTTGTGGAGTTTCTGCAAAAGAAGTATAAATGTCAAACATAAACTTGAAGAAAAGTTTCCAAAATGCTGGAGTTGGAAGACATTTTAGACCAATCTAAAGGCAATTTTTAGTTTACAACTGGCCCCGAATTCGAGACAACCTGAATTCGGGAAATGCATGGACCTATAAGTAGGGATGGACGGAAGGGGAGTGGGTGGGGACAGTTGCTCTTCTTTTAAAATTTCAAATTATTATATATTTTAGATATTTTATATTGGTAATCTGTTTTTACTCCTAAACTTTTAGAAGTTCAAAATCCATTAAAATTTTATAAGTTTGCCAACTAACATAAAATCTTACGTCTGCTTCTGTATGTACGTGACTTGCAATATAAATCCACTCCGATTCAAAAGTCTTAAGATTTTGTCCCACGAGAGACACCAGGCAAGATTGTATTTAAGCATCTAACTCTACCATATATGCATAAAATTTCCCAATCAGGTATTACGGTGTTATTGGGATGCCCATGGATTCCAAGCCTTAATGATATGTTTTTGGCCAAGAGAATTTATTGAATGTACGGTACCATGCACATGCATATCACAGTTAGATTCCATATCATCATCCACAGCAAATATGAATCTATCACGTTCAGAAGCATAATAATGATGATGTTTGAAACTAAGCTAGACCTGTTTACGAACCTGAACTTCGTTTTGAAGGCCTTTAATATGCTGCACAGCCAAGTCCAGCATATCTGAATAGCTTGTTTGCTGCAAGAACATTTTAAAGATGATTCATTTTGTCTGAAATAAAATTTTGGACCCCTTTTTACGATAACTTGAAAACCATAACTTCACAAGGTAATGAATGATTTGACGCAACTTTATATACAGATTCAACGTAAGGGCTAGAATAGAAATATGTTATTACCTTGTCCATGTTAGGAACAAGCTCTTGTAATTTCTTCAGTTTCCCACTTATTCTTGTTCTTCTCTCCTGTACATACATAAGAAGTTTTAATGATGGTGGATATGATTTCATTCTTTATAGGATTAAGGTACATGGATGCAGCCTAAACAACAGCACCAATTTTAATTGATAGCCCTGAAAAATGTTCCATGTGTGCAAGGCATATAAGAAAGAAGAACTTTCTGAGACAGATATTGAAGTTCAATAGAACTGGCTATTTGGAAAGACTATAGGTTGGTCTAACAAACTTCACTAACATCTCTAGATTTTCCCAAGAATGAGCATTTTGGTTTCTGAGAAGCTATAGCAATTCTCTCTTGGATCATAACTTACTCTTTCGGCAATGCTTCGAGGATGAGTGGCGCAGCCACGCTTGGCTCGGATTTTGCAAGGCACAGAATCTTCAGGAATATGCATCAGCTTTTCAACTGTGGCCATCTCAAGTGTTGTATGGGGTAAGCTAAACTGAAATAAAGATCAAATGGAATATATGAGGCCAATGCTGAGAAGTAAATATCAAGACTGTAAAGCACTTTGATATTCATAAATGGTGCTACCATTAGCTGCAAACAACCATATTGAGCTAAGGATGAGAAATAAAAGTCATTTTCCTGGGAAACAAACAGCAGTAAGTTCTTCATTTATCTACCTGAGTTTCCAATCCATTTATACAGTTGTAAAAATCACCATCAATATTCTTGGCCCTCTTGCTCGGTGGGGCAGAAAACACAATGGAGTTTGTATTATCCCATGAATCCATTCCAAAACCAGAAGCAGCAAATGAATGAGCAGCATTTGGGTGGTTATTGTTAGAGCTAACACCATCAACAAGATTCTCACTTACTTCAGTGATCTGAGAAAGAGAATCTTGTCCAGTGAAGCTCAATTGGGACTTGAGCCTTGCCACTCCATGGCCACCGTTAGCACTGCCTTGAGAACTATAATTTCTGTTGCCCATTGTAACAGAAAAACCTGAAACGATCATTTTTAGTTTTTGCTGCAACACAACATGATCCATTCATAGAAACTCTGAAACTCTAGATGTATGTATATAATGTGTGTTTAATATAAATATATTTATTTTTTAAAAATAAATTATATAGATATGAGTATTTGAATGACTAAATTCTTTTCTTTTAGTTTGAATATATATTATAAATAAATGCTTACATGTATTTTTAAAAAAATAATAATGAAAACAACATTAAATAAACTTGTGAAATTTAAAATGTTACACATAACTTTTCCTAAAATATAGGATTGTCCTTAGGATGCATGGTTTGGTGTAGGAAAATGTTACCAGGACTCTTTATTTATATAACTTTTTGTGTTCAACATTTATAATTGACATATATTTTGATATGATTAAAGATCTTTTAAATAAATAAAAATCCTAAAAAGAAATATATTACTTAGTTGATTAGGACGAAATAAAGAATTTTATATTGAAAAAATTGAGATAAATTTATAGATTTTAATAAAATATAAATTAACTAATTGATTTTTAGTCTAAAATATAATATTTTTATTTTAATCAAAGAGCCAAGATCCAATTCATTTTATATCATCTTATAATTCAAATAGATGAAGTAGGATCAAATATATAGCGTAAAATTAAAAATTTTACATTGATTTAGTATCGTTGGATAAATGAAAATAGACAGTTGAGATTAATAGTAAAAGATGTGAAGATATTCACCCGGAAAAAAAAAAAGATAATCTCATTTTTCAACTATCTATTTTTACTCATCCAATAATCTTATATCAATGTAAAATTAAAAAATATTTATTTTATATAAATAGATCATAGCCTAAATAGATATATTTATTACGAAATCAATAACATAGGTGGAAGGCACATTAGCACTAGATTAGTAGATATGAACAAAGCCAAGCTACAAGTCCACTAAAGTAACGTGAGATTGGGCATTGGCCACATCTTACTTTATTCCAACTTGTCCAACTTGCGCATTCATAAGGCATATACTTTATGTATCTACGTCGATTAGGATAAGTAAAATAAAAACATAATGCTTGGATTCCTATGAAATTGGTGGGCCACGTGATAGATACCCTCTCAGATCTCATCTGGCCGATAAAGAGCATAATTTTATTATGTTTGGGGTAAAATTTGAACCTTTTTAATAAGAAAAAATATATTAAAAAATATAAAATATATAATAATTTTAAAATTTCGAGTCTCGATTTTCACATTTAACTTTGAACCATACAATTAGAGATGGATAAAAAGAAAAGTGTAGGTTGCATTTCTTTCATACAATTCATGTTATGAACAAATTATTTTTTAAATTTTTGATGTTTAATTGACGTAAAATGACTTGGTCAATGTAATATATTTTGATGGTCAAAGTAAAATGGATTGTGTTTTGAAAGAATAATGTACCATCATCTAAAATTTGATAGTATATTTCTTTTCTAATTTTTCACTTCAAATCATAGAACACCCAAAATAATATTATTTTATATATTTATATTAATAGAATATTTTAAAAATTATAATATTAATTTATTTATAATGAATAGTATTATTTATTTATATTTGATATTTATAATGGATGTTTTTCAAAAATATTCTTTTAAACTAAAATCATTTCCATCTGTGTACCAAAAAGAGTTGTCGAAGAGACAACCTATTCTTATTGGGGCGTAGATAATTTTGGGGTAAAATGGGCAGAAAAAAAAATTGGGTTTCAAATTAAGATAAAAAAAATAGGTGTAAAAATGAAACTTTAATATAGTTCAGGGAAAAGTATGAATTAAACCTAAAAAATGGTTTCGGTAAACAACTTATTTTAACGAAACAAGTGACAAATGAATATGGAATTTACTTGGAGCAAGTAAAAAAAACTACGTCTACAAACTATATTTATTACAGGTAAAGTACACAAATGATCCCCAAATTAAAGAATATTATTTTATTAAGTCTTTCAACTATTAAAAGATACAAAGTGATCAACGACTATAAAGTGTTACTTTGTTGAGTATGTCGACTATTAAAAGTTACAATGGTCACTTGACTATTCAATATATTCCAAACTCGTTCTTTTTTGTTATAAAAATTGATGATATTCTAAGTTGAACGTTAACTTGTTGATTGTGATATGATAAAAATTGATCTTAGAATCTCAGGCGACTATCATATCTCAGTCATCACGTTCACGCCCAGCTTATAGAATCACCAATATTTTAACGAAAAAGAACGAGTGTGAAACATAATAAATAGTCGAGTGACCATTTTGTAACTTTTAATAGTTGAAAAATTTAACAAAACAATATTCTATAATCAAATGATCATTTTGTAACTTTTAATAATCAATGGACTTAATAAAACAATATCCTATAGATGATCATTTGTATACTTTATCCATTTTTTAAATAACCCGAATCCTACCACCAAACACTCTCTATATATAATATGTAAACTCTTATGTAAATCTAAATCGGGTCTAAACAATGTGGCCATTGAAATTAACAAAACTCCAAATATAAAAATTGGGAGCCAACTGACCTGAACTTTTTAATACAGAAAAAAAAAAGGACTAGAATTTTTAATCAATATAAAAATTGGGCATTGAAAAACTCCAAATATAACATTTGGAGATTAATGATGATAAATTAACAAAATGAAACAATAAACCGTTAGTTTAAATAAGAGACACCAAATTATGTAGGTGAGATACATTATTAGCCTAACATTTGCTGTTAAATTGAATAATGAACAGAATCATACATTTTGGTCAACGCCTTTAGCCATTCTGATTATATTATTTTCAGTAGAAGAAAAGCCACCGATGAAACGAAAAGAGGTCGTTAAAAAGTCAGAAATACCCCTAACTGGATAATGATTAAGCATATATGAGAACAAAACGATCGCTTTAAAAAAACAGAAGGAAGGAGGCATTACCGTTTTCCGACGTGAAGTGACTAAGGAAACCGGCAGGGGAACTGCGTTGTCTGACCAGAGAGGAGGAAGAAGGAGAAGGACCAGGATAAGATCCATGTGGATGATGCGGAGGTGGAGGAGGAGGAGGAGCGGACGATTTAGGCTCACGTGGATTGCTCGACGAGCTGGCTTTACAAGCTAACTCCGATGTTAGAGACGAGGAGTCGGCGGAGGAGAGGTAGTGGCCTACGAGGTTAAGATCAGCGCCGATGACGGAATCCACGGCGTTGGTGAGGAAGGAACCGGGAGCTGAACCGTAACGGGTTAGACCGGATTGGCCCATGGATTTTTGAGAGGAAGGTGGTGAATACATGGCTTTGGCTAGCTGAAGAAAATGGAAATTTTGGAAGCTAAAAACTAAAAAGAGAGGTTGTATTTTAAAAGCTGATGGAGTATATAAAAATTAAAGGGTAAAATACGTTAGATACCACTGAAATTTAAGTGTTGTATTTTTTATATCACTAAACTTTTAATTTTTTCAATTACAACATTGAACTTTCAATTTTCTCAATTATAGTACTAAACTTTGATTTTTGTTTCAATTATACCACTAGATCGTTAAATCATTAGCAACCGAATCAAAATGACATCATTTTGGTGATATATCTACGTTGACAATTGTCAGCCATCGTGTCGTTAACGATTTAATGGTTCAGTTGTATAATTGAAACAAAAATTAAAGTTTGGCGTTATAATTAATAAAAATGAAAGTTCAGTGGTATAAATGATAAAATTCAATTGTATTTGACGTAGCTTACCAAAAAAATGAGTGATGCATACATATGCTGCTTGGGAAAATGTCATATGAAGTTTTGTACGAACATAATTAGAAAGTTTAAATAATGATATCAAAATTTTAAAAATGGAAAATAATACACAAGTGATTCTCTTGCTATATGATATTATTTTATTAAGTATTGTGATTATTAAATATTATAAAATGGTCCCTTAATTGTAGGATGTTATTTTGTTGAGTCCATCAACTATTTTTTATTAATTTGGGGTAAGTGCAATGTAGTATCTCTTCAGTGATAACTCTCAACTTTTTGACATTGAACACTCACACGACATTTATAGTGCTCGAACTCAGGTACTCAAGGAATACCAACAATTTCTTTACCATTGAGCCACTTGGTTTGTGCCCATTGACTATTAAAAGTTATAAAACGATCATCCGACTATTCATTATGTTCCAAACTAGTCGTTTTCGTTAAAAAAATTAGTAATTGTTTGAGTGGATGTTAGTATGTTGTCTGAGATACTATAGTCGTTTGAGATTATGTAATAAGATTTTGTCATATCTTATAGAGTAGATTAACATATAGCATAGTTTGTCTTCAAAATTTTAATATAAACGAATGAATTTTGAACATAATGAATAGTCAAGTGATCATTTTGTAACTTTAAATGGTTAGAGGACTCAACAAAGCAACATCCTATAGTTGAGGGATCATTTGTAACTTTTGATAATCAAATGACTCAACAAAATAATACCCTATAGTCGGAAACCATTTTGTATACCTTATCCTTTAAAATTTAAATAGTTGTTCGAAAGAAATGAATAAAAATAAATTGTAAGTGTTAATTTTCTAGGAGTGTTAATTATTTTTAAAAACAATACTAATATTTTATATTTATATATAGATAATTTACAAAATATTTTGTGGGTAAACTATGCACTTAGTACCTAAAGTATTAGTTTTGATCCGTTTTAATATCTAAACTTTCAATTTTTTCAAAATTATATCTAATATTTAGTTTTCATTTCATTTTCGTACACAACCATTAAAAGCGCTTAGCATGTTTAGCACCTAAACTATTAGTTTTATCTGTTTTAGTATTTAAACTTTCATTTTTTTAAAAACTTAATATTAAATTTTGAATTAAAGTACTAAAATAAAACAAAAACTAAAGTTTTTAACAGCATAATACTAAAATAAAACAAAAATTAAATTTTATATATGATTTTTAAAAAATAAAAATTTAAATATTAAAATAAACTAAAACTAATAATTTATATACTAAATGTTCCGATATTTAGTTCGCCGGTGTTCCCAGACAGTTGACACCCTCAACAAAGGCTGTTCTTGAGGTTTTGCTTCCATCAGACGTTGGTGATTTCTTTGTTACGTCACCACTTTGCCTGTTTTTTATAAATCCATTTGAGCTGCCATAATTCACGTGCTGTTTATTTTATTCATACTTTGCCCAATTGGACCATAATCGAGTAAAAAACGGTGAATTACACTCTAGGTCAGTGTATTATGAGTATATTTATAATTGGATCATGTTATTTGAAAATGTTACATTTATCACTTTATTTATTGTTTGTTAAGAATTAGGTTAAAGTTAATTATATAACGAATATTCTTTAGTACATGAATTTTATACTCATTAAGAACACTTCTTTCTACCTCGGTAATAGAAAATTGTTGTTATTCATTGAGGTCTACAAGTAGTATATGTTCTAAATATACTCTCAACCATTTGATAATAAACGCTCAATCATCTTGCTACAATCGTTGGTGCTCGAACCCGTGACCTCTAGGAACAACAACAATTCCTTTAATCACTGAGATTGATTGGTTTGTGTTTATATGTTAAATAGTTAAGAGTTATCTCTGAACATATACTATATTGTATTTATCTTAGATTAATAAAAAAAAGTTACAATAGTATATAGTATAATTTGTTGAGTTATAATAATAAAATTAATTTTAAATATTTATATATGTTATAAATTAATCTACTTTTTAAGTTAAATTTAATATTCAACCTAACAAAATATAAAATTAGTTTTATAAATTAAGAATTTTTATAGTGAAATTTAACCTTCCTCCTCTTAAAATGAAAATCATTTTTATGAAAGTACTAATTAAAATATTAAAACTTTTACCATTTTGATGTGACATCTTATATGAATTTTTTTACATGTACTCTATATTCGCATGACACTATTTATCTTATGTACTGTGTTAATAAATAATTTAAAATTATAAAAATATCCAATAATAATAATAACTCAAAAAATAGCATGGAGTATATTATATCTTTTTGCATATTGCAATGTTAACATGATTGCAAATTTAATATTTTAATTAAAAAACAATTAAACTTTGGGTTAAGTTAAAAAAATACTCAAAGTATGCCCTTTTTCCTTTAAGTATTAGACAATTTTTTTGGTTAAACGAAATCCTCAAATTATGATTATTTTTATTTCAAGCCCCTAAATTATTTTTCGTCAAAAAAAATGCCTAATTTTATATGATATGTCAACGTTTTTTTAGTAAAAAAAATATTTTTCTAACTAAAAATGATAAGACTTGAATGACTAAATATAATAGTTTAAGGATTAGTTTGACAGAAAATAGTTTAAATACTTATAAAAAATTATAATCTGATTACTTGTTTTACTTTAAGTCTTAGACTTTTATTAAAATATTAAAGGTTCAATTTAACTAAAATGAAAAATAAAACACAAAGGGGTAAAAATGTAAAGGATAAACCACACATTTAGTACCTAAACATTAGTTTTGGTTTATTTTAATACCTGAACTTTTAATTTTTTTCAAAACCATACCTAACATTTAGTTTTCATCTCATTTTAGTATCCACCGTTGAAAACTTAATGTGCTTAGTACCTAAACTATCAATTTTAGTATATTTTAATACCTAAACTCTCAATTTTTTTCAAAACTTGACTTTAAATTTTGAACGTATACTAAAATTAAATAAAAACTAAAGTTCTTAACGGTTGGTACTAAAATGAAACAAAAACTAGACTTTCGAAATTATTTTAAAAAAATTAAAAATTTAGATACTAAAATTATCATATAAAGCACTAACATCTATTAAACAAACCGATGGTGTCCCCGAGAAGTCAAGACAAATAAAAAGGGGCCATTTTTTAGAGTGATTGTAAGTAATGCATTGAATCTCACCTTTTCTTGCCTAATTTATGAGGAAAGTTCAGTTAACCTACCATTTAATAAGAGACAAGTCCATTTTATTAGTACCAAGTGGACTGCTGCCTTTTGCGATTGGGCAAATCATAATTGTCTATATGTATTTATATCTATTGGTAGACCATTAGGGTTTTCGTATTAACAAAACCTTGTGTTTGGAAAAATAATTGTCTATTATGTCACATGACAATCAAATTTAAGTGCATGTGATATAGTCTGAAAATGAAAGATATTTTATTTTGACAACCATTACCCAATCACAATGGAACTTTCTTACAATACTAAAAAAATAAAATAAAATTGAACCAAGTTACTTCGGTGGTTAAATGAATGATTTTTATTCTTAGACGTCATGGATTCGAGCACCAGCAACTGCATCAGAGGTGATTGATGGTTTATTGTCAAATGGTTTAGAGTACTTAAAACATATACTACTTTGTAATTAGGGGTGCTTAATGAGTTGAGTAACTTGAACTCGACTCGGTCATAGCTCGGTAAAAACTCGACTCAGGTTCGAGCTTAGCTCGAGACCTTAACGAGTGGAGTCGAACAAAGTCCAGCTCGACTCGATAAGTTCGCGAGCAACTTGTTAATTTTTTAATATAATTTTTTAAGTAGTTACCTTAAAAAAATATTTCATTCAAAGAAATTACTAATTTACTAATAAAAAATAAAAAATATATATAGGTTGCTAATCTTTTGTTTTTTAATAAATAAAAATACTAAATTATTAATTAATATTTTACTACACTCAAAAATCAAATCTTAGGGGTTGTTTGTTTACTTCAGAATGATTACGCGTTGAATAATTCAATGGCCTGAATGATTCAGAGGCTCTGTATGAATTAGCTCTGAATGCGACATGCTGTTTGATAATGAATCTGAATCATTCAGAATGTACTTTGATGTTGAACCATTCAACACTGTTTTGCTGAACCATTCAATATAGTCTTCATTCAGTGGTTAGAAACAAACACGCTGAATGTTGAACGGTTCAACATTCAACGTTGAATGGTTCTATTCAGAGCCAAACAAACAACCCCTTATTTATTATTTTAATATATTAGCATATTGTTATTTTAGGATTTAGATTTTAAAATTACTTCATACATTCTTTTGATATTTTTTTGGTTAAATCTATTAATTTATGATTATATTAAGGTCTATATACTATTAGTATATTTTACCTATAGTTAAGAAAATAAGGTAGAATTTTCGGTGAGCTTAACGAGCAACGAGTCGAACAACAAATTTTTTCAATGAGTACAAGTCGAACAAAATTTTAACGAACAACGAGTCGAGTCGAGTTAAGCAACAAATTTTTTTAACAAACACTAATCTCAAAATTAGTTGAGCATTTTTTCACGATCTCAAAATTCAAAGCACTATTATTATTAGGGTAAATATATATTTCAATACTAAAATTTTACTTTGATTTCTAAGTTTTTTTTTGTTATTCTTATTCAATTTGGTATCTAAATTTGTTTTTTTTTTAAATAAATACTTGTGGATTTTAACTGTTTTGAATCAAGAAGCCAAGTTCAAGTATCAATTTGAAGAAGAAAAAACATAAAATTCAAATACATAATTGGACAAACAAATTAATTACTAATTGAATATTTAAATCAAATTCAAATATTTAATTGGACGAATAAAGATTGATATCATTTGAGCAGATTTTGGGTTCGAGTATTTTTTAATGCATATAAAAGAACCTTAGGAATAGCCTTTTTATTTTTAATGTCATTTATAATTAAAATATATGAATTGAAAGGAAAATAAATAATATATATTTTTCATTTTCCAAATGAACCTCAATCATTCATACTCCAAGTGCCACACTGGCAAGCATCAATGTCAGATTGATGAATGAACCGCCCTTTCTTCTTCTTTGATTTGACAAAATTGACGAAAATTTGATTTGGCAAACTTTTATTTGATTTTAACAGCGTGCTGCAGTTTTAATATATAGTTAGAAAAAAGTATTGTCGGTTTTGTTAATATTTTATTAAAAATATTAAAATATATTGATGTTTTAAGTAAAAATAATAATATTTTAAATAATTTTTATCGATTTTATTATTATTTAAAAAAGTAATAAAATCAATAATATTTTTTTTAATTGATTTTAAGAATGTCACACTATAAAACTTCCCAAGATAGATATTCGATTCTCCAAATACCAACTTCATTCATTGCACAACACCTTTGCCTTTAGCTCTCATAGCCTTTTCTTTGATTGCATGCTGTGTCTTGCCCGAAACAGTTGCATGAAAACTTTTATAATTTGACGTCTTCACCACACTTGATCAATGCTAAAACAGTTGGTACTATACAAATCTGACTTATTTCATGTATACAACTATATATATATGATTCAATTATATATTGTAATTTTCTTTTTTAATTTTACGTAAATTTAATATTGTTGGATGAGTGCAAATAAAATATTAAGGATACTTAATAATTAGATTGCTTTTTTTAACTATCAGTATTCAAATATCTATTAGTCGATTATTTCATATCATATTTTGCATATGCTCATTATGGGGGCGACTCTCTCAATTTAGGTTATTTCATTCACAAATGTTAGGGTTCAAACTCTTAACCTTATTTAATGAGTATTGAATCCACGACCTAAGGGAGAAGATATATCAACTGAGAGCTTTTAACCACGTGCTCTAGAGATTGTTGACTTGATTTATTTATTTTAATGAGTAAGCAAAATTAAATTTGAATTTAATCAAAATTATTGAAATATCATAATCAAAACTTAATTTATGTAAGTATATTAACTTTGATCGATAATTTTAAAATATACCCCCTACAAATACTTTTGAAATATAGATAATATATCTAATCTCATGTCTGAAAATGTAACTGAAACGGACATATTAAACTACTAATATTTTTCTGTAAGGATTTTGGGCCTTTAATGTTAAGGTGAAACCAGAGTTCCTTGGTTTGATTTTGGGCCTTGACACCTGATTTTTGTGCTACTCAGCTGCGAGTTCTGTAAACAAAGCTCCATCTTCATGTTAATACTGTCAATTTGACATGCCTTTTTTACCATAGATACAATTTTAATATGAGAGGGAATCCTCTTGTTACAGTTATTATTATTATTTTTCAATAATATGAGCCGAGTATAAAATAATATCGATTTATAATTTAAGATAAATTTTTTACAACATATACCCTGCATATATAATTTCTCGAACTCAGAATATCTTAAAGAAAACAACTACCGAAACCACTTGATAGGTTCTTATTATAATGATTATTTAATTGACATAAATAAAAAGAAAAATGTTATTTTAATAGGAACAAGTTACATAGGATTTTGAGAAACCTTTGACTTTATTTTTCTTTTAACTGCGAGTTGATGATAATTGTTAATGATCTTAATTTGATTGTAGTTTTATTTGAAATTAAATTGAAAAAGTGAATTATAGACCCCAAAATAAAATTTTTAAATAGTAAAAATAATAAATCTTATAAGTAATGATTGTATAAATTAGGAGAAAGAGTAAAATTGAGTGATAATTAGCGTAATTTATCAAAAAAAAATCAATACGAAGGTATACACAAATTCTCTCATTTTCTCAGACTTTATTAAAATACCGACGGTCTATTTTATCAAATAAAAAAAAAAGGAAAAAAAAAAGAAAAAAGAAAAAAAGAAATTGCCGCTAGATCTGCGGTTTCAATTGTGATTCAATCAGGTTCAGGCTTTGTTTATCTTGTTTGTTACATTTGTCCTCTTTTTTCCCTCACATTTAGATTTGTTTCGTTTTACTATTTATTATATTATTGGTTTGGATTTCTTATTTCGTAGATCTATTTCTACATTTTTGTCTGAGTTTAGCTACATTCGCGTCGCTTTGATTATGTTTTCATCTTGTTTAGATTGATAATTGTTTATGAAGGTTTATCGTTTCTCTTTCTGATCGAACGATTGGAGCTTTGTTTCTTTTTATTGTAAGTTGCATTTAAACAATTATATATACACACATTTTAGGTTGTTTTTCTTTGGAATGATTCTTAGGTTGACGATTACAAGATTCAGGGATCTGTTAATCATACATCTTGAAATTGTAGAATTTTGATCCCAATTAGCTTCTTTGAATAATAAAGCTTAATTTCATTTTATTGTCTGTAAATGATCTTGAATTTTGCTTTGAATTCTTTGACTTCTCTTTGTAATGTTTTGAGCTGTTACGCTCAAATGCATCTAATTTTACTCTATTGTGTGCGAGATCTGATCTTTCCATTTCTTGCCTCTCTAACGTGACAGGACTTCTTCATTTTGAAGGCAGGCTACGATGAAGAAGGCCTTAGGCCAAGCTGTTAGAGACCTGTAAGTGTGCTATTAGTTACTAATTCCTGTATCTGATGAACATTTGTTAAATCGTTTTGAATATTTAACAGTGTAAAGCAATAAATTTGCAAGTGTTATTTGTGAGGCATTATGTGGATCATTTTTTTTATCTTTTTGTATTCGTGCACCTTGGAATTTGCTATATAACTAGTGCCTAAATTATTTTTTATTCTTTGTTCCTGCAGCAAGCGAGGAGTTAATAAGAAAGTTCTTAAAGTTCCGGGAATAGAGCAGAAGGTAAGAATAATTTTTAGAAAGTTCACTGAGTTCTGTGGTGGGTGAAGAAATGGGATTATAAACAGAATCGAACATATGATTTTTTGGGTAAAGTTCTGAAGGATTAATGCTCTTGTCTACATTATAGAGAGGTGACACTGAGGGGAAAACATTTGTTTTCTGAAAAAAAATGAAACCGGTAAGAGAATTGTGAACTCTTTAGATTAGGGTGGTTTACTATCAGTCAGAGGCCTGCATGTTCCCTTTCTCAACTAAGCACTACAAGAAATGGAGCTTTCTGAAAAGTGATAATTTTGTTTGTAAGAAGAGCTTATGATGTGATTTAGGGGAAGAAAACAATAGTGACTGAAAGAATTAAGGCTGTAAAACGGGTTAGAAAGAAGTTGGAACTCTAGAGAACATTGTGTTACATAAAACCCCTAATTTCTTTAAATTAATTCAAAGAAAACAATAAGGATACTGCTGGCTGTAAAGCCTACAACCTGTTTATAGTAGGCTTTCTTGCAAATAAAGTTTCTAAACTCTTTTGCAAATAAAGCTCTATCCCTACCCTTAGATTTAAACCCTAAAACTAACTAATAATCCTAGCTTCAATAATATACCTAATACTTGGTAAAAAAAACTGAAACGATAAAATATTATAAAATAAATAAAGCTCTCCTGCATCAGCATTCTGGTGTTGAGCTTCCTGTTACAGGGCCGGTTTGAGCCTCTGAGTAAAATGTTTGGATAGATCCAAAAGGGTACTAAGAGGACTGATTCTTATATTTGCTCTAGGATCCCAAATTTTCATTATAAACTTCTCCTTAACTTTGAAAAGTGTTTCTAATGCTGATTGAGCTGACTCTTGACTGAATATCACCAGTAATACAATTAAAATTTTGTTTAACTGCTTGAAATAATAATACTTTATTCCTTGTCTTTAGGTTCTTGATGCCACCAGCAATGAGCCCTGGGGTCCTCATGGATCACTTCTTGCAGATATTGCCATGGCTACAAGAAATCTGTAAGCTAAAGGGAAATTATGTTTGATCTTCGTTACTTATTTGTTATGGAGAAATTTATTTTGCAAATCTTCATACAGTCACGAATACCAGATAATCATGGCAGTAATCTGGAAACGTATAAACGACACTGGAAAGAATTGGCGTCATGTTTACAAGGTTAGCATTTTTGTGGAGGGATTATGTTAGCTTTCATTTTATAAGATTGAGTGTTAAATATTTGAGCCTTTATTTAATGTTCAAGGAATGTTTTATTTTGGGGGTTTTGGAAATATTTAAATGATTTGGTGGGAGTTTTTCAAAAGTCAAAATTCTCTTAAATGTTTGTTATATCGAAAAGGGGGAGATTGTTAGCTTTGATTTTATAAGATTTTGATATAACAACGTTCAAGATATTTTTTTCATATGTATTTCCAAAGTCATTTTGTGAAATTTTTATTGAAGATTCTATGAAACATTTTCAAAGTATTTAAAACCTCAAAAATATGGGGGAGATTGTTGAGTTTGAATTTAATATTTGATATAAAAAAATTAAATTAAAAATGTTTTTGGACTTGGTCAAAATTTTCAATTTGTTTAGTTGTGTTTAGTATCAATTTGTTTTCTCTGCAACTGAAAAAAGTGTCTGTCTAGATATTCATGTAATTGTTGATATTTTATCCTTTCACTAAATCTCTTTTTATTTTGCATGGTCTTTGTGTTGTGATGTAGTACATTTTTTCTGTATTATATTTTGATTTGTGTTTTCTCTTCTCTATATTATTTACTTTTCCTCCGTTTCTCCTCTACTTTAAAACATACCATGAAGTAAGTTGTGTTATTTATTGAACTTTCAGGGTCTGACTGTTTTGGAGTACCTTGTTGCCCATGGATCAGAGCGTATGATAGAAGACATAAGAGAACGTGCATCTCAAATATCGGTAGTGTTTGTTTCTTATGACATTATTTTATGCAATGGTGATGACATTATCTGCTGCTCGTTGTGTTTAAATATTTTTGGTCTGATTAATATTCCATTTCATGTTACAGAGTTTGTCCGACTTTCAGTATATTGATTCCAGTGGAAGAGACCAGGGTAGCAATATCCGAAAAAAATCTCAGAGCCTTGTAGCTCTAGTCACCAATAAAGAAAGGATAATTGAAGTAAGACAAAAGGCTGCAGCTAACAGGGATAAGTGAGTTTGCAAACGTGTATTTTAATTTCCTTGCTGTTTTCAACATATGACCAGCATTGGCAAAATTGATCAGCATGCATATTTTCATCATGACAAGTACATGTGTGTGAGAGCTTATGTACTTTCAACACGACAATACATGTGTGCAAGAGCATGCAAATATATACATGCACCTTCTCTTGCATTTGGACTCTGATCTCTTGTTTTAATGGGAAGCATCTTAATAGCTTGGTCCATTAGTAGAGCACAAGGCTCTTAACCTTGGGGTCGTGGGATCGAGTCCCACGGAGGGCATTTCATAATTCGGAGGTCTCCTACGGAAGCTGCTCTCAACCTAGCGTTGGGGGCAGCCTACTATCCTACCTCCCCTTACCCCATTACATATGGGAATAAGGGTCAGCTAATTTTCTAGTATATTTTCACCATTGTTGCCAATAATAGTGATTTCTATAGGTTTTTATTGTTCTCCCATTACAATTTTGAATCTTTTCCATAGCTATGGTCCTATACCTTTTCTAATTGAGTTCTATTTCTCTATGTTCTGATGACATTTCTTGCTCACGATTCTCAGTATCCGCGATTTTATTTTCTTGTCCCAAATAATTTTCCTCGAAATCGTTTTAGTATAGGAGAATATAAATGAATGGAAATGCACAATTCTTCCATAATGCATAACTATTTGTTTTACAGGTTACAAAACACACCAACAGGTGGAATGCATGGGCCAGGTTCTGGGGGACAGGGGGACAAATATGATTATGATTATCAATATGGTTATGGAAAAGACAGGGAATACGGTTATAGAGATGATGATCGGTATGGTAGATATTCAGATGCTAATAGTCGTGACGGAGATCGTTATAGCAGAGATTATGAAGATCGTAATGCCAGAGATGATTACAGGTATGATGAGCACAGAGGTAAAACTAGAAACGTCGATGGTAATCAACATGGCACAAGAAGTAGGAGCTCTGATAGAGACCGTGCTTTTGATGATGATGGTGCTTCATCTCGGTATGCATTTATTGAACCTTTTTGGCCTTTATCTCGCTGTGTTCTTTTTAAGAGACATATTAATTTGTTGATTCTGTTATTATACTTTTTCTTGATTATCTGTTGAAGTAATCTTTTGCTTTTTCTGGGTTGCAATTTACACAGTGGAAGATTGAATATTTAATAAGTTCATTTCACTATATTAGGATACTTAAATGGTGCATTTATCCAGTTATTGATGTTCCAGATTTAGTAGTTTTTATGATCCCCCACCCCCCCTGAATTTAAAAGCATGGTGCTCTTACCTTCATTGGATACTTGTCATGAATAACAAGATCATCTTCTTTGCAGGGGCAGCAGTGCTAGAGCTGATAATTACTCTCAAGATGGAAGGTAACCCTTAGTGGATGCATTTTTAACTTGTCTTAGGTGTTCAATTTTTGTTAGCAAATAATTACCGGTTTCTTGTTTCTAGAACTTTATAAAAATAATTATTTTTGTAGGCAGCATGAGCAGAAGTTCTCTGAACAAAAAAATGGTGCTCCTCCTTGTTATGAAGAAGCAGTAAGTGAATCTCGGAGTCCTGTCCATGTTGAAAGGTATTATTTTGTACCATAAATTTTCAGACATGTTGCCTGTAATCAATTTATTCTAGTTGGTGCATTGAAAGATCTTTGATGATAGGGATGGAGAAACTTCAGTACCAGCTGCTTCCAGGTCGTCTTCTCCTGCCACCAATAACTCTAACGAAGCAACCTCTGACTTTGGTATTTCGGCATCCCCATCAAATAAAAATGTGGAGGCTTTCAATGAACTTGATTCACGTGTTTCAGATTCAGGTATGATATTCCTATACGAATACCATCGTTTGTTTATTCCAGTGGCATTGCTTGGATGATCATGGCTGCCTTTCACATGGAATCTGGGGCCATTATTGCTCATCCAATAAGAACATAGGTGGTTTGGATATTTTGACTTTAACAAATACCATGGAAATCTTAAATTTCCAAGTTGTTTAAGTTTGATATCCTATGTTGCTTGACATTCAATTTCATTTTTAAATTTATATCAGTAAAATATATATTTCTTGCAAAAGGGATTTAATTATTTATACGTCTATGGTAACTTTTCTGGATGGAATATTTTGGCAATTGGTTTCTATACAAATTACCGAGTTGTTTAAGCTTGATGTCCTCTGTTGCACGACATTCTATTTTATTTATAACAAATGGATTTAATTATTTATATGACAATAGTAACTTTTCTGGGTGGTAAACTTTGGCAATTGGTTTTTATACAAATTACCGAGTTGATATCCTCTGTTGCTTGACATTCTATCTCATTTTTTTTCTCTGTAAAATATATAGATCTTGCTGAATGGATTTATTTGTTTCTAAGCTGATAGTAAATCTTTTGGATGTTAAACTTGTCAATTGGTTTTATACTAGTGAGAATTTTAAATTATTGTACATGATAATTTTAAATCAGAACATAAAAGACTGTTGTTAGCCTTTTTTTTATTTTGTTTTCCCTTTACTCATTTGAAATGAAATTACTAGTTGGAGTTTCTATCGATTGCATTTGTATGAACATAAATTGGCTTCTTTTTTATGCTATTGCATTTATCCCTTTAACCTGGAACTTAACTTTCTTCTTTGCAGCTGCACCCACTCCTGCTTCTACGCCTGGCCCCGCCCCACCCACTGCCGCTCCCACTGCTTCAACCAGTTCCGAAATAGACTTACTTGGTGATCTGTCAGATTCATGGGCCGTGGTGCCAACTATACTTGAAACCTTTGCACCTGAGCTTGATACCCATGCTAAATCTAGTGCTATGCCCTCCTTTGCTGCCAAGCAATCAACATCCAACTCTGGAAATCAGGTAAATATGACTTGTTTTATTTAGGGACCTCTTAAAGTCCTTTTTCTCTACTTTATATACTAGGATTTCAGTCTACCTGTCTACAATGTGTTTTGATTTGATTCAAGTATCTTTAATTAATCAGCATGTAAAACATGTAGATTTAAAATTGCAGCTACTATGTGTAATAATATTCAATATCATCTTTATATTTACTATAGAAGGTTAAATTTTATTTTTGAACTATATTATTGGCTAATTGATTATGAGAATAACCATTTTCTAGAATTTTCTCTATTTCCTCCCTTTTCCCTATCTCTCCCCTTTATTTTGCCTCTATCTTTCATGTTTGTTCTTCGATTCCAGTGGACACATTTGTTATCGTAGTTCCGTTATTACAGAATAAGTTAGTTTTGCTCTTGATACAGGGTTTTGATGATCCATTTGGTGATGGTCCTTTTAAAGCTTTCCCTTCGTCGGATACTGCCTCAACTCAGCAACAAGTATTAGTTTTCATGACTACTATGCAGCCTACAATGAGCCAAAATGCAGAAGCAACTCAGCCATCTGTAAAATCCGAGATAGTCACAGATTTCAGATTTGGGGAGTCATTCTCTGCCAATGCTTATTCTGCTCCCATTTCCTCAAATGGTCAACCTCAAGTGAATTCACAATTTTTGCCTCAAGAATTGTCAGTTTCATATCAGGAAAATGATATATTGGTGGATATTCTTCCACCCTCTGGACCTGTAAATGATGCAGCTTCACATACAGCCCTATTTGCACCACCAGTAGCTACTTATGGTCAATTGGCACAGCCAGCTATTTATGGCCAGCATGCACAATCAGGTGATAGCATGTACCAACTCTCACAGCCAAGTACTAATCCTTATAGTCAGCCTGCGCAACCCAGTTCTGATCCATATAGCCAAAACGAGCAGTCAAGTACTAATCCATATGGCCAACCTGCACAGCCAGATGCTAATCCGTATGTCCTGCCTGCACCGCTAAATGTTAATCATTGCGGTCAGCCTGCTCAGCGAAATGTTAATCCCTATGGGCAGCTGCTCAGCCAAATGTTAATCCCTATGGCCAGCCTGCTCAGCCAAATGGTAATCCATTAGGCATGCCTGCTCAGCCAAATGCTAATCCTTACAGCCAGCCTGCACAGCCGAATGTTAATCCTTACGACCTGCCTGCTCAGCCAAATGCTATTCCATATGGCCAGCCTGCTCAGTCAAATGCTAATCCGTACAGCCAGCCTACACAGCCCAGTGCTAATATATACGACCAGCCTGTACAGCTAAGTGCTAATCCATATGCTCAGCCCACACAGCCAAGTTCAAATAATGGATATGGTAATTTTATCCCCCAGTCTGTGTCTACTGTCACTCAAATTCCGGGATCTGCAGGACAGGGCAGCAATGGGAGCTTAATGGTAGGTTCTAATCCTCCTGTCAGTTCACAAATGGCTCCTCGACCTCAAAATCCTACTGTACCCGCTGCTCAGTTCAACAGTGGAAAATTTCTTTCACAGCAGGGCTCTGCTATGCCAGTTGGTTCGCAGAGTGCCAGTCAAACCACAAATGGATCAGGTGCACATAATAACAATGATGTCGTGGGAGGCTTCCTTTCACAACCAGGATCAAACACTTCAATGGCACCACAGACAGCTCCTCCCTCATCAACGGGAGCACTTGCTAGAGTTCCGCAACCATCAAAGGATAAATTTGAGCCTAAGTCAGCAGTTTGGGCTAATACATTGAGCAGAGGACTGGTCAATTTGAATATATCCGGACGTAGGTACTTGTCTTTCCTGTTGTAAAAATGTCCCTTCCACAATAATTAACGTTATTTGTTTTCTACATGCAGCTAAAACAAACCCATTGGCTGATATTGGAGTTGACTTTGATGCTATTAATCGGAAGGAAAAGAGGTTAGAAAAGCCTGTCCAGACTGCTGTAACAAGTACTATCACGATGGGTAAAGCTATGGGATCCGGTTCTGGGATGGGTCGTGCTGGGGCTAGTGCTCTAAGAGCACCAGCAAATCCTATGATGGGTTCTGGTGTGGGTATGGAAAGCGGAATGGGTGCTGGATCTGTCAGGGGCATGGACATGGGAGGGTATGGCGGTATGAATCAACAACCAACGGGCATGAATCCAGGCATGGGGATGAATAATATGGGTATGAATCCAGGCATTGGGATGAATAACATGGGCTTGTATCCAGGCATGGGGATGAATAATATGGGCATGAACCCAGGCATGAGGATGAACATGATGAGCTCGGGCATGGGGATGAATATGGGAATGGGGCAAATAACTCACATGCAATCCCAAAGTGGAATGCCCGGCAGTTACAACCCAATGATGGGTTCTGGTGGCTACTATCAACAGCCACATGGCGGTGGTGGTTACCGGTGAGAAATCATTGTGAGATAAGAGTGACTGAAGTTGCCTGTGTGCTTGTGAGAGAAAAGAGGCTGCCACAGCAAAACCCAGATGACATGTCGCCATTGAACACCAGCGTCAAGCTGTAATTTTGAAGTCACACATTCTATCGGCAGTGGCCTGATGCGATCAATGTTTGATTCATCTCCTATTATTTCTCATTCTTGTCACTTGTTTGGGCCACCAGAATCTCGGTTCATTGCTGGTTTGACCTGAACCGTTGCGAAAATTGTGTAGCAGTGAAGAGAATATACAACCTTGCTCAGGTTGCCTTTCTTTTCTCTCATCATTCTTCCTTCCATAATGTTATAAATATAAATTATAAATATTTTGAGCATTTTAAGTTTGTTTGGGGGTATAGTGGAATAATAAATTTAATCATCATTTTTCATATTTTTCCCCATAATTAAGGGGAATAAATTAGGAAACAATTCCCAGTAGAATTCCAAGTAACTTTGTTGACCAATTAGACCCTTTATTGTTGTTGACCAATTTGATTGTTAACTAGTAATAGAAAAAATTAAGTGATTTTTTATTCTTATCTGAAATCTAAATAATTATCATATAGATTATTATATATAATATTATCCTAATGTATTAATATCTAAATTATTAAATCAAATAAAGCTCATAGATTACTAATTTAAGGAAAAAATCAGGAGATAATGCTTTCAAAATAAAAAATTCTTTAGATAATGCAGTTGAAGGATTAATTGCTGAGATAAGGTAATTTTTACAGTAAAAGAATTGGTTGTCAGCTGTTCTGTGCAGGTCGCCATGTCCTCCATGCGTCGTGTAGAATGACCAAGCAGTAGGTCGTCATGTACGCCTTCAAACTTTTCACCTTCAAACATGAATCTGTAGCAAAGAGGGAGGTAGGGAAAGGCTGCATCAGTGGAGGAGAAGAGAGGGAGAGAGGGAGAGAGGGAGAATAGATCAACAGTGAACGACACTATTCAAAATACCTTATTTGGGAAAATAATTTTTCTCTTTCCCCATTTCAGCCATTCTTTATTTTCAAAGATTCATGGGAGCAAAATTGCCAAGATATCTAATGTTCCCGTTATCTTAAATAATAAAAATATGATAAAAAATTAAAATAACCCTACTAATATAATTTCCTAACCACCTAATTTGAAGCCTAAACCTAAAATAAATTTTCAATTCAACCCTAAAATTAAACTAAGTTAAATTCAATCCCAAAATAAATTAAATATGTATTTTAAAGCCCATTTAAGTGGTGAGAAGTCCTGCACGCGTTCATTGGCTTCACCACTCGAAATTTAATTTAATTTAAAGTTTAAAAAATGCGATCGAAATTGTTATAAACATTATAATTTTTTAGTTAAATGTAATTTAAAATGTTAATTTTGTTAACATTTTTCGGTTGAAATTTATTAGGTTGTAGCATAATATTTTCGATTTAACCGAAATTATTAAAAATTCATAAAAATATTTTAATCGTTATACTATCTAACTTTTGAAGATAAATTACATTTAATATATAATTAATATATTAAATTTATATTTTTAAATAAGGTTCATAAGAATCATATTTATTTATATAAATTATCATATAATATAAAAATAATATTATAGTGGTAAAATATTATTTTAAATAATCACATTTTTACAATAATACTATTTTTTTCATCCCATAAAATTATAAATAGTAAAATATTGAATATTAAAAATATAAAATATTTTAAATTCTCAAAATTATTAATAGTTTAGTAAATCAAACTCTTTGTATATTATTATTATTTTTATAATTTTGAGTAAAGTATAAAAAATAATAATTTAGAAGGATCATTATAAAAAGAATTAATTAGTCCAAGGATATTCTTGTCCAAAGTGGTGGGAATGTAAGATAATCTAAGAATTTGAGGAATGACATTCTCACCATTTTAACAAAAAAAATACTACTATTGGGAAAAGAGTATTACCCAATAGAGTATTACTGGTAATGTAAGATTCTATGAACCAAACGTGGGAATACAATTTCAAAAAAAAAACATTCCCTTTGATAATGTAAGATTCCGCGAACCAAACGCACTCCAAACGTTTTGTTTTAAAGAAAATAATCTAGTGACCAAAAATCCATAATATACGATTTGATTTTTTTTTGATTTGCGAAAATGACCAACAAATCGCAATGCGATCTCTAATTCGCATTGCGATCTCCACTATCGCAAATTCGCGTTGCATTTCGCGTTGCGATAATTGAAAATTTTCCATTTCGCGTTGCGATTTTCCAGTTCACGTTGCGATTTTCCATTTCGCGTTGCGATAGTCTACAGTTGTCGTTGCGATTTTCCAAATTCGTTGCGATAGTCTACAGTTGTCGTTGCGATTTTCCAAATTCGTTGCGAAAATTCGTTGTGATAGTTAAAAAAAAAGATTTTGTTTCTTAAGAATTTTCTCTAAAAAGATAGTATCCGCGCGGACGTGTACGTATTACGTATTACCACGACCACGATCCGACCCGAGACGGACGGCGGCGGCGGCGCGCGAGAGTCCCCCTTGTTCTCTATCACTCAACAAGGAAGTGGGATTCGTTGCGAAAATCATTGTGATAGTTAAAAAAAATGTTTCTTAAGAATTTTCTCTAAAAAGATGTACCCGCGCGGACGTGTCAAAGACACGTATACCATTACCATTACCATTACCATTACCATACCATTACCACGACCACGACCACGACCACGACCCGACCGGACGGACGGGCGGCGCGCGAGAGTCCCCCTTGTCTCTATCACTCAACAAGGAATGGGAAAGCCAAAGCCTTAAATACCATTCTCAATAGTGTTCCAATACTATGTGCGATTGAGCATTACCAACACTTGTTTCCAATACAATGTGATTATCAGGAAACAATAACAATCATGCAACTTAAAACAACTGAATCAGCAACCAATGCATAGTATTATACGATTAAATATGTCATAATTAAAAGTCAATCTACAATCAATCGCGATTATTGCAATTTTAAGCAAAACATTCAAAAATAATATCATATTTAAGGCTCAATCCCACATAGTATTGGGAACAGTGTTGTAATGCTCAAAATCCCACATAGTATTGGAAACACTATTGGGAATGGTATTAAGGCTTGGCTTTCTCACTTCCTTGTTGAGTGATAGAGAAAAGGAGACTCGCGCGCGCCGCCGCCGTCCGTCCGTCTCGTCTGTCTCTGTCGGTCGTGGTATGGTAATGGTAATACGTGTCTTCGACACGTCCGCGCGGATACTATCTTTTTAGAGAAAATTCTTAAGAAACAAAATCTTTTTTTTTAACTATCGCAACGAATTTGGAAAATCGCAACGACAACTGTAGACTTTCGCAACAACAACTGTAGACTATCGCAACGAATTTAGAAAATCGTAACGACATGTAGACTATCGCAATGCGAAATGGAAAATCGCAACGCGATTTTCAACTATCGCAACGCGAAATGGAAAATCGCATATTTATAATTGAATTTAAAAAATTCTTTGGTGTTGCTAAATACAAATTCCTACCCGACCCGTACCCGATTGAGAGTATCACTTTTTTTATCCATGAGAACATAAGCTGTTGTTTATTCTTCTGGTTGCGACGCCGCCGTTTGTAGTTTATTTCAATCGCACCCCTTGTTTTTCCATTTCGCTTGATTAATTCCGAGATATGGGTAAGCTTAATTCTCCATTAATTCTTCGTTCAATTGTTAATGGTGGAAAGATTTTTTCTAATTTCCACTCTTCTTCTCGGAAAACGATTGCTACCCACATCGAAGGTTTAAATAAGAACACCATGTCTGTAAGGGGTAAGCGAAACAAGTATTATAGTTTCGTTAATGTTGGTGATGCTTTGATTTTGTTTGATGAGATGATTCACAAGTACCCTAGGCCTTCAATTGTGGAGTTCACTCAGCTATTAGGAGCAATTGTTAGAATGAAACATTATTCCGTAGTTGTTTCTATGTGTAGCCGGATGGAACTATCGGGAGTTCCCCATAATGTTTATTCTTTCAACATCTTGATTAATTGCTTTTGTCGATTAAGTCAAATTGATCTTGGGTTTTCAGTTCTGGGGAAGATGCTGAAGTTAGGCGTTGAACCTGATGTTGTAACTTTGTCCACATTGATTAAAGGACTTTGTAACCGAAGCAGGATTTCTCAGGCTGTGAGTTTGTTTCATGAAATGATCGAAAAAGGGTATCAACCTGATTCGATTGCTTACAATACAATACTTAATGGGCTGTGTAAGACTGGCAATACCATTCGAGCTGTTACGTTCCTAAGGATGATGGAAGAAAGAGGGTTGGACCCCAATATTATAGCATATAGCACTGTCATTGCCGGTCTTTGTAAGAACAGATTACTAAATGAGGCTCTTGATCTCTTCTCCAAAATGAAGGTTAAGGGTATTAGACCAAATATTGTTATTTACAATTGCTTAATACATGGTATGTGTAATTCAGGCCGGAAGGAGGCAACAAGGCTTCTGAATGAAATGCTGGATGGCAATATTTCACCTGATATTTTCACGTATAATATATTGGTCATGCACATTGCAAGGATGGAAGATTTCTAAAGCTAAAGATACCATTGATACGATGAGAAAGCAAGGCCTTGAGCCTGATCTTGTCACGTATAATATATTGGTTGCTGCGCAATGCAAGGAAGGCCTAATTTCTGAATCTTTAGGTACTGTTGACACAATGAGAAAGCATGGCATTGAGCCCGATGTTTTCACATATAGTATATTGGTTGATGCGCATTCCAAGGTGGGGATGGTGTCTGCAGCTGAAGATATTGTCGACAAAATGAGAAAACAAGGCATTGAGCCTGACGTTGTCGCATATAATATATTGCTTGATGCTTATTGCAAGGAGGGGAAGATCTCTAAAGCTGTAGGTACCATTATCACAATGAGAAAGCAAGGCGTTGAGCCTGATGTTGTGACGTACAATATATTGATCGATGCACTTTGCAAGAAGGGGATGGTTTGTGAAGCTGAATATATTGCTGACTCAATGAGAAAACAACGCATTGAGCTTGATGTTATCACATACAGAATTCTTATGCAAGGCATGTGTCAAGTAGGCAGAGTTTCAACTGCATGTGAACTTTTGAGAAAGATGCATGCTTCTGAACAAGCTCCAGATCTAAGAGCCTATTCAATTTTGCTGGATGGTTTATGCAAAAGTGGCGAACTCAAAGAGGTATTGAAGGTTTTTCAAGAAATGCGGAATAGTGGGTTGAAACTTGATATTGACTCTTATAGTATTGTAATTGATGTCTTCTGCAAAGCTGGGCATATTGAAGCCGCGAAGATGTTATTTCAGGAACTCTCAGTCAATGATTTAAAACCCAATGTCTACACATATACTATAATGATTGATGGATTCTGTAATAAGGGACTGTTAGACGAAGCATACCAATTGTTTAGGAGCATGGGAGATAATGATTGTTTGCCTGGTAGCTGCTGTTATAATCTGATGATCCAGGGGTTTCTTCGGAACAATTGCATCTCAAAGGCAGTTCAACTTCTTATGGAAATGGCCATTAAGGGATTTTTTGCAGATTTCTGCACTTCCACCTTATTTGTGGATCTCATATTACGATCTAATAAATCAATTTTGATTTGAAATGAATGCTTCATAGATAGTGGAAAGATTTCCATTTGCAAATGTGAATCAATTTGTCTATAACCAATTGTACTTTTGTGATAAGTTAAAAGTTTATTGAAACTACAACGAGTATTAAGGTCTATTTTCAGTTTAGTTAGTGGACTTTAAACATTAAGGAAACAGATAAATGCTATACACCATGTTTCAATTTTCACTAGTGATCTTTTTGAGAA
Source organism: Hibiscus syriacus (assembly GCF_006381635.1). Classification (NCBI taxonomy): domain Eukaryota; kingdom Viridiplantae; phylum Streptophyta; class Magnoliopsida; order Malvales; family Malvaceae; genus Hibiscus; species Hibiscus syriacus. The sequence continues at coordinate 309,033 of NW_024063172.1, read as the reverse complement.
GATTTTCTTCTGGTACCTCTGCACAAAGTGAGAATCTTGTCGATGGTAAAGTAGAAAATATGGTGTATAACATCTTTGAAAACCTAAAAATTAAGGGGGGGAATCGTGAAACTCTATCTCCTCTGCAGCTCTAATTGGAAGCTCCACCTTTCTTCATTGTGATGACTGTTTCCTGCCAAGCTGAGCTCATATTCAGCACCAATGACAATATTGTGGGTAAAGCCTCAATGCTCCACTGCAAAAGCTTGAAACAAGATCAAAGCTTCACATACAAAAGGCTGAAACACTTGCTGGTCTCAATTGGCAACTCTAGGAAGTGCCTCTCTGTTTCTTTCTTTCCTTAAAATGCTTATCACATAGTTGTACGGTTTAGGAATATAATAGTAACAGTATTTCTAATGCTTAGCAAGTTTTTGAGAAAACAGTTAACATTAACTTGTTTGGTGCTATATCTATGAAGGCTTTGCTTTCAAGCTTGTTTAGTGCGCAAGGTGCCTATCTAAAATCTAGCCTTGGAAGCTATAGTTAATCTGACGAGGATGTCACCTGTGGTCTTCTGCTTAAGTCTCAATGCATCCAGCGGAACAGATTGTAATGCTTCTTTAAAACTAAGTGAATGGAATTCATATTTCTGCTATTAATAATGGTGTCATAGTTTTAGTGTGCATACTATCTTCTCCACCTACTGTGATGAGACTGTTACCAATGATTAAATTGCTGCTAAACCAAAAGAGCATGTTATCATGCTTCTCACCCGAGGAGGAGCTCGATGTGAAGACAATCATCCACTTAACCTACTTGGTTGTAATCAGAAGTGACTAAAGCTAAACATAGTAGTGCTAGAGATTCTAACTACATCACAAGTAGCCCAGACAACACTTATTGCTCTAACACATTAGTAGTTCTTATGATCCTCCCTATAGAATTTTAAGTATGTCACTCTTACCTTCATGGTATGCTCATCTTCTCTTGCAGGGGTAGCAGTGCTAGAGCTGGTGAGTATTCCCAGGATGGAATGTACCCCTCAGTGGATGCATTCATAACTAATTAACTGGCCTTATCTGATCAATTTTTTGCTACTTGTTTCTAAAATTTCTTAAAAATCAATTTTTTTAGGTGACACGAGCAGTTCTCTGAACAAAATAATGGTGTTCCTCCCTGTTAAGAAAAAGCAGTTAGTGAATCTCGGAGTCCTGTCCATAGTGAAAGGTATAATCTGTGCCTTAAATTTTCGGTGACATGTTGCTTGCAATCATGTTTTTCTATATGGTACACTGAAAAAGATCATTGATGACAGGGATGGAGAAACTTCAGTAGCAGCTGTTCTATTGTAGCCTACAAGTGTTTTGTCATTTGATTTAAGTGTCTGTTAATTGAAACTAATTGGATGGTTAAAATTGAAACTCGCCATGCATAAATATGTTCGAGCAATGATTTTGATATCCTCTTATGTTGCTTCATATTCGATTTCTTTTTTGTTCCTCATGTAACTTTCCTAGTCCTGTTGCTAGGGATGGACTGAGGGGGCGGGTGGGGCACTCGTCTCCTGAAATTTTAAAATTACTATATATTTTAGATTTTTTTTCTATGTATTTTTTTATTGAAAATCTGTTTTCGTCCCCCTAACATAGAATCATTCGTCTCTAACCTTTAACTTTAAGAGATTTCTACTCATTTAAAATGGTTAAATAGGGTCAAAAGTTTTGTAATTTATAATATATGGCATTTAATGAACTTGCTACTAATGTAACGTACACGTTAAAAAATGTATTTGTTAAAAGGCAAGAATTATATTGGGGAAAATTTTGTTAAAAGTAATTGATGCCATCCTATGTCTACGCTCCTAACAATGTTCAAGATCAAATGGCATTTTCTGTGAACTCAAGTTCGGTAGGGGGAGTGGATATTAGGGGAGCCAATTTACAGTTAGGCAATTAAAACAACAAGATTGACTGTATCTTAGAGAACACTCTTTATCACCTACGACCTTGAGATCATTTCTTACGTACGATAACGTGTTGATACACGTAGCCTCGTATGACTAATTAGTCTACACCATAATTTCCTAGGATGTCTTATCAACACTAATGCAACGAGAACTCCGAATCGACACATGGCCAGAATATTATAAATAGCGATGAAACAGAGAGTAAGGGCACGTACAATCTTCTTCACCAAAAAAACATACCACCATCACCGAAACCTCCATAATCATCACTAGAGCTATCGTCCAACCACCTTCTACTGTTGTCATCTACTTTACCAGTCAGCAACACCTTTTTCTGGAATCACAAGTTTCACAAAATCTTGTTGAAGTCCACAACACTGCTTCTTTAATCTCTTGGTCAATTATGGGTAATTGACCCTTGGTGTTAGTTTAGTAAATAAATGTCTAAAGTTACTATATAAGTGCAGATTGGCACTAGCTTAAGCATATATGCAAGTATTCAGTCTCTTATTTTCTTCTCTAAATACTTTCTCCTCCTACTTTCTTATTTTTCTTTTCTTTCTTTTGTGTAATTCTTGAGTGTTAATATTAGAGAGCGAAACAAATCTGTGCAAGACATTAAGAATGCATGCAGTAACAAGAGAATAAACTGCCCGACGTTGGCTTCAAGAAGCTGAAGAAAGCTTTGAAGAAATGTCCAAGAAAGGGGTACTTAACATACGACCCCAAACCAACTAGTTTCTTCTCTTGTCTCAGCATGCACTCCTGATATTTCTTATCAGAAGATGCGCCTGTAGGCACTATGGGATGTGAGAAAGCTCACTGCAAGTGTTCTTCCACCCAGGGTACAATCTTTTTTATCTTTGTAGGTATATATTTCATCGGTGATCAATTATTCTTCCTTATAATGCTGTATTTTACTTGCACTTTTACGCCATTTTCGGTTCGGATTGGCCTTTAAAGTGTAATTATGAAGTAACTTCCATAACCTAGGGTTGTTCTTGAAATCTTGTGCTCGTGTTGAATTCAAGGTATTTTCTATTGTATATCAAGTATATATAGGTGTGCCGTCCTTTGAGTAGAAGGGATCTTCCCCATTTTTCACTGACAATAATCGAAGGCATGCACAAACCAAACTACCTCGATGGTAAATGAATTGTCATTCCTTAAGGTCTCAGTTTCGAGCCCCAAAAATATCAATGTCAGGATGTGAACATTCAATGTCAAAAGGAATTGTTGTTATTCTAAAGTCTCGGATTCGAGCCCCAGAAATGGAATTGTCATTCCTTGAGGTCTCAGATTCAAACCCGTCCTTGAGGTTTATTTTATATTTGGATTTTATAATAAATTAAATATTGTTGTGCTAAGAAAAAGATTGGGGATTTGATATGACAGAATCACAGTTTAATATGAAGCATTTGAACTCATGTGGAAAACAGTAATAGCATGGAACAAAAACTAGTTTTTAAACAAAAGACGTAACTAAACATGTTTTTAGCATAAATTACTTTTTAAACAAAACATGTAACAGAACATGTTTTTAGCATAAATTACTTGCAAGAACCCGACAACTAAATGGATCATCTAAACCATAATCACAGTTAAATTCCCAAAATTCTATGGGTACCTGAAAACATACAATCACCATGAGTACCCTCAAGACCAATATCCAAGTATGAGATCAGTTACCAGGAACTACCCGCTAAATTCTCGAAATCGGCCTCGACATTTTGAATGTCTTTAGTAGTATCATCTGCACATACTTTAAGTGAGGCAATTTCAGCTATTTTACTCTTCTTCCTCTGCAACAGTAATGCTTGCTTTTCTTCTAGTTCTCTCACCCTCTTTTGGTTTGCATCGATCTCTTCATTTATTTTGGTTAACTCATCAGAATATTGTTTTCCTTGCAGTACTACTTCTTTTGAATGTTGTTGAAGATGTCCATGTCTATCTTTTATCTTTAGCAACTCACTTGTTCGGTCCCTTACTGCCTTCACATTGAATCCAAGAATTTCGAATTCAGGAAGAACATCCAAAATGGTAGTAAAAAGGTTCCTAGGACCAGCAACTGTCAACTCAGAAGTCTTCTGCACCAAGGATGCAAAGTTCAACGTATAAGCAACAGCTAAACCTTCACGGAGAATTTCTTTTGATTGAACCAGCTGTCGAAAATGCGGGTTTTGAGGCATGACTTTGAAGATTTCCATAGATTCAACTGCTTTCCAGATTTCTAGGCTCTTCACAAAAGGTAAACCTTGACCCTCCACTCGCTCATTGTCACCTGACAAGCCAGCTAAAGGAGACTGCACCATTGATTCAAGTGGTTTCTCCCTTGGATCATTCCATTGATTTTCAAATCCAGGGGGGAAATCTCCTAGGTACAAACAATATCAGGATCAGAAAATTTACTGAAAAAGGGAACATGAATCATTATAATATGCTACATTATTTACCCGAGTCATTTCCGTGGCATATTATTTGAGGTTGCTCTTCCTTTTCTTGAAGAACTCTGCCAGACTCTCCAGCCACCTTGGTTATTTTTCTCCGAGAATATGCCCTCTCTATTGACATTGTTTGAGAGCCTATAAAATCAAGAACTAGTGATGTAAAATCAAAAACAAAAAGAAAAATAAAGGACATGGAAATTACATCCTTCCTATCGAATGCATTTCTCAGTAGTTAGTTCAAATAAGTCATGACTCGCATATGCAAGTTAGTACCATTGTCAACAATTTAATCTGCAAGCAATATCCTACTATCCTAATTCTTATTATATACGAGTTACTGGTTCATTCACAAGGTTTTAATAAACGCTAAAACAACACCAATATTTATTAAGCTGAAGCAGATTTTATGTTGTACCCAACCTGCTAGCTCCAACCCTGAGATCACAGATGACTCAGCTTCTGTTACAGCAGCATTTATATATTTTAAAAAATAAAGCAGTAGAAATAAGATCTTATGAAATTAGATGATAATAGAAACTGGTAGCTTCAAGTTATTCTACTTTACCAACAGGAGGAGATCGGGTGATTCGAAGCACTGATTTTGGTTGCCTGCTTTCCAGCAAACCATCTTCTTTCCGATGTCTGCTCATACCATGTTCCTTCTGCAGATTCATCTCCTGCATGGATAGGAAACAAGTTCGAAAAGCAATTCCTTTACTCTGTCTCACTCTATTATGTCAATGTACAAGGGAAGAATTTTAAGACATCATGGTCTTTTTTCCCCCCACAATGTTCGTGAAGTAAATCAAATGAACAAGTAAAATTCAAAATCTGACGTAAAGAAACAATCGTTCCTTACAACTTCGTTGAAACAACAGTGTTTCTGCTTTTTGTGTTTAAAGAAAATGAGATATTATAACAGTAGTGATTTAAAGGTCAACATCGGTTTCTTTTTAGCAATCATATGTTTTATCAATGCTTTTATTGCATTCCAAGGAACTTGCAAAAAATGATAAAAAAAATTGCAATATTTTGTAAAACATGGAGATACAACCCACATCATCTTCGGAAGTCAGTTCAGGATCCCCACAATCCATCCCTCCAACAATGTCATTACCTCACCCATACCGGTCACTAACCACATACTCATTGATAACAATTATCTTCAGTGATCTCAGTCAGTTCTCATGTACATCTCAGGGAGGGGTTAGGTGGAGAACCACCCCCTGATAAACCAGACTAAGGATTTGAAACAGAGTAGTCTAAAGTAATAATCTCATCCTTTAATCCTTCCCTTACCGACTTTCAATCCCCACCCAAAAAATAGCAAATTTACTTTAATAATGGTGATTTTATATTGAGATACAATGCTAATAGTAAATATCAGTACTCTAACTTCCTCTACACTTCAAAACAAGAGTTATTAGGAAAACTTTCAGATTCAAAGAGTATGAGTTTGCTAAGCTTACATGTTTGAGCTTCTTGGAAGGATGTAAAGATGTAGAATCACCTTTACGTGTTGACTGCCTTACTTGCTTACTCTTTGCTGGTTCTATAGATGCCATCAATGGACTCATCTTATTCTTTTTAGAAATTACACGGAAATGTTCATGCTTTTTGCTGCTACTTTTTACAGCATCAGGACTTCCAAGCTGAATATTTGCCTCCGCATCTCTGACAATGTTGCATGATAGCTCCAATTTTTGACGATCTGAAGAGGAAACTTCCTGAAGAAAAAAGAGGTCCAATTAAGTGCGCAGAAAGCAACTTGAGCACACAATTTTTCAGGCCACTATTTTGTTGATTCTATGCCTCAAACATGTGCCAAAGCATGGGCAAAATTGCAAAATGGTTCACTTATTTCAACTAGTTTATGTTGCATGGTAAGTTGAGCAGAAATGAGTTCAAATTAGCAGACCAAAATCAGATCAATGAAAATTCCTTGCCAGGAATAGTGACCCTAAAGATAACAAAAACAAAAGACTAGTAGTCAACCGTAAGTGTCAAGCTACTTAGGCACTATAAATGAAGCCAAAACTGATATACAGTACACCACATCAGATGAAAATTTTGGAGCCCGGAAAGCAATTGCATTTGGAAAAGAAGCATAAAACATTTAAAACCAAGAAGGGAATACCTGAAATTTGGAGGGTTTAACCCATCTTCCATTATCCCATTTCCAGTGAGGTCTCAAATTAGAAGAAGAAAACTCAATCTTTTCAGGTGGATCTGGAAAAGACACAATATACCTCTTCAGGTTGTCAATAACTTCAGAAACAGAACCAGTCCACCACCCATCAAGGTGAAACGCATCCACAACATCGTTTATTTCAAAACACTGATCACCAGGGATTTTGAGCTCTGGAGGTAATGGCCTAATAAAGGAAAGCTCAACACTTTCGGTTAATGGCGTTTGATTATCATCTTCGAGTAAGTGTTTGTACTGAACCAAGACCTTGCCTTTAGTTTTGTCCTCTAGGAGTTTCAGAATGGTACAAGTAAACCATGCTCCTCTGAGACCTTCTTCATCAGAGGCTACTTCGACCTCTCTGCCTTCACTCAAAATTAACTCACCATCAATGTCTCCCTCCATTGTTTTAGTTTTGTTGGTTTCAAGAGAAAGATGTTTCCGCAAAGAAAAAGGTACTTTATCATCCTTTTTGTCAGAAGGTACCTCCTTAAATACAGCTAGATCTTCACCAGATTCACTCTCATTCTCATTTTCATCCCTTTCTGGATTAGTGTCTGAATCATCAAATCTAGGTGTAAAGGGTGTTCGGGGCAACTGACATGCTTCACTGCCTTGGCTGACAGATTGTTCAGCACCTTCTATTGGTTGCCTAAGAGCACCAGGCAACATTGTTCCACTAACCTTTTCATCTAAGTGCTCGACATAGATATCTACAACTTTAGTCTTCCTTAACTGACTTGTCATTTCCAGAACCCCTTTATCATCCAATATTAATTTCAACCCTCCATCCAAAGGCTTCCCCTCCTCTACATAGTATACTTTCACTGCCATCCCTATATCGTATCCTAAGGACTTCACTGCTCCTAGTACAGTCCAATAACAAATGCAATCAATATCTTCATCATACTCAACTTCAGACCCATTTATGTATTGAACTGTTGGAGCTCTCAACAATTTCCCCCCGTGATGATACCTTAGCTTACAAACACTAGTACTCATGCTACAAAGACAATAAACAAATAAAAAAACATAATTACAACACATACAAGACATATAACCGTGCAAAAAAAAAAACTATACTAAACACTGTGCCATATACAAGTTTTTGTGCTCAAGTAAATTAAATGGCAAGCACTGAAGTGATTTTACGGTGTTCACGGCTTTTACTATAATTTACTAATATTCCTATCTTTTCTTTAGTAAGGATTAACCAAAAACACCTACTTCAAAGTTGAGCAAAGGCCATTTTGCTTTGTTAATTGCTTTTTTGATTAACTTTAGACAAATTGTTTTCATGTGGTACTTGAATTTGACAATTTTAACATGTGATGATATGGTATTTTTGCCACACGTCACGACCTTCGTGGATGTTGAGATGCCACATCACGACAGGCACCACATTAGAACAAAATGACAAGTTCAGGTACCAAATTGGAAAAAATGAAAATTTTAAGTACCGAATTGGACAAAAAAAACATAGGGACCACATTAGAAAAGGTGAAAATTCATGCAGCAAATGGTATAGTAATCCTTGATTTATTTATTAGAAAAAACTTAGTTACACTTATTTATGTTAATACTTGATTTATAATAGACATTAACTCATCAGTTATTTTACTAATTAAGTTGATATCACTTGAATCACAATAATAATCATCATGTTTCATAGAATCATAGTAAGACATGAAAAGTCAGTGGTCAGCTCATCTCTAAAGAAGTTTAATTTCAAGATGTTCTTTCCAGGTTTCAAGCTTCTCCACGACTAATTCCAATTTGGCAGTCCTTATAGGAACTTAAATAGCGGTCGGGTAGCGGAATAGCGGCCGTTATATAGTGGTAGCTGCAGCGACTGAAACTGTTATTGTCGAAAATAGCTCCAATAACGGTGGATCACGACCACAATTTAATAATAACACCAATTGCGGAACCGCTATTGCCGTCATTGTTCTGTTACGAAAAATATTTTTAAAAAATCCAACAGTCCATTGCGGCAATTAAAATTATTATATTTTACAATAAGTTGTCCCAATTTAAAAAAAATCATGACAGTGGCAAACAAAAAACGTGACCGCAACCACAATTTAAATAGCTACTCCATATGCTTAAGACCAAATAATATCATCAAAAGCATTAAAAGCAGAGAAGTAAACTAATACAAACGATATATCACAGACAAGCAGGGGACCACTTGGAACAATTTTATGGCGGCCAAACAGCACATCAAATACCGATTCATATGCTTCCACAGTCCCATGCAAGGCCACGTAACAATAAACGTAATATAAAACCAAGTAGAACAAGCATCGGGGTCTAGCAAAGATACCTGTCCTCTTCGACTCCACTCTCGACTCGTATTCCAAATCAGGGTTTCTACGAAATGCTCACCCAGTGGTACAGTCTCGGGTTTGGGGTTTCGAAACAGGGTTTCTATGAAATGCTTGTCCAATGGTCCAAAGAATTTTGGGGTTTCGAAAAACCGATTTTTAGTCGGCTCCTGAAAATCTTCACAGGATTTACAATGGTCGCTTGGAGTTGTCTTTTCAGTTTGATCCCCTTTTTTCCGGTTTATTTTTCTTTTTTCTTTTTTCTTTTTAATACAGCTCGTCATGATTAATTGCGTTTTGCCAATCAATTGATATATTATATATATATATATATATAAACTCAACTAAACCCTAAACCCTAAATCTAAAGTCCTAGACTCATGAAGCCTTAAACTCTTAATCATGAACTATAAACCCTGATTTTTAAATCATTAAATGTAAACTCCAACCCTTATGCATTGTATCCTTGATTCTAGGCCCTTAACTATAAGTCTTAAACCATAAATCATTAATTCTAAATTCTAAACCACTAACCCTTAATCATATATCTTAAACCATATAATTCTAGCTTTAAACCCTTAACCTCTGACCATAAACATGCCACCACCGAGGTACGTAAAATAGAAGAGTCTATAGTAAAACTCCACCCGGATAAAAGACCATCAAACAATGTTTTATTAGTTTAAATGATTATAATGTTATATCTATTCGGAAAATTTTCAATTATTGTAATAAACATTCAAACATATTGCAGAAGTCGTGTTCAAATTTAATATTAGAAAAAAAGTTGAAAGTAAGAAATTGAGTAATAATTTGATACTTGTTAATGATGGAAACAATGTCTTAATGTGCAAACTTTTTTTTTTAAAAAGGAAAGAAATGACCTGATTCAAAAATAAATATCTTTACTCGAATCCGATCCAAAAATTTATATCATAAATTCAATTGGATCCAATCCGAAAAAATATATCTTCCACTTTAGAGTATAAATCCAATCTATTCCAACCCCGTATAAATTAAAGGTTTAATTTAAAATAATAATAACTTTTTAAGGAAGTTACATTATTATCTCCAGATCAGGTCGGGACAGAGTTTTTTACCATTCACCCGAATTCTACCTCACCTCTTAAAAAATCTGATCCGATTCGACTCGAACTCGAAATTTAAAAAAAAATAATAAAACACTATCAAATTTGATAACATCAAAACCATCGAATTCGAATTAAATTGTCGTCACTAATTAGTACATCTATATGATGAAAACTTGAGTTGGGTTGGATAATTTTAGGCCGACATTGATTACTTCGCAGTTAGCGGATCATTTCGTTGTGTATCTAAATGGACTTTTAGAAGACGGTTGAAAAAAGATTCACATTATTAGATGTCTTTGAAATCTTAGACTAGGAAGCCGGTCAACATACGCTTTTGATTTTAGAGCAACCCATCTTAGCACTTAGTCATACACAAATTGATGTTGTGTCTTTTTTTAATTAATACGAGTTAACTATGAGATAATATTCGTTCAAAGATCCTCAACCGTTTGATAATGAACACTTAAATTTTAAGCATATGCGGTGTTTGAAATTGATACATCAAGATATAAAAACAAATGCTTTAATCACTGATGTCGTTCTGTTCGTGCATATATATTAAATTATCATATTCAAGTATATGACATGATATAAGACAACAATAGTCCAAATATTTCTATAGAGATTGGTACTCATATCCAAAATCTCTAAAAACAACAATTATTTTTTTAATCATTGAAATCTTACTCATGTCGTACAGTTAATTTTAGTGGGTGAGTATCTTAACAGAGAATTTCTATATACACAGGGACCCGAATCTGAGATTTACTTAAATAATATCAAGTTACTTACTACTTAAATCAACCCGTCAATTTTGTCCACGTTCAATTAAACTTGAATATTTTATATCTTGAAAATTGGAGTAGGTAACTACGTAAAATCATATCCGTTTGAAGCTGCCTATACCAATGCTGTTTTTATTAAAGCACAAAGAAAAATGATTAATTAAGTTGTGTTTAGCATCGCTCTTGTCTGTTTGAAAACATTTTTTTATAAGCAAAAGAAGTCAAAATCAAGTGTTTTGTTATTGGAGTCAAACTGAGAATTATTTAGCAACTGCGTGTTCGATGTTCCAGAAAGCACTAGGTTTCGAAAGGAAATTATTTTATTATATGTCCACTTTGTAATTTTTTATATTAAAGTATATAATTATTTTAAAATTTAATATCAAAATAAGTGTTTAAATTATATCGTTTTTCGAATAGGTGTAAATTATTATTTCTTCTCATCTATGTGTCTAATGTTACAAACATTACCATTTTAAATGCCTCGTTTTAACAGTCATAAAAAACCTGTTAATTGATATGTGTCACAATTTGATAAATTTAAAAATTTGTTTTTAAAAAATTAAAAAAACCCAAGTTTTCCCTAAAATATATAAAAAAAAAAACCTCAAACTCTCTAAATTTTTATTGTAGTCTCTTTACTTCAACCGTCGATCATCTCCGGCCATCTATCCGCGGGCGACTGACCACCTATACGTCAGCGACCACTCATTAACCTATCATAACCCTTGATAGCATCTCAAAACTTAAAATTTTCAAATCTATAAACTTCACTCTCGAATCCCTAAAATCCAAAATATCCAACCTTAAGTCTCTTTGCCCAATAGTGCTAATTGATTGTTTATCCGACTGTAGCAGCTGACCACTTGACTATTTGAGTTTTGATCGTTTGGCCATAGAAACTGAAATCACGAAAGGGTAGGGAAGGAGAGCAAAGGAGGGGAAGAGATGGGAGGAGATGCATGCAGGTTGAGTTTTTTTTTTAATAATATAAATATTTTTAAAAAATAAAAAATTCAAAATTTTAAGATTATGACACGCAACACTTAACGAGGTTTTATAATAGTCGTTATGACCGATGTACTTAAAGTGATATTGTTTGTAACGTTAGGCATATGGATGAGTCAAGAAATAACTTAAACACTTATTCGAGGAAAACGATATAGTTTGAGCACTTAGTTTGGTATTAAGCCTTATTTAATAAAAAAATTAATAATTATTTTATAATTTTTAAAAATTTATTTTAATAAGTAAATATATTTGGTCGGCTAACCAATGTGTTCATCTTATTCTCTCGTATTTCTTTGGGTCATGTGTTATAGATTCACTAGGAGTACACTCCCTCATTCTCTCATTTCTAGATAAGATTATGATTAAACTTAGAATTAGTCAAAAATATTATTTTAATATAATTTAATATTTATAAATTTATCTTAAATTTTTATTTATTTTTGTCAGTATAGCATTATACAATAATTAGTAATACCCTGTTTTTTTTGGTAAATTACATATTTAATATTTTAATTATTATTTTTGTTTTATTTTGGTAGTCACACTTTTTTTTGAAACTATATACCTAACATTTTGTTTACGTTTTAAAGTTGACATCGCGTTGTTAAAAAATTTAAACGATAATATTGACGTGTTAATATAAGGTGATATCACATCATCATTGAAAAATAAAAATAAAGCGTCAACAATTCTATTTATTTTTTAACATAAGGTATGAACTAAAAATAAATAAAATTTAGGTACTAAAACAGAATAAAAATATAGGCTAAACTATGTATTTAGTACTTAAACTATTAATTTTGATATGTTTTAGTACCTAAACTTTTATTTTTTTCAAAATCATACTTAATGTTTAGTTTTCATTTCAATTATTACCTCACTGTTAAAAACTTAACTTGTTTAGTACATGAACTATCAATTTTGGTCTGTTTTAGTACCTAAATTTTCATTTTTTTTCCTCAAAATTTAACATTTTTTTAAATTAATTTAGGGTAATTAAAAGATAATATTTGTTCAAATATAACTATCGACTATTTGACATTGAACATTCACACCCATGACATTCCTGATGCTCGAACTCGAGACCTCAAGGATTAACAACAATTCATCTACCACCGAGGTCGCTTGGTTCATGCTCAAATGAAAAAAATTGAAGTTTTTAATGGCGAGCACTAAAATGAAACAAAAACTTGTTTTGAAAAAATGAAAGTTTATGTACTAAATTAGACCAAAACTGATAGTTTTGATACTAAACACATAATTTACCTTATAAATAATAATCCATTTAGCTATTGAATATATAACGAGTTAATTGCATCATATGTCCCCAATCCAGACCCTCATTTCAAATGAGTCCCTAAACTTTTAAACATTTAATTCATCTTTAAACTATGATATTATTCTAGATTAATCCTCAAGCTTTTGAACATTTCATTTTCATCCCCAAGCTATGATCTTCATCCTAAATTGGTCCAAACTTTTTAAACATTTCAATTGTATCCTAAATTATTCGTATATACCAATCACATCTCTTGTTAATAAAATCATTAGGCAAGTTATATTATTATATGTTTGAAAAAAATACAATTTAGGTTAAACTATGGTTGAAATAGATTACATATTTGGATGAATATGGGGACGAGATTGAATGATCTAAAAGTTTAGAGATTAATTTAGAATGAGATTTGTAGTTTGGGGGATCAAACTCGAATGTTCAAAAGTTTAAGGACTAATTTATAATGAGAATCATAATTTAAGGATAAATTATAATATTTAAAAGCTTAAGGACTAATTTAAAATGAGAATCATAATTTAGGGACATATGATACAATTATTAACTCATATATAATTTACCCTTTCTTTCTTTTCAAATAACACCATAGAAGGAATTGACACCACAAAAGGTGATGCACCGTTAATAGATAGAGGTTAACGAATTTACACAAGTAAGGAAAGCAAATTAAAATTGGGGATTAGGGGGAGTGAGAAGGGATGGCAACGGCCAGGTTCGGGCCGGGTATTGATCCTCCCGTCCTCATCTCCATTTAAAAAATCTATCCATCCCCGTTTAAAAAATACGGGGATTTAAACGGGGATCCCCATCGGGTAATCGGGGAAAACCGCGAGAAACGAGTATATCCGTTTAGCATAAACAATTATTTAAACGGGTATCGGGCCGGGTATATATTTAATTAAATATATAATATTATATATATTATATATTAATTTAAATTAAATTTATTAATATTATATATATATATATATATATAATTATTTTTAATATTTATCGGGCCGGATAATCGGGGCGGGGATTACTAAACCCGTCCCCGTCTAATATAAACGGTTTTTCCCGTCCCCATTTAGCATAAACGGTTTTTCTCCGTTCCCGTTTAATTCGGTTTTCAGTTTACCCCATCGGATTCGAGTTTTTTTGCTATCCCTAGAGTGAGAGAGTGAACCTGAACTTAACCAATTTTTATCCTTCTCAAAAGAAAAAAATTATGGATTCAACTGACTATATTTTTTTCAATATAATAAACATTATCTTATTTATTGATCGAATAGTCCACACTGATATTTAAGAAAAATTATTAGATGGACTACGTTATTCGTAGTCCTAACAAATATTTTTTATTTTAAGATAGATCTTCACTTTTTTTTTCATTATATATATATAAGAATAATCAGTTAGTTAATTATTTAAAAATACTTTTAAAATTAATGGATATGATTATTAAAATTATAAATAATACGTTGAGTCGAGACAATAAAATAATTTATATTTTTAAGAGAGAAAAATAAACTCACCTCTTATCTCATGACATGGTGCTTGACTGAGCTTCTTCTACAAATCATTCATTATTTATATGGGATAATATAATCCATTAATCCTTCCTTCTTCTTCCTCTCTCAAACCCACAAAGCTCTCCATTTCCCTCCAATGGCTTCCTCCCTTTTAAAGACCTCCAAGTTCTCACCTTTCCCTTTCCCCTCCCCAAAATCATCCCTTTTTCTCCCCCATTCATCTTCCCTCCACTTCAAACCACTCTCTTTCCCTTCATTCCCTTCCAACTCATCCCCCAATTCACTCCTCGTTTCCTCCTCCTTGAACCCAAATCCTCCCTCAACCCTCCGCCGCCCCCTCTACGTCCCCGGCCACATTCCCGACGCCAACTACGTACGCGTCTTCGACACCACCCTCCGCGACGGCGAGCAGTCCCCCGGGGCCACCTTGACTTCCAAGGAGAAGCTTGACATTGCTCGCCAACTGGCCAAGCTCGGCGTGGATATAATCGAGGCCGGGTTCCCAGCCGCTTCCAGAGACGATTTCGAAGCCGTCACTGCCATTGCTAAAGAGGTTGGGAATGCGGAGGATGAGAACGGGTATGTGCCTGTCATTTGTGGGCTTTCCCGGTGTAATGAGAGGGACATTAAGGCGGCTTGGGAGGCGGTCAAGCATGCGAAAAGGCCCAGGATTCATACCTTTATAGCCACCAGTGGGATCCATTTGGAGTATAAGTTAAGGAAGAGTAAGGAGGAGGTTTTGGATATTGCTAGAAGTATGGTTCGGTATGCTAGGAGCTTGGGTTGTAATGACGTCGAGTTTAGCCCCGAGGACGCCGGCAGGTTTGGATTTTATCTCCCTTTGTTAGGCTACAACGGGCTTAGTTAATTAATTTTAGCTAATTAGTTACACCACTTCTATTAATCATTGGTTGTATTATCAGCTACAAATAGCTCGTTGTAGCAGCTGGTATATGCATTGTCAATGGTTAAGAAAGATTTTGGACATATGCATTGTCTATGGTTAAGAAAGATTCTGTATTTCAGGTTTTAGTTAATCTTTTTCTGTATCCTGTAATCGGGTTGTGTTTAACATTGCTGGGGTATTTTGCAGTAGGATCAGTGTATGCATTTGCTCTAAGCTACTTTTAAAATAAATAAATGAAAAAGGGTAGATTTATTTTCTTCGCTTTCTTATATGATATATTGTTTCTTTCTATCCTACCAGATCTGACAGAGAGTTTTTATATGAGATTTTGGGTGAAGTGATCAAGGCTGGAGCTACAACTCTCAACATATACTGTTGGCATAACTATGCCTGGAGAGTTTGGGCAATTAATTGCTGATATAAAAGCCAACACCCCTGGAATTGAAAACGTTGTTATTTCAACACACTGCCAAAATGATCTTGGGCTTTCTACTGCAAACACGCTAGCGGTGTGGTTCTACTTTACTTTTTAATCGATACACAGTGAGGTATACTTGGGTTGGATTTACATCTTGGCTACTGTGAATTCAGGGAGCTTGTGCAGGTGCAAGGCAAGTGGAAGTAACAATCAATGGCATTGGAGAGAGGGCTGGAAATGCTTCATTGGAGGAGGTGATATTTTGCTCTTCGCAATATTATATTGACGGTGTATTTGGAATTTCAGTTATGCAGAAGTGGTTAGAGAAAAGCCTGGTTTTCTTTAGCACCATACGGTGTACTTGGACATATCAGGCAAATAATTCACGATCTTGTGTCTGTACAGCCTAAGACATTACCCTGAAATTCAGTTAACGAGGGCTTATTGAATTTTCATGTGCTTCTGCATATGAGATGTGTAAACTATTTTGCATTAATCCGTTTTGTTTTCTGTTTGCAGAGAGAGAGAGAGGGGGAAGGGGGTCTTGAGAATGAGGATGCATAACTTTTTTTCATTCTAGTTTTGCAGTCTGCCTATGTTAAACATTTAAATCCTATAAATTGTAGACTTTTAGCTGTCAGTTTCTTTATTCTTGCTTCATGTTGACTTATGAACAGCTATTTTTGGTTGTAAGTGTTTCACTTTTGTCCCTAGTTGGATAGTTACTGTAAATTGTAAGATCAACTGTGTTTTGTTTTACTGTTTTGATTGCGACTTTTGTTTGTCCAGGTTGTGATGTCAATAAAATGTCGTGGTGAACATGTATTAGGAGGTATTTATACAGGAATCAATACTCAACACATTGTGATGGCAAGCAAAATGGTATTCATTTATGAACTTCAGTTACAATTCATTGACCTTACTTTTGAGTAAATTAGCTCTGGTAGTTATTGTTGACTTAATATGGTTGTTTAGGTTGAGGAGTACACAGGGTTACACGTACAGCCTCATAAGGCTATTGTTGGAGCCAATGCTTTTGCTCACGAAAGTGGTATCCACCAGGTTGGTTTTTCTAATATTTGACCGCTTATATGTTGTGAACCTCTGAATATTTTCTGTCAATGGGTAAAGTTTTTCTTTATGCTGATCTTGTTGATTGATTTGGGAGCATATTTACCATTGTGGTTAAAAGTTAATAGAATACACTGGCATTTGTTGTGATATTTTTCTTTTGCAAATTTTGCCGCTGTGAATACAGCTTTGTTGTTTTATCTTAAGAAAACTAAACTTATTATCCTCTTTTTCCTTTCATTAATAATTTGCATGGAGTTTAGACACATTGAAGAAATTAAAAATGGAATCTGTGCATGTTTTCTTTTATTTAAAATGTTTGAGGGTTTAGGGATTACTTGCTAGGTAGAGGATGTTGGTTGTGGTGTATGTGTGAGCTTGAAGTCTACTTATTGTTTGGTAGAATTTACTCTTTAGGATTTAGTGGGACTGATTTGAGGTTTAAATATAAAACCCTTAAAAAACCATTCTTACAAGCTCGTAGATCGATTCTTTTTACCAAAACCCCTGTTCAACCAGATTGTTTACAATTCAAGTTGCTAATTGCAGATGATAATATAAAGTCACGGATGTATAATGATATATATACATGTTTGAGGTCCGACTAGATGGCTAGATTCTGTAGTCTATCCATTTTTGGCTGTTAGCAGCATGTTTATTTGATCTGTCAATTTCCTTTCTTTGGTTACTCTTCCTCCAATTATGCTTTTGTCTATGCATATCCGTGTATGCAAATATATGTATGTTGTTGACCGTCCATTACTATTCCATCTCATGTTATTATTTGGTGAGTGAAACAATGATAACAAGCAAAAGTATTACACAAGTATTTTGTAGCATAATTCTGGGTGCAATGTCTTTAGAAAATGTGATGCTAGTATAAATTGAACCACAGTTTTATTATTATAGTCAAGGTTATCATTAGAATGTGATGGTACCATTTATGCTATCATGGCAATTTAAAATGCGAGCCCTCATTGTTTTTTGTTGGATGTGGTAGAAATGTAACGGTTTCTCCTTGCTAACTCTTTTATAAGGAACGCTACTTGTATGCTTTTGAAGTTTACTTAAATGTGATTTACTGGTTGAGGTTGCCCATCTGTTTCTTTATTTCTCCCATTAAGTGAATATTTTAAAAATTAGTTTATAATAATTTAAATATGATAAGCTACATCGGTGGTTTCTTCTACAAATCAGATGCCAAGTGAAATTGTTGACAGTCAGTGAAAGTTAAGGTCCAATTCAATCAAGCTCACTTTTAATCCCAAACTAATTGTTCTCGATTACAAGAATCTCTTTTTCTCAATCAGTTTGGTGAAGGACTATCCTCTAAAAGATTTAACAAAGGCAAAAAAATTCTTTTCTTTGTTTTGGTGTGTATGTGTATGCTTAAAAAAATTAAAAGCAATAAGCTTTATAATCCAAATTTTCTTTCTGTTCGGTAGGATGGAATGCTTAAGCACAAAAGTACTTATGAAATTATTTCTCCTGAAGATATCGGGCTTGAAAGGTCCAATGAAGCTGGTATTGTCCTTGGAAAACTTAGGTAGGTATTTCAGCTTTCAGAAAAATTTCCTCAATGGTATTTTTTTTTTTACTTTTGATTTGTTCTAGATAGTGTTTAAAATGATTAGATGGATCATGGTGATAGTTTTAGTGCAGAAAATGCTATAAGTGGTTTTCAAGTTGCTTTTCAATGTTGGATGCAATGTTGCAATGAATTTAACAAAAGTAGCTGAGGATTTAACATAACATATCTATATATTTTTTGTCACCAGTACACAGAATATTATACATGGTTTTTTAGTGTATCTTATATCACGTCTCGGTGAGTACTTTTTAACCTTCTTTGAGGATGGTTGAATCGCTTCAATGGTTTGGATTGATCTTTTAATAGGATTTTCCTTGGATTTTTCATGTTCATATGAAAAAAGTGATTAGTTGCTTATATCAAGGTAATCAATGGGCTTATTTATATCACTTGAGTTGCTATACACAAATGTTTCTCGGCCAAATAAAATAGGGTACATTTTTTAGCATATTTGATAAGTATATTGAACTTTACTTAATATTATTGAATAGCTTGGCAAGTTATCAGAATTATTTTTTAAGCATAAAGGGTCTCTCCATTTGTTAGATTTCTGGGAAATTTCTGTGCGACTTGAATATAGACTTCTTTCTTGTCCCACTAAATAAAGAATTATCAACTTTTGCAAGATTGATTATATCTTCTGTTATTTTGCTGCTACTAAAATTTTTGCAGTTATGATATTTGTCACGTTCATGTAGTTGGTATTTACCTATTCACTTTTTATTATTACAATTTCATTTGTTACAAAACTTATGATTTTTCTCTTTATTGTTTTTCTTTTGCAATTCATTGGTAAAGTGGACGTCATGCTTTGAGAGACCGATTGAAAGAGGTATGCTGCTATATGGCATGTGTAAAATGGATGAATTACCTTTCTTTGCTTCATCTAAGCACCTGGTTCTTGCTGTTTACCACAGCTTGGTTATGAGCTTGACGATGAACAGCTTGGCAACATATTCTGGCGCTTCAAAGCAGTAGCTGAATTAAAGAAGGTTAATGAGATTCTTTACTGGTCTCCTGGATTTCTTTTCTTGTGACATCATCATTTTAGTCGACTTTTTGTAATATTTCAAATTGAAAGAGCTGTGTTTTAAATTTAAGCTGTCTTCAACTGTGGAATTTCTGTTTCTAATGATATCTTCTAAGAAGATGAAAAATGAGGGGAGGTACGTAGAGAACAAATTTGCATAAAAAATTCCCTTGGGAAACTGACATTATATATGCCAGTGGATTCATAAGCTTCATTTTGATGTTGAATGTACCTTTAAGGCAAAAATCACCTATCTTTCTTAATCCATCATGGAAATATGACATGATTAACTGTTGTTATTTAATGGTTAAAGATATGATGTTGGCTTGAGAAATTGTCTGTGGGCTTAGAGAATGACCACATAGGGTTGAAAGGTGGATGGTTGCTGGCAGGTGATACGTTTCAAGGTTTTTTGGGTAGCCCTGGTTTAAGGGTTTTGGTTGAATGATGGCTTAGCGAATAGTTAATGATGAATGTTGGTCGAATTGTGTTCCAATTAATCGAAAATATATTTTCAAGATCATATAGTGATTATGAAAGGCAGTGGAAAGTAATGAAAGCTTGTATCAATTAGCTTTTGAAGTTGCCATACTTCCATGGCTTTTTTAGTTATATTTGGAAATTCAGTTTATTTTGAGTTGATTTGTATTGTTTTGTACTATCTCTTGATCTTACAAGGCAACACTAACTGTTGTTCTAAAGAAGTGCTATATAAATGCTTGATTTCTCTTGTTTGTTTACGATGATGATGTGGTCTATACTTATTTTGTTTGCTGGTGTTCCAGAGAGTCACCGATGCCGATCTAATAGCATTGGTTTCAGATGAAATTTTTCAACCGGAAGTTGTTTGGAAGCTTGATGAATTACAGGTAACTAGAGATAGTTTTGAACCATAGTTGCATGAATGTGACAGATATTTCATGCTATAGTGGGCGTATGCTTCATTAGTTTGTTATTATGGAACGCAATATTATACAAGAGGTTGTGTTGCTTTAAACAAAATATATTATACTTTTGCTTTAGTTTGAATATGTAGATAATAAGTGATACTTTACTATGTTGATCATCTGGTGAGAATTGTATATAAATGGAAAACATCAAATGCAGGTTACTTGTGGAACTCTTGGCCTTTCTACTGCCACAGTTAAACTCATTGATGCTGCTGGGGTGGAGCATGTTGCGTGCTCAGTTGGAACTGGGCCAGTAGATTCAGCTTATAAAGCTATTGATCTCATTACAAAGGTTTGATACCGAAGATCACAAGTTTCCCTTTGTTTACTGGAACTTTCTTTTTGGGATCAATAAGATATGATGCAAGATTCCTTGTCAAGGTTATTAAGAGTGTGTCCATGAGTTCTTGATTTGTTATATTGAAGGTTAATTCGGAGATTATTCTTTCAGTTTGAATATTGAACTTAAGTTAGTTTTACTCACCATTTTAGTAAACCTTCTTCTTTCCCTTCCTCCCACAATTTTATTGTTTTAGTCCTTCGCCTCTGATTTCTCTGTTTTCCTGTTTATTCACTCCCTACTTATCTTCCCAAACTTAATTCGTCATTCGATAGGGCTTCTAGGGTGTAACCATATGTCTTTTTTAAAAATATTTTAATAACTTTGATTTAGAATTTAGGCTTTTCCAAATTGAATATCTTCCGTTCTTCTCTTTGTACCATGTTCCTCTTCCTTGTGTGAATATATTTTTTGAACCCGAAGCTTTTTAGTTTGATTGGTTCATACAGCCACTAGTAAGGGACGGCATGTATGCAACGGTATCATGTGTTCATAATGGTGTTCTGTGGCATCTTCTATATAAGGAGGGATTCAAATCGGTGACAACAGTTGATAGTTCTGCACTTCAGTGTTTGAATACCGTATCTACATATTTTTGCTAAGGTTTGTGGTCAATACTTCATTTTGCAGGAACCTATCACACTTCTTGAGTACTCCATGAATGCTGTTACAGAAGGCATTGATGCAATCGCCACCACTCGTGTTCTAATTCGTGCCGAGAATAGACATGTTTTAACTCAAGTTTTGACAGGTGAAGCAGTTCATCGAACATTTAGGTATGGTTTCTTCTCTCTTGTTTCCATTTCGACATTTTCACTACTTCCACATCTGAAATCGAGTGAATAAAATTGACGTTTCGTGGCAGTGGAACCGGGGCAGGAATGGATATCGTTGTTTCGAGTGTCAAGGCTTACATTGGTGCAATTAATAAAATGTTGGGTATCAAGGAACAAAATCAGCCAAAAGGTTCTGTAGAGCAAACTCGAGTTTCTGCTTAGGTGGATACACATTCATACATCATGTCAGTTTTGGTGACTCCAGTTGCTCATCTGTTAGCAGCAATGCTATGAAAGGTGGTATTATTGTATACAGAAATCTTGATAAGTGTAAGAAAAGACGTTGGTTTTTGTTATTTGTTGTAATAAGAAGTCAAAACTGAGTGAAGCCTCTTCAGGTAATATTAAAGACGAACGAGTTTGTTGAATAAGATGCTGGGCCAACACTTGTTACTTGTAGGCACGTATGTTGGATATTTATTTTTAACGAAAAATTATTTAGGTATTAGGAGTCAATTTTTAACGAAATCATATTTAATGTTTAGTATTTGTTTTTTTAGTACTCGTAATTAAAAATTTAACACGTTTAATACCTAAATGATCAACTTTGGTCTATTTTAATATTGAAATTTTTAATTTTTTTTCAAAACTTAAAGTTAAGTTTTTAACGGGATGCTAAAATGAAATAAAAACTAACTATTATCCATGGTTGCGAAAAAATTAAAAGTTTAAGTATTAAAATAGACTAAAATTAATAATTTGCATATTAAATGCGTAATTACTCTAAAGAAAAAGAGGTTGAGAGAGTGAATAAAAAAGCAGAAAATTTTGATTTGATTACGAAAAATTTAAAAATTTAAGTATTAAAATGAATGTTATTTTGTTAATGTGACAAGTTTTATATGTTTAAAACATTAACGTGATATTATTAATTGTACACAAGTAATGATGTCATATATCTTAGTTATCATGTTAACGTTTAATTCATATCATCGTCAAATTTTTAATAAAAAATAAATTTAGAATATATGAATAATTAGATAATTATTTTATAATTTTTAATAATTGAAGAACTCAATAAAACAATATATTATAATTTGGGACTATTTTTGTACTTTTTCCAATAAAACATAGCACCAAATAACCATAGTTGGAAGCTGACCTATATATAAAATCTAATATTTGCTTCCCCGAACCGGCGTCCAAGAACCAACGCTTCTCTCTCTTTTTCTCAAACAGTTTCGTCATTACTTCTTTCTCAAGAATGGCTGATTATGCCGTGGATTCCGGTTCACACGTTGGTTCCAAGCGCAGAACCTCTACTGACACTGACCAACAAGAAGAAAATCTTCTTCAGCTCCCCTCTTCTCTCTCTGAGACTACCGTCGACCGCCGGGATTCAACCCCACCAGACCGCCAAGATGAAACGGCTATCGATAATAGCAGTCCAAAGAAGAAAGCCAAGTGCTTTCCCCTTCTTTCTGAGGGGAACCAAGAAATGGGTCTCCATTCTTTCACTCAAAAGAATGTCTCTCTTTCTGAGCCTTTCGAGAAAGAAGAGGCATATGATGTGGAGACCAAAGAGGGTTCCTTTGGAATTCAACAAGTTGGTAGCCAAGTCAATGCCATTGAAGCTGGTTTGGGATTTGAGGAGAAAAGGGTTATCAAAGGAAAAGATTTGGAATCTGAAACTGTCTTGGAAGCTGAAAAGAAACGACTTTTGGATGAGCTTGAAGTTGGAAACATCTTTGGAGGTACAAAAGGACTTGCCTTGCCTGTTAAAGGGTCTTTAATGGTTGAAGTTATCGATGATACGGCTTTGATTGGATCATTTCCTCTATCCAGAACTGGAAATGGAAGTGGAAAGGATGAGAAGCAGAAGGGGGAACATGAAATTGATTGTACCAGAACTAAAAGATCAAGAAGAAAGAGAAAGAATGTAAAAGAGGTTTTGGGGGAATCTGGAACTGTGAGACATGTTGAGTCAACCGAAATATTTGAAATTCAGAATGGGAAGAAAGAAAGCGGAAATCAGAATAAGATAATGTACTCAAGAAAAGAGTTAGAGGCTTTGAGGTTTGCTAATGGTGTGGGACAGAGGAATTTCTGGAGGGATGTGTATAAAAGTCTTGGTAAAGATGTGATCAGAGAGTATGAGACTTGGGAAGGTGGAAGCATCAGAAGAAAATCGGCTCAGGTTCGAGCTCCGATACACGTCATGACTTTGCAAAGAAGACTGGGTCTACTGCAATTATGAGTATGTTCTTTTATGTCTTTTTTATGATATGTTGTTTAATGATTTAAGTATGCCTTTGGTTGCTGATATCACTGTTTACTATCGTCTTGAATTTCTATGAGTCCAAAGCATTAGCTTAATACATCATATGGATGCTCTCATGTTCTGATGGTGATGCAACTTTTGAATTGTATGGTGTGATATGTAGTGGTAACTGGTAAGCTCCATGGTAGTGCTTTGTGTTCTCTTCTGCTTTTAAGATGCATTATCTTAGAATGTGGCTGTGATGTATAGGCTTATTCCCAAAGGTGTGGTCGGAACTCGGAAGAAGAGCTCATTGTTTTTGTATATAACTTTCGAGCAATGAATGAATGAGATTTTGATACATTGTCTTATCTAAAGTATTAATTTTTAATGAACCTCATTTGGTGTAAGAACAGGCCTGTTAGTTTTTAGTTTATATTTAGAGCTATACCTGTCAATCTAGTGTACCTTTTAGTTTTTACTTTGTTTTCATACTTATCGTCCTGAAGAATATGCAACTATTCTTTTTATACTTATCTGCCACAAAGCTTTTACTTTACAATCCGGCATCATACCTGTGGCAACTGAAAAATGGGGATTTTTTTGCTTCTCTAACGTAGTGTCGTAGATTATTCTTCAAGCTGTTTCTAAAATTCATTCAACTAAAGAAGGGACTCCTGAAGGGATTTGTTGTTCTTCTCCAGATGCATTTTCTAATACTCAGTGTGGCTTTCTGGTTGTCTTGATTACAGCAAGCATGTTTCTTTAATGGAATTTCAGCCAGTTTTGATAGTGAAGAATTTACTTTTGCTTCAGGTCCTCCAAATTATCTGATTTCATTCTCTTTACTATTTTTTATTCCTTCCTCGAGACCATTCCTACAAAAAATTGTAGTTTTATCTTTCAAAAAGTTAAATAACTAAAGCTTTTCCTCGTATTAATCAGCTCTTTTTTTAATATAAAAAAACTGATATATTTTAATTGATATGGAATGTCGTAGACATTTTGAGGAGTTTGTTCTTCCATCGACTAAAATCCAGCTCATTTGGTGTCAACTTGATGGGTTCATTTTCTGTTGTCACAGGTGTGGTTGCTGGAAGGGGAACAAGGAATGGTCTCAATATCTTTGTACATTGAAGAATTGCCTGAAGCATTCTGCAAAAGACCTTATGTGCAACAATTCAACTAATAGGATTTTCTTGTGTATACTTAGGTGCATTATACCCGTGTTTAGTTCCTATAGGCTAATGTACATAGGAGTCCTGCTGTGATTCTAATGTGTGTGTTAGTAGTATAGATATGCCATTATTTGTAACTAGAACTGATAAAGTGATGATATTCTTTAATGAAATTCAACTTTTGAATGCCTTGCAATGCAAGTGTTGCAATTTTTTGTGTTTCCGCTTGCTGTTACTTGCTTGTTTATAATGTTTTTTCCGTTTGCTGTTACTTGCATTTTTTCATGTTTTGCCGTTTCTTTGGATTAATATTCTCATATGCACAAGCACTCCTTAAAGTTTTTGATCGCTTTCAGGGGAAAATTATTCTGAAAATGTGGTAATGAACTAGAGTACATGGAGACAATGAGATGGAAAATATTTTTCCTTTCGGTTTTACTCCTCTTGATGTTGAAGTTGAAGATGCCATTGTTGACGTAGAAGAAGAATGTATTGAAGATGATGACAGCGACAAAGATTACACCACCATTCTTAGGCCCGCTTTCATGGTGGAAGGTGAACCTGACTTCGATTCTGGTCCTCCAGAGGACGGATTAGAATATCTTAGGCGTGTCAGGTAATCGTCCATTATCTTTAAATTGTCAGTTGATTTATTAATATAATTTCTATGTCAGCAACGCCGTTTTTCTTCCATGGTTTATCTGTTTTCACACCTATTCATAGGGTAGCTTCACAGTTCAAACCATATCATAGAAAGTGCAACTGCTCTCACAAATCACAATTATTTTTTGAAGAATTGAAAGAATATGCTTATTTATATAGTTCCAATTGGTATAATAAGCTGTCTTCCCCTATAGCCCTGCAACAATTCATAGCATAATCCATTTGAAGAAATTGTGTCTGCATCGTCCCTATCATATGTTCCAAACAACAAATTTTTACTGCCCTTGACGTGATCTCTGTTCCTCAACTCTCTTCAACCATTTAACTGCAACTCCTTTTAAATTCAGTTTCACAAATTGAACTTTTCTAGGTTCAATGATGGGTTTCCACTCAAAATAATTTTCTATCCCGTCTTCCTAATCCAAATAGTCTTCAACTTGTAACTTTCCATGGAAATCATCCTCTCCTTCACTCTTCCACCACTCACTTCTAGGGCAGGCAACAACTGCTCTTCCAAACCTCCTTTTGCTGCAAAATTTGCCGGTCCAGCATTATGAAAGGGGTTATCAGCCTCTCCTTCATCAGATTCACCTGCAGGACCCCCTTCTGGCTAACAATCGATCCTAATAACCCTCTAATAAAGTTTTATAATAAACTCTTACTAACAATCCTATTTACTCCTATTAGACTAGTTATACTATAACTCTGGCTAAGTTGTATCATAATGACATAATTCATTAAATGACAAGAATGAAGAAGAACCCAAAACATGCACTTAATTACTAACATAAAAACTATTCAAAAAAAAAACATTAAAAAAAAGCAAATTTTAAAAATTAAATTAAATTTATGCTCCTGCATCATTTTGGCCTGTAGGTTTTATGCAAAAGGTGCTATGATTCGCATTAGAATGGTTTGGTCATCATTATACTTCCACAAGTTTTATTCTCGGAATTTTGTCGTGATTTCTCTGCTTATGGTGTGTTTTATGAAGCTGCATATACACAATTCTTTGTTCCTTTTAGTTTATGAAATTCCAACTCTTGTTTTTCACTAGAGCTGCTTTTTTATTTACGTGAATGTGTGAGATCTATTGCGAAATTGAGATTTTCCAAGATTAACACGTCTATGTTTTAATCATATCAAACTAATAGTCCTTTAATTTCCCTTAGGTGGGAAGCTGCTCAAATTCCAAAAGTAAAGATTGCGAAGCCTGACAAGATTACATCAAACAAGGAACAAAGTGTTTATATGCCTCAGATTCCAGAAATTGCCAACTGCCCCGAACATTTGCTGCCATTGAAACAGTGGGAGGAAGCATTTCTTGCAGATTTTTCGGAGCTACGTATGGTACGTTCTTTCGGTCCCATTTGATTTTGTGTTCTGTTTACAATAAAAAAAACTCTCCAGGTTTTAAGTTCATCAACATTTTGGGTGTCCTCTCGTTTTATTTTAGCTGTCATCCCTTGACTCCGTTTGCTAATTGAATAATATTGAAGTGAAAATTGTAACTTTGACGTTGGAATATTGGAATATAAATACATGAAGTGAACCGAAGTTCTTATTATCCGAATAATGCTATTTCCAACTTTTCCTTCCTGTTTTCAAAGTGTTTAAAACTGAATTTTCTGGTACCATTGACCTTTAACGAGAAAAGCTATGTTGCATGGACTCAAATTTTAGAGTTGAATACAGACGAATGCGGTACGCCCAATATGGGCAAGTTCTTTTTCTAGAAGTTTTTGCATATATTTGGAGGGTTATATCGCCACCTATCTCCAAATATGTGTTGGTCACGGATGGAGGGTCATATCGCCACCTATATCCAAATATGTGTTCGACATGGATGTCAGACATGGGTATTTCGACAAAAGTGGAGCATGACAAACATATGAGAAAGGCTTTTGTTTCTTTGATTTCTAGATATATTTTAAGATTTGGAAACATGCAAGACAAATAACTTTTGTTTCTTTGATCTCAGAATGTGTCACATATGGAGGATCCCAGTGCCGAGGTTTCTTGTAAACTGCCAAGGTTAACCGTTCAAGTGGATGACCTGTGTCAGCTTCCGGAGGGGGGTGCTGTTGAGAATTTTAACCATACAACTGGTGAAGTCCACTCTGACCAGGGTTCTTTGTCAAAATCTGCAGACGAGATTTCACCGGCTCAGAACAATCCATGTCCTAAAACCTGTATCAATGAGACTGTGGTGACTTCCCAACCTTGTCTGTAATACAAAAGATGGACTCAGTAGCTCGAGTTTCAATGCTTAGGAAACAGATAAGCTCGGTTGAGAACATGAGCTCATTGTCGAGGAGCAACTGTGTGTGGCTATTTGCTTTATGTGCAGCAATCGACACTCCTCTGGATGCCACACTTGCGCTTCCCTTCGTAGTCTGCTTCGGAAATGTGCTAATTTGAGAGCTGGGAAGTCTGAGGTTGATGATGAAGTTATCATGCTCAACATTTTGGCGACAGTTTCAGGAAGATATTTTGGTCAGTCAGAAACCTGAAGGTTTGCTTCATATCAGTGTGTATTTATGCTGGGAAGCTATTTCTGTTCAAGAGGGTATAAGTAGTTCTGTGATTTTGGCCAAATGATTGTTGAATCCTTTCATTGGACTAAATGGAATAAAACAGATTTTTATTGTTACGATCAGACCTACTATCCGAAATCAATCCTGAACCTGACGATCATTTCTTTTTCTGATATACAAAATACGGGATTCCACTAAGTCGAATTTTAGGAAATCTCTAATGTTTGTCCTTCAACAAAGGAAGCACAGACCAATTCCATTTCTCTAACAAAAACAATCTATAATGCTTATTACAGCTTGCATCTTTCATGACTCTAAAGCTGCCATTTTTACTTCCAACAAAGCTTGAAAACATAAAGATCATCAATAAACAATATCCATAATAAACATGGATCATGCCTCAAAAGTTCAGGACTTCGGCAATGATACAACTTCTATACAAGACAAAATGCAGTAAACA
Organism: Hibiscus syriacus; assembly: GCF_006381635.1. Taxonomy (NCBI): domain Eukaryota; kingdom Viridiplantae; phylum Streptophyta; class Magnoliopsida; order Malvales; family Malvaceae; genus Hibiscus; species Hibiscus syriacus. The sequence goes on along the minus strand of NW_024063172.1, from coordinate 280,250 downwards.
ATCTAAATGTTTTAAGATGCCTACCTTTCGATATTTATGTGTAGAAAGATGAAGCACACACCTTCAAAGACCTTGTGGATAAGGTACTGACTTCGTGGAAATGCAAACCAGGTCGGTTTAGGATTCATTTCCTTGTTCAAGAAGGCTCTGTGTGTTATTACCGCTTCCACGAGCCCTTTCTTTCCAAATTTGTTCCACTTCGACGAATGTCAATCCCTTGGTCTCCGGCACATACACAGTAACGAAAACGACTGCGAGCAAAGCTATGCCAGCCAGGATCAAGAAAGTAACACCAGTTCCTACGGCTTCGGCGACTGTAAGAAAAGTCTGAGCCACATCAAATTTGAAATCCAATTCACTGTGGCCGACATGCCACCGCATATCCCTCGGTACTGCTCAGGGTATATCTCCGAGTTCACAGTCCATGGAACGGGTCCCATTCCAGGTGCGAAGAATGCAATGTAAAGAGCTAATCCAATGACTGCCATCCATCCATAAATTCCATTAGAAGAATCAGGTGTTTGGGCAAAGAAAGCCCCTGCAAGGATGACAAGGGACACAATAACACCTGATAAGCTCGAAAGAGCCAGATTTTTCCTCCCAAAATGATCGATAAGGTAAATGCCCACAACAGTTCCTGCTGCATTCATGGCAGCGACAACAAGTGACAGCAGAAGAGCAAGCTTATTAGAATTGAAGCCAGCCATCTGGACAATTGTTGGACTATAGTACATCACAGTATTGATACCAGTGAACTGCTGCAAAGCCTACATATAATCACAGTTTCTATGTCATAAAAATAGTTATAAGAGTTGTATTCACTGTAATGTTCTTAATTAACTCCGAGTACATTTCATGTTGAAAGATATAAAGGTCACGAGTCACATTAAGTGCATTAAGAATTAGACGAAGTGACGTCTCAAAAAAATGATGCGATTACAAGTTGATTTTTTTAAAAGAATATATAAAAAGAAAAATGTAATTCTGAGGGACCACACATTCCAAAAGAACGTCGATGTTAGAGTCCTTACCTGAAGTCCTGCCCCAGCCAGAAAGGCAAGTCTAATTTCTTTTGTTCTGAAAACATCTAAATATCTGACGGTTTCTTTCTCTGACGTTCTTCTTCTTCTGCAGCAGAAAGATGATCCACTTCATCCTCTAATCGAGCAATGTCGTAAATATTAGAAAGCACCGCTATGGCTTTATCTTTCTCATTCTGTACAATATGATGAGATGGTTCGTTAAAGGAGTATACAGGATCCACAGAAATTTCCCCAAAAGTAATGGATGTACCTTCATGAAAAGCCATCGTGGAGACTCGGGCATACAAAGCATAAGGAAGAACTGAATGACAGCAGGTATGGCTGAAACTCCGAGCATCCATCTCCAAGTTCCTTTAACCTGTTCATGCAACAATGTTTTAGACAGCTACTAGAGGTACTCGAGAACATTTTGGAGTGCATGAAGTCCTATGATGCATAAACGCCAGGTAACAGAACTAAATCTGGACCCATGAACCATCATCCTTCGCCTAATCATATGCTTCTCTCACCTCTAATAACATTAAGACCTCGAAACTTGAATATCCAGAATTAAACGAATATGGTATTGGCAAGAAAACCACTGGTTTAAATGGATATGATTTTATCAAATTATGCTAACAGAATCATACGCTTATTTCTCTTAAAATGCTTCAAATCGTGTTGAACGAATAATGGTTCTCCAAGATTTCCAGAATCATACACTTATTTGTTTTTATAAAACCACTGGTCTCTATGGGGAGGAAACACCATAAGCTTACCCCCAATAGCCTTAAAATTGAATATGTATTCTGAGATCAAATTAGAAGCCCTTAGCTCTCTATGAGTGGACAATAAGCATCAAAAGAATAATGGATAATAAAGCTTCTGATCTAACTTTTAGCTTCCTATGTTCATTTATTTAGCACACATTTTACAGAACATGGAACATATTTACGCTACATACTAGGTAAAATTCAACATGTTGAAAATAATGGCTGCACATGCATAACCTAACTAGCAGAAAAGAACAAGTGAATTCCGTCACTGGTTTCCGTTCAAGACCAATTATATGCAAACCCCGTATTTATCTGGGATATGGTGTCTCCAAAACTGCAAAATTGAACACCATTTCATGCCAGCAGAAAAAATAATGAGCATAATTAGAATAAAATTATCCAATTTTTCCAAGAAAATAAACAATTACCTCGGGGAACTGGTATTACTTAGAACAAAATTTGAGGTTTACCAAATCAAGTATTTATTTAACTCAATAACACCACACAAGAGAGACTGATAATAGTAAAATGCCTAGTCATCAATGATTTATTAACCAGTAATTTAACATGCACATTTGACATTCTATCTTCAGTTTAAATATAAGATCATCTTCAACCTTGAATCTTATCATAATAAGGCAATTGAGTATTACTATCTATACCTTTTGAACCAACTCATTGAGTTCAGGATCTACAGGTGTCCGTTTACTGACTATTCAGCTATAGCTTGTTAATTGAACCATTTATTAGCTTCATTCAACACCAACCTTGTAAATATTGAACTTCTAAAGCAAACAAATTTGTCTGCGCAGGTAATTGGGGAATTTATTTTCAGTTTATACTGATAGAAAACCATTTTTTAAGAAAAAGAGGAATCCTACTTTTTATAAGATATGTATTTTTCATAAATGCAAAATATAATAACATTTTAATCATATCGTAATTATCATACACAATGTATATATATATATAAATATTGGTTCAAGCAGATGAAACCAAATGAAGTAGAAAAAGGAAGACAAGCTGACCTCTGTAAAAGCAAGATTTACAAGGTAGGAAAGAAATTGTCCACCAGTTATCATGAGCACATTTGTGCTAACTAACCCACCCCTTACTTCTGAGGGTGATGCTTCGGCAATGTATATGGGAGCAGTCAAAGATGCTATACCCACACCTAGGCCAACAAAAAATCGTCCCAATATCAGCACATACGGATCGGGTGCAGCGGCCATGACAACTGCTCCAGCTGTAAAGACAACATCAGCAAGAAGTGTAGCCTTCTTACGTCCATACGCATCGTTAATCCAACCTCCGGATGCAGCTCCAATGATTGCACCTACCAAGGCCATGCTGACAATAGTTTCCTGCCGAATAAAAACATCAGGATAATACCAAACAGGGAAAATTTTGAAATTAAAAAAATTATTTACATGTTAACCAACACTAGGAGTAATATAAGATACCAAGTTTAAGGGCCAATGGAAACATAAACCCTCCATGTCACCCAATCGCTCCTCTTCTGCACCTTTTGCAAACATAAGATTTGCCTATTTTTACCAGGAATTAGAATTGCCTATCCCTATCAACTAAAAGCTAGCAGCTTCATGTACACACAAGCTATATAGTTTAGGGGAAATGGGATATAAGCCCTCCGAATGCCTCAATTGCTACCCTTCAGCACCTTTTGCAAATGTGGGGTTTGTCTTTTTTTGCCAGGATTAGAATTGTCTATCCTGATCAATTAAAAGCTAGCAGCTGCATGTGCACATGAGATCTTGAGTTTAGGAGCCATGGGATCTATAAGCCTTCTAGAACACCCCAATTGCTTACCTTTTGGTCCTTCTGCAAACACAAAATACCCCGTTTTTGTCAGGGATTAGGACCGCCTATCCCATGAACTGAAAGCTAGCAGTTGCATGCACTCACAAGCTATTTTACTCAGACTCAATTCTAATTGTAACATGGGTATGTGCCTGAAACAGGTATGTACACTTTTTTTCCCAAAAGTTCCATGTATTAGGAGGATCCTTGGAGGATAATATCCCAATACACTTGTCCGGGACATGTGTACTTCAAGAAAAGTGAAGAGTTGAGAAGCAAAACACAAAAGATCCAACGATGCTGCCCGTGGGCACCTGCTCACAGAGCTCTCAGCATTTCTACCTCTCCCATTCAATCAACCACACCCCCTCCCCCAAAAAAAAGGGAAGACTTTCTTTGATTCCATTTTTTTCATGAATAAAGTAAGTTTAGCATTTCAGAACACCTTTAAAAGCTGAGAAGATAATACCTGCAGGAAACTACTCTGATTGACAACCTCAAAGTCATCTTTTATGTAAAGAAGGGCCCCTGATATCACACCTGCAATTATTACCATTTTCAAATGAGAACTTTTGCTTGGGAATCAATGTAAAATATTTATTTTTTTAAAATAAAGTAAACAGATAAAGAAATGAAAACAATCATGTGTTCCAGTTTTGTTCAGTTGAATTTCATGAACTAAATTAACAGTTTTAGGGGTTTCTTAAGTTACAAAACTATTCGAATGAGAAATTAAATGAAAATCAATTATGATCATGTTAAATTAAGAGTAAGTCCAAGTCCTCAAGTTTCAAATATGAGACAAGAAATTTGCTCTCTCAAAGAGTTAGATCAGTCCAATTCTGATGCTACAATCCAGATTCTAACAAAACTCAGTTTCATCTGCTGAAACACAGAACCGACACTCAAACAAAACTCGGATTCACCGACTGAAACATAGAAATCTTTGTCATCAGATGAAACATACATTCAAATAAAAGCTGGACTCTCATCCCCTATAACTGAAAAATAAAATCTGTCATCAGATGAACCAGACATTCAACAGAACTTGGTTTCACCTACTGAAAGACACAAATCATTGTCATCAGATGAATACAGCAAATCTAACGAGGAACAAAGAGAGTTGGAAATAAGGGTTGAAAGGGATTTGATAACCTGTGTCGTAGCCAAATAGCAAGCCACCAATTCCAGCAATCACAGTAAGTCCAAGAACATATGGATTACCGAAATAGGACATTCTTCTCTCTGGAAACAAATCCAGATACCCTGAACTCCCTGGTAAAGTCTCTAGCGTCATATCTCCACCAAGATAGCAACAATCAAATTCCTAGAAATTTATTCTCGGCTATCAACACTTAATTAGATTTTTTCAGCTGATTCCCAAACAAGGAACGATTCAAGATAATAATTTTCTGACTCTTCAGTCTTGATGATAAAAAAAAAAGTCAACAAGAGTTGTCAGGATCAAGAATCTCCCTCAAAACCCAGAAATGAAAACAAACAATCGTTTTCCTTGGGCTATATATTCGAGTCTCAAAGCTCGAAGAAAATGTTTGATCAATGAAACAGAGCAAGCATTAAGAGACCCAAAGTTCTGATTTCAAATGAAAGCTTAATTCTCGTCAGGGAAAAAATATGTCACTTTTCTTTCGCTTCCTCTCCGAGAAAATGTAAAACCAATATGATTTTCCCAGATAAATGTTGGGTTTTTGAATCTTTTTTTTTCTTTTCTCTCTCGTCTTTTTTGCTTGCACGGGAGAGAAAGAGAAAATTAAGAAGTGAAGGCTGAGACAGTGAGAGACGACTGCAGACAAGCGAAGCGTAGATTACCATGGGTTCAGCTGACCCAGAAAATGGAAAATTTACTCTCTATACAATAATTTATGCAAGTATTCAATTTGATCCCACAATTTATTTCTAATATATATAATAATAATAATTTATATTAAAATAAATTAATATCTTTTCGCCCAATAAACATTGAACTACCTATATTTTTACACATCGTAATTATAGCTTAAGTATTTAAATTTACTTTAAAATTTATTTTTAACGTTAACAATTTGTGTTATATAAACGTTTTACATTTGTGATATCATAATGTTTTAAAAACATCAATTAAAGGGTAAATTATATCATCTTTATTTTTGTCATAGATAATTTAATTTTATAATATATGTTCAAATACTCTATGAACAATCATATTCCTAATATTAAATACGATAAAAAAATCGTCAGTTTCTAATTTTTCTTATTCCTGTAAATAGGAATGGACATGAGTCGGATTGGATCAATTTTCGACCAAACCAACCCAAAAATTTTATACTTCCACTCGAAACTTAATTCGATATGAGTTTAGAGTAATTCCACCTGACCTGAAATCCGACCTAACTTTTGAGATAAAACCCGACTCCGACCTGACCAAAAATAATATAAAATTATTAATTTTATTTAATAAATAGGGACTTCATTGAAAATAATATAAAGAAGGATATTATTATAATTATCCTTAAATATATATAAGGTATTTTATATTATTTTCAGGTCGGATTGGATCGAATTTTTTCATCCTAAATCTGACCCGAATATGATTTCTTTTTAAAATCCGACCCGATCGGATCAAATCAAACCCATCGAATTCGGATCCACCCCTCCCTACCTGTAAACTAAGGCCTTGACCCTTCAAAAATGGCAAAAACAAAGTTTAATCTCTTTAAAAGTTATAGAATTATAAATTAATCCAATAATAAAATTACATTTTGGTATTCAAATTTAAAATTAATCTTTAATCTTTAAAACAACAACCAGTGATACGATGACCTAGTAAACAGCCAGTTAGTTCATTATTCTAAATATGTATAAATGTAATCCTAGTTATTGCCTTCTAAGGCAACAGTTAAATCCCAGCTTTCAACCCATCTTTCTGCCGTCGGCCGGATCGGAACATCGTTGATGGTGCGCTTGTAATGACCGAACCACTTGGACTGCATGTAGCCGCTTCGCCGCCACGGCGGCAAGTGCATGTCCTCGGCTTTCATGGATTCCCTCATCGCTTTGCACATTAGCTTCACGATCTGCTTCAGCTCTTCGGGTTTGCCGACGAAGACCGGCGGGATAAGTCGGAGCAATGAGGAGTAACTGGTCGTCGGTCGAGCTATTTCGAACTGAGCCGCGAGATTCACTTCCACAATGTAACGAGAACCATTGGTGTACAGTACATCTACGTATTCGTAGGCACCGGAGAGTAGTTCCGACCAAGTTTATCCCGCTGGGTTTTGCACAAACCGGCATCGAAGCCCCTGTCGCGCAGGTGAGACATCAACCGCCGCTTGAAATCATCAGATAACCCGAACCCTATCGACGTCTCACATGCATGTTCCGTCTCTTTCTTGACCATCTTCTTCACGTCTTCCTCTTGGTCGTACTGCAGCAAACCCAGCAACGTAGTACTTACCGTTTCGGAATCCGACCAGTCACCATCGTCGCGCTCTAGACAAAACGTCGTCGCTTCATCGGTTCCGACGTCGAAACCACCACCGCCGCCACTCTCGAAGAACGAATTCACGAGATCCGACAGGTCGGTCGGATCCTCCGGCGAGTGCTCGCTGCCGCTGGTCTCGTACAGCAGTGCTGCTTCGTTGAAAGCCGCAGCTATCTTATTCATCTTCGACATTGATCTTTGAGAATTGGAATTTTGGGTCATCTTAATTTATTTATAGTAAAAGAGAGAATTAAAATTCATATGATATGTAAAAGTAAAAAGGTATATATAATTACAACCTAATGTCAGCGCACAGTCAGTCGAGATATTCCCCGAAGATACAGGGAGAATATTAGGACAACTTTTTCCGTACTTATCTCGTATAGCCTGTAAGAATTTTGGTAAATGACGAGTTTTGCTTTAAATACGGTCTAGTTAATTGAGTGAAGGGTAAACTATGTAGATAGCCATCTATGCTTTCGGTCTTATCAACTTTGCTCATTAATTTAAAAATTAAGGGAGAATGGTCCTAATGTTATCGATCCGTTCGATTGTAGTCTCTCACAAATGTTAGGGACTTAAACAAAAGGGTGTTAACGAAAATTAATGGCCGAGGGACTAAATCGAACTGATCAATAACATTAAGGGTCATTTTTCCTTATTTTTTAAGTTAGTGACAAAAGTTGGTCAGACCCAAAACATAAGGGACCATCCACATAGTTTATCCTTGAGTGAAAGAGTAAAACAAAGAGTAAATTACATCTTTAGTACCTAAACTATCAATTTTGATCCGTTATAGTACCTAAACTTTCGATTTTTTCAAAATCATACATAAAGTTTAGTTTTTGTTTCATTATAGTATCCGCCGTTAAAAACTTTAGTTTTTGTTTCATTTTAGTATCTCGTTCAAATTTTACATTCAATTTTTAAAAAATTGAAAGTTTAGGTACTAAAACGTGCCAAAATTGATAATTTAAGTACTAAAAGCGTTAAGTTTTTAACGATAAGATACAAAAATGAAAACAAAACGTCAGGTATGTTTTGAAAAAGTTTGAAGTTTAAGTACTAAAATAGACTAAAACTGATAGTTTAGGTATTAAATGCGTAGTTTACCCTAAAATAAATTGCCACATCATTAGTATATATTGTTTCCATTTTAATTAAATTGCATAATTATTTTTTATAATAATTAAATTCATTAATTATTGATTATAGAGTTGTGATTACTTTACTATTACTAAGTTTATTCTTTAACATTCAACTAGTGGTAGAATATTTCGTTAAAAATAGATGTTTAATATTTTTCGTTATACTTTTAGGCGTCTATCATTAAAAAAATTGTTAAGTAAAATGAAACTCATATCAACTGAAGTAAATAAAGAAAATTTCTTTATATAATTATCGAATATTATAGATTAACAAAATATAACGTAATGTCATCATCCTCCAGGACGGACACAATTTTTTATGTTGAGATTGAACTTATAAAATTTCAAGAGATAAACAAATTTTTAATAAAAAATATATAAAAAATTAAAATACATGATAATTTAAAATTTTTAAAGACGACCCGTCTAGGTAAACCTCTGCCATCAGGAGTCATTTTCAGAGAAAATCATGGGAGATTAGTAAGTTAATTATTTGTTACAGACTGTACAAATGGTAAAGCCTTGATGTGCAAGTATTTGTTGAATTAATGAATCTGTAATCTTCTTTTTCTTTAAATGGAAACTGATATTTCTACCTAGTTTTTGTAATTATATATCTCAATAACAGAATTAACTGTATTGGGATAGGCCGGGCGTTTGTGATAAGCGCCATGCAAGTATCAAGTAGCTCGCGAGCTTTTCAAGTCGAGTATCAAGTATCTCGTTAAGAATTCGAGTTCGAGATGAGTTCATTCGATTCAAGTTTTGACCGAGTCAATCTTGAATAACTCATGATCTGTCTCGTCTCATTCACAACCCTAAAAATAGATGGAGATATGCAACAACAACTAATTTCTGTTGTATCAACTTCTGACATAATAATCATTACCAGTATAATCTGTAAAACAATTTAAAGAACAAATGAGAATTCAATTAGATATAATATGTTGCATTTGGCTGGTCTCATAATCCATTAGAAACTGATTGTCCATGCAGACCTCATATTCATATGAGCAAGACATGATTCATAACCATGTGTGCATGAGTGCATTGTATTTCTCTAATGTTTGGATTACGTTGCTCGAACTCAGATGTGATTGTCAAATATATTTGACATGTGAATAAGACGAATTTAGGAGAGGCGAACTTGAACGTATAAAATTTAAAATATATCATATATTTTAAACCAAAATATATGATAATTTTAAATTTTCATGAGGGCTTGCATGTCATATCCGTCTAACATGGATGTATGATATGAGTACTTCAAGGAAAATGAAGAGTCGGAGAAACATAAAGCATCTATGTGAAGAAGACACTCAGATGAGTAAGGCGTACATCAAATCCAACCACATAAACCACCTGCAGCAGAGAGCTGGGCAGTAAAAGGGAAAAGGATCTGCCAGATTGTTTCCTCATGGTCTTCCATTTAACCACTTGATTGAACACTTTGTTCATTAAAAAGTAATGTTCAACAATCTTTACAAAGCAATAATACAACTATTTAGATTCAAGAAAATATTGGTCAGATTTGCCTTCTTAAGAAGAATGAGACGAGTTTTTATCGAGACATGAGACAAATTATATCATTTCCCATACCTGAGCTTTTGTGTTTGTTGTAAATCTTGTACAAACTCGCATCTGCAAAATGGATAACAGATGAAAGATAGGAGACTACACCTGGTGAAGTAAAAGTACAACTATGAGTCTCGCTTACCGACTGCATTAAATTCTTGACTCCGAAAAATTAAATAACCACAGTGGCAGGAAAAGAAGGAATGATCAAGTTAGCACCTTTCAGGAATGGAACATTACTAGTGATGTTGAAGGCATTTTGTTCACATTGGAAAACCGACAGGAAACATCGAGTACCAATGCACGGTCTGCTTGAACAAAGTCACAAGCCTGTGATAGTAGAAACTATTACAGCAGAAGAACCAACGGAGGGAAAATATTAGGAGCTTAAGAATGGAGCCATTTATCTATAACAACCTAGCTCTTCCATTTCCTTCATAATTGTCTGTAATGTAACTCTAATCTCTTCTGAATCCTTATGAGATTGATCTCCTGAGAGAAACAAATGAACTTTGTCCTTAACCATCAACCAACTACACCCAGGGCTCTTCTGTATCCTTTTGGATTTCTTGTCCGTTCTTACTTTGTCTTCCTCTTTCTTCTTTCCCAGGATGGTATATAATTTGGACAAAACAACATAAGGAGTTGCACTATCGGGCTCCAACTTAATAAGCTGCTGAGCTGCAAGCTTGGCAAGACCGACATGGAGATGAGTCATGCTTGCACCCAAGAGGGCTCCCCAAACTCCAGTATGGGGATCAAAGGGCATTGAATAGATTAAATCAAGTGCTTCGTCAAACAACCCAGCTCGGCCAAGGAGATCAACCATGCAAGAAAAATGGTCAGGCCCAGGTTCTATGTTATATAAAGATTTCATGGATTTGAAGAGTTCCCATCCTACTTCTACGAACCCAACATGGGTGCAGGCAGACAAAACGGCTAGAAAGGTTATAGGATTTGGCTCCTGGCCTTCACTCTGCATTTTCCCAAACAATTTAAGCGCTTCTTGACCAAATCCATTCTGAGCAAAGCCGGCAATCATTGTATTAAAAGAAACAACATTCGGTTCTTTAATGCTCATAAAGACTTGACAGGCATCGGCTACATTTCCACATTTGGAGTACATCGAGATAAGTGAATTTTGAATTGACAAATCGAATTCCAAACGCATCTTGATTGCTTGTGCATGGAGCTGCTGCCCGTTGCTTAGTATTGCTGAATTGGCTGACGCACTCAACAAACTGCTCAAAGTAAGAGAATTTGGCTTTACTGATTTCTGAAGCATAGCAGTGAACCAGCGAAAAGCCTCCTCGTACATCTCATTGCTGACAAACCCTGAAATTACTACAGTCCAAGCAACATCATCTTTCTCGGGCATCATTCTAAACAACTCAACAGCTTTATCAGTTTGTCCTTCACCAAAAAAACCCATAATCATGGTAGTCCAAGAAACTACATCCTTTCTAGGCATCTTTTCAAAAAGTTCATAAGCTTTCTCTGTCTCATTCTCTTGTACATAACCCATGATCAAAGAATTCCAAGAAACCAAATCTTTCCTTGTCATCATGCCAAATACCAAATTAGCAGCATCAATACAACCAAACCTACAATACATAGTAATAATAGAATTTCCTAGAAAAACACAAAATTCGAATCCCGACCTTAAAACCAATCCATGCATTTGAATACCTTCTCTATATCTATCAAAATGTCCACAGGCTTCAAACATGATAGTCATGGTAGTAGAATTAACCAAAACTCCTTTTTCTTTTCTCATCCTTGAAAACAAACAAAAACCATCAATTAAATATCCCATTTTTAGGTATCCATTAATCATTGTTGTCCAAGTGACTACATTTCTCTCCACCATGTCGTCAAACAACTTTCTAGCCTCCACAATTTTCCCACTCTTGCAATACCCATCAACCATTAGGCTCAAAGAAACAACATCTCTCCGAACCATACCTTTGAAAACACCAACTGCCATATCCAATTTCCCAACTTTCAAATACCCATTTATCAATACATTTGAACAAACCGGTTCCCTCCATTTCCCAGGAGTAATTTCATAAATTTCCAAGGCTTTATCAAACCTTCCTTTACTAACAAACCCGGTGATCATTGTGGCGTAAGTCACTGCATCTCGTTCAGACATGTTGAAGAAAAGTTCATAAGCTTCATGTAACATACCGCCATTCTTATTATAAGCTGTGATCATCGCATTATACGAAGAAGTTGTTCTTTCCGGCATTTTGTCGAACATCTCACGGGCTTTCGAGATGTTCCCATTTTCTGCATAAGCTGTCAGCATGGCAGTCCAAGATACAGTACTTTTGAACGGCATGCCGTTGAAGATCGATTCGGCTTCTTTGATATTCCTATTTCTTCCATGTTGAGTGATCTGGGTATTGCAATAAACAATAAATTTGGAATTTTTGCAGCGGATTTTTGCAGAGTTGGGGATGATGCTATCCTTTGTGGAAGTGTGCAGGGAAGATATTGAAAATTTGAGGGAAAACAGAAAGTGGTTAAGTGAAGATTTTGGCTTTGTTAGCATTGCTGAGGAATGGAGTCCATTACTCAACATGAATTTCGATGTTGATAAAATTTTAAACAAATCCAATCAACACTTAAGCGCCTTTACATATTATGTTTTTTTTTAATATATGGGACAAATATAAAACAATTATCAATTTAAAGGTAACTCTCATTTATTTTATAGATAATGAATATTTATATACATTGTACTCGAATCTAAAATCTCAAAGAATAACAATAAATCCTTTAGTCACTGAAATCGTTTAATTTGTGCTTCCATTTTATGTTTAAATACGGTACTCAAGGCCCTCAAATTTTAAAAAAATGGTATGGAATAATTGCACGGTAATATTTATTCAGAATTTTCTTTATCTATCGACATGCACGTACACCCTACAAATACAATCATTTAAATTCGGAACCTCTATGAAGAATAACACTTCTTTTTACCGATGAGAACACTCAATAGGCTCACACCAAATCATGCAAGCAATATGCAACGCATGCTTTGGTCAGAACTTTCCAAATTCTTGTCATGACAGGTTTTCAGTAAGAACTTTTGTAACAAGAGTTGCCTCAAAATGCATATATGCTTCTAAGTCGCCCAACAAAATAGAAAGAAAGGTTCACACCTACATCTGATTAGATATTAGAATATCAAGTTGCAGCATATGACAATTCAATTAGCCGAAAAGAATAAGTTGAAGCAACCGAAATGGAAATCAAAATCCTGTCCCCAAGAATTAAAATGATCAAAGCTTTTTTCTAACACCGGGTTTTTTAACTGGATTTTTTAACCTTGGATGACGGGCTTGAGGCTTCCTTGAATGCAGAGGGGCAAAACTCAGTAATGCTGCAGGAATCACAGCGTGGCCTGAGTGGAGTACAAATCGTCCGTCCAAATCCCACCTGTTCAAACTCAAATTTAGTCATAAAAGCATTCGGTTGTTCGGCCTTAGTTGCATAAATTCAGGGGTTGGCGATAAGATCGTATGAAATACATTACCGAAAGGAACTGCAGTAGTAGTTATCACAAGTTATATAAAAATTGGAAAATTTACGAAAACAAGGATGTTTAAGGCAGTAACCATGAAGGTGAGACGTATACCAATGAATGTAGCATGTACGAAGCCATTCATAGATAAGATAAATTTAACCCTATGCATGCATCTAGTTCTATAAGAGTGCACATTTATGTTTGAAATTACACTTGGAAGTTGTACGAAAATATTTGTTTGGAAGTGGTGATTAAAAAAAACGTGGAAAGGAGGAACAAACATCATTTTGCTACTTTGAAGTCAAATTACTGTCAAGAAGTCATATCTCCATAGGCTTTACATCCACTACGTTAACTGAGTTGAGTAAAATATTTACGGATATCTTCCAATTGGGTTATTTTCCTAAAATCTTTATTCAAATATGACATCGATGCACTTATCCAAATAATTACAGGAATTAAATCCATTTCATCTATCTTCAGACGCTGAAACGTATTTGAAGTTCCAAATTTCGGTGTTATCTACAATCCTGATTAAATTCAGATAGATATCCAAATTGAGCACTTCTAATGCTAAAAATATATTACAATTAATCGAAGTAAGGAAAGAACAATGTCAAGAGTAGATAAAAGATGAAAGAACTAAACATAAAACATCCAACTTCTTGCCATCATCAATGTATAAGATGGAGGTTACCTGTTTTGTCCCAGGTCGAGACACCCATCCAAGCCGATTGGAAATGCGATGCACATGAGTATCTCTACACATATCCCTTGAACATCATTCCACGCAATATTCATAACCTAAAGCACCACTCAAACGACAGTAAAAATCCAGTGTACATATAATCGAGAAAAGGTACGCAATTACCCTACCAAATGAGCCATCTTTGGGCCTATCCCTGGAAGTATGAGTAATTCCTCCAATGTCCTTGGAATGTCCCCATCATACTTCATAAGACGGATTTTTGCGATTTTCTTCGTATTAGTAGCTTTCCTTGCATAAAACCCGACCTAAAACAAAGAAAATGGAATTTCATAACTCTTACAGTAGCCGAGAAAGATGCAGGGGGGAAGGGGAGAGAGAAAAGAATAGAGTAGGGAATAGGATAAAGTTACAGCTTACAGGCAAAAAAACTTCTACACCTCGTCTGGACTAGCACACAGAAGCCAAAAGAAAAACTATTGATACCTAGTTTTTTAAGTGAATTCTAGGATGACATACCGGGTAGATCAAGTTCTTGATAGTTTCTTCATCGGCTTTGTCAATAGCATCAGGAGTCCGAAGACAATTCTGACCTAAACGATGAATTGCTCCTGCACGTAGAGCATCATTATTAAAATGTTAAGAACATAATCAACAAAGTCATGGTATACATATGAATATATCAGAAAATATGAGACCTATAGAAAGTTCCAATGGTGATAGAATCAAATAACATGCTATCATTTACATCTCATACGTTGCACAGATATTCCTTGCCTAAATCTTTACGGCAAAATTTAAGAGTGGCAGTGGCCTGATTCAAAGCTATATTTTGTAAGGGGAGGGGGAAGGGTTGCCCAGGACCTATCCTGAACTAGAACTTCATTCAATGAAAGTTCTTTGCCATTGAATCGCAGGTTTGATTGATGATTCAAAACCATTTGTAGTCATTCATGACCATTACCAGTACATGCTCATGTTCCAAGTCTAAGGTTCACGAGAAGAAAAAAAAACGTTTTTTTTCTTCATACAATAATACCCTTCTCATTGATCTTGAAAATTGTAGTATTGTCAATGTAGAGCTTATCTTCGTCATATCAAACTCGCACCAATTCAGAAAAGGAGTCCTTATCACATAACATATATCTATATATGGCACATTCTTATAAATTTATCTCGTAACATTGACCTTTATTTTCTTTGAAAGCCTGCGATCAGAATACTTGTGCCCTGTCTTGACTTCTATCACGTTCGCATTGATACTATTGGTTTTCTTGTACAGACTAGTTCTAAACAACCTGCACATTTAATCCTACATACGAGGCGAAGCTTTATCTTGCAAATTCTACAGCACTCAAGTTGATTCATGTGAATAGATATGTTTCACATTTGGTATACCACAAATATGGGATTACGCTTTCCATTTTCTTCAACATAATTCACAAGTAGCTTATTTTGAGAATTAATTTCTCATTCACCGTTCAACCATTTTAAACATATGGTATACCATTATAAAACTCTCATCGAATAGAATATAAAATCGTAATTTTATGATTCAAACTTCCACCTCTGCCCATTAAAGATATATCTCAAAGTTTCTAAAAATCCCAACCAAGAAGCCCAAAATGGGATTAACGTCCAACTCTTGCTAAACCCCACCTCTTCTCAGCCCAAGTCCAGCAATTTCTTTTGGTTTTTTCAAGCGATGATTTGACTATATTAAATGACTTTGTCAAAAGAGAGTGAAAATATAATATACTCACTTTTTATTAGGGTATTACACATTTAGCAATTATATTATTAGTTTTAGTCTATTTTATTATTTAAATTTTTTATTTTTTAAAATCATACGCAAAGTTTAGTTTTTGTTTCATTTAGTATCATGTTCAAAATTTAACGTTAAATTTTGAAGGAAAAAAATGAAAGTTTAAGTACTAAAACGGATCAAAACTAATAATTTAGGTACTAAACGCGTTAAGTTTTTAATGATGGGGGTATTAAAATGAAACAAAAACTAAATGTTAAGTATAATTATGAAAAAAACTAAAAGTTTAGGTATTAAAATAAACTAAAACTAACAGTTTAGGTACTAAATTTGTAGTTTACCCTTTTGTTTAACCAAGGTTTCTTTCACTTGACTATTTTGGTAAAAGTTTTTAACGAGACAATTATATTGCATTGCATTGCATTGCATTGCATTGCATTGCATTGTTATAGAGTTTGTATCTTACTTATTTTTTAGGGTTTAATGAAATTTTGGGTAAATTACATTTTTATTATATAAATTATTAATTTTGATATGTTTTAATATCTAAATTTTTAATTTTTAAAATCATATATGACGTTTAGTTTTATTTCATTTAAGTACCCATTAAAAACTTAGCTTTAAGTTTTGAAAAAAATAAAAGTTTAGATACTAAAATTGATCAAAATTGATAATTTAAATACTAAATGTGCAGTTTATTCTAAATTATTTTATCATGATACATAATATACTATAGATATAAAAAATTCTATAAATAATATAAATTATTATAGATATTCATAATATTAAAAGGAGATAAATCATTACTTTCCTCAAATTTATATTGCTTATTAATTATTTATCATTTTTATTAATTTATCTTTGATTTTATAAGCATTATTTATTATAATCACAATTAACTTGCATTTATCTTAATTATTCATTTTTAATACAAAATAAGTTAATTATTCATTTAATTGTTAATTAAAGATACATGATGATAATGATTTAAAGCCGTTTGTGGAGAGGAAGAATTCCCCACAATCATTGCGTCGATAATGTTTTTATCTGTCTTTGACCTTTTTTTTTTCTTTTTTATTGGTTGTTTGACTTATTTTTTTAATTTTTTTATGTTAGATTTGATATTATTTTATTGATCAAGATGACATTTATTTATTATTTTTTCTGTTTTAGACTCTCAAATTAGACTTGAATATGTGGTTTGCGTTTGAAGATAAATTTTTCACGAAGCTCAACTCTAATTTGCATCTATGGGTGATCTTTCAGTGGTTTTGATCCTCTATTCTGATCTATTTTTCGATACAAACAGATATGTTCATATCTATCTTTTGTTCGAATTTTTTGAATGAATTTTTAATATTTTCGTTGTATAATCCGTGTATGATCTCAAGTGGCTTTTTTTTAGGCTAATTGTTATAGGGTAAGATTTTATTTTGGTATCTAAACTTTATTTATTTTTAAATAATATATAAAGTTTAGTTTAGGTTTTATTTTTGTACCCCATCATTAAAAATTTAATAGTGATGTTGTTGTATAACTATAAGGCAATGTCATGTCATTATTAAAAAAATGTCATATAAGCATCTATGTTAATTTTTTAATGACGAGATACCAAATTGAAACATAATTAAACGTTAGATATAATTTAAAAAAAATTTGAGCATTGAAACGTAACAAAAGTAATAATTTAGGTATGAAACGTTTAATTTGCCCAAAATTTAAATGACATTATTATCCTCTGTCGATTTTATTGATCTTGTCATTTTGATATTTTCTTAACCGAGTGGGTGGATACGGAGACCTATCTAGCTGCAATATCATTTTGCGATATATGGATCGGGTCAATAAGCTTTTCTTTTTGGGTAAACTACCATTTGGTAATTGAATTTTATTCTCTCTCCTATTTTACTCATCGTACTTTTAATTTTTTTAATTTACTCATTGAACTTTATAGATTATTTTTTTGTCACTCTGCCGTTAAATAATAAATGTGTTATGACATGCTCCTATTTTAACCAAAACGACGTCATTCTAGTCTAAAATCTTTTTTTCAGGAATTTAAAAGGACATCATTTTGATGTAAGTTGCCAAGTTTTAGTGTCGTTTAATTATTTAACGGTGGAAAACAAAAAAAATCAATTTGTAAAATCAATTTGTAAAATTCAGTGAGTAAATTGAAAAAACTAAAAGTATATAAGTGAAATATAAAAGAGAGTAAAGTTTAATTACCAAATGTGTAATTTGCCATTTCTTTTGTAAAACATAAAGAAAGGTTTGATGATGATGATTAGTACAAGCAATGGAAGCGCCGAATTCAAGGATAAACCTAGGCGGGGCAAATGTGGACGGTTGTCTTTCTTTTTCAATGATTAAGAGTAACATTTACAATTTCTTATCTTTTGATTTTGTTAAGATAGAACAACCTTTTTACAAAAGGATAAAAAAAAGTAAACAAATAAACCTCTCAAAGATAGGTGTTTACAAAGAATTAAGCTCACACAAATACAATATTTACAAGAGAAATGAAAATAAGATTGAAAAATTCTTCTCTTGTGTTTAAATGCTTGGATAGGTGTTCTAACCCTTCTTCAAGTGTCCTCAACTTGTATTTATATGTTGAAATGTTGTTGTGGCCGTTTCTAGTCGTTGAGAGTGTTTTGGAGCCGTTGGGATCAATTTTCGAGCAAAATAAAATTGTCCAGAACAGAGGGTATCGGTACTCTTAAAGGGAATATCGGTACTACTTTTGTTATTTTTAAATCAACTAGTCGTTACTAGCCGTTGAGGTCTGATCATATCGATATTACGTCAATGGTATCGATACTACTACACAGAGTAGTAGCAATATTCCTTTTGGTATCAGTACTATTTTTGCGTTATAGAATTCGAGCATTGTTGATAGTATCGATACTACCTAGTTAGTATCGATATTTCCCTTACCTTTGGTATCGATACCATATGAACAGTATCGGTATTGTTCATGAGGTATCGATACTGTAAGAATAGTATCAGTACTATTTGTACAGAAAAACGTTTTGTGCTCAATTCCAAGTTTTAAGGACTTTGAATTATTTTTGAAAACTTTGAATAAATTTAATTCAAGTCCAAAAACATTTTACCTTAATTGTTATATCAAAATATAGTTCAACAATTTTAGATTTTGTATGTATTTTTTATTGAAAATCTGTTATCGTCCCCTGAATTTCTATAAATTCAAGTTCCACTCCTTAAAATTTTATAAGTTTTAATTTGTTCTCTTAACATAAAATCTCGTGTCCCTCTTGAGTGAAATAAATGATAAAAAGCAAATGGAAAGTGTATAATTCATGCCTACAAATAAAAGGGTTTTGATATTCAATGAAATGGAAGACCATCTCTCTCAAATTTATATAAAAAAAAGAAAACTGAACTTGAGTGCCACACTAACATTTCAATTTGATATTTAAAGTGAATTCACCACTTATATGCAAATCGCGCGCTCAACCCATCATTTCATCGCCAAAAGAGATGGAAAATGCCCTATATCATATCCGTACCCTGCGATCTTAATGCCTGACTGATTTTTATCATCGGTTTAAAGATTAAGGTAAATGATTGATTTAAGTTCCTTTGTTATTAACCCTGGATGAATATGTGACATGATTAATGGACTAAAATCAAATAAGAGTTAATGGTTGAAGGATTAAATCTAACATATCAATAATGTTAGGGATCATGTACCCATAATTTTTAAATTGGTGATCAAAGTCGATCGAACCAAAAACAAAAGCGAATTATTCGCATAGTTTACCTTAATAATATGATAAATTATATATTTAATCACTTAACTAGGGATGGTAACGAGTCAGGTTTTTATAAACCCGACCCGACCTGAAAATATGCACCCTCCACCAGAAGTCAACCCAACTAAAAACTTTATATCCTTCATCTGATCCGGCTTGACCCAAAAAATACATATCATTTAATTAAAAATAATAATAAAATTTTTAAAAAATTACATTTTTATCCTCGGATCAAGTAGGGTAAAGAGCTTTTCCCGCTCTACCCGAACCTAACTCGACTTCACCCCTTAAAAATCTGACCTGAACCTAATTAAAAAAAAATCGATCTGATCAGATTGAAACCTGTCGGATGCGGGTAAAATTATCATCCTACACTTAACTATCACTTGAATTCCATTCAGTTCCTTTATTGTCCCGGCCTTGCTTATCATAACGGACAGTCGACAACGCTCCTTCGCAGCCTAGTTTTTCAATATTTTTGATCCAACCGAGAGATCCATTCTTAGGAGAATAGTAAGTAAATAATGTCACGTCATCATTAAAAAAAATTTAAAAACATAATACATCAGTATTTATATTTATTTTTAACGACGGGTGATAAGATACAATTTTTAAAAAGTAATTTAATAACCAAAGTTATAATTAGAAGATGAAATATATTTGTTCTCAAATGATGTTTCCGTATAAACAATTTCACCGGTTGGTTACCATAGATAATGTTTTTTATTCTCTTGCTAATGATTATAAGCAGGATGGATGCGAGAGCTGAAAAGCATGGGTTATTGACAATGAAACTTGTTTATATTAAGTGGATTAAGTGGCAACAGGTGTGATGGGAAACTAAACTTTTTTTTTTTTTTTTGCAAGTCACTTTCGGATTCATAATATATTTGCTATATTAAAGTAGTGGTTTATGCGCCATGGGGTGTTGGATTCATGTAATAATTTACATTTTGTAAAGGTTTTCATTATCATCATTGACGCACTCGCAAGGCAAAGGGCTTAATGATACTCCACTACACATAATTGAAAATTAAAAGCAGTATTCGGTTCCATGGTAATTATGCTTAGGCTGCACAACAAGATGTTGATCTGCAATCTCATTGCTGCCCCTAACTTGTCTTGGAATTACGGCCTATAAAAGGAAATCCATGTCAAAATGCATGCATATCATCACTTGCCTTGCACTAGCTTTACATTGTATCAAAGTTATTATTATTATTATTTTGGATGGTATAGATTAATTATAAGATAGCATCCGTTTATAATTTTTTTAATCATTGATAATATATACTTAGGGATGGGCACGGGACCCTCATCCATATACACACCTTATATGTTAATAATTTTTCTTAAACCCTAAAGTATAAATCATAAACTCGAAACTTCTAAAAAGAACGGTACTTTCTTTTACCACTGATGTTGCTGGATCAAAGTTATTAATTCGGCTAATTCCACGAGAAATAATTAACACTAACGGAAAAGAAGAGATTAACAAATCAAGAAAGAAGAGAATAAAAAAGGGAGGAAGAGATGAAAGATTCTTGGATGTGTAGTCAATCAAAATTGATGCATAAATTTCTAAGCCACCTTTACACTCTCATTATTCCTACACGGAAACCTACCCATATATGTGTGTTGAGACCTCTTACTTTTTAGGCCTGATTGATTTCTATGGATGCTATTTGTGGAAACATTTCTACTTCTTCTGGACTGCATACAAGTAAGAGTAAATAACACATTTAGTATCTAAACTATTAGTTTTAGTCCTTTTTAGTACCTAAACTTTCAATTTTTTCAAAATCGTTCAGTATCTGATCTATTGATCAACTAATCTGAATCGAGTATTGCAGAATTATATTCATTGTTTTCAAGTGCTTTGGGTGAGATCATAAATATACAAATATATTTATTTTGTGAGAATTAAAAAAAAAAGATCATAGGTCCCATAAGCATGCTACAATTATCATAAAAAATAACTATCAATTAATTAAAGGATTAATATATATATATATGCACATTTTTTTTGTTTCACATGATAAATGTAAAACATATAAAACATAATAATCAATTAATTAAAATTTTAAAAATAGACGGAATTTGTTTATACTTATATTTTGTATTTTTTAAATTTATATTTTTTAAAATCGTTAATTAAATAAAAAATAGATAATTAAAATTAAAAAAATAAAAATATAAGAAAAACATTAAAAAACTTAAACGCCTTTTTTATTTATCTAGGAATCTTTAAAAGATTTAACATTAAAAATTTTATAAATAAATCGTGACCCTTTCGTAATATACATAATTGTATAAACTACGCACTTGGTGCTTAAACTATTAGTTTTGATCTGTTTTAATATTTAAACTTTTAGTTTTTTTAAATTAAACCTAACGTTTAGTTTTTATTTCATTTTAGTACCTCACCATTAAAAACTTAAGGCGTTTTGTATGATTTTTAGAAAATTGAAATTTTAGGTACTAAAACGAATAAAAACTGATAGTTTAGATACTAAAAACAAAATTTACCCTATATAGTTACATATTGTTTAGCAATTGGATTTCATTAATAATAGAAAAAATCAAAATTATAACGCATCAAAATATATTGAGAAATTTTTGAGACAATAATCACCAAAATATTCATACAAAAGTAAAATATTAAACCTAAAGATATAGAGAAAAATAAAATCTTCAATTGAGAATGACGACCAACATCAAAACTCATAACCTTCATAAAACTTCTTGTCTCTATCAAATGAGATGATTTACGTAGTAATAAAAGAGTAGTGAGCGAACCAAACAATTTGACAGACTGTTTCGCTACACTATTATGATTATATTGGCACACAACCTTTTATCAAAAGAGAGGATCTGAATATATGTGACCACCGACAAACTAATCAGTAAATAAAAGTCGTGATGGGTTTTGTGCGAGAACCAAAACAACTATAGAGATATGTGAAAAATGTACCAAAAACTATAAAGATCGTATCATAAGAGCATAGAAAATACATACCTCAAGAGTAGAGAAAACCGTGTCACTAGAATAAAGATTATTATTCACAAGAAAATCCTAAATAAAATAACTAATAATAATCGACGGTTGACCACTAAGATTAGTACAGAATAATTACATATTTTATGTTGCACATCAAAGTGTAAAACATAAAGGTGGGACCCCCATAAGGAGTATAAAAGTAACCTAGTGTCCATTATAAAATTGATATCCTTGGTTGGGATAATATATGCAATATAAAATGATGTTATTTTATAAACGAACTTTTAATGGGGGAAAGTCATGGGTTGAATAAGATGGGAAAGAGAAAGGAATTTCCCTGGACACTGTTTGATTTAATTAATCAACATGTCTTGTCAACGGGCATTTTAATTTAAAGATGAAGAAGAAGAAAACTAACCACTCGTGGCATCTAAGAGCTTTGAGCTTTGTCCTTTCACTGGACACTATAAAACTACTATTATTTAGGTATCAAGACAACTTAAAGCAAAATTCTGTTTGCCCACTGCTTTTCTTGAAAACAACTAGCCCACCCACATTGTTGGGTAATTTCTTCCATTGTTATATGCCCATCAGCCCCATGATTTTGTTTATTCATTTTAGTTTAATTATCAGTATCCGATTTATTATCGAGAGCAATCCTTTTAATATGACTTTCTCAATTCGCAAACGTCGTAATTTTATTTAGAAGATCTAATGCATATTTATATGGGAAAAGAATAGCGGAATCCTCTTGTGAGCCACATTTTCTCCCATGATGAGTTGACTGAATAATTCACGAAATACAATACACTACCCGTTAAACAAAGGAGCCTTGTATATAACTTCATGGCAAGTTTCCATGAACTATATGAAATACGAAAATTGGTGACTCATATACCAAAGATGTCCGTCCGAAATTTATAATATATATAATCCGAACACATATACAATCATATTTTATAAACTAGAGGCAGCCCCAAGTCAACCTAGGAACCCTTTGACCTACTAATGACAACAGCCACTCGTGGCATGAGATATCCGTGCTACCATCGTTAAAATTTCATAAACTCGATCGTTTTAACATAAAATTATATGTGTATCCAAGTGAGCGTAATCAAATTCCCAAAATAAATGAACAAAGTAGTCTTTTCCTGGCAAGCAAAATTACCTGGCCTGATCTTGTCACAGTTGTGCAGGTTTGCATAAAATTTGAGCTTTAATTCAAAATATTCCTTCAGATTCAACCTTTTCCTTCTCTTCTTCTACTTCGAGGGTAAAAATTTGCAGTGGTGTTATAATATAAAGCCATTTGTGGTGGAAAGCAAAACAGTTGCTTTTGCATATACCTATAAAAGAGAACCTTTCCTCCACTAGCTTACTCATTTAAACACCCACCATCACCATTTTCAGACATTAGCTTCTCTGCAACCTTACACAACACAGTTTTCTCTTTTGTCTAAAGTTTTCTTTCTCTTCCAGGCCACTTGCTTCTTCTGGCCGCCGCATATTTGCCAATAAAAGGTTTGGTGGTCCATGCATATATATTTGCCACACTTTTCGTTACCAACTATATTTTTTTCAAGTGCTTGTTGTTCTGACCACATGCTGCCTTTTTGCAGGGTTTTTAAGATGAAACTCTCTCTGTCTGCAAGCAAATTGGTACAGCCCCGAGTGAACTTGGGGCTCAACCTGGAGGCTTTCTTCCGCCGGAAGGATAAGGTGGCGTTCGTAATGGGAGCCACCGGCACCGGCAAGTCCCGTCTCGCAATCGACCTCGCCACCCGTTTTCCGGCGGAAATAGTGAATTCAGACAAAATGCAAATATACAAAGGCCTTGACATACTAACTAATAAAGTGACTGAAGAAGAGTGCAAAGGCGTACCGCACCATTTGCTAGGCATAGTAGACCCCAACACCAATTTCACATCCATGGATTTCCAGCACCGTGCCTCTCTCGCCGTCGAGTCGATACACTCCGAAGGCCGCCTCCCGATCGTCGCCGGAGGCTCCAATTCGTACATCGAGGCATTGGTGAACGATGATCCCGAGTTCCAGTTAAGGTGCGAATGCTGCTTCCTGTGGGTTGATGTGTCACTGCCGGTCCTACACTCTTTTGTGTCAGAACGGGTCGATAAGATGGTACAAGCAGGCTTGGTCGATGAGGCTGCACAAATGTTCGATCCAATGGCAGATTATTCGAAAGGAATTAGACGTGCCATTGGGGTCCCCGAGTTGGACCAATATTTCCGAGGCGGATCAACTGTTGATGCCGGAACTCGAGCTAGGATGCTTGACTCAGCCATTTCGAAAATCAAGGAAAATACATGTACTCTAGCTTCACGCCAACTGCAAAAAATCCTCCGATTTTATAATCGGTGGAGCTGGAGAATGCACCGGATTGATGCCACCGAAGTCTTCCTAAAGCGCGGCGACGAGGCCGACGAGAAATGGGAGCGGCTCGTTGCGGGACCGAGCACCATGATCGTCGACCAATTCCTCTGTGAAAAAAGTCGTGTGCCCACCATTTTACCGTCGGCGACCTCGTCATCGGTCCCTATAGCCGCTGTCGTAGCTGCCGCAACACGTTGAAGTAAGACCCGAAGAATCTGACACATGGAAATAGTGTTCCACTTGGCATCATGCCACATGGCAGGCTGGCACCCGATACCCCTATATATATATATTTAAATTTGTTTTACAATGATTATTCGATAGTCATAATTAAAAAAAATAAACGGAAACAAAAAAAGGTAAACTACGTCTTTATGACCTCAACTATCACTTTTATTCTGTTTTGGTCATCTAATTATTTTTTTCAAAATCATACATAACATTAAGTTTTGGTTTCATTTGTCACCCACTGGCGTAGTATTTTTCAATTATGATATGATATTTTATTATAATGACATGTCAATATTACCGTTAATTATTTAACAATGAATGACCAAAATAAAACCAAGATTAAATGTCAATTATGATTTTAAAAAGTAGTTAGATGACTAAAACTAAATCAAAGTTATAGTTGAAATACTAAATGTGTAGTTTACCTTAAAAAATAGTTTTGCGGGTTGGAGATCGGAGAAGTTTTAGGTGTGTACAAATGGAAGCATCTTAGAAAACCATGCAGGCTGCTCTGTTCAGTACTTGGGTGCGGTGCGCCTGCATTAATCATCGTACAGGACACTGTCTTCTGTGGGGTCCGAGCATCTGTTTATAAAGAAAAAGTCTAATAAGCCCACGGATCCCTAGTCCTTGCTACCCTGTAGTGTCATTTTGTCTTTTCAATCTTTTTCAGTGTGACATGATCTATAATTTTTTTTAATTAATCGGTATCGAATGTATTAATTTACTAATTCAAATAAGGTACTATAGAGACGAGAATCAAATATGATCTTTTTAATTTAATTTACTTCTTTTATAAATGCCAAAGCTTGAAGGCTTAAACTTGTTTAAGAGATGTTATGTCTCATTCTATTATATCAATCGATTATTGATATATGTATTTTTTTTCTTCCTTACAAATGATAATCATTATAATATATGAATAAATTAATAGAATATTAAAATTTCCCTTCTTTTAGAAACCCATTATTGAATTAATCAAGTACATTTTCTTCTCACACATACGGTTTCCAAACCTTATCGAAAATCAAGGACCACAAAAAAAGATAAATTACTCATTTAGTACTTAAATTTTCATTTTAAAAAAAAAATTAACGTTAAATTTTGAACATTGGTACTAAAATGAAATAAAAATTGAATTTTAGGTATAATTTAAAAAAAATGAAAGTTTAGATATTAAAATTGATCAAAACTGATACTTTAAATAATAAACATGTAATTTACCTTACAAAAATCCATTAGTTTTGATGGAGAGAGTATAGTCCTTAAATGCTTGTCAATAACAAAAAAAAGTATATGCCTTAAGTTGATTCTTTTCACATCCTGAATTAGGACTAAATTGAAAGTATTGCAAAAGTTAATGTCAGTTTGTGAGTTTCTAGAAGTTTAGGGACTTAGGGTACAATTTATCCAAAAGTTTAAGTTGTTTTAAAAGCCAACCTATTTCTTCTCCACTCTTTCCCCCTGTTCGAGAAAACCAGAAACGTTTTTCTCTCTATCTACCCCTTTTAGCTTTTCTTCGATTCACCGTTAATCGTGTGGTGGTGTGCGACACCTCTGGTACTATTGTGTTCGTCTACTCGACCCAGTTCGCTCGGTGTTCTTGGATTTCTGTTCACCATCGTCATTTGTAACCAATGAAGGTTCAAATAGTCGGGTTTTGTAAAAACCCTTATTCCATCAATATTTTCAGGAAATTGATTATTGTAAGTGACTTCTCATGCTTTAAAATATTTTCTAGAATTTTTCTATATTTTTTGGCCACCGAAGGATGTCCCACGCGCCTCACGTATCGTCGGACGATAGTTGGTTTCGTTATGCCGGTTCGACCCTAAATGGTCTTGACCCGTTAACTTTGACTGACTCGACCCATTGACTTTGATCGTTGACTTTTTCAAAGACCGTTGACTTTTTTTAAAGACCTCTATCTTGACATTTTTCAAGTCTTAATTCTATTTTTGCAGTTTGTTTTGCCAAATTCTGACCCCGAAAGCCTAATTTTCTGAAGGTATCCTCGTGTCTCCGGATTACTCACCAGTAGACCCTGATTACTCTAATTCTGCTCAGTCAATTATGTTCACTAATCCTGAGATACGCGTTCCCAATCTGCAGGATCTAGTACCACTGATCGTGGGAAACCTAAGTCTTAATAGATATTGATTATCTTTTATAGGTGTGTCCCCTTGACCTTTTCGATATATTTAATGAGTTGTGTTATATGTTGCTATTTGTAAGCATGTTCGTAATCTGATTATATATATATATACGTGACATATCTAACTTATGAATGTTGTGACATCACTATTAATTTGCATGTTGATGCATTTCTAATTCTACATTGGCTTAGTCCCCATTCTGACATCTGCATAGGATTAATTCCCCGTTCTGACATATGCATGAGATTATATCTCCGTTTTGTTTCTATTGGGATCCTCTAATGTAATATACATATTCTGTTGATTTGAAATGTAAGGTAAAATTATGAATTTCGGTTGGGACATTCTGCTGGTAAAATATATGACTTTTAATATTGTTCGATCATTATTTTTTTTTTATTTTACGTTTGAATTTTCTGCATTTTGATATTACCTGATGTAATCTAAAGGACACACTAAGCTTTGTAGCTCACTCCGTTTATGTCTTTCTTTTTCAGATTAACCTGATATATGACCAATTTGGCTATCGAAGGCATGGTCTCAATTATATATTGTATGGGGTTTAATATTTATTTCTCAACCTTCCTAAGATGTGGCATGAGTTTATTTCTGATTTTGAATTCGGTAAATGTTTCCAAAACGATTTATTAATAATTTTCATTCATGGATCATTTATGCGATTAACGTGGTCATCCTGATTTACTTGTAACTCTTAAGTTGGGTCTAGGGGGTTACTGGAAAAGGTATAGAGCTGCAGGGCCATAACAATTGCATTTAGGTCAATTCAGTTCTCCTCAACACCATACTCAATTCCATAATATTTTTTCATCTTATGGTTTGCATGAATGATAGTTATTTTTTTTTTGTTCCGAAATAAATTGTAAATGTTGGTAGGTTAAAATGTGATTTTATTATTAGTTTAATTTCTACCTTTGTAATAAAATTCTATTGTTTGTTGATGAGATCAAAAGGATTTTGACAATTCTAAGTGGTTCATCTCTTCTAGTTGGGCGAAGAGTTGTAGTTGTGATATATCAACCATTGACATATGTCAAGGTGTTTTGTCTCTATAAAGAAGTAGAGATTAGACAGAAAAGAGTGAGGTGATTCCATTTGGATCACATCTTATCTATTGTCTTGCTCAAGAGATTTTATAGTAACCATTAGTGTGTGTCAACTTTAGAGTCATCATGACTACCAGTAAACTAACAAACTAAGTGGATATAATCAAGTGACAGTGAATTTAACTCTAATAGGACATATGGATATATCAAAGGTCATGTCAATAAGTTACAGCTTCCCGAATGATGTTAAATATTCAAGGTTATTCCTTTGAAGACATTTTGTTCTATGCCTTCCAGAGCTACTACGGTGCCAGAGATGCTTTTGAGTCCTCTGAGGCTATGAGGTGTGATAGATTAGTATAGGACCTTTGGTAAGGGTATAAAAATTTGGCCTCCTTACTTGAAAGAATGGCATAAAGTGGTTTAACCTAAGATTTAGTTATTGCAGTTTTACAAGACTTTAAGGGACTACTTTTAAGAAAACACCACAATTATTGCTTCTTGAATAGCTCATAGACTTAAATTTGTGATGCATTATATTTGACGCTGTAACACCTATCTCCCGTATACCTTTATGTATACAAGATACAGATGTTCTATCACTTTCAAAACAGTTTACTATATAAAAATCCGTACAAATTTATTTCTTAAAATGATAAATAATATTATAAAAATATTATATCATATGAATTATGATTCTTTATAAAAATTTAAGGCAAAATATGTATTTATAAACAGTACCGTGAACAGTAAATAATAGTATCGTGAACTATAATGAGCAGTGTCGTGAAAAGTGTACCGATGCAGTGCTACAGTAACGTGAACAATGTACCGATGCACAAAAATTTCGAATCAAAATTGTGTATTGATGCACTGCTACAGTAACTTCGGCAAAACATGTATAAAACTCATAAAAATTCAACCGTTCACCACTATACCGTTACCATTTACATAAATAAGTTTAAATTTATTTAAAACATTTTTATATATTAAAATCTATTACATGCCAACTAAAATATAACTAAAACAGTCCATTATGTCATACGGTTACTGATGAGGCGACCTTGACCGAATATCCAAATATCTCCTTAATCAGCTGTATTCAACCTACAAGTGAAATAAACACACGTTAAATATTACTTAGTGAGACATAATTAATCACAAGTAACATTTCTACGCTCAAGTTATATTATGGTATTAAACCTTCAAGGAATCTTTAATTCTAATAGATATACTATAATTTACATCACTGATGCCATTAACTTTATTTATCATTCATTATTGGAATCCATACATTCCATAGGAAATTCATACAATTCATATAATTTCCTTATAATATTAGCACTTTCAGTGCTCTATTTGGAATATTATATAATTAATATGATTTCCTTTTCATTTAGCACACGAAGTGTCCTATTCAAAAATCCATACCATTAGTATGATTTCTTTACCATTTTAGCATATGAAATGCCCTATGTGAAAATCCATACCATTAGTATGATTTCCTTATCCTTGTAGCACCTTTAGTGATTTATCTGAGAATCCATACACTCAGTATGATTCCCTTACCGTTTTAGCACATATAATTCCCTATATGGAAATCCATATATTCAATATGATTTCCTTATCATTTTAGCACACTTAATGCTCCATATGGAAATTCATACACTCAGTATGATTTCCTTATCATTTTTAACACATATAGTGCCATTTGGTAATCATTATACATACATTAATAATTCATGCTATTATAACTATTACCACATGTACGTAAATAATTAAATGCACTCACCTGGTTCGCCTTGCTATTATTTCCAATACACAAATCTGATTACTCAGCTACTTTGTCTTTGACTTTTGTTTTGCTAGACTCGGGAGCTTGGTTTCGATCTACTCAAGCATCCATTAAAGACACATTCAATATCACTTATTAGTATATTGAAATCTTTCATTTCCTAAACTAAAAGAAATATTATTTTCATTTATTTATTTAACTTATGCATCGATACATTTTATAGTGTATCGATGCATCCACTCATAGGTGCATTGGTACACATTTTACATTCGATGTTTTCATCTTAAGGGGTGCATCGATACACTCACTACCTTCGATGTTTATTTATTTAAGTGTGCATCGGTACACTACTTATGCATCGATACACCTTGCCCAGAATTTACATTTTGAGCACGAAAATCACTTCATTCCAGCTCAAATACTACATATTTCAAACCCTTTCATACTCTTAACTCAAATACCTTCATTTAAGCTCATTTATACGTATTTACCATATCCTTAACCTCAAAATCTTATCTTCTACATGAGATTCAAGAATCATACCCAATTTTCAACATGTTCTAAATCCAATTCTAACACTTCATATTTCTTAATTAAGTTGATGACAAGTCCAATCTACCATAAAATATTCATAAACCTTCATATTTCATTATGTCACTCAAAAACACATTTTCTTTAATTTCTAATTTCTCATCCATAGCTTATTTTTAATCTCTTTTAAACCTTCCTTTAGCTTCCATAATATACAAAGCTTCAATCCCCATTAAAAATCAAATAAAACAACCATTAAATCGAAAACTTACCTTTGAGATGAAGAGGAGAGTTTTCCACGGCAAGAAGATAAGAAGATGAAAGAGTTGACTTCCTATTCCCCTCTTCATCTTACCTCTTATCTTAATACTCCACTAATTGAATATTAAATTCAATTTAATCCAAATGACCAAAATATCCTTTTAATAATCCTTTCTTACAATTTAGTCTAAGTTATGAATCCATTCATCCTCGTCTTTCATTATTTAATTAATAAATCCTCGTATTTTTAAATTATTTCAATTTAATCCTTAAATAAATTTTTGGGCATTACAGACGCAATGAAATAACACGTCATTTCAATTGTTGTGGACGTATCGTTGTGTTATATTATATATATAAAGAGAATTTAGAGTGATAATCGTAAATCCTTTAGAGTTGTTATTTCCTCTTTGTGAGATTTTTTTTAATTTTATCTTGTTTTCATAATGTTGAAAAAAAACTGTGAAGGCTATGATGGATAGAGATGGGAGAATCAAAGCGAATCATCGATGATCGGCGAATGGTGATACTTTCGAATGCATAACTCGTTGGCTCGAGGTTAAAAATTTTCTTTTGAATAGTGGCATACATCGAGAGAATCATGAATTTGAATTTGGCATCCATTTTGGTTTACATTATATAAGCAACCATGGAGATGGTAGCAATGAGAACCTGATATGATTTTATGTTGCTCTTTTTATTTTAGAGGCCGAGTTTCATCTTCTTATACACTAATGCAACTAAATGATCTTGATTTCAAGTAAATATCCAAGTAAAAGAGCATGGAATATACCCTTTTATAAAGTTAACACACACATAATCTTAGACGTTTAAAAAGTCATCACTACAACAATTCTAAAAAGCGAACCCATAAACACAATGGACATTTTCGAATGTATGTTTCGACTTAAGCCATTTTATAACACTCCCTTGATTGAGAGAATATAATTTTTATATCCCCAGAGGTAACCTTAGAAAATTATTTCTCTCTACCAAACAAAATCTCCATGAGGACCCCTCTTCTTACAAGAGCCTCTAAGGAACTCATGTCCAATAAGCACATGAGAACCATAATCTCCAAGCCCGTTATTGTCCACAGAAAAAGGGTTTTTTGACCTAATACCCCAAACGGGTTAATTATTTAGGGTATTAGGCCAACATGGACTTTATTTTAGAAACTACAACATTCCTTACAGTGAAATCGAACTCGTCACCTCAAGATGACGAGTTCCTGAAGATATTATTTTTAAATTATCCTCGTGAAGTAGGCCCCAAGTGGTTCATTATTTTATAATCATTAAAATGACTTATCACCTCGACATTACAAGTCCGTTTAAAAATATTTTTTAAATTACAAAAAAAAAAGTATAAATTAAAGAAATTAAATGGAACTCGTCACATCGAAAAAGTAGTTGTTGGTCAACGACTATATGGAAAACAATCAACTTCAACTCGTCACCTCGAGATTAAGAGTTCGGCATGATAAAATTTACAGAAAAATAAAATTAAAGAAAAATGAACTTATTTATATTTTAAAAATACAAAGTAATTAAATAATTGAAAAAAAAACAAATATTTACAAAGAAAATTTATTTATATTTCATAAATTATTGACGATATCGCGGAGTGGTCGAATGATAATGCCTCGGGGCTTATCGAGTACGCTGGGGTCGTAGGATTTGATAGTCACCGTCGTCTTCCTGAGTTGTATTTAACACAATCTGAGATCAACATTCAAAATACGGTGATGAATTTATGACATTTGAAGCCATCATTGTCGTAATGCTTCGACTTGGCTTCTACTTTGTTGATCATATAGGATATGGTCTCACTCACTCTCAATCGCATATTCTGTCAAAGATTCTTGAGTTTATTGTGATGCAACCTATGAACCTCCAACCCAATTCGGTCGAGTCTCGGCTGAAGTATAAAATGGAATATAGAAACCAAAACTAGCTTGAGATGTATAATAGCACTTTTTAGTTGCAGATGCTGAAGCGAAAGAAAACGACGACGATGTTTTCTTCTTGGACTTGGACTTAGAATTGGCGCACGTGGCCTAGTAATATTCCCATTCTCCCTTTTCTTTTGGTGTTGTGAAATATGGTTTCTCATTTGCTTCATAATTTCGGAGATAGGGAGAATAGTCCAAATCTAGGTCTAGCGGTGTAATGTCGAGATGCGAGGGGAACGATTGTTGATGATGATTCCACGCGTCGATGTATATAGTGTGTTTCACCGACCAATTTTCGATATATTTCCCACGCGTATCAATTATATGGAGTGTGTTCAACTATCTGCGTAGAAATCGGCTAATGCAACACAAAATGCTGCATCACTCTATAAATAGTGTGTCACTCAACAATCGCATAATGCAATAACGACGTCATAACACGTTATAAGTAAGAACCCTAAAAAAATCCCCTTGGCAATAATTGGTTGATCTCCTTCTCAATACGAAAGCCAAGAGCTATAAATATTAAATATCAAAATCAGTATATATAAAGTTAAAAAGATTAAAAAATAAAAAATAAAAAAATCGTAAGTTATACCACATATCAACCAACGATGTATATTCTCATCTGCATATCTCGTGTAGTGGCACTCACCAACTTTGTCTTGGTTATTTTATGACGCCATTTAAAATTTTTAAAAATAAAAAATAATTACATTTATAAAATTCAAAAAATCATAAAAAATAATTACCTTGCAGCTAGAGGAAACTCGATAGGGGTTGTTGTAATTGGCGTCATAAACGGGAATCGATACCAAACCCACGACTGTAGCAGTATCAGACAACCGACGACATCGACTTTTCGACCCGACTGGATAATTGCAACATTGCAAAGCTCCCGGTATAGAAAGGCCAAAATCACCTAGCCCCAACTGGTATTACGACACACAAAAAAGTATTTCAAATATCGTTGATACTGAGTGTGCACCAAATTATTAGATTTATCCGGTAATAATACCATTCCGATAAGTTGGAGAAGATATGCTCAAGACACGAAAATAACTTCATCCTCGATAGACTTGTCTATCATTTTGAATTCCGATTCTAACCATGTTATATGTACCTGAAAGTCATCGATGACATCGGATGGTGGCCATTTTTCCAAAACTTTGTAGACTAAAGATCCAGGGTCGTACATGTTTTGACTCATCATGGGGCTCCATTTACATGAACATCATGTTGGTAAATGACGTCTTCCAAAGTAATCGTCGCTTCACCACTCGGGGAATAGAACATTTTTGTCTCGGGTAATTAACGTTCGACTAGAGCCTCAATCAACGTCGGGTACAACTTGAAGCCACACTCAATATGATCAGAAATATATTGGATTGCTGTAGATATATCACGGTCTGCTGATGCGGCTCTCCGTATGTCATCCCGCGCTTACGAATATTCCATTCATCATCCGACTGTTATACAATTAATGAAACATAGATGTTATCCAAGCGCAACATATATTCTCGAGTTGCCATTTTTTAAGATTTCGACATAATGTATTTTTTGTAATTTTTTTGCATTTAGGGTTTGGTGAGAAACCAAAGCCCAAACCTTTTTTATAACCTTACATACAACGGTTATAAATGGCTAATTTGCAAAAATACCCGACCAAACTTGTCACCTCGAGATGACGAGTTTCAATTGATCGTTGCCCATATAGTCGGTGACCAACAGTTAATTTTTTAAATTTGAATTTTTTAATTTATTATTTTTTTAATTTAAAAAATATTTTTTAAACGAATTCGATACATTGAGGTGATGAGTTATTTTAATGATAATAAAATAATGGCCCAAGTGGAGCCCATTTTATGGGGACATTTTAAAAATAATATCTTCGTGAACTCATCACCTTAAGGTGAGGAGTTCAGTGTTCATTGTAGAGGATATCGTAGTTTCCAAAATAAAGTCCATGTTGGCCCAATACCCTAAATAATTAATCCGCTTGGGATATTGGGCCAAAAAAACCTAGAATAGACTCTTGATAGACTTATATGATTTACTATAATAAAATCCAAAATCTGACAATCATATCTATTTAACATATTCACTTACTAATAGTCATAATGACTCTATATATGACTATGTGAGCTAAGGTCACAATAAGTACCCTTTAACAACGATTAAAAAAGGGATCCTAACTACTTTCTTCTCCTACCACATTGTTATCTCCTCTCAATCCAAATATATAATTAAATCATATATTTTTTCATACCTTTTATGGTTGATCGTGTTTGTGAAATTAGACAAAACTAAAACCAATAAGAAAAACGAAAGATGCCTATTGTGAACACACTATTTCGTCCCATTTTTATATTATATATATATATTTATTTAACGCATATATATATGTATGTATATTTATGTATCAATTCATTACACTTGCAGGCCTGATATTCGACCCAAGTTGGCACGCTGCTTCTCACGCAACGAACCCACTTTTCTCGGCCTCCAACCGACGTGAATGTGTAGGACACCAACTACTCAACAAAGGTCGGTTCTCTCAGCCACAAGCAACGTTCGTGGATGTCAAACAAATAAGAGTAGTAGAGTTTGGTTAGGACTCAAACTAGACTTAAAATAGGCATGCGTTTTTGTATAAATAGGCATGTAATCAACAGTCTTGAGGATACAATTGATACACGGAGAGATTACCACGAGGCATACACACACATAAGCTCACAATAGCAAACACACAGAGAGTCCGAACACTTGTAGAGCATTTTAAAAAAGAAATAAAAGAGGTATATATTTTAGTTTTTACCTTCGATTCGGTCGGCTTTTGTTGCATGTGTTCTCTTTTTCTTTGTTTCAAACTCCAAAAAAAAAAGCTTTAGACCGATGAACGGATGGGCGTTCTCGAGATCTTCATTTATAGATCTAGCCCCCGAGGTCAATAATCTTTGAAAAATGTTTTGATTTTCGAAGCGAGGATAGAAAGAGGTTTCAATTGGTGCAAGAAAATTTTGATTTTGCAGTCGATGACCGATGGTCGGCGCCGATCAACAGCGGCGGCAAGACGGCGTTTTCTGAGTTCTTGAATAACCACGGCGGAGCGTTCATCCTAGGATGAACAAAGGAGAGAATTTAAGTGAGGCAGGGGGGCTCTAGTGCGAGAAGAAAGCAAAATGAAGAAGTTTGAAAGTGTTTTTGAATTTTATATTAAATCCGAATGACCCATGACCCGACCCACCAAACCCCTAGACCCGCGTGTTTTCATTTAACAAGGGGCAAATCACCCTTTTGGTGCCTCGGTTTTAAAACATTTAATTTAGATCACTAAATCAATTTTTGAACCCGAAATCTTTGTAAATTGACCCTTGAATTTGTTTTTTTTTATTTAATCCTTTTATTATTATTTATTATTATTTATTTTTATTCTATTCTACTTTTATGTTATTATGTATTACATTATTATTTTTTATATATATTTTGTTATATGTTTTTTATTTACCTATTATTACTATTATTTTACTAATATTATTTCTTTATATATATATTTATATTTTATTATCCCTTGGGCCTTTTTTTACCTGCATGTACTTTCTTTCTGACTAAAATTTTTCCTTTTGTTTGTTTCGATAAAGTGGTAGTTTAAGTCAGTAGATTAAGTTTGCTTTATATATATTTTTATTTTTATTTTTCTTATGCTATTTGATCTTTGAATTTGTATGCATGTTACACGCTTTAATTTACTACCCATTTGCCTTTGATTATTTTTGTTTCTTAGAATGATTTGGCTTTACCTTCATTATTATTTTAAAATCTTTGTAGATGTTTAGGGTCCCATTTACGATTTGGTTTGAATATTAGATTTGTTTTAATTTGCATGTTAATGGTGTAGAGACATTCTCGTCTAGAATTTTATAATAGTTTTTGAAGGACTTTATTTTTTTATTTTCTTTGGTTTACTATTCTATTTTTTTATTTATGTTTTTTTCTTTGATTTATTCAATGTTCATTTATAATTACTATTTTTATCTAACATTTTTGACCTTTTTAATAAGAACTTCAACCAATCAAGAGGTAAGTTTTGGGATCGTTATTTTACCTTTTAAATTTAGAATTACAATTTTCTTAATTTAATATAACTGGAAATTACGTAGTACCGAAAGGGCAGCTCA
Source organism: Hibiscus syriacus (assembly GCF_006381635.1). Taxonomy (NCBI): domain Eukaryota; kingdom Viridiplantae; phylum Streptophyta; class Magnoliopsida; order Malvales; family Malvaceae; genus Hibiscus; species Hibiscus syriacus. Next base: position 243,077 of record NW_024063172.1, on the reverse strand, counting down.
AGGGTGCTAACCCTTCATTGATTGTAACCGACTCCCGAATCCGACACATTTATGGTATAACGCAGATCAGGTAAGATGGTGTCTGACTCACCTAAATTCGTTTTAAAATGGTCGATGACGACTCTAATCCATTTTTCAAGTCGAATTCTAATTACGGGGTCCAACCGAAAGAAGGTCGCGACACCTCTGTGGTGGCTAATGCTCCCATCCTTTTTCTTACAGAATTTATTTATTTTTTCTATCGTTTTTTAATGGTGCAAGTTACGAGTTGAAAAAGGAGGAAGGTTCCCTCGACACTTTTTGTTTTAAATGAAATATAAATGTCAATCAATTACTCGTTTGGGAAGCATAATATAAAGTTGGAAGTGAAGAAGATGGTCAATCATTAGATGTAGGCATGCATCAATCAAACATCATTTGAATTAAACAAAGGGTAAATTTTGTATTTAATATTTAAACTATCAATTTTTGTCCGTTTTAACATATAAAATTTTAATTTTTTTTTAAACCATAACTATTTTTTTAGTTTTTATTTCCTTTTAATACCCACCGTAAAAAACTTACTGCATTTAGTACTTAAACAATCAGTTTTTGTTCGTTTGTTAGTGACAGATCCATAAATGTAGGAATGTGAGTCTAAAATTTTAATATTATTTTCTTAAAAATAACGAGTGTGTAAAAAAATTATTTATTTTTCATTTTTCCTTATCATATTTTTCATTTAGTACCTATACTTTTAATTTATTCAAAACTTAACGTTAAATTTTTAACAGGGTACTAAAATAAAACAAAAATTAAATGTTATATAAGTTTTTGAAAAAAATTAAAAATTAGATATTAGAACATACTAAAATTAATAGTTTTAAGAGTTAAATTCGTAGTTTATCCTTAAAAAAAAGAGGAAGGAAAAACCGTTTGTAAACTTTAGTGTTGGAGAATCTTGAGTTGTTGGTACAACTAAAGGACAGGCGAACCATCCTCGAGACAAGTAGACTGTCATGTGCGTGCTGATAGTGATATGGATGGACATATATAGCACCCTATTCTTTCTTGAAAACCCATCAAACATTTCGAGTTTTTGGTATAAAGAGGTCCCAACATATATATACATATATATATCACCCATCTGATTTGAATCATAATCGGTGCAAAAACGATTATTCATAAGTCTGTCACTCCGAGATAAATAAAGACAGGCATAATGGAAAATATGTGGGTAAAGGAGAGCCAAAAATCGATTAATTCAGTCACAATCAAACTAAATTAATCGAATTAGGGGTGTTCATTCATTTAATTCAGTCACGGATCAAACTAAATTTTTATTAATCGAATTAATCGATTTTTTCATTAACCGTTAACTGAATAAAGTTTGATTAATTTGATCGAATACCGAATTAATCGAATTTTTAATATATTTTTAATTAGATTAATTTAAATTTAATATAGATATTTTTATTTGGGTCAAAATTTAATTAAATCTTGATAATCTAATGGACCTAGTGTGATTAAAAAACAATTGTGTCTTAATTCTTAATAGATTTGAGCTTAAAATATGTATCTAATATATATAATTTAATATTTTTGGCTAATTTGATTAGTTCAATTAATTAACTGAATTCGAATTGAATTAACCGTTAAATATTAAAAACAATTAAATGTTCCCTGATAGAACTAATTTAGTGGCCATCCATTTTAACCGAATTAATTCAGTTCGATCGATAAACTCAATTTAAACTTAAAAAATGAACACCCATAGTATGTATGTATATTTTCTTTTGATTATTTTTTAATAGTTTTGTAAGACTCTTACGTTAGTTTAGGTATATTTTACATTAATTTGTCGAATTTTAATATTATGCATTAATTTATATGACTTTATTTAGATATCATAATTTAAAATTATGACACTGTATTATGAAATTCCTAGCTCCGCCCTTGCTCTCAGTCGTGGTTAAGATGTATTGATAGTGATCTTAATTGATAGTGTCAAACATAAAGTAATTATGGCTATTTATTAGTTAACAAGTTAAATAAATATGATTATCATATTTTAGATTTAACTCTAATAGATTATATGAGTTTGTTAGAGATGTTATTTGTGCATTGTAACTTATTCGAGGCTATGATGCTCTTGGGACTTGAAGATATAGGTTCTTTGCAGAAGTATGCTCTGTCTTGCCTTAATATTCAAGTAGTTTAATTTTTCAATTTCTTAAAGTTAAATCAGGCTATACTTGATTTAATTGGATAGCTAAATTTTATTATTTAAATTAAATGATGGTAGTAGAATCAGCAGCTCTTTAATGTGTTTGCATTACATTTACTGCATATTTATCTTATAATCTTCTTAGAGAATTGACAAGTTCTATGTGGTTGACTAGACAGCTGTGTTAACCGGTTTTTCTTCGCTTCCATAGCTTGATAAGCCACTTTATGGGTTTATTAGGTGCGACTTTGCGAACTACCTTTCTCTGTTTCATCATATTTGAAATTATTGAATTATTTATTGTTTCTGGATTTGCTGTAAAACTATGGTTTTGCAGTGATTCACTCCCACTAATTGGTTATCGAAGAAGGTCATACTTGGTTCTATCTGGACTTTTTGGTGCTCTTTCATGGAGTTTGATGGCTACCTTAGTCGACAGCAAGTATGGTGCTGCGGCCTGCATTTTTCTCGGATCCCTTTTTGTTGCTTTCTCAGATGTTGTAAGTTCTGCTTTGCAGAAATCTTTCAGTTATTCACTTAAAGATGACTATTTCTGTGCATGATCTCTTATATTTGCACATTTCTTGTGACGTATCATTTCGAATGATAATGTTGTTGTTATCTAATCTAATTTTGTTAGATATGAAGTCAAAGTTTTAATCAAGAATCAGTGTCATGTTAAATGAAAATTGATTAGTAGGTTAATATATTTAGTCTTAAAGAGCTGAGAGCCTTAGTCATCCTCGGTGCAAGCTTTGGCCCATATGTGAAGTATAAAAGATCCTTATAATCTTGTGCGAACACATTTGTTAAACCAAGTGCAGGGGAAAAGCTGTTCTATTACTTGTGAGTTTTATTGTTACAGTGTTCCTTTAACAGATGCCATTTCTCTCTCTCTATGTGCACCTTGCACATGACTGAATGAGCAATTGCATGCATACGCTTATCTTAATCATTTTAGATGCTAGTCCTAATAGTTTCTTGTTCAGGAGTCATCCCATTCATGTTCTAGTCACATTTCTTGGATTATGTTAGAAACTGTTTCATGGCGCAGGTTGTAGATTCCATGGTCGTGGAGAGGGCTCGTGGGGAGTCGCAAAGCAGGTCACGATCTCTTCAGTCTCTTTCTGGGGATCCTCAGCGTTTGGTGGTATTGTGAGATACTATTTTAGAGGTTCGCTAGTGGATGCTTATGGTGTAAGGTACTTGAGGTGATTCATGTGTGGATGTAGTTTGAAGGATAAAAGGAATTTTGCCTAACCATTTTGTCATCAAATTAATATCTCAGGTTTGTTTTTGGTATCACTGCATTACTACCGCTGATAACATCTGCCGTCGCTGTTCTTGTAAAAGAACAACGTATGCTGGGCCCGACAAGAAAGCAAAATGGCCTTTCGACCAATCACACCTTTCTTGAAAGCTCAAGGGAGAGTATCATTCAGTTGTTGAATGCTGTCAGACAACCCAAAGTGTTTCTTCCCACAGTTTTTATTTTTCTTGTGGCAAGCAACACCTTAGTCAGACTCCGCTATGTTTTACTTCACGTGAGTTCTATTACTTTCAGTCAGTCCCTGGTTTTCTCTCATCTTTCGTATCTCAGCAAAAGGCCGTTTTCATTTCAGCACGAATAAACTCGGTTTCACCCCAGAATTTATAGGACGTGTCAATCTTGTTACTTGGGTTGCTACATTGGTTGGAGTTGGATTGTATAATGGGTTTTTGAAAACCGTTCCATTGCGGAAGATTTTTCTTGCCACAACAATTATCGGTACAGCTCTTGGAATGACTCAGGTTTGTGTTTTTATTTACTTATGCTTGCATATATTTCCGATTTGTGCTTATGAACATTTTGAATGCATAATATTTTGTCTTTGCTTAGGTCTTTCTGGTAACTGGATTGAACACGCAGTTTGGAATAAGTGATGAGTGGTTTGCAATTGGGGATTCCTTGATTCTAACTGTTCTTGGTCAGGCAATTTATGTTCATCAATCATTGTCTGCTAGTTGAACATGCATGATTAAAGTTTAAAAATTAAGCGTATCATTCCTATATTATGTGTATTTGCAGCTAGGGTCGTAAAATAATCGGGTTTGAACGAATGAGTCTACGTTCATATTCGTTTGTTTATTTTGAATGTGCTCGTGTTTGATTTGTGTTTGTTTAAATTTTTAATCTTATTTTCGTGTGTTTGTGTCTGGTTTGTTTAGGGTTCGTGAGCATGTTTGTCAACATGTTCAGCATTCTTCAACATTTTCATTTATATATTCAGAAAATGATGAAATTATGCCACTAGGCCTTAAGCTCTTTAGGTTTCACATTTTAAACTTCACAATTCACTATGTGTTCAGTTTAGTCCCTACTTTCACCAACATTTAAAATGTAGAAAAAAGAAAAGAAATTGTCTCAGGTAAACGAGCTTGTTTGTGAACATAAACGAACCGAACACATCTCTATTTGTGTTCGTTCGATTATTAAATGAGTATAAAAATTTAGTTCATACTCATTTATTTAACTAAATAAATGAACAATTTATTAAACGGTCCGTTCATTTACACCCACATTTGCAGCCAAGTTTGCTAACATAGTGTAAAAGTAAAACTACTGGACAACTTATTTGATTTCAAGTCTGCAGCTGATGTTCTATGCTCATCGACAATGTTGCAGCCTTCTTTCATGCCGGTTCTTGTACTTGCAGCCAAGCTATGTCCGGAAGGGATGGAAGCAACACTGTTTGCAACTCTGATGTCCATATCAAACGGAGTAGGCGTGCTGGGGGACGTTTAGCTGCAGAACCAAAAATAATATTGATAACTTAACCACCTTGATTATCCTATGCAATCTCAGTTCGTTGTTGCCTTTGCCACTGCTTGGCCTCCTTCCTCAGGATGACTCTGAAACTGTTTCTAAAGAGAGAGTAGATGTTGAGATGAAAGCTAATTGAATATATCGGATACAACATTGAAAGTGTATGGTCTTTCGATTACATACCCCAAATTCCACGTGCTGCTGCGATTTTGTTGTTTGGTTTTGAAAAGAGTATCTCTGCAAAAGCATTTCCATAAGCCAGCAGCGACACCCGGTTCTGAGGATCAGATGCAAGGTGCTCTATTATCATTGCAGCTTTCCGGCATAATTCTGGCACCGGATGTGGTGTCTTGATCACTTACGGTATACAATCAGCCGCCGTAAAAATAAGATAAGCTCTTTCAGCTATAAACTTCGATGATAACATGACTACGAATTATCACATTCATCATCAGTACGCCATCATCCGATATTAAAAACAAAACAAAACTTACCATCTCTCACTAGCTAGCTTCAACCTGTGGTCCATATTGATGTCGACTAAGTTATAGAGTGCACCAGTTGCAGTAGCTTGTCCATCGAATGCTTGCAAGCTCAAGATATCGACTAATCGCTTGTACATCTGCAATTACCATCCAGTTTGTATAATTACTTGTAACATGACATTTAATTGAGAAAATATTCAAGCAGAATGGTTTACCTAAGGAACAAAAGGAAAAAGGATTTATAATCATGCGCCCAAGAAATTCTGCAGCCGCGCAGTGCCAGTCTTTGATTGGAGATCTTAGCATCCCCATTATAGCTTGAACTGCACGCTTTCACTGTTCCGTAAACAGTCGGTGTAACCATCGACTCGAAGTTAGAAATTAAAAAGAACCACACACACACTATCTCAAGCAAGAAAGTAGATCAGGATTTTCACGTTATTTTAACTAAGATGGCTTCCGTGAACTGAAAATCCGAAGGTTGAGCAAAGGAGCTGAATTACAATCGCCTCGATGGCATTTGTGACAAGTTGTTCATCCTCCGTCAAGAAAATAACTAGAGAAAGCACACGGAGATATACTGAAAGAGTTCAGGTAACTTCTGCTATTAGATAATAGAAGAAAAAAAGACCATTACGCACACAAGTATGTATTATAAATGACAAAGACATACAAACAAACACTAAACTGTCCACGACGAAAGAGAAAAAGGGAATGGTAGTCTCACCTATGATGTGATCCTCTATACACTGAAAAACAGTTTCCAAGCAATGCCGATGCAGAGCCATGGCAATTTCGTTCTCCGGCATGAAAGAGAAGTTGCGTATGACATTAGATGCAGCAACAGCACACTGCTGTTTTTCAGCTCGACGCTCATCATCTAGATTAAATAAACCATCTTCATCAAGCCACCACTCCGAACGACGGCGTCTAGTTGTATTCTTAGGCCCGGATGTTTCAGCAGCAGAAGAACCCGACCCCAACCTGTCACAGCATAAAAAACTGTCCAATTTTATTTCCACCTCCATAAAACCAGCAAGACGAGAAAAACGACGTCCGAGCCTACCCCGACTGTGGCAGCAAGGTATTTGATCCCAATGCCTCGTACTTGTTGCTGAATCCTGTTACAACAGAATTTGCACCCAATGTTCTAGCCCTGTGTCCCTCTCCAAGTTCCTTAGGAAGTGCTATATCGCGCCGATCATCGATCTTCTCCGCATCATAATCACCATATAAAAGACTGAATTTATTGTTATAAATATGATCAAAACACAAAACTGAAGGTTTATTTGTTTGCCGACAATCGTTCCGATATTATACCACAGAGCAATCTAAGAGTGTTCAAAGCCAAGTTAACTCACTCTTCAAATCGCTTTGAAGTGCAAGAACTATCCTTCTATTGTTCTGCTCTACTTCCAGTAGCAAAAACAACAAATTTACCACCGCACTTAAGATAAAATTACCAAGAAAGTAATTTCAAATAAGCAAGGATTATGATGAGAATAGTTAAGGAATTGCCTCGACTTTGATTTTAGTTCTAAGTGTAGGGTTTACCAGAGAGGGAGCTGTGAATTTGGAGGGAAGGGCCGAGGAGAGTGAACGGAGCAACTGAATCAGCAGCGGAGGCGGAGGCTATGCTAGCAGCTGTGCTTACAAATGGTCGGCCTCTCTTCAAAGGTGGCGTGCAGTTGCCACCCTACGTACCACCTGATTTACCCTTCTTTCTCTTCTGCATGATTTTTGTTTTTCGATATGGGGAAAATTTGCCATGTAAATGTAATTGATCCTGTTAGCAGAACTATACACAGTTGAAGTTATAAGTCTTAAATGCACAAATCCCCCTAAATTAATTATTTATATAGAGGCATACCCTGAAATATATGTTTTAAGACGTTTTGCCTTTTAAAATTAAATCATTAAAAAAGTCTCAAAAGTCAAAACATCCCAAAAAAAATACTTCAAAAGTATATCATTTATGTATTTAATAATATCATCGTAAAAAATCCCTAAATAGTCCTTTTAACTTTTTTTTAAAACATTTCAACCCTCAATGTTTCATTCTAGGATAAAAGATTCATATTCTAGAGTATTAACGGTTTGTTGACCGTCACCATTTCGTTTTAACGCCACTTAATGGTTTCAATATTTTCTTTACCATTGATATCGCTAAATAGATTCTTTCGTATATTCTTTCATATGTTACATATTCATATTACTAAAACAAAGTCATTTTGTGTACCATCTGCTGTATGATATGTTTTGTAGAAAATGTTGGGGTTCATTGTATTCGGGGGGAAATGCCGTAAAATTGTCCATTTCTACATCATAAACATATGAGATCACCATTAATATTCTGTATTAAATCAAAACCTCCCCAAATTAAACACTATAATAATAACGGTTAACTCTTCGAATCAGGAAAAAAAAAACTAAGGTAAATTACGCGTTTAGTGCTTAAACTATCAATTTTGATCCGTTTTAATATATAAACTTTTATTTTTTTTCCAAAACCATACCTAAAGTTTCATTTTGGTATCCCGCTCAAAATCTAATATATGTTTTGAAAAGATTTAAAGTTTAAGTACTAAAACAGAACAAAACTGACAGTTTTGGTACTAAACGCGTTAAGTTTTTAACGATCGGATACTAAAATGAAATAAAAACTAAACGTTAGGTATGATTTTGAAAAAATCAAAAGTTTATGTACTAAAACGGACCAAAACTGATAGTTTAGCTACTAAACGCGTAGTTTACCCAAAAAAACCTATCAACAGTATCCAACATTTGCAACCTTGAGCTTCTTGGGGGCCTTCAAACCATTGATCCCATATGGGAATTATATAGGGCCATTTGTTCTGTCAAAAACTGATCAAAGGGAATTATCAGACTTACTCAAAAATGAAAATAAAGTTATCTATGTATCTATGTTTGTACCGATGGCCCGACGTACATGGGGAGTAGCGGATCGGGTTTACTTTCGACGTTGCCGAGCATCCTGTCATGAGTAAGAAAACATATTTCAATCAGCTTTCATGCTAAGAAAATGATGGTTGCATCGATGTTTATTCAACCTTCAAATTCAACATACAAGACAGTCATTGAAATTGAATCTAGGAATAGAAGATGGAAAAGGAGAACTTAGTAGTTGAAGCCAATCCTGCATCGTTAAATCTTCCGGTAAGCAAACTTAAGCTCGTGATTAGATCAGTAACATAGTATAACTTTCAACCCCTTGATTATCAGGAAAAAACATATAATTCCCACATAATGGGATGGGATGTCTGTTTGATAGCCAATTCTAACTCTATACAAAATGAATCGCATCCCTCTTGCAAATGGATAAATCGAAAGGCTTAAATCCAATGACAGCAAAATTTCATATTAAATTGTTCCGGTCTAGTCCATAGGACTTTCGGAAAAAGCCCCCCCAACCATTTTGGTGAATTCCCATATATCAATAAGCTTCACAGGTGAAGCAATAACATTCATTCATATTACAAGTTAATATTTAAACAAATCAAATATAATAAATTACAGCCTAAAGTCGGTATGCATCCGAATCGAACAAACCAAATTTGAAAGGTGGTGAAGAGCAACGATAAATCATTGAACGTGAGCATAATGAATCAACTTAATGAACCAAAACAAGGACTCAAGAATCTGGTATCAACACCAGAGACCTAGCCACATAACGTGAACAGCAAGTTCTTTAAGACAACGTATTATAGAACAGAATAGCAGTACAATAAAAGTTCAAGTTAAGGTCATCGGAAAGATGACTTAAAAACTAGGTCTTATAGACGAGGGAGTCACATTCGAACAAAGGAAAAAGTAATCGATTAGGAACCAATCTAGTCCACTAGCCCTATTGAATTGATGCAAATGAAGAAAAGAGCAACTGTAGAAGAAGCAACCGATTCAGAACCAATCTAGTCCACTAGAACTATTGAATCGGACCAAAGAAGTTGAACTGGTGCAAATGAAGAAAAGAGCCACTGTAGTTAACTTACGAGTTACGAACGAATGAAGTAATCTATTCGGAACAAATCAAGTGCACTGGTCCTGTTGAATTAAACCAAAGAAGTTGAATTGATGCAAATGAAGAAAAGGTCCGCTGCAGTTAACTTTCGAGGATAGCAAAAGGCCATACCGTAGGGCAATCGAACCAATAAAAGCCATCTAAATCAGTTGCATCTACTTCTATTTTTCCCAGAGTTGTTACCCTATAATGATAACTTAATAATTGGAGGGTATCCCTATCTGTTTAGCAAAAATAAAGTGACAGTAATTCAAGGTCTAGCATTTGCTCCATATCCAGAACAAGGGATAAAATTCAGGTGACTTATCATTTGAAATTCAAAGACACAATCAAATAATCCAAATCCAATCATCAAAAAATGGTTGGTTGACCCTTGTTCTCGTATGTAATAAGATAAGGGAAGTAAGATAGTAGGCTGTCTCAAATACCAGGTTGAGAGCAAACCTCCGAATTATGAAATGTCCTCCTCAGTGAACTCGATCCCACGAACTCAAAATTAAGAACCTTGTGCTCTACCAATCATCAAAGCAACAGAAAATCAAACATCCCAAACAAGAACATCAACATCTCTGTAGCTAAAAGATTAACCCAAAAATAGTATTGAAAAAAAAGGTGAAATATTTTTTACAAACCTCTAAGATTTTAGCCTCTTGCTCTAGCCTTTTGAGTTCTGCTTGTACCCTATGCTTCCCTCTAGCATCTATCTCCTTTGTAGTTAACCCAATTCAGTACAATCCGAAACAGGAGGAAAGGATAAAAAGAAGGAACCAAAAGAGTGTGGTTTGAGCAAATTACAACCTTTGAAGAAAAAAAAGGGCCAAAAGTTGAAGCTTTTTTAGTGGTATTAGAAAAAACATAAGAGGAGGGAGGCAAATCTTCATGGACCCCATGAAAGCTTTAATCTTTAGTCAACCCAAAGGAATTCTCTTTTCGAAGACAAAACAAAACAAATCCTTTTTTTTTTCTTTTTTTGCAACTACAAAAATGGATCTGTTGCGAGGGGATTTTTTGGCTGGCAGTGGAGAAACAGAGTTGGGTTTTATGCCCTTTCTGCTGTTTGTTTCTGGGAATTCGAAGAAAAGTCGGACAGAATAATATTGTAGAAGAAAAGTAGGATTTTAAGGAAGAGAGAATAAAGATACAGTTTTCATCTATTTTAATATTTAAATTTTTAATTTTTAAAATTATATTTAATATTTAATTTTTGTGAACATATTTTCATTATTTCTCTATTTTTCTGAATATATAAACGAAAATATTAACGAATATTAAAAGAATATATTATTAATTATGTTCGTAAATAATAAATAAATCGACCACAAATAACTTCAAAAATATATAAAAAAATATGAAGATTGTATTAAAAATTTAAGTAAACAAGAATTAATTGCCTTTTATGGTGAAGGAATTATTGTTAATTTTTTAATATTCAAGTTCAAGCACATAAATATCGACGGTGAGAGCTTTTAATGTTAAAAATCTAAGAGTTATATCTTAACATATATTATTTTTTATTTGCCTCGGATTAATAAAAATATATTATTAGTTCAAACTCGATTCATTCATACCCTTATCGATTGCTCTAGGCAATTTTTTACTTAAATAAATAAAATTTCTTTTAAAGCATTATTGCACGCCGCGTGAGAAAGGCGGCGGTAGGGCACATGGAAGTTCATGGAAACGGTTAACACGTCGCCGTGCTGGTTGTTCCGTGTACTACACGCCGTTCTCTTTTAAATGTAGGAGCGCGTGCTTTCTTATTATTCACGGGCTGTCTTTTGTCTACGACCTTAACTTTTGACAAGTTTGTTAGTAATTGGGTTGACCACGTGGACACTTTCCCATATCAATTTCTCAAGGCTTAATTGTACGTGAGACCCTCAAACGTTTTCAAAAAAGCTAATGTGACTCTCGGATTATTTTTGCATTCAATATGGTCCTCAATTTCAGATATAGAACTTAATTTGATTCTTTGACCAATGATTATTATTATGGTATTGACATAACAATTCACAATCACCTAACGAAGCATTTACTTTTAAGACACAAAAGCTGGATTCTCATTTGTGATTAACTCCAACCAGGGGCAGATGTGCATGGCTCCATAGAAGAGCCATTGCACACCCATATTTTTAATAAAGTTGTTATATTTTGTTTAATTTGCTAATGGGAATAGAAAAAGTAAGAAAAATTACATACTCAAATTTTTAGAATATAGTATTAAAATTTTGGAACTCTATTTTTTAATTTTTAGATTCGTCACCGACTCTAACATGCTTTTCACCTAATCACCTTCATCATAGCTTAAGTATTCTTATTAGCGTTGGGTCATATATGTGCCTTGAACGACTTCCTAATAAATTTTAAATTGGTATATATTTTAAATATTTTTTGTATTTTTATTGATAATTTATTTTTACCATCCTCTAAAATTTTTTATATTTATCATCCTCTAATTTTTTTTTATAAGTTCATCTCTTAACACAAAATTTTAAATTGGTCCTGTACGAAAATACTTGTGGTGTTGTTACTTGGTTTTACTTTTTGTTGCTTCAAGAAATACTTCCAATTATTGTACATATGAAACATCGGTGCATCAATAATAATGAAAGCCAAAAAGACAAGGCACTTTAGTTGTAGCTAGCAAGCCTTCCTTCATAACAATGCTACTAAGTAATATAATTGATTCTACAACTATTGGAATAATCACACTAACATGGTTCAGTGTAAACCTGATGATACAAGAATTACAAGGCCTGCCATTGCAAAACAAAGCTTACCGAAACTCCCCCTTGAACCTTTTGGAGAGATGGCGGTACTCGCCGAGGGTGACGGAACACTCGCTGAAGGAACCGAAGTAGCAGCTGTCGTCGGTTCAGAGGGAGCCGAGGCCGGAGCGGTTTCGGACATGCGAAGCACGTTGATGTCGACTTTCTGTCCGGATTGGCAGTGTCCGGGAACACCACAGAAAAAGAAGTGGTGACCTTTGGTAGTTATACTAATGGAGTCATTGCCTGTGGTAAATGTAGCCAAAGGGGCTGAGGTGTTGCAGGCCTTGTACATGGGATGGGTTACTCGCATCACATTGTGGAACTGAGCATTGTACTCGAAAACTGTTTGCCATTATTAATGGTGACAACAACAGATTTATGTCAGTCTAAACATCAAGTAATGCCAGTAGGATTTGTGGACGAATCTAAAAGACATCTGGTAATATAAGACTACAGAAAAATAGAAGGGTAAATTTCATATTTAGTACCTAGACTACCAGTTTTGATCTGTTTTAATTATCTAAACTCTTTTTTTTTCAAAATCGTACATTAAAGTTTTTGTTTCATTTTAGTATATCTGTTCAAAATTTAACATTAAATTAGGTATGGTTTAGGTGCAAGACTTGATAATTTAGGTACTAAACACTTTAAGTTTATGTATTAAAACGGACCGAACTTGATAGTTTAGGCACTAAATACTTATTTTAACGGTGAAATACTAAAATGAAATAAAAACTAAAGATTAGGTATGGTTTAGAAAAAATTAAAAGTTTAGGTACTAAAACGGATCAAAACTGATAGTTTATATACTAAATGTGTAGTTTACCCAAGATGGAAAATGGTTGAAAAAAAACTTATCAAAAGTGTAACTTTTTAGAATAAATTAACATTATAAGTTGATCCTAATAAATCATAGGGTGTAAGTTTTTAAATCTACAAAATAAGGGTAGTTAAAATAAACACAATATGATACAGGATAATACAGGCACAATCCTAAAATCAATCTCATAATTTAATTTTTAATCTACAAAACCACCCTAAAATTATATAAATCCATCATTCCATTTGTGACATTTTCATTGAATCATGACACATAGGTAGGTGATTCAATTATATTAGGAGAAGTGTACTGAAAATGTGAGAATGCATTATTATATAATTAAGCATGAACACACAGCTGGGCCCCATTCTTTTCCCATCAAAGAAGTTATTGAACATTATAATACAGCCGAAAGGTCCCTCAACTTTTTCATTTCTCACAGATGCTATTTTTCAAGTTTTGACAAACGTTGAATGGATGGATTTGAGACTCCACCAGACATCATAAATAAACTTGAAAGAGCTTTTGGGGTGAAATGAAAGTTGCAATGATAGAGGCATGTGAAAGTGGGTTGTGGTTCACTGGACCCTAACAAATTGGTGAATGTTGGTACCACTTTTTTTTATGTTTGTCTGCAAGTGTCCTGTAAGATTCCTTTGTGAGTTGTAAACAACACAACTTTATATTAGACACCAACTTAATATACCATAATTTTAATTTTTTTAGAGAATAATAGTCTTCAATCCGTCACTGAAAACAAGAAATTAAAAATATCCTTGCAGCTGCGATGAACCCAAGGAGTACAATGGGAGCAGTCTGTGAATTTTCAGATTCTATTATATTTTAGAATTTAATTATTCCATATAAAATTCTACGTCCGTAGATTACTCTTATTTAAATGGAATTTCAGTTCCAAACAGAGATATTATGCAATCTAATTTTGTTAGAACAGAAAGGAAATCCAATACACCAACAAGCACCTCGACAAACCCAGAACTGCGATAGGAAAACGCACGCAAACTAAGGAAAGGAGGAGGAACTCACCAATAATGTCACCAAGTTTGAAGGTTTTGGTAGCAGCCCACTGCTTGTAGTCAATATTGCCAATGGTGGTCCAACCGGCGGAGCCGCCGACCTTGTAAACAGCTGCGTAGGAAAATCGAAGCAAAGCAGCCATCAGAAGAAGAAAAGCCTGGGCCATAACCCGGTTTGCAGCCATTGTAAACTGTGTTTTACGCCCCTGGAGGAAGAAGAAAAAAGAGTTATTTTTTGACCTTTTAGCTGGATTTGGGAGGATGGGAAGGGGGAGGTGTTTATATATCTTCTCAAATTTGGTCTTAAATTTTCTGTTACATTTGGGAGTATGTGGTCCCCCTATTTTTCTCATATTTATTGGCATTGAACACCATTTTATTTCGAATTGACTCTACAATTCATTCTAATTTGACCTTTCAATTGGACATGTCGGTTGGTTTGGATCGGATTGGTTTACATTTTAAATTCTCTATGTTCGGATAATTTCATATTTAAATCAGATGATTTTGAATTACTAAATTATGGTAAAAGGTACGTTAAACCCCTGCACTTCAAAAAAATATATATATACTTTTCGTTTTATTTTTTTTAAATGTGGTCTTTTAACACACAAAGATAACTTAATGGGATTCCTCATTAAAATTTTCTGTCATCAACTAACATTAGTGTATGGTGTAGATCCTTCGCTACTAATGCTCAGTCAATCAGAAGTTTATGCAAAAATCATCTCATAATTGTTTCTCCTCCACTTGAATAACTGTCCATACATCTAAAAATTGATTATTTTCGTCCTTACCAACCAAACTAATTGTTTTCGTCTCTACCAACAACAAACTACAAACTGATTATTTTCATCCTTACCAACAACCACAAATATTATTTACTTCGTAACATATTTGAGAAAACATCCACATCAGTAATACTTATTATCAATGGCAAGAAACGTTGGTTAACAATCTATAGGGTTCTGAGAGACCCACTTGAATTTCTTTTTCTAAGAGAAAGGGACCCACTCCCAACATCATGAAAGACCTAATAGGTATTTGTTTTATTGGTAGATCTTTTGGGGTTGGAGGAGGGAACAAATGCCTTTATTGGTGGGGTCAACATCCACATCCACACCAAAATTTAGAGAAAACTGAACAACCCCACAGTTTCATGTTTTGAATTTATTTTTATTTATTTTACACCGATAAGATAATATAACATAATAGCTCTAAAATTATTTTTCTTAAAAAAGGGGACAATACAAAAGAATGTGAGCACGTGTGAAGATGAGAGCATCCGCATGTATGCCCCTCTAGTTCCTGAATTGGCTAGGGACCCACCCATCTTAAAGAAAAAGAGAAAGGGTAGATTTGGAAAAGTCTAGCACATATACATACATAGGAAAAAATGGAGACAGTATATCAGGAAAAAATGGAGAGAATTACTCTTAAATGTGCACGTGCAACACATATACACCTTCGAGTTGCATATATATTGTCAAAAGATTGTCTACCCATCTAATCAAAAACCCAAATAAAAAGAAAATAAAATTAAAGAGCAAAAAGAACCATCGTTACTGCCAACAATAGATGGAAAAGGTAGGTGTTGCCCTCCTTTGCTTTTCCTCCAGCCCTATTTCCCCTACTACATCTTTTGCCCTACAAAAACAGTTTTTTGACAACCTATTTCCCCATCTTTCTCCCCCATCAAACCATTCTAATTAATTAGAGACTTGAGGATGATCAAGTTTATCAACACAAGTGTATGCATATATGTTGGATAAACATTATAGTAAGCACAACCCACAAGAAACTCTGCAATACAAACATCTCTTCCCACTGCCCTATCTTTTTCTTGTTCCTTGTAAGGCGATAATCAATACGAACAAAGAACAGAAGGGCATAAATCTACTCACCAGCAGGTTGTTTCTGCTCTGCTGGTTTCACCTGAACAGCGGCAGGAACGGCATGAAAATACTGCAAACCCGGAACAAGCTGATATGGCTTTCCAGAGGACTGTGTGGTAGCGAATTGAGCAGCATGGATAAGCCCCTGTGTTGTTATTATGCCGCCTCCCTTTGTATTTCCCGCAGCAGCCGCCTTTGCAGGGTCGGTTGTACCAGTGTTGGCTGTGGAACACAATGACAACATGGACGTTGAAGTTGTTGATGATCCTGGAGGCTGTGCCTGCTGTTGCTCGTTACGGTGTCTTTGAAGATAGTACCCACTTGCAGCTGTTGTACTTGGTGTGTGTTGAGCTTGGGCCTGCATGTAAGCATTTGAGAAGAACAGCTGCGCAGGATGCACAGCATGCTTTTGATGCTGCTGCTGTTGCTGTAGCACCACCTGGGGCTTGGTACACATATTTGAAGATGAACTTGGCTGGGGGTTTCCCAGGACGGAAGGCACACTCCTCCCACCAATGGGAGATGACATTTGACTAGATGGTGTATTCTTGGTCTGCTGAGATGATAAACTAGATGCTTGACTACCTTTGTTGCCAGTAGAAGCGGAACCTGTTGTCTTGGGGCTACCACCAGTACTTCTGGATATTGAAGTCGTGGGAGAGCCAACCACCATCTGAGGAGAGGAGGATGGGGTGCTAGTAAGAGGCTGTTGACGTGTTGATTTAGGATTAGCTGTAAAAGAAATCTCTGTGTGGTTTTGTTGTGGTTGGGCTTGTTGCTGGGAAATATTTTTAAGGGTTAATGATGATAGAGATGGAGAAACTTGAGAAGCAGTTGTTCTTGCAGAATTCTTCCACTGAGAAGATTGAGTTGGGCTGCTGCTGGTTTGCACCATATTCGGAGGAAACAGGTGATTTGGAAATTTTCCAGCCATAGAAGATGAAGGAAGGTAATCAGAATAAGCACTACCGTTGCTTGTTGACGGCAGCTTACTTCGAGAAGCAGCGGCAGTCCCAAATTGGTGTGATTTCTGAAGCTGAAGCATTTGCTGCTGTTGATTTTGCTGAAGTTGCTGCTGAGCATTAGAATTTACACCACTGATCGAAGCTGGCATAACAGAACCTGAAGTTCTGGCAGGAGCAGAGCCAAGATTAATTGTGCGGGCTGAACTATCAATAACATTGTTGCCTGGAAGAGTGGAAACAGACGAATCAGACAGATCCGGCCTGGAGAAGGCAATGGACTGCCCAGCAGTAGCAGAAATATTTCCTGCCATTGTGTTCCTCCCTTCTTCCACACTAGATGCTTCATTAGTTCCGTGATTCCCTTCTTCAGAAGCATGAAAATTCTTCTTCTTCTGTTGTGCTGTTTGGGCAGCTATGGCGGCTGCCATGATCGGTTGATAGCCTTGCCTTGTATTCTCTGGAAGGCTTTGAAGAATTGCATGATCACGTGTAAAGGAGGAAATATCAAGTCCAGGAGCAGTAGTAGTACCATTAATGGAGGCAAATGACATGGCAAAAGATTGAGATGTAAGAGACTCAACTCCAGGCTTTGAACCTCGCTGTTGGGTATGTTGCTTCTTTTCCCCATGGTTTCCACCAGAAGTGGTGGAACCACCCAATGGCGCTGCAGTCATCGAAGTGAAGTTCGGAGGTTGCAAGGGCATGACAAAATTCTGACCATAAATATTCATATTAGCACCAGATACTCGGCTATCAGCAGTTGATGGGCTATCTTTGCCACCTAATTCACCCTCACGGCGCCGAGCTTGATGAGAAGCATGCTGACTTGGCTGTTGCTGCCGTTGCTGAAGCTGTAGGGGATGAGGTGACTGATTTTTGGAAGTAGGAAAAACTTGCAAGTTTCCACTGCCACCACCCACCCCACTTCCATGAGGCATCTGCAAATGCTTCTGGGAGGAGGATGCACCACTGGACATGCTAGGGTTCTGGTGACTTTGTTGGCTTTGCTGTAACTGTGTAGGTGGCTGCTGCTGCTGCTGCTGAATCTGTGACGGGTGAAGCATTTGGGAAGAATAGAAAGATCCAGGAATAAAAGGCATAGACTGTGCATGATTTCCTTGATATCCAGGCGGTGCCCCAACAGGTGCAGGAAATGGAAATGGATATGCATTATTCTGCAGAATTGCCAAGTACTGGGTTTCGTTGCCTGGCATATTCGCATAGTTGAAGCTCATTGCTGGGGCTGCAGTTGCACCAGCCGGGTTGGTACTCGCTGAGGCAGAGTTAGATGTACTCAATGTTGTGCTGCCAGCACCAGGAGATTTCACAGAACCAGGTCGGACAGATGCAGCAGCAGCTTGTTGCTGGCTCAATGGGAAAATAAACGCTGGGCCATGCTGAAATAGAAACACATCACAAAGAAAAATATCAAATTGATCGTCCAGATGATATAGTTATCCTTAAATAAATATCAACCGTCTAGACTCTACTATAAATTGTCAGCCTTATTTGTGTTTACACCATTAAAACATATAAATACACCGTCACATCGAATCTGCTACAAAAATTTTAAAATTTAGATTTATAATTTTTTTTTTGGATAAATCAGAATTTATTACCCAAAATAACAATGTTATACTACAACAAATCAGCCAACAAAGAGACAAAGCAACCTAAATGCAAAAGAACCAAAGCTTGGTTAGACTATACCCCAAGCATTACAAAGCAATTGGTTAGTTCTATCAAGTCTATTAATAGCTTTGCCCCTAAGTCTAATACTAACAGTTTCAATAATGTCATTAAGCAAAATATCGATCGATCTTTGCCGACCCTGGAAAATACGTTGATTCCTTTCCTGCCAGATGAAGTAGATAAAAGCGTTCCAAGAAATCTTCAATAAGGTGGAGATAAGAGACTTCCCTCTCCAAGTTGTGCTAGCCCAAGATACCATAGTTTCCCAAGTAAGAGGAGTAATAGTCGTATCGTTCAGTTGTAAAACTGCTTTCCAAAGTCCGATAGCAAAAGGACAGGATTTATAAAATTTTAGTTTAACTAAAATGTTCCTTTTTTGAAGTTCAAATAAAATCTCATGACTATCAAATTCAACAATGGAAAGTGAAATTAAAATATTTGTATAATTTAACAAATTTTAAGTGTAAAGCGATTTGATCTGTTAGACAGCACGTGTGAACAGCATTTAATAAGAATTTAAACTCTAAAAATATTTTCTATATTATTATATATTGAAAAAACCTATACAAGTGTTACTGTAGGTGACCAGCCGTGTGCCTGATCAAGCGGCCTCACCCAAAAGGGTCTTAGGCACTTTTATTGTATAATGTTAAGGGCAAGTTCACAACACTATCAGATATAATTGTGGAATTTTATACAGCATAGGACTTCGTTAAAAATAAATAAATAGAAAAGAGGTTTTCTCAGTCAAGAATATACCAGAATATTACTTGGTGCTCCAGTGGGTAGAGCTGGCTGCAGAAGTATTTGCTTTCTCTGTGCACCATCCACAGAATTGGTAGCAGCCTGCAAACTTTTATCTTTACCAACATGACCAGGGAAAATTGCAAGACTCTGCCCCTTGTCATGTACAGAATTCACAGCTCTCCCAGGAATGTTCCCATTCAATTCCGAAGGGGGCAAAATATTTAGATTTGTCTTTGGTCCATAGAGTGAAGCTGAGCCAGGTGCTGCTGGCCAGAAAGTATTCATCTTCATGAATTGCTGGTGATAGTGAACATTTCGAGCAATATAACAATGGGTTGCACATCTCTTTGGCCTTGGTTGATTAAAAAGCAAATATGGAGGCTACATAGTACAAAAGTTAAAGATAGATTAGAACCAATAACAATAAGAATAACAAAGACAGGAGAACATAAAGAACAGTCATGCCTGAATAGATGCTGAAGATACAGCGCTCCCGTCCATGGAAACAACACCTTGTAGAGGAGCCATGTATCTGCTCAGGAAGGGGGGGAAAGTCATTACCCTTACCCTCATTCTAACATCTAAACCACAGGTTTATATCATCTAATACCAAAAACGCACAAAAACCCAATATTAAATCAAGTTATACCCCATTGGAGGAAGTCCACCAGGCCAGCTAGCCAATGACATCGGCAAAGGTAGAGCACCAGATTGTGCTGGACAAATAACAGAAATCCAATCAGAAACCAGAGAGAAGTTTTCCCATGAAAAGAAAAAGGGATTGCTTTTTACCGGATTTCTCAATATCAGGCTGTTGATGCTGCTGCTTTTGAGCATGGTGATTAAACTTGTTCGCACAGACACTACCTGTGCCACTATCTCTATCGGATTTCTCCAAATCAAGCTGAAGATTAATATTCCTCTCACTATTTACAACTGGATTATGTGACTTGACTTCTTCAGCAATCGGTTTGTGCTTGCTATTATTATCAGCATCCACATTCACATCTTCCTTTCCGATTTTCACTCTTGTATCATCTTCCTTAACCGTAGACGTCATCTCCTGCATGTGGAAAAAAACCAAAGGCCATTAATGAGACAAACATCATACTGAAAGATATGACAGCTTGGTGACTCACCAATTCCATATCTGTGGACAATGGTTTAGGATCTGAAGCCCCAAAACTAACCCCATCACCCCTTTCTGGTGATGATCTATATAGAGGAAGAGCCTAAAACCAAAAAAACGGTGGGAGAAACTAAGAATTCCGTAGTCAAGAATCAATAAGAAGGAGATTTTTTAAAGAAAAAAAGAAAGTTGGATCTTTTAACAACAATGGGATTCGTACCATCAGATCAATCTGGAATTTATCTTCCCGCTGACTCTCAATCTCACGAACTGTTGAATTCCTGAGACACCAAAGGTTTCCAGAATTATAACACCCCTCATTAAAAAAATAAAGGAAATGAGCAAAGGGAGCAATGCTCACGCTTTTGTCATGGTCAAATCATCACGCTCATCATCCAATCGGAGACCAGCGGAAGAAGGATTATTATTAACAGGAGATGGTGCAGTTTCCTTCAACAGCGATTGAGACTCCTCTTTTTTACATATACCCAGATCTCTACTCTCAGATTCTTCGGTCAAAGGCTTAGAATCCTTTACCAAACTGCTATTCACTTCTTTCACTGGTTCAGCTTGATCCAACCCTGATGAAGCTGGTCCGGCTTGAGAAGAATGTATCAAATTTTCAGCCACTGATCCAGTGTTCTTCTCAAAATTGGGAGAGGTAGCTTCAATTTTAGCAGGTTGATAGATTTCAACCTTAGTTGTAGTAGACGAAATGGAATTGTTCATAACAGGGAAAATAGAAGGAGGTGCTATCTGCGTAGTTTCATCCTCGTACTTCACTGGTCTTGGTCTTTTCCTCTTTGGAGCTGCATAAACAATAAAAAGGAACAATACCCAAATCAAAATCTGTCACCCAAAAGCTCAAAAAGGTACAAGCTTCTATTTCTTCTAATCTAAAAGTTACTGACCAACTGCAGACATAGGAGTAGCGGAAGAGTTAGAATTTGAAAGTAAAATGGAAGATGGCTGAGGAATAGATGATGGGGAGTGGGAGACCGGTGAAGAAACTCTTGATTTGGAATCATTATTGTGCTTATTAACTTCTCTTGAATCATTCCCATTTATATCTTGCTTCGATGGGACTTGTGGCTTCCTCATCAAACCATATAAAACCTCGGCAATCTCCATCTCAATCTCTTCTTGGGCTGAAGATGAGGATTTCGACGACGATTTGGGTGGCCTTTGCTTTGCTCCGTTAGGCTTCTACATCAAAAACCAAATCCTCGTCAATAATTTGAACTAAAAAACACACGAAGAAGCGGAACAAAAAATGTAGCCAGAAAACTAACCATCTTCTTCCTCACAGAAGCATTGGAAGAAGATGGAGAGGCAGGAGCCGGCGACGGCGATGTTAACATCCCAGCTAAACCTGTTCTCACCGGCGAAGTTGAAGCTTGACGGTGAATATGTTCTCCGCCAACTACACCAACAGCACAGGCACTAGATGCCCATTCGTGAGACCTTTTAGTTGAAGCTGTAAAAAAAGAAAAACACAACAAATCAGTGACTACAGAAGCATAATATGCTAACAAAAAGACAGAATTTCGCTGATCTCTTGCATCTCTCTACCTGACCGAGCTTTTCTAGGTACCGACACGCCAATCATCTCATCAGCAGCCTTCCGTGTAGATGAGGTAGTTGTGATGGTAGCCATAGGAAGGCCCGCTGGCGGTGTCGTTCTAATAACTTTCACCGGTAGTTGGAAGCTCTTCCGGTGTTGATGTTGGTGCTGATTTTGATGCTGTTGATGGTGAATCGACAAACAACCGGCGACGTTGTTTGGCGGAATCATCCAAACAGAACCTCCACCAGCGGTGGTTCCCCCGCCGTCTTCATCATCTTCATCTTCGTCATCGTTTACACTTTCTTCAGAACTTTCATCAGCTACATCTTCTCTGTTACTTATCAATTTATCCCCTCTTCTTCTCTTACTCGTTCTACTCAAGCGATCTCTTTCTCTTTCTCTCTCCCGTTCTCTATCCCTTTCCAGTTCTCGATCTCGATCCTTCTTTCGATCCCTTAAACGTGTCGTTTCTTGTAGCTCCACCGGTCCATCATCCTCTGCACCGAACAAAAAGGGAAAAGAAACAAAATCGAATCAGAAAAATTCACCTTAAAGACAGCGTTAGAGATGAAAAGGAGGACCAGATCTGATTTTAAAAAAACCTGGTGAGTCTCTAAGAGAGTTACTTCTATGCCGCCGCCGTGAAAGGCCATGTGTTGTGGCCGCAACGGCGGCCATAGTGGCTCTCCTGGCCTCTCTGATTCTATCCATCTCTGTAAATTAATCGTCTTTGCAGATAATAATAAATCAGTTGAAATAGAAACAAGAGTAATCCAATCACTCATTAGTGAATCGTCTCAAATCCACCATAGTCCACCGGAGAACAGAGCAGCGGTGCCAATCTCCGGCGATAATACGATTTCAATAGTTTTCAAAGATCTGGTGTGGAAACAATCTGTCAGACTCAGACTTGAAAGATTTTAGCTTCTCTCTCTCCCTCCTCCTTATCTCTGTCTTTCCACTTTTTGTGCTGTAAATGTCATCTTCTTTTCGCTATTTCATCCTCAACGAAACCCAGTCCAAGCGTTAATGAACGACCAAGATCTGTGATTGCCAAATAATACCCAAATCCTAACCCTTCATTCCTTTTTTTCTTCTAAATTATTCCATATCGCAACGTGTCATATTTTATTTTCCTTCCCACCTAAGCTTCCGTAGTTTCATCTCACTCGCTACCGATTTGGTAACAAGTAATTAATTAATTAATATTAAATAAATTTTTGGGTAAACTATGTATATAGTCCCCATTTATTCTTGTAGTTCCTTTTACTCACTTAATTATTTTTTCCAAAATCATGTCTAATTTTATATTTTGATTCTATTTTAATCACTCACCTTTAAAAAAGTAATGTTGATGCTCACATATCATCATAAAATAATATCATGTTATCAGTGAAAAAATCATCACATCAATAATTATATTTACTTTTTAACGTAAGTGATCAAAATCGAACGAAAAAATATAATATTGAGTGTGATTTTAAAAATTAATAGTTTATGACTAAAATAAAACTGGAAAAATATATTGATGACTAAATAAGTTACATGAATATATGTGAAGAACGTAGTTTTAGGGTTAGGAGATTTACGAATTGTGGCTACGAATCTCGATCGACAGAGGAAGCGACCCTAGGATTTGTCAAAGTGATGTGGTGACTGGATGTTACTGGTGGCACAAACTTCATAACTTTCAACTTTTTTAAATTCATATCTAAAATTTTATTTTTATTTTATTTTATAATATTTTTCAGAATTTAATGTTTAAATTTTAAAAATAATTAAAAGTTTAGGTATTAAAATAGATCAAAATTAATAGTTTATGTATTAAATACATTAATTTTTTAATAATAAATACTAAAATAATAAATATTAAAATAAAATAAAAATTAAACATTAAATATATATTTTTTAAAATAAATTTAAATTCTAAAATCAATTAAACTAATAATTTAAAAATACTAAATTCGTAGTTTATCCACGAAAAAACATCATGGGGCTGCATGGAGCAGGAGACTCGTGGTCGTGGATGAACGAACGGATCTGGACCGTCCGATGGATGGGGTCACGGTCGCGGAACTTCCGAGAATGTAGGCCCCACAGCTGCAGATCAGAAATTATTTCCTCGCCTATGCCAACTTTCACGCTCGCGAAATGTGGCCGCTAGTGATGACGTGTGAGATCGGCCCTCCCACAAATATGTTTTAAATTAAAAAATGGAGGAACCTACCCGATAGGTCAAATTTCACCGCGCAGATAGAAAGAGGAAGGAAATAAATAAAAGCGCCCCACACATTCACGTCACGCGCGCTGCGGGTGGTGGGATTCACATCTTGAAACAAACGTGTAAACGAGAGAAATAATTGTACACTAAAAAAAGCAATCTGACGTGGCGACGTCCCTTTCGTTATGTGTCGGATCCTGAACGAGACACGTGGTGTATGTTTCCCTCTTAGTAGTTGCCTCGGATCTTGTAATTGGCTGCTTTTTCCCATTTTGATAAACAAAATATCTGTAGATTAAAAAGAGTAAAAAATACAAGATAATACGACACGGGTGTTTTTGCACACAATTAATGACATGGCAGTTGGAGAAATCATTTTGGCTTTCCAATCTATTTGATATTGGTTCAACCCTGCCC
Source organism: Hibiscus syriacus (assembly GCF_006381635.1). Taxonomy (NCBI): domain Eukaryota; kingdom Viridiplantae; phylum Streptophyta; class Magnoliopsida; order Malvales; family Malvaceae; genus Hibiscus; species Hibiscus syriacus. Next base: position 218,283 of record NW_024063172.1, on the reverse strand, counting down.
TGGTCCTTATAATCCTAATAATCTTAAAATTTAATCCTCCTCTTTTATAATTCGAAAATTCTAATTATTTTACATGTTGGGTGAAAAAGATCAAACTTAAACGAATAAGGTTATACCATTGTTTATGTTCGTACTCGTTTGTTCATATTTTAAAGTTATTCATGTCCCTTTGTTTAGCGTTTGTGAATATATTTGTTTAACATTCACGAATATGTTCATTTGCAAGCTAAAAATGATAAAATTATGTCACTGGTGTTTAAATTCCAAATTTCATAATATGTTCAATTTAGTCCATATATCCACCGATATGTAAAATGTACAACAAAATGCGCTTCTAATTGAGTTTATAAAAACAAGTCATTAAACGAATGAGTCGATAAACAAACTTATTTGTGAACGTCAACAAACTGGTCTGATCCTGTTTTTTCATTTATTAAATAACCATATTTTTTTAATATTCGTTCATTTTGGTTAAAAACAAACATAAATAATATCATACGAACTGTTCATGGATGACAAGCCATGGTTCAACTCCCCTAACCAGAGATGGGGTCAGTTCTGTCTTGACCTAGTATAGCGGTTCTAATGCTTCTCTTCCAACGCATCTAAAGAAACGGCAATCGTGCAGTTAAATTTTGATTACTCGGTAGGGAATGAGATGGTCAGTTTACGAGATGCTAGCATTCAAGGTCACTACCAAACGATATGTACATTTACTCCATTATTTATATGTTTTATTTTAGAATTAAAGTCTAATGTATATCATTAGTATGCCGGATATTAATATTTAAATGCTTAATCTGGAATTGAAACCCTAGTTACAAATACGTTATTCAAATTAGACAGAAGTCAATAGATAGTTTTATTGATTATAATTTAATTTTTTAAAGCCAGGGTTAAATGTTAAAATTTTAAGAATAGAAGGGACTGGAGGCGTAATTAGACGTTTAGTCACACATATTCATGGCCTGTAGTCCACTTGCGAGTTTCGAGTGGTGAACAAAAGGGGGTTCAATGCACGAGGATGTCATTTTATGAAGACCCCTTGAGCAATAAAAAAATTAATTAATTAAATATAAATAAATAAATAAATAAAACAGAAGCTCGTTTTTTCTTGTGACAGTGGATACCTTTCTCTACCTTTTGTCTCCTTGTGATGCCCCTTTCAATTTTTCTACGCTATCAAGAAATCCCGGTACCATGCCACGTGTACCGCCGATGTGCTATGTCACCGTCATTACGTGGCAACATTCCTAACCGTGCGTTTAAACCCTAGCCGTCGGCGAACAATAAACAAAACTCCCCATTATTTCTCTAATCTAGTCTTACTGTAATTGAATTAATTAATTAATATTTATTACTTTTTTTTCAATTAAATAAAATATTAGGAGGGGACCCATTTTATTATCCAAACTGTTGTTACTTTATTTAATAATAATATTCGTGTATGTATTGCAAAATATTAAAATATGTTATACCATCTCATACTCTTAGTATATTTAAAATTGGGTAAAGTACACAAATGATCCCAGCTATAGAGTATTACTTTACTAAGTCCTTCGACTATTAAAAGTTATAAAATAATCTTTCAACAATAGATTATTGTTTTGTTGAGCCCTTCGACTATTATAAGTTATGGTACACAAACAGTTCCCCGACCGTAGAGTATTATTTTATTAAGTCATTCGATTATTAAAAATCACAAAATAATCATTTGAATATAGAATATTGCTTTGTTTAACCCCTTGACTACTATAAGTTATAGAAGGGTCACCACACTATTCATTATGTTTTAAACTTATATTTTTCGTTAAAAAATTAATAATATTCTAAGTTAATCGTTAACATGATAACTGTCATATGATAAAATCTGATCACAAAATCTCAAATGACTATCAAACCCTAGTCATAATGTTAACGCCCAATTTAGACGACCGTCAATTTTTTAACAAAAAAAGACCAGTTTGGAACATAATGAATAGTCATATGGTCATTTTGTAACTTTTAATAGTTGAGGCACTCAACAAAACAACATTCTACGGTCAAAGGATCATTTTGTAACTTTTAATAGTCAAAGAATATAATAAAATAATACTCTATAATCAAAGGATCATTTGTGTACTTTATCCTTTAAAATCTAGATATTAATATCTTATTAAATCCATTGATTTAACATGTTAAAGTAAAAATTTAATTTAACAACTATGTAATGAAAAATTAATATTATAATAAACTTAATTTTTATTTTAACACGGTATAAAAAATTTATTTAATTTTTATATTTGAATTTTCTTACTAAGTTCTTAAGATTAAACAAAACAAATGAGTTGAATTCTAAATATACAAAATGTACAAAGACAATATATTTTAATCATTAAAACAATAATAAAAGCTTTTAAGAAATCAGGGTAAATGACACGTTGAGTTTTAATTTGTTTAGTACTTAAACTTTTAATTTTTTTAAATCTTACCTAATATTTAATTTTTATTTCATTTTAGTACCTCATTATTAAAAATTTGAAGTATTTAATACCTAAACTTTTATTTTTTTTCCAAAACTTATTGTTAAATTTTGAATAGGAATACATAAATGAAACAGAAATTGAACTTTAAGTATGATTCTGAAAAAATTGAAAGTCCAAAACGGACCAAAACTGATAGTTTATGTACTAAACGTGTAATTTACCCAAGAAATTAATATATAAGTTGAGTTTAGTTAGCAAATTGTTATTTAAAACATCTGTAATGAAAAGCTATTTTGGGCTATTGCTCTCATGAACATTTTTATATCCAATAATAAGTTAATTTATGCAAAATTGAACATTATAAAATTCTCAGAGACTTAAATATTGTTTAATCACTTTGTATTTTCATATTTTTTAAATTCCGCCAATTCCACTCATGAACTCCAATAAAGTTAATTAAGGGTCTGTTTGTTTAGCTGTAATTGGTTTTCCAGAAAATGAATTACTGGAATTTGAATTACTGGAATTTGAATTACTGGAAAATGAATTACTGGAATTTGAATTCTGGAAAATGAATTACATTTCTGTAAAATGAATTACATTTCTGGAAAATGAATTACATTTCTGGAAAACATCTGGAAAACGTTTTATGATGTTTGGAATATGTTATTTAAACATTTTTTCGGTATATTTTAGTGAAATAAAATTTTATAAATTATATTAATTATTTATGAAAGTAATAGTACTATATTATATTTTAAAAATATTAATTAGTATATTTTAATATCTTTACTAAAATATTATTGAAATATATAAATAATATTATTCATTATTAAATATATAAAAAAAAATTATTATATATTATTAAAATAAAAATATAATATCTTATATTATTTATAATATAATTGATTATTTTATATAATATTAAAAATATAATATTATATTATTATAAATATTAATAAATATATTTTAAATATTTTAATAATTAATATTTTGATGAAAATGATATTAAAATATTTTATTAATATTAAATTCATAAAATAAAATTATTTTGAGTATTTTTGCTTTGAAGTAAAAAGTTCGGAAAATGACTTACGGAAAATGAATCCGTAAGTCATTTTACAGAAAACACAAAGGAAATTCTGTTACTAGGAAAATGAATTACATTCCGGAAAACGAATTACGTGAAACAAACACGGGAAAACGTTTCCCGGAAAACGAATTACGTGAAACAAACACGGGAAAACATTTTCCGGAAAACGAATTACGTGAAACAAACACGGGAATTCGGGGAAAACCAATTCCGTAATTCCAATTACGGGAAACAAACAGACCCTAAGTTAGCATGTTAATAGAGGACAATCATTCTAAAATAATAATTAGAGCTCAAGGGTGTACGTTCAAAACTATATACAAAAACTCAAATAAAGTTAATATTTAATTTGGTCACCACTATTTGACACACAAATAAAAGGCTTAAAGAGGCATTCATGTATTTATGTTTATGTAATAAACTCAATTTATCATTTTCACTCATATCATATTTTTGTATCAATTTAATCTTCAAAACACTCGAAGTTACTTAATTGCATCAATATTTAAAATATGTATTGTTATTTAAGGTTTTAAGTTATGATTTAAGATTTATGGTTGAAAGTTTCAAGGTTAAGAGATTATGGCGTAAGATTTAGGATTTAGAATTTAAGATTCTAAATTAGTGTTGAGGTATATGAGGATGAAATTAAACAATTTTGAGAGTTAAATTTATGTGAAAATACGATAAGAGAGAAATTAATAAATTGGATCTACTACAGGTAGGGATGAACATGGGTCGAGTTGAGTCAGATTTTTGGCAGACCCAACCCGACCCAAATTGACCTGAAATTTTTATACCTCCACCTGGGACCCGACCCGAGTTTAGAGTAATTCCACCCGAGCCAACTTTTGAGATAAAAAGCGACTCTGACCCGACCCGAAATAATTTAAAATTATTAATTTTATTTAATAAATAGGGACTTAATTGAAAAAATAATATAAAGAGGTCTATTCTTGCAATTATCCATAAATAAATAAGGTATTTTATATTATTTTTTAGATATGGTCAGATTCTTTTACCATAAACCCAAACCCGACCCGAATTTATTCTCTAAAAATAAACCTGACCTGAACTCGATTTTTTTAAAAAAAAAATCTAACCCGATCGGGTCAGTCCCCATCGGATTCGGGTCTCGTGCCCATCCCTAACTATAAGGGCAAAAGTGACCCTTAAGCTAAAATAAAATCATCAAATATGATTAAATGTAAGATCAAAACAATTAAACCTCTGGCTTCTGGCCATTTGATTTTTTATTCAAAGCACTGATGGAGGGAAGGCAATTGCAATATTGCATGACCATCTAAACATCAATTGCAGTAAAAAGATAACAAAACGAACACGGCTGATTCGAAACATAAACAGAGCTTTTCATGGTATCTAACATGGAGTCACACAAAAGAAAGGGGAATATTAAGGACAGTTTTAACTGAAGATTTCCCTCACTAGCCAATCCAAACTCGGGAAAGCAAAATACAGAATGAGAAACGATGGAACGGCGAACAGGCCGGTGATAAGAATGTACAGGGAGAAAATGGCTGCACTGGCAGGTATGGCATATAAGACCATTAAAAGAAATATGACAATCAAAGGGAACTTAACTGTTAAGTGCAGAAGGAAAACCAAGGACTTACGGAGCAACGATTGGAGTCTTCCAGCACTGAAATAGCTGGTGACTAGGCGGATTTGATTAAGATTGGATGTTGAATTTTCCGAACGGTGGATTGCACATGAAGCTCGCCTAGTGTTTATACATCTACGCTGATTTCCCCCTTCACTTGTTCTATTTATAGTGCATGCAGGTGGATGACACCTATGAATCGGAGAATTCAACTTCGACCTATCACCATTCATGCTCTCAACCATCCAGAGAAGAAAGTAATTCTTGCTCGGAAACTTGATGTTCCCCTTATAGACCACTCTCAAACAGAATTGATTACACCACGGGCAAGCCACGAAGAATGGAAGATGGATAGGTAATGTAGGGTATTTCAGAGCAGCACGCTGCAGCCCTAAGACACAGTTTTTACATAATGTATGGCCACACCATAAAACATACGGTATATTCTCCACAACGTTGAAGAATTCCCAGCATATCGGGCATTCTAATCTTTCCTCTCCATGGTTGTTCAAAGACAAATCATCATCGGAGCATTCGGAATAAACCTTAGATTGTTTCAACGAACCTGGTTTCGACCTGCTGGCTCTGGTAAAGGCCTTAGAAACAAACTTCCACATGGTGAATGTCAGATTAGTGGGGGTTTTACAGGAAGATACTTGTTCAAGTGTACTCAGGCCATGGATTTTAAACCTGAAATATTGACAAAACAAACGGCAAAGAAGCAATTCACAGTTACTATTGAGTTCGACGAAATGAGATACATAATCGATGGCTTGTGGACTTTTATGTGCTAAACAATCAAACGAATATTACAAAATCAAACAATAAACCCAACAAACAAGTTTAAAGGGAGCTCTTTTCTTTATTCCTTAATTTCCCCAAAGATGCCAAACTATTTGAACTAAAAGATCGGATGGTGATCTATGTGAATGACTGAACAAAGAAGATTTGTGTACCCAACATCGAATATATACGATCTAAGCAATCGATTGAGTTTAAAATTTTGTTTCAGTCAAGCATTTAAGCAAACACTTGGAAGACAATATCAATACTCCGATTAAATTCAAATCCAAAGAGAGGAAAAGAAACCGACCTTAACTATGAAGATTGACGAAAACTTAAGTCGCAATGGTGAAACAAAACGGCGTTTTGAAAACATTCAAAGGGAATTTATGAACCCTAAAACCCACCAAGAATAACTGGATTTTATTACCATGCAAAATTAACCGAAATTTATTTACCTTACTGACATCAAATTTTCTATAGAACCACTGATAAAACCAAAAATTACCAAAATTTTCTTTAAAAAAAGAGGAAATTCACAGAGTTTTTAAATTTCCTTAATTAGACCCTCGTTAAAGGTAACTATTTGAAGAAACAAGCCATAACCCTTGAATAAGCAAAGAAAAAGAAGAGAACTTACCGAGAAAAAGAAGAAGAAGAGCTTGTTTCTTCGGATTTTGAAAGAGGAGGGTGATGTGTTTAGAATAGAAAACAAAAACCGAGGGAAGACATGAGTACATGACTAATGTCTGTTGATATGAACAGATGCAGTGCCTTCGCTTGTCAGAATGACTGATGACGCAATCAACTAAAAAACACCCACATATTTTTTTTTGGTAAATTATAAGTTTATATATAAACTATTAGTTTTACTACCTAATTTTTTTAAATTATATTTAAATTTAGTTTTTGTTTCATTTTAATATAATTGTTCAGAATTTAATGTTCATTTTTAGAAAAAAATAGGAAATTTTAGGTATTAAAATATATCAAAACTGATAGTTTAGGTACTAAATGCGTTAAGTTTTTAACAGTGACGTACTAAAATGAAACAAAAATTAAACGTTGGATATGATTTTGAAAAAAAATAAAATTTTAGGTATTGAAATTAACCAAAACTGATAGTTTAGGCACCTAAACTTTTATTTTTTTAAATCATACTTAAATCTTAGTTTTTTTTGTTTCATTTTAATAAAATTGTTCAAAATTTAACGTTAATTTTTGAAGAAGAAAAAACCCTGAAAGTCTAAGTATTAAAACGGATCAAATTTTTTAGTTTGATACTAAACTCGTTAAGTTTTTAACAGTGACATACTAAAATGAAATAAAAACTAAATTTTATATATGATTTTGAAAAAAATTAAAAATTTAGGTATTTAAACAAACAAAAATTGATAGTTTAAGTATTAAATGTATAATTTACCTATTTTTGTATATACGATGATAAATCTCCCAACCTAATTTACCCAATTTACACATGTTAAGTTTTCAATTTGACATTGTTAAGGGATTTAGTCCTTGTCTTATTAAACCAACCAATCATTAATGGTGTTATATTTTAGGTGCTAAAACAAACTAAAATTAATATATTAAGTATTAAATAGCTAAATGTGCCAAATTTTTAACGGTAGAATAATAAAATAAAATAAAAACTAAATATTAAGTATAATTTTAAAAAATAAAAAATTTAAATACTAAAACGAATAAAAAATATTAATTTAAATACTAAATTCGTAGTTTACCTTTAATAATATAACAAATTAGTAGGATATCGCACATGACGATTTGACGAAACGAAAACCAAAAAAGGAAGAGCCCCAAGTGAATGAATGAAAAAGTTTGGGTTGCTGTGTTCTATATAGGCTTGGGTCTGGGTGGGCGTTGGTACTCTATCAGCTTCTCTAGGAGAGGTTTCCAGGCCACCTCATTCTCCGCCCCGCCGCTGCCTCAGCCGCCCCCTCTGCCAAGGCATGTGCCAAAACAGTTTTTTAGTTGTATCGGTGCTCACCCAACAATTAAAAACCGGTATTTACAACCAATTTGTTGTTGTAGATGTCAACGGAGTTCTATACGTTCGGCCCGTACAAGATAGACCCCAAGGAGGTTTTCTACTCCGCCCACCTTTCCTATGCCATGGTCAACATCCGGCCTGTTGTTCCCGGTCATATCCTTTTAATTTAAATCCAATCATTTTTTTTTTACTTTGTTACGTGTATGATTTTGAGCTACCAGTAGGATAAATGGTGGTAATTTGTTGATATTAAGCATGATTTACCTCCGAGATTGAGCATTCATCTAGTTAAATCCTAATGAATAGGTTGCCTTATTCGATTCTGATAGTAAGAAACAATGTCTGCCATAGATAAAACTAATGTTTTGGAAAGTATGCCAGCTTGTGGCAGAGGAGTATTGATGGTACATGTGCACCCACACACCCATATATGGATGGATGGATATTTGTATGTATATGTAGAATTCACACACAATTTTAGGAAGATGTGGAAGAAATTGGTCGACAATATCATTCTAACCATATATCCAAAGCATTGCATTATTCTATCGAAAAGAGTAAAGAAAAGCATTGCATGCTAAAATGGTACCGAAATATATGATGCATTTTTTTTCACGTGAGCTGCAATGGTTTTTCATAAAATATGTTAGGAAACCATGAATCTTCATTGTTCAAAACATTCATGCTTGAATCTGGTTTCCTTGACATTGTGCACATGTGCTTGTCTGCCCCAGGCGTGAAGTTAAGCGGTTTGTTGATCTCACTGTTGAAGAGACGCAAGATTTATGGCTAACAGCACAGAGGATTGGTGAAGGACTTGAACGTTTCCATAAGGCGTCATCACTCACTTTTACCATCCAAGTAAGGAGATAAGATTTGGAGTCTTGATATATTACTTTTGATTACTTGCATATAGGGCTTCTGCGCTAGTGTTGTCATAGGAGACGACATTGGTTTGCTTACATATCATATGTTTGCCAATATTAAATTTTATTTGCTCTCTTTGTCTGGCTGTTGCAGAGGTGATGGAGATGTGGACATCTTTGTTCATAGTCATGCTAGTGTGTTGTTCTTTTTTGCTCACTTCTTGTTTTTGTTTCCGAAGCTTGCATATAGTCCCTTTAGCTGAGATGCCTTTACTAGCAGGGGCGGATGTATGTGGCTCCCTAGGGGAGCCACTGCACACCCATTATTTTGATAAAAGTGTTAAATTTAGTTTAATTTGTTAATGAAAATCGAAAAAAATAAAAAAAAAATTGCATACCCAAATTTTTTAGAATATGAGCATTAAAATTTTGGACCCATATTTTTTAAATTCTAGATCCGCCACTGTTTACTAGAATAATTTTATATTGTAGTTTGGTTTTAATAGTCTCTAAATTTGTAAAATCTTCATCCTATTCATAATTCTCTTGGCCAAGTTAGACCTCTTCAATTTGGGATGACCCTTACTTGGTATCTGAGTACCTCGTGTCGACTCCTATAGCCACAATCGCTCATTTCGAGTTCTAATTTTTTTGGTTTCCCATGCAATAACCAACAATTAGTGTGTGTGATTGGCCATTTGTGATTGAAAACTATGCTTTCTTATAGAAAATTGAATACGGAGTCTTATGGTGTGATACTCACGGAAGTTCCTGCTGTTATCACCATGTGTTAATATGCTTATGCTGCTTGGTAAATCTATATATACATTTTACTTTTAAAGGATCACTTAAACTTAAAGTCTAAAGACTAGCAAATTGTTGATTTGTACTCTAGGATGGACCAAAGGCAGGCAGGGCAGACCGTTGCTCATGTTCACGTTCAAATCCTTCCAAGGAAAGATGGTGACTTCGAGAATAACGATGAGATCTACGATGCAGTAAGATAGATACTGTGATTAGCTTAGCGTTTATTTGCTAAAAAGTTGGATAAACTCGTTTTAACCGTCTGCTGTTCGCGGTGTAGATAGATGCAAAGGGGAAGGAACTGAAGGGAAAGCTCGACTTAGATAAAGAAAGGAAGGACAGAAGTATGGAAGAGATGTGTAAAGAAGCAGAGGAATACAGGTTGCTTTTCATGTTACCCTGACCGCCGTGTTGCATATGAACAAATCGCACTGCATTCCCCGTCGTTGATAGTTCTTGACATTTTTTTTTTGCAAATTTCTTTCGTTTCTGTGTGTCTGAACGAAGAATATTATCATATATTAGCATTGCAAAGTGTCTTCTCCGCCAAGCAATGCTGGCATTTCCTTCCTACACGACCCCCTCTAACGTTATCCTTTACCCACCACCTGTTCTCTTGGCTCCTCATGTCCCGACATTTACGAACCTGCTTCGACCTTGCCTTCACCGGAACTTTAAACTTGTCACACCAATCCACTACAACGGTTCCGCTTCTTAAAATTGTGCTACCTGAACTGTATCTTTTATTGTATTATTCAATATTAAAATTACAGGCTAAATTACGTGTTTAATATCTAAATTGTTAATTTTGATTCATTTCAGTATTTAAATTTTTAATTTTTTCAAAGTCATATTTAACGTTTAATTTTTGATTTATTTTAGTATCCGTCGTTAAATACTTAATGGATTCAATATCTTTTCAATTCTTTTATCGTCGCATTCATCGATCGATGAAACCTAAACGTTTTAGCTTGCACCTTTTTGACCTCCTAAATGTGATTCTGACCACCGTTTCAACGGAAAATGCCTTAATCTCCCTAAATCGACAACGGGCTCTTCGATTTCTTCATCCTTTGATCTTCGTTGTCAATCGTCTGATGGGCCTAAAACTGAACTATATTGATCGACTTGTCATTCTCTCGTAGTTTATCGTTCAGATTGGTTGTCCGTCCACTGGAGTTATGCCTCATTAGCTCGTCCGATAGGCCTGAAATTGAACTATACTGGTCGACTCGTCATTCTATCTTAGTCTATCGTTCGAATTGGTTGTTCCTCCATTGGAGCTATGGCCTATCAGTTGTCCGACGGGCCTGAAACTGGACTATATTGGTTGACTCGTCATTCTCTCGTGGTCCACCGTTCGGATTGGTTGTTTGTCCACTGGAGCTATGTCTCCTCAGTCTGTCCGTTAAATTTTTAATGACATTGGTACTAAAATGAAATAAAAACTAAATGTTAGGTATAATTTAAAAAAAAATAAAAATTTAATTACTAAAATAGACCAAAACTATATAATAATCATCCATGTTAATGAAAATTAAAAATTGGTGTGACAAGTCACGTCAATAATAGTTAGTCATATCATCATTTTATTACGAAATAATAAAAGAAAATAATAAAATTAAAATTAAAGTTCGATGTTATAATTAATAAAATTAAAAATTTAATAGTGGAATCCATGAATAAATTAAAATGATATCTGCAATAGTTTCCCCTCTATTTTACTGTAATGTATTTGTTTCAGATGCTGAATTTGCAGAAAAAAAATGTTTTCATCGGTAGTTACAGTTTCCATATTCGAAAATATTTGATATATTGATATATATATAGTAATTTTGAAAAAAAATAAAAAATAAAATATGCTTGATAATTAATATTTTAATTATATTTGATAATTTATAATTAAAAGTTTTCATTATTTATTATTTTTATTAAACAAAAAAATTATATTCTTAAGATAGAGCCTTACAGGTAGGTGACAAAATATAAGCCCACCAGGTGGTGCAGCCCAAAACGGACCCAAGCTAATTTAAGAACCTCCTCCTCTATATCGCCACCTCCACCGTAGACTCTTCACTTTGCTGAACTCTCTCTCTATATTTTAGAACTAAGAAGAAGAAGAAAAAATGACGGAGGCTGTGATAAGGAAGAAGCCAGGAATGGCGAGCGTGAAGGACATGCCGATCCTCCAAGACGGGCCTCCCCCGGGTGGGTTCGCCCCCGTCAGATACGCCCGGCGTATACCCAACAAGGGCCCCAGTGCTATGGCTATCTTTCTAGCTGCTTTCGGTGCCTTCTCTTATGGGATGTACCAGGTCGGCCAAGGGAACAAGATCCGCAGGTCCTTGTTTCTCTTCTGTATAGAAACAAACACCTTAAATTTCTCTTTTCCTGTTTTCCTTGATTTTCTAATCTAGGTTTTTTAATCTTCACTGATAGAATTTTTGTATATATAATCTGTTTTTTATCGGATTGCTTGGAATCGTTGCTATGATCTCGTATTGTAGCATTCTTTTGCTTTTATCTCGTTTTTAGCTTGGAGTTAGATCTTGTTCTGTTGTTTAACTTTAATATGTTGTTGTTTTTTGGCTAGTTTTTTTTAATTCAAATTAGACTCGGAAATGTGAAGGACTCTACTGATTAGTATATCATATTTTGTTCATATTTGCTGGTCCTTTCTAATGCCTTTTAGCATATAGCCTCTGAATTGGTTGGTAGGAGAGGAAAAGGAAAGAAAAAGGTGAGATTCAGTGATTTGCTGACAAATCTATTATTTGGTCTTGTCATTGAAACTGCATGATGATTTCATGAGCCTGCCTATATCTGAGTTTAGGAATTTCTGCAGTCTGCCTAAGCAATCTCTTGTTTTTTCACAAGGCAAAAAAATTAGTTCACGATTCCTGGTTCTTTCAAATGGCTTTTAGCATGCAACATATTAAGAAGCTGGTAGAAGGGGAAAACGATAGGCAAAATTCAGATACGAGCTTTTATAAAAAAAAAAGTTCAGATACGAGATTTTCCGGAGAATGCTATTATATTTGCTCCTGAATTATGGGCTATGCATGAGAATTTCATGAGCCTTCGTATGTTCTTGTTTTGTAATTCAAGAACCAGCATATTTATCTATTGTAGTAATTCATTAGCAATTCACAAGGCTAAACAATCAGTTCAGGGCTCACGGTTCTTTCAAATGAATTTTATTATGTAACCGATGAAGAAGCTGACATAAGGGGAGAAGGCAAGGAAAAATTCAGACATACAATATTTGTTCACAATGCTATTATTTGTTCTTGACATGTGGACCATAGATGATAATTTCACGAGCCTGTCTATGTTCTAGTTTAGTAATTTCAAGAACCTGCCTATTTACTTATTTTCGTAATTTATTACCGTTTCACAATGCAAAGCAATCTCCAGCCCTTTCAAATGGCTTTTAGCGTGTAACCTATGAAGAATCTGGTAGGAGGGAGAAAAGGAAACATAACTTTCAGATACAACAAATTTATGATGGTGCTATTATTTGGTCTTGTGACGTATGGACAATGCATGAAAATTGGAAGAGTCTCTGCACTTAATTTATTAGCCATTTCATGGGGCAGTAAACTAGTTAGCTAGTCAAGTGGGGTTTAGGGATTTAGAGATTTGTTGAAGCATGCATGTGCTTTTAATATAGATGAGATTATATTTGAACACGATCTTTTATGGGTTGATGATTTTTTGATCTTCTAATTGTTGGTCTCATGATAAAGAGTTTGTCTGCACAAATGATTGTTCAAACTATCCAACCTTTCCCTTATATGTCCAAAGTTCGGAAAAGTGAAACTTAATGCAATTAGGTGCAATATCTTATCCAGAAGATGCACTTTTAGGCAAGATAGTGTATGCATTCCATTTAGCTAACCAACCGGTCATTGTTTTATCTTTGTTCTATTGAGAAGTTTGAGATTCTCTCCGCATCAATTATTTAGTTGATCTTTTTGATAAAGAGACAACCAAAATAGTTTGCCAAAAAATAAATTAACATAAAATGAATAAGCTCAAATCTTTCTGTTTTGAGGATATGCTATATGCATTGGATTCCCATGTCTTGATTTATTTAAGATAAATAGTGTAACTATGTCTATCATAGCATGAACTAAATGAAAGTACAGATAAAAGTTGATACTTCAGGCCGCATTAATTTTTCTGTGAACCTAGGCCGGTTGGATGTCATCTTTTGCACCTACCAAGCAAACTCTATCTGCTATTTTCAGTGGTGAGCTTTTGACCAGGAGGAGGCAAATTCTATTTTTTATCCAACTTTTGGCTGATTGGAGTAGGGCAGACTTCTCTGATGCTCCCCTAAAGAAATTGACAGTTGCAAACTGCATGTTTCGAATATAAATAAACAGATTGACAGTTGTGTTTATTGTTTTCTTTTTTAATTTTGTATATCCTTTACTGTGCTGCTGTTCTATATCCATTTCCTTATCCATGAATTAGTTTTTACCATGGAAATCAAAATTGGATACATATGCTATATGCAAATTGATCTTTTTTATTTTAGAACGGAGGCCTGAAATATTTACATTTTGTAGGGCACTGAAGGAAGAAAAGTATGCTGCACGTAGAGCAATATTACCTGTGCTTCAAGCTGAAGAAGACGAAAGGTATCTAACTACCCATTCCAGACTGCTCCAATTCTTTTACGTAGCTAAAATGCATTGACAGTTCCATGTTTGTTTGTTCGCATTCTTTAGATTTGTCAAAGAGTGGAAGAAGTATCTTGAGTATGAAGCTGAAGTGATGAAGGATGTTCCTGGTTGGAAAGTAGGCGAAAATGTATACAATTCAGGGAGATGGATGCCCCCTGCAACTGGTGAGCTCCGTCCTGAAGTTTGGTGATACCCTTTTTATCTACTCGTTGTCCACGTTGGGCTTGTTTTCTGTTGATTGAAGGATGCTTGTTCTTGTTCGCATTAAGCGAAATAAAACAATTGGAAATTCAGAAACCTATTTCTGAACGGAGAGTATTACTGATACCGCCCGATATTGTCATTTATTCCTTTACCTTCTACGTCTTATCCTGAAAATGTTAGGAAAATAATTTTCATGGAACCCTAACACTTGCTATTGCTATTGCCATTGCTGGCAAGACACGGCTAAGCTTCTCTTGATGTTTGTTTACCTTGCAGAATAAATAATTTTCATGGATTATATTTGAGCTGCTTTTTTTAAGCATATTTTGGTATTCTAAATTTGGTTGAGTATGTTCCAAATTATTGGGATAAAAATTGTGTACTTAGTTTTTGCTTGTTAAATGCTTAAACCGGGGAACTATCCTCCAGTATGACCATCTTCCACCAAAGCTCGCCAAAATCCATGTACCATTTAGCTTGAAAATCATTCAAGGATTGGAATCTAACAACCAAATACCATTTAGCTTGAAAATCATTCAAGGATTGGAATCCAACAAACAAATCGTAATATCCTTGCAAGTAGCTTTTATAGAACTGTAGTGATTTATTTTTTACAGGATGGTAACGTTTACCATCCAAGGAAAGAAGCAAATACCTTGAAACAACGAGCACTCTAGCAAAACAAAGACATGGATATGATGCACTCCAAATTACTTACCAAATGCATCAGGGGTGATATGTACAGAAGGTAAGAATAAGGGGGCCCTGTTCCCCCTTGCTTATTTACGTCGGGAATGCTGGTGTAGCAGTGGAGGCAGTTAGACATTTCCCAGATCCAGTCCTGATTTCTTGAAATGAAGAGTTATCCAGTCCTGATTTCTTGAAATGAAGAGTTGGGCCATCTGTTTATCCTAACATAATGCTCCCTGATCTTTCCGTCACCTACGATGCTAGTTACAATAGAATAACAACATTCTTGTCCACCCCACGCCTTGCCATCAGCACCTGCTGTTTGGCTTCCATCTGGGTGGAAGTAGCGGCGCATCAGAGGACCAGTCCCCTTCCAATATGGATCAAGATTCCGCCAAAACTCTGGACCAGCCTGATAGCAAAATGAATTTTGGCAAGAGTTGATTATGCGAAGTGAAAGGACTGTCTGGTTCTCATGCAAGACTATAAGATGGAAATATACGTAATGAGATCCACAAATTTAGAAGGAATTCTGTCAACTGAGATACGGTCCCTTGGTGATGGCATGAAATCAGTAGAGGTCTTTCAATTAGTCCTTGCAACTAAATATGTCGAGAATTGAAAGCAGTAGCATTATAACGACAGACCAAGTGAGAGAAAATTCTTTTCATAACTTCAAGTATTCAAACTATCTACCAGCAATGCATTTCTGGAGCGTCCAAGTTTCTGACTTGTTGAAATACAAGTTCCACAAACCTTGTTAAAATGAAACTCCCAGATATGATCATCCTTCATGATACGAGCCTGATATAAGGATAATAAAACACAATGAGATTGATTAGGGACCGGTAAAAAGAATAATAAAATAAAAATCAATGGCCATAGAGCCTGAAGCACAATGGTTCAGAAATTAAGTAAATGTCTATCCATGCTTTTCTTTGTGTGAAAGCATCTGTAATGTTCAATGCTACTTGAGAATATCAGTAACTCACACGTTTACCATCCATGAAAGATATCGAATAAGCCGCCAGCTTAGATAGTCCCCGGACTTGGGATGCACGAGGAATGTGTGCCTTCCCATGCCTCAATTCTTCACACCAAGAAGTCAAAGAAAGTTCTGGTAAATTAGTTCTACGACATTTCCTTCGATCAAAACTGCCACATTCCCAATAGGTTAAACAAAAAAATTAAGATATCACGTTGCTTCACCACTGCAACAATCATGCCTCAGCAGAAAAAGTAAATTTAAATAATTGGAAAAATAGGATACAGATCATACTTGGAGAAATCGTGAAGTCACAACATCCGGTAAAAATACTGTAAAATACCGGCACAGGCTTCTCAGCAAAGCGATGCTATGTAAATCTTATCAAATAATGGATAAAAACCATTATGGTAAAACCCAAATGCTGAAAGTTAATAAGGCAAGAAAACTACATTTTAATAAATAAAAAATTAAAAGCCCGGTCAGCAATTCATATGATACACTGCTTTTGATAAGTTGTGAGCCCAGAAGCTAAATTGATGTGAGGATGGCATTTCAAGTCGGTGCAAACTCTTAGCATATAATTTTTATCAACTAACAAATGAAAAGAAAAATACCAGCTAGCACACTGTTAAAGATTGTAAGGGTAAATCCAAAGGCATGAGGACCTATATATCATCCTTAAGTTCTAATCTCTTACCCATCTCATCCTCAAGGCATCATAATCCATTTGAGCTAGCTTGTACCTTCCTCTATATGCAATGCAGGTAGCCTCCTACTTTAGGCTTCTCTTTAGCTTTAGTCGATATACTCTCAATTTACGCAGAAAACTAAAAGGGTAAACTTTGTGAATAGGGAGAGAAAAAATTTTTAAAACACAGTACATAAATCCTGGTTGAATTTGATAAAAACAAGTTTATTTGACAGCTTATTGATGCAAAAGTTGGCTTTAGAGTCACCAAGCCAGAACAGTCATTCCTGTTTGTAGGTTGGAGACCGTAAATCCACTAACCATGTCTTCCTAGTTTTTAAAGATGCACTCTCCTTTTGCGTTGCTTGAGAATAACCATTCTAATCTTTAACAAAGGCTATACAACACTAAACAAAAGAGGATTTTTTATTTTTGGTTTCCTTAGGTTAATCTTCTCATGCACAAATGATTAATGTGCTTGAAGGTCCTAAAAGTTTTATTAGCATACTTAATTTGACTCTATTTAACAATAACTCAAGCATAAAGTAGACCTTCTCCATCTATTCTATCATTCTCCAACCAGATGTGAGCAATGCTCAAAAGCAGATTCAAAATAACAAGTTATTGCTACAGTGTACCAGAAATGTTACCCAGATTCAAACAAATTCAATCTGTCAGACTCCATTCCATGCTAGGTAATAGCATGTAAGGCCAGTGAACTCAGCTTGCTAGGTAATAGCCTCGCACTGTCTTCTTTCTATGAACGTAATTTTGAATTTATGAATTCTCATTGTCCTTATGTTTGTTTATGAACTAAAATGACCAGAATTTTTATTTATCTATGTTTTCATGGTTTTCTTTTGCTAAGTATCTGATGTATGCGGTTTAATTATAGAATCTACTCAATCTACCTTGGACGCAAGAGGATATGCCCTTGAAGCTGGGCAGAACTTACAGGGCAATGCAGAATATAGGGAACCTATGATTTCTGATCTTGGAGAGAGAAAATTTAGCAGTTCAGCATGGACATCTGGATCTTTAGAGTTCAGTTTTGATACCATAAGCTCCAAAAGTCACATACCACTGCAGTCGGTCACAAATGATACTAGTTATACGAAATACTGTCCATCTTTTCTTGATTCTCTTAATGTATCCAAAGGTTCTTCTGGTTCTCTTTCTCAACATAATCAACTTACAAAGGATGCATTTTCCTCCCATGGTTCCCAATTTAACAGCACCAGTGCAGTAGGATCATCGCCTTTTGATAAACCATCAATGGAGACTGAAAATATGAGAACTTTCTCCATAGAAAGGTCCACTGGTTTTCCTAGTGCCACTGAGTATCCTGGTCATTTTTCAATTCCTGCTAATAATGATGGTGACCTACTAAGGCTGAATGAGAATATCTCAGAGAAGAAGCAAGAGTTCTACTCAACCAAACAGAACGAGGATTTCTCTGCTTTGGAGCAGGTTGACGTTATTTTCTTTTCATTTTAAGCTTACTATAGATGCCACAGTTATCAGTTTTTTAGTGATTCTCATTTATTCTTCCAGCTTGTTAACTCTATTGCCTGCAAGATTAGGTTCCCTAAGAACATGAATAAACATTTCTTGAAGTGAACTTTTTGATGTCGTAGAAATATGTAATCATAGGCTTGCTAGCTTTTATCTCTTCCGACTCAATTTGACATTCCATTATGTATATGAAACTTATACTAGCATATGGCTTTTACTGAAACCTTTACAATGATCAAAACTATTGTTTCCCATAATATCCTGGGATTTATATAGATGTTAATTTTTCGGCATTAATTATTCTGGAGAAGAAAGGTTTGTGATCTCTTGAATATAAAAGGAAAAAAGGACTCTAGTTTACAAGGATGATAAGCTTTATTATAGAATGCTGCTCTCGGAGGGGACAAATCTTAGTAGGAAGCTTAGAGCTTAGTTGAGAATAAGGCTGGTTCCTTTTTCAATTTATCATTCCCTTATGATGACGTAAAGGACAAGTATAACTGCATACTTATTGGTCACTGCCTTGTGTTTCTGTGAGGTGCACATGCCGGAGTCAGATGTTGTTAGGTTGGGGATTGGTAAGTTTGTTTATCAAGAGGCAAGGAAGAATAAATTATTGTGGAGTTTAGTTATAATTCAATGTTTAAGTTTTGAAGCCTAATACATGTTAATATCTTGGAGATGAACAAACTGTAATGACTGTTAAAAGATATCTAGCCATCAAGAGAAAACTTCCTCCAATGTTTTGAAGTTTCTAATACACACACAAGCACACATACATTATAATGTAGAAAACTATATTATAGTTTTTCTTTGTGGTTCATCACATTGGTTTTATTTATTGACTTCTTCCCAGATATCTTGTTTGGAATTTATTAACTATTTACTCTTATTTTGTAGCTTATTGAAGATTTGACCCAGGAAAAGTTTTCTCTGCAACGATCTCTTGAGGCCTCACGTACATTAGCTGAATCTTTAGCTGCTGAAAATTCATCATTGAAAGATAGTTATAATCAGCAGGTTTGTTTCCAAATATAATAATTGCAGCATCACTAGCATGTCATGGTCAATGACAGTGGTCAAATGCCATATGATTAGGTTATCTGAATCTACTTAACTGTTACCATTTACATAATTATAAACAGAAATATTCTATTTTCAGTGTTGTAATTTATGTATAAATATAAATTTTATATAATCAAAGAAATATATAATAAATTACTAAAAAATATTTCATAAAATAAATACAATAATAGATAAAGAGATGCCACTTCCCCTACATATTTTATACTTTGTCCTACAAAAGTACTTGTACTGCCTACTCTATTTGTAGTTCCATCAATTACTAGAATGTAAAAACAATGAGTTAGTTCGGTCAATCCCCTTTTACCTTTTGTAAAGGATATTGAATAAAACATATCATTGTGACCATGATTATATTATATGACCAACATGATATCAAATATATTATTTTGTCCTAGAAGGCTATTTTAGGATCCCTTTCCTCAAATGAATGGGTTATGTACTGATAACTTAATCTCCTTTTCCTTGCTTTTTTGGTTTTAACTTTTTGTGGATAATAGGTTGTCATAATTGAGCATTTTTGGAGGGAGAGGAAAACCAATTGTAATGTTTAAAATGTTTCTGCATGTTTATAAAGAGATTAAATATCTTGAAATAATATGGACAATGAATGTGTCTTCACAAGCCTTCTGCTTGTTAGTCAATCTTCACTGGTTTTCATTGCAACCTTTTTATGAAATCCTGAAATGCACTTAATCTTGTTTTCTTCTTCCAATTACTATTCTGATCCTTTTAAAATCTCTTTATTTTCGATTTGACATTTTTTCTCTTTCCAGAGAAGTGTCGTCAATCAGGTCAAATATGACATGGAGAAGTTACAGAATCAAGCCTCAACTGTTTAGTACTTTGTTTTATTTGGGGTACTGGTATCGACTCAAATTGTAAATGAGAATAATTGTATCTTGCCTGACTGCATGTTCATTTATATCAGATAGCTGATGCAGGGGGCGTCTGCAGACATGTTTCATGTGTGCACATGGATTTTGCCCTTATTTCTGCTTTGATATAATTTTATCCGAAAATATCAAAACCTATATTACTTACATCTATTAGCCACAAACTGCTGGATAAGGAACACTGAACTTTAAGTGATTCATTCACCACTATGTGTTCACTCCAATGCATGATAAAAAGTCAGGGTTCAGCTTAGGCAGAGGGATTTTTGCTGAGAATTTTGGTTTTTGGCTTAAGGAATTTGAGATTTATAGGGATTTTTAACAATTTGGTTGGCATTATTTTTCACTAGAGGGGGAAGATTTTTTTTTTGAATTTGAAAAATAGCTGTTGTACTTTTAACATATAAAAATGATCCACAAATATGGAGGTTATCAATTATTTGGATTCTACCTCATTGTTTAGATGATAGTTGAGTATATATTGAAATAGTGCATTATACCATTATTTGTGTCATCTTCACAGGGACAATAAACAGATGGTACAATGTGCAGTTTGGTGTTTCCAATCTGCTCATGCAGTTCATAGTTCAGTGAGTCCTTTATTTGCTATGGTTCTTTTTTTCCAAAGAATCTTGCATAGGATCAGCTCAGATATGTGCACTGTAAACTGCTATGCTGTATGTGGGCCGACTTGCATTTTTCTTGTCTTCTTTGTTTTACGATGTCTGAATGGATGGATCAGCTGTGTTTTTTAGTTAGATATAGGGTGGCTGCTTGGTTTTCGGCAAAGGTGCCTAATTTCCCCGTCCATCTTGATTGTCTTGTGGGGGATCCAACTCTGGCTGATTCTTGTAAAGTTTTAAGGAAGAAGTTGTTTTCCCTGTCCGCGTGGAGTCCTCCACCTTCCGGATTCTTTAAAGTTAATGCAGACAGGGCTGTAAGTCGCGATTAGAAGTGTAGTGAAATAGGTGGTCTTCTTCGGGATGACGAGAGCAGGCTGCTGGGATCATTCTCGGTTGCTTCTGGCCCTGGCCCTCCTATATTAGCTGAGTTGAAAGCTATTCAAGTTGATTTGTCTCTTTTTCTGGAATTGGGGTGGAGTGCTAAGGGTCGTCTTATCTTGTAAAGCGATTCAGTTAATGCGTTGAAGTGGATTATGAATCCAGGAGCGAGTCCAGCTTCTTTTGTTCTTCTGGTTAAGGAAATTGCTGATTGTGTGTTGGATCGTAATGTGATTATTAGGCACATCTAGAGATGTTTCAATTGGGAAGCTGATAGTTTAGCAAAGGCTGACATAAGGTAATTTGGGTTGCATTTTGTATGTTGGGGAGTTGATGTGCTTAAATTGAGGGATAAGTTTAGTTTCGTGTGTATTGGTTGTATTTATTTTGGGTTTTAACCATGGTGTAATTTTTCAGTAGTAATAAATTTTGGGTACTCTTTTTCGCTTTCCAATATCCGTTGGGTTACTTATGTAGCGTGACGGTTATGAAGGGGTTTTAACGAGGGCCTTTTTCTTATAAAAAATGGATGGGGGAGTGCTTACAGATGTCAGAAATCATATTTTAAAATGTTTTTGACATTTAATTGCAGTGTCCTTTTGTTCTTTTCTAATTAGGTCTGATGTTTGATATTTGTAGGCAGAGCTTCAGACTTTCAAAATGGAATACGCAAATGCACGACTGGAATGTAATGCAGCCGATGAACGTGCTAATATATTGGCTTCTGAAGTCATTGGATTCGAAGAGAAGGTAAGAAATTATTTCGATGGACAAAGGTTTTCTTCCTTTTTTAATATCGTTCTATTCATCGTAAATTTTCTTCCTCTCTAGATAATATTGCTGCTAGATAGGCAAATTGCCATATCTGCAATATGCATTGCATTTTCGGCATGTAATGAAGTTAAAGATTCCGAAGTGTCAGTTTAACTTGAGCGGATCTTTGTTCTTTTTTGTGGTATTTGATATTGTTTATTTTCTTGTTTTAGGAGATGATGCTATTAGAATTTGCATTATCTTCTATTGTATGTATCTCTTTTTGCGTCTGTCAGATTAACATTTTTTTCTATCCCTTTTTTAGGCACTTAGATTAAGGTCCAATGAGCTAAAGTTAGAGAGGCAATTGGAGAACTCACAGGCTGAAATTTCTTCTTTCAAGTATGCTCCAGTTTTCATATGTTAAAAGGGTTTGGGATCTGTCTTTTCAGCATGAGTTGCTTTCTTATTTATTCTCCTTGGTTTCTCCCATTGTATATGTCATCTGCCATCTGCCTTTTGCAATCAAAAGTATAATGCATATTTCTCCGGTATGGAATCGAGGAGGGGCATTGTTGCAGTTACTAGACCAGTGGATAGATTGTCTAAGAAATAATTATCCAATTAAAGTTGTACTATTAAGTCTTCATGATATTTTATGCAAAAAGGCAAATAAAATACAAGAAAAAAATCTAAAATTTTCATGTTAAGTATTTGATTGATGCATTAAAATAATTAAACAGTACATATAGAATACAACTGAATGTATTACGTCACTTTTATGTTCACTTAAGAAGTTAAGATCTCATGATGCAGTATGTTATACTACCACATAGAATGATTTGGTTAGATTGTGTTCTATTAAGTACTTTACATACAAACTGATTTGTTTTTGGGTATTAACTTCTGTTTTATGCCTTTTAATTTATTTATTTTGTCAAATGCAACATGGATGAAAACATTTTTCCGATTGTTACTTACCAGAAATAAAGAAACGGAAGAAAGAATTTGGGTTGGGAGGAGATAGTTTGTAGTTAATAATTTCCTTTGTGTTTTTGTTTCTTCAATTTGAAGTAGTCTTTAAATATATTTTTAGTAAGTTCTCTAGTAGTTATTGCAAATCTTATACCTTCTTAATCTCGCAGAAAGAAAATGTCAAGCCTAGAGAAAGAGCGTCAGGATTTTCAATCAACTATTGAAGCTCTTCAAGAAGGTTAGTATGATTAATATCAGACGTGTCTGTTTTTACAGTATTTATTTATAATTTTATATCTAAGATTTTATATTTGTTTTAATATAACCAACCATATGTTTGCTATTTGATTTTCTGATTCACTTAACTCAGAGAAGAAGGTACTCCAATCTAAGCTACGAAAAGCTTCTGCCGGTGGAAAGTCTATCGACGTGACTAAGAATCCTGCTAGTAGGAAGGATATGTCGACTTCAACAGAGGATCTAGCTAGTGTTATCGCTTCGCAACCATGTTGATACGTAAGTAAATAGCCAAATGTTATTTCACTGAACCAAAATCCAGTTAGGCATGGAAGAGAATCCTAAGCTTATTCCCAATTGTAAACCGTTATCGACCGGAGTCAATCTTGGGCAACGTTAAAATTTACTTAATAGTGCCTACCCTTGCAAGTTGAATATGATTATTGAAGCTTATTGATATAGAAACAAAATCCTTTCTTGTGGGTCTATAATGTTTTAACTTTTTTCTTGAGGGTTTGGTTTTCTAGAATTCTAGTATGATATCTTAGAGAGGTGATTGGTGCATGAAATTAGGTCTAGTATTATTTTACATAATTTTTCAAGCTAGGGATTTCTAGTTTTCATGTCTGCCTTAAGGTTAATGTCATGTAGAGCTGGTGTATGTTAAAAGCACAATGGCTGATGTTGGGTATTCTTTTAAATGCCAAATTTGAGTTTTGGGGTAATTTGTTCCAGGAATCACATTTTGATTCGTTATAATCTATGACATTGCAAAAACATTCTTTGTTTCTTATGTTCTTCTAGAACCTTTTAATGGTAACTCTAATTTATTATATTAAATTCAAAACATAAATAAAATTAGGAATATTTTATTTGAAGCATTTGATATTGTGGAAAATTCTAGAGAATGATAAGTTACTTAAACTATTCCGGCAAGTGTCAGGCATGGGTTAAGTGCCCCAAAGTACACATGGACAGGCATATCATCATTTATAGCCTTAAATTTAGGAAAACTGAAGGCACTGTGCCGGACAATAACAACATCCTTATTTGAACTGAAGTTTCAAAAAAAGAAAATCATGTGTATAAGCATTCAACTGCTTTTTACAACCTGCCAGTGCTTAAAAGCAAATGTGGGAAGTCCAATAAGCAATTATAATGAGGATATTTTTAGTAGCTTTTATTTTCTACGGTCCTTATTTAACTGGTGAATCTTTTATGCTCCGAACTTTTGCAGTAAGCATGGATGATGATAGGGAAATGAATAACAGTAATAATGCCTCTAGTTTGAGCTTGCTGCCTGAAGATGGACAATTTGAAGCTGCTTCTGTTTTTATTCCTCCTGATCAAATGAGAGTGAGTCATAACATTAATTCTCTGATTTCTGAGGTATCTTCTGCTACATTATTCAGATTGTCTTGTGGCTGCTATATGTTTTACTCAGCAAATTGAGAAATTAAGTTTTGGAAGTTGGTGGCCACTATTCCTGTCATGCTGATTTGAGGAAGTTTCCTTCTACTTGCAGTTAACATTAGAGAAAGAAGAACTAGCACAAGCTTTGTCATCTGAGTTGTCTCAAAGTTCAAAGTTGAAGGTAATTAACCAGTTCTTACTTCTTAGAGATTTTGTCCGATAGGCACTGTATCAGGCTTTATAGGACAGTTCTGAAAGAAAAAATTTCTGCTCCAAGTGAAATGGAATTCTAGAACAACTTCATTTTTGAGGTTTTCTTCTTTTAGTTGAAGCCTGCTAATTGGAAGCTTGTATGCTTGAAGCTTTATCACATTCCACAAGTTTTCTTTGACTGTATCTGTTTTTCTTCTATTACGTAATTAATTCTTATGTGCATCCGAACATTTTCCAAGTGCTCTTGTATTTTTGTTCTTCTCAATGTTTTTTTATTATTATCATGTACATTGTCCTGATTATTGTTATTGATGAATGAAGGAGTTGAACAATGAGTTATCTCTGAAACTTGAAGCTCCAACCCAAAGATTAGAGCTTTTGACAGCTCAAAGCATGGCAAGTGAGCACATCCCAGTTAGACAATGAGTCTAAAATGATACATGATACCACCGCATATGCTGATGAGGGCGACGAGGTACTCTCCCTCTCTCTCTCTCTCTCGTTGTGGCATGATCATGATTACTCTCTGGTGTGAAGTCCAAGGTACTCTAGGATTCGAAGCCATCGTATGGGAAGTTTGATACCTGCTCTATCAAATAACATTTAAGTTTCTTTTGTAGGTGGTGGAAAGGGTCTTAGGATGGATTATGAAGCTCTTTCCGGGTGGCCCTCAAGAGGGAGAACCAACAAGCGGCTTTCCTATTGAAACCGGATATCATGGCGTGGGACTGTTACAAATTCATATGCTTTTTGATTTCAGGCTCGCCTTACCTCGTTTTTGTGATGCTAGGGAGGTCGTGATTTGTATATTTTTGAGTCAACCCATTCTTTTTGATAGAAGGAAAAAATGAGTTTTATTTAGGATGTTAGTACCACTGATTGGCGGAGTCTAACTTGTGTATTATTTGGAGAGAAGACAATGAAGAAGGCCCTGCCCTTGTTGTAGTCACTTGGTTGATCAAATTTTGTTGTAATGAACTATAATTGACACATGTTTGTAGTGTGTGGAATTATAGTATTTGTGATGAACCTTGCATCTGTGTTAAGTGTTTGGGAAAAAACAGATTTGAGACTTCTAATATTCACCTAGAAAAATAACCAAACTTAGCTTGATTTATATCTGGCCGTATTGAACCAACAATCAGTTGGTTTAGTGAAACAAGATACTTGATCCTTTAAGCAAAGTCAGGGTTCGAATCTTGGTGATTGCGAATGGAATAAATTAGGTTGGGAGGATTGGCCTTACTTTTGTAGTGCTCGAACGGATTAGTCGATCAATATATTGGATACAAGTGTTTATAAAAAAAACTGTCCTATTGAAATGGACAAGATCATCCGGAGAAAAAAACGGATGAGAAATAGGCAAATCATCACAAGAGAGGCGAATAAGCCTAGACATTATGAAAAAATGTGATGAAAGGAGCACTTATTATTTTTAATAATAAAACAAAATCATTATTATCCAAACAAGATAAAAATGATATTTTTACTCATCGGCTTCCCCCTCACCCTTATGCTTCCTATCGTCTTCAGTTTGCCATTCTTTATATAATCACTTACCGCGACTCTCTGTCCAAATTTAAAAGATAAATCACCTATAGCTGTCACTCTTTATACAATCACTAACTGTTTTTCTCTGTCCAAATCAAAAGGATAAACCATCTATAGCTGTCACAACACAAATTTTACCATTAACACTAAGAAGATTCATGTCTTAATTTTTTTGTGCTTAACTTTGGAAATGGCTCTTTCATATATACAATTCATTTGTCATGGAAAAGCAGCCGAATATGTGAATCATTCTTATTGTCCTCATCTTGAAGGGTCTGGAATTTGCTCGATATTCCCTTGATTACCATACTCTACGTAACTATTTATATGTGAACAGCGCCGGGGAAAGCAAAGGTATATTCTACTGAGCACTTAATTTATAACGCACCATCAGGATGAATGCAGAGCTACTGTATTATCTGATGATATTGTGATCTCAATGAAGCCATGTGTGCGTTAGTTTATATTAGTTTTAGGAGGATCCAACATATTGTTATAAACAATTGTCTTTTACCATGAAATTTTCTTGATCTTTTAAGAGTTTGAATACTTAACCTTGCAAGTTATAAAGAAATATGTATTTTACATCACATGAACTGATAAGCATTGAGACTCAGTCAGTTTGGTTGCAAATTTTAATGTTGTTGAACCAAAGATGTTTCAATAATTAATTCCTGAAAAGGGCCTAGAGCAGTCAATGTTGAACATGACATTCTGCAACTTAAGTTGAGATTCCAGGAAGCAGCTATCTTGTTCTTGTCACCATATGGACTGACCTTATATAATCTGCACATGTTTTCTTTTGGATTAAAAGGGTCGGTTCTGTTTGTTGTCTAGTCATATGTCACTAGAAGGTAACATCCATTCGGCTTGGATCATGTGCCATGGACAAAGTTTTGGGGTTTTTTTTCTTCTATTGGCTGGTTTTGGTTCATAGTATCCTTGGATGCTTTGGTTTAACTCGATAAATTCTATATTTTTGCATTTAGAATCGAACTAATCATGTCGGAAAAGAACAAAGTTTTATATCCAGAAGGGTAAATATGGTTCAGCTCTATATCTGTTGAATCCAAGTTTCCCCCCTGCATGGATGCAGGTAATAGAGATGCATGCATGCATGCATCCATGACAACAGAAAGCGTAATCACCATTCATCAATTGTCAGTAACGAAAACAGTGACTCTATTACTGTCCAACAAAAGGGGATGGGTCTTTGTGACAAGTCCCATGTGATTTTCTGTTCTCGGTAACTGTGTTGTCGAAATAATAGTTAGAACATATAGAAATTCTACTGTCAGTGGACAGGTGCACGGTTTTGAGTTTTAATGTTGTAGTGTAAAACAATTACACTTTTCAAACTGTCAAATCTTTGCCTTCTCTTTTCTTCTTTTTCCATTTCTTTGAAACAAGTTGGGCAAGAAAAACCTGCAGATGGTTTTGAGGAATGAGACTGAATAGTTTTTATATTGAAAGACTTGATTGTGTGGTGTTGAGGAAATCCCATTGAATCAACAACATGGGTAGTCATATGGTGTGTTTGTGCTTCACATTTATTTTAACAAGATGGAACTCTTTATTTATAATACCAAATAGGAACCAACGGGGTTGGTTCAAGTGGTAAATAGTTTGATATCACGTAAGTCTCTTTGTGTATGAAGAAAATCCCTACCGGGAGACTCACCCACCAAAGACAGTTGTGCGATCTAGGTCGGTCCGAATTAATCAAGACGAAACCTTAGGAACCAGAGGACAACCAAAAAAAGAATACCAAATGGGAAACCAGGTGAAGTTAATTAACTTTGGCTGCATTTGCCTGGATGGATTCTACTTGTTAAATGGCATGCATACCAACTCCCAGGGATGGATAGAGGGATTAGTAGGGGTGATCGTCCCTTAAAAATTCTGAATTTTCATATAATTTAATTAATTTTTATATTTTTATTGATGATTTATTTTCATCTCTAAAATTTTATAAGTTCGTCTTTAATATAAAATCATATGCACGTCCATGCTATCTCTCCCATTTCTTACTTTTCTTTGCTAACTTGTGTATTACAACCTAAAGTTCTCTTCATCCCACAATTTTCAAAGAATTTATGTTATCTTGATAGTCCAAAGTAATTGGTTTATTTTCTATCAGTTCGATTAAAAAACCAAGACTTTCCATATTCATTGACAATATATATGTCTTGTAGACATAACTGCTCGAACTCAGGACTTTAAGAGAGAACATCACTTCCTTTAAAATCCATATTTTTCCTTTGTGGAATATAAGTCTCATACTTGCAATTAGGCATGTGTAATAATATTGATCGATTTAACTGAAAATGAAATAAATAAACCTTTATATTACTAATTGAAATCTTTCCATTCGTAAATTTTAATACGAGTAATAAGAAAACATATGAACAAATTATGAAGATGTAAGATCTAATCTAAATCATTTACGTTGGTATGAGTTGATTAATTAAATGTAGTCTCTTTAATTTATAAAGTTGTTGAATATATTAAATCCTAAGAACATCTTTCCTGGATTATTTAATTTACAAGAAAAGTAATCACTCGATCATATCTTTAGTTAATGATAAACTGAGAAGAGA
Source organism: Hibiscus syriacus (assembly GCF_006381635.1). Classification (NCBI taxonomy): domain Eukaryota; kingdom Viridiplantae; phylum Streptophyta; class Magnoliopsida; order Malvales; family Malvaceae; genus Hibiscus; species Hibiscus syriacus. The sequence goes on along the minus strand of NW_024063172.1, from coordinate 189,139 downwards.
TTAGGTTATCATAGCGTCCCAAACAACTATAATCAACTTATTCAAAAAGAGTTTAGATAATCTTGAACTAAAATCAATGATCAAATCATGAATTAAATTCTACGATTTACCTTGCCATTTTTTGAAATTCGAAAACAAATCCTCTCACCTAAAACAAATACAGCTAATGAATAAAAATCTTAAATGAAGTTCAATGCAGAGTTAGTAACAACACTTGTAGTCGCTCGATCATCTCATCAGTGTTTAAATTTGTAATCTCTAGAAAAAAACAATGATTTCTTTAATCATTGACGTAATCTAGAAAGTTAACCCGAGAGCCATTTGCATTTATGTAACATTTCAATATTATACTTCGTAACTTGAGGTTTGATGGGTTTTGGAAGAATAAGTTTTGTTCCTAAACTGTAGACTCGAAAGACATTCTAATTCGATTCAACTCAAACGAATGTTCATTCCTAATTCCCGCTTATATATATTTCAAAGATAAGATTCACTTATCCTTGTGTGGGCTCTAGCCATGTGAGAAAGCAACACTTTATTTTTTATTCTCTTGAAAATTTTAGAATAATAAAATCAATGAGAATGATGGCATGAATAGATTTTCTTGTGTTGCTAGGTATAATGGAGAGGGGGTCCATTCAATTTTATGTATCCAAGGTGAATAAAAGAGCCCATTATGACCACAAGAGATCCATTTGACTTGTCGATTTATTAATGTAATACAATGGGGAAATGGAAACAAATACACAACGGTAATTAAAGAAAGAATAGCCTCATCTTCCCTTGTTACAATGCAGTAAAACTAACTAAATAAATACAAACGACAAAGAGTTATTCCGAGGAGAGGGCTACTTGGTGTGTCGATCTACATTATTTTCTATGCAAATCGATCGGATCAGATCGAATTCGATGTCCGTTTAACCGGAAAAATGGAGGTGTTTTAGAAATGGGAAATGCACCTCCTGTGCCTAGCAGCCATGGATGTTTTCTTGTGCTTTGTTTCTTCTTTCCAACATTTGGAAATGTCATCTGCTACACTGATGGCATCCAATGATGCACCAGAAATGCCTCTCCTTGTGAACCCTACTGCGTATAGCCCACTTTTTCCTTTCCATCCGTTGGGAAATGGCTTCTTTGGTACCCCTTCTTCCGAGAAAAACTCATTTTCCTGCAGAATCATTAATGGTTATGAAATGATTAATAATAAAAAAAATGCATAATGTCAAAATTAGTTCTCAACGTTTACCAAAATGGTCATCATGGATAGAAATTGTTAGTAAAAAACGATTAACGCTCCAACATAGAGGCCTTTTATCCTAAAATAAAACATTGATGGTTAAAATACTATTGAAAAATAAAGAATAAGGGTCAAAGTGACTATTCACTCAAACATTAAGGGTCTTTTTATCCTAAAATTAAACGTGGGGTAAAATGCTAAAAAAAATAAGTGCTAAAATGACCATTTTTGTAAGCATTGGGGACTAATTTTGATATTATGCAGAAAACAAAAACCATTGACTTCTCCATTTGTTTGGTTTAGGGAGAATATAAACAAGTTTATTCACTGCTTCCTATTATTAGTATAAAGATCCTAATCTGAAGAGAAAAAAAAAGCTTCTCAAACTATTATAAAACTAAACAGGAATTTTGTTGCATGAATAAGACAAAAGCAAATCACCAGACAAAAAAAGAACAATGCTGACAGTTTTTTTGGAGTTTTGTAAGAACATGTGAATGTCTTAATCAGTTGAAAAGACAAGAAATCTAAAAACAATTAGAGTCAAAGACTTGCAAAACTGTCACATGAATCCCAGAAATGATGGTGGCTCACCTTTAGCCATGAAGGGACATTGCTTCGATACCCAGTTGCAAGAATCACAGAATCAATCTCAAGCCTTTGGCCATTGACAAGCTGAACTTTTCCCCTGGAGAACCTTTTGATCCCTGGGACAATCTTGATTTCGCCGGATCTGATCTTCTCCAATGCACCTATGTCCAGTACAGGTGTTCTTCCTGCAGTGTTTTTCAGCTCTAATGGTCCGATTAATGGCCTTTTCAGGCCATATTTCTCTGTGTTTCCTAGTATTAAACGCGCCAGAATGAGCATTATCATATCGACAAGCCGGAGGGGTAGCCACTTCATCATCGATACTGCCAGCTCGAATGTCGATTTGCCGAAAACTTCCCTCGGCAAGACATGAACCTGTTGATCGGATTTGAAAAGAATGAGAATTTTAGTTTGAAATGTGTTTGTTCTTGGCATAAAATGATTCGGTGAAATGTATGTTCACTTACTGAGCTTCGAACAACCATCGATGGATTCGCATTATGGTTGCAGAGATCGAGAGAGACCTCCATGCCTGAATTGCCACATCCAACGACTAGAACACGTTCTCCCCTGTAACTCTGACCAGATTTATAGTCACATGCATGTGTTACATAACCTCCGAAATCCTGCAAGCCTTCGACTTCAGGGACAACTTTCTCCGCATTTTCTCCCGTGGCGACAACGAGCCACCGACAAATATATTCAACTCCGATCGGATTCGGACCGCCAGTCGAAACGGTTTTGACTCGCCACAAGCTGAACGTTTCGTCGTATTTGGCAGACTGCACCATCTCGTTGAAATGCGGGTCGATATCGAACCGTTTCGCGTAGGACTCGAGATAGCTTATGAACTGATACTTCGTGGGGTATTCAGGGAAGTCATCAGGGAATGGAAAGTTGGGTAGCTGGCAAAACTGCTTAGGAAGATGGAGCTTAAGGCGATCATAAGTTCTCTTCTGCCAAAGAGAGGCAATGCAGTCAGCTCGTTCAAGAATTATGAATGGCACACCTTGGTTCTTAAGCTCGGCACCAACGGCAAGACCCGAGGGACCGGCCCCGACTATGACCGGTCCGTTCACCCATATGCACCGGCTACTAAAAAAATCATCAGGACCGAAAGATTGGAACATATTCGTCATGTTATGACAGCAGCTAGACATGTAAATGAAGAAGAATCGATGATTTTTGTAGGGCAATAGAGAAGAGAAGAGGAGTGGAATTGGTTTGAAATGATGTGAGAGGGAAAGAAGAAGGGAGAGGGGTTAAATAGAGTGTAGCATGTGATTGGGAATTGAAACGATGCTTTTAAGGGTCAGCCTCAAATGATAAGCTTCTCAGCCACCTGCAATTTTTTATTACTTTGATACTATATTTGCATAAACAGTCCCCCCAGCCTCTAATATTTTATTTCAACTCTCTAAAACTTATTATTCTAGTAATTGGACCTGTGACTAAAATAAAACAATCAAGATTTATAAAGCTCCCTGCAGTTTCCTTGCGCTGTAAGAAAAGGACCAGAACCCTGATAGAAATCAATAGGGCTTCAAGTTTCAGAGAGAGCATAAGCAGTGTAGGACTTGGACCAGTGGCTGCTGCAGCCATAGATGGTCCTCACAAGCAATTCATTACTCTTTGCATTGCTGATTTTACCTTGTTCTTGGTTCAACCTACTAGAGCTACACAATTAAACTGTAACACCTTAAACCCGACTGAAAATATCCAATAAATTTACGAGTGTCACATCCGGTCATTATAGCGACCTAAACATTTTTAAATAATAAAAATTGTAAAATTTTAAGTTTAAAATAATATATATATATAATTCGGAACTCTTTTATTGTAAAATGAGATATACAAACAAAATGATATCATTACAAACTTGACTCATTAAGGTTTCAATCTATATATGCTCATTTAAGTAAATATTTGTTATACTCTGGGAGGATCAACTGAGACTCCTCCAATGATATTGGTGTCGTATTGCAAATCAAGAAAGTTGTAATCTACAAATGGAAACAATTCAAATGACGAGCTTTCAGTGGTACGCATCTATTCTACTACATTTCTTGAGTTTTTTTAAACATAAACAAGCATGCAAGTCGAATATAAACATATTGGAGGTAATAAACACAAACATATATCTTCTATAGTTAATTATCAAGGCTCAATACGTCACGTATTATAAATAGTATTTGTATTTAGTAACACATAATATTAAATACTTTTGATGATACTATATCCTGATTATTTAAATTACTCTCTCATAGTACATATCATATTTACGAACATCAAATGAACGAATATGAATCAGATTGAATATCACAAGTGCACAGATGATGTGGGAATTTGGAGAGTCTCTATGCCCTATTGGCTGCCAAATTAGACTAATATCAAACTAATACGATCGTTTATCATCAGTAAATTTCGAACAAATGCCAAAGTTTTCAATATAAAATAAAATGGCTTAACACTTTATTTAACTGCTAAATTATCCAAACCAAAGCAATCTCGAGTCTCGACGTCATGGATTCCAGCTCCAGATATAATTACATTCCTCAATATTTCAAGTTCCGATGATGTTTTAGATAGTTGGAAAAATGCCGGTGATCCCTAGAAGCCCCAAGTACAGGCTGTGTTCCAGGGCAATAAATTGTAGCATGCCAGAGCTGATATTGTAATGGACCAAGATTTTGCTTGACAAGCAAGTTCGAAAGCTGCAATTTTCTAGAAATGGAAATTAAACTTTGGAATGTGGGACCTAAGATTTAACTTTGAACGTTCCATTATCGGAATAATGGCTGTTATATGGCGGTAATAGTGTCGTTCGAAACTGTTATTACATGACCACGATACCTATAATGACCGTAATAACATATGTTATATTCGCAATCAGAAACATGACCGCAATTTATTTCTCTGCTTCTGGTGAAGAGCATAATCAATCTACATCTGGTTGTATACATCAGGGGCTCAATATGTTTGTCAAAGCAATTAGTGGTGACAAAGAATGGCGAGGCGCCCACGTGGAGTAGGTAAATGATCTTGGACTTGTACCTTGGGAGGCTCTCTGTTGGAATTTGGAACCACAACTTTGTTCTTGCATTGGAACAAGTTGTCTTGTGGACCACAGCTGGTCCATTTCTTCAATTGCTGAAGCATAAGTAGCCCGGGATGGATCGAGGAGATCGATGGATGAGGTGGTCGCTCATGAAAATTTTAATTTCTCATAAAATTTAAGCATTTTCTTTGTATTTTTTTTATTAATAATCGGTTTTCTCTCTCTAACATGAAATCATAAGTCCATTCTTATAAACGATCACTTAAGTATTGATTGAAATATGATGTTATAATTGTTATTTTATAGTTTCAGTTCAGTGATTAAAAGATAATATATATTCATAATCTTTCTCATTTATTGACAACATACATTATGCAGACACAACCGTTTGAACATATAATCTCTGGGAATAACAACACTTCCTTTAACCAACGATGTGTCGACTATCCCTAGGCAACAACCATGAGAGCATGAAAGAACTGATGTGTCAATGGCAAATGGGGTTCATCATTTTCATGTGAAAACAAAAGGCGCCGCACGTGATTGGTGCCATATTTACTATGAAATAGTTGATAACTATGAACCATAGGGCTGTGTCACGTAATCAAAGATTGAACTTAAAGATTGACACTAATTGTAGCAAGTGGGGGTATTAAGAAACTTTTGAAGTGAAAAAAGAGGCACAGCACTTGCGTGCATGCATGTAAAAGTAAGATTTACGAACCTAGGGTTCATAAAAAGTCTATATTTTATCTTCTTTTTTAACGCAAAGATTACAGAGTTGTTCGGTTCTTCATGGGTTCATTTTATAGTTAATTTAAAAGCTTTGGAATGAGCATTACCATCATTCCAATATTTGTGAGTGTGTGATCAAATATAAATTACAAGCAAAAGTATCTCAAACGAGATCATTCTATATCTAATTAATTGATTTTGTTATTATGGTGATCTATAATCAATGATGGATTTTACCTTTCGACTTTGGGATTAATTGTTTTTTTCCCCCTTGAAGAAAAAGTATCATATAATGTGTATATAAAACATAGTATTAAATTGCGATCGTAACATGGTATAACAGTAGTATTATAACGTTTTTAAGGTCACACTACAAACCACATCTTTATTATAAAACGTAGTTATTTTTAGGGAAAAAATCACACTTTCACGTTCGTAACATCCACAACTGCGATACGACAGTTGCAATTGCGACAACAACCGTAACCGTAATTTAATTACTTAAAATTTTTTACTATGTTTTGACTATGTTTTCTTTCACGTTGTTTCTTCCATAGAAGAAACTCTTAACAGGTTAAAGAAATAACATGAAATTGTCTTATAGTAAAAATAACTTAACATTCTCTAAATACTATGTTGAAATTTTTTAAATTTTTTTATCGATTAAAAATTAAAGGGAATATGAAATTTGGTTTTTCTCAAAATATTTTTTATTTGAAAATATTATAAAAACATGGAAATTAAAAATATCATAGTTTTAAGAGTAATTAAAAATATATATTATTGAAATAGAAAAAAACGCTTAAAAGACAATTTAAGACCATATAGAAAATTTATATTTTGGAGACTACTAATGTATTGGGTGAAGTATTAACTAGACACCGGGATGAATCTAGGGGGTGGGTGAGGACAGTCACTCCCCTTAAAAATTTAAAATTATCGTATATTTTAGATTTTTTATACATTTTTTTTATTGAAGATCTCTTTTTTCCCTTCTAGAATTTTACAAGTCCAAGTTCGTCCCCTAAAAATTTATAAGCTCAAGTTCGTCCCATATTATAAAGTCTTACATTTGCCCTGACTAGACACCGACCATCTTATATCATACAAAATTAATGTATGTATATTTATAGGCTGATTTGCTGTCGTAGAGTTTTGAAAAAAATTATTTGTTGAAATATGGTCTAACTGAAATTATTTTCTGATATAGTGTGAATGCTACAGTACCTGTCGGAAGTCTTATGGACCACTAATTACCGACGTAGGTAATCAATGTAACTTATGGGAAATCTAGGAAACCAATGCTTGAACGTTTGGAGGACATGGCGACCTATAGAGGTCGCCCAGAGGACCTGGCGACCAACCCTCGAACTGTAGCAAACACTCAAAATGAGCAAATAATTCTCGGATTGCATTATCTGAAGAATTTTTTTATTTCAACTCATTATCTGAAGAATTTTTCCTATATTTATAGGGTTATATTTTTGTGAATATCATGAAGATATTCATAAAAATTATTTTCAGAACTGCTTATTAGGTCGTTGAAGATATTCAGAAAAGTCAAACACGTTATTTCTTAAGTATATGTTTTTTAAAAAAATTTAATAACGTTAACACCGTCCAAATCATGATGGAATTAGGAGTCAATGGATGAAGCATTACTTAATTATTGTTAGAATCTTAACATGCAGATTTCAAGATTGTTAGAAAGAGATCTTTCATGTTGTTGATCATTTATATTAGAAACAACAAACTACACAATCATTAATTATTTGATAGATTTGTTGTTTTATTTTTTTGGTTGCAATTTCGGTTTTTAAGACTCTATCATGATTAATCTGAACCGACTCGGATCGTATACCTGGCTTTGGTAGGTGAGTCTCCTAGCGGGAATTTTTTGCATACAATGACTCGAACTCAAGACATGCTTAAACGATATCAAGTTGCTTACCACTGAAGATAAACGAGATCCAAACAAACTTATAAGTGCTAAGAATAAATGAGAAGAATTATTGATTGACATGTTACAACTGAAAATATAATTTCCCAAATATGTTTTTTAATGATTAAACCTATCTTTCACAAAATTTGGTATTGTTACTCGATATAATATAACTTCATAATCATATTTAAACAAAACTATTTTTATCATTTAAATAGTAATTCAAAAAAGGTTTAAAATATAACATATGATTTTAAAATTATTTTTAAAAGGTTTAACGCCTTATTCTACTAAATTAATTGATACTCGATCAAATCATATCCTTTTAAGGAACATTTGGATTCAAACTAACCCTTTAATTTTTTTTTTCAAGCAGCATAAAGGAACACCCCAATCAAGAATATATATATATTTGTCATGTGAATGTGAGGATTGCACGTGTTCTCTTAAACAAAATTAAGGGTCACATGGAAACATTAGGAGTTAATTACATTTATTAAACTTAAAAGAATTCCAAAATATTTAAAAATTAGATTTTCTTAAATTTTAAAGATTTTTTTTATATTTTTTTAATTAATATATATAATTTAACAAATATTATTTTACTTTATGTGACATATTTTTAGAGTGGTAAATACTTTTTTTAAATAGAAAAACGAAGTAAAATAATTTTTATATAAAAAATTAAAACACCAAAACAAAATAGGTCAAGTACACAAATGGTCCCCCGACTATAGAATATTATTTTATTAAGTCCCTTGATTATTAAAAGTTATAAAATATTCCTCTGACTAAATAGTGTTGTTTTGTTGAGTTTCTCGACTATTAAAAGTTATAAAATGGTCACTCAACTATTCATTATGTTATAAACTCACCATTTTCCATTAAAAAAATGACGGTATTCTGAGTAGAATGTTAACTTGCTAATTGTGATATGATAAAATTTGATCAAGAATCTCAAATGACTATCATATCATGCCGTGGATCTAGAAATTTTTTTGAAGGTGGGCATACATATACTAATAATATAAATTTTTTGATACGATAAAATTTCAGGGTGGGCACACATATATTAATTAAGAAAACTTTGAATTTTAAAGAAAAAAAAATCAAACTCTAGGAAATTTAGGGTGCGCACACACCCACCCTAAAATTAATGTACATCTGCCACTGATCATATCTCAGTCATCATGTTAACGTCTGGCTTAGACCAGTCAATTTTTGACAAAAAAAATGATGATTTTGAAACATAATGAATAGTCGGGTGACCATTTTATAACGTTTAATAGTCGAAGGACTTAACAAAGCAACATTTTATAGTCAAATGATCATTTTATAACTTTTAATGGTTGAATGACTTAACAAATCAACATTGTATAATCATATGATTATTTTATAACTTTTAATAATCGAGTGACTTAATAAATCAGTACCCTATATTCGGTGACCATCTATGTACTTTACCCAGTAAAATAATATGCAACTTTACAATCAAAATATTATTTAACTTTTTCAAAAATAAGAGTCACATGGAATCATGAGGAGTTGATTGCCAATGAAATGATAGATTAAATTTACGATATAACGATGTAATAATATGATCTTCGTACGAAGCCTTTTTTAAAGCAGCTTAACTCGCAGAAACAAACATTTATCTGAATATTATTCCTCTTGACCTTACGATTCCTTATTTGACTAATGAAATAAGCTATCTCTCTGACTTTAAATATTCCCCTTTAAATCCAACACCAAAACTTAATATTATTCACATCTATTAATTATTTTTTTGACAAAACATCTATTAATTATTTGTTTGCCTTGCATTTGGCAGTTTACATCATAGTTTATTTTATGGGTATAATTGCTGTCTATTGATCGATTAATTTGAATTGCGTACTGTAAAGGTAAGGGTGATCCTCCCAACCTGATTTGCTCTATTCGTAATCTTCAGGATTCAAATCTCACGACTTTACTTAAGCGATCTAGTGTCTCATCTCACTAGATCAATTGGTTGTTGGTTATATCATAGTTTATTTTTAAAGCGATAAAATGATATATAAATTTAAATTTAATATGTAACACATGACGTATGGATTTTAATTTTATTTAACATTTTTAAGTAGTTATAGGAAAGTTTTACATTGTTGGTTGTTTGTCTCTCGTGATACAATAAATAGATGAACTGTTACAGTTGTATTATTATAGAGATTACAAATTATTTATTATTTTCGCATATCACCGGAAGGCTAGAGGAGAATAAAAGAATTTTTTTGAGTTTTTGTTTTTGAATTGTATTTAACATAGAAGGTTTACACAGTATTTAATGGGATTTCACTATTTAATATTTATCCTTCTAATTCTAAAATATTTTTTAAAAAAAAGATTTGTTCTATTTGGAAAAAAAAAAATAGTTTTGGGTTAAGATATCCTTAAATTCACAGAGGATTCAATCAGTCCAAACATTTACTTTTCTCACATCGTGCATGTTTTCATATTAAAATTCAAAAACTAATTTTACATTTTTTTAATAACGTTTGAATTAATTTCTCACCCAAAATTTTAAACTTATTAATTTAAAAGGAATGTGATTAAACCAACAATTGTATTAGCCCACAAATAAAATATTGTAGTCATTTTAAAAGGGATATGATTAAACCAAAAAGATGCCGCGTGTAATGTAAAGCTACTGACTATCATTATTAGTCTTGAATTTTGGGTAGTTTCCAATCATCCGTTGGAATATTAGAGAATCATAATGTTCAACTTTTTTTTTCTCAATAAAAAACTAGAAAAAGCAAAAAGTGATAGGGAATTAATTAATTAATTGAAGAATATAATAAAAACAATTATTGGTAATGGTGGGCTAAGTCTCTAATCGATTAGTAAGGTTTTGTTACCATACCTTACTTTTTAAATTATTATATAAAATAAGCTTTTTAAATATAATAGAAACTCACCATGTTTAGTAAGAATCATAAATTCATAATACAATTAATATAACTATATAGATACATTTATTTCCGTTTACATCCACAATGGTTTAATCCTTTATAGGATGACAAACGAGTATAAATTCGTGAATTTCATATTGTATCTGTTTAGGGTAGGGTTATGTATAAGTTTTTATTATAATGTTAATTATTAGACGATTTGCAATTTCATGTTATACATTGACGATAGCTTAAATGATTGAAAATACTTAATTAGAAAATACTTCAAATTAAGATAAATTGTTGACCTTGTTTGAGCCTAGTCAAACGGCATGTCAAAGCCCATCATAAGTCTAAGTTGATCCAATAAGAGCCCCCTATAAGGTTTGAGGAAGGTTATAAAAGTCTTGTTTTTTTAGAAAATAATTTATGTAAAATAAGTTATATTTTCAAAAATTATTTTATAGTATTTAGACGACGTTGGCACAATTTTATATCATTATCTAGTGATAGGGATGGATAGGGGTGTTAGAGCATAAGGTCGCACCAAAAAATTTATTTTTTTTTATATTTTTTATTGATTATATAATTTCTTACCTTTAAAATTTTATAATTTTACACCCATAAATTTCTTAATAAAGATACTATAATATATAGAAGTTTACCATATCGACAACATCCCATTATTATTATTTTTTTGTTACCCGTTGATTTTATGAGAGCATCATAAATAGACACATGATTTATTTTATGGTAGAGGTGAATCACTTAAATTTTAACAAAGAATACTTTTATAAAATTTAAAAAAAAAAACATATTTTTAATAAAAAAATATATATGAAATTTTTAAATTTCAGATCTACCCATTCTCTGGATTCATCCCGTGCGTAATCCTACTTCTGCCGCCTCTTTTTTCCACAAAATATATTTTATTCGTCCCACGTTCTTTTTCATTGTCAAGATAAATTATTATTTTAGCACAAATCAAAAGATTTTAATAATAAAAAAATTATTGTTATTTGTTAAAATTTCAGATTTGAATATAAAAAATGTTAATATTATGAGCGTTTAATGTCAAATTATTAAAATTATCTTTGAACCAATAATGTATTATATTTATCTAAAATTAATAAAAATGATCTTTAATATTTATTTATTAGTCAAATTAACATAAAAAGTCATAAATTGTCATTTTTGAACAGTTCTAACGGGGGTAACCTCCATGATAATATAGGTGTATTTCATTGTTGAAGTGATATAACACTACAACACCAAATATATTTTATAAACTATAAAAATGTCATGGGTATATCATATAAAATTGAATAAACAATGTCCTATAGTGCTCGAATCTTTCGACATTGAATGCTCACACCCCTGACCTCTATTATGTTTGAACTTGAACCCTTAGAAATAACAATAATTCTTTTACCACATAGACCACTTGATTCATGCTCCTTGACTCACTTAAACTAAAGGAGGTGAGTACATTTCATCGTGTAAGTATTTTAAGATTGAATTTCTAAAAATTAAAATGATTCTAATTAAAATGAACGTATTCAGATCATCTCAAAATTATAAAATACATTGCTTTAGGCAGTCATAACTGTATCACGATTAATGTAAAACAATAATATACACTGAGAAAGTACAATAAAAAAATACTAAAAATAAACCATATATAATACAAGTACATGCACTTGACCCGCCTTTGTAAAATAATAGCAGCGTGACATTAATGGAATGCAACTAACTTCTCAACTGAAATAACTGAATGAGAATTGTTTTATGTTATAAATGTCAGATGTGGAACATGGGAAAGGCATGTGACATCACATGAATGTTGGTAAAGAATTGGTCAAACCCAAAGACCTTTCAATCACATTTCACAAGTACCAAATGCCACGTGCCCTTCCAAGAATCATATATTTATCTTTTATGCAACATTACAATGTATAGAGATGAACTTCAACTTATAATTTTTTTTAAATAAAGTATAAAAGTGATCATTAATTATAGGGTATTGTTTTATTAAGTCTTGCAACTATTGAAAATTGTAAGATGATCATTTGATTATAAAATGTTGTTTTGTTAAGTCTATTGATTATTAAGTTTCAAAATAGTCACCCAAATATTCATTATGTTCCAAACTCGTCATTTTCCGTTAAAAATGGACGGTTGTCTAAGTTGGACGTTAACATGATGACTGAGATATAATAGTTTTTTGAGATTCTGATATCATATTTTATCATATCAAAGTCAACATGTTAATATTCAGCTCAAAATGTCGACAATTTTTAACGAAAAATGATAAGTTTAGAACATAATGAGTAGTCAGATGACTATCTTGTAACTTTTAATAGTTGATGAACATAACAAATTAACACTCTATAGTTGGAAGACCATTTTACAACTTTTAAGAGGGACTTAATAAAGTAGTACTATGTATTTAATGGATCATTTATGTACATTACCCTCCAATTTTAAAGAGGTCTATTTGAAAATTTTAAATTTTCAGAGATGACGATCGCTCACACCCGCCTATGCCTAGGTTCAGCCTACCTACCTAACGCTCTTCCACATATATTTTTAAAATATCTCTTCATAAAAAAAAATATTTAAGAGAAAAATATTAAAATAATTATAAGAAATACATCACTAAAATTAATATTGTTGTTTCTGGAACATGATCCAAGTGAGTATGATTAAACTTATAGTATAATAATAAAATATGTTATTTTATTGTTATTGATATCAAATTCTGAATTTGATTTTGGACAACTCCCATTTCCCGACTTTCTTGTTCGTTATTGGTATTAAAATAAGCTACGGTTCCCACCAATCCACAATCCTTAGCATCCGATCAGAACTGTAATCACGACCGTCAAAAGCAAAACTACATCGTTTTAATGATGGCAAATATCTTCCAGACTTAAGGACAAATCAGGAAATCCATATTATCTTTCTCGCCTCCACGACGTTGGGCTAGAGGAAAACAAAACTAGAAAGGAAAATTGCAGAGGCGGAGGAGTGTTTGGCTATGTATGATATTCAGATTCGCTATCTGGCGAAAAGAAGAGGCTTAACGTTCTGCCCTGTATAGCGTTTATCTTTTCTACATTGGCAGTTTCCTTCAACGTGCCATTGACATCTTCATCTCCCCTTCGATTCCTTAAAAAAACGAAATGAAGGACAATCCCGTAACGAATTATTTGCAGTTGTAGAGAGATTTGGCAGCGTTAGATAAAAGGAGAGCGAGGAATGTGAAATTCATGGTTTTTTGTTTGTTTGATCGGAGGCGGAGATTTGGAGGCAAAAGTTCTTTTAACGGCAATTTGCTTGGCATTTGGTGGAGGAAGGATCTAGTGTTTATTTCCCCTTCTGCTGCTTTGGATCCGAATTAAATCAGAAATAATGGTCTGGATTTCTTTCCCATGCATGTTTATTCGTCTTTTCCTGGATATCAATGCATGCATGTTCTTTGGATTGTGTATTCTCTTTTTCGTGAATCAAGAGGACTCTCCAATCCAACGAGCTAATCAACATTATTAAAATATTATATATATATATATTTCATAACGTCGTTTGTTAGATTTGTATATACATGCGCGCCTATGGCGCCGACTGTAAGTGGACGCGAAAGATAACCACTTTTTAAAGAGAGGCGCAGTACAAAACGGGAAGTCCTTCCAAACGCCTGCTTTGGGGCCTTTTTTACATAGGCGTTAGGCTTGTGCTTCTCCCGCCTTAGGGATCAGAGTAGACTCAGCATCTCTCTTGCCTTTTACACCAAAAACTTACGACCTATGTAGTATGTTACGATTGAGAATAGAGAGGGATAATAAAAATAGAAGAAGAAAGGAAGTTAAGAAAATATGCTAGTTTTGCAAATAAGTGTGATTTAAGGTTTATTTCTGCTTCATATTCTGATAATTATTGTGATAGTGATGTGTAAATATACGAGTCACATTAATGGCATAAGTTAAGGCATTGATTTAGACGGGGAAACTGCACAAATTTCCTTGTTGTATAATGCATGAATCCAACTCTATATTAATGGTAGGAGTTAAATGGATGAATCCAACTGCATCTTAATGGCAGTGGCACGTGTCTACCCTCAAATATGAATTTTCTTCTATTAACCACTTATTTTATTAATGTTCACCCCTAAAAAAATTTTGTGCCTTCCTAGAGGTCTAAATTTTATTCGGTTAATGATCTATTTTATTATTGGTGTCCTTTATACTTACCTCATTCAAAAATTTATATTGTTAATATATAAGTGCTCATCTTAAAAAACATTTCTAAATCTAGCTGCTTAGGTTAATCAGAAAATAGAAAAGAAAAGAAGGCAATGAAATGTAGGCCTTTTGGCATTGGGTTTTTACCCGGCTATGAAACTAGGTGAAATGTAGACGAATATGATTAATTTTAAAATAATAAAATATTAAATTAAATAATATTTAAATATTAATGGTGAAGGAACATAGTGTGGAGAGTAGGACTCGATTGAATAAAAATTGAACACAGAGAGGAATGGCCTGCTCTCTCTCTGTGCTTTGTTTTTGTTAATGCCATAAAGGAAGGAAGAATGCTAAATGTTGCACCAAGCAGCTAGTCTACATGATGAAAAAAATATAGAATTCCACTGGATCAGTGAGAGATGGATCGAGGGGTACGGATGGGACACTCACTTTTCTAAGAAATTTAAAATTATTATATATTTTATTTTTCATATGTATTTTTTATTGAAATCTATTTTCGTCTTATGAAATTTTATAAGTTCAAATTCACCCACTAAATATTATAAGTTCAAGTTCGCTCCTCCCAAAATAAAACCACGCGTTTGTCCATGTAAATGATGGAAGTAGATATGGTTTAGTGATAGTATCTTTGGAGAGATGAAAGAGTTGCTTTGTTTCAAGTCAGGAATGAATCTGACTAAGAAAGAAAGGCTCTATGTTTCAATTTTCATAGAGATAGAGGTAGAGTGAGAAGGGAGGAGATAAGTGCTTTAAGAGTGAACCAGTGAGTAATGCTGTGGATATATATGTTATAAAATTAATTTATAGGATATGTTATAAAATTAATTTATAAACTTTTTAGTATAAAAAGTGCACCCTGGCTACGAAAGATGCGTGCCTCTGTCTTGTGCCTAGCTTTGAGAAATTCTTTGCACTTCGGCGCACCTTGCGTTTTTTAAAACTAAAGTTCAAACCGTTATGATGCAGCCGTCACGCCGAGTTACGGGTGAGAAGCATACAAACCAAAGTTCTCTTACTCTTTTCCAATGTGGCATGAAGGTAGTTACACAATGCACTGTTCAACCTTTTTGTTCTACCTGCATAATTATACCTTATTTTTTATGTTTCATACTCTTTTTTTTCCCTCAAATTGGTGGGCTGATGACTTGACATGGGCTTGCAGGCTTCTTCGTCCGCTTTTATGATTGGTACTCTTGTTTGGGTGGAGGATCCAGATGATGCTTGGATAGATGGGGAGGTGATAGAAATTAATGGGGACGAGATTAAAGTATTGTGTACATCAAATAAGACGGTGAGTACTTCTTCAACATATATGCTAGGTTTTGTACGAATGTTATTTAATACTTTTGTTTTAGTACATGAGTTAGCAAGAAACTAAATTTACTTGGTAATTGTTAGTCACTTACATGACTTAATTTGTACAAAGAGAAGGAATAAATATAGCTATTCTGACTAGGTATTATTTTTAACTTCAGTTTTTACTCATCTTTCTAATTCCAAGTTTAGATTTTTACTAATCAAATTATTTTAAACCTCATGTAATAATTAACCTTTTCCTTGTGCTAGTACCCATGTAACCTGACGTAGCATATGGTTAGATGATGAACCCGGTTCATCGTCGCTTCATCTAACATCGCCTGTCATCTGTTCAGCCTCTTATTTACCTTCACTGTATATGTTGGTTAACAAGAACACTTCCCTTTATTTTGTCATTGTCTGAGTTTTGAAAATAGAGTTTGAAAGGTTCATGGCTTTTCTTTCCTTCATTGTTGTGTAGGTTGTGTCGAAGACATCTAGTGCCCATCCCAAGGACCCTGAATTTCCTCCATCTGGTGTTGAGGATATGACAAAGCTAGCATATTTGCATGAACCTGGGGTTTTTCGGAACTTAAAATGTCGATATGATATTAATGAAATATATGTAAGTATTATCAGCCGATTATCATCCATTTTTATATTTAGATATGGTTCGAAATAGACAAGGCTATTCACATTACATGTTTCAGCATATTTCTCATATTACTTGATTTTTATGATATTATGATAGTGTACTAACCAGATACCGTTTTTCATTGTTGCAGCCCTTTAGTATGGCTTGTGATGACTGTTTCAATGTGTTACTTTAATACGCTCTTTGTTTTATGTTTTCTAGAGGAATGTACTGCTATGTGCAGCTAAATGTTCTGGTGTTTGTTCCAGAGCTACACAGGAAGCATATTGATTGCTGTAAATCCTTTTCAAAGACTACCACATTTATACGACAATAAGGTGATGCAAAAGTACAAAGGGGTAGCTTTGGGTGAGCTCAGCCCACATCCATTTGCTGTTGCAGACTCTGTCTATAGGTAGTATTATCAATCATAAAATTCTTCTGCATTCCTATTATCAATCATTGATTTAATAAATGTTGTGAACACAGAATTTAAATGAGTCAATTAGTCAGTCAATTTTGGTAAGTGGTGAAAGTGGAGCTGGTAAAACGGAGAGTACAAAGATACTTATGCGCTATCTAGCCTTTATGGGAGGGAGAGTTGACAATGAAGAGGAGCAGTCTGTGGCTTACCAGACCGAGCTCTTCCTGGACAAGAACAAAGATTACGTTGTTCCAGAGCATCAAGCCTTACTGGCTGCTTCAAAATGCTCTTTTGTTTCAAGCTTGTTTCCTCCTTTACCTGAGGAATCATCCAAATCATCAAAGTTTTGTTCAATAGGTTCTGGCTTCAAGGTCTGTTTCAGTTTTAGCGTGTATGTTAAAGGTGGATTATATTCTTCGCCTATTTTCCTTAATTTCCACCCATACCATGTGCTTTGTACAGCAACAACTCCAGTCTTTGCTTTAGACGTTGAATTTCACTGAACCACACTACGTTCGATGTGTAAAGCCAAATAATGCTCTTAAGCCAGCAATATATTTTTTTTATAAGATTAAGCCAGCAATATTTGAAAACAGTAATGTACTACAACAACTCCGATGTAGGGGTAAGTTTTGGTGCTTTGGTCAATACTTTTGATGATAATCAGCCTGTCTCTGTAAGTTCATTTATGATAATTTTGATACATGTTTGACTCTAGGGAGTGATGGAGGCAATTAGAATTAGTTGTGCTGGATTTCCCTTCCTAAAGCAGTTTCACAAATTTATTGAACGGTTTGCCGTATTGGCTCCGGAGGTTCGCAGTAAGAGGTAGCTTCTCCTTGATTGTCTCTTGCAGTTCAAAATTATTACCTTTATTGTTTACAGTTGTGTTACTAGAATTAACGAGTTACACGTGAGGTGTTACTTATTCTGTGGTAGCAGTGATAAGATCGCTGGTTGCAAAAAGATTCTGGAGAAGAGTAACCTCGGTGGTTATCAGGTACATCTTGTATTTATAAATTTTCTTATTATGAAACTTCGGGACGGGTTTTGTCAATCCATTTACTTCTTCAGAAGTTACTAGATCATGCATGTCTGCACTCCACATTTCTTGCTTGCTGGTTGATTGCTGGTTGATTTCAGCGGTTTCAGATTGGAAAAACCAAAGTTTTTCTCAGGGTTGGTCAGATGGCCGAACTAGATGGTCAACGAGCTGAGATTTTGGGAAGAGCAGCAACGAAAATACAGAGAAGATGCAGTACATATATGTGTCGGAAAAGTTTGTCCTGTTGAGGTCATCTTCCATACAAATTCAAGCCTTTTGTAGAGGTTTCAAGAGTTTCATACACGTGCAGTTGTGATTGTTTCATTGGATGGAATTGCTGTTGTATATCTAGTGTCTTGTTTACTTTTCCTTTTGCTTTCTCTAACCTGCTTGCAGGACAACTGGCACGCCATCTATATGAGGGAATGAGAAGAGAAGCTGCTAGTCTGACTATTCAAAAATATGCACGCAGATTTATGAAAAGGAAAGCATACAAGAATTTGTGCTTCTCAGCTGTTTCCATTCAGGCAAGTTTGCGTGCGCTGAGTGCTCGTAATGAGCTTCGATTCAGGAAGCAGACTGTGGCGGCAATTGTAATTCAGGTAAAGATTTAATCAATGAAACATCAATAGCTGCTAGTTCTACGATCAAATTGCAGTTGGATTGCACACAAGAAGGTTCTACAATCAAAATTTTCCGATTAAAGGAAATGGCCTAGTTGTGTTGCCATAAATATTGACGCTGATTGATTTTTCAAAAGAAATCATTCTAATACTCTTTTCATTGCAGTTCCCGACTGCTATTTCTTTTACAATTTCTGTTTGTATTCTGAAGCCACGTGAGTTTTGTATGCTACAGAGTCGATGTCAATGAAAATTGGCCATCGATCGTTACCATGGGTTAAAGGAAGCAGTGATTATCATACAATGTGCTGTGAGAGCAAGCATTGCATGCAAAGAATTGATGAAGCTAAGAATGATAATTCTGTGATTTCTCTATTTCTTTTATTCCTTGAATTAGTTGAAGCCCATGATCCTGTCTTGTATTGGTATTTGCTAACAAGAGTATTTTTTCAGCAAAATTTCTTCATAGGTGATGATATACCTTAGGTACACCATTTCCATGTGAATATTAGAGTTAATATATTCTGCTCATTTTGATTAATTATAGAAGAACAAAGGAGTGTCTGGAGCCAACCCCTACTATAACAGCCATCTATTGAGAAACGGGATAATAATGCTCATTTGTGCTTTATGTTCCTTGCATCTGTTTGATTTGATCTTTTGTTAGTCTCATCTAGAAGGTGATAGTAAATGCATGATTGTGTAAATTGATTACCCTGTCTCTCTGCAGGCTGCCAAGGAAACTGGTGCACTCCAAGAAGCAAATGAAAAGCTTGAACAGCAAGTTAAAGAACTTACAATGAAGGTCGCCAAGGAAACAAATGAATTATGAATAAAAATCTTCCCTAATTATCACCAGGAAAAGAAAGAAGAGAAGACCAGAAGAATTCTATTTCTTCTTTCAAAATCTTTTGAAATGATGATTATCAACGTTTTGTTGAATGATTGTAGAGCTTATGATGGAAAAAACTATGTGACATGATGTTGTTCTTTCTCAGAGTTTCCGCTCATCATCTTCCGATCTCCCAGTTGATGTAGTGCATCTGGTTGAGGCCAAGTATCCAACTCTTCCTTTTAAGCAGCTGCTTAAAGCATATGTAGAAAAGATCTATGGAATCATGAGGGACAACTTGAAAAAAGACTTGTCTCAACATATTTCTTCTTGTATTCAGGTATGAGGACCTTTACTTTGCAATCACTGAATCTTCCCATGGATGAAAGTAGCTATATTTATCAAGGAATTGAAATTTCTTATGTTGATAAAGAATTACCCCATATATCAGGTACCTATGGCGTCAAAAGAAACTTCAGAAGTATATGAAGAATCAGAAAAAAAATACTGCTCCTGCCAGTCACTGGCAGAACATTATTGAATGCCTGAACTTGATGCTAAGGATATTAAAAGAAAATCATGTACGTACAATGTTATACTGGACTTTTCCATATTTTTGATGAACCAACAGCTTATGGTACAGTTTCTTGCTAGGTGCCTCCAATACTTGCTAAGAAGATTTTTGCTCAAAACTTTGCATACATGAATGTACAGCTCTTTAATACGTAATCACTATTTATTCATCATTTTCTAGGGAGAACACAAATGGTCCATTGACTATAGGCCGTTGTTTTATTGAGTCCCTCTACTATTAAAAGTTTCAAAATGGTCTCTTGACTGTGGAGTGTTGCTTTGTTGAGTCTATCGGCTATTAAAAGTCACAAAATAGTAACCCGACTATTCATATATTCCAAACTCGTCCTTTTTTGTTAAAAACTTCATGACAGTCTAAGCTGGATGTTAACTGATTGGCTGAGAGATATGATAGTCATTTGAGATTTTGGGATCATATTTTATCATCTATCAGTCAACATGTTAACATCCAGCTCGGACTATCATCAATTTTTTAACAGAAAATGACGAGTTTAGAACATATAAATAGTCGTGTGACCATTTTGTGACTTGTAATAGTCAAGGAATTCAACAAAGCAATGCCGTATAGCCAAGGGACCATTTCGTAACTTTTACTAGGCGGGAGACTCAATAAACACCGTCCTACAGTCGGGAGACCATTTGTGTACCTTACCCTATATTCTATTACCGTAGATAAGATAATTAAGTGTTAATTACAAATGATGATGTTTTGGTACAGCCTTCTTCAGCATCGAGAGTGCTCCACATTTAGCAATGGGGAATATATGAAGTCAGGTCTAGATGAACTGGAAAAATGGTGTGCCGAAGCAACACAAGAGGTAATTTCTTTAGTTCTGACTAATAACTGTTGAAAGTGTCGCCTACACCTTACTGCATTTAAATCTTAATTAAGAGTTCAACGTTGTCTTTGGTGATGATTTCTCTACCTACAATATGTTGGCTCGTCATGGGATGAACTTAAGCACACAAGGCAAGCAGTTGGATTCTTGGTATGTTTCTTCAGTTGCTGATATTACTATGTTAGAATTTTGTTGCATTAAATTACTTCTCTTGTGGTTTCATCCATTTTTACACGTCAGTCTCATTTGATGCTGTTTTATATACATACACACACATACGCCAATGTTATAAAAGTATCTACCGTGCCTGGTAATTAATCACCACAGGGTAATTATGAAATTGTTTTAAACTGTCAACAATCATTAGTTAGAACTAAAGAAGGACCTAAAATAACCATTAGTAACTGCTAGGGATCATAATGAACAACATAAATTAAACACATAATAACTGATGGTAACTAACCTTGGTTCTGTTTGCAAATATTTTTGTTAGTTATGGTACCCACCCTTCCTTGCTGTTAGTAACTGCTCTTTTATGTTGCATTTCAGATTATGCCTGAAAAGTCCAAAATATCGTACGATGAAATAACGAATAACCTCTGTACTGTAAGTCACTTCATCTCTTTACATGCACGTACGGTGAATAGATCTGGTGCAACTGACAATCATTCCGGTGAAGTAAAACCGACTGACCTGCATGAAATTTATCACCAGGTTCTGAGCGTTCAACTATTCTACGAAGTATATACTCTTTACAGTGATGACAACGACAACGAAGGTGTCTCGGCCGACGTAAGGCTGCAAAAGAATTAATCGAAAAATGCAGATTTTAGCCAACCCTCCAATGTTAATCAAACCTCTCCATTGTTGCACAGGTCATTTCCCAAATCAAACTTCTCATGACAGATGCCGATGGCAGCTCCGTTTTATTGGATGAAGACTCCAGGTAAAAAGATGAACAAAACCCTCAAAAACTTGGTTCTTTTGAAGTTCATTCAGAGCCCTTAATCATCGGTCATCCTGTTTGAATGCAGCATCCCATTCTGAGTGGAGGACATCACTGATTCCATGAAGCTAGAAGCATTTGCATATGTAAAACCCACTGCTGAACTTGCCGAGAATCCTGACTTCCAATTCTTACAGGAACAAGGCACCCCCGCTACTTAGTAGAATTGGTATCCTTCATTGTAACATCAGTGTCTATCCAAATATGAGATACTACGTAATTTTTAATAGCAATAACATCGAATAGAGATGAGAGATCATTTTAATTGATGATATTATGTTTGTTTATTTTATTACATTGTAATATATTCTTTGATAAATTATGCATTTAGTACCTAAACTATCGGGTTTGGTCAATTTTAGTACCTAAATTTAAAAAAAATCAAAATCATACTTTAAGTTTAGTTTTTGTTTCATTTCAGCATCTCACATTAAGTTTTGATTTTTTTTTGAAAGTTTAGGTACTAGAACGGATCAAAACTGATAGTTTAGGTACTAGAACGGATTAAAACTGATAGTTTAGGTACTAGATGCGTTGTTTACCCTATATTCTTTAACTTTAGGGTAAAACTACACACTTAGTACTTAAAATATTAGTTTCGATTAGTTAAACTTTCAATTTTTTTTAAATCATACCTAACATTTAGTTTTTGTTTCATTTGAATATCTCGCTGTTAAACACTTAATGCATTTAATACCTAAAGTATTAATTTTGGTCTGTTTTAGTACATGAACTTTATTTTTTTTTCAAAACTTAACGTTATATTTTGAACAGAAGTACGAAAATGAAACAAAAACTAAATTTTAGGTATAATTTAAAAAATGAAAGTTTAGGTACTAAAACAGATCAAGACTAATAATTTAGGTATTAAATGCGTAATTATTCTAACTTTATAATACTATTAGATGTTTTTAAATGTTCAAAAAAAATTCTTATTCTATTAAAAGCAATTAAAAGTTCAAAAAATAACACACTACTATATTCTTACATTGAAAAAACGGCTAAAAAACGGCGTGATCAGTTAAACAAGTGACCGGTTAAAATTTAAACTGGTTATGTTATATCATTTAATCGAAAATATTATCAAGTACAATAACATATTAGGTACCGCTTATATAATGTAATAGGTAGCGCTTATATAATAAAATAGGTTAATTACTGGAAACATTATTAAGCACAATAATATATTAGGTACCGCTTATATAATGTAATAGGTAGCACTTATATAATAAAATAGGTTAATTGCTGGAAACATTATTAAACACAATAATATATTAGGTAGCGCTTATATAATGTAATAGGTAACGCTTATATAATAAAATAGGTAGCGCTTATATAATAAAATAGGTTAATTACTAGAAACATTATCAAGCACAATAACATATTAGGTACCACTTATATAATGTAATAGGTAACACTTATATAATAAAATATGTTAATTACTGGAAACATTATCAAACACAATAACATATTAGGTAGCGCTTATATAACGTAATAGGTAGCTCTTATATAATAAAATAGGTTAATTACTTAATTTGTTTTTACAACATATTAGGTAAACACTTAAAATGTTACTAAGGAAAACATAACTGGTTAATTATTATTTTGTTATTTTAAAATAACTTGTACGTTTATTATAGTGTAATAACATTATTTTGTTATTACTTAACTTGTACGTTATAAAAAAAAGCTACGTTAATTGATTATAATATTTTTTATATTCATTTATTAACGAAAAAAAATAATTGCATCTTGTAATTAAGTTTACAATGTAATATAATATGAATATTATTTGAAAATAAATTATTTATGAATTGTAAAAAATATTTATTATGTAATTATTACATACATATTAACGTAATTTGTAAAGGACTTGCAAAGATTATTTATTATAAGGATTCTTTTGTTTTTAATGACGTAAAAACTCATTAATACTTTTTATAACGTACAAGTTAAGTAATAACCGCTTATATAATATTATTTTGTTAATTACTTAATTTATTATTACAACATATTAGGTAAACACTTACAATATTACCAAGGATAACACTAAAATAATATTATTTATTAACAAAATAATAATATTATTTTTAAAATAAACATTGCAAATTTACCTATTACATTATAATTATCGGTTTTGATGTTTTTGGGAAACATACAATTTTAAATGTGTCGACACTTTATGCGTGCACATCGTTGGGCATTCATTTTGGAAAAAGTATCGACACAAACTTAAAATGTGTCGATACATTATGTAGACCTATTTTCTCATAAAACCGTGTTGAAAACATTTTGATATTTCGATATAACAAATTAAGTTAAATGAATTTTAAGATTTTCCAAAATGATTTTCTAAGTATATTCGATATAATTATTCAAATATCAAAACATTACTCCAAATATTTCAAAAATCATTTTTAATCCTTACTTAAGTGTAAAATTAAGTTTTAATCTTAAAACAATTTCAAAATAATCTTTCAAAGTATTTCGAACCATTTCAAAGCCAAAAATTCCAGATTACTCAGAGGGAACCGATTCCCCCCAAGGGGGTACCGATCCCCCCTGAATGGTTTGGCTCCGAGATTTCCAGAATGCTCGGAGGGAACCGATTCCCCCATAGGGGGTACCGATTCCCCCCTGTTCAACGGTCGAAATATTTGAATTTTACACTTAGGGAACCGATCCCCTATGAGGGGGAACCGATTCCCCCCACGCTCCAAGCATTTTTATTAAATGTTTTCACACTTAAACGGCTATATTATCTTCATTAATTATCCCCAACGTTCAGAAGTGATTCAAGGTGTATTTAAACAAGTTCTGAAGCCCTTCAACAAGAAATCATAGAGAAACAGAGAAAGCATCAAACACCAAGTTCGTGCAAATCAAGCCAATTTTTTCTTTCAATATTCATTTTTACTTTCAAGAACACCATTTGTCCTCATTTGTAATTATCTTTGAGTGTTCTTTTCTTGTTCTAGAATTGTGCAAACATCTTACCTTGTGAGGTTTTCCTTGTAAGTTTGCAAATTTGTAATCTTCTCTTTGAGAAATAGTGTTCTCAAGAATTGGGGTATATTCTTGAGGGTGTTGTAAGGTTATCTCTTTGGCCTCAAAAGAAAGAATTAGTGAATTTGTTGGGAAATCCTTAGTGTGGATAGCTAAGGTAGTGGACGTAGACTTTGATTGAGAAAGTCGAACCACTCTAAATCGCTGTGCAATTACTTTCAATTTTCTGCAAAAGCTTCCACCAAATTTTTAATTGCCAATTCACCCCCCTCTTGGCCAAATCCGTCAATTGATTAACTCAACAATTGGCATCAGGAGCCTAACTCATTTGAAGGTTTAATCGCCTCTTGAGTTGATTCGGGAAGAGTTATATCAATTATCAAAGTCATCAATGGCCTCCGCTTCAAACTTCGACTCCGGTCTCGATTCGATGCCCGTCAACAAGCCTCCTTTCTTCAATGGAGCTAACTATGCTTATTGGAAGAATATAATGATGTACTTCATTCAAGCAAGTGACATGGGAGCATGGAATGCTGTAGAAGAAGGATACATCAAACCTCTCACTCATCCAAGGTTGTGGAGTGAAGGAGAGACAAGAATGTTCCAGCTCAACTCCAAAGCCATCCATATAATTTTTTGTACTCTTGGACCAGATGAATACGGAAGAGTTTCATCGTGTACAACCGCCAAAGAAATATGGGACAAACTTCAAGTCACTCATGAAGGTACCGATGAGGTAAAGAAATCTAAAATTAGTATTCTAACGCATAGCTATGAAAATTTCAGGATGAAACCAAATGAAGATATCAAAGCTATGACGGATAGATTTTCAACGATTGTCAATGGTCTCAAATCATATGGAGAGATCATTTCAAATGAAAAGCTTGTGAGGAAGTTAGTCTACTCCATCCCAAAATCGTGGCAATCAAAGAAGACGGCAATCATCGAGTCTAAGGACTTAACGTCCTTAACTCTTGAAGAGCTAATTGGGTCACTCCTCACTCATGAAATGATGCTCGAAGATGAGGGTGGACCTCGAAAAAATTGACGAGACACCAAAGGAGAAGGAGAAGAAGAAGAAAAACATTGGAGTTGCTCTCAAATCCACAAAAGATGAGAGTGATTCGAATAACGATGATGATGACGAGGAAATGGCATTGTTTGTCAAATAGTTCAGAAAAATGATGAGACCTTATCGAGGAAGAAAATTCAAACGAAATGAAGGCCTCAAAAATGAACCGAAAGAGAAGGACCCAATCATTTGCTACGAATGCAAAAAGCCAGGGCATATTAAATATGATTGCCCATAATTGAAGAAAAAGGGCCAATCAAAGAATAAGCACAAGGCTCATGTGGCTACATGGAGCGATGAAGAAAGTTCCGATGAAGAGGAACAAGAAGTAGCTAACTTGTGCTTGATGGCATTTGGGGAAGATTCTAAGGTAACTTCTAACTCATCCGATTTTGATGATTTATCCTATGATGAGTTATTAGAGGAATATAATGGGTTGGCTTCGGATTATGAGAAATTATTTTTAAAATATAAAAATGATGTTTCAAAATTGAAAAATGAAAACAAACTCATATCCAAAACCAACAACGATATTGAAAGTAAAATCAAAGATTTGCAAATCAAACTAGAAGAATTTGAAAAGAAAAATTTAGATTTGCAAAATTTACTTTCAAAGATCAATGATGATCATCAAAAGAAAATTGATGATCTTAAAACTTCTTTTGATAAAGTTGGAACAAAACATTTTGAAAAAGGTGGAAATTCAAAATCCAACTTTGTTAGAAAAAGTTTTAGAAACTACAATCATAGAGGTCCCCAAAGAACATCTAATGGAAAAATCGTTAGAAGTATGTGGGTTCCTAAAGAACTCATTACTACTAAAGATAAAAATATCCTACACAAATGGATACCTAAGGAGACTAGGATTTTGGAAACTAATGAATGGACCCAAAAGAATTTGGGTACCAAAAATCAAAAATTAATCTATGTTTGTAGGGAAAGGCATTGCTACAAGGCACGAGAAACAAATTCAAATTCATGATACCTTGATAGTGGATGCTCAAGACACATGACCGGAGACAAAAGCCGGTTCATTGAGCTTAACGCCAAAAATAGAGAAGAAGTGACTTTTGGAGACAATTCAAAGGTCACATTGAAGGTATTGGTATAATAGGTAATACCTCTTCCATAAATTAAGAATGTTTTATATGTGAATGGATTAAAGCATAATCTATTGAGTATAGTCATTATGTGATTAAGGATTCAATGTCTTATTTGAAATTAATGGTTGTAAAGTCATTGACATTGCATCTAATCGGATTATGCTTATTGGTCATAGAATAGGGAATATTTACATGGTGCATTTAGATTCTTTTGATATGACTAATTTATGCCTAATTGCTAAGGATGAACATGATAGTTGGTTATGGCATGGAGACTAGGACATGCTAGTATGATGTTTTTGCAACGGCTAATTCAAGATTTAGTTCGAGGGTTGCCCAAGCTTAATTGTAATGATAAATCTGTGATGCTTGTGCTAAAGGAAAACAAAAGCGTGTTTCTTTTAAATCCTTAATGATGTATCAACTAGTAGAGTATTACAATTGATCCATGTAGATCTTTTTGGGCCAACTAGGACTACTAGCTTGGGTGGAAAACAATATGCATTTGTCTTGGTAGATGACTATTCTAGATATACTTGGGTTCTATTTTTAAGTACTAAAGATGAAGCATTAGAATAGTTCATCACATTTTCAAAAATAATCCAAAATGAAAAGGGTTACTCTATAACTAGTGTTAGGAGTGATCATGGCACTGAATTTGAAAATCTTAGATTTATTGAATTTTGTAATTCTAATGGTATTAGTCATAATTTTTCAGCACCTAGAACCCCTCAACAAAATAGAGTTGTTGAGAGGAAAAATCGAACTTTAGAAGAAATGGCTAGAACCATGCTTTGTAAAAATAATTTGCCAAAATATTTTTGGGCGGAAGCCACAAATACTGCTTGTTATGTTGTTAATTGAGTAATGATTAGGCCAATTTTAAAGAAAACTCCATATGAAATTTTCAAAAATAAAAAGCCTAACATTAGCTATTTTCATCCTTTTGGATGTAAATGTTTTGTTTTAAACAACGGTAAAGAAAACCTTTGCAAATTTGATGCTAAAAGTGATGAAGGTATTTTTCTGGGTTACTCCTTAAATTCTAAAGCTTATCGAGTATTTAATAAAAGAACTTTAGTTGTAGAAGAGTCTATACATGTTGTTTTCGATGATAATCCCCTTCCAAGGAAGGATTCTTGTGTGAATGATGATGTAGGTGTTATAAATACAAATGATGTTAGACATGAAGTTGGAGAACCATCATCAAAGGAAGAAACGAAAAATGAGGAAACTCATGATCCTCTTGAGAATCCAACCATTGAAGAAAGGGAAGTATCTTATCCAAGAGAGTACAACTATGTCAAGGGTGGTGAGATTATAGGTGATCCATCCAAAGGGGTAACAACTCGATCTTCTCTTAGAAATATTTGTAATTATGTTGCATTTATTTCATGCATAGAGCCTAAGAATATTAAAGAAGCATTAAATGATGAACATTGGATTATGGCTATGCAAGAAGAATTAAATCAATTTGAGAGAAGTAAAGTATGGACATTAGTTGAAAGGCCTAGTAATAAATCTACTGTAGGTACTAGATGGGTATTTAGGAATAAGCTTGATGAGAGTGGTAATATAATGAGAAACAAGGCTAGACTTGTTGCTCAAGGGTATACTCAAGAAGAGGGTATAGACTATGATGAAACATATGCTCCCGTAGCTAGGATGGAAGCAATTAGAATGTTATTAGCATTTGCATGTTTTCATGAATTTAAATTATATCAAATGGATGTTAAAAGTGCATTTTTAAATGGTTTTATAAAAGAAGAAGTGTATGTGGAACAACCTCCAGGATTTGAAGATTCAAAATTTCCAGATCATGTTCTTAAATTGACAAAAGCTCTTTATGGTTTAAAACAAGCTCCTAGAGCTTGGTATGAAAGATTGTCAAATTTTTTAATTGAAAAAGGTTTTTCAAAAGGAAAGGTTGACACTACATTGTTTTTAAAGCATAAAGGTAAAGATTTATTAGTAGTTCAAATTTATGTTGATGATATAAATATTTGGTTCTACTAATGATGTTCTTTGCCAAGAATTTTCTAAGCTAATGCAAAGTGAGTTTGAGATGAGCATGATGGGGGAGCTCTCATTTTTCTTGGGACTCCAAATCAAGCAAAGAAAAGATGGCATCTTCATTAATCAAGCTAAGTACGTCAAAGATATGCTCAAGAAGTTTGGACTGGAAAATGGGAAACCTCATGACACTCCAATGAGCTCTTCAACAAAGCTTGACTTAGATGAAGGAGGTAAATGTGTAGATGTTAAATTTATATAGGTCAATGATTGGATCTCTACTTTATCTAACTGCAAGTAGACCAGACATTATGTTTAGTGTTTGCTTATGTGCTAGATTTCAATCATGCCCTAAGGAATCACATTTACTAGCTGTTAAGAGAATCTTTAGATACCTTAAGGACACTCCTAGTTTAAGACTTTGGTATCCTAGAGACTCTAGCTTTAGCTTGCATGTTTTTTCTGATGGGGATTATGGAGGATGTAAATTAGATAGGAAAAGCACCTCCGGTACTTGCCAATTCCTTGGAAATATGTTGATTTCTTGGTTTTCAAAGAAACAAAATTGTGTTGCATTATCTACCACTGAAGCAGAATATATTTCAGCCGGTAGTTGTTGTGCACAAGTTTTATGGATGAAACAACAACTTTTTGATTATGGAATTGAAGTAGATACTATTCCTATCAAGTGTGACAATACTAGTGCTATTTGTCTCACTAAAAATCCCATCCAACACTCTAGAACTAAACACATTGAAATTAGACATCACTTCATTAGAGACCATGTCACTAAGGAAGATGTAGTTCTAGAATTTGTTGATACTTTGCATCAATTAGCGGATATTTTTACAAAACCCTTAGATAAGGAAAGATTTTGGACACTTAGGAGAGAATTAGGTTTAACTGACCTATCTTCACTTAGTGTTTAAAATAATTCAGCACTTTTAATAAATACTGAAAAATGCTCATAATAGTAATTTTTGATTGCATTCATTACTATTAGTTAGGGGGAGTTTATGATTCTTGATGAAAAATTAACTTTATGTTCAAATATTGATTAAAGATTAATTTAATTGTTTGAACATAATTATTTTTCAATATATGAGTTGCCTATACCACTAGAGAAGATTAATTTAGCATTTTGTGTGCTTAAAAGTCGGATTTTAGCATTTTGGTGCAGAGGGAATCGATCCCCCCATGAGGGAACCGATTCCCCCTTTGAAAGGGAACCGATTCCCCCCCACAGGGGAATCGATACCCCCTTGGGGTTCTGTTAAAATCGGGCAGAACACCCCAAAACCCCAAAACCTCAAAACCTATTCTGCCTCACCCTCAAACACTCAAATCTCCATTCTTGCCTCAAATCATTGATTTTAATCGGAATTCACTTCAAATATCATCTCCTAAACTTGCAATCATCATTAAAATCGTGCAAACAACATCTAAATCCCCTCAATCTTCATCTTTTAAGGTAAATTTTTCTAAACTCTCTAGTTCATTGATTTTGAACATAGGATTAGTTTTAATTAGTTCTAGGTTGAAATAGTGATCGGGCATTGATTGTTTAGTGATTAGACACTAGATGTTACAACTAATTTCATCAAAAACACAAGAATTTTCCAAAAATTTTAAATTTTCGAAATTAAAAAAAAATTGTTATTTTTCAAATTATTGTGTTTTGATTAGATTATGTTGTTGTTATGAAAACTATACATATATTGTTTCTCAAAACCATATTTTTCAAAAGTTTTTCAAAAACTTTGCCCATTAGGATTGATTTAGAGAACCTTGAAATATTGAGGACTCAATTGAGTTTTGGGATTAATTGAATTGCATACATTTGTTTTTAAAATTGTAGGTTATCCAATCTATTCCGATTTCCTTCACCATGTCTAATCCTAAACGTGCTAGGTCTTCATCTAGTCGTTCTAGTCGTCAACCAAATCCTCCTCCAAATCCTCCTCCTATTCCTCAAAATCCTATTCCAAATCTTGATCCTAACTTGACTATCCAAAATTCTTGTTTCAATCAACCGGGTCCTAAAGATTATCGTTATTGGTTTTACCAATATTTTGACTCGTATAAGATTAAGGAAGAACGTATCCCATCTCTTCAAGCTATGGTTGCTATTAACTTTAAATATCTCCCTATCTTAGACGAATGGAAATTTGATAAACTTTTCGAACTTGAACCCGTTGTCTATCATCAACTTGTTCGTATCTTCTACTGTAATGCCGTTTGTATCAAAAATCGTGACAAAACCAAAACCATAGGAGTACGTTCCTACCTCCTAGGTCAATATTTCCATCTTGATCCAGATTACATAGCCAATGCCTTAGGCTTGGATAATGAAGGTTTATCAAATGAAAAAACAAGTTTTAGGCTCACGATATAAACGAAATGATAGTGCAAGTGTTCTAGATCTTCATGAGCGTTTTCTTCATCTCATGATCACTTGGTGGTTTCGACCATCCGGGGGTCGTTATTCTACTCTCAGAGCTTTAGACCTTTGGTGGTTGCATTGTTTTGAACACAACATAAAAATAAACCTTTCCGAGATTATCTTTGCTGAGATCGTTGAAACCGTTAACCTAGTGCCAAATAAGAAACTCTGTTCTTCACTAGTTTACGGTTGTATCCTTAGTAATCTCTTTTCTAAAGCCGAGCTTCGAGTTGGTCTAGATGCCGCTTTTCCTCTTAAGAAACAAATCAATCTTCTTTCTTTAACAAGAGCGAGATGGGTCAAAAATAAAGAAACCGGTGAATGGGTTCGATCTTCTGCAACTACTCCGGGAGCTAGTTCTTCACAAGCTCCACCCGAAGCTGACGAAGATCTCGAGCTTGAGCAATTAATGCGAGACATCGATGAAGCTGAAGATGAACCTGAGCAGCCCGAGGAGCATCCCGAAGAGCAAGCACAACAATCGACTCAAATGCCTCCATATTTTCAATCTTTTATTGAGACATTTGATTACCGATATGCGAGCATGGATTCGCGCTTTAATTCTATAGAGTCTCATTTATCCACAATGGGAACTCAACAATTAGAAATTCTTCGAGAAATGCGTGCAAATAATGAAGCAACCAACGCACGTATTAATGACCTCACTAACGAAATGGCCGCTATGCGAGCTCGTTTTCCTCATCCTGATCCGGATATGTGATTAAATGTTTTACTTTGAACTCCAAATTTATTGTTTTAACATTTTGAATATTTTGGAATGTTTGAATTTGTGGATTGTGAATTTGTTTGGATTTATGGATGGTGTGAACTTATATGTTTGGTGTGATTTATTCATTATTGCATCATTTATCATTATTAGCAATATGACCAATTTTACCATATCACATTGTTTATGAATATTGATTATGGAACTAATGGCTAACGTTTCTCTAGATTGTGATCTTAGCAGCTTATTCATACATATACCTAATCAATTGGCTAAATGTTTTTTCACGTTTCTTTAAATCTTTTTGATTTAACAAAAAGGGGGAGAAGTGTGTGTTTTAAGTGTGTTTTAAAAATGATAAATGGGAGAAGTGTTAAAGTAAGGGGGAGTAATTTCAAAACTTGATTTCAAAATCTTAAAATTACTAAAATGTTTTGTTATATCAAAAAGGGGGAGATTGTTGAAAACATTTTGATATTTCGATATAACAAATTAAGTTAAATGAATTTTAAGATTTTCCAAAATGATTTTCTAAGTATATTCGATATAATTATTCGAATATCAAAACATTACTCCAAATATTTCAAAAATCATTTTTAATCCTTACTTAAGTGTAAAATTAAGTTTTAATCTTAAAACAATTTCAAAATAATCTTTCAAAGTATTTCGAACCATTTCAAAGCCAAAAATTCCAGATTGCTCAGAGGGAACCGATTCCCCCCAAGGGGGTACCGATCCCCCCTGAATGGTTTGGCTCCGAGATTTCCAGAATGCTCGGAGGGAACCGATTCCCTCATAGGGGGTACCGATTCCCCCCTGTTCAACGGTCGAAATATTTGAATTTTACACTTAGGGAACCGATCCCCTATGAGGGGGAACCGATTCCCCCCACGCTCCAAGCATTTTTATTAAATGTTTTTACACTTAAACGGCTATATTATCTTCATTAATTATCCCCAACGTTCAGAAGTGATTCAAGGTATATTTAAACAAGTTCTGAAGCCCTTGATCAACAAGAAATCATAGAGAAACAAGATAGAAAGCATCAAACACCAAGTTTGTGCAAATCAAGCCAATTTTCCTTTCAATATTCATTTTGCTTTCAAGAACACCATTTGTGCTCATTTGTAATTATCTTTAAGTGTTCTTTTCTTGTTCTAGAATTGTGCAAACATCTTACCTTGTGAGGTTTTCCTTGTAAGTTTGCAAATTTGTAATCTTCTCTTTGAGAAAGAGTGTTCTCAAGAATTGGGGTATATTCTTGAGGGTATTGTAAGGTTATCTCTTTGGCCTCAAAAGAAAGAACAAATTAGTGAATTTGTTGGGAAATCCTTAGTGTGGATAGCTAAGGTAGTGGACGTAGACTTTGATTGAGAAAGTCGAACCACTCTAAATCGTTGTGCAATTACTTTCAATTTTCTGCAAAAGCTTCCACCAAATTTTTAATTGCCAATTCACCCCCCTCTTGGCCAAATCCGTCAATTGATTAACTCAACAAACCGGTATATTTATACCGAGTACATTGTAAATTTACCTATTACATTGTAATTATTGGTTTCGATGTTTTTGGGATCGATACTTTTAATAAATGTATCGACACTTTATGTGTGCACCTCATTTGGCATTCATTCTGGACAAAATGTATCGACAATTTTTAAATTTGTGTCGATACATTATGTTGACATATTCTCTCATAAAATCAATATATTTATACCTGTTACATTGTAAATTTACATATTACATTATAATTATCGGTTTCGATGTAACATATGTGTCGATACTTTTTGAAAATGTATCGACACATATGTTTAACTATTCTCTCATTATAATATAATTAATGATATATTATTCTTATTATAATAAATAATAAATATAATTTATAATAATCTTATTTTTAATAAAATATAATAATCATAATTTTTTATTTATAAAATTATAGATATAATATTTTAATAGTAATATTGACATAAATAATATTAAATAAATTATTCTAATATTTTAAAAATAATAATATTATTTTGTTAATAAATAATATTATTTTATTATATTTGATGTTTATAATAAAGAAGTTTTTTTTAAAAATTGTATAATTTGTATTTGCTAATTTTATCATTAAAAAAGTTTATTTTTACCGGTTTTGTTATTGTTGGGTTAATAAAACCGGTAAAAAATTACCTAAAAAATTATTATTTCTACCTAAAACATCAATTTTTTTAACATTTCCTGTAAAATGCCAAACAATAACAAAACCGGTAAAAAAATAACAAAACCAATAGCGCTTTACCTGTTTTGTTAAAATAATGATATTTTCGGTAATTTTTACCGGTTTTGTTATGCCCAACAATAACAAAACCGGTATATTTTTACCCGGTAAAATGCCAAATAATAACAAAACCGGTAGAAATAATGATGTTTTCGGTAATTTTTAACGGTTTTGTTATGCACAATAATAACAAAATCGGTACCTTTTTTTTAGTCAATAACAAAACCAGTATCGTTTTTTTTAGCCGTATATTAAGCGCCTCACGTAAGCATTCCCCCCCATGAGCGGAACCAAGGGGAGGGTAAGGGGACCTTGGGCACTAGTCAATTATATTTTTAATTATTAATTGTAATAAAAAATATATTTTTAAAAAATAAATAAAGAAAAATTTATCAAGTCATTCGATTAAAAAATTATATTTATATAAAATAAAAGATTATTTTAATCCCGCTATAATAAATTCTTAGTTCCCGCCTTGAATACCTCTTTAATTCATTGGAATCACATGGCATGCAACTACAATAAAAGTATTTTTTTTACTAAACTAAGGTGATAGCTGCAGTCATTGATGCTCGAATCCGAAACCTCTAAAAACAATAATGATTCGTTTAACTACTAATGTAAGTTGGTTCATGCAGCTACAATAAAAAGTAACTTTTTTTTTATTAATTTAAGGTGATTACAAAGTAATATATGTTTTAAGTACTATCAACTATTTGACAAAACACTCTTGATGTTCGAACCCGAAACCTCTAAAAATAATAATAATTTCTTTAATCACTAAAATAAATTAATTTGTGCACATACCATAAAAGTAGAATTAAAGAGATGGTGTGAATTTGTTAAGGGCGAGGCTATCATTAATCATCTTCTAAGGGACAAAATCATGAAATAAATATGTTGGGTGGTGGTGTGACATCATTCGAATTGTGTGTGTGTTTAGTGGAACACATTCTATAAGGTCGGATGTTGATATCATCATCTTCTTCTTCTTTTTCTCATTTTCCTTTTCATTATTTCGATTCACTATGATTGAATCTTAATTTTGTTATACGTTATTCTTTTAATAATTTGAAGGTCATCGATTTAAATATGTAATTCATCTTTAGTTTAAAATTTAAAAGATTATGTTTAATTTAGATATGATATTGAAAAATAAATAAATTATATTTTAGTCTTTGAATTTGTTCATTTTCTCATTTTTTGTATTTTTTTTTTTACTTTTCTATCATTGGTAACTTCTTTTTAACGATTTTAATTCCTATAAGTTTTATAATTTTTTAGATTTTTCAATTTTATAATATTTTGTATATTTTATAACTTTTTTTGGGTGATTATGTGATATAATCTAAAAGTCCAACATTAGCTCTTTTAGTGTTGTGAAAAAATACCTATTAAAAATATCAAACTAAAAAATTAAAGGTCGTTTGAGTTGGATGTTAACATGTTGATTGTGATATAACAGTCGTTAAAGATTTTAAGATATTTATCAACAATATCCAGCTCAAACAACATTCAATTTTTAACGAAAAATGATGAGTTTCGAACATATGAATAGTTGAGTGACTATTTTGTAAATTTTAATAGTCTATGGACTCAACAAAGCAACATCCTATAGTTAAAGGACCATTTTGTAACTTTTAATAGCAACAAAAAATACCCTATAGACAAGGGACCATTTATATATTTTGCCCTATATTTTTTTATCTTATATTATATATTAAATTTTTGATTGAGTTAACAATATTTGTTTATTAAATCTCAACTCAATTGTGAATTTATAAAAATATTTTTGTTTTAAATGAAAATAGATAATGTTTATTTATATAAAGCTTTTAATAAAAATTTAATTAATAATATACATTTAAATTTAACGAAAATAAAAATGAGAAATTCATATATTGAATTTAAATATAATTTTAAAAAAAATTAATTATATATATATATTTTGACATGATTCAAGTTTATTTAAAAGATTTTGACTAACTACTTCAGTGGTTCGAGTATCATATATGTAGGGTATGATCGTTTAATGTTAAATGTTTGTGAGTCTTTAAACATATACAACTTTATACGTACGGGTTAAATGGCATGATGTGAAGGAAGAGTCGATCCACAAAATATAACACAAATAATTTTTAGATCGATCTTTATAACATTCCACTCAGTATGTTAACATCCAGCTTAAACGATCGTTAATTTTTTTAATAAAAAATAACTAGTTTGGAACATATGAATATTAAAATGACTATTTTATAATTTTTAATAATTAGAGTATTTAACAAAATATTATCTTATAATAAAAGGACTATTTTATAATTTTTAATAATTGATGGACTAAACAAATTAACATCAGGGACCATTTATATATTTCACCGTTTGTTTTATGTTTTTTTTCCCGGATGGAAGGATTGAAAAAAACTCGGTAAACATCAACAGCAACGACAACATTTGACAAAGTTTTTGTTCTTCTTTTTCTAAGCCTTTTTCTTTACTCATCGCAAGGCCCTTTTCCCTTTGAAAGCTCTGTTGTATTTTCTTTGTCGCAATATATTATATCTCTCTCATAAAAGAATTTCTTCTCATAAGCTTTAGGTTTTTGTTGGTGGCCTTTAACCTCAACCCAGATCACTTTACTTATTATTTTTGGAGATCTATGGAGCAGCTTGTAAACTTTATAATACGGCCTCCCAGGTAGTAACCTCCCCAGTTTTAATTTTGCTTTTTCTGGGAAAAATTGATATTGTTTCCCTTTTTTATTGAATTGAAAACATGGGTTCGGTTCATGATCTGGTCTGTTTGAGAGATGGGGGAAATTGAGAAGAGGGAGGAGAATTGGGATTTGAAAATTTTTATTTTTGGTTTTCAGCCAACGGGTAGAGAAAACCCTTTGCTTTACACGTGCACCTTTTTTTATAGCATTAGATTTGAAGTTTCTGTTTTTGCCATTAATGTTGATCAGTTTCTAAGCAAGGATACCGGGGTGATTATAATTGTTATTATAGCCTTATATGGCTGATCACTGTTGTAATTTGATGGTTTACGCTACTTCTTGGTTATCTATGGTCTTTCCATAATTTTAGAGCACGTCTGATTCATTGTCATGGGTTTCTTTAGCTCTCGTGTTCTGTTATTGATTTGGTTAATTTTCTTAGTTTTATATAATTTTGTGTTCTTGTGCATAAATACATGTATGTGTGTGTATATATATATATATTGTTGTTATGGGAGTTGTGGGTATTTGAATCTCAAACTTCTTCATAGATTCTGGCATGATTAAGTCCTTGTACTTTATTGTATTCCATATAGTTCTAAAAGCTTCGGCAGTCATTGATTTGTTTAGTTTTATGAGGAGTTTTGGGAACAAAAAACTGAAATTTATAGTTTGATCAACTTAACTGTGGAATTAGGCCTATTATGGTAAGATTATATCTTCATTAATGTAGAGTTATATAGCCAATAATCAGGAGCCATAAGTCATGCGACTTGAAGTATGCTGTTGTAATGCTGTTCTACACTGAAGTAAGATGGTTTATAACCAGCAGACCTATGGAAAGGACCTCGAGATCCTTCATGTTAAGCAAGAAAGAGGAACAAATTGGAAATGGTCAAACACCTTTTTCATGAATATGTTTGGGACATCATTAATTTAAGACTGCAAATTATTTTACTCAATTTCTAATGGGCATCGTTTTTTTATGGCAGAGCCGAGTACAATCCAGAAAGTGATCTTTTAGATGAAGAGTTCATGTTGAAAGGGAAATGGTACCAAAGGAAGGATATAGAGGTACAGTTTAAAGTTATCTATGCAAGGGAAATTTTAAATTTATTTATCGTCCTAAAATTCTCAACTTCCTTTTTTTTCCAAACCTTTTCATGATGTTAATCTGTTCATTTCCCCTATCCTTCAATTATAGATTTCTTTACTAAAAATAGTAGCATAATAGATACGACTATGCTGCGTTTTCATCAACTCATTCGTATTACTGGTAAACTAAAATCAGTTAGTAAGGTGCACCTAGCTATTGTACCTCTTTGCTTTTGTCTTTTCCTTTGACAGGATACATTACAGAGAGGCCATTGTGCTGCTGGCATGTGCTTTATGAGACATCATTTAAGACAGACATCTACAAATTTTGAATTGTCATCCATTCTTTTGCATACCTGAATAGAATATATTTTATATATTTGTTATAGTCTCTTATAATTTGGATAAGAGATCATAAACATGTGTTTTGGTCATTTTGCAGGTTAAAAATGGAAGAGGAGATGTTCTACAGTGTAGTCATTATGTACCCCTTGTTAGTCCTGAAGGAAAACCTCTTCCCTGTGTGATATACTGTCATGGCAACAGGTTAGAGAATTTTTATTGTTTCCTTTGGAAATTGCAAGCATTATTCAATAATTACTTGTGGGAGAAAAAAAGGAAACTTAAGATTTTGTGCTCAAATAAAAAAAGGGTCTTGTAATCCAGGTTGCTTATATCAATCAGCACCAACCTTATAATAGAATTGTTTTTTCAGGATACAAATTTATCTGGATAAAAGCGCGTAGTTACTTATTATTTTTGTTTCTCGTGCTTATATGTTGTCAACTTGCACTAGGATTCAACTTTGCTTGCAAGAAAGCGGGCCTATATAAATAAGTTGTAGGCTTACAGCCAACACAATTATTCTTATTATTGTTTTCTTTGAATTAATAGAAAAATTAGATATTTTTTAAAACCCTAAGTTTTCTAAGTTCCATCTTTCCTAATTGTTTGTTTAGCCTTATTTCCTTCATTGTTGCTGTTTTCCCCCTTAAACCAATTCATTTGTCTTAGTTTCAGATATCAGTTTCTTTAGTATTTTGTATTGCTGATGGGGAGAGTGTTAGGTGGCTAGTTTCTGTAGTATCCAACTGCTTCGTACTTTCAGATATAATATATGCTTGTTTCCTTTTGTTACATCTTCCATCCTGGCTGCTGACTGATTACGTTGCTGTACATTTTTACTTTTTTTTTTAGTTTATTATTACTATTGTTTACTTTGCTGACCGCTACCGTATCTTGATTTTGTGCAGTGGCTGCAGGGCTGATGCCAGTGAAGCTGCTATAATCTTGCTACCTTCAAATATTACTGTTTTTACTCTTGATTTTTCAGGATCTGGGTTATCTGGAGGAGAGCATGTCACCTTGGGTTGGAATGAAGTGAGTTGTTAACTAGCCTACTTGTGCAAAGTCTAGAATTTCTTGCTCATTTTTCTTATGGATGCAGGAAATGCCTTCTCTCATATTGGATTAGCATTCTTTAGTAGTTTTTTTCATAGTCTTTACTGGTTGTGAACTTCTAATAATGTGGCTCTCTGCAAATTGCTTATGTTAATTCTTGTTTTGTCCTGGGTTATTTGGGGTATTCTTACTTCATACATGTGTTCTATAGACTATCAGTTTTTTTTTTTGGAAAACTCTTATTTTGGTGCGAATGCTTGGGGTTTTTAGACATGCATAGTATTTTCACTGGTTGAATAAATTATGACAGATGAATTTGCAATCTTCTGGGTTAACTTAATTAAAGAGCCTAAAATAGCCCTTCTCTCACTTCAGTCCTTGGCATAAACTGAATTCTTCTTATTAACTGACATTTTGAAGTTCTGATCAATAACATCCCGTCACCCCCTATATATTTCTAAAAGTAAATTTGAAATAATTTTCATAAACTTTGAAAACAGATATCTGTGAATTATATAGATAAGAAACATGAATTATATTTGTATTGCCAAGTGAAAAATATGTAAAAGTCATCTTTACAAGGACATTTAAGGCAGTAGAAAGTTTGTCTCAAGTATACATTTGGTAAGATTAAACTTCATAGGGATGATAGTTGGATACTTTATCTGATGACGAGCTTGCATGTCATAAAATCTGTCTAACATTCTTTTCCCATTTTCCAGAAGGATGATCTGAAAGCTGTAGTTGATTATTTGCGGGAAGATGGAAATGTCTCTTTCATTGGCTTATGGGGGCGCTCAATGGGTGCTGTTACCAGGTTTTCTAAAGCCCTTGCCATCTTTCTGTTCCAAAGTTTGAGCATGGAAGCACATCTCATAACTGCCATCTCATTATGAATTTGTGGAGTATTATCTAAAGCTCTGCTGCCTGGACTTCTCAATTATTTACTAAAATCTATGGTTTAAGTTTGCTGTATTGCCGCATATGCTTATATAAATTCATGTTTTTATTTAACCTTATTATATTCGATGTGTTTCTAACATTAAGGATGTAAATCATTGTTCACAGCCTAATGTATGGAGCTGAGGATCCTTCAATTGCAGGAATGGTTCTTGACAGTCCTTTTTCGGACTTGGTCGATCTGATGTTGGAACTTGTAGATACGTATAAATTCCGTTTGCCCAAGTTCACAGTAAGTACACACTTTACATTTATTATTATTATATTTTGTTGGTTTTCGCTCTTTTTGAGTATGTGGGTAACTAATTAGCCACTGAGAGAATCTATTATGGATGGTAAAGATTTTATACTAAATCTGGTGTTCTCAACTATTGTATGGAATTGTGGTCTTATATTCAATATAAATAAGAAAAGTTGTAGTCTTTGGATTGTAGGTGTTCATGCACTCATTCTAACACACATCAAACAATTTTCTTCTTTCTCTGATTGCTTAATCAATCCAAAGATGGGCAAGTTCTGTTTTGCAAGTTTATTTTATAGATGCCTTCGTATAAATTTTATTGCTGTCTTGTCAGTCAGTCCATATTCTTTCTAATTAGTAATCAAGCACCACTATGAACTAAAGGAAATTTTTAAGAGCAATGATATAAAATTGAACTGCAGCATATGCTGCAAGTAAAATATGTTTAAGTTGATTACTTTGGTATGTTATGTTGCGGTTGAAGTTGAGTTATCAAACTTCATTTTGAGGTT
The DNA here is from genome assembly GCF_006381635.1 of Hibiscus syriacus. Classification (NCBI taxonomy): domain Eukaryota; kingdom Viridiplantae; phylum Streptophyta; class Magnoliopsida; order Malvales; family Malvaceae; genus Hibiscus; species Hibiscus syriacus. Next base: position 147,539 of record NW_024063172.1, on the reverse strand, counting down.
CTATTGTTTCTTCGAAGCCCAATTTATCCCGTTTAACTGCTTATCAGTGTTTTCAGTTTTTTTTTTGTATAAGAACCTTGAGTTGAGATGATTGCTTCTGTTGTCTTTTAACTCTATACTTTCATTTGCCTTGCTCCAGGTTAAGTTTGCAATCCAGTTCATGCGGAAATCTATCCAGAAAAAGGCGAAGTTTGACATAGCAGACCTGAACACCATCAAGGTTCTAGTCTGGAGATAATTTACTTTTCCATATTGATCTATAAGCTCATGTTTCTTGTTTCACATGACGATGCAGTGTTTTTCCTGGTATTGTTGCATTAATATCTTTTGTCTAGGAGAAATGGAAAGATAAAAAATTGGAAGAGGAGAAAAGTTGGGGGTGGGGGGTAGAAATTAGGTTTTTTTCCACTGGTGTGCTTTAGGAAAATCATACAAGTGGATTAAGAAAATGATTATTTCCCTTCATTTCTTAGTAGAGCTGAGAAGGGAAGGGAAGAAAATAAAAGGCATAATGACAAAAATCGTCCCTAATGGTTGACTAAATAGTCCCTTTGGCCCTTGTTCTATTTTTTTGGAGCATTTTGAGGCAAAAAGGCCCTCCATCGATGGAAATCAGTAGTCAACAAACAGTAATCACTCCAAAATAGGGGCTTTTTTGCCCCAAAATGAAACGTTGGGGGCCAAAATGATAAAAAAAAGAATAAGGGCTAAAGTAAATATTTAGTCAAACGTTAGGGGCCTTTTTTCCCTAAAATGAAACGTTATTGGCCAAAATGGTTCCAAAAAAAAAGAAAAATGACCAAATTAACTACTTAGTCAAATGTTAGGGGTATTTTTGACATTATGCCAAAAATAAAAATTACATCTTTTTACGACTATTCTCTTTGTGATTGGAGGTAAAAAGATAAATATAAAAAAAACTTGGATAACATTGCAAATTTCTTACACTGGACTTTCTCTTCTCATTTTCTGTCCTCCGTTGTTTTCAATTTGAATTGATTAGTTTCAATGAATTAAGGATAAGAAATGACCATATCTAACTTTTTCATTTGTTGTACTTTTCTCTCTATACCTAGCACTAGTGAAAAACATTTTGTTTACACTTTTCCATCTATCCCACGCAATCCTCACACTTATCCATTTTCCATGTATAGCCTTAATGGTTTGCTTAACGCTTTTCTTTATGTTCAAGTTGATCTAAACAATTTTGTCCAGTTACCATATGATTTTGTTCTAGTTATTGTCTAACCAATTTGTAAGTGAACCTGAAAGATCAATTGATTGCTTGCTTATGACTGGAAATTGAATGATACGCTGATTTAACTTGTCAATGCCTTTATTTTATTTTTATTGTTATACATATTAGTGAATTCATTTATCTTCATTTTAATCTAGGTGGCGAAATCTTGCTTTGTTCCAGCGCTGTTTGGGCTTGCTATTGGTGATGATTTTATACGTCCTCATCATTCAGATCGAATATTTGAAGCTTATATGGTAAGTTGTGTATTCTTTTTATTGGTAAGTTGCATGTTCTTTTTGGTGATGATTTTATTTTCTCCCTTTTCTTTTTAAAAATTAAAATCCAAAATGTGATATAATTCTCATTTTGATTAAAATATATGGTTTCTACTTTCTAGAAATGAATAACAAATGAACATTTAGTTATGCTAATTTTACACTAATAAAAAATTAAGCTGGAGCTCTATAGCAACTTAAGTTTTAAATTACCCTAAAAATAAGAGTTTCATGTATTAAATATTGTAAGTTACCAAACAAAATGTTTATCATTCAATATTACATGCTAATAATATTCCTTTCAAGGAATTAATAATAATAATAATAATAAACACGTCGATAAGTTATTTACCTCAATATCATTCGAGATATAAAATTTGAAAGTCCTAAAGTACTTAATGACCAATGTATTTCAATTATACAACTAATCATATAATGTATGCTTACATGGATTACATAGAACCTATGTGAACAATCAGGCACATTTGAAAATGATATATTGTATTATTTATTATCCCATAGATATTTCAAATATCAAATCCAACATTTTTTCTAAGATTTTAATAGTTTTTATTTTTGTTTTTTAACTTTTCTGTATATGTTAATGTCAGAAACATCCGTGTAGTTTTAGTAATCTAATTTTTTTTAGAAGTCTTCTAGGATAAGAAAGAGAAGTATTAGGAGTATTTATAATACAGTGTTTATCCTATCTGCTAGTCTTGTTTTGTCTTTATGGCATGCACTTTGGGGAAAAAAGTATGTAGCTGTTTTGGCCTAGAAAGGAAAACGAATGCGGTTCATAGAAGAATCTGATACCAAAAATGGTTGCATCCATTCTTTTATTAGCTTTTTATAATCCATACAAAGAGTGCTACCCTTCAAATTTCTTTGTGCATGATTAAACATGGTTTTTTATCATCTACATTAATTTGCATTTTTGGTGATACCTTCTACATTGATGCACTACTTTTGCAGGGTGATAAGAATATTATCAAATTTGAGGGAGACCACAACTCTCCTCGTCCCCAGTTTTACTTTGATTCCATAAATATCTTTTTTCACAATGTCCTTCAACCTCCTGAGGATGGGGTGGGGACAACTTTCTATGATTCGGTGCATGATTACTTTGGCAAGGTAAGCTGAGCTCTAAAAATATCTATGGTGATAGTTGTTTTATTGGAAGTCCCCGATATCATACCCACAATTCTTTGTTAATTCATAACTGATAAACATTCAGGGTAGTTGGGCAATCCCTGAAGTTGGCTTTTTCCCAGATTCTTCAGCTGCATCTAAAGGTACTAATTGTACCTTGTATTTCTTCCCTCAAATGCCAAGTTTTCTACTCCTGTTAATGGCATTTTCTTAAACTCTGTCTTAATGGTTTCCAGCAACTAGCACAACAGATGCCATTAAACAAGTTCGTTCTAAAAGACCCATGAGTCGAACAGAGGTTAGTTTCAGTGGCTTTGTTTTATTTTTCGTTTCTCAAGAATGACTTGTAAATATTTTCTTAAAACATTCATCTTTAATTGACTGCATTTAAAGGGGTAATGTAACTAATGAAAATCTGGAATCATGCAGTGGATGAACCACTAATTATTCTGCTTTATATTTGAAACATAGGAAAAATATAAAGGAGAAGAAAAGAAGGCAATATCATGAATTCAAAATCGTTGTAAACGGCATATCCTTCCATTGTTGTTTTTGGGTTATCGTATAAATTTAAAAGGAAATGCAAGTGGTTTTTTATATTTTATTTTATTGTGTCTAATATTTGCAGCTTTTATTATACTCAGGTTCCTTCTGATAAACCATCTGAAGAAAATAATCCCAAATGTCAGGTATTTTTCTCTGCTTCTGACATTGTACAATGCATAGGAAAAAAATTATTGCCAAATTTTACAAATGGATGCTATACAAAGACAACTTGTAATTGGCAGTCTCACTAGATTTTTTTTTTAAATGATGAGGATGATAAAAAGGCGTCCCATGTCGCTGATACCAAATAGTATTTGCTGCAGAATAAAGATACCACTGATGGTAATGGCTCGTCATCATCCGATGTGATAAGTTTTGAATTGTCCAATGGTCATCCATTTGACCCTCATGTGCCAACAACCATGGATGATGATCAGTATGTGGAATATCAACTCGATGACTCGACAGGCTTTCCATGTAATGTGGAGGAAGAAGAGAGGGTGACTTGAAACTTTCATCTTTCACTTTGTCCAGAACAATTCATGTCTATTTAATGACTCATAATCCTTTGTGAAATTTTCCTTGGTGGGTTCAGATGTTTATGGAAGCGATAATCGAATCCTTAAAAGACTTAGATATGCGACATCCTCCTACAGAAGAGCAACCCAAGACTTGTGCCGATTCTTCAGAGTCTTTAAGGGGAGATGAAATAAACAGCAGGGGTGCTTGTTCCACAGCAGAAAAATGCAATTCTGTTCCCCAAGAGTCCACTTTTTCTCAAGTGGAACATCATCAATCCACCTTAGTAGTCAATGGCTCCAATGTTGGTCTCGAGCAAGCATCCCCCGACACTAGCATCTCGTCTTCGGGACATGCATTCGATACACCTCCATCGACCGAGGAATCAGGGAGCACGAGTACCTCAACTCAAACTGAAACCTCGTCAAGTACCCAAAGTTCATCCGATGCTGACATGTCAGGTAACACAAAAGCCACTGTAACAATTGTACGGAACCCGTCGAATAACATCATGGATGGTTTGATGAGTCGCTGGGACTTCTTTCGGGACAGTCGTTGAAAGTTAAAGATGACCTTGTTTGAACAGCCTGATGATTGTATTATTCTTGTAACCAAGTCGAAGCATAGAATTTGTAGTTCTGTAAAAGAAAAAAAGAAGAAAAAAGAGATTGATTTGTCATGTGCCAAGAAATTTGGTTATAGTGTCATTGGCTTTCATTGTCTATTGTTTTTGATGAAAAAAGATGTAATGATTTTTCTGCACAATTAGGGAGTTGTAGGCAATACGCATTACCAAAAATTCTTTGATTTGCTCTGTATGTTATATGGTGGATAATATAATTTGCTCAAATGAAGTTGGTAGTCAATTTCCCTTTTACGAATGTGTCATATAATTTTACATCCCCATAATCTTATTCATAAAAATACTTTAATATTCGATAAATCAAACAAGCATTGTTACATCATTGCATTAACCTATTACACTCATTATTGCTTGGAGGAAAAGAATATGCAATAGTTGTTATGAGTTCATATTCACATGAATCAAACATTTGAAGTAATACATGTATATATATATATACTCCTGAATTTGAATAATAGGAGTGCTTTATTTTGTAAAATTTAGCCACCCTTGAGCAGGTTCAATGCGGTTTCAACGAGTGAGTGAATTGTTGTGGTGTGCCGGCTAAGCCCAACAGTGGCGGAGAAAATGTTGAAACTCTCCAGCTCTGCTGTGGTGTCTAGCACACTTTCAAGCTATTTCTCCATCCCCAGATCCTTTAAAATGTACACATTCTTAACATTCTCATGCATCATCCAAATTGCCAACTCTACGGCGAACTGCCTTATTCTCGGGATCTTCGCCCACGGATGCTTGTACTTGTCGAGAATCCGGACCAATGCTCTCGCTAGTTCGTCCTCTTTCATTCCAGCTCTCTCGAACATGATGCTTGATTCCGTTGAAGTCATGCGTTTGAAGACTTGTGCTGCTAGTCCAACCATTACTTCCTGCAACTTGTTCTCTTTTGACATAATTGCCTTGAGCACCTGCCAACCGCATTGATCAACCGTTAACAGTTGCATTTTTTTTACATTTAGTATAGTTTTCCGGCGTCGGAGATCGGAACTTACAGTTGGTGCTGCTTCTATGACACCCTTTAGCCCGTAGAAGCAATCTGATCCGCTGTAGGTGCACAAGTGTCTTAGAATTCTTGCAGCATTGACACGAAGTAACGGGACCTCCAATGCTGCAACAAGTTTTTCGAGCACTTGCAGTCTCAATATGCGGTGGCAATTAGCTCTACTTTCTAAGGACAACATGGCAAGTGCTTCTCCTGCGGCGCGTCTCACGTGATTCTGGTGCTCCGGCAACCCCTGCTTGAGGAAGATGTTGAAAAACTCCTTGAGTACTCCGCCTGCACCACCGATCCTCTCGGTGGCTTCCTCTTCCAATGCCAGATTCGTTAAAATCTCTATGCCTAGCTTTTGAAGAACCGGATGGTTTTCTCCATGTCTCAAAATATCTCTAATTTGCTGATTGTGAAAACTACCTCTGAGATTTCCTTTCTGAGATGTTTTCCTGTGGTGTGTTTCTAGGTGAGTATGGACTGATAGAGGTGAGTATGGGATGAATAGTGGATATTTAATTAGGTAGTAGGTGTGGGATGAATTTGAGAATGTATCCACTTGGTTAGGTGTGGATTTAAAATTTTTATCTGAAGTAGATATAAAAATATTATATAGATATGGGATGAGAAAAGAGTATCCACACCCTGTTTGACATCCTACATTCAACTTTCAAAACTTCTAATTTTACTATTCCACTTATGAATTCCTTTTTCAATCGCCTAACCATTAGTTATGTAATGACAATAGCAAAACGTTGTGTTTTAGATAATTCCTTTTCTTGTACACTCCCTTATCTGCTTCTTCGGTATTCCCTTGTAATCACCATACGCTGCTGCATACTCCAAAAAGCTCATCTTTCTCGACCATTGATAAAAGCTCTTCCTTTGACATCTGCTTCTTCCCGTAGCCTTTTGATCACTGCGTCTTTGCCTACGCCACTCGGACCGCTTATAACTATGACTGAGGGTTTGTGGCGCTGCAAATACGGTTGGAGCTGAATTAAGAGCCCAGAGAATCGAAAGAGGTTTCCATTGTTGTTGAGCATGTTAAAAGCTTTCAGTTTTGGGTTGAAGGTAAAGGCGCCAATCCACTGGATTCCTACCTCTTTGTGTAGTAAATAAAGCCCAAGGCTTTCAAATCAGGCAGATTCTTCCCACCTTTTTTTCTCTTAATTTCAGAACTATTATTACTATTATTGTAATAATTATAATAATAATTAGTCCATTATTGTTTCAAGATTACTAATTGGTTAGAATATGATAATATTTGATAAAAAATCGTTTAAGCTATATATTTTAAATCTTCAGTATAATTTTATTGTATATCAATTAACATGCGCCAATTATTTTACAAAAAAAAAAAGATGATTTTAAGAGTTATAAATAATCGACTATTTTATAATTTTTAGTAATTAACGAGCCAATAAAAGAATACTGGGGGACCATTTATAATAATAAAGATGGGAGTAGTGAGTACCCTAATAACAAACAAAGATGGGGGTAGTGAGTTGCTAGTACATTAGTGAGTAGGCTGAATAAGACCTAAAACACCGAAAGCTTTGATTTTTCTACATTTACACTCGCTCACCCACTGCCCAACTTCCCAAATAAGAGCAGGTAAACCTCTTCTATCTTTTCCTCTTTTCAATCCAATCTCTGTATTTTCCTTCCTAGATCTGTGTCTCAACTGTTATTCTGGCTTTTATACTTCAAATTTGTACTCTTGTTATTATGATTACCGTTAAAGATCAATCTTTTCTTTTACTGCCTTAGATCTTGTGTTTTTGTTTTCGTTTCTTTACCTTCTCTTTGTAGCATGCATTGTTTATTTTTGATTCAATGCTCTGCTAATCAGCTGTACGGATAAAAGCAAATGACCCCGTTTTTCCCCTTCTTTTTTTTCCTTTTTAAAGTTGCCGCAGTTTTCATTTTTAAGTAATTAATTGAAATATAAATACGATTATACGGCTGGGATAATCCGCTGCCCGTGTAGGTTTTGGGTCTCAAAAAATAAAGCCCGTTTAAATTACGAGTTTTTTAACCCGGACCGATAAACCCGAGGGTATACTCGTGGGTATCCCGCTTAATTTAATTATTTTTTTCAATTTATTTTATGTTTTACGGAAGACAATTCACGTTTAGCCCAATTCACGTTTTATGTGCACTGAAATTTGAAGCTCAATTCACGTTTTAATTTGATGATATCCAATTTTATAGTTCGAACGTATTAATTATACCTATGGTAACGAATATGATAACATAAGCAAAAATGTTTCAATCTTTTTATATACGTATTTACCATTTATAATTAATACCATCAATATATATATATAAATAAGCTATAAAACGTTTATTATACTCCAATAATTAATTATAAGAAAAAATATATACATATACGTTAAAAAAACAGAAAAAAACAAATCAAAGTATTAAACCATGTATAAATATAATAATTAAATTAAAAAATAAAGTAACATAATATGTAAATATTATAATAATATATAAAACTTGAGACAGTGATAAAAAAATACATAAAATTAGAGTGCAAAATTAAAATAATAAATTACATTTGAGGATTATATTGCATTAATTCAAAAGTGGGTGGAGTCCTTACACAATTAGTACATTAAAACTTGCCATAGTTGCCCTAAATCCCTAGAATATGTTATTTTGTGTGACTTATATTATATATACATCGTTATAAAATTTTAGAAATCATAATCTCATTATTTTTTGTTTTTCTTTTTCGTCGTTTCTCTCTATCTCCTCATTAGTAAATGGGTAAGCCCGTTTAACCCGCGGGTTAAATGGACGGTCCGCGGACCTTAGAATTTAAGACTGTTTATGATTGCGAGTTTTTTTAACCGCTCCGTCAAAACCCGCGGGCTAAACGGGCGGGTAGCCCGTATACCCAGCTCTAATTTTGTGCAGTTTTTTATGGGGGCTCTTATTCTTTTGAATTCGATGACACATATTTTATGGTAAAGAACAATTATGTAAAATTTGTTTTTTGTGATAGCAAATGGATGTCTTTTTTCCTCATTGTGTATTTACATGTGAGATGTATGCATGTATGTATTTTTCAGATTTTGATGAAGTTTATGATGAATGTTTCAGCTTTTCTTTTTTGGGAATCAGTTGAACCATGTGAAATTTAGGAACCCAGACATGTTTGTATGGCTGATATTAATTTGTATTACTGTATTCTCGAATTTTTATTAAATTTGGACTAAGGTTTTTTGAGAATCTGCAGCCAGATTCTTTAGTTCTCTAATGGACTCAACTGCAAATTCACAACACAAGCCATTCTCGATTAAATTATGGCCCCCTAGTGAAAGCACTCGTCAGGTACTTGTGCAGCGCTTGACAAACAATTTCACCAGTAATTCAATCTTTACCCAGAAGTATGGTGCTCTTAACAAAGAGGAAGCTGAGGAGAATGCTAAGAAAATTGAGGACGTAGCTTTTAACACAGCGAATGAACATTATGATAGGGAGCCCGATGGTGATGGAGGTGCCGCAGTGCAGCTTTACGCCAAGGAATGCAGTAAGCTTTTGCTGGAAGCTCTTAAAAGAGGGCCCGCGGGAAAGGAGGAGTTGGCATCTCAGAACAATGCTTCCGCAGAAACCCTGTTTGACATGTCTAAAGGCCAACGGGCTTTTCTCGAGGCAGAGGAGGCTTAGAATCTTCTAAAGCCTTTGAAGGAACCCGGAAATTCTTACACCAAGATATGCTTTAGTAATAGAAGCTTTGGTCAAGGAGCAGCTCGTGTTGCCGGGCCCATTTTGGCTTCCCTCAAGAATCAGTTGAAAGAAGCTGATTTGTCGGACTTTATTGCAGGAAGACCAGTGGCAGAAGCCCTGGAAGTTATGAATATATTCTCAACTGCCTTGGAGGGTAGTGCTTTGAAATCCCTCAACATTTCAAACAATGCCTTAGGTGAGAAGGGTGTTAGGGCTTTTGGTGCTCTTTTGAAATCAGTGTCTTGCCTAGAGGAGCTCTATTTGATGAATGATGGTATCTCAGAGGAAGCTGCTAGGGCTGTCTGTGAACTGATTCCCTCTGCAGAGAAGTTGAAGGTGCTTCACTTTCATAATAATATGACAGGAGATGAGGGTGCACGTGCAATTTCTGATGTCGTGAAGTGCTCTTCTTTGTTGGAGGATTTTCGATGTTCCTCCACAAGGATCGGTTCAGCAGGAGGAATTGCCTTATCAAAGGCACTTAAGTCTTGTACCCATTTAAAGAAGCTCGATTTGCGAGACAACATGTTTGGTGTTGAAGCAGGAGTTGCCCTGAGTAAGGCTCTTTCAAAGCATTTGGATCTGGTTGAAGTTTACTTGAGTTATCTCAACTTGGAAGATGAGGGTGTGGTTGTGCTAGCCAATGCTCTTAAGGAATCAGCTCCTTCTCTTGCGGTTCTTGAAATGGCTGGAAATGAAATAAACGGCTGATGCTGCTCCAACTCTAGCTGCTTGTATAGCAGCAAAGCAGCATCTAACCAAGCTGAACTTAGCGGAGAATGAACTTAAGGATGAAGGTACTATCCAAATAAGTAAGGCTTTGGAAGAAGGGCATACCCTTTTAAAGGAAGTCGACATGAGTAACAACTTCATAAGAAGGGTCGGGGCTCGTCATTTGGCTCGGATAGTTGTTGAAAAACCCGGATTTGTGCTGTTGAACATCAACGGGAATATTATCTCTGATGACGGTGTTGATGAGTTGAAGGAAACATTCAAAAAGTCTCCCGACATGCTTGGTCCCTTGGATGAGAATGATCCTGAAGGCGAAGAAGATGATGATGAAGAAGAATCAGGACAGGGTGAAGCTGATGAAAATGAACTGGAAACTAAAATGAAGAATCTTGAAGTTGGGCAAGAAGAATAGATTTCTCGTTTTGATTTACAAAATTGCTCTGTTCTGCTTTAAATTTTAATAATTATAGAATTCATTGTTAAGCAGATTGCCAACTGATGTTATTTTAGTAGGTTAGCATCTTCTGTAGGATCATTTTTGTCTGTTGTCTCTTTATGTCGTTCTGGTATGCAATAACTTGGGAAGTTGGATCGGATCTCCTTTTAAAACTTCAACCATTTTGTTGTGATTGCCATTACCAACTCTTTTTCTGGACATTGCTAATGCTGATTTAGATCCGTTTTGTTCTCTAAGCTGCCTCTAGCGGGTAAAATTGGCTCAAGCGAGTAAAATAATTAGATTATTAAACTATTTTTAAAATTAATTCGGCATTTACTACGGCGATTAGAACTTATCATGTTGATGTGATAAATTTTAAAAAAAATATTTGGACAAAATTGTTATATAGACCTGATGAGTTTGTCCTACCCTATAACATTTAAAATAGATTTTAAAATAAAATCTAGGTTGACCTAATGAGCTAGAAGTTTTAGCCGTTTAGCTTATTGAGTCAATTTTGTGGCATTTGACATTCTCTATTATGATTTGGTTTTATAATGCACATACCAAAACATATTCTAAAAATGAAATTACTTTTTAAAAGAATATTAATATAAAGGGGGTATTATTATAATTATATTTAAATATATATGGTATAATTATATTATTATTTAGGCCGTGTTGAACATTTTGTATTCTAAACATGAATCCGACATATACTTATATTCTAAAAAACTTAACCCTAATCCAAACTTTAGCTCAATTTTCTTTTTATTAAAAGTCTGATTCAATAGGATCAAATCAAGTTAGAGCATGTGTCTCATTCTTAAAAAAACGCATATTATAAAGAAATCTATATGGTGTATCATTTTAGTTGAAGCAAACGATTTTGGTGGTAAAAGAATTATTATTATTTTTTGAGGTTTTAGGTTCGAGTACCGTGAATATCAACATGTCTATTTTTGAGATTTCGGTGGCCCTCGAGCTAATAAAAAATAAGGCCCTAATAAAAAATTTAAATTATAGTTCATATTTGTGTCTTCGATTATGTTGTGTTTATCGTCATTGAGAACATAACAAATGGAATTGCAGTCACTACAAATATCGTGGTTGTAACTTTTTAATAACATATGTTATCGTGGGCATAACGAGTGTGGATATCGCAGTTTCAAATGATGTCATTACCACTGCTTAACGTTTATTGTCGTGGTTACATATCGTTATTTAAGTAACTGTTCCTAAGAACAAATGTTGAATTTTTTTTTTAAAGACAACTCCATAATAACAAGTATTGAAAAATAGGTCTCATAACAAAAATTAAAAAGGAAATTAGACTATCAATAAAAAGTACTGAAAAAATTAGACTAATAATAATGAATAAATATTAAAAAAGAAGATAAGTTTTAAAAGTATGCTCATATTAATAAATGTTGAACAAGATTAGTCCTCTAATGATAAGTATTGGAAAAAAATTAACGTTTAATAATAAATGTTAGAAAACATATTAGCGAAAAAATAGACTATAAGAGTAGCCCTTAACAATAACAGGAATTAGAAGAAAATTCAACCTTTTTTTTGGTAAGAAAATGAAAACTACCTAATTACTTAAACCTAATTGCATTCTTCAATCACGAGTTGGCTTATATCAGCAGGAGGCTCCTGTAAGATTCTGGTTTGGCTATCTTCGAAATTGACGCTTCTTGCTAGTTTATCAGCAATGTTATTCCCTTCTCTTCGGACATGTTACAATCTGACGTTCCAATCTCGGTTTATCAGTTCCCTTATGTACGGTATTATGGTAATATTTCCTTCTTTGTTTGTGCTATTCTTCAGTGTCTGTATTGCTTCGAGGCTATCTACTTCAACTATGAGTTGTTGGATTTCTTGTTCCCATACACATCTTAGCCCTGTATATACTCCCCATAATTCTGCTTCCATTGTAGAATATATTCCTATGAATTTTTTTGAAGCCGATCCTCCATTTTCCATTCAAATCTCTGATTACTCCTCCACATGCTGCTTTTCCATCTGTATTTCTACGGGTTGCATCTGTATTAAGTTTTTCCCATCCCTCTGATGGAGGTAGCCAAACTGTTGGACCAACCAATTCAATTGGTTGTGATTTGTTTGCTTGGTCTCTTTCTCTATTTGCATTGTTTATTGAGTTTGTCATCCTGCGGCTTCGTTCTAATATTCATGTGTTATCTTCCATAGGATTGTTGAAGACAATCGAATTCCTCATGATCCATATGTTCCATAATACCGATCCGAATAGGATTTCCCAATCTTTACTTTCTTTAGAAAACATGCTTGGTCTTGTTAAATTCACTTCAACCCAATTCTTTATGTCCATTGTTAGGGAAGTTCTGTAATCTCTCGTTTTTCACCAGTGTTGTCCAAATAGGGGTCACAGTAATGCAGTGTCGAAAAATATGGTTAATATCCTCTGTTTGTGTCACACAGATTGGGCAATTACCATCAATTGTAAGATGTCGTCGAAGTCTTTCTGCATTTGTCAGAATCTTACCTTTGCAAACTAGCCATAGGAATGTTTTCAGCTTTTGTGTTCCTTTGTATGCGTGAATTACCTTCCATATAGGTTCTTGAGTATATTCCCTTTGTTTTATTCTAACTTCATATGCTGTTTTGACAGAAAATTGATGACCCTCTCTCTTTAACCATCCAATTCTATCGTTTTTTGCAGTTGTATGAGGTCCTTTAATCGCTGTCAGTCTCATAAGTATATGCAGTGGTAGAAGGTGTTCAATCTGCCTCCAGTTCCAATTACCATTTTCATCAGTCATGCTTTTTATGGTTGCTTTTCCCACCTGATTATGGTCTCGTTGATTGACCAAATTTATTAATGGCCCTATTTCTGCAATCCAGTGGTCTCTCCAAAAATCGGTATGTACCCCATTTCCTATTATTCTGGTTATATTGCTTCGGACATCCTCTCATACCATGCTTATCCCTTTCCATAGTTTGGAGCAGTTTTGGCTTCTAATGTTAGTCGGTATCTCATCTTTGCATTTGTATTTCGCCTTGAGAACCCGAACCCACAATGCGTCTTTTTTTGCTATTAGATTAAACGCCACTTTCATTATAAATGCTTCATTTTGCTCTTTTATCTTTCTAAATCCAAGACTTCCATCCGATATTTTTTGGCATACTTCCTCCCATTTTACTAATGGCAACCCTCATTTTCCATCTATTTTACCCCATACAAATTGTCTGATGATTTTTTCCAGTTCTCCACAATTTTTTTTGGGTAATACTGCTGTCTGCATGGTGTAAGTTGGGATGACTGCCAAAACAGCTTTTACAAGTGTAATTCGACCAGCTAGTGACAATGTTTTTGCCTTCCATCCGCTTAATTTAGTTTGAACCATTTGTACCAAGTAATAATAGTATTTCGAGGTGGCTCAGGAGTGTAATATTGGTACTCCTAAATATTTCCCTAGATCATCAACCATAGTAAATCCAAATGATGTGCTTATTTGATTTCGCAGTGCTGTTTGTACATTATTAGAGAAGAAAATTGTTGTCTTTGCAATGCTTACTTTGTGTCCCGAGACTTCACAGAATCTTTATAGTACTGTTCTGATGATAGTGAGCTGGTCTAAGGAGGCTTCTGTGAATAGAATCATGTAATCTGCAAAAAATAGATGGGATATCTTTGGGCTGCTTCTTGATGTTTGGAATGGTTTCCATCGTCCTTTTTCGATTTCTATTTTAATTGCTTGTGATAGTCTCTCCATACATAGAATGAAAATATAAGGAGACAATGGGTCGCCTTGTCTTATCCCCCTTGATGGTTTAAAAGCGTTTGTCAATGATCCATTCCACGATATTTGTGTCGAAGCTGTCGAAACACAGTGGTAAATAAGATTACATAGAGCATCTGGGATACCTAGGTCTCGTAATGTATCATCTATGAAACTTCATTCCAGTCTATCATATGCTTTTTCCAAGTCGATTTTTATTGCCATCCAGCCTTTTTTTCCAGATTTCCTTCTCGTAGAATGTATTACCTCTTGGGTTATTATGATATTATCAATGATGCTTCTACCCGGAACAAAACTGGTTTGGTTATCTGATATCCATTCTGGTAACAAGGGCTTCAGACGATTAACTATGATTTTTGTGATTGTTTTATATAGCACTGAACAAAGGCTGATCGGTCGAAACTGGTGCATTTTTTCTGGTTTAGCTACTTTTGGTAAAAGTATCAGTATTGTCTGATTGAGTTGTTCTGGCATTATTCCTTCTGTGAATATTTTTCGGATCATCATGCAAACTGAATTCCCAGCTAAGCTCCAATTTTTCTGATAAAATAAAGCATGGATTCCATCTATTCCAGGTGCCTTAAGTGGTCCCATTCCAAAAATAGCTTCCTTGATTTTCTCATTGGTTACTTCTCGTGTAAGGCTTTCTTTTTCATGCTTTTATATTTTTTTGAACTTGCCTCTTATTTCATAATTGTATTTAGGATCCTCATTGCTTGAGAATAGTTTGGTATAAAATTGGTTTGCCATTTCTCTAAGTTCTTCTTGATCAGTACTCCATCTGCCATCTTTGCGTTTTAAGGTTTCGATTTTGTTTGCTCTTCTTATTGTTATTGTTGAGGCATGATAGAATGCAGTGTTTCGATCCTCTTCCAGTATCCATTTTGTCCGTGCTTTTTGTCTCCACAGACTCTCCTCCTGGTCTAGTATAGTGTCGAGTTCTGTCCGTAATTGTTTATCCAACTCTACCAGAAATTCTGAGTGTGTTCGTTGTAGAGTGTCTATTCCTCTCAGTCGTGCCAATAAGATTTTTTTCCTTTTTCCTATATGACCAAAGACGTCTGAGTTCCATTTTTCCACTTCAGTTTTGAATGTGCTAATATTTTCGTTTAGTTCCCCGTTTTCTTTCCATATAGATTTGATAAAGTCTTTAAACTCATGGTGTTCCTGCCATGCTGCTATGAAGCAGAATGGTCGATTTTTATGATCTTGTTTGTCTGTTGTCAGCCTTAGGAGAAGGGGTCGATGATCTGAACCAATTCGATCTAGATGCAGTACCTGTGAGTTTGGAAATGTTGAAATCCACTTTGTGTTTCCGAGGCAACGATCTAGTCTTTGTTGTAGGTTCCCACGATTCCATGTAAATGGTGGACCATGGAATCCTAAATCTAATAATCTAGTAGAATGCATGAAATTGGTGAATAATCAGCTTCCATTTGTGTGTGTCGTCGCACCTCCTCTTCTTTCATCTACGTCTAATATCACGTTGAGATCTCCCCCCAGGATCCAAGGTGTATTATCGTTTGGTGCTAGTGCCACTAGTTGGCTCCATAGATGTTTCCTTTTAGACCCGTTTGGGTTTGCATAAATTACTGTGAATTGTGCCCATGTATTTACTTCCTTATGCCGAAATATACCATTAATGAATTGATTTGATATATGGGTAATCTCAATTTCCATTGTTTCTTCCCAAAGTATCCAAATTCCACCTCCAAATCCATGTGCTTCTACTCGAAGTGACTGTGTGAATCCTAGTTTATTGATTATTCTGTCTGCTTTTGTTCCACTCGTTCTTGTTTCGAATAATGCAACCATATTTGGTATGTGTTCTCTAACAAAGAGATTAAATATTCTTTTGAAGGTCAGGCTTGCAGCTCCTTGGCAATTCCAAAACATGAAACTAGTCATTTAGTTAAATTTGTGAGGTTTCGGATCCTTGTTGTCCGGTAATTAACCGGGACTTCTCTGTGTCTCCCTTCACTTTGCTGTTCTTTATCTGTTGATCCTTTATCACCATGTTTTTGCGTATTGGCATATTAACTAGTGTTTGTGGTTCAATGTTGATATGTTCATCATTCGAGGCTGTGGATAGCTTATTAGATACCGTCTGCACCCATTCTTTGATCAGGTTATGATTTGCAGGGCGAAAAGTTGTTTGTTTTTTTACTTTTAATCTTTTCACATTGTTTTCTTTTCTCATCCTTCCACCTTCTTCTCCCCCTTTTGGGAATTTAGTCCTATGCGTTTTTTTCCCATGCTTGGTTCTTTTATGGTTATGGCTGTGTGGTTTCCGTTCCCTGCTGTGGTTATATGTTCCACTGCTTCCATGTTCTGTCCTTCTATCATTGGAATTACTTCTATTACGTTTTTTATGCTGTCCGATTCGTGCATTTTCTTTGCTTGTTTTGGTACCATGTTGTTCATGTTGCGATTTGTTCCCCTTGTTTGATGATCTGGTAGGTTCCTTTTTGTTGTTTCTCCATTTACTAGTCTGATTCTGTTCTCATTATCTTTTTTATCATCTGTCCTTATTTCTATTTCAGCCATGTGACCATTCTCTTCTTCGCTCAAAATAGTGAAACGAGAGCCCCCTATTTCAGACTTTTGTTTCGCCTTGTCTTTCTCAGTCTTTTGTGTCGTCGTTATTTTTCTTTGACGATTTTCCACCACCATCCATGGTCCAAACATTGTTTCTTCTGATGTTGTTGCAAGGTTATAGTTGTTTTTGTTCCTTTCGTTAAGTTCTTCCTCACGTTTAGATTCTATATGTACTTGATATGCTGCACATTGCTCTCTTGTATGCCCATAAACCCCACAATGGAAGCAAATCTGTTGTAATCCTTCGTACTCTAGTTTTTGTGTGAATCCATCTATTCCAATACAAGGAATTAGTGGTTGGTTTAGATCTACTAAAACCGCGATTCTTGCAAACTTACCTCTTTCCCTCGCCTGAGTGTTATAATCAACTTTAATTACTCGTCTGACTACTGAAGCAATTAGTCGAAAAAGTGCTTTTGTGTAGTATCTATAAGGTAGTCCTGGCAACCTGATCCATACTATCACTTGTGATGGATGTTTTTCAGAAGTTGAGAATGATCTACTCCACGGTTGGACTGTCAAATAGCTTCCATATATTGTCCATGGCCCTTCTGTTAATACCTTTGTACAGTCATCTTCATCTGCAAATTTGACTAAGAAATAGTTGTTTTCTAGGTCGATTAGTTGTATTTCTCCAATTGGTTTCCATAGGGCTTGGATCCAATTTAGCAGGGCTTTGTATCATATCATCCGTCCTAACAGCCGAACGATGATGACATTCCTCATGTTTTTATCAATTTGATCATGAACTTTTTCCGAGAATTTGATTGTTAGGAAGGCACCCGATTTGTCGATAACGTAGTCCTCATCCAATACCACAATTTCATCATCATTAATACCACAGCCTGTATTTAGCGTTTTCCTTGCCCTAGATGTGTTGGCTACCATGCTTGCGTAAGTTGCCTTCCCTCTTATCTCTGTTTCTGGTTTATCTCCTGTTTCTTTTTGTATTGCGCTTTCAATTTCTTCTACTTCATTCATGCCGGATGCTTCGGCCATGTCTCTCTCTGATAGATTATTGACATCCATCTCTTCTGTTTCTGTAACACTATCGTTGATATTTCCATCCTTTGTGTTCTTGATTTTCTTTGGATTTCTTTGTTCTTTCAGATTCGCCTAATATTTGGTTCTTTCTAAAGCTGGTTGTAAATTGGTCTCCGTCTTCTCCTCCGGCGGTCTTCCTCCAAAGGTTCCATATAGGTTTTGTTTTTCGATAAGGTTTTCTTGCGGGAACGAGGGAATTTTCCCAATCATATCGATGTCTTCTTCTATTATTGTTTTTAATTTTTCCTTTTAGAAAATTCAACCTTTAATAATAAATATTAAAGAAAATTAAACCTTTAATAATAAATATTAGAAATAATTGGACCCATATAAATAATATAAATAATAAATATTAAAGAAAATTAAACCTTAAATAATATATATTAGAAATAATTGGACCCATATAAATAATATAAAACTATCTTTTTATAAATACAATACAATATTAAAATTCTAGGCCAGATCCAGGTATAACACTATGGTGGTGTTTGTTTTTACTATGCAAGCTCTTCAAACCACTTATGTCTGCGTCGCGCAGACCACGCGCAGACATTAGGCTTCGCAGACTGTTTGTTTTTTAGAAGACAGAAGATCTTCAATCGTCTGCGCGAGCTCTTCTTGGTGCAGACTTGGTTTTATGTCTTCAAAGGTCTTCAAACCTCTTCAAGAACAATTATAAAATATAGTTATTTATTAAAATAATTTTAAATAATTTAATAAGGTTATTTATTTTAAAATAATTTATTTTAAAATAATTTATTATAAAATAATTTATTATAAAATAATTTATTATAAAATAATTTATTTTAAAATAAATTATTATAAAATATGGATTGATTTATTTTAAAATAATTTATTTTAAATAATTTATTAGTATGGATTGATTTATTTTAAATAATTTATTAGTATGGATTGATTTATTTTAAAATATGGATTGATTTATTTTAAATAATTTATTAGTATGGATTGATTTATTTTAAAATATGGATTGATTTATTTTAAATAATTTATTAGTATGTATTGATTTATTTTAAAATATGGATTGATTTATTATTGTAGTTGTATGGATTGATTTATTTTAAATAATTTATTAGTATAGATTGATTTATTTTAAAATATAGATTGATTTATTTTAAATAATTTATTAGTTTGGATTGATTTATTTTTAAATATGGATTGATTTATTTTAAAATATGGATTGATTTATTTTAAAATATGGATTGATTTATTTTAAATAATTTATTAGTATGGATTGATTTATTTTTAAATAATTTATTTGTATGGATTGATTTATTTTAAAATATGGATTGATTTATTATTGTGGTTGTATAGATTGATTTATTTTAAATAATTTATTAGTATGAATTGATTTATTTTAAAATATGGATTGAATTATTATTGTAGTTGTATAAATTGATTTATTTTAAATAATTTATTAGTATGGATTGATTTATTTTAAATAATTTATTAGTATGGATTGATTTATTTTAAATAATTTATTTGTATAGATTGATTTATTTTAAAATATGGATTGATTTATTATTGTAGTTGTATCGATTGATTTATTTTAAATAATTTTTTAGCATAGATTGATTTATTTTTAAATATAGTTTGATTTATTATTGTAGTTGTATGAATTGATTTATTTTAAATAATTTATTAATATGGATTGATTTATTTTAAAATATGGATTAATTTATTTTAAATAATTTATTATTGTATTTGTATCGATTATTTAAATTTCAGTATTGTAAAACTAAAATTATTTAAATCTCAGTATTGCAAAACTCTTTTAAGTTTAAAAAATCAATTTATTTATATTTCAGTTTATTTTAGCAGTCTGCAGACGTTAAAAAACAAACAATCTTCTTCTTACAGACTACAGACTTTTGGTCCACCTCTTTTACTGTAGGTATCTACAGATGTAATCCGTAGACTGCATATCTTTTATCTCTATAAAAACAAATATCACCTAAAATATCGAGAATGTGAACGTTGAATAACAAATGCATATTTTACTTTGCACTCACTCTCTCTTCTACTTACCCAAAAGAAAAAGGAAGGGCCCAGAAATGGCCACGATGAACCCTTATCCATTTTCAAACTTGGAAGTTCACATAAAACAGCAGGAGGGTTCTAAAATCCAGAAACCAAGAACAAAAAAAAAAGGAAAAAAAACTAACGTGGAAGATGTGGTAAGTTTACCAATCCAATTTAAAACAATGGCATCATCATCATCATCTGCAGCAGCTTTCAGTTTCCCTGGTGCTGGTGGCCTAATCTCCAGCAGAGACAGAGCAGCAGAAACGAAGTTACTGCAACTAAGACCATCAGCAAGAGCAAGAAATGTACAGAATCGGATATCATCAAAATCATTTGATCCGGTAAAAGCAGCAGCTTCAGGTGGAGTTCCACTCCCGCCATTGGATTTGACTGAAGAAAATATTGAACTCGTCTTGGCTGATGCACGCGTTGAGGCAAGTCCCTTGTTTTCTTTTCCCTTTCTTTTAGTTCAAATATGAATACTCACACGCACATACGATGCAGCTTGGTCAGCTTTTTGACACATCAGTTGGCATAACAGGCGAGTGTTTTTAAGACACGTTATGACTTTCAATTTCGGTCCTCATAAACTTGTTGGATTGAACTTTTAAACTGGGAAATACTCTCAGGCCAAGTTGAACTATCAGAATTGGATGGACCCTTTGTGAAGATTAGTCTCAAAGGTCGATTTTGGCACAAACGCTCCACGGTTGTTGCCAGGCTCGGCAATTATTTGAAGCAAAGAATCCCTGTAAGCCTATATTATTATTTACTTTCGGTCCATCTAAAACTTAGTCCTAATATCGTTTTTTTTAGTTTAATAAATGTAGCCAAAAATGTTTTTGCTTACCTGCAGGAGATCCTGGAGGTCGAGATTGAAGATGAGAAACAATTAGATGACAGCCCTGAAAACTTTTGAGAGTCTATTCTTTCATAATAACTTTTTTTTAATTTTAATTTAAGCCTTCTTATTAGTATTGGCAGTTCAATGGATACAACTCTAAAAGTACAGTGATGAAACAGGCACCAAGGTCGGATTTCATGATTGTTTAGTTATTGCATTTTACTGCCATAATTTTACAAAGAAGAATGTGATTGATAGATAGGTAAGTAGATAGATAGTGAACGAAACGAGTGCTTCAAGAAATGACAAAACTGGGTCTCAAGGTTCATAGATCTCCTCTCGAACTGATTCATATGATTCATCTACACATTGCCGGGACCGAAACCTAACATCCGAAAGTAATCTAACAATACGTTTTTCAAGCCTTTTTGCACCTGGACTAGTCCTCAAGATATCAGCATTCCCCCACGCTGAACATGTATCATTTTTAGGAACCCCTAAGCACCATCCACCCGGTGCCTCTGCCGGATTTACATTTCAAAACTTTCCGGTCAATACGGTCTAGTACCGCATCGTCGAACTGCAACTCCGTTGCAAAGGCATCTCCACTCATAATCATAGCATCAAATTCTGCAGAACCGATCGAGGAAGGCTTCTCCGAAGACGATGTGCTGGAGGTTACATGCTGTACGTTATGGTTTATAGCAGTGTGCTTGAACTTATCAGTGTTACAAAGGATGGTAAGGAAATAATGGGTGATAGTATAAGGCATATTTGCCGAATACATTAGCGAAGTACTTGGAAGATTGTGTGTGACAAGGATGCAGAACTCGACTTAACATTGTTATCCGGTTGAACTTCTCTGCATTGGACCTCGAATTGAACTTGGATACACGGTTTTCATTCGTTGATAGTTTTCCTCACCATGCTCGATTTTAATTTACGATTGTAGGTTGTCTTTCAATAATTTAATCCCCTGTTGTGATTCGTTTACCGATGTAGTCAGATTTGTTTGTATCTGTCATGTTCGAATTTTCTAAATGAGTATTAACTTTGTCCTTGTTTGGTCCTTGAAAGATCTCGAATGACTAATTATGTATTTAGTTTACCAACAAGGCAGCCAATAAAAAATGAGGAAAGAATGAAAGAAATAAACAATGAAAATGTGAAGTGCAAAACAAAAATCATGGGGAGTTTGTAATATTAATCTGCTGCGCCGAGTCCTCATTGTTAATGACCTTAGGTTGCTTCACAACTGGGGCAATCAACTTCCACACTGCATTTAAAACAAACAAAATAAATGTCTTTCCTTTTTCTCCATTCTCAAAGACCCTAAAAAGCAAAACATGGGATTGTCATACTGTAGATGCTGGCTGCAAACCACTCGTTGATGATTTTCACCCAAGTGCTTGCCCACCCAACATCAATGCTCCATCTGATATTGTGAAGTGTGAGGAACAAATTATGTTTAAAGGATTAACTTGTCAATTTTAGTAAAGTAGATGGATGATATTCACAGTTAAATTATATCTACTCACTTGGTTGCAGAGTTTTGTAAGTTCCAGCTGATGAACAACATGGCAAAGTACATGGCACCCAAGGAGAATATGATGTGGAAAAATCCATAGCTATAGCGTATATCATCCTCTAGTTTCACCATATCTTTGCTAAACTGAAAAATCATTAGAGCTATTAAAACAAGGATTTAATGTTTAATTTAGTGAAATTATTTACCTGAAATGATTTTGAATCAATCCCCGTTGAAAAGGTTGCCATGACAATGGCACCTATTGCGATCAGGAACCCCTGTAAATGAGTAAAAGGACTAAAACACTGAAAAGATAATAGCAGGAAGCGGCTAAGAAAGTAAATATCATGGTGTCACCATCCGCCAATTGGCAAGGTACTACTATTTCAGCAACACCGGCGATGTCGGCACGATGCAGCCTAGGGAAATGAGAGTACCTTGCCGGTTGGAGGATCGTGACAAATAAAGACAAAAGTTGCTTGCAGTTTCTTCATATAGGATTAAAATTGCAGAAACCATGATGAGCAAGAATTGGCTACACTCTTACAAGGATGGTGGTCCAATCGCCATGTCCATGTTTCCCCTTTTGTATATTGCATTTGTCATCAGCTGGTTCACTGAAAACCAGTACGGTGAAAGCCCGAGTCAGTTTCTCTTCTGTTAATTTCTTCAGCCATGTCATATTGAAGCACGGAAAATCATCTATAGACCAACTTATTAATGCATAGCATAAAACTTGACCAAAATTTTGTTCAACAGAGATGCATATTATGTGAAGCTTGAAGCAGATAAAGTGAACCTATGTCCATCAAAAACAGGAACTGCAATAACGCGCGAGCTTAAACTCAGTTCAATGCACCCGGTAAGAAAGTCCTAACCTTCTAACAGCAGACCAACAGAGGAAAACAACATAAGCGGCCATAATTCCTGAAGATAAAAGACCTCGATTAACCTGCATTGAATGAAATGGTTGTCCTCTTTGTATCAAATCACTTTAGATGAAAAGAATCGATTAACCAGCAGGTGAACAGAATCGCATTCATATAAGCGTAGGTAGTCAATGATGATCCATGCTATAACAATTAACAAAGAAGTAAAGCCAAAACATCACGGTAATGAGTTAAGACACTGTCATATTTGTTACATGACAAGGATCACATCTATGCTAGTTATTTCTTCCCCTTTCTCGACGGAGATTGTATTGTCTGTATCATTAGAAAAAGTGCAGGAAAATACTCGCAATCAAAGAAATTGATTCCTTGAGGAGCATACCTTTGAATGCAAGGACATAGCCATCATCACTATGACCAGAATAAAAGTCCATGTAATGAAGAATATGTTGAGAGAACATGATGCTTTAGGGGCATAAAAATAGTACATGGACACAATTCCGCAGATGGAAGCAACGTAAAAAACTGTCGAGGTAAATAATGCAATGGAGCAGATGCTGAATGAAAAGAAGATAGTGATTTGTCAGCAAATAATTACATCATTTTTAAGAAAATGAAAAGTTCCAAAAACACTACCTTTTTTTGCTTTGCTCATCAGGTGCCCAGTATTTATTCCACCATCTGATAAACTCGATCACGCTTACAAGTTGCAGAAGGAGAAAAACCCTGTGTCAAATGAGCACAAAACTACATATTTAATCAAGAGACCGAAAATAAAACAATAATCTTCATGCAAGTAATGAGTTCAGCCAGTTTTGCTGTGAAACTTTGATTCTGATTGGTATATATTTTGCTGCAAGTCAATTGAATGTTAAATGGTTGTAACATTAGATTACAATGAGCACCATGATGCAAACACAAGAATTCTGTTGAGGGTGATTTCAGAAACGAAAAGATGTTAAATTAAAGGTGGGAACTGGGAAGTATAAAGCATACCCTGCTCCGATGCGAGCAACTTCTCCTGCAAGAAGAGAAAATAAACTCCTGAATTCATGGTACCATGAAAAACCAAAAGTTAAATGGGAAAAGAAATACCTTTTCTGTAGTTTGTAATTGATATAACTCATAATGATGTAAATGTTTAAGTTGAGCTCTGGTTTTGTTCATAATAGTCATTAGCATAGCATTTCAAGCTCTTAGATTTGGTTCACAAAGCAAACATACCATACATATGAATAAAACCCGGAGGAACGAAGAATGAAACCACCATCGATACGACCAATAGGGAACACTTCAGCCCCCACCATCCCGAGTGCCATTTACCGCAAGCTTCATACAATTTTCTTGTGCTAAATGTAGTGAGAAACATGAGAAAAAAGAATATCTGATCTGTCTGTCAAGGACTTCAGTATTCACAGACAGGAAAACAAATCCAGGGAATGAATACAGATAAAAGGAAAACATGGTTCATTTAGTGGTGATTATGGTTTGTAAGTGCATTTAGAAGTTTGAAGGGTAGCCTAGTCCTCCAAAGAAGTAGCATCCTCAAACAATGCAAACATATTATAGGCTCGTTAAAAGATACAAAACATCCTAAACTAACTCGGAGAACTCCCAATGTTTGGAAACAGTCATGTCCATGGATTCCGCAAGCTCTTTTATCTGTATAGAAATAATGTTTGCCACATAAAAAACAAATATTTGGAGAAGTAGAGCATAGAACATGTAACTAAATTAACATTTTGTATCCATGTTCACAACTAGGGAATTAAATAGCTGTCTACTACCGAAATAGCAGCTGTTATATAACGGTAAAGTGCTATATGAAACCGTAATCGCAATAACCGTGATAACAACAACAATTAAAAACCCTGGTCACAACAAGTCTTTTCCTTGTTTTCAGCAATAGCATATACCAAAACCAGACAAAGAAATTTTACAGGTACAGTACAGAGACAATAAACTGAGGCAGAAGGGAAAGTTTAGACTCACAGTAGAGTGGAGGAAAAATGGTTTGGCCATAATCACGAATGAACCAGGCGGTAAGATTGGTGACCAAGAAGATGATGCCATAAATATATCTTGCTCGGAGCGATTTCTTCCTTTCTTCAGAACAATCCATTGCCTCGAATGATGGCTTTACTCGCTGAGAGTTGCTTGAACTTATGTGTATCACAGTAGCTTCAACTTCTGCAGCAGACCAACTCATTCTGATAGCTGGACAGCAATTGAAGCTTGAGGGTGAAAGGTTATAAATAAATATATATATAGGTATAATGAATGTGCTTGGTCACACGTTAAAGTAACTACTAAGCAAAGCACCGAACACTCATTTAGAAACAATTAAAACACCCCAAATTATAAATGCGAAAGCAATTCCTACCGCTGCACACTATATAGACGTTACTTCTTTACACCCGCTTTTTCATGTTTACTTTATACATTGATGCTTATATCATCCGAGTACAACACATATATAATATTTAATAATTAAATGATTTTTTTATATATCCTAAATTCAAACAGTTGTGTTTACAGAATATATGTGTTGTCAATAGTTAATAAATATTTTAGATAAATACAACGATGATGAATTGAGGGGTATAAAAATTTTAAATTTTTATATATTTTAAATATTTTTTTATATTTTCGATTGAAAATCTATTTTCTCCCTCTCCTAAAATTTTATGAATTCGTTCTCCCTTAAAATTTTATCTCGAACCTAAAATCTTGTGTCTATCCCTGACAGATAATATTATAATTACCTCATACTATTAGAAAAAGTCGATAAACATAAGTGATATTTTTAATTAAATCATTTTATTATAAAAAGTCATAAATTGATTACTAACTTTTGTAAGATTATAATTCGTTAAATACTAATTAGATTTTGAATTAGACGTTAGAACATTTAGGGACATATATAGTAATTTTATATTTCAAAGAGATGGCTGCACCCACCCGTCTCCAGTCCATCCTGAAAATATTGATTTTAAAATTTAAAATAGTTGTTAAATTTCACCTAATGTCTTTGTAAGAAAATTAAACAGTTATAATTTCTAGGGTTATGTTATTAACTTAAAAATTTTATTAAATAAAATTTTTAAAAAATTCGTGATACATGTGCTTCCTTTTTGTTTCTTGTCCACTTCCTTCTCACCAATTTTGACTTTTACAACACCATGCTTATACTTGGAGGTGTCTCTTTATTACAAATCGTAAATTCGTGTTGAATTATTACAATACTAAAATATTGCACAAAATCTCATTTACATTGCAGACATGTGAACATTTAATTTAAAAAAAATTGTACGAGCCCTCATTCATTAGAGAAATCGTGGTGATTAAACTATTATTATTAAATAATTGAAAGTATTTATAATATAAGTTATTTTGTAATAATTTTAGCTTAACATTTTTCATCATTTGAAAAAGATTAAACTTCCACGAGATAAACCAATAAACTTTTTTCCTCTCGGTTTTAAGAGTTCGTCTTGATTAATTTGGACTGATCCACGTCACACGCCTGAGTTTGGTGGGTGAGTCTCCCGGCAAGAATTTTATGCATACACAAGGACTTGAACTTGAGACCCGACTTAAGTGATATCAAGTTACAACACTTAAACCAACTTAGTATATAAACTTCAACCAATAAACTTTCAAATTTGGATGAATAGTGTTTCATAAATATATAAGTTTTCATAAAATCTTTAAAATCCACGTGAAAATAATAGAATTTGAATAAAAATATAAACATTCGTTCTTTATGTGATTCAAGGCAAGGTTAACTTTACCACTATATCCAATATATTTATATATTACGTTACTAGTAAAAAATAATCTTAAGATGATAATAAGTAATATTTTTAAATTATTAAAGGGTTTATAAAAATATAAATTATTATATTGGAATTATTTGTAGCTTTTGAATTAATTGTGTATCAAGTAATATTTTCCTATGTATAACCATTTGAGTACACGTAAATGTGCATAGAACGTACAAGTCATCATATTCATATAGAAGTTTTTTTATTGTTACAATAAAGTTTACGTCAGAATGATTCTTCTAGTTTAGAGTCGGAGTATATTTAAAATCCAATTTAGATTTACATAAGAATTTATAATTTGTTCATTAAGAGTGACAATGATAAGATTCAAATTTAATCTTATAAGTTTAAATTATTAAATTACAACTATTTGTACTAACACTGTCGGCATATCCATATAAAAGCTTAAACAACGATATTAATAAATTAGGAATTAGCGAAGAAAAAGGGGAAATAGTGGCCAACGTGCTTTTCTTACTTTCAAGTAATTACGTCCAAGAAGGAACCTTCCAACAACTAACATTTACTTTGCCCAAATACATGTTTCTTTATTTATAAATACACGTTAAGTATCCCGGTTATCATTTTTATTTTATTTTAGTCACTATTTCCTTAACCTATCGTTATATTTTGATTTTATTTTGTTCATTTATCGTTAAAAATATAATGAAACTGTTGATGTTGCATTCTTTAATTTTTTTAATTGATGATGTGGATTACTTTATTGGTGACATTTAGCATAATTGTCAATTTTTGGCAAAATGATCACTTCTATCCCTGTAGTAAACCCAATTTATCATTTTCATCAATATCATATTTTCGTATCAATTTAGCTCTCAAAGTTGTTTAATTGCCCTACACCCTAAAACATAAACATTCTAAGTTTCTAACTTAAAACCCTAAACAATAGTAAATATTTTTAATATTGATGCAATCGGGCAACTTCTAGGGTTAAATTGATGCGAAAATATGAAAAATGCGAAAATGATAAATTGTGTCTACTATTGAGCCAAAAGTAATCATTTTACGTAAATTTTTTAATGACAAGTGGCCAAAATAAAACTAAAGCATACATTAAGTATAATTTTGAAAGAAAAAAATTAAATGATCAAAACGAAACAAAAATAACAGTTGGGATGCTAAATGTGTGGTTTATCCTAATTTTATCTTTTCCAAGCATATGCTTTTAGTTTTCACTGTATTAGCTTAAAATAGTTGATTATTAAATTACATGAAATTTAAAATAATTAATTATACTATTAAAAATATTAAATATGAAATTACACGGCAATACTCGCATTAGGTATAAAACATTATATTAAGCTTGAAGGGATTAATGATAAGTGATTGATTAATTGTGGATTCAGCTTTGA
This sequence comes from Hibiscus syriacus, assembly GCF_006381635.1. Lineage (NCBI taxonomy): Eukaryota > Viridiplantae > Streptophyta > Magnoliopsida > Malvales > Malvaceae > Hibiscus > Hibiscus syriacus. The sequence continues at coordinate 119,332 of NW_024063172.1, read as the reverse complement.
ATATTTGGTGAAGAGAGACGACTAGGACTAGGCTTAATTGTTTACGGACAAAAGAGTCAGTTAGTTTGGTGCATTTATAATAATAAATTAAAAATTTTAAATTTCATTGTTGCTTTACATTTTTTACATGTGATTTCGATACCAACAACCAATTAATCTAATGGGATGAGGTACTAAATCTTTTGAGTAAAATCAGAAGTTCAAATCATGATAATTATGAATAGTACAAACTAGGTTGAGTGAGTTATTCTTACCTCTGCAGTACTCGATGTAGATTAGGTGATCAATAGATCGAATACTAATGGTTATAACAAATATATATATATATATTGTGTTAAATATTTTTATGACTTGTAATTTAACCAAATATTAGTGTATAAAATTTTTTATAATTGAAGATCGTTTTTTCTCTCATATCAAACTAGGGGGTGTAGACGGGTATGAAATTAGTGGTAAGTGTACAACTGGATAGTGGGCGTGAGGATGAATTTGAAAATTAATGTATGTGCATGAACTATCATAATTTACCTTATTTTCACTAAAATATTCAAACTATGCAATTTAGCCCGGTTTCCTTTTTCTTTTAAAACTCAAATGATCCATTATAAACATCAATTCAACCTCGTACGAGCTTCATGGTAATCTAAGTACTCGTTTAGAATTAACTATGCTTCTACTCTTACCCAAATTCAAAGAACGCATCATTAAGATTTTCCAAATTGACCCCCATTTTAGCAAAATAAGTTAATAAATGATTAATCATAAAAGATGGCTATTGCTTGAGTAGTATCAAAGAAAGATGAAGGAAAGAAAGAGTCGCCATTAAAGCTCTTTAAGCTTAAGGTTGAAGACGAAGTTGACTTAAAAAATGACTAGACATCTAGTTTTAAAGATTCAAATAACTTGAAATCAATAAAAATGGACTCATCACCTTAAAAATAGGCTTCCATTAGTCAAAATAAAAAATTACATATTGTGAACCAACTTTTTCCTTATATCACTAAGTAATTACCATACTTAACCTATCTTTGGCTCATACATTGATAACAAATGAGCTCTTAAACACCAAACGAAATTAGTTTTATTAAATGACTAATGAAAGATGTTGAATTTTTTTATTAATCTATATAAAATATAAGATATTATCTGTTTAAAGATAACTTTCAATCATTTGATCAAGCCCGTTTCTGAGATTTCGGTGGCCTTTGAGCGAACCAACAAATTAGGCCTCTAATCAGGGATTTAAATTATAGTTTGCATTTGTATCTTCGGTCGCGTTGTATTTATCGCTATTGCAAACATAACGAATGATATTGTGGCCATTGCAAGTATCGTGGTAGTGAATTTTTAATAGCATATAATGATTGTGGATATTACGGTTTCGGACGATGTCGTTATCATGACATGCCGATCATTGTTGTGGTTACATACCCTTATTTAAATAATTGTTCCTAATAAAATGTGTTGAAAAAAATAAATTTTAAAAACAACTTCATAATAACAAGTATTAAAAAATTATGTTCCTAATAACAAATATTGAAAAAAAATTAAGAGTATGCTTAAAATAGCAAATATTAAAAAAAAGTAGACCTCTAATAAAAATGCTAAAAATGTACTTATAATAACAAATAAATATTAGAAAAGAATTAAATTTTAAAAGTATGTCCCTAATAACAAATATTGAAAAAAATTGGGCCCATAGTAATAAGTATTGAAAACATTTGCGCCTTTATTAACAAATATTAAAAAAAATATTGGTAAAAATTAGACACTTATACAAATTTAGAAAATATAAATTATAAGAATAAACCCAAAATAATAAATATTAGAAAACTTGAGTCCATAATAATAAACATTAAGAAAAACAATTAAATTCTTAATAATAAGTGTTAAAAATAATTGGACTCCATAATATATATATATAATCATTTTTTGAAAGTATAGTACATGATAAAAATTTTGGGCCTTGGAAAGGTGTCCCTCTTGCTCAGGCCCAGATACGATTCTGCATTTGATATTATATTCTTAATATTATTGATGTTTGAATCTGAGGTTTTAAAAATAATAATAATTCATTTATTATCAAAGTCGTTTAATTTATAATATGTTGAATGTAAACTTGAATGGCATTGTAATGTTCGATAAATTCTTAATTGTAATTTCCTTTTAAAAACCATCTCTTATTTGAATGTAACACTCTTATTTAAACAATTATTTAGGCCGGATAGAAAATTGTTATAAGAAATTAATTAAGCTTATGCGGTGGTGGAGCCGCAGCTTAGTGAGGGTGGACAAGTGTTTACCTTAAAATCTGAATTTTCTTTAATTAGTTATTTATTTTATTAATTGTGTCCAAGCTAAAATTTGAGTATTCTTGGATTAATAAATTATTTTACGAATATTGCTCACCATGAAATTTTATTAGTATCAGTCCCATTTAAAATTTTTATGCAGTCTCATTTAAAAAATTTATGTTATTAACATATTTTATACATAGTCTGAAAATATTTCTAGATCCGTCACTGAGCTTATTGTAGACACTAATTTTCATCCATTCTTTTTTATTCGAATATGTCTATATATATATATATATTATATAGTTCGCAAACGGTTTGAAAATACATATATAATATATAGTATCTAAAAACCTTTTGAAAATGAATATAATATATGGTTTTTAAAATACTTTTGAAAATTGTATAATATATAGTTTTTAAAACATTTTAGGAAAATTTATAATATATAATTTTTAAAATCATTTTGAAAACTTACATAAAATATAGTTTTTGAAAACATTTTTTTTAAAACTTATATAATATATAGTTTTTGAAAACATTTTTGAAAACTTATATAATATATGATTTTTAAAGACATTTTTGAAAATTATATAGTTTTTAAAAACATTTTTTAAAATTATATAGTTAAAAAAATATATTTGAAAATTATATAGTTTTAAAAAACATTTTTGAAAAGTTATATATAATATATAGTTTTTAAAAAAAAAACTTTTTAAAAATTATATTATATAGTTAAAAAAAATACTTTTATTTATTATTATTATCTTTATTACTTATTTTATTCTTATTTATTTATTTTTATTTTATTATTTGTTTTCCAGGTCCAATAGCAGTCGAAAGTGGGCTTGAACCAGCCCGTACCAATAGCCAAGATTAGGGTTTCCCAGTCTCAGTCAGCGTCGCATGGGGAAGTTACACAGTCAAAGGGAGAACGGCCAGCCGAGATCCCCAGGACTGACCCATCCCGGGATGACCGACCAACCACGAACAGAACAACGTGAGGCCCGAAACATACGAGAACACCCCCATATCATCGAAAACAGTCCCCATCGGGGCTGTATAAATAGAACGAAGGAACAGGCACAATGGGGGGAGAACGACCAACAACACAAAAAATTGAAAACATTCAAAGCCAACCAACAGCAAGGTCGAGACAACCAAAAACCATCATCGAGAGAGAACATTTCAGTACCAAAACACGCAAAGCCGAAACAACAAATAACAGAACCATCGGTCACTACCCACATAGACGAAACCGATAACAAACGAAACCATACACAACAAAAAAGTAAAATCAAAGGCCGAAGCCCCATAGTAGAAAAATCTGAGCAAATATATACAGCAAGCAAGACAAAAGGAAAAATCAGCAGTCACCGTGAAACGGTGAAATAATGATGAAAAGGTAAAACCTTTTAGCTTAGATTTACTCCGATCTAGTGGCTCTTTGGTGGTTCTGAGGACAGATTCGGCTTCGGGGTGACGTTAGGAAGCTTCTAGGTGAGTGTGGGTTTCTCGGCCGCCGCAAGCGGCGGCTGTGCGGCTGAGTGGGCCACCAGACGGTGGTCGGATATCGCCCGGGGAAGGGTTGTTTGAGAGCATTCTCTCGGCTGAGAAGAGAGAGTTTCTGGGAAATGTTGGAAATGAAGTGAAATTAGGCTTATTAGGGTATTATATATACCAGGGACTCATTTGTAATTACTAGATTCTTAAATTCTCTCCGTAGTCCCTGATGGTTTGAAGCGCTTTTCAATCTAGTCACCAGTTGTAATGTGGCCTCTGAATTTCCAATTTAATCAATTTGATCCCTACTTATATTTTTATATTTTGTGAATTGACCCCCTAACTTATTTTTTTCTTTTACAGCCCATTTTTCCCCATTCGTTTCAGTTTAATCCTCTATTTTATTTTATTTTATCATCATTTTTCTCCATATTGTTTTATTGCTTTTAAAATTTAGTCCTTTCTTCATTTTTTCCCTTTTGACTTCTTATTTTATTTACTTCTTTAATATTTATTATTATTCATCTTTATCTATTTTCTTTAATTTTATTATTATACTAACATTTTCTCTTTCCTTTTCTATATTCATTTTTTTTATCTAACATTTTTCTTCTTCATTTTCATTAGTCATTTCAATCAATCGAAGGTAAGCAATTCGAATCGGGTAATCTAAAATTTAATTTAATTTTTTTATTTTCGCAACTAAAGGCAACCGACAAATTAATTGGTACCGAAAGGGCGGTTCAAGGATGCTAATCATTCATTGACCGTAATCGACTCCCGAATCCGACACGTTTATGGTAAAAAGCAGATCAGGTAAGATGATGTCAGATCAACCTAAATATTTTTAAAAATGATCGGTGGCGACTCCCAATCCAATTAATCCAAGTCGAAGCTCAATTCTGAGACCCAACCGAAAGACGATTCCGACACTTATGATATATGAAAAAAAGATATTGTTGTATTATTTGTTAACATTAAATTTCAAAATTTATATTATATAATTATTTTTCCCTCGTGAGAGAAAAAGAAAAGAAAAGCCTCTAACGTGCAAATTTGAACTTCCAAACTCATCCTTTCATAAAGCAAAGAATATATTTTCTTGACAAAAAAGGAAAAAGTAAAAAAAGAAAGCAAATAATATATTTTGTTTGTCTCCTTAAATATCAAAATAAATGATTTTTCGATTATAAGGTATTATTTTATTAAATTATCGATTATTAAAAATTATAAAATGATCATTCGACTATAGAAAATTGATTTGTTGAATCTCCTAATTATTAAAAGTTATAAAATTGTCAATCGACTATTCATATGTTTTAAACTTGTCATTTTCCGTTAAAAAATTGATGATTGTCTGAGCTGCACGTTAACCTATTGATTGAGATATGGTAAAATATGATTTTAGAATCTCAACAACTATACAACTCAAAAAATTTTGGGATAAGATTTTATCATATCCAGTCAGCAAATTAATGTCTAGCTCATACGATTATTAATCATTTAACAAAAAAATAATGAGTTTGAGACATATGAATGATCGAATGACTATTCTATAATTTTAATAGTTGAAAGACTCAACAAAGTAGTGACATATAATTAATGGATCATTTTATAACTTTTAACAGTTAAGAAACTAAACAAAACAACACTTGGAACCATTTGTGTAGTTGACCCAAAATAAAAACATTTTAGTACGCGCGCGCCAACACATAAATTTTACACCAAATAGTTATTGTCTGAGCTGTAAATTTCCAGTGCATCGGAACAAATCTACAGTTTTAACATGCTAGATTTCCACATCATGCCCACTTCTTCAAAATCCACCGCCACCGCTACAGCCGCCACCAAATTTACCGGGCACCATCACTACCACCAAAACTACCATTCTCGCTCCCCTCTACTCCACTGCAAACACTCACCATCAGCCACCCGAGACCTCCTTTTCCTAATTTTAGTCCTTTTCTCAGGCACTTTTCTCCTATCCTCTTACTTCTCCTACATCTTCCATTCTCTTTCCCTCCTCCTTTCCCCTCTCCTCTCCACTCATAGTTCCTCCTTATCTATCCCTTTTGTTTCCTATCTTTTGGGTTACACTCTTTTATTTGTCACTACCCTTGTTTCCATCGAGTTCTTCTGCGGTTCACGATCTCGTAAATGCAATAGGCCCGGATGTAAAGGGCTGAAGAAGGCTTTGGAGTTCGATTTGCAGGTACAAACGGAGGATTCTGTGAAAAATGGATCAAAGGAGATTGATCATTTGCCTTTTTAAAGGTGGGAGTGAAGGAACCCTGATTATGAGTGTTTGAGGGCCGAGTTGAGGAAGATGGCACCGCCTAACGGACGAGCTGTTTTGCTTTTTCTTGCTCGCTGTGGTTGCTCCATGGCTAAGCTTGAAGGTTGGGGTGCTAAGAGAGGGAGGCGCATAAAAAGTGAGTATTTATAGGGTTGATTATAATGGATTTTGGGAGGATTGGGTTTTTCTTTGGTTGATTTTTTGATTAATTATATTTTGAGGGGCTTTTGAATCGGATTTAATCTCTGGGTTTTGTTTGATTAAGGGATTTTAATAGAAATTTATGTTTTAACATTTAATTGCTCAGCATTTTCATTGACTGCTCTGTTTTGGATGCCGTGGCAAATTAGATTTCCTTCTCTCTGAATCGCAGTTACTTTTAGAGATTTTTACAATTTACGTGTAGACATATACCCATTGATAACTGGCAGATTTCTGCATTTTTCATGTCTTCAGCTATGATGCTCAGCACTAAATAAAATCATTTTTTCTTGGATTTTTCTATTTGTTTGCATACAAGCTAGTTTGTACATTCTTTTGAAACATTGATGCTTTTCTAACAGTATATCTTGAAAGACGGATCTTCATGTTTTCTGGGCTTTGTCCCCGGTAAAGACTTTAAGAGTCTTTGATTGTTGAAAACTAGCCATTTTTGTTCGCTTTGGTTGCACTTTCTATTTATTAGAGAGTTGTGAGTTGTGTATGGTTTGCATATTTTCATCCTTGCATTCGGATGAACGTGAAACACATGGATATGAAAATCTTCTCATGGTTGATAATTTGATCTTCTAAACGCTGTTAAATGAATCAAGTATATTTCATTTGGATTGTCATCTTTGTCAGCAGCATTTATATAGAATGAATTAATTGTTTGTTTATAAGCTAGGAACTTAAGCAAAAACAAAAAGTTTCTTTTGTCAGTATGGAAAAGCAAATGCTTGCATAGTTTGCATTTAGCCAGCAGGTCTGTGGTTTGGAATTACCATCTAACTGAGGTTTTCGTTAATTTGTTTTTCCTTTTTTGAGGAAGTTACTAACCTCTTGCATTTATGGTGTTTTGGTATTGTGCTGTGACCGATGCATATGCTTGAAGTTTAACTTCTTTAGCCATAACATTTATGAGAATGCCATCCCACTGTATTTGAACATGGAGATCATTTGTAAACTTAATGCATCTTTCCGAGCTAAGTTTCTGTTATACTTATGCGGTGGTAGTGTGGTACCTTAATGATTTTCTCCACTATATTATCATTTGCATGTTTTATGTCTGATTATTGTATGTGGTAGGTGATTTTCTACTTCATAACCTTATGTGATTGTAATGGGTATACAGTGTGCATAACTTATTTCTTGCTTTGCCATATGGATACGATACATTTAAGGAAAACTTGAAAGTTTTAACATCTAAGTTGGTTACGTCTGAAAAATCCAATAGTAGCTGTTCGTAGATGAGCTTGTCTTTTTTTCGGAGGTGAACTGTTAGTGGATATGCTTTTGTGAAGTTCTCTGCCACATTGCCTGTTTAAATGAGTGGCCACTAGATATTAGATTTTAATACTAAATACGAACTTCACCTTCATCCCCTCTTTTGTTATGATGTTAAATAAGAGCATTTTATGTAAGTCTAGTCTTCTAAGAAGGATAACCCCAGGCTCGATTGTATGGAGGGATGTTTATTTATATTTTTGAGGTATTATTATTAAATTCAAAGCATGAGAAAGAATGTTTCAATTCTCTTGATGACTATGTAACCATAGATGTTTGAATATCAACTATGTTTATCACATTAGCTTTTTCTGGATGTCATTTGATTGTCTGTGGCTGGTAATTGAGGTCTATCGATAGTTCCTTCACTCTTCCACTTCATAAGTTCCCAAATATAAGTTGATATAACCTAGGTGAGTATTGGTTTTTGCAGGGGTGTAGCTAGTTCAGCACAAAATGGTGATCATTGCTAATAATTAATGACATACAGTCACCGGAATCCCCTTATATTCTGGTTTGATCTATATTCTTTAACGCTTTCTCACTTTACTGTAATCTGAAGAAATTCTTATATGCTGTATTTCTGATTGCATTTCTTGAACCTTTTTTCTGAAATCATTAACATGGAAGGATATATAAACATTTAATTCGAATAATATAACATTGGATGATGTTCCAATTACATGGTATCTGTGTTTGATATTGAAGTCTGATACGAATTTGAATATGGTTTCTAGAGTATGATCTTCCAATTATATGGTATGGCTTAAAAAATAAAGGTTTAACTACACCATTTAGTACTTGAGTTTGGATTCAGTGTTTATTTGTGGTCCGCAAGCTTTGTTTTCTATAACGTTTATTGTCAAATGCGAAGGAAGAACACTACTCTCTTGTAACTGTTGTCGAAATCCCAACTGATGGACTGAAAGGTTTGGGCACCAGAGGCATTGATGAGGATGAGTAATTTATTGACTTTCTAGTTTATGGAAACTTGAATTTTGTTCGGGACCAAGAAGTTTACATTAGAGTTTTAAGTGCTGCAGTAATTGCTCCTCTTAGCTACGAATTCTGTATGCATCAAGGCATTTTCCAAGCAACCGGTTATGCATATACATACATATATATATATATATACATATACATATGCATATGCATAAGCTTCACCACAGCTCATGTCATCCTACAAAGGTAGGGTTTCGACAAAGGTAGTGAAGAAAAAATATATTAAAAAGAGTAAATTAATAATACGTGGCATTAATACACCTCAATGACTATTCGTAGATTAGTATGTTAAGTGGGTACAGTTAGATGACAATGACTTTGACTCTGGCAAGTCATCTAGACTTGTTAGAGGTCATGTTAGTTAATTTGTTGTAATTTTTTGAGATTAGGTCTTTGTGGTCTTTTTTTCTGAAGACGTTTCCTGTACGTCATTCAGAAGACCCGTGATTGTGAAGTACGAAAATGATATGCAAAGATGTCGTGACAACCAATACGCGTTTCTGAAGACTTCTCAGAAATGTGAGAAAGAGAAGAATATATGTGAAGAGAGGATTTGCCTGCATATCACCTTCAAGTTTAAATTGACATGTTTTTTTTTTTAGATTAATCTGAAATAAGTAAAGGATAATACATGTTTAAAAATAATTCTCAATCATTTGATATTGAATACTCAAACCCTTGACAATTTAATTGTTCAAATATGAGATCTTAAAAAATAATAACAATTCTTTTACTACTAAAGTCATTTAATTCATACTTCAATCGGCTGTGACCATTAATAGACTTTAACCTTGTCACAGCCAAATCAACGAATAAATATTTTTATTATAAATTGAATTAGCTAAACAACACAATTCCTCTACGACACAAATGCACCTATTATTGTTATATAGTTGAATCGTATACCCTTTCCTCCTTAATCATAGCCACTAAAAAGGAAATCGTATTCCCCTTTCTAAAATTAATAATACTCCATGAAAAAAAATTATTTCCTTTTTCCTTATATATTAACTTATGAGGGAAACACATAAAGATTGCGACAAAACCAAGATTCTTCCTTGTAAGATTATTGCACCAGCTTGGCCGTAAAGCTACTTTAGGCATCCAATGTCACATAGCCTTCCCTTTCATCAAACATTTTAAAATAAATAAACATTAATGAAATAAATAAACGAATATTTTATTACGTATGTTGATCCTTAAATCAAGGTTATATTAGTAGAATATTATGATTTAAAAAAAAAAGTTTAAGGTCACATTTCTTCTTGTAGTAGACTCAATTTATCATTTTTCACCCCTATCATATTTTCGCATCAATTTAGCCTTAAAGTTGTTTAATTGCATTATTCTATACCCTACCCCTAACTTTAAATCTCAAATTATAAACCCTGAGTTAGGGTTTGGGTTTAGGATTTATAATTTAGTTTTTTAAATTAAGAGCAGGGTATAGAATGATGTAATTGATCAATTTCGAGGACTAAATTGATGCGAAAATACGATAAGGACGAAAATGATAAATTATATCCACTAAATGGACAAAAGTTATCCTTTTGCCAAAAAAAGAACAAGTATTGTTTTAAATTAATATCTATAGAAATAGGGTGAATGTTACCATGTGAAATTAGTAAATATCTATAAAAATGAGTAAATGAGGATAATTTTTGACAAGTGGCCAACATGTGAACCATTGAATATTGAAAGAAAGTTAAAATTGAAGGGATTGAATTTGAAATGATTTTTTTTTAAAAAAATTGATTTCATAATAAATGAAACATAGAATTTAAGAAAGACATTTAAATTGTGTTGATGTTTGAACTATTAGTATATGAAATTAAATTTATAGGTATCAAAAATAAAAAAATTCAAAAACTTTAAAATTTAAATATTTCTCTATATAATTTTTCCCAAGCAATATTTTCTTAATACTTTTACCATAATATTTCACTAACTTAGCCTTAAATCAATGAGAAAACTAGACTAGGTTAGAATGAAAGGGTCAAAAGTCGAAAGAATGTTCAATTCAGTTTGATATATTTATATTAACGAAATTTTAGAAAATTTGAAAATATTTTTGTTTTTTTATGATTGATTATATTTCAAACCTTAAAATTCTTTCAAGCAATAATAGTAATAAAAAAGGATAAATTATGCATTTAGTGCCAAAACTATCAGTTTTGATCTATTTTAGTACTTAAACTTTCAATTTTTTTCATAATCATACCTAATGTTTAGTTTTCATTTCATCTTAGTACCCACTGTTAAAAACTTAACACGTTACTATCACTTATGACTCGTTTTAGTACCTAGACTTTCAATTTTTTCAAAACTTAACGTTAAATTTTGAACAATGTACTAAATGAAATAAAAACTAAACTTTAGGAATGGTTTTGAAAAAAAAATAAAAGTTTAGGTACTTAAACAGGCTAAACCTGATAGTTTAGGTACCAAACACATAATTTACCCTAAAAAAAATAAGAAGAGTGCTCCCTCCAATCACTCCGGTGGAAAAGATGAAAAGTAGAAATAAAATAAATAGAAGAATAAAGGGGAAGAATCATTAAAAAAAAATTAGGAGAGCTGTAAACCAACAAATCTATGCCTACATATTGTGTTGAGCTCCTTGATGAGCGGGAGATAAGAGGGAAGCATGTGACCAACCCCCCTTTTGCATGCCCAATTGATGCTGCACACATTGGGACCCCATGGCTTCAATTTTTGCCCTTTTAATTTGGCTGCTCTCATTAACTAATTTGGCGAGAAGTATACCGGAATTGTCTGGAGTTACTATAAGATAATATCTATTCAGAATTTTCATTAAGTTTAATGAAACATGGATTATTTTTTAAAAAATTAAAGTGACGATGAATGCTTTATTTATTTAATATTATCGGCTTTTTAAACTTTTTGTACTTCATTTATGTTTATGAAAAAATTACAATAATAATACATCAAATAATTATCCGTAAATTATATTAATATTCTTTTAATAGTTTAGAGAGATTACAAATGAATCTTTAAAAAGATAAAAGGGTGTGTTTCTTAAATAATAATTTTTTTATCAAACATAGGTGATTATAAGATAGTATTTATTTTAAAGATTTTAAATCATTTAACAATGAATGCTCAAACACCTCTACAGACGCTGGTGCTCAAATGAATGCGTTTAGTATATAAACTATCAGTTTTGATCTATTTTAATACCAAAACTTTCAAAAAAAATTCAAAATCATATCTAACATTTAGTTTTTATTTCATTTTAGTATCATTCCGTTAAAAACTCAACGCATTCAGTACCTAAACTATCAGTTTTGGTTTGTTTTAGTTCCTAAACTTTCGATTTTTTCAAAACTTAACATTAAATTTTGAACGGGCTTACTAACATGAAAAAAAAACTAAACGTTAGGTATGATTTTGAAAAAATTAAAACTTTAGGTACTAAAATGGACCAAAATTAATAGTTTAGATATTAAACACATAATTTACCCTAAATCTTAATGTAATGGGTAAAATAAATTAAGTTTAATGAGTTATTTTAATAATAGATCAATGTAATATTCAATCTAAATCAATCGATCAATAAATCAAATTTAAATAGTTTTTTTATCAAAACATTAACCGACCCTTTATTGAATAAAGAGAACAAAAAAACAAAATGCAAATCTCGATAAGTCCAAATGAGAATACAGCTAAGCAAAACACACAAAATAAAACAAACACCGCTACAAAAAAAAGCCAGCTAATCGTCTTCTCCACATCCCAACTAAAACCCATGAAAGCTTCAAGTGGCGAAGACCAACAGAGCAAAATAGAGCATGTTCATATTCCAACCAGACAGAGAGAGCACCTTACGATGGCTCCAACCTACACCTATCCTCAACAGCTTGCTCTTCCACTTCTAGAGGAGCCTCCTCGATTCAGAATCGATCGTCTTCATTGTGATTATGCATCGTTGCAAACAAGTGTCCTGCTTTGTTACCCATCCGGTGGATATGCCGATAGGTACATGCATATAATTCCCTCGCTTTGCCTTTTGCTTCCCATATTAGTGCACATATCTCAGAGTAATCAGTATTCTCTGAGGATAACTTTGAGATCACAGCTTTCGAATCCTCCTCGATCACCACATCTATGAAGCCCAAATCAACAGCAAGATCTACGACGTAAATGGTCGCCGTTGCTTCAGCTGCAAACGCCAAGGTAATCCGACTCATCTTTCTCCTGCTCACCCCCATAATGTTACCCGCAACATCACAGATTAAAATGACTGACCATGATGTATTCCTTGCTTGTTTAAAACATGCATCGAAGTTTATTTTGTTAGATGGGGGGAGACGGTGTACTCCACTGAGCAATGAAGCTTGACTGGGATGGTTGGATCCTCGCATTTTCCCTTCATTGTATTGTAAATTACATGCATGCCCCAGTGTCCAAATGCCAACAAAAATAATCGGTCTCATACTAACTGAAAGATGATTTAAAAGCCGCCCAAACCACTGTTGAAAATCAGTCAAGTTATGTTGAGAAGGCCAACGAATTGCTAACCCCTCCCACACTACACGAGCTAATAAACAATCTCTGTTAATATGTACATTCGATTCAATTACATTCAAACAATTCGAGCAATAAGGATCTGCAACTAATCTTTTAATAAAAAGATTTTGTTTTGAAGGTATGAAATTATTAAAAAATTTCAACACCTGAATCCTGATTTTTCGTTGACATTCGCACTCCCAAAAACGATTGAAGAACTAAATCAAATGTAAATACTTATAAGAAAATATATAGTAAATTTGTAATAAATTTAATCAATTTGATGACTATTTTATTTAAATAATAGTAATCCGACTCATCTTTCTCCTGTTCGCCCCATAGTGTTACTCACAGCGTCACAGATTAAAATACCTGACCATGATGTATTCCTTGCTTCTTTAAAACACGCATCGAAGTTTATTTTGTCAGACGGGGGGAGACTGTGGACTCTACTGAGCAATGAAGCGTGACTAGGACAGTTGGATCCTCGTATTTGCCATGGCAAAGTCTTGACATTGAGCACGAATGGAGGTAATAATCTCGTATACCCTCGTCTTTTTCCCTTCATGGTACTGTAAATTACATGCATGCCTCACTGTCCAAATGCCAACAAAAATAATCGGTCTCATACTAACTAAAAGATGATTTAAAAGCCGCCCAAACCATTGTTGAAAATCAGTCGAGTTATGTTGAGAAGGCCAATGAATTGCTAACCCCTCCCACACTACACGAGCTAATAAACAATCTCTGTTGATATGTATATTCGATTCAATTACATTCAAACAATTCGGGCAATAAGGATCTGCAACTAATCTTTTAATAAAAAGATTTTGTTTTGAAGGTATGAAATTATTAAAAAATTTCAACACCTGAATCCTGATTTTCCGTTGACATTCTCACTCCCAAAAACGTTTGAAGAACTAAATCAAATGTAAATAGTTATAGGAAAATATATAGTAAATTTGTAATAAATTTAATCAATTTGATGAGTATTTTATTTAAATAATAGTTTAATGATTAAATTCCTTTGAAGATACTCATCACAAATTAAGGAGGATCAGTGGCCAAAATTATGAGGAATAGGATCCTACGAATCCAAAATTCAGATTCTCACAACTGTCTTGGGAAAGACCTTAATTTGCCTTCCATCACCATCCATCCATAACTTTTTTGGGTCCCTTGACATTGTCCACAGCTGGATAAAGCATATGAACTCAAATGGATTTAACACAACAAAGAAGATAGGATCATATGCATATATAATCTTATGTTGAGCGGTGGTGTCTTCATGAGAATTTTATAAATTTTTCTTATTTAAAAATATTATAATTTTGACCTACTAACATAAAATATTGTGCTGTCCCTATGTATATAGAGAGATGACCCAAGTCAAAATCTGGATTAATTCAATTAGGTATGTGCTCGATGAGTTAACAGACATGGAAACTATCACTTGACCCCTAATGTTCCCAACTATATGATTTCCCCACATGATCATCATCAACTTGAGCCGTGAATACGAACTTTAGAGTACGTACCCTACTATAAATTGCCTTTATCTCATAGTATTTACTCCCAAATTGGTTGATTTGGGATCAGATCATCCTTGGTTTCAGAGAAAAGGAAAGTTAATTTTTGGTAGTGACATATGTAGACCAAGACCATGCATGTGTGGCTCCATGTGCATGGTGGAACCGTGGGGTTCCATTTAATCATCGCATTATTACTACCTTGAATATTTCCTCCATTTTTTTGTAGACTTTCCCACCTATTAAACCCTAAATTCTATCCATACAACAATTTGTTTGTAGGAGAATTACAACTATTTACTTCAATTCACTCGTTGAGTGATCTCAATGATAAGTTAAATGACTCAGATTCGAGTAACTACTTCTACAAGGTGTGTGCATCATTAATTGAAGTGACGATGAATGCTTTATTTATTTGAAAACTAAATGCGTTGAGTTTTTAACGGAATGATACTAAAATGAAATAAAAACTAAATGTTAGATATGATTTTGAATTTTTTTTGAAAGTTTTGGTATTAAAATAGATCAAAACTGATAGTTTATATACTAAACGCATTCATTTGAGCACCAGCGTCTGTAGAGGTGTTTGAGCATTCATTGTTAAATGATTTAAAATCTTTAAAATAAATACTATCTTATAATCACCTATGTTTGATAAAAAAATTATTATTTAAGAAACACACCCTTTTATCTTTTTAAAGATTCATTTGTAATCTCTCTAAACTATTAAAAGAATATTAATATAATTTACGGATAATTATTTGATGTATTATTATTGTAATTTTTTCATAAACATAAATGAAGTACAAAAAGTTTAAAAAGCCGATAATATTAAATAAATAAAGCATTCATCGTCACTTTAATTTTTTAAAAAATAATCCATGTTTCATTAAACTTAAAGATAATTATTTATACTTTAATTAAACTTAGATTAAACGGATTAGGAGTCGCCACCGATTATTTATTTTATTAAAAATGGGTTTATCGGATATCTTATTTCTTACCTATTCTGCATCGTACCAGTGATATGTCGGATTCGGGAGTCGATTTCAGTCAAGGAAAGGTTAGCACCCTTGAACTGCCCTTTCGGTACTACGTAATTTTCAGTTGTCTTAAATTAAGAAAGTTGTAAGTTAAATTAAAAGGTAACATAACGATCCAAATTTCTTATTATAGATTGATTTGAAATTATCCTTAAACAAGTTCAGAAACGTGTTAGAGAGGACAAAAAGAAAAAAATAAAGGGAAAGAAAAAAAATAGAGAGAATAACATGAATACAGAAAGCTAAAATAAAAAATAAAAGAAATATTGAAAATAGAAAAATGAATAAGTGAATACATAAGCAAATGAAATAAAGAAAATAGTGATATGATCAATCGATAAATAAAAGACAAGAATAAAAAAAGAAATAACACTGAACACCAAGAACATATAAATAAAATAAAGGTAAAGAAAACAATAATAAAAAATAAGAACCAATAAAAATATATGCATATACAATATAAAGTAAATAAAATCAGAAATACTAATTAATATAATAATAGACGTATAAATAAAATACTAATAGTATACACACATATATATACATATAATGATATAAAAAATCAAACAAAGATAATTAGAATATACGTATAACAATAATAAGTTCATAAATAAAATATTTGAATATATATATATATATATAACAAAACAACTAAGCAAAATAATAGGAAAATACAAAAAAATAAATAGAAAAACAAAAAAAAACGTAGAAAATAAAATAAGAGGTATAATTAAATATATATAAAAAACAATAATAATACTAATAATAAATATAATAAAAAAAGAAAAATATATATATATATATATATATATAAGAATATTAGTAAGAGGATTAATTTGAAAACAAAACAAAATTTAGAGGCCAATTTAAAAGGATTTCAAGGTGGAATCGGAACAAAGGGGGCAGAATGAAAGATTGGAAACACGAAGGACCAAAATCAGATTAAACCCATATTCGTTCAGAAACACGCAAGTCAAGGGCTTCTGGTCGGGTCAGTGCGCGGGTCCAACAGGTTTAGTATATAAGCTAATTTTTTAAAAAAAAAAATTCATTTCTCTCTTCTCATCACAGAAACTCTCCCCTATCCTTATTCTCTCTCGGTGTTCTTCAAAAATGAAGAACACCAGCCCGATTTCCAGAAAATAGCCATCGGCCGCCCCTACATCGCCTCGCCGCCGCCGTTCATCGGCGGCAAAATTATATATTTTTTTAAAATCTCGAAAGCGTTTTATTCCTTTTTCAAAACTAAAAACGTTTTTTCAAAAAATAAAGCCCCGAGGGCTAGATATGGAAATAAGGTTAAAAAAAAAGGGTCTCGCTTTGCTTTATCGGCCAAAAATGATTCTTTGGGGTTCAAGTCAAACCAAAGATGACGGATCAAAGACGCTACACCAACATGCAAGCCAAGATCACACCAAGCCTGTCGACACCCGATTTTTCATCTCGTTCTTATTATTATTATATGTATTATTATTATTATTAATATTATTTTACATATTTGGCAGGCTTAATGTGCAGCCCAAATTACAAAATAAAACACAACAGTCCACTACAAGGTTTCAACCCAAGTTCCAGCCCCGAGACTCCAAGAACCGACCCATAGTAAGCTGGATCAGACCTGACCCAACAGCAATACAAGGAGACCCGAACTGGCCCAGTAACCTGACCCGGTGCTAGATCCATACCCGAGGCCACTGCCAAGCACGCCGCTGAGCACATTGCTGATCACCAAAGTAACCATCGTCATTCCTTACGGCAAATACCACCCAAAAACATAAAAAAAAATCAGACCAAATTAACTCCACTAAATATTAGAATAATACCAAAAATCTGGAAAAATCCTGGATCCAACCTGCTCCCACATGCGTGCAATTATATATCCAGCGTAGAAAACACAGGAAAGGGAGGCCATTCGAACCACCAGAGGCAAGCAAAACAGAGGGAAAACAGATTGTAAGGTTCAGTTCTTCAATAGAAAGAGGGGATCTTTCGAAAACAATTTGTAAGGGGGGTCATTAGCACAAAAGGGTCTCCTGGGATTTTGATTCGAAATCAATAAAATACCAACTTTCTTCCTTTGATTTTTCGCATAAGCAATACAAGTAACTTATCATTCCCATCTTTATCAACAACCCGACAGCACAAAGCAAAGCATTTTTAAGGTAATAAATCATATTTATTTTTTAGCATAAGTTTTGAAACAAAATAGAATATAAAGAAGAAGTAAAAGGAGGAAGTAAATATTACCATGGGGTAGTCGGAGAGGAGTGTGGTCACCACAACGTAGAGGCCGACCGAGCGATGAACAAGTTGTGGATTTTGGTGTACAATCGCCGTTCGGGTTGAGAGCAACAGAGAAGGGAACCAAGAACAATAAAAAATTAAAAGAGGTTTTAATTGGGTATAGTAATATGACAATATTTGTTTAGTATTTTAGTGTTAAAATTGGTGGGTTAATCAACCCACGTGGGAGGCCACTCATTAGTGTTTTATGATTTTTTTTATTTATGGTTTTAGTCTTAGATATTAAACATGCTTATTTTAGTCACTTGCATATTTTATTTTTGTTTTAATTTAGATATGATGGTTTGATAATTTGTGTTTTAGTCTTATTTTTATTTTTATGTTTATTTTTTTTGTGTATTTTGCATTTTAGTCCATTTAGGGACTGTTACTATAATTTACCGACTTTGTGTATGTGTCCTTTTAGATTCATGCATTTTATTATTCAATAATTGATTAATTTACTCTTAAAATTCGTTTGGTTTGTATGTAAATTAATTTATTATTTCTAGCTTTCATCTATTAGTGCTAATTTAACGTTCTCATTGTTTTCGCCTTAATTTTGGAGGATTATGTGTTGGAGTAGCATCTTGAATATTTAATTACTTTGACCATGTAATTGCTTTGATCATTTATAAGGATATATTATTTTATTTAGCATATGGTATATATATATATATATGCACACATTAATTATGGTAGTGAAAGTGGGATTTGAACCCACGCCATTTATAATATATATGTATTATATGTTCCTTATGTATATATTATATTCTATCTATGCATGTATATATTTAATGTTTAGTTCCTTTGTATGTTATTATTAGAATGTGTATACATATTTAGCAATATTTAGTTATTATTAGTTTTTGATTGTTTATAAATTACATATATAGTTGCATTCATTTTGATATATAAATTAGATGTAGGGCATTTTAATTAATTTTGCATGATATCCTCATGAGCATTACTTGACTTGAATTGAAATAAATTGACTAAGAGTAATATTCGATCATTTTATAATTATAGAAAGAAACTTTCTAATACGTGAATATTTAATCTATTTTAATATATAACATTAAGTATTAATACTAGAACTTACATTTTAGATTTGAGCCCCTATGTTCCTTAATTTTCATAATTTGACATTTTAAGTTAGAAAAAGCCCTTGATTTACTTTTAGTTTAATTAGGACAAATAAAATTTTATTTGATTGCGTTGTTTTTACAAATCTAAGGCACTGTTCACTTATTTAGGAATTAATAGTATATCCTCCGCGATCGTGCTCAGGGGGTGACTACTGGTAATTCCCCAAATAAGTCAACATCCTTTTTAAACCACATCATGTTTTCTAAAAATGAGGCAATGTTCGGTTATTAGACAGAATAGCTGATCTCCCGCATTTACGCTCTGGGGCGAATGCTATCGGTCTCAATAAACGAATACCCTTTTCAAACTCTACATCCTTAATGATTTTTAAATTAAATAAAGATCGAACTCAAAATTTCCGATTTTAAATATAGGGTAATCAACTAGGTACCAATTTTTGGGCGCTTGTGGGGGTGCTAATCCTTCCCCACGCGTAACCGACTCCCGAACCTGATTTCTGGATTTTGCAGACCTCAAAAACTCGGTATTTTATTAAAATAAAAATATTTTATTAAAATCACCCGGTTTTTATGGTGTTCCAATCTCACCTTAAATGATTGGTGGCGACTCCTCACCTTTTGAAACGATTTTCAAAGAGAAACCCCCAAGTCGATATCGGTCTTTTCCCTTCGGGCGAAAAACGGTTACGACAGCTTGGCGACTCCGCTGGGGACTTTTGTTTTTTTTAAACAAATTGAGAGTCGAGCCACGAGTTGATTACCCTATATTTATTATTTGGAAATTATGAGTTCAATCTTGTTTAATTTACGATTCATTATGTTATTTTAAAAAAAAAAAACAAAAAAAAGATTTTCTCTCTGATTAATGCTTACATTTCTGTGAAATATTTAGAATTGTTGCATATCATAGCTCTAAACCTGAGCTCAATCCTAGTATACTTAAGTAGAGAGAAACGTCACACCTCATGAGGAGCATTGGGCTTTCTTGTGTGGGTCTGACAAAGTATCTCTGGAAAGCACCCTAAGTTGCCTATCCGGATATCAGTTCCGAGGTACGCTTTTAGTGGTGTGATCCCCTGAGCTGAACCCGATTCGCAAGTCTGTAATGGGCCAGAATCGGGGTCAACCTTAGCAGGTTGTAAAGATGGCTTAGGAACCTTTTGTTAGAACCCAACCTCATATAAAGAATTTAGTAAGCCTACCTCGTTAAAGCCATGCAGATAACTTAGAAGAATTAGATCGCATGATGTTAGGATTTTTATTTTCTTTGATTATTTTGCATTCGATACTTTAAATTTTTACTAATTATTCGTTGATTTTTTTTAATTATTCTAATATCACTAACTTATTGCTTTGTTTCTTGATTGCATGTATCATTATCATATCACATCATTTCATAAACGGTATTGATTCCCAGATTACCTAGTTATTATAAAAAAGCTTAAGGCAACAATGTCTTCCGATGGGATTGAGAATGCAATCAGTGTTCAGACTTGGTCTGAATACGGACAGACACGGTTCGGAGACAGCCTTGCCACTACTGAAGATTCAGTTTTTCCAGAAAAGGTAATTATTCGAGTCAGGCAGGCACACTGGGCTGAGTTATCAAGAATTTGGTCCACCTGGGATGATAATGAGAAGATATTGTTCAGAGGGATATACGGCGACATTGTAGAGCTGCTAAGAGTACCAATAGATTCAGTGGTGATTCGAGCCCTTGCCGAATGTTGGAATCCAACTTACAGGTGTTTTACTTTCGGTAAAGTAGACATGACCCCTACCTTAGAGGAGTATACGGCTTTGCTGAACATCCCGAATGTTAGAAGACATTCTATTTACACCAAGGCAATTCGACCTAAAGGGTTCATAGCCAAGATGATCACGTTGACGGGAAAGACCAAGGAGTGGGTCGAAGAGTACGTTCGTGATGAGGGGATCTCCTGGGCTCAGCTGAAGAGTTTAATTTACGAGCAAACTCCGTCGAAAAAAAGAAGAGATCACTTCGCACTTGCAGTATATGGTTTGGTAATTTTCCCCATGAACGAGGATCACTTCGACATCGCCTTAATCGATTTTGTCGAAGCTGTCACTAGAAAGAATCCCGCACCAGCCATCCTTGCGGAAACATTTTTGTCACTGAACCAGTGTAGACGATTGGGGGGAGGTCAATTCGTTGGATGTGCCTCACTATTACTAGTTTGGTGGTGGAGCCACTCCTGGATAGTCGAGAAAGGCTGGGCTCGGAGACATCAATCAAATTTTTCGCCTCTAGTGGATTTCCTCGATAAATGCCAAATTCCAGAGCATCGCAAGAGGAAAGACTGGGTTGAAGCTCTCCGTAACATGAAAGATACTGAGATAGTATGGAAGGCTTATTGGTTACCCAAAGAGGACATACTTTTTAGGTGCGGTAATGATAGTTTTATAATGCTACACGGATTATGGGGAGCTATCGGGTATACTCCGCTAATTGTACTCAGACAGTTTGGTACCCGACAGTTCGTACCAGCTACCCATGGCCTGAAAGAGGCAGAGTTTTCTTTCTCTACTCCGGGTTACCGAGAGCGGATTTCAAAGATCTACGCGGCTTGGCAGAAGCCTCAATGCATGAGCTTCAAGATGATAGAGCCTGTATTCACGCCGGCCTATGAGGTTTGGAGGTCGCAGAGAATTAACAACAACACACCTAAGCCAAATTTAGAGGACCAGTTGACTATGGAGGAGCGATTGAGGAGGCTCCCAACAGAAACAGAGTTGTTAAAAGAGGAAATGCGACTGATGAATTTGGAGAGAGAAAAAGAACAGAGAAGCTTTTCGGAGGAGAAAACAATATGGGAACTTGAAATGATTAAAAAGGACGGAGTGATAAAACAATTGGCCAAAGAGAAAGAAAAGGTCCAGGAGAATTTTGATGCGCTAAACCAAGATTTTCGGGCCTTAGAGAGGAATATGAGAGCCCAAGATCTACATCATACTGCCAAGACCTTAAAGATAAAACTCGATAGGGTAGAAAGAAGCGCAAGAAGAGGCCAAGAAGAAAAGAAACGATCCATACAACACGCTCGGAAACTGAGAGAGCAAAGAGATGAGACTAACAAGGAATTAGCACAAAGGCGAGCACAGATTGAACAACTCAAAGCACAGCTGCTTAGCATCGATGAGACTTTTCGGAACCCTTACAACAGTCTTCAAAAAGAAAATGAGATGATAAAGAAGAAGATAGTTGAGCTAGAAAGAGCAGGGTTAATCCACTCATCCGCACAAGAGGTAACCATGCAAGAAAACGAGGCCTTAAAATGCAAGATTACTGAGTTAGAAGTCATAGTGCATAGATCTCATCAGCGAATCCAACAGCTAGAAGAGAGCCGACCATTAACTAATCCAGAGCTTGGAATTGCTCTACGACAGGCTCAGGACACCATTCAAATGCAACATGAAGCAATGGAGAGAGCAGTGGATCAGGCTCGCGATGTAGCTCGCCAAGTTTATGAATTATCTGAAGAAGCGACAGCTTTAAGAGTTTTTGTGATTCCAGAATCAGAGGAAGAACGCCGCATCATCGGATTGATGATAGAGCTCGAGAGATTAGGGAATAGGGCAAGATTCTATGTTTAGTAATCATGTCGATATAATCTCTTTGCCTAAGTGCTTAGACGTTGTGTGTTGTTGAGTACTTTTTATATAAACTAAGTTATTTTGGAATCAATATCGGGTTGCATTTGCATTAGCATTTTCATATGTTTTCTAAATTTTTAAAATCTTAATGATTACATTATAACAATTCATTCATTAAAATTCACCAAATAATAAAATACAATTTCCAATCATTTGTAGTTATTCTGGCATACACCTCACACCCATACGGTACTCGTCAATCAACCAAGAAAATGGATGACAAGATCGCACAAATTGAAAAAACTCAAGCTGAAATGCAAGAGAATTTAAAGAAAGCGCAAGAGGATATGCGCGAACAGATGATGAAGGCTCAAGACGACATGATGGCAAAGTTGATTAGTTTGCTACAAGGAAATAGTATAATCCGAGAAGAGACTCCAATTATCAGTCATACTGCCGAAGAACCATTATATCCCCCTGGTTTAACACCACCGCATTTCCACGCACAACAAACCACAACCATCCAACCAAAAAAAATACAAGTAAACCTACCTGGCTCTTCTACAAACCCGCAACCAATTGAAGATGTCCCTGATCTGGATGAGGAAGACAAAAAGAACAGGATAAGGAGATTAAGAAAGAATGGGAACAAATGAAGCATGAATTCCGAGCTATGAAAGAAGATGCTAGCCTATATGGAATTGACGCCAGAGAGCTAAGTCTGGTCCCTGATTTAGTGTTGCCGCCGAAGTTCAAAGTTCCAGATTTCGAGAAATTTGATGGCACCAGTTGTCCTTCTGCACATATTACCATGTTTTGCAGAAAAATGACAGGCTATGTGGGAAACGATCAGTTATTAATTCATTGTTTTCAAGAAAGCCTGGCAGGATCAGCAATTCGTTGGTACAATCAGCTAAGTCGGGCTAATATTAAATCCTGGAAGGATTTGGCTAAGGCTTTTCTAGAGCAATATAAGCATGTAAAAGATGTGAGGCCAAACCGAATTCTGTTACAGAGTATGGAAAAAAGATCCAACGAGAGCTTCAGGCAGTATGCCCAAAGGTGGAGAGATGTGGCTGTGCAAGTTTATCCACCATTAGAGGAGGAAGAAACTAATATGTTCTTTGTAAATACTCTGAGGGCCCCTTTCTTTGGACATCTTATTGGAAATTCGTCCAAGAATTTTGCTGATATAGTTAATGCAGGAGAAATGATTGAGATGGCGATCAAAAGCGGGAAGCTAGACGGGGGAGAATCTAGCCGAAAGCCTCCAGCAAGAAGGAAGGATAATGAGGTCAGTAATGTGAAGAAATATGATTCTAATAACATTACAGTATCTCGACCACAAGCCACTGTATCGTCAGCACTAAATCCTGTCCAGCAAGGGGCGAAAGAACCAAGACAGGAAAGGGAAAGGGTTCAATTTGACCCTATCCCCATGACTTATAAAGAACTATTCCAGATCCTGTATGACAAACATGTGGTGTCACCTTACCACACTTCTCCAATACAGCCTCCTTACCCAAAATGGTTTGACATCAATGCTCAATGTGAGTATCATGCAGGGGCATCAGGGCATTCAATTGAAAACTGTCTGGCCTTTAAAAAGTTGGTGCAGAGATTAAGACAAAGAAATGTCATCAATTTTGGTGACAGCGAGCAGCCCAATGTGGCTCAGAACCCACTGCCGAACCATGCAGGGACAGGGGTTAATGCTGTTATTAAAGAAAAAGGGAACGAAATCATTACCAAAGTCAAAGAAGTGAAGTCACCCATGCATTGGGTATGGGGGCAAATGGTCAAAATAGGCTGGTTGACCTTTAATGCTAACAAAAATAAGCATGCTTGCCCCTACCACCGTTGTGAGGATCATGTCATTCAAAGTTGTGATGAGTTTAAGGCCTTGGTTCAAAGGCTGATGGATAGTAAAGATATGGAATTTTACCATGAAGCTACGAAAGAGAAAGAGATTGAGATTTGCGCTTCCGAAGGCACATCTAAGGGAGTTTACAATACCAACTGCCCTTTAGTCATCACACCGAAAGCCCAGACTATGGAAAGGTTAATCCCTAAAATAGTGATCACGCCTCCATCGTCTTTTCCTTATAAGGACAACAAGCAGATCCCTTGGAGGTATGGATGCCAATTAAAGAATGTTGAGAGTTCAGAGGCTGCTAAGGAAGAGGTGGACGAGGTAGGTCATTTCACCAGAAGTGGGAGATGTTATTCTTCCAACCAGACCAGTGAACCTGAGAAAAGGATGACCGTTGATAAAGAAAAAAGGGTTGAGATATTATTGAAAAATGATGAGCCGACAATTAATGAGCCTGTAACCGAGAATGAGGCTGTAGAGTTTTTAAAATTCTTGAAACATAGTGAATACAACATTGTTGAACAATTACACAAATTGCCAGCTCGTATCTCAATCCTAGCTTTACTATTAAGCTCCGAGGCACATCGAAACGCCTTGTTGAAAATCTTGAATCAGACTTTCGTACCGAAAGATGTACCAGTGGAAAAAATAGACCGACTGGTTGCAAATATTCAGGCGGATAACTTCATCTCTTTCTCTGATGACGAGATCCCGTCCGGAATGATGGGCAATCCCAAAGCCCTGCACATTACCATCCGATGCAAGGGACATGTGTTATCGCGAGTACTAATTGACAACGGCTCTGCCCTGAATGTGATGCCATTAGTAACCTTGAAGAAATTACCAGTCGATAGTACACACATGAGAAATTGCCAAAGCATCGTTCGAGCTTTCGACGGAACAAAGAAGGAGGTGCTAGGGAAGATTGATATTCCTTTAACCATAGGCCCATCAATATACGAGGTTGAATTCCTTGTAATGGATATAATGCCCTCCTATAACTGCTTGTTAGGAAGGCCATGGATCCACCAGGCAGGAGTCGTTCCATCTACTCTGCATCAGAAACTCAAATTTGTAATTGAGGGGAGATTGGTATGCCTTAATGCCGAGGAAGATATCATTGCTTCCATATCTACTACCGCTCCATATATTGAAGTAGATGAAGATGCAGTCGAGTGCTCTTTCAGAGCCCTGGAATTTATTAATGCCACATTTGTTGCTGAAAGAAAGAAAATTCCAAAGCCTAGGCTATCAAATTATACCAAAATGGGACTGAAAATGACCCTGGGAAGAGGAGCCAAGGTTGGAAGAGGGCTAGGGAGTCGCTTACAGGGGAATATTAGTCCAGTTTTTCCCGGTTTTAAGCTAGATCGTTTTGGTCTAGGATATCACCCGACCTTAAAGGAAAAATTGAAAAATGTTCAAAAGAGCCAGGAAAAGAGGAGAGCCAGGTTAGCCAGAGAGGATATTAAGTGGGAGCCTATGATTTTCCCATCGCTGCGTGACACCTTCATATCAGGGGGCCACATGTTTCAGGGGGACCGATCATCTAAAGAGCCTATTATTGAAAATGCCCTGAGGGATTTGGGTATAAATGTGATATCAGAGGAAGGAATCGAAGATGGAGTGGCTATGGACATTTACCCTGCACCACCAGGCTTTGTGCTAAACAATTGGACTGCAGAAGAATTATCTGTAGTTTACAAAACTATTTCAGAGTAATGCACAAAAACTTTCCCTATTGTCTAAACCTTGAGACAATATGTGATCTTCTGTAAGGGGTTAATCTATCTGTTTTTTAATAAATGATGCATTCCTGTTAATTCACGAAATGGCAAACATCATCCATTGCATTTTTTTATTTATTTCTTTATTATATATTATTATTTCATTCTATTTTGATATGGGTTAGATCCTCCCGTATTTGTATATGTATATATATCCTCTTGTTCGTTATTCTTTCAGGACCTCCGGTATCAATAGTATGAATGCTGATGACTTTGACCCGAAGATAGATTTCGAGCTGCCCATATGTCAAGGGGAAGTTGAAGGTTATGATAGTGATGAGGGAAGTGACTTACCTTCTGAACTACTAAAAATGGTAGAGAGAGAAGATAAACAAATTCTGCCTCATGAAGAGCCCATTGAGATCTTGAATCTGGGATCAGAGGAAGATAAAAAGGAGATAAAAATTGGCACCATCATATCTACTGAGGGACGAAAAAGTCTGATTATGCTGCTCCAAGACTACAAAGATGTGTTTGCTTGGTCGTATGAGGACATGCCAGGTTTAGACACTGAGTTAGTGGTACATAAATTGCCAATAAAGCCTGAATGTAAACCGGTACAACAAAAGCTCAGAAGGATGCGACCTGAAATGCTGCTTAAAATTAAAGAAGAAGTAAAGAAGCAATTCGATGCTGGGTTCCTAAAAGTAGCCAAGTATCCGGAATGGGTAGCGAATGTTGTTCCAGTACCAAAAAAAGATGGAAAAGTTCGTATGTGTGTCGACTACAGAGATCTTAATCGAGCCAGTCCGAAAGATAATTTCCCTTTGCCACACATAGACACCCTGGTGGATAATACGGCTGGAAATTTTCTATTTTCATTTATGGATGGGTTTTCAGGTTACAATCAAATAAAGATGCATCCAGATGATATGGAAAAGACTACATTTATCACCATGTGGGGCACGTTCTGTTACAAGGTGATGCCGTTTGGGCTGAAGAATGCAGGGGCAACCTATCAAAGGGCCATGGTAACACTATTCCATGACATGATGCATAAGGAAATAGAGGTCTACGTTGATGATATGATTGTTAAAGCTAAAACGGAGGAAGAACACATCGAGAATCTAAGGAAACTCTTCCAAAGATTAAGGAAATGCCAGTTAAAACTCAATCCAAGCAAGTGTACCTTCGGGGTAACATCGGGAAAACTCTTGGGGTTTGTAGTAAGCAAAAAAGGGATTGAAGTGGATCCTGACAAGGTCAAAGCTATTCAGAATTTACCACCCCCACAAACACAAAAAGAAGTTCGAGGATTCCTGGGAAGATTAAACTATATTGCCCGATTTATTTCGCAATTAACCGAGAAGTGTGACCCTATTTTTCGCCTTCTCTGTAAAAATAACCCAGGAGTATGGAATGATGATTGCCAAGGAGCTTTTGAAGCAATAAAAGGATATTTATCGAATGCTCCAGTCTTAATGCCACCAATATCAGGCAAACCATTAATCCTCTACTTGTCAATCTTTGAGAATTCAATGGGGTGTGTATTAGGGCAACATGATCAAACTGAAAAAAGAGAAAGAGCAATCTATTACCTCAGCAAAAAGTTCACTGATTGTGAGGTAAGGTACTCGTCAATAGAAAAGTTGTGTTGTGCTTTAGTTTGGACTACCCGAAGGCTCAGGCAGTATATGTTGTATCACACTACTTGGCTGATATCTAAACTTGATCCTCTGAAATATCTAATGGGTGTACCTGCTTTATCTGGAAGATTGGCTCGTTGGCAAATCTTATTGTCTGAATTTGATATCCAATATGTAAACCAAAAAGCAGTTAAAGGAAGTGTTGTGGCCGATTTCATTGCAAGTAGGGCTTCTGAAGAGTATGAACCACTGAACTTTGATTTTCCAGACGAAGATTTAATGGTTATTTCAAATGAGGAGGTAGTTTCCTCTAATAATGAACAGTGGAAGATGAATTTCGATGGTGCCTCGAATGCCTTGGGGCACGGGATTGGGGCAATTCTCGTCTCACCTGGTGGAAAACACTATCCTTTCACCAGCCGATTGAATTTTGATTGCACAAATAACATGGCCGAGTATGAAGCATGTATTCTGGGTCTTAGAGCAGCCATTGAGCGTAAAGTGAAAACACTCAAAGTATACGGGGATTCAGCACTGGTAATTTATCAACTCAGAGGTGAATGGGAAACAAAGGATACGAAGTTGGTGGAATACCGTAAGTTGGTCCTAGAGCTCATTAAAGAATTCGAGAGAGTGACATTCCATTACCTTCCCAGAGAAGAGAATCAAATGGCGGATGCTCTGGCCACTTTGGCAGCAGCCTACAAAGTCAATGAATATTCAAGCATGATGCCTATTACGATGCAAGCTTACGGGTATCCAGCCCATTGCTATAGCATAGAAGATGAAAATGATGTAAATCCTTGGTATTACGACATCATTCAATACATTAAATATCAAAGTTACCCTGAGCATGCCACTGAGAATGACAAAAGAACTATTCGAAGAATGGCGGTAGGGTATGTGCTTGATGGTGATATCTTGTACAAGAAGAGTCATGATCAGGTCTTGTTGCGATGTGTGGATGCCAAAGAAGCCAGAACGATTATTGAAGAAGTGCATGAAGGAGTATGTGGTACTCATGCTAATGGACACGCAATGGCTAAACAAATAATGAGATTTGGATATTATTGGTCAACCCTGGAAACTGATTGTATCAATTTCTCCAGAAAATGTCACAAATGCCAGATTTATGGAGATAAGCTCCACACCCCTCCTCATCCATTGCACGTAATGACTGCTCCATGGCCATTCTCTATGTGGGGCATGGATGTCATTGGGCAAATTTTACCCAAAGCTTCTAATGGCCATCGTTTTATATTCGTGGCAATAGACTACTTCACTAAGTGGGTAGAAGCGGCCTCCTATGCAAATGTCACTCAGTCAACAGTTTGCAAGTTCCTGAAGAGAGAAATTATTTGTCGGTATGGGCTACCAGAAAGGATCATCACCGATAATGCCTTGAATTTAAACAATAAGATGATGGAGTCAGTATGTAAACAGTTCCAGATTAAACATCATAATTCCACCACTTATCGCCCAAAGATGAATGGAGCGGTAGAGGCAGCTAATAAGAACATCAAGAGGCTCATACAGAAAATGACTGAGACTTATAGAGACTGGCATGAGAAGCTATCATTCGCTCTGTTTGCTTATCGAACTTCAGTAAGGACGTCCACTGGGGCAACTCCGTTTTCTTTAGTTTATGGCATGGAGGCTGTGTTACCCATTGAGGTCGAGATTCCGTCACTACGAGTGCTGTCAGAGGTTAAGTTAGATGAAGCAGAATGGGTGCAATCTAGGTATGATCAGTTGAACCTGATTGAGGAAAAAAGATTAAAAGCTATCTGTTATGGGCAAATGTACCAGAAACGTATGATAAGGGCACATAATAAAAAGGTTCGTCCACGAGAGTTTCAAGAAGGAGACTTGGTGCTAAAAAAGATTTTGTCAATTCAGAAAGACTTTCGAGGAAAATGGATGCCAAATTGGGAAGGACCTTATGTCGTAAAGAGGGCCTTTTCTGGAGGAGCTTTGATCCTCACCGAGATGGATGGACCAGAGTTACCTAACCCTGTGAATGCTGATGTAGTCAAGAAGTATTTCGCTTGAAAAAAAAATGAAAAAGACAAAAAATGAAAAATAAAAGAAAGAGAAAGAAAAGAAAAAAATAAAAGGAGGGTTCAAGATGAAAACCCGTAAAGGACGTCTTGTAACCAGAAAAGGTCTCAGGTTGAAAACCCGTAAAGGGCGGCTTGAGAATTGTGTAAATTCAGAATTCGTGCATGGTGGAGCTAAATTAGTTGGGTAACCAGAAAGTAAATGAGATTCAAACACTAGCTTATGGCATTCAACAGTCGAGAATTTGGCAGTATTGGGGGAACTTCACACCCTTACGCATTACCATAATCCTCAAGATCTCCTTGACAGAAGCTACACTCGGGTCCTCTTACGGCGTGCCAGTTCAAAAGCATTCATACTATTGATGTCTGATGACGCCTACTGTATTTTCTTTTGATTATTCCTTTTAAAAGTTTGTCATGTATTCACTCAAAAAAAACTCTTTATTTATAAATAAAAAGATGTTTTTAACCGCATTGTAAGCATCCTGATTAAAAATAAAAACATATAGATTAGCTCGGGAAACATGAGATCATTGTGCATTATTGTACAAAAATTTTTGGAAAATACAGATATTCTGAAGCCGAAAATGGTTTTAGCATAAGGCTTATGCAATGTTAGACCATAAGAAGTTAAAGCCTTGGGATATACGCGAATGCTTAACAATTGAGGATAACCCAAGAGGTTTTGTCACTAATTAAATAGTGGGTCATGAGAAGCACATGGGTTCAAAGAGTAAAGAGAATCAGAGTCAGGCTCAACCAAAGAGTGCCCAATCAGGGTTTTCGATTGAGATAAACTGCTGTTGATTTTTCGTGCCCAAATCAGTCTGAAGTACAAGGCCATTAACAAAAGAAAATTCTCGTTTGAAAAGAAAATACCCTCAAAATAATTGTATCATTGCACACATTTTAGGCATAAACATGATCATGACATAAAATGCATAATAATGAGTGCTTGCAGATTCTCCTAAAAGAAATGGCAAAGATGTAAAGACCCAACAAAGAAATAACCAATTAGAATTTCCATGTTTGGTCGTGGCAATACAAGCTTCCGCAAGAGAAATTTCTTCCAAAACTTATCTTCCCAAGATTTTCAGGTATGATGTTTTCGAATCCTCAAACACATATTAACAAAGGTTAATGTTTAATTTTTAGGTTCGATCCCGATTTAATGGATCAACTCCCCCAGATCTGATATTCCCTTCAGAGTAAGTGGAACAGGTCTCTCTTCTCCAAGATTTGATATTCCCTTTAGAGTAAGTGGAACAAGTCTGCCAGATCTGATATTCCCTTCAGAGTAAGCGGAACAGGTCTCTCTTCTCAAAGATTTGATATTCCCTTCAGAGTAAGCGGAACAGGTCTCTCTTCTCAAAGATTTGATATTCCCTTCAGAGTAAGTGGAACAAATCTATCTTCTCCAAGATCTGATATTTCCTTCAGAGTAAGCGGAACAGGTCTCTCTTCTCCAAGATTTGATATTCCCTTCAGAGTAAGTGGAACAAGTCCCCCAGATCTGATATTCCCTTCAGAGTAAGTGGAACAGGTCTCTCTTCTCCAAGATTTGATATTCCCTTTAGAGTAAGTGGAACAAGTCTGCCAGATCTGATATTCCCTTCAGAGTAAGCGGAACAGGTCTCTCTTCTCAAAGATTTGATATTCCCTTCAGAGTAAGTGGAACAAATCTATCTTCTCCAAGATCTGATATTTCCTTCAGAGTAAGCGGAACAGGTCTCTCTTCTCCAAGATTTGATATTCCCTTCAGAGTAAGTGGAACAAGTCTACCAGATCTGACATTCCCTTCAGAGTAAGTGGAACAGGTCTCTTTTTCCATGATTTGATATTCCCTTCAGAAGAAGCGGAACATATCTCTTTTTTCCAAGGTTTGGTATTCCCTGTGACAGCGGAACAAGTCTACCCTGATTCAATCTTCCCTGAAGAACAGTGGAATGGATCAACATCCCCAGATCTGATGTTCCCTGAGTGACAGCGGAACAGATTCCTCATCATATCTCAAATATTGAAGTTAAATGGATGAAAAATGCATTGTCTCTTCATCTTTGCCCTATTCTTTTTAACATAAGAATGGACAAAGAGGGGCAACTGTCGACACCCGATTTTTCATCTCGTTCTTATTATTATTATATGTATTATTATTATTATTAATATTATTTTACATATTTGGCAGGCTTAATGTGCAGCCCAAATTACAAAATAAAACACAACAGTCCACTACAAGGTTTCAACCCAAGTTCCAGCCCCGAGACTCCAAGAACCGACCCATAGTAAGCTGGATCAGACCTGACCCAACAGCAATACAAGGAGACCCGAACTGGCCCAGTAACCTGACCCGGTGCTAGATCCATACCCGAGGCCACTGCCAAGCACGCCGCTGAGCACATTGCTGATCACCAAAGTAACCATCGTCATTCCTTACGGCAAATACCACCCAAAAACATAAAAAAAATCAGACCAAATTAACTCCACTAAATATTAGAATAATACCAAAAATCTGGAAAAATCCTGGATCCAACCTGCTCCCACATGCGTGCAATTATATATCCAGCGTAGAAAACACAGGAAAGGGAGGCCATTCGAACCACCAGAGGCAAGCAAAACAGAGGGAAAACAGATTGTAAGGTTCAGTTCTTCAATAGAAAGAGGGATCTTTCGAAAACAATTTGTAAGGGGGGTCATTAGCACAAAAGGGTCTCCTGGGATTTTGATTCGAAATCAATAAAATACCAACTTTCTTCCTTTGATTTTTCGCATAAGCAATACAAGTAACTTATCATTCCCATCTTTATCAACAACCCGACAGCACAAAGCAAAGCATTTTTAAGGTAATAAATCATATTTATTTTTTAGCATAAGTTTTGAAACAAAATAGAATATAAAGAAGAAGTAAAAGGAGGAAGTAAATATTACCATGGGGTAGTCGGAGAGGAGTGTGGTCACCACAACGTAGAGGCCGACCGAGCGATGAACAAGTTGTGGATTTTGGTGTACAATCGCCGTTCGGGTTGAGAGCAACAGAGAAGGGAACCAAGAACAATAAAAAATTAAAAGAGGTTTTAATTGGGTATAGTAATATGACAATATTTGTTTAGTATTTTAGTGTTAAAATTGGTGGGTTAATCAACCCACGTGGGAGGCCACTCATTAGTGTTTTATGATTTTTTTTATTTATGGTTTTAGTCTTAGATATTAAACATGCTTATTTTAGTCACTTGCATATTTTATTTTTGTTTTAATTTAGATATGATGGTTTGATAATTTGTGTTTTAGTCTTATTTTTATTTTTATGTTTATTTTTTTTGTGTATTTTGCATTTTAGTCCATTTAGGGACTGTTACTATAATTTACCGACTTTGTGTATGTGTCCTTTTAGATTCATGCATTTTATTATTCAATAATTGATTAATTTACTCTTAAAATTCGTTTGGTTTGTATGTAAATTAATTTATTATTTCTAGCTTTCATCTATTAGTGCTAATTTAACGTTCTCATTGTTTTCGCCTTAATTTTGGAGGATTATGTGTTGGAGTAGCATCTTGAATATTTAATTACTTTGACCATGTAATTGCTTTGATCATTTATAAGGATATATATTATTTTATTTAGCATATGGTATATATATATATATATATATGCACACATTAATTATGGTAGTGAAAGTGGGATTTGAACCCACGCCATTTATAATATATATATATGTATTATATGTTCCTTATGTATATATTATATTCTATCTATGCATGTATATATTTAATGTTTAGTTCCTTTGTATGTTATTATTAGAATGTGTATACATATTTAGCAATATTTAGTTATTATTAGTTTTTGATTGTTTATAAATTACATATATAGTTGCATTCATTTTGATATATAAATTAGATGTAGGGCATCTTTTAATTAATTTTGCATGATATCCTCATGAGCATTACTTGACTTGAATTGAAATAAATTGACTAAGAGTAATATTCGATCATTTTATAATTATAGAAAGAAACTTTCTAATACGTGAATATTTAATCTATTTTAATATATAACATTAAGTATTAATACTAGAACTTACATTTTAGATTTGAGCCCCTATGTTCCTTAATTTTCATAATTTGACATTTTAAGTTAGAAAAAGCCCTTGATTTACTTTTAGTTTAATTAGGACAAATAAAATTTTATTTGATTGCGTTGTTTTTACAAATCTAAGGCACTGTTCACTTATTTAGGAATTAATAGTATATCCTCCGCGATCGTGCTCAGGGGGTGACTACTGGTAATTCCCCAAATAAGTCAACATCCTTTTTAAACCACATCATGTTTTCTAAAAATGAGGCAATGTTCGGTTATTAGACAGAATAGCTGATCTCCCGCATTTACGCTCTGGGGCGAATGCTATCGGTCTCAATAAACGAATACCCTTTTCAAACTCTACATCCTTAATGATTTTTAAATTAAATAAAGATCGAACTCAAAATTTCCGATTTTAAATATAGGGTAATCAACTAGGTACCAATTTTTGGGCGCTTGTGGGGGTGCTAATCCTTCCCCACGCGTAACCGACTCCCGAACCTGATTTCTGGATTTTGCAGACCTCAAAAACTCGGTATTTTATTAAAATAAAAATATTTTATTAAAATCACCCGGTTTTTATGGTGTTCCAATCTCACCTTAAATGATTGGTGGCGACTCCTCACCTTTTGAAACGATTTTCAAAGAGAAACCCCCAAGTCGATATCGGTCTTTTCCCTTCGGGCGAAAAACGGTTACGACAAAGCCGCAGGTAAAAAGGAAAAATATACCTTTATTTGCTCTGAAATTTGTTACAAAAATGTCTATGATACCCTCGTATATGCTGGTATTTTGGTGGTATTTCTTTGTGATAACTCTCTGTTTATCGTGTAAACTCTCTCTGGTAATCTATTCGTATGAAATTCATGTGTTACAGTGTGTGAATTTACATCAATTTATAGGAATGAAAACCGGTCTGTTGTGGACGCCGTGAAAACCTGTGGAGTGGGCGAGGGAAAGGCGTACGAGATAAGGAGTCATCGATCAAAGGACTTGTGGTGCTGAGGAGTGAAGGTTTGCTAGGGTTTCTGGAAACCCCACGTGTTTGGGCTCACACGTTTGGGTCTGGTGCAGCTGGGCCTCGTGTAGTCCGTTTCTGGGCCTGATACAGAAACAAAACAAATGTAAATTTGTTCGTTTAATAATATAATAATAATAATAATATATATGTGTAATATATATAATATATGTTTTAAACAAAAGTGTGTCTACAACTGCCCCTCTTTGCCCATAGTCATGTAACGGGGATAGGGCAAAGATTAAAAGACACACTGTTTGTCTATATCGAATATCCTCTGTTGTAGGGTTGAAATCCTATATTAAGACAGGTTTGTCAATTTGAGCTGAAATATGAAATGAACCTCTCGTTG
Source organism: Hibiscus syriacus (assembly GCF_006381635.1). NCBI lineage: Eukaryota > Viridiplantae > Streptophyta > Magnoliopsida > Malvales > Malvaceae > Hibiscus > Hibiscus syriacus. The sequence goes on along the minus strand of NW_024063172.1, from coordinate 83,893 downwards.
TGAGGTTGAGTCGGACTGGAAAATTCTAAGCATGAAATCCTTCGTTGTGAGGTTGAAATCGAACTCAGAATATTAGGAAGTAGCTCCTGGATCATCTTCTAGCCCAAGATACTTCGTCGTGAAGCTGCAACTTGACTTGAAGACTTTGGTGTTGTTGTATCACAAATGACTCATTCGTCGTGAAGTTGGGTCAATCTGTTTGTGAAGTTGGAATCGTATATGGCCATTCGTCGTGAAGTTGAGCCTTGGAATTGGATACCCCTCGTCGTGAAGTCGAGATCCAATGTAAGTTACGTTGTTTCAAGGCTAATATCCTTCACTGTGAAGTTGAAATTGACTCTGAAACTGGAAAGTTTATTGACAGACACTCCTTCTTTGAGTTGGATATCCTTCGTCGTGAAGTTGAAATCCAATCTAGAGATGGATGTCACTTGTGTGCACGATTCCCTTCATCCTGAAGTTGAAACCGCAGGTGGCCTCTTCGTCGTGAAGTTGAGCCTGGAATTGGATATCCTTCGTCATAAAGTTGAAATCCAAGTAAGTTGTATTGTTTCGAGTCCAATATCCTCCGCCTTGAAGTTGAAATTATCTCTGGAACTGGGAAATTGTTTACTGATAGCCAGTCGCCCCTTCGCTGTGAAGTTGAGCTTGTGTTGTCTCGAGTCTAATATCCTTCTCTATGAAGTTGAAATTGACTCTGAATGAAACTGAGAAATTGTTTGTTGACAATCAGTCTCCCCTTCATCGTGAAGTTGAGCTTGTGTTGCATTGAGTCCAATATCCTTCGATGTGAAGTTGAAATTGGCTCTGAAACTGGGAAACCCCTTCGTTGTGAAGTTGAGCCTCAAATGACACGATATCCTCTGTCGTGGAGTTGAAATCGTGGATGCGTGGGTACGATATCCTCCGTCGTGGAGTTGAAATCGCGGATAGCCCCTTCGTTGTGAAGTCGAGCCTTGACTTGAATATTCTTCGTCGTGAAGTTGAAATCCAAGTATTGTATGTTGCGGGTGGACACGATTCCCTTCGTCTTGAAGTTGAAACCGTGGATGACTCATTCGTTGTAAAGTTTGGCTTCGAGCTAGATATCCTTCGTCGTGAAGTTGAAATATACTCTTGAGCAAATTGTGTTGCATCGAGTCCAATATCCTTCGCTGCGAAGTTGAAATTGGCTCCAGCTAAAACCTGCAAAGATATGCATATATGTGATGGATGCAAAGCTCTTAGGTATGCCTAAAATGCATATGCAACATATGTTATTATGGGCTCTGGAGAGAAATCTGGTTCTCCGGTGGCCTGTCGTTGTTGTCTCTTGATTTTGAAATCTTGATTTCTTCAAATGTTTAAATCCACTGTGCACATTCTATTTGTTTCTTGATTTGGGAAATGCTTCCCGACCATCTCAAGTATGTGCATGAGACTTGATCGGCTTCCTGATACCTGTACTTTTCACTGAATCTTTGTACAATATGCGATTATCTTTTGCATAAGTAGATAAATCATTGAGTTTAAGTTCAATCCAAGATGCTCAAAAGGAATTGATTTAGAGAAAAAGATTGTTTTTATTCATAAGGGAGATAATATATGACAAACATTTTGAACAATGAATACATGATGAAGTATGAGATCTCGATAATGTGGGCACTTCTGAGTTGAAAAGCTGCTAGATGACTTTGAACGCAACCTATGCCAAGGGATCTTTGAAAATACGACTACATTCTGGAGAGTGCAACATTTCTCCGACTTGTTGAGTTTGTAGAAGATTGAGATGCCGTGATGTCACCACTGTCAATATCCGAATCACCCTTTCGGGTTTTCAATTTGGACCCATCCTTGGTTGCAGGACGCCCTTTGCGGGTTTTCATCTTGAACCTACCTTATTTTTCTTCTCTTTTTTCTTTTGTTCTTTTTCTCTTTTTTCTTTTTGTTTTTTCAACTTAGGGCGCCCTTTCGGGTTTTCACCCTAAACGTTTTTCTCTTTTCTTTTCTTTTTCAACTTAAGACGCCTTCTCGGGTTTTCATCCTAAGCGAAATATTTCTTGACTGCATCCTAGTTGATGGGATGTGACAGTTCAGGTTCGTCCATTTCAGCCAGGACAAGGGCTCCTCCGGAGAAAGCCTTTTTTACGACATAAGGTATTTCCCAATTTGGCGTCCATTTTCCTTGGAAATCTTTCTGGACTGTCCAAATTCTTTTTAGCACTAGGTCTCCTTCATGGAATATTCTCAGGCGCACCTTCTTGTCATGTGCTCGGATCATTTGCTTCTGATAGATTCAACCATGGTGAATGATTTTCAATCTCTTTTCATCTATCAGATTTAATTGTTCATATTGGGATTGCACCCATTCTGCATCATCTAGTTTGTCTTCTATCAGGACCCGAAGTGACGAAATCTCTACTTCAATGGGCAGCACTGTTTCCATTCCATAAGTTAGTGAAAATTGAGTTTCCCCAGTCAAGGTTCGTACCGAGGTTCGGTAAGCGAACAAAGCAAAAGACAACTTCTCATGCCAGTCTTAGTAAGTTTCAGTCGTTTTCTCCACTATCTTCTTAATGTTTTTGTTTGCTGCCTCTACTGCCCCGTTCATCTTTGGTCTGTAAGTAGTAGAGTTGTGATGCCTTATATTAAACTGTTCACAAGCAGCATTCATCATCTTGTTGTTCAAGTTTGTAACATTATCGGTAATGATCCTTTCAGGTAGACCATACCGACATATGATTTCTTTCTTCAGAAACTTGCAAATAGTGGATTGAGTGACATTGGCATACGACGCAACCTCTACCCATTTCATGAAATAGTCAATCGCTACGAGAATGAAACAGTGACCATTTGAAGCCTTCAGATGGATTTGCCTAGGATAGGGGACATCAGGACAGGAGAGTGAGACAAATACTCATTTACTTTCTCGAATGCAATCTGACTTTTATCATCCCACGCTCCAGCGTTGTTCTTTCGGAGAAGACAGAAGATTGGGTTACACTTGTCGGTTAACTGAGATATGAACCGTGTTATGTAGTTCAATATTCCCAGAAAACCTCTGACCTCTTTTTGTGTTCGTGATGGAGGTAGACTTTGAATAGCCTTAACATTATTGGGATTGACCTCGATGCCTTTTTTGCTGACCACGAAGCCTAATAGTTTCCCATATGTTACCCGAATGTGCACTTGCTAGGGTTCAATCTCTGTTGGAACTTGCTCAATCTCTGGAAGAGCTTTCTCAAGTTCTCGACATGTTTATTCTTGGTTTGTGCCTTGACAATCATGTCATTGATATAAACCTCAATTTCTTTGTGAATCATGTGGTGGAATAGTGTCACCATAGCTCTCTGATATGTTACCCCAATGTTCTTCATTCCGAAGGGCATCACCTTGTAGCACAAAATTCCCTACATTGTGATGAACATGGTCTTCTCTATGTCTTCAGGATGCATCTTGATCTGGTTATATCCCGAAAATCCATCCATGAATGAAAAGAAGGCATTCCCGAATATATTATCTACCAACGTGTCAATGTGAGGTATAGGAAAGTTATCTTTAGGGCTCGCCTTGTTAAGATCCCGGTAATCGATGCACATATGAACATTCCCGTCTTTCTTCGAAACTGACACTATGTTGGCCACCCACTCTGGATACTTGGCCACTTGAAGGAAACCGGCATCGAATTGTTTCTTGACTTCTTCTTTAATTTTAAGGAGCATCTCAGGTCGCATCATTCTCAGTTTCTGTTGCACGGGTTTGCACTCTGGCTTAATTGGTAGTTTATGAACTACCATATATGTGTCTAGTCTCGGCATGTCTTGATACGACCAGGAGAACATATCTTTGTATTCTTGAAGTAAGACTATAAGGTTTTGTCTTGCTTTAGCTGAAAGAGTTGTGCCAATTATAACCTCCTTTCTATCCTCTTCAGTACCCAGATTCAAGACTTCGGTCGTCTACTCATGTGGCAGTATTTGTTTATCTTCTCTTTCTACCATTCTCAATAATTCGGTAGGCAAGTTACACTCTTCTTTAGTGTCGCATTCATCAAATTCCCCTAGGCAAATGGCTGATTCAAAGTCCACCTTCGGGTCAGGATCATCAGTGCCTACATCATCCTCGTCTAGGGACCTGAAGGAAGAGAAAAACGTGTATGTGTGAGAGGAAAATATCCCACACGGAATAGTCAAGAATCATATTCGAAAGAAAATGGAAATGAAGTGCTGAAATGAGAAAAATAGACAATGAATTCAAAAAGAAATGAAAGAAAATTTGTTTACCATGGACATAGAAAAAAAAACGCATCCTTTATTGAAATTAAACCAAATATTTATTCACCCTTACAAAAGATCACCTATTACCCCGGGTACAAGCAAATAGGGATAGTTTGAATATTACTCTGAAAGGTTCTTATAAACCACATGTAGGTTTTCATCGACCAACTACTAGGCACGAACCCAGGTGGCAGAGGGCATATCTCGGATCTATCTTCGTTATCAACATCTTCTGTGGTCACGACATTGATGCTCAGATCTTCCAGAGCCACTTCTAACTCGGATGTGATGGTTTCAAACACATAACCACCTGACTTGAATGCATTGTAAAGAGGCGAAAATGTTATAGGCTTCCATTGGAGTTCATTTCCAGTCAATCTGGCTAATCTTCTCTCCCGGTTCTTTTGGATCTCCTTCCTCTTTTCATGATAACCGGGTTGAAAACTGAGCCCAAACTGGTCTAATTTTGAAATAGGAATGATTGGACGAATCCTTCCTTACAGCTGCTTCCTAAACCCTATTTCGGTCTTGGCACCTCATCCCAAGGTTTGCTTAATATTTATCTTGGTGTATTGGGAGAGTCAGGGTTTAGGAATCCTTCTTCCTTCTGCCACGAATTTGGCATTCACGAATTCTAAGGAGCAGAATGAGCCCTCCACCGCTTCCTCATCTACTTTGATGTATGGGGCCTTCGTGGTCACACTTGCCATGATATCTTTCTCAGCATTGATAATTACTAAGGCCCCGTCAATAACAAACTTAACTTTTTGGTTCAGCGTGAAAGGTACTGCACATGCTTAATGAATCCATGGCCTTCCCAAAAGACAGCTATAGGACGACATTATATCCATCACAAGAAACTCAACATCATAGGTGGCTGTTCTGATGGTCAACGGTACCTCGATCTTACCGACTACCTCTCTTTTGGTCCCGTTAAATACTCGGACCACGTTCTGACAGGCTCTCATATGAGATGTATCTATTGGCAGCCTTTTCAATGTCACTAAAGGCATCACGTTCAGGGCCGAGCCGTTTTCAATCAATACACTCGGTAAAGCGTGCCCCTTGCAATACGTAGTGATATACAGTGCCTTTGTTCGGCCTCTTCCTCCGGATGTAATCTCATCATCTGAAAACGAGATGAGATTATAAGCTTGAATATTTTTCACCAGTCGATCCATCTTACTGACTGGTATGTCTTGTGGCACGAACGTTTGATTAAGGACTTTCAACAGTGCTTCTCGGTGTGCCTCCGAGTTTAAAAATAGTGCTAGCATTGAAGTACGTGTAGGTAAGTTGTGGAGCTGTTCTACAATGTTGTACTCGTTGTGCTTCAAGATCTTAAGGAACTCTTTAGCTTCTTCCTCCTTTATAAGTTCATTGACAACTAGCACATCTTCTTTGAATGGCTCAAGTGGTCTTTGCCCCACTTTGCTATCACATCATTTGGAAGTAATCACCTGGCATTCGTACTTCCATGATACTTGCCGATTGTCCTTGTATTGAAAAGGCCGAGGTGTTGTGATCACCACCTTGGCTGGTGTTGTTACTGTCATATTTGCCTTAGGGGTAATTATTAAAGGACTACCCCTACCGAGTCTTTTGTCTGATGATTCTCCGGTAGCGCAAACGTATGCTTCCGGGGAATCCTGATTTTTTTCGTAAAATTCCAGCTCTTTCCGGTCCATCATGAGCTGGACTATCGATCTGAATTCTGGGCACTCTTGCACATTATGCCTATTTTCATTATGGTAACAACAATGATTACCATCTTCAATCATTGTTGCACGTGAATGGGGTGTAAGAAGCCCCACCTTTACCATTTGTGTAACACCCCTAACCCGTACCCAATCCAGCTACGAGTCCGAGATGTCACATTGACTTTTCAAAACCTTTACTTGAACAAAATAGTAAATAATTTTAAAACTTTTACTAAATACAATTGGCTAATTTACAAAAATTAGTGTCATATGATTTTACAAACCAATTAGAGCATATCAAATTCCAAAACTTTATTTACATGCCAACTACCTCTATATACCAATTACATATATTTTCTGATATAAACTTTGTAAAGGAGATACTGACCTGTCTTGCTCCACATTGCTCTCTATATTCTTTTCGAACCTACGTGTGAAACAATCACACGCTAAGTCGATGACTTAGTGAGACAAATAAAACATATAATAAAAATAATAAAACATTCCATATAACAGAACACATGAACATTTAATACTAACTTATCATACAAAAATCATATAACAATTTCATACAAAGTCACACATCTTTTTATATAACAAATACACTCATGTACATATATCATCATCTACTTTCTTAGCATTATCATATATATTATTATCATTATTTCTATCATTATCATCAAATTATTTATCACATGATCTTGTATTTATCATTTTTTCATATCATATAAAACATATATCATTTCACCTAGAAACTCCATAACATCATACAATTCATATAACACATTTCGTATAATCAAAAACATATCCATCATATATATATATATTGTGTTTGTTATTGTTTCTTTATTAGCCCATGATACACTAGTGAGAACTAAAGATATTTGAGTGCATTGAGGTTGTGCACAAATGCTGTCACCACAGCTCGTATAAATGCACCGAAGTGCCGCGTAGAATTGCACCGTAGTGCCACGTAGAATTGCACCGTACTGCTGCGTAGAATTGCACCATAGTGCCATATAATAATGTCCATAAGAACCACATATCATTCCTTAAGAACCATATACATATGCCAAGGATCACATAGGTGTCTCAACAGACCCCATACATGGTCCAAAGAATACATGTATGTCCCGAAGGACTGCGTAGACCCTCGACTCTTGGCATGCCAACTATACCCCTAGCTCTCATGACATATAACATGGGCATTATCATTTATTTCATTTCAAATAATAATCAACTAATAAAAATTCTCACCTTAGCTCTTGGCTTCCATACGTGAAGAAGAAAGGAGAATAAGAAAACTCTGGAAACTCATTTCCCCTCATTCCCACGTTTTATATCCCTTAAAAGAGAAATAAAAATCTTCTCTTAGAAAAGACCATAATACCTTTATTACTTTCAAACTTTACTATTAAATCCAACCTCAAAATTCTCCAATTAAAATTCTAAACTTTTTAACTTATTTCGAAATTGAACACAATACTTTCAAAATTCACCTTTAAGTTACTAGCTCGATATTGAGGATGTTACAAATCTCCCCTCCTTTAAAGAAAATTCGTCCTCGAATTTTCACTATACATCTTGATAAGAACATATGTTCTAATGTTTTCATGTTGCTTCATTTACTTAATCTTTCCTGTCGCCATCAGAAAACTTACTTTTCATTCCTTTAGTTCTTCATCTACCTTCTTCCCTTATACATCCATATCATATCACTTATCAAGTATACACTAACTTCAGTTCTTATCACTTCAAATCATAAATCAATCAATTTACTCATCAATCTCTAATTGCCTTGCAATCATACTCCAACTTCATTCTGTCATCACTTTACTGTCTCTTAACTTTTTTAATCATATAAATCATTCTTTGTTTCTCTTACTACTTCTTCTTGACCAAGAAACATAACTTTAAATCTTCATCATAGATAATTAAAACATACATCTTGCAGAATCAAACAATCTTTCACATCCTCTGACAAACCTTTCTTACTTCTAATCAACTTATAATTTATACTTCAACATAACCTTTATATCATATATGATCCTTTAAACTCAATCATTTCATTTCCTTATTCAATTACTTTTCCCTAATTTAAAATCTTCTTATAGCATAGGTCATATCTTTTCTTCAGACTCTCATACTCTTATAGCTTCCTTTAGATACACAAATCCGTATCTTCTTAACTATACCACATTTACATTATCAGAATATACTACCATATCTAAATCCACATCAGACTTGATTGACTTAACCTTACATCTTTCCAAATCTTACAACTTTATCATTTTTACTATTACAACTCATCAATAGCAACTGTTCAATCTAGGGCACAAGCCCTAATCAATCAATCAATTATATACATCATTTCTATTCAAAATTATCTCAATAATAATTTACTTAACTTATAAATCCACCTTTATTCTCATACACCATGCAATTTCCATTATTCATACTTAACATTCTAACTTCTTTATCTTATAAACTGATTAATGATGTATCCATTCTTAAATTCTTCTTATTAATCCTTAGTTTTACTCAAACATACAAATCCTCACTTCCTTCACTATATCACTTTACTATGATCACAATATACAACTGTATCCAGATTCACTTCATATTTGGTTATCATATCCTGACAATATCTTAAAATCTTATAACTCCAATACATTTCATCACACAATCTTGTTAGTCAACGCTAACTCTTTCCATCTGAAATACAAACCTTTATCATATCCACAATATTACTTATACACAATACTACCCATTTGATTCAAATCCATAACTCTGATTTCATTCATCTTATAAACATATAACTAATGCACTTATTCTTGAACTCTTTTACAATTCTAACCACATCATTCGATCCTTTAACGTTCTTATGGTGACACTTGTTCACCATATTCTAACTTGTCCACTTAGTAACGAAACTACTCAATTTAACTTCTCCATTTGCAGAAATAAAAACCTTCTAATCATTATCTTCATATCATTTAACCCAAATGTCTGTAACAACAAAATCTTCCTCAAATCCACCCTTGAACTCGGGTGCTCTTAACTCTTTCAACTAATTCGATACATTCATTCTATGAGTTAAAGAAGTGAAAAATTGAAAACACATCAAAATATTATTCAACATCATGAAGACATTTTCTAATCTTGTACAGGCATTCCCTGAGGTTTTTCGCTCTTCTCCCTGCCTGGCCAGGGCATGTGAATGCTATTACCTTCAGTTCTATCGCCTTGTGCTTCACTTTTGAAGCTCTAAATATCACACATCTAATATAATATAACTATTGAGCTCTATTAACAAGACATCACACTCCTTACCGTTCAGACCATAAACTTTTTCACTTCGTGTTGGCATGTACATATTTAAAAAAAAATACTGTTGACTTCGATTTAAGCCTAGAATCGGCTAAACCGTAGCTCTGATACTATTAAATGTAACACCCCCAACCCGTACCCAATCCAGCTACGAGTCTGAGATGTCACATTGACTTTTCAAAACCTTTACTTGAACAAAATAGTAAATAATTTTAAAACTTTTACTAAATACAATTGACAAATTTACATAAATTAGTATCATATGATTTTACAAACCAATTAGAGCATATCAAATTCCAAAACTTTATTTACATGCCAACTACCTTTATATACCAATTACATATATTTTTTGATCTGAACTTTGTAAAGGAGATACTGACCTGTCTTGCTCCACATTGCTCTCTATATTCTTTTCAAACCTACGTGTGAAACAATCACACGCTAAGTCGATGACTTAGTGAGGCAAATAAAACATGTAATAGAAATCATAAAACATTCCATATAACAGAACACATGAACATTTAATACTAACTTATCATAAAAAAATCATATAACAATTTCATACAAAATCACACATCTTTTTAAATAACAAATACACTCATGTACATATATCATCATCTACTTTCTTAGCATTATCATATATATTATTATCATTATTTCTATCATTATCATCAAATTATTTATCACATGATCTTGTATTTATCATTTCTGCATATCATATAAAACATATATCATTTCACCTAGAAACACCCATAACATCATACAATTCATATAACACATTTCGTATAATCAAAAACATATCCATCATATATATATATATATATATATTGTATTTGTTATTGTTTCTTTATTAGCCCATGATATACTAGTGAGAACTAAAGATATTTGAGTGCATTGAAGTTGTGCACAAATGCTGTCACCATAGCTCGTATAAATGCACCGAAGTGCCGTGTAGAATTGCACCGTAGTGCCACGTAGAATTGCACCGTAGTGCTGCGTAGAATTGCACCATAGTGCCATATAATAATGTCTATAAGGACCACATATCATTCCTTAAGAACCATATACATATGCCAAGGATCACATAGGTGTCTCAACAGATCCCATACATGTTCCAAAGAATACATATATGTCCCGAAGGACCGCGTAGACCCTCGACTCTTGGCATGCCAACTATACCCCTAGCTCTCATGACACATAACATGGGCATTATCATTTATTTCATTTCATATTCACACATTCATATTACTTATCTCTTATCGCATGTCTGATCTCTTATAATCATGTAATCACATAGCTCATGTCATTTCTTGTGAAATCACACATATCATGTAATACATATAACTCCTATACTTTCTCATATATTCACATAGGTAATATCATAGGACTTATATCTTTTCATATGGTTTATGTTCTATTCTCTTATATTCACATACATGTAATACATATCAAACATGTTTACATAAATCATTTCTATATAATTCACATGTACTTATATTCTTTTTCATATACTCACATAGTCATATAATATAATATTTCATATGACCTCATATATCACATCACTTATATACATATCCAAATATTCATAGATACATATCACTTAAATTATTCCTATTTACATAATTTATGGTCATATAGTTCCTATCACAAGTCACTTATTTTATCTCTTCTTCTCATATGTTCATATTTATCATACAACACATAAGTTTTATTACATATTTATATCACATTCATATATCACTAATTCATAATATAATTTACATCGCATCATCTATCTTATTCTTTATTTCTTAGTATACACTTATATTACATAACCTATATTATACTGATAAACATATATATTACTTCTATGATTTCTTTTATATACAAATTAATCAATTTACTTAATTCAATTTCATATAACTCCTATAATTTTCTCATATCACTCCATATTCAAGTTTCCTAATTGATACATTATTCTCATTTCATTCTATAACTCAATCTTATTTAGTTTCTTTCGTTTCTCGTGGATTCACTTTTATCATATTCTTTTATTTTTATATATTTTATTTCATAATCCTATACTCCCTTTATCATATGATTTATGTAGGTTCTCTTATAACTCTTCATAAACATATATTTTCCATTCTATATATTACGTAGATCTTATCATATGACTTATTCTTTATACTTACATAAATTATAACACATACAAGAACATATCAACTCATATAATCAATCATACATACATTTCATGTCATTCGACTACTTATAATCAACACTTCATGCATAATAAAACAACTATCAGAAATAGACTTATCACAAGTCCAATTTCCTTATAATCCTATAAAATAAGATGCACTCACCTGGCCTCACTAAGATAATACCGATCTCTCATATTTCCCTTGATCGATCTTATTTTCCAAATGTTCCGGAACTGATTTATGCTCGGTATCTACACAAATATACAATTTAAGGCAATCTATCAAAATCTAACCTTATAACTTGATACTAATAGCTTAAACGACTTTAAGAAATCAATATTTCCATTTTCCTTTTGGGGGAGGGTATCGATACCCTCATGACATTCTGGAATTCTGCTCGTTTGATAGGGTATTGGTACCCCTTTGAATGGGTACCGATTCCCCCTAGCCCAGAAATCATTTTTGAGCTCGAAAATCCACTTGATTCAATTCAAACGCTTCATCTTTCATCCCCTTTTATATTCCTAACTTACATATACATACTTAAACTCATAATATTCATTTATCTCATCTTTAACCTCAAAATTTCATCTTTCTTATGGAAATCAATAAGCATACCAAAGTTTCCATGTTATCCAAACTTAATTATAACACTTCTAACTTCTTATTCTTATAGATGACAAGTCAAATTCATCCTCCAAATTCGTTTAAACCTTCTTATTCAAAATTTCACTTAAAACCCCATATTCTTTAATCTCTTCTAACATCTTCATCTTTGAGTTTTTACTTATCTTTAGACTTCCTTAAGCTTTCTTACTTTCCATAGAATCAAAACCAACTTAGAATTCAAATAATAATCAACTAAAAAAAATTCTCACCTTAGCTCTTGGCTTCCATGCGTGAAGAAGAAAGGAGAAGAAGAAAACTCTGGAAACTCATTTTCCCTCATTCCCGCGTTTTATATCCCTTAAAAGAGAAATAAAAATCTTCTCTTAGAAAAGACCATAATACCCTTATTACTTTCAAACTTTACTATTAAATCTAACCTCAAAATTCTCCAATTAAAATTCTGAACTTTTTAACTTATTTCGAAATTGAACACAATACTTTCAAAATTCACCTTTAAGTCACTAGCCCGATATTGAGGATGTTACAATTTGGCTCCATACCCAAGCCAAAGGAGCTTTAACTTTCGAAATACAAGTTTTGATTCTCTTGCCATTTTCAGCGGTGATTGCGTTGATTTCTGTCTCCTGATGATTGGGCAAGGGATTCTAGGCGACGTTCGGTGCTCCGGAGTTGAAATGGATCCAATTCTTGTTCCGCATTCATTGTACAAGCCTCTTGAATGCGAGACAATTTTCAATTGAATGCCCTTGCACACCGCCATGAAATTCACAGTGGGCATTCTCGTCAAACCATTTCAGATATGAGGGCTTTATCGGATCCATAGGGTAGGGTGACACCGCGTGAGTGTCGATGAGGTGCTGGTATAACTCTTTATACGTCAGAGGAACGAGATCGAATTGCTCCCTTTCCATTTCTTTCCTGGGTTCTCTCTGAGATTGGTTAGAAATACCAGATGATACAGCTGCAGTTGCTTTTGAACTTGAGACCGTAACACCTTTGTTGGTGTTGTAGGTATTGACATTGTTGATCTCTCGCTCTTTGTTCTTCATGGGAGGCTTTCTATTGGAATATGGCTAGTTCGACCATTTCGCCAGCCATAACCAGATCTGAGAAACTTCCCGATGTAATTGCCACCAGATGCCCGAAGTAAGGTGTCTTCAAGGTTTGTACAAACAGATTTATAGTTTCCTTTTCATCCAAGGGTGGATGAACTTGCACAGATAAATTCCTCCATCTTTGTGCGTACTGTCGGAAACTTTCGTTATGCTTTTTCTCTAGGCTTTGTAACATAACCCGGTCTGGTCTCATATAATTGATATACTTGTACTGCTCTAAGAAAGACTTGGCTAAGTCTTTCTACGTCTATATATGAGTTCGGCTGAGCTGGTTATACCACCGGATAGCTGAATCGGACAGGCTCTCCTGAAAATAGTGGATCATGAGTTGGTCATTTCCCACATATCCCGTCATCTTCCGACAAAACATAGTGATATGGGCTGAAGGGCAGCTGTTCCCGTCGAATTTCTCAAACTCAGGAATTTTAAACTTAGGTGGAAGCAGCAAATCTGGAACCAGACTCAGCTCCATTGCGTCCACTCTATAATAATCATGGTCCCCTTGAACCATCTTCATTTGATCTTCTAACATCCTGATATTCTCTTCCATCTTCTTTGCCTTATCATCCTCGTCAAAATCCGGGATAGGGAAGTCGTCTGGATGACTGTCAGGATTTACCGCAAAAGTCTGTAAATTTACAACCGATACAGCTTTCCTTTGGCGGTAGATGAGTCACCTTGCAGTCCGAGCAAGATCTCAGATGAGACAACCACATGCGGGGTTGGTGGTATGGTTATCCCCTCAGAAGCACCTATTCTGGGTGCACTTGCTTGTTGTTGTAAACCAGATAACTTAGCCATTATCTGGTCGACTAAGGACTCCGTGCTTTTCTTAATGGACTCCATGGTACTCTGACTGTTCTTAGCCATTTTGTCCTCCAATTCTTTCTGCAGTCTTGCCATATTCTCCTCAATCTTCTCAATTCTGGCCTCCATTTGTTTCTTTTTTGCACTAGTGTTGTGAGGGTGATGTGTGTCTTGAGCTCGCGGTGGTATACTTGGTGTTTGCTCTTTTTCTTTCTGAGACATGTTCTGTTAGTTAATATGAATGTATAAAAATAACATGAAATATAAAATGAAAAGTATGCAATGTATGATGTATGCAATTTGGAGGCATTGATCTAGAAAAAGTGTTCATTATTATAAATAATCTTTATTTAGACAAAAATATTTTATCTTTTAAGAGACATAAAAACAAATCAAAGGTACATTTGGACTAAATCCTCTAGACCCCGAACAACTTCTAGTAGGTTGACAAGTCTTCTACCTTCATCTATAACTAGTTGAATGCCTTGTCGAACCACTCCAGCTTTCTTTGCTAGGTCGTGAAGATGATGGGCTGCCTTCTCTACTTGATCCAGGAAATCTCGGATGGTTGCTTCTCTGGCCCTCACCCTCTGTTGTGCTTGCTCCCAACGGAAATGCCACTGTAAACCTCCGTCGAAGGGCACTATCTGAAGGTCGTTCGCTTGCTTCTTGAACCCATCTACAATAGCTTCTAACTCAACTATTGTCTTGCCATCTCTCTCATGTTGTTTCTCTAAGTTAGTCACTCGGATTCTCAAGCGTTGGTTCTGATGTTGACTGTCTGCCAAGCGCCTTTAAGCAGTCTTCAGTTGTTCCTTCCAAGTTATTTCATCAGGTCCCTCAAGCTTCATTTTCAGACTATGAGCTTCATCTTTCCAGTATTTAGAGGTTACTTTCAACTTGGAGTTATCATTGACTTTATCTTGATACCCCTTTCTCAAATCTTCGAGCTCAAAACGGACTCTTTTCTATTCTCTTTCCAGTTTGTCTGCTCTATCTTTCTGAGAGTCGGCATCTAGCTTCCATTGATAACGTTCAGCTTCAAGTTCCTTAATCCTCTGCTTCAGCTCATTATTCACAGCTTCAAACTCTACTTTGGCTATCTCAAGTTCAGAGGGGACAGGCCTGAGATGTTCCTCTATAGTCCGGGTGTCTTCACAGTTTGGCACCGGGATGTTATCATTCTTTCTCAATCTTCGCCACTCCATATAATCTGGAGTAAGCATGTCTCTAGCAGCCACAATATCCATCCGGAACACTTTCTTCCATGAGTCAGCTACCTCTTTGATCATCTTCTTATAATTATCCCCATGATACACAAACTTTGATCTAGCTAGCCTGCATGTTACCGGGACAAACTAACGTGCCCCATACTGTCTAAGTGCTAGCAATGGAGCATACCCAACTGCACCCCAAAGTCAAAGTAAGGTCATAGTATCAGAATCCCCACACCGGAAAAGAACGTCACCGAGGAACAACCAAGGGGCTCTCCAGGTAATATCTCGATCCTGAATATGTGTAAAGACTTTCATCCACTTTTCTTTTGAAGCACCTTCATGCCATTTCCTAGTGATGAATTCTCTCAAAGGTGAATAGGTAGTGCTGAATCGGCGATAGGCCACCCCATTAGTTTTCCAAAAGTGACTGTAAATCCAGACTTGAAGGAACTGAGTACACCCAACGAACCTTCCTCCGCCAGTTCTTCTGTAATGGTTGAGAGATCGAAAGGTTTCGACTAAGATGGCTGGTGCTGGGTTGACTCGCTTCGAGAGTTGTTCAAACAGCTCTACCACAACAGCATCAATGTAACCCAAAGTCTTCGAGAATATAATCAGTCCATACAGACCCAATGTAAACAGGTATATTGCCTTCCACTCATCAGGGTGGTTCTTCATCAGTTGCTTGATATGAAGCCAAGCAATTCCTTCCCCACTGCCTTTACATCAGGCTTGATCAGTTACCCATTTTTCATCAACCCCAACAACCTTGGCTAGTGCATTCTTGAAAGGCTGGCTTTTGATGTGTTTACGGTATGCCCTCTCTAGTCTGATACTTTCACACTGCAACAGTGTAGTATACTCTTCAATAGTGGGCACCATGTCCTCCTGGTTAAAAGTGAAGCAACTGTATCCCGGGTTCCAGAATTGAACCAAGGCTTTGATTAAGGGCTCATCAGTCTTAACATGAAGTAAAAGTGCAATGTCACCGTACCGTTGGCTGAACTTCTGTTTCTGATCATTCTTCCAACTGTCCCAGATTTCTCAAAGCTCTTGCACGTCGTTTTGTTTTAGGCTGATAGAGGTGTAACTGACTAGCTCTGACACATAGTTTCCTTGAAGACTGTCTCCTTTTTCCTTCTGAGTCTTCTCGGACCATAGCCGTACCTCGGGATTTTTAATCTCTTGTATTACAACACCTTTGTCCAGTAGTTCATATTATTTTGTGTGTAACAAATGCTTTTTTAGGGATCAATGGCTTCTTGTTATGGTGAAAATGCTAAAAACAAACACAAGTAAAAAGTTAGTACAATAAATAAATAAATAAATATAAAATAACGAAAGGGGAAAAATAAAAAAAAACATGGTTAGGGTAAAAATATCATAGGTTTTGGAATGTGGTTTCGGGGTAGGCTCTAATTCTCCATAGTCTCCCGATTTTGGTTCTAAAAAACAGTACCTGAGTTCTCCTTGTCGGCGCCCCCTTAGTCCTAAACCCATCACAGGCTTGAGTGGACTAAGTTAAACTCGAGAGGACACGTTCTCTTATGTCTATACGGAGAATAAATTCACACGAAGACATAAGGTATATAAATCCCGAATGCTACTTGTTAGGCCTATGCGGTGAATAAATTTACACGAAGACGTCGCTTTCACCCCCACTTAAAAATGGGTTCGGAGCTCGGGTTTAGAGCCTTAAGTGAAAAATGAGCTTTGATGGTTGAAATCATTAGAAAATGATTAGTACAACTATTTACTCGAAAATATAATCAAAAGTAAAAATGATCGAAATGTTACCTTAAAATTTAAACTTACGCTTTTCATTAAAAAGACAACTGGAAATTACCTTAGCCTGACTCACTTACCTGTGTCCTCAATAGAGTCGCCAAGCTATCGAAACCGTCTTTCGGTTGGGCCCGGAATTGGGCTTCGACTTAGATTAAATGGATTAGGAGTCGTCACCGATCATTTATTTTATTAAAAATGGGTTGATCAGATACCTTATTTCTTACCTGATATGTATTGTACCAGTGATATGTCGGATTCGGGAGTCGGTTACAGTCAAGGAAGGGTTAGCACCCTTGAATTGCCCTTTCGGTACTACGTAATTTTCAGTTGTCTTAAATTAAGAAAGTTGTAAGTTAAATTAAAAGGTAACATAACGATCCAAATTTCTTACCTCAGATTGATTTGAAATTATCCTTAAACGAGTTCAGAAATGTGTTAGAGAGGACAAAAAGAAAAAAAATATAGGGAAAGAAAAGAAATAGAGAGAATAACATGAATACAAAAAGCTAAAATAAAAAAGAAAGGAAATATTGAAAATAGAAAAATGAATAAGTAAATACATAAGCAAATGAAATAATGAAAATAGTGATATGATCAATCGATAAATAAAAGACAAGAATAAAAGAAAGAAATAACACTGAACACCAAGAACATATAAATAAAATAAAGGTAAAGAAAATAGTAATAAAAAATAAGAACCAATAAAAATATATACATATATAATATAAAGTAAATAAAATCAGAAAAAACTAATTAATATAATAATAGACGTATAAATAAAATACTAATAGTATACACACACACACACACACACACACACACACACACACATATATATATATATAATGATATAAAAAATTCAAACAAAGATAATTAGAATATACATATAACAATAATAAGTTCATAAATAAAATATTTGAAATATATATATATATATATATATATATATATATATATATATATATATAACAAAACAACTAAGGAAAATAATAGGAAAATACAAAAAAATAAAAAATAAAAAATAATAACAAAAAATAGAAAACAAAAAAATAAGAAAACGTAGAAAGTAAAATAAGAGGTATAATTAAATATATATATATATATATATAACAATAATAATACTAATAATAAATATAATAAAAAAAGAAAAAATGTATATATATAAGAATAATATAAGAGGATTAATACCTATCTACATTCTTTTGAAAGTTCTGACAGTGAAATTCTGGGTCCTTACACTAGCAATGATATGAAAGACTTACAAGACACTATCCAAGATATTCTCCTTCAAGATCATCCTTTCTTTGGGCCAACTTTCTCATAGAGCAATAAACAACAAGATTCATATCTTGCTAGGAAACTTGATAGGGTCCTTGTTAATTCTTATTGGGTCAGCTCATTTCCTAAATCTTTTGTGGAATCTCTTGCACCAGGGCCCTCTGATCATTGTATGGCCCTTGTTTGGTTCAATAAAGATTCCCTCACTAATCACCCCAAACCTTTTAAATATTTTTAACTTTTGGACCAAACATCCTAGGTTCCTTCCTGAAATTCAGAGCTTCTGGCAACAACCTACTCAAGGAAATCCTATGATGGTACTTTTCCTCAAATTAAAAAATCTCAAGACTTGTATGAGGAATTTGAACAAGGATTGTTACAGCAACATTTCTCTTAGAGTAAAGGAAAGGAAAGCTGAACTTGAACAAATTCAACTCTCTACTCTCAACAGAACTACTTCTATCGAATCCGAGCTTACTATCCAGAGTGAACTTTCTTCCCTTGAACAAGCTGAAAACATGTTCTTAAAACAGAAGGCCAAAATTCAATGGCTTAAAGAGGGGGACAAATGCTCTAAATACTTTCACTCTGTCATTGCCTCAAAAAACAAGAGAGACACAATTAGAGTCCTAGTGAATGATCAAGGCAATATGCTTGAAGATTTTGATGACATGGCCTTTGAAGTTAGTCACTTTTTCAAAAATCAATTAGGACATGCTGATCAGAATATTATAAGCAGCGACCCTCAAACTCTAAAAAATCTGCTACAAGTTAATATGTCTTCTGAAGCTATAGCAGATTTGGATAGAAGCATCACTGATGAGGAGATTAATGATGCTTTCTTTAGCTAAGGAAACAATAAGGCTCCTGGCCCTGATGGTTTTACGCCATGTTTCTTTAAATCAACATGGTCTGTGGTTGGTGAGGATGTGATAAAAGCTGTAAAATACTTCTTCCATAGCTCTGTTATTTTACCAGCTTTCAACTCTACTATTATTGCCTTGGTTCCTAAGATAAATAATCCTAACAAGGTTACTGATTATAGACCCATCTCCTGCTGCTCTGTGGTTTATAAGGCTATAACTAAAATAATTGTCAAGAGGCTGACAACCTTACTTCCTGATATAATTACCCTTAATCAAACAGCCTTTGTTCAGGGAAGAAATATTATTGACAATACTCTCCTAGCCCAAGAACTAGTTAGAGGCTATGGAAGAAAGTCTATTTCTCCAAGGTGTGCTATCAAGATAGACCTCCAAAAAGCTTTTAACTCCCTTGACTGGGGATTCATTTCTTCTATCCTTAAAGCCATTGAACTACCTCCAAAATTCATTTCTTGGATTGAAGCTTGCTATTCTGGACCAAGATATTCAATTTCCCTTAATGGTTCTTTAATTGGCTATTTCAAAGGGGAAAGAGGTCTAAGACAAGGTGACCCATCATCTCTCATTCTTTTCGTTCTAGCAATGAACGTTCTTTCAAAACTTCTGAATCTTGTTGCTGCCAGAGGTTTATTCGGGTATCACCCAAAATGTAAAACAATTGGGCTTACCCACCTTACATTCGCAGATGATCTCCTTATTTTTTGCAAAGGAAATTTAGAATCTATTGTTGGTGTTATTTTTGTTCTCAATAAATTTTATGATTTCTCTGGGCTTCAACTTAATGTGGCAAAATCTGAAATTTTTGCTGTTGGAATTTCTCCTAGGAATCTTGAAATCATTAACATCTCTACTGGTTTCAAATTTGGTTTTCTTCCAGTGAGATATCTTGGAGTTCCTCTAGTCTCTCGAAAACTTACTGCTAAGGATTGTTCTTCCCTTATTGAAAAAATCAGATTAAGGATCCACCAATGGTCTGGGAAGCATTTAAGCTATGTTGGTTGGTTAGAACTTGTTAAAACTGTCCTACAAAACATTGCAAACTTTTGGTGTAGACAGTTCATGCTGCCCCAATCTGTTATCAACAGAGTTAATCAGCTTTGCTCAAGATACCTTTGGAAAGGCTCTGACACATCAGCCTATGGAGCAAGAGTTAACTGGTCTTTAATCTGTAGACCCAAATCTGAAGGAGGGTT
Source organism: Hibiscus syriacus (assembly GCF_006381635.1). Taxonomy (NCBI): domain Eukaryota; kingdom Viridiplantae; phylum Streptophyta; class Magnoliopsida; order Malvales; family Malvaceae; genus Hibiscus; species Hibiscus syriacus. The sequence goes on along the minus strand of NW_024063172.1, from coordinate 63,512 downwards.
AGGCTTAAAAGACTTGAAAACGTGGAACAAAGTCTGCATGATGAAACTTATTCGTAATCTCCTTGCTGGTCAAGGTTCTTTATAGGTTGCATGGACTCTTTTCAATGTGATCAAGACTAATGATTTTAGTCACATGTCTCCAACTGCTTCTACAAGTTATTCCTTCAAAAGACTGTTGAAGCTAAGAAATGAGGCCATCCCTATTATTAATGCAGGAGTTACGAATACCAAACTAATCTGAGAAGAGACTTGACTCAAGCATGAAAAAGTTGCATGGCATAAACTTCTTTGGTTTCCTCTTCATATCCCTAAATTCAATATTATTACTTGGTTAGCAATCCTTGATCGGCTCCCTACTAGGGAAAGACTTCTACGAATGGGAATCACCAATTCTGGATATTGTATCCTTTGCAATGATGCTCTTGAAACAAGAAACCATTTATTTGCCGAATGTTCTATGGTTACTACTCTTTGGAATGGTATCTTAATGTTATCTCACTTGTCTTTACCTAATATATCATGGGAAAGCAAACTTGTTTGGGCTTCCTCAATATGGAAAGGTAAATCTCTTCCAACTTCCATCATGAAGATTGCTTGGAGTACTTTCATTTACAAGGTTAGGGAGAAAAGGAATAAGCGTATCTTCCAAATAAAGTCTCGAACTGTTGAAGATTTGCTTGATTCAATTAAAGAGATAGTGGGTGCTCAACTTAGAAGTAGAGAACTCAATAGACTTGATAATTTTAATATGCTTCTTTGTCGCTGTTAGAGCATAGGCTAACCATTTTTGTTATATATAGTTTTCTTTGTTCTTTGTATGGGATTTTGTATTGACTCGTTTTGGATAATAAAATTTTCTGCTTATCCAAAAAAAACAAAATTTAGAGGCCAATTTAAAAGGATTTCAAGGTGGAATCGGAACAAAGGGGGGCAGAATGAAAGATTGGAAACACGAAGGACCAAAATCGGATTAAACCCATATTCGTTCAAAAACACGCGAGTCAAGGGCTTCGGGTCGGGTAAGTGCGCGGGTCCAACGGGTCCAGCCCAGTTTCCAGAAAATGGCCATCGGCCGCCCCCACGTTGCCTCGTCGTTCTGCCGCTCATCGGCGGCAAAATTATATATTTTTTTAAAATCTAGAAATCGTTTTATTCTTTTTTCAAAACCAAAAACGTTTTTTTTCAAAAACAAAGCCTCGAGGGCTAGATCTGGAAATAAGGTTTAAAAAAAGGGCCTTGTTTTGCTTTATCGGCCAAAAATGATTCTTTGGGGTTCAAGTCAAACCAAAGATGACGAAACAACGATGCTACACCAACATGCAAGCCAAGATCACACCAAGCCGATGGTAAAAAGAAAAATATACCTTTATTTGCTCCGAAACTTGTTACAAAAATGTCTATGATACCCTCGTATATGTTGGTATTTTCGTGGTATTTCTTTGTTATAACTCTCTGTGTACCGTGTAAACTCTCTCTGAGTGTTTCACTTTGATTATAACACTGACACTTGTTATTTGTTTCTTGCGCTGGATATTTCGGGCTGTTGTGGATGTCGTGAAAACCGGTGGCGTGGGCGAGGAAAAGGCGTGCGAGATGAGGAGTCCTCGGTCAAAGGACTTGTGGCGCTGAGGAGTGAAGGTTTGCTAGGGTTTCTGGAAATCCCACGTGTTTGGGCTCACACATTTGGGTCTGGTGCAGTTGGGCCTCGTGTAGTCCGATTTTGGGCCTGATACAGAAACAAAACAAATGTAAATTTGTTAGTTTAATAATATAATAATAATATATATGTGTAATATATATAATATATGTTTTAAACAAAAGCGTGTCTACAAAATTATACACTTTTCTTTATCTAGGTGTTTAAATTTTTTCGGTCAATTTAGGTTTCTAACGTTATAAATATTACCATTTAAATACCTACAGCGTAATGACAATTAAAACTCAATCAACCAATAAGTATTTGACATGTCACTTAATTTTTTATTTTCTTTAATCTTTTAAAAGGTAAAATTCATAAATTTTCCACACACAAAAAAGTCAACTTTTTCTGTTTTTCATAAAATACCCCAAGACCTTCGTTTCATCGCCAAACACCACCACCACCACTAGCAATCATCTACTCACTCTCTGATAACTCGTTCATTGACTTCTCACCCATCGATTGGGATGGATGTGTGTTACAATTAAGAGATTTAGAGTTTGAATTTAGAAATTTGAGTTTATGGATTTGGGAGGTTTGAAGCTATGATCGATGGCCGTCAATGGGTAGGTAAACAACGATGGGGCAACAATGATAGTGGACGACTGACTGACGGGATAGATGTTTTGGGATTAAAGATTTTATTTTTTGAGATTTTAAAATATTTTAGGGTTTTTTAAAATAATAATAATTTTAAGTTTTTTTAAATAATTTTTAAAAAAATATAAACACTCCTCATATAGTTTTTTGAGTGGTTGACAGAATTTCTTTAATCTTTTTTACTGTTGACGGTTGAGACACCTAAATAACAACATTATTAACATTAAGCACTTAATTTGACCGAAAAAGTTTACACATATATAGTTTAGTCACTTTTTATATTAAGCCAATTATTTATTGTTAAGCCGCAAACTCTCAAAAGTCAACGAAAACAACAAAACGATGAGAGATTGGTTGGTTCAAACTGTAGCAAATCCATCATGAGGGGGGTGTTTTCATCATTTCATGTTTTGGGGTACTAAAGTAGCTAAAATCAAAAGAAGAAGGGTTTCACAAAGCGTGTAGAAATTGTCACCTTGGTTGTTGCATGCATGGTCAAATATTTGTGCACAAAATTAGCTCCAAATTTCAATAATATTTTTGTACTTCATCTCTTCTTTTGTTGGGTAAACAAATATAGCAAAACACTAGTCTTAATCATTTTAAATACAACAGAAAAAAATAATATGGTTAATAAAATTAACATTATTAACATGTTATATGCCAACAATATAAAAAAACGTGATAATTATTATTTTAAGGATTTTTTAGAAATATTTTAATTTTTTGAATTTTTAATAGTTTTAAAGAAAAAAATTAATGTTAGTGAATCGGGTGCTATTACGTCACTAAATTTTAATATATTTATACAATTAAAAACTCTTTATTATTATTATGGGTAAAGTACACTAAATGGTCCCCTGACTATAGGACACTGCTTTGTTTAGTCCTCCGACTATTAAAAGTTACAAAATGATTTATCGACTATAGGCTAGTGTTTTGTTGAGTCTCCGGCTATCAAAAGTTACAAATATAGTCAATCTACTATAGGCTATTACTTTGTTGAGTCCTCCAACTATCAAAAGGTACAAAACGGTCACCCGATTATTCATATATTTCAAACTCGTCTTTTTTGTTAAAAAAATTAATGTTAACTTATTAACTCATATATAATAAAATTTGATCTCAGAATCTCAAATGACTATAATATCTTAGCCAGCATATTAACATCCAGCTCAGACAACCGTCAAATTTTTTTTAACAAAAAAGATGAGTTTGGAATAAATGAATAATAGGGTGACCGTTTAGTAACTTTAATAGTTAAGGGATTCAACAAAACAACACCCTATAATCGATGGATCATTTTATAACTTTTATAACCGGGAACTCAAGAAAGCAGTGCCCTATAATCGATAGACAATTTATGTAATTTACCCTATTATTTTTCGGATAAGAGCTCATTTAAGATATGATTCAACTAAAGACCTACTATTTTTTTATGCATGCGAAGTTAGGAAAAGTGTTGAATATATATATATATGACGCCGAGGATAAGCAAGATTCAAGGAAAGCCATTCACTATCCTACAACTCACATTCCTTCAACTGATTTTAATGTGATTAGTTTTTCATATTAATTAATAATTATTTAGTTTTATCATCCGTTCAATAGTCTGAAAAATGTTCCAATCTCGTGAATGTTTGGAAATCCTTCATATTTTATGGATTTATAATACAAGAAAATGCGAAAACAAAATAGCACAAATCACCCATGAACTTTGATACATCATTCAATGTGGTACACGTACCATTGATGTCATTTTACTTAATAGGTCATGTATACTTCACGTAATATTTTTATAGTTTTTTTTTTAGATTTTATAATTTTAAATTATTCATAAATGTGATGTATAAGATAAATAGTGTTATATAAGCGCATAGATTATCATGCCTATGAGTGTTGGCATAAGTGGTTGGAATTCATAAATTAGAGCTTATAAGATCAAGTTCGATTCTTATTTCTATGTAAATCTCAATTGAGTCTTATGTATGCTCTGACCCTAGACTGGTGGAGCCATCCTGATTTAAAATTTTACTTTTTCTTTTGATAAATATAGAGTGAATATAAAGTAGTTTTTGTTCAAAGATTTTCAATGGATTAGTAATAAACGTTCATACTCTTGCATATGTGATGCTCGAACCTATGACCTTAAGAGATAACAACGAATTTCTTAACCGATTATTCACTTTTTCTGTTGCATTAGAAATAAATACTCCTTGCAAAATAATAAATAAAATTTAAAATGTTGCTTAATTATAGATACCATTTCGGTTGAGTGAACCCGGATTAATTCAATTCAGCCGGCCTCAGGGCCTGAGCTTTTATGAATGAAGCGAATTTGTTACTTCAAACATAATAGAGTTAATTCTTAGAAGGTCCTCACATTATGATCATCATTCTAAATTGATCTTAAAATATTTTATATCAATCATCAAATTACAATTTTGTTTTAAATTATTCCTTAAACTTTAAAATATTTTATATCTATCTTTAAACTATCAAGATCATTCCATTTTGATCCTTCTATTAACGTGTCATTATTTATATTGGCTAAAAATAATATATTTTTGAAGGTCACATGTTGATCTCCTAAGACCTTCAAAAGTAGATTAAATTTTATTAACTCGTAAATTTAATGAAACATTAACATAATGATCAAAATAGAATGATATTGATAGTTTGGGGATTGACATAGAATATTTTAAAATTTATAGATTGTTATAAAATACTTTAAAGTTTAGAGATCAATTTAAAACATGACTCATAGTTTAAAGATCTCATGTGCAATTATCTCAATATAATATTCTACTTTTATGATGCATGAGTTCCATATTCTTCTTTAAATTTTCTTTTCCCATTTTCAACCCTAATCAAATAAGGTCATAAATATTCATTGCTCAACACTTAAATAAGAGACAATGATTTATATCCAAACTCATAATCCTATGAATATTACAATAGTAATAACACCAGTTAAGTTAATGTTTTATTTTTTTTTAATTTCTTTTTCTTAATTAACTATTAATTTCTAATTAATTCAAATCGAGTTTTATGAAGATCTATCATAGGATGACTCTTAACCTTGTGGTCGTTGGATCGAGTCCCACGGTGGGCAATTCATAATTCTGACTGCCGAAGGTCCCCCATGGAAGTTGCTCTCAACCTGACGTTGGGGGCAGTCTACTATCCTATCTCCCCCTTACCCCATTACATATGTGAATATGGTTAGCTAATTTTTTTTATCATAGGATGACTCTCTCAACCCAATTATCTCCCATCTCAATTGATAGGATTTAAACTCTTAACTTAACCTTAAAAATTCTAGGACTTTGTCCCATTTTTTATGTCCTTTTTAATATTTTTATAAAATATATTATATTTTCAATATTTATAAGAAGCAATCTATTCTATAAAACTAAAAGTCCTTTTAAACAGAATTAGCTTATAAAAAATGAGTAAACTACATAAATAGTCACTTTCGTTTGAGTTTTATAAACTCATGGTCACTAAATTCAAAAAAAATATAAGTTTTGATCACTTACGTTACCGTTTTATTAAATTTTGGTCACTGAGACGTTAACTGTCATAAGTTGAATTAAGTGACATGTTAGTAAACAAAAAAAAAAATATTAAACCCTTGAACTTTAAATAAATTACTAATCATAAGTCTTTCTATAAACCCAAAATAATTCAGGCATAAAATATCAATTTATCCTTTTTTTTCCATATGTTTTATTTCTCAAACATATCTTCTTCACGGCTTCATCTCTGAAATATATTATATTTCCAATATTTATAAGAAACAAACTATTTTATGAAACTAAAAGTTGTTTAAAATAGAATTTGCTTATAAAAAATATATATCTACCGGTGGGTGCATAAATATTAATGATTATTATCATATCTAACAGCCATGTGAAGAGAGAGGAAATGGATACCAATTTCGTATCCTTTTAGTTGAATCTTGTTCGGAGTCAACATTCCATTCATTTTCCATGGCCGTGATTGGCGCACACGTTATTTAGTAGCACCGAAATTCTATTTTTTTTTAAAAAAAATAGAAGCTATTGTATTGGAAATTAAATTGAATTAAACCCTTAAATGATGATATGCTTTTTAATATTACTTCTTTAAAATTAGGTAATACACAAATGGTCATTGTCTATAGAGTGTAACTTTGTTGAGTCTCATGACTATTAAAAATTATAAAACGGATCATCTACTATATGATGTTATTTTGTTGAGTCCACCGACTATTAAAAGTTATAAAATGATCATTTGACAATTCATATGTTCTAAACACGTCCTTTTTTTGTTTATTTAAAAATTGGCAAGTTGTACGTTAACATATTGACTGTAATATGATAAAATCTGATCTTAGAATCATTTTAGTTATATTTTATGAATCAACTCTTTGTTTATATTATGTCGCCGAACCAATACTTGAAAGCAACGACAATGCCAATAAATATAATTCAAAATGATGTTATCGTATCTCAGTCAATAGGTTAACGTCTAGCTCAGACGACCATCAATTTTTTAACGAAAAGGGGTGAGTTTGGAATATATAAATAGTTGGTTGAATATTTTGTAACTTTTAATAGTCGATGGACACAACAAAACAACATATAATTGGTAGATTATTTTATAACTTTTAATAGTTGAGAGACTAAAATAAGTAACGCCCTATAACTGGGGGACCATTTGTGTATTTTATACTTTAAAAAAATTATCATTTGATTCAATCCAACAAATGTTAATAATAAATAAAAAAAAGTATATTTATTAAGCTTAATGAAAACAATTTGATTAATGCCGCAAATTCAGCAGGAACTGTGACATTCTGCACCCCCTCCCAATTCCACCGTAATATCTGACGTGGCATTATCCCAGGGCTATAATAGTGAAATTGTACTTATTCAACCGCGGTGAAATGGAGTGGGGGACAGTTAGTGGCGGTTAGGTGACTTATTATGTTATTTGGTTAAAGTAAACCTACTCATAAGTCGTATCATAACACGCCAATGTTTAATATATTAGGTTTCAAACGGCGTCGTTTTGTCTTTCTTTTATTATTACCCCATTTTAGTATCTGTTTTCTTTTGCTCGTGGCTCTATAAAAGCCGTTTTCTTGGAGCTTGTACTCTGTGTCTCCCCCTGCTTCTCCTTCTTTCTCCATTATTTGGCCCTTTTCTCTATCTCAGTTTTCCCTGTTTTCCTGGTTGCCTGTTTGGATAGTGAGAAAGTTGCAATGACAGTTCCCAAGAAATGGATTTTCGCTTCTTTAGCTGTTCTGCTTTTGCTTATTGCTGGAGCAACGGCCACTGTACGGACAAACGGAGCTTCCAGGTCTCCCTCCCTCTCTCTTCATCTCTGCTTTAAGTCTTTCTCTCTGTAAATGTTTTTCTCAGGTAAAATTTTCTTTTTGTATTGGGTTTGAGGTTTTGTCCCTCGAAAATTGTAAACTAAATTATGTCATGTTGTAGAGAAATACAATCCAAATTATATAGAATTTTCATTGTGTAGATCTTGAAAAAATCCCATGGAAAGTTAGCCGTTTGTCTCACGAGAATAGTTTTCATTCTAATAATTTCATTACCAAATAGTTTGAATCTCAAATTTTCATTTATTTTTATAGCAATGTGGAGTCGGAGAAGCATCGGAGCTCAACAATGGCAGCTAGGTGCAGAGCTTAAACACTAGCTTTTTTTATCTTCATTTTCACTTTTGCCAATTTTGGTGCCGTTACTATTTTCCATGATCTCAGCCGTTAGTTTTGTCTCCTTGGTTCGTCTTGTGGTTAGACTTAGACCGTTGGATCCTGATCTGTTTATAAGAACGATCCAAGCGGTAAAGATCCACATAGTATTAAACGATCGTTATCGAAATGTTTTTTAAGGTCGTTGTGTCACCGCAAACCGCATCACGTCGTAATGCCAGCAACAGCCGCAACCACCTCGTCAACCAGAATCACAATTCAATACTACAGATCCAGATCCTTATACCATAACCGTTTACTCAGATTGCTTCTTTCATTGTTCCGTTAGTTAACCCGCAGAAGTACTTCTGAGTCCTCCTGTAAAGGAAAAACGACAAGGGCATTTTAGGCATTTCACAAAATCCCGCTGACCGACCGGCCGACAGGTCGGGCGGTGGTTTCTGTTTCTCCATTGAAATGCTTTTGCAACAGTTTTGAAGGACAGTGGAGCGGAGTCGAACCTTTTTTAGCAGTGTACTTGTTGTTCATCCATAGTGTAGCTTTGTACTCGCTTTTGACAAGTGACTCGTGCACTTTTACAGATTTTATTTTATATAAACGTACTGAAAATTAATAATTTAGAGTTGGGTTGGGATTTCAGGCATGCCATGGATGATCCAGATGCCGTTGCAGCCGAGGTCCAGGCCAGTATCGACATGTGAGTATATCTAATTTGTAGTAAAATGTTTGAGTTTCTACGAGAGTAGAGAAATACATTTTAAGAGTTACAAAGTCTATCCAATCCCACGCTAATGCTATCATTTCACTACACGTGCTTGAAGGTACAATGCCTCCTATTCGAAGAAATGCCCTAATGATAAACTTTTTAGCTTTATTAACCCACTAAACTTTCATTGCATCACATGACTATAATTTTATCTTCCTTGGTTCTCCCATAAAAATAATGACACCCCGCTTTCCTATCTTTTATTTAGTGTACATTCAAGCTCGAGTGAAAGTATGAATCAAATTCAAACGATTTTAGTTATTAGAAAATTATTGTTATTCATTGATATTTTAGATCTGACTGCATAAATACAAAGGTATATGAGTGTTTAATATCAAGTGATTAAAAATATTCAAACATATATTATATTATATTTACCCTAGACTAGTAAAAAAAGCCCAAGTGAAATTTTTTATCCGTTTTATTGCTGTTTAAAAGGACAAGCTAAAAGAGATGAACTGTCCTTTTTGGTTAAAATGAAAAGAACAGCATTTCCTAGCCGTTATTCTGACCTATTATCCTGTACAAATAGCATAAATTCTACTGTACCCTACCTTTACAATTGGGATTCTAAGGTGAAGCTGCTGTTATGGAAGTTACCCCAACCGACAATCATTTACAAAAACTTCCAATAGTGTAAAATCAGAGACGCTAATAATTTTGGTTACAGACTGGAATTCTTAGACCGTGACAAATTATAATGTTTTAATGCTTGTTGCTGTTAACATTCAATAATCTTAATGGAAATGATGACAGGAATATTCGAAATGTGACTGAGAGGAGGGAGTTGGGGTACTTTTCCTGCGGAACCGGTAACCCCATTGATGATTGTTGGCGTTGTGACCCCAACTGGCAAAAGAACCGGAAGAGACTCGCCGACTGCAGCATCGGTTTCGGAAGGAATGCGATCGGTGGGCGTGATGGACGCTTCTATGTCGTCACTGATCCTAATGATGATGACCCTGTTAACCCTAAGCCCGGGACCTTGCGTCACGCTGTGATCCAGGAGCAGCCCCTATGGATTGTGTTCAAGAGGGACATGGTTATCAAGTTGAAACAGGAGTTGCTTGTCAACAGCTTCAAGACCATCGATGGTCGTGGGGTGAATGTCCATATCGCTAACGGGGCATGCATCACCATCCAGTTCGTTACCAATGTGATTGTTCATGGTCTCCATATTCATGACTGTAAGCCCACTGGCAATGCCATGGTGAGAAGCTCACCCTCTCACTTTGGGTGGAGGACGATGGCCGACGGAGATGCGATTTCCATCTTCGGCTCGAGTCACATCTGGGTCGACCACAATTCTCTCTCGAACTGTGCCGATGGTCTTGTCGATGCTGTCATGGGCTCGACTGCCATTACCATCTCCAACAACCACATGACCCACCACAACGAGGTGATGTTGCTGGGCCACAGTGACTCGTACACAAGGGACAAGCAGATGCAAGTGACCATTGCGTACAACCATTTTGGAGAGGGGCTTGTACAGAGAATGCCAAGGTGCAGGCATGGGTATTTCCATGTGGTAAACAACGATTACACTCACTGGGAAATGTATGCAATTGGTGGAAGTGCAAATCCAACCATAAACAGCCAGGGTAATAGATACGCAGCTCCGAGGAACCCATTCGCAAAGGAGGTAACCAAGAGAGTGGATACAGCTCAAGGCAAGTGGAAAGGCTGGAACTGGAGGTCTGAAGGCGACCTGCTACTTAATGGTGCATATTTCACCCCATCTGGTGCTGGAGCCTCCGCCAGCTATGCCAGGGCCTCAAGCTTGGGGGCCAAGTCCTCCTCCATGATCAGGGCCATGACTTCCAATGCCGGCGCTCTACCCTGCCGCCGAGGCAGGCAATGCTAGTTACTACCCAATCCACATTTTAAGATCACTTTGCATCATTAAAAGCACTACCAACCAACTAAATATCCATATTTCCTATCTACCTGCATCATCACACAGTTTTATAGTGTACATTTATATTTTTTTTGCTTTTGGGTTTATAGCTGAATTTTTATTTTATTGTTTTCAAACAAATGATATAAATGTCAAAAGTTTGGAGTTATTGAAAGGCTTTGTTACTGGATGATGCAAAAGTCAATAGCAGTGATGTTTTTACCTTTTTCTTCTTTCTTTTTGGACACAATCTTTTTTTCTTGTGTGTTTTCCTTTTGCCTTTAATTTTCACTTTCTGGTTGTGGCGATTTTCCTTATCATGCTTGTTGTGTTTAATGAATTAAAATATATCATTCTATCCTAAATAATTGTACAAGATAGTTTTTCGTGAGTTTAATAGATAATATATAAATTCAAAAAGATAATAGGTTAACAAAAGTTGATATAAAATTTTAAAAGTATAGTTTTTTCATGAAGCTAAAATGTTGAATCCAGGAAGACCGTTAGAATTGGTAGCAGGGTTTGAAAATCTGTTGCAAAAGGCATTCAGAAAAAAGAAGCTCTCAAACCCTTCCTTCATTCCATGACTCTCTCATTTCTGTTTCTAAATATATATAAAATTTTAATTTCCACATATTAATCAGTGCTTAACTACAATTACCGCAAATTAATCATTTCATGTCCACTCTTCTCTTTCTCTGTTTTCGTTTTCTGGAGGGTTCTCAAGATTATAGGGTTAGGCTTTTTTCTTTCTTCCCTTGAGTCAGAGATGGGGCAACAGACGTTGATCTACAGCTTCGTGGCTCGTGGCACGGTTATCCTGGCAGAGTACACCGAGTTCACCGGCAACTTCACAAGCATCGCCGCTCAATGTCTTCAGAAGCTCCCCACTTCCAACAACAAGCTTACCTACAACTGCGATGGCCACACCTTCAATTACCTCCTTGAAAATGGCTTCAGTAACCTACTTTCTTTCCCTTTAACTATTGTTTTCCATTTGCTTCGTGTTATCCGATTGGTTTGAAACTGGTGTGATGAACGGATTCTCTTATTTTTGGGTTGATTATTTAATGATTCAAATATGAATATCGACATGCGTTCTTGTTATTGCCACGTTCTGGATTCAATCATTTTATGTGTGCATATTATTTGTATTTACGATAGATGCAAAGAGAGCAAGTGGAGACGGTCGCATTCTTAAAAATTTCAATTTCTCATATAATTTATATTTTTTCTTTATATTTTCTATTAATAATTCTTTTTCACACACCCTAAGATAAAATCATGCCTTCATCATGTTTGCACTGGTTCATTTGCCAGTATAAATTATTCAAATCACTTGAATATTGGATATGCTCAGTAATGCTCCTTACGAAGAAGGAAGGTTTTCTCAATATGAAGAATGGGACTTGGATTATTTTGTGGCTTTGATTCATTTCATCATCATATAACATGCCACACGTTCCTCACGTATGCAAACGTGAGGAGAACGATGGGGTGATATTCTTTACTCTTCTTCTTCTGTTTGAATAGATTAAGTTTCATTTGGATGAGTATAAACGTATCAACAGTCGGAATAGTTTTTATTAATGTGGGAAATAATGTTGTGTTCTTTTTTAAAGTGGTGGTTTCCATAATTTGATAGGCAAATTGAGGTAATATTGGGTGTGAGTGCATCGATGGGATGTGTCTAAATTCAGGTTAATGAAACATTTAGAGGGTCACTGTTCTTTACAATTTACGAGGAACTTTATCAACAATTGCCTCGTGTACAATTTACAAGGGTCACACCCTGCAATTTCAGCTCTTGATTAGGCATATCCAGGTCACTGTCTCATGTACAATTGCCTCTGTTGCATGCAGTTTTTATAGCTTTTTTGTAGGTGCATGTGCATGCAAATGGGAGCATATTGATTTTAGTTTTAAAGCTGTCGATTTTTGCAAATGGATTGCCTTCAGAGAGAAAAAGGAAGATATAATTTTCCTTTTCTGAATGTTGTGCTTTTAATCATTGATCTGGATGCTAACTTCTGATTTGAAAAGGAAATTAATCAAGAAATGATTGCTCATTTTCATATTCGATTTGCTCTAATACATTTGGTGCTGCAGCCTACTGCGTGGTTGCTTCTGAATCTGCTGGCAGGCAAATTCCAATTGCATTGCTGGAAAGAATTAAGGAAGACTTCAGCAGGAGATATGGTGGAGGGAAGGATGCAAACGCTACTTCTAAGAGCCTGAATAAAGAATTTAGGTACTCACCCTATGCTTCTTCCCATAGAATCAAGGATATAGGCAGGCTTAAGAAGTTATGTTTTAAAGTTGAGGGTGCAAAATTATAAAATTTCAAGGGATGCAAAATCAGTAATTAATAGAAAATACAGAGAAAATATCTAAAATATATGGGAATTTGAAATTTCTAGGGGGTGACTCCATCCTTGCATAGAATAATCCTTTTACTTTTGGGTGGCAAGCTTAGCCCTTTATACATGATAGGTCCAAACTGAAGGAGCACATGCAATATTGTGCTGAACATCCTGAGGAGATCAGCAAACTTGCCAAAGTGAAGGCTCAAGTTTCTGAAGTCAAGGGTGTTATGATGGAAAATATTGAGAAGGTAAGGCTGCTTCTGACTCCCTAGATGTTCCAGATGTAGTTTGATGTTAAAATATGGCAAAATGCATATGATACTGCTTCTGCTTTTTGTGTTCTGTTCTTAGTAACATATGCCTTTCTCCAGGTCCTTGACCGTGGTGAGAAGATTGAGTTGCTGGTCGATAAAACCGAAAGCCTTCGCTCACAGGTTACTCCTATTCAAACCGCATTTCATGTGTCTTTCTTGTATGGTTTCTTTATACCCTGCACAGCATGAAGCATCTAACCTGATATACCTAAGATGCTTGCTGCACGATCTGATGCATGTGAGTTGATCCTGACTTCCAGGCACAAGATTTTAGGAAGCAAGGGACTAATTTAAAAAGAAAGATGTGGCTTGAGAACATGAAGATGAAATTGATCGTTTTCGGTATCGTTCTCGTGTTGGTTCTTATCATTATCCTGTGATCTGCCCCGGCTTCAAATGTTAAATCTGGTCTGGATTTCCGTCCTACTGCTCTTGCTGCGTTGCTGAATAGGATATGGTTTTTAGTGCACATGAGCCTCCTATTAGGATAGGGAGAGGCTATTGCATCTCGGTTGTCTGTATAGGATATAGTTTGATCTTACGGTAGATAACTATTTCTATCAATTATTTTCTTCTTTATGTTGTAAAGGAGAAATACTTGAATGCCTGCATATCATGTTTACCCCCTTTTAAATATTATTAAACCCATCACATTCATCTCCTTCTCCTACATGAATAAGATAACTAATCTTAGGGACCAAATTTTAAGTTCTTAAAAAACATGATACCGAGTTTAAAATGTTATATTTTCAACTCCGATATGATATTTTCATCACAGTAATCAGTTGACCAATCTAATACTCAAACGTATTGATCATTTTCCTGGAATTCAACTTTTAATTGTCTTTGAAGTTGATGAATATACATAAACATGCTTGCAACATTAAAAACATGTTAAAACACATCAAATTCATGCTTTTCAACAATTCAATAATAGTTGACTTAAATTGCACCAGTATTTTATTTTCATCTTGTTATAAAAGGAGGAGTTCGACTCTTTTAAACAAACTAAATCATTTTAAAAAAACTGAAAAAACAAAATAAAAATGCAAGTGAAGTGGAACCAGGTTGCATGATGATTTGTTCAAGCGGCGATGCTGTGGAGCACGACAGTCTCAACAGTTAGGCCAGGTCCCAAACAGAACTCCCCACTCTAGCCCTTCTCCCGTGGTCTGAAGTCCATCTTCCATTGATTTCTTTCTCATCTCATCCAAAATGAATAGCACACAAGCACTTGACATGTTCCCATACTCTGAAAGAACATGTCTCGTGACTCGTAGCTTCTCAGGCTTGAGTGCTAACTTGGTTTCCACTTGGTCCAGTATGGCTGGACCACCAGGATGAGCTATCCAGAAAAGGGAGTTCTAATCGGTTATCCCCAGAGGCTGAAATGCCTCTACCAAGCTCTTTTCTATGTTCTTTGAAATAAGCCCCGGAACATCCTTGAGCAGGTAAAACGTGAGCCCAGATTCGCGGAGGTGACCATCAATGGCACCGTCACTTTCCGGCAATATCGCTTGGGCCGCCGAGACTAGTTCGAACAAGGGCTTTTCTATTTCCGGAACCGGGTCTGCACCGATTATAACAGCACCACCACCGAACAATGCTTGGCCCACAAGGCTGTCTAGGTGGGTGTCGGTAGGCCCACGGAAGGTAGCGGCGTGATCTCGGAGCACACGACGAGGACACGGGCACCTTTGTTGTTCTCAGCCAAGTCCTTGGCGACTCGAAGCACTGTGCCTCCCGCAAAGCATCCTTGTTGGTACATCATGAGGCGCTTAACGGAGGGGCGGAGGCCCAAGAGCTTGGTGAGTTGGTAGTCGGCCCCGGGCATGTCGACGCCACTGGTGGTGCAGAAGACAAGGTGCTGGCCCCAATCTTTAATGGCCTTGGTAGCTGCTTCTTTGCCTAGCTTTGGAACCTCAACCACCACCATGTCTTGCCTAGCATCAAGTGAAGGAGCCATGTATGCACATACATTGGGGTTCTCTTTCAGAATCTCTTCCGTTAGGTACATGTACCGCTTCTTGATCATGGATTTTTCACCTAATCAAAATAAAAAAAATTTACACCATGATATAAAATACTACGTTCGTCTATACTTGAAATCATACGTGAATCTTTATGGCAAATGTTGTTAACATTATCTTATTTTCATATCAGAATCATGTATGAAACACCAAATGTTTTGACTTTCTACATAAGTAATCTTTAAACATCACATGTTTAGTTCAGCTCATTCATATAGTTGTTTTAAAAATATATCTACGAGTTTAGAGTTTATAAGTAGACACATATCCAATAATAAAAATAGAAAAGAAAAGAAGCTTACACATTCGCTCGAATTTCTCTTTCAGCTCAGTCTTGTGCTCACTATTTGTGATACGAAAATAGTAGTCCGGGTATGAGCTCTGATCAACACAATTTGGAGGAGTAGATGTGCCGATGGCCAGCACGGTGGCCGGTCCTTCGGCACGTTGAGCCTTATGAACTTCCTCGACTGTCACCATTTGTTCCGATGTACGCAAAGGGGCTTAGAAGCCAATGGTGTTGGACTAAGCTGGAATGAGTGGTAAAAGTATTGAGACTAAAGTGTGCAGAGTGTCCTATAAATAAGATTAGGGGGCATGGGTAGGTGACAGTCACATGCGTAAGCCCCACTTTGCGAGCTGTTAAGACCGAGTGGCAATGGCGTTGGCACGTGATTTTGTTGCCTCCATCTAACATTGACCCTTCTTCCTTTCAAACCCTTCATGTCTTCCACATGTTTAATTGGTTCTTACTAACCACATCAACTCCATTTATTAAGACCTTTATTTTGTTCAATTAGATCTATCCCTAAATTCCATTTGAATTATACTAAAATCAAACTATCACAAAATAATCACTAAAGTTCATCAAATTAGTACGAAATAGTCACTAAATTTACCAAGCTTTATTATTATAATATCGTAATGAACATTTTCTAATAATTCGATAAATTCAGCAGTCATTTTATAACTTTTGAAAGTTCAGTAGATAAAACGATAATTTAATTATAGTTTAGAGACCTCTCGTCTACTTTATCCTATATCAAGATGAGATTGGACAAATATCTATTTAATTTTTATTTGATCCTATGCAACTCGACCAAAATTCATGAATAACTCTACGTGCAACATTCAAAAGAGCGTGAGCATAATTTTGGACCAAAATGTGGACGATATCGGCGTCAAGAGCGCTAGCATGGTCACAGAAAAATGTGAACACGAAATGGGGATTGACGGCTTCAGTTTAGCTCAAATGAGATCATTGCATGGAGGAAAAAGTTTGGAAACCAGGCTTTTATCACCTTGGTTGATTCATTAAATAAATTTATCATTTGATGAATAAAAGCTTAAGTTATAATCGAGTCTCGTCTGAAAACAGAATTGGAATCGATATTAGAACAAGAAGAGAACTCATAGATGCAAAATACAAGGCATAATTAGATCGTTCATGGTGACCGTAATACTAAATACTTGCATTCATGTGCCAAGAGTTTGTCACTTAGGCGAGAGGATGGATGGATCTTCGTCCACCAACCAATATAAGTTGCGTCAGTTGCTACTTTTGTGCCACTTTATTTAGTAGTACATGGGATGTTGGATACAGATTTAATGTGAGAGGGAGATTTGTTCAATGCCAGGACAGCATGTTAAGTGCCTTATCGCATAATGCTACTGATGATAAGATGTGATAAGTTGTTTTTGAAATGCACCCCTCTAAAGATCCGAGAATCAACGGGTTTCATGCCTGTTTCTTTCAATAAAACTGTGATATCGTTGGACAAGGGGTTTGTCGTTTGGTGTTTTAATGCTTCTTCAACCAAGCTGTGCATACAAATATTGCGGAATACGGCTATCGGATAGATCAAAATCGCAACTGATAATTTGAGGAAATAAAAATGAAGATAAAGAAGACACAAATTTTACGTGAAAAGCCCCTAAATAATATAGGGTAAAAACCACGGGCAAAGATGGAAGAATTTCACTATTATAAAATAGGAATTACAACTTCTCTCGATCTAACAATGAGAAAACAATAACAATTCTCTCTTGATAAAAAGGATAAAACAACTCTCAAGAAAACTCTCTAAATTCTCTGGTATTGGGAGAAAGCTATATTGATTTGGGATAGTTTTGAAGCTAAATGGGTTAAAGTATTTATAGTTGAAGCTAAAAGACTAATCTTGTAAATATCCTAAAATTCAGGGACTAAAATAGCAATTTTACCATGCAAAAAATTCAACAAAATCTACTCCTACCATTCGGTGCCTACCATTTCTTTTTTTCCAACAATGCACTTTCGGTGCATTAAGAATTTTCAACAATCTCTCACTTGAAGATTTGATTGGAACAATCATATTTTCACACCATTCTTTCTACCTTGTACATCATGTTGCTTACGTTTTCGACAGGCCACAAGAGGATCGACACCAAATAAATTTATCAACATTGATCGCATTCGTCATGAAATCTGCTATGTTGTCTTTGGTATGGATTTTTTGCATATCTATCATCCCTTCTTCCACCTTTTCACGAATGAAATGGTACTGAACTTGTATGTGCTTTGTCCTTGAATGAAATGTTGGATTCCTTGCTATATGCAAGGCGCTTTAACTGTCACAAAACAGAAAGACATACTCTTGATTGTGCCCAAGCTTTTCCAATAGCATCTTCAACCAAATTGCTTCTTTACTGGCTTGTGTAGCTGCTACATATTCTGCATCTGTTGTGGACGTAGCCACAACTGACTGCAATTTTGAAACTCAGCTTACAACTCCACCAACAACTTTGAACACATATCTTGTAGTAGATTTGCTTTTATCCAAATCCCCTGCATAGTCAAAATCAACATACCCATTGATAAGTAAATTTGATCTTCCGTAACATAATGGAATATTTGAGGTCCCATTGATGTATCTCAGGATCCTCTTTACTGTATTCCAATGCTCTTTGCCTGGATTTGCCATGTACCGACTAACAACTCCCATTGCTTGTGCAATATCTGGTTTTGTGCATATCACAGCGAACATTAAACTTCCCACTGCCGATGCATACGGCACTCGAGACATCTCTATCCTCTCTTCTTCACTGCTAGGACTCATTCTGGAGGATAATTTGAAGTTAATAGGAAGAGGGGTAGAAATTGGCTTATAATCTTGCACGTTGAATCGTGACAAGATCTTCTTCAAATAATTCTTTTGTGAAAGCTAAATCTTCTTATTACTTATGTCTCGGTGAATTTGCATCCTTAGAATCTTGTTTGCTGATCCCAAGTCCTTCATTTCAAATTCTCTATCCAGTTGTGCCTTCAATTATTTAATATGATCATTGTTGGGTTTTGCAACCAACATGTCATCCACATACAATAGCAATATAACAAAATCGTTATCACCAAACCTCTTGAAATAAGCATAAGGGTCTGCATTAAGTCTGTTGCATCTAAGACACGTAATGAAGGAATTAAATCTCTTATACCAACATCTTGGCGCCTTCTTTAGACTGTACAAAGATTTGTTCAACTTGCAAACCAAGTTCTTCTTTTATTTTTCTTCAAAACCTTCAGGCTAGAGCATGTAAATCTCTTCTTCAAGATTTCCATGAAGAAAAATTGTTTTAACATCTAGTTGCTCTAGATGTAAGTTCAATGTAGCACACATTGCCAAGACTAATCGAACTGTTGTTAGTCGAACCACAAGAGAAAAGATTTCTTTGAAATCAATACCTTCTTTTTGAGTATATCCTTTGATCACCAGTCTTGCACGATACCTCTCCAATTGATCGTTACCATTTCGCTTGATTTTGAAGACTCATTTGTTATCAATTGATTTTTTTCCTTGTGGTAGTGGCACAAGGTCCCATGTATTATTTTTATGAAGGACTTCGATTTCTTCTTGCATCACCATCATCCATAATGAAGCATCTGACCTGTTTATTGCCTCCTGGAATATTGATGGCTCACCGTCCTCTATTAAAAGACAGTATGCAATATTTCCTTCTATAACATAATCTGAGTGCCAATTGGAACCCAAAGCCTAAATTTGCTACCAAAAATTTCTTCATCGAGCTTTTGTATCAAAATAGCTGCCAACATTGTTAAATTACGAGCAACTTTTAAAACTACCAACATAAATTAACATGAGTAGTTATTTTGATAAAAATGACAGTTTCAACAATCTATTTAAGTCAGACCAACAAAATAAATTACAAGGCAGCAACAGGCAGCAAACAACACTTTTACATTAAACAAACATGCAGTCAGCAGTAAAGCCAAAGGGAATATGATGGCCAACAATGCCAAACATTTCCGACTTTATCAAACCCTTACAGAATCAAGCATTCAACATTGTTTATAATAAAAAAAATAATATCAAGCAAAATTAGGATGTGTTACTTTGGACAGAAGCATCCTACAAAAAACAAAAGCATCAATAAAAATTGGTTTCAGTTACTGTTAAACATAATAAATATAATAAGTGATTAATAAATAGAAGTTACCTGTAAAGGGAAGAAAGAAGAATGAATCTCAAATTCCAATGGTTTAACTTAACGTTAAACACCCTAAAAATTAAAATTAAAATAATTAATAAACAATTTGAAATATTGAGATTAAAATTAAAAGTAAAACAATTCTATTATACCTTTACATAACAGACTCATTAACCACAGTAAGGTAGTCTTCTTCCTTATCCTCCGGCTCAAAACCATACAACCAATTATGGGTTGTTACAAAAAGCTTAACATTTTTTTGGTAAGAGTGAAGCTCTTAAACCATACAACCAATCCTTATCCTCTGACGTAATTTATTAAAAGAAGAATCAATTACCTTCAAACCTTTTTGAACTATCAAGTTCAAAATGTGGGCATCACACCTTATATGGAAGTACTTACTATTGCAGGGAAGATGAGAAATGGCATTCAAATCATCTTTCAGTCTCTTAATCATTCTATCATTTGCAGAAGCATTATCAAGTGTAATGGTAAATGTTTTTTTCAAGATCCCACTCACATATCATTTTTTTCACAAACTTAAATATAGACTCACCATCATAAGGAGGAAGCCGAAAATTAAGTATTTTAAACTGAAGTTTCCAGTTATTATCAACATAATGAGCAGTAAGGGCAAAATAAGAATGTGAAGTGCAAGCAGACCAAGCATCACATGTAAAACAAAGACTACTTGAGACAGAATGCATTGAATCAAGCAGTAATTTTTTTTATGTTTTTCATGCTCCAACATGCAATACTTAGTAACAATATACCTAGATATATCCTTAACAGAAGAATTAAGGTAATGATGTAAATCCCTAAGTTTTTCATGCTCAACAATACTATATGCATAACAATGAAACAAAATAGCCTTAGCAAATAATTCACAATATTGGTTTAGATCAAAAGAAGCTACACTACCAGGATTTTCAGCAAGAAAAATCTTATAAGCTTGACATTTCTCAGTATGCCTTCTAGGATTAGATGTACCAACATAAGAATCAGCTTTATACCTTTTCACTTTGTAATACTTACCCTTGGCATAAATAGAACCATCATCAGATTTGGTGAATGTGTAGTGGTCCCAAACAGGAGAGGTTCTTCTCCCAAATTCGGATGAACCAGTGGACTTCCTCTTAGTTATATCAACTGCTTCGGATAATATATCATTTACACCCCATTGCAAAAAAAAAACTAGGGTTAATATAGTAAAAATTAAACCTTGATTAAGCTACAAACAAAGGCATCTAACAACCTTATACAACCAATCCGAATGAACAACCAACATCAACACAAACAAAGGACTACAGAAGAAACAAATAAACAGTAGCTACATAGGACAATATATTTACCTCTTTAAGAATGTTCTTCATTCTGATTTGTTGGGTTTTCTCCTACAAAGGAACTAAATAGAGATAGAAAGTGAAGAACAAGAAGAAGAGGAATAAAATGAAGAACAGTCGTGGTTATAGAAGATGAAAAGATACAGAAAGTGAAGAGGCTCAGTTAGGGTTTTTTAAGGTTTAGGTTTGAGTTTGGGTTCAAGTTTGGGTTTGGGTTTGGGTATGGGTGTGGGTTCTGTTTGGGTTCGAGGTTGAGGTTAGGTTATAAAATATGAATTGGTGTTAGGGTTTGGGTTTAATCGAAAGATCAAAGAATGGTTTAGGGAAGAATAAAGATGAACTGTTACTTGGGTTTGGGGTTTGATTAGAAAAAAAATAGGAAATTGTATGTGTTTTGGTGTTTGTGAAGATCAACGGACGATTTTTGTGAAAAACAAATATGAATTGGGATGAATACGGATGAACATGGAGAAAATTTTGGGTGTTTGATCGAAAGAAAGAAAAAAAAGAAATCATATGGGTTTTTGTGTTTATGAAGATCAAATGAGAGTTTTGGTATGAACTCGGATGAACAAGTTAAGAAATTTCGTGTGTTTGATAAAAAAAATAGGAAAGTGTTTGGGATTTGGTGTTTTTGAAGATCAAATGAAGGTTTTTTCAAAGAAAAATAAAGAACACGAATGAACTTCTAGAGAGAAGACAGAGAATTTTGAGAGAATCAGAGAGTTAGAGAGAGAGAGAGAGAGCAAAATGGAAGAATAAATAGGAAACCCGAAAATGAGAAAAAAAACAAAAATTTTGTCCTTATATAGTCGCTCCGTTCGGGTCGGGTTCAAGATCTGTGTTTTTTAACTTCGTTTCGCTTTGTACCGTTATCCTCTTGTTTTGATTTTATTTAATTTAGTCCAACTTTAATGATTCAATTTAATCTTTATATTTTAAATTCTTTCAATTTCATCCCTACATAATTAATATTAATAAACTATTTGTAATTAATATTAATATAAATTATATATTATAATTAATATTAATATAATTAATATTAATATTAACTTATATTAATATAATATAGTTTATAATTTGTAATTAATATTAATATAAAATATAATCTATAAAATTAATATTAATATAAACTATATTTTATAAATTATATAGTATAGTTTATAAACTATAGTTAATATAATTTATATTAATATAGTATATGGTTTATAGACTATAATTAATATTAATACTATATACTATATTAATATAAATTATAGTTAATATGTTAATATTAATGTAAACTATAGTTTATAAACTATCTACTACATTAATACAAATTATAATTATAAACTATATATTATATTTGTATAAATTATAGTTAAGATAATTAACATTAATATAAACTATATAGTACATTAATATAAACTATAGTTTATAAATTATATACTATAGGTTATAAATTATATAGTACATCAATATAAACTATTGTTTATAAACTATAGGTTACATATATAGTTTATATAACATATAAATAGATTATATATATACATATACTATAGGTTATATATATTATACACAGTTTATACATACATGTACTATAAGTTACATATATAGTTTACATGTATACATGTACTATAGGTTACATTTATTAACTATTGTTTATAGACTATAGATTAATGTTACATATATAATTTATATAAACTATTGTTTATATAAACTATATATGAATTATCAAATGTGTCTATACATATATCGTTTAGGGTTTAGGGTTTAGAATACAATATTTAGGGCTTAGAGCTTAGGGTTTAGGGTTTCTATAAACTATAAACTTTATTACTTTATATAGTTTATGGATAGTGTTTCTATAAACTATATAAGTAATTTACTTTATATAGTTTATATAGATATATATTATATATATAGTTTATATATAATATACACAGTTTATATATACATGTACTATAAGTAACATATATAGTTAAATGTATACATATACTATAAGTTACATATATTAACTATTGTTTATAGACTATAAATTAATGTTACATATATAATTTATATGAACTATTGTTTATATAAACTATATATGAATTATCAACTTTGTCTATACATATATAATTTATAAAGTTTAGGGTTTAGGGTTTACAATTTAGGATTCAATATTTAGGGTTTAGGGTTTCTATAAACTATATATTTTATTATTTTATATAATTTATGCATAGTATTTCTATAACCTATATATATATATACTATATTAATAAAAATATAGTTTATATATATAGTTTATTTATAAACTTATATTATATTAATATAAATTATATACTTTTTTACTTTATATAGTTTATATATTGTTTACCCATAGTTCATTAATAAATTGTACAATTTATATATAAACTATATAATTTTTAATGTAAACTATTTCTATAGTAATATATATATGTATTTAATATACTATATATATAAACTATATACATAAATCTTATATATTATATATTTATATATATATTACATAGTTTATTAATAAACTACATGTAAACTACATATAAACTATATATATTATATATTTGTCTTTATATATATATATATATATTATATTTTTTTAATTTTTTAAATGAATGCAATTTACTATATTTTTCATTATTTCTTCATATCTTGCATTTATTTCGATTTCAACCTTTTTTATTTTTTAATTTATTTAAATTTTAAGTCTTTCACTTTTATATGTATTCAATTTAGTCTTTAAATTTATATTTGCATCTTCATTTGGTCCATTGTTAGTTGTTATTTATATTTTTTTAACTGACTTATAACTTTTTAAATGAGTATAATTTAGTCATTTTTATATTAATTTAAACCTCACATTTTAAATTTATTTCGATTTGGTCCCTTACCTATATGTGTTGTTTAATTTATATTTTAAAATTTTATTTGTAATTTTACATTTCTTCAATTTTGTCCTTAAATTAAAATTTTTTGACAAAATTGATCCATGATTATTTATTTTTTTACAATTTACTCGAAATCATATACAATTATAACTTGCAATTCAACAATCACGAAAGATGACAAAATAATTAATCCAAAAATAAAAACGACTCGACCTGAACTCAATCTGTATCCGATAAACATCCGACCTGAATTTTATTTGTCAATGATGTGACCCGATCTGAACGAGATCCGACTGAAATCCACATGAACCTGAATTAACCTGGTCTTTATCTGCTTCGAACCTGAACTGTTTTGACATGAACTGACATCAATCCGAACTGAAAATGATCCGACTTGAACTCGATCTGGATCTGGTGTCAAATCAACCTTAAAATGACCTAAACTGATTTAACATGTACCCGACCTGATTCGTGTCAAACCATCAAATTGATCTGACTTGACATATATCCGATTTCCAGAATCCGACTGAAACATGTCAGATTACTGATTTTACAGCCCTAAAGGTGGTGGTGTGATATGGAAGGTACGGATTTCTCAATACTATTGAGGTCGAGAACATTAGTCGAAGAGAGGGGTTGCATTTAATTTTCTTAATTGAAGTTCGATACAATGTCCGAATGATCTAAAGTCTTTCCTATTTAATTTTAATTTGGTGAATTTATTTCAATGTTTGACATGTTTTTAGCATAAAGTTGTAAAAAGATGAAAATAACCCTAAAGCATGTAGCCTGATTTAAGTATTTTCACCTTTTTAATTGACAATTATTTAACTATCTATTTATACTGTGGATTATAAATAAGTCCTCTAATGTAAGGGGAGATACCATTAGATCAGTAAGCTAATTAGAAAAGCAAGTGCTTGATTAAATAGTAAACACTTTGGGTTCACAAGCCATGAACTTAAGAATCTTAATTATCAATTTTATTTTATTTTGTTCATCCAAATATATTTTTTAAATCACATTTAATGTTATGTCTTAATTTCATTTTGGTCATCGACCATTAAAAAATTAACAAAACTACTAACATGCTATTCTTTTATTTTTTTTCCAATAATGATGTGACGTTATCTAATGTTAGGTATGAAACCAAAATTAAATGTTAGGTATAATTTAAAAAAAATAGTTAGATACCAAAACAGAAAAAATGATAATTTGAGTACTAAACTTGTATTTTACCCAAAGTGAAAGTAAAATAATGATTCTGACATGGCATATTTCTGTTTGATTCCAAGAAAGACAACAGTCCATAATGAAGCAGCATTTATGCTCACTTCTCTCCATCCCTACATGAGTGTATATATATAAAGTCTATAATTTTTATATTTAAGATATTTTAAATAATAACTTATTTAATGATTAAAAAGAATATTATTTTTTAAAGATTTTGAATTTAAATAATTATATTTATAAGATATATATACAATACCAATAACTAAAAGAATATATAAATACATACTATATCATAGTCACCTATGCAAAATAATGAAAAGTGTACTAATTGTGAATGACCATGATTTATGCTACTCTCCACTTTGTGAAGTCTCATTATTATCATCACTGTTTGCTTATTCTTTACTCCATTCTCTTCCTTCACTGCTTCCTCCTTTTCAGTTTGTGGGACAAACTTCAGCTTTCCCTTCTCCATTCCTTGTTGACTTGAGAACTTTACTTTTTCATTATCTCTTGCAAGAGCCACCACTTTCATTTCATCATCTTTAACTTAAGCTTCAATGGGTATGTCATGTTCTCTCCTTTTATCGGCTTCTTCTATATATTTTGTTTACACATATAGTTTAATGTTATTGAAGTGCTGGATTATAAATTTTCCATTCTTTTTCAAGCCCTGTTGATGTATATGCCTTAAGCTCAAGGATTGAGTTATTCCACACCTTTATGTTTTGTTTTTCATATCAGCCATATTTACTTATGTTTGTAAGTTTTTTAGTTTTTGTTTTGGTTGTTAAATTGCTGATTAGGGTTCTATATATCTGGACACTTGAGTCTAGTCTGCAATTTTTCAGTGTATACTGCTAGTATAATATTTGTCGATTATCAATGCATGGAAGTTGATGTAATCTTTCAAAACTCACTTCTTTTTTAGGGTTTGTTAACTTGTGTAGATCCAGGATTAGGACAGATTTTGGTAGTACAAGGAAATTTAAAACTGCCATGGAGTTGTATGATTAAAAATAGCCTTCAAAGTGGAAAAGATTGTCACCACTATCACCATCTATAACCACCGTAAGTTCAACAGAACAACTCTGTTGCCCAGCCAAAGGTCGAACGTGGTTTCGAAATCGAACAAAGTGTAAACATGTAGAGGTTTCTAAGTGCTATTGTATTTACCTTCTCCATTAATACTGCTGATTGATGATGTATGCAAATAGCACCAACTGGTTTACGCTACATTTCTGTAAAATTAGTCGAAAAATGTGGAGTATTATCTTCATTGTCAACATTGAGCCTGCATTTGACATCTAAATTTGACATCTTAAGGCAAATGTCATCCTTTCCCTCCCCTGAAGTCTTTGTCCGGTAGAATCAGAAGCATGCTTTGCAATTGTGGTTCATCAAACAAGTACAAGAAGCTGGATTCAAAGCTTGAAAGGAAAATGATTGAAATGAAGAGAAGTTCATCGGGAAAATCTAATGTCAAATCAATTGACAGCATTATCTTGAGGTTCCCTCAGTTCCGGGATGGATTCAGAAACCTCAAAGGCGTGTTCGAGCAGTATGGTTGGTTGCAGCAAGTTTAATCTTGAAGCTCACTGTAAGCTTTTATCTTGGATTTTTTGCCGCAAATTGACTCTCCCTCTCTTTTCTCTTTCTTTAGATGAAGACTCCAATGGAACTATTGATCGCGAGGAACTGAACAAATGCTTGGAGAAACTGCAACTTCGGTTGACAAAAGAGGAGATCGAGGATTTGTTTCGTTCATGTGATATCGACGGGAGTGAAGGGATTCAATTTAGCGAGTTTATTGTGCTGCTATGTCTCAGCTATCTCCTAATGAAACCTTCTTCCTCTCCTGATAATGTACCCGCCGTTACCTTATGTTTGTTTCTTGTCCTTGTTTGAGAACATAGAGCATGTTGTGTTAGAAGGTATTAATAAGTATCTTTAATGGTTAATTCGGAATGTTTCAGACATTGAAGATGGATTCTCAGCAGCTTGAGGCCACTTTCGATACCATCATTGAAGCGTTCCTGTTTCTTGATAAGAATGGTGATGGAAAACTGAACAAGAAAGACATGATGAAGGCACTAAACGAAACTTCCCCGTGGGAACGATCTCCTGCACGTGTTACTCAGACTAGATTCAGTATCAAATATTCAACTCAATATACTTTTAATTTCTCACTAGTTTCTATAATCAATTATATTAACCATTCTTTTGGTATCCCCAATGGGAACTTGCAGAAGAAATGGACTGGGATAAGAATGGAAAAGTCAGCTTCAGAGAGTTCCTCTTTGCTTTTATCAACTGGGTTGGGATCGAAAGCGACGATGAAGGAGAAATACTGGACCCAGGAAGCTAAGAACACTCGAAGGCTCTGCATGATAATCTGTATGAGGTCAGATTAAGATTTGTTCATATAACTAAGACATCCCAAACACTTGGTTAAACTGTTTTTGCTGTATCATGACATATATATCATCACAGTTTTCTTTCAAATAATGCAAACTCGAGATTACCGTATTGAAGAAATAATTTAGTACCGGTTTTCGGTTCAGTCTCTCTATACATCTGATTCATATTGTAATTATCATGTATGAGGAGTTCATGGCATTGTGTATGGAAAGAAACAGTCGGAGCTTTTGCAAATTGTACACAAAATCAATCAAAACTGGCTTAGATTGTGAACATAGAAACTCTGTAACCACAACTATACATATACACAGTTTGCTCATTCAGCCTGATATGAATCAGTACTTCTAGCGGCTTTTTCGTGTCACAAAGTCGTGTACTCGTTTCACCAACAATACCTCAGGCCGCCTGATGTCAGCTGCCATATGTCCACTGACCACTTCCAGGACCACCACTCCAAAGCTATAAACATTAGCCATTGGGGTTGCTTCTCCAGATTCCATGTATTCTGGTGACATGTAACCGAAAATTCCACGAGCTGATTTGTTTTTGTTGATAGCTGAAGAGGTAATGGTCCTTTGGATGACTCGTTCATTCCATTCCTCATGAATATGATGAATAACAGAAGCAAGGGATTTGGTAATGCTGTATTGCTGCCATTGCGAAACAGAGCTTGTTATGGTTGAAAAGGAGGTGACTCTACAGTCGATTCACCTGGTAGTCATGCCAAGCCTACGGTGGCGGAGCTTTGCTAAGTTTTGGAGTTCACTTGTACCTTATCCGCAAGGCAAAGCATTTAGTCAGGCCAAGCCTATTCACAAGAATGTGATGACGGCAGTCAAGAATACCCTGGTAAGCAGTTCCGAAGTCAAGCTTTGTCACCGCCATCCGGGGATTTAAATTGTGGTTACGGTTATGTTTTCGATAGTCTTGCATGCAAAACAAATAAAATGATTTACTCATCGGGTAAGATCCATCGCACACCATCCGTAACCACCTCCGAACAAACAATCCCAAAACAATTAATTTGTTACGATAATTAGCACAAGTTAGAGTGGTTAAATGACTTAGAAAGTTATATATTACTCTAAGTCCTTGGTTATATCCTCCACCATATTCCTATACTTTATGGATCGGAAGAATTTGTACTTGATCCTTGTTCTACAATGAAAACCAGGTCCGAAGAATATGTTCGGTTCGACAAGCTTGATGGACTTGTGGGGCAACCAGAGTTTGATGATCTTTCATCAACACCTACACTATGGACACTGCAATGGCTGCTTGCATCTTCGGGTTCGTTTGTTTTGAAAGTATGGGAGCTCAGGTCTTTCTGATCAAAGATTCTCGACATGATTCGAACTTTTCGCCACATTGGAGTCTTGGGATGGAAATGAAACAAGACATGCCTCTGTTCATACAAGAACATTGCTGCGAAAACGACGAGCGCCAATATCGATGCGACACCAGCAATGAGGAAAAGGCCCCAAAAGCTCTCGAGACCAAGACTGTTTGATGAAACAATGGGGTCGACATTAGGACAAGTTGCATCGCTCTTGAACCATTTGTTTTGAATTCGTTCCATATCATCACCTTGAGTAACATTCAAGACTGCACTTGAAACATCTGACACGAGAGAAGATCCTTTCGGGAAAACCTACAAACACGAACAAGTCATAATTGAATCGAGGAAGGTCTAACTCGAGACTCACATAGAGAAGAAGATAACTCACGAAGCCAAATCCATTGGTTCTAAATGTGGGTTTGACAGTAGTATATTTGCCGCAATATTTGGAAAGAAATAGCGGAATATAAGGGATTTCTTCGAAAGCAGCTGAAATTCCGCCATTGGCACTACCCTTGACAAAAAGTTCATTCAGTTCTTTAGGAGATCCATAATACTTGATCATTGATTTATCGAACTTCAACCCCAACAAGATCCCCTCGAAAAACGAGCCATTTAGAAGACCAACACTCTCCCTTCTCTTCAACAGCTCATTTACATCAGTTACAGTTGGTTGGAGTTGCTCCACTGTTAAGAGCGACGTCAAGCTAGCAGTGTAACTTTGGGTGAGAATGAGAACCACGAAGCACCATATGATCACCACAAACCTAGCCAAATTGCTCACCACTTTCTCCCCTTCAATGACCAAAAGCTTTTAGCAAAGTATGAAGTATCTGTAAATTGAAAAGGTGAAGGAGTTTAATTCTTACGATGAGCAAACACCATGGTCGAGAAGGAGAACCAGAAGCTGGTGCCGACTTGATGAGCCGGTGGTCCACGGAAATCTTCGTTGATTCTATGCTCGAGAACCCAAACCACAAACCCGACCAACACAAAGAAGCAAGCGCTGGTTACCCAGAGAGCCGGTGTCAAAGGGTGTAAGAAAACCCACGCATTCTTCTTCTTGTTATCTCTGATTGGCACTAGCATCGATACACCAGATTCTATGTACGGCAACGTGAAATCCACATACAATGACCTGTTGGCCACAATCGTTACATCTCCGACCACAGCGTCATAATTCTGTGTTCATGGCAGCCGATTGAAACCATTCAATAAAACCATAATAATAGTATAACATAGAGAAGAGTTAAGAGAGGAGACTTACCCCATAGTACACTTGATCGACCAAATCATTGTAAGAACCGGCAGTTTTTCCTTCAGGCGTTGCAAATGGAACATACTCGTAAGCAACAGGATAAGGCATTTTAGCCATCACAGCATCAAAAATATCAATGCAGTAGCCTCGAACTGATTTTGCTGTATTAGAGTTAGAATCCCAGATTACTTGAAGAAATTCAGTATAAACAATGTTCGCTGGAACCCCAATTCTTAATTTCTTCCCTTCTGTTGGGATCTCCCAACCTTTAGGAGCCAATTGACTATCCCCTGGCCATATAATGGGACCAAGATTTGGCTTAGAAGAATACTTTGAACCTGTGTTTCTTACAAGTCCATTTTCGGGTGTCCAAAACCCCACCTTTTCTCGCCATTTCCATTTATGTTAACTATCTCAAACACAGACGATTCTAATTGCCCGTTATCGAAATGAAAAATCTCCTGAAAGGCCTCGGAATCTAATTTTTGATAATTCCTGGATAAGTCGAGGACCATTTTGTGAGACACCCAATGTTTCAAGGTCTGTCCTGGAAATGTTTGGCTTGTTGAAGCTCAGGTTTGCAGTGCCAGCTTTCTCGACTGCCATGGCAAGTGCAAAAGTTGCAGCATAAGCCCATAATCCAAAACTGTTCATTTCAGCATTAGTAATATCGGGATTGTCTCTCTGGAACTTCCTTTTCCATCGTAGAGTGAATTTCTCAAGTTGTTTCGATTTTGGAACAAAACACTTAACACCTAACACCCCTTGGAATGAATTAATAGAGGAGGAATCAATTGAACTCCACAAAGTAGTCATCAACTCAGTCATGATCCAAACATACCCTTCACTCATCATTCCAATCTCTTCTGCTTTGGCAAAAATCCGAAGGCCAAGAGGCATCGTCGCATGCACAATGAACACCCTCGTTTGCATGTTCTTTAACTTGTAAAGTTCTTCGGCGATTTGATCATCGGTAGCCGACACCGGAATGACACTCAGATAAGGGACCCGGGTGTTGGTCTCTTGTAAAGCAGCTGTCAAGTAAGGTATGAGAGTCTCCCCGAACTGGTTGTCGACATAGATGGGCACTGCTTCTCGCCACCCGAAAGAGTTGACAATGGCACTTATGGCTTTCACTTGAAATGAGCCGCTTTGAGCAGCCCGGAAAAAAAGTATGGAGTTTGAAGGGAAGTGAGGGAAGGACTTGTTGCGGAAAAGGAGATGATGGGAACCTGAGATTTGTTTCCCAGACTGATTACAAAGTTGGCCTGCATTGAACTTCTTGGCCCTATGATTGCTTGCACTTGTACATTCCTTATCAAATCCAAAGCTGTTCCATCACCAAATAAATAGAGTTAGCAGAATTTATTGTTGAATTTTACACCCTAATCTTAACACATGCAAACTGAGTAAAAGAATGGAGGCGAAAGAGAACAAACCGGCGGCAGCGGCGGCAACAAGGTCATCCATGGAGTCCTTGGTGTGGAGTAGGAGCCTGGTTTTGTAGTGAGGATGGGTGGCGTAAAAGTCCGAGAGGGCCATGTCGATGCAACTCATCCCTAACTTCCCAACCAAGGAGTCCATGTCAAGAACCACGCCCACATTGACAGGGACGACGGTGGCGGTGTTTCGAGACTGAGCCGCCATTCCTCCTTGCAGCCAAACATTAACGAAGAGACAGAGAGTAATAAATAAATTGAAATTAATGCGTATGGTAGGGTTCCCCATCATCTAGGAAGTGATGAAATTGAATACAATGCATAAGAAGTAAGTTAATTGATCTATATATACATACATGCATGAAGTCATTCAGTTCTTTGTCGTGGAAAGCCTAAACTTATACATAAAGACTTTATTTGTCAATCGAACTTCCTAAACTTTTACTTTCTAGAAGCATAGAATTAATAAAAAAAAGAACCTTCGAAAGGCTTCATATTTTAAAAAAATGAAAGAATATTGGAAAAATAATTATTTCTTATTCTCACTTTAATATATATATATATATACATAACGATAGGCATAAAGAGTAGGTCATGAAAAATTACAGGAGTGGTACATAATAGAATAATGCTATCAAATGAATAGTCGTATTGGTACAACATTGTTGACCCATGTCATAATACCCTTTTTCTTGACCAAATCAAAACCCAGAATATGATTAAAAATGAAAATTAATAAAAAAAAATTATTATAAATTTCGAAATTTAGATATCAAAAAGCGACAATATGGTTTTCTTATATAATTTTTATGTATTTAGATTTACCATTTAGAAAAATAATAAACCTGATATTTATAATTTGGTTAATATTTAAATATATAAATTTATTTAATCAATATATATATATTAAAATTTATTTATTAACACGATATATAAAATAAATAATACCATATTAATATCAAAATATATGTAGATTATCCATAAAAAATTCTTTGTGGGGCTTGGTTATTTGATAATTTTTTTTTGTAACTACGCGATTCATCACTTATGTTTGTGTTTTGTTCACTTTTCCTCATCGATTTTAAAATATATAATATATGATCATTTTCGTTTTTATTTAATTGAGATATGATAACCACAAATTAATTGTTATGAATAGGGATGACAAATTGACAGGTTGGGTGTGGATACCCTTTCACTCATCCTTATACCCACCTAATATTTTTCGTATCTACCACTTACCCACCACCCACGACGGATAAAGTTTTTAAATTCTCATCCGCCTATGTGTGTATATTCTCAAATTCATCCCCACACCCACTACTTAATTGAATACCTACCACTCATCCCATACCCATTTGTACCCAGTCATATTCACTTGACACAAGCCGGCAATAACCTCACAAATTACACAAGTAACAAAATATAAACCAAACACACTCATTAAGAAGCTTAATAAAATAAACCAAGGATTAATTGAATTTATACCCTAATAGAAAGTTAAATCACAAGTCATGTCTTATAAAATCTTAAGATTTATACAATAGTCTATGAAATTATACCTAAATTCATAATGATCCAAAATATATATGGTGGATAATTAGTGAGTAAGTGGATGCTAAGCGGGTAAGGTCTTAAACTCATCATCTACCCACTACCCTCGGAGGATATAACTTTTTACATCCACATCCGCCCACTACCCACTAAACTTATATACATCCCCGCCATAATTGGAGCGGGTATGATGCGAAATCCATGAAATTATATATGTCTGCCCGAGTTGCTAACAAAAATTAAAATTATATTCATCCTCGCCACAATTGGAGTAGATGCGATGCCAAATCCATGAAATTGTACTCGTCTGCTATCCTTAATTTTACTAGTGGTAACTACATCTTAATTAAATACAAACATAAATGATCATATATTAATTAAATTAAAAATAAAAGTGACAATATATTATGTTTTACGAAATCAATAAAAAAATAGTCAAAACATCAATGTAAGTGATAGTAGTTAAGCCTAATATTTTTTATAATCGATATACAATTAAAAGAAATATACCAAAAAATGGGTTGAGTTATTGGTCATTTTGATATTTAATCCAATAGAATATAATATAATAGAATAGGGTTGGTAGGGTGAGTTGGTATAAACTCAGCCGCAACTTCCTGGAGATTCACTCAAATCAGTCATCAGTGTTGACTACAATCATGCCAAGGAAGAATATGTTGAATCTTCTCAATATTAGAATCATTCCTTGTTTACTTGATATAAATCTATTTCAAATCTAAGATAAATAATTAGAATTTTATAACAACCGAATTGGTCAGCTTTACTTGTCTATATATCTATATATATATATATATATATATTAAGATTAACTTACACAATATAATTTTTTTTAGTTTTACATATATTTAAGATCATTAGATAATTAAAAGTGGATGGCTAAGATTAACTCATTATTATTTTTTCAAATGAATATCTTCACATATGCTATTGTTAATTTGAGACATCTATTTTCACACATTCAACGATCCTAAATCTATGTAAAACTAAAAGAATTTTACATTGTTTAACCGGATCCTGCCCATAATTTGAAATGAACAAATGATCTAATATATAAGATAAATAATATATAAACTAGACATATTGTCAAATTAACCCCCAATTTTTATTTAAAAAGTCATTTTGGTCCTCATTATTTTCTTTAGTATTTTGACCCCCAACATTTTTATTTTAAGGTAAAAAGTTCTGTGTATATATGGAAATCGTTAGTTAATATGGGATTAATGCTCCAAAATAGGTTTCTTTTTATCTTGAAATGAAACATTAATGGTCAAGATGCTAAAAAAAATAATAACCAAAGGGACTATTTCATCACATGTCAAAGGCCTTTATACCTAAAATGAAACATCCGGACAAAAATACTCAATGAAATAGGTGTTAAAATAATGATTTTAATAAATGGAGGTTAATTTTGATATCATGCCTATAACTTATCATTTGGCATAACACTTTAAATCCATTAAAAAATAATAATTTAACAAAAATAGTGTGGACGATGATAATTAAATGTATCATGTATGTCTCTTATAAAACTATTTATAAAATATAAGTCAGTTTAATTGGTGTATAAATTAATTAAAGTCGATGATGAGACAACTAGACTTGCTGAATCGAACAGAGAAATGGAAACTAGAGTTGATTTTGAATAGAACCGGTCGGTTTGTTGAAATTTTGATATTTAGTCGAACTGAATGGAATTGGTTGGTATAGCCTTAGCCGCAACTTCTTAGACATTCACTCAAATTGGTCATCAGTGTGGACCCTTCATTCCCGGGATGAAGAAGTTGAATCTTCTTAATATTGGAATCATCCCTTAGTTAATTTTGTGTCCATTTATATTCATATTCAGTCATTGTTTTAAACGAACGAACATAAAGATGTTCTTATCCTTGTTCATTCGATTCGTTTATAGACCTAGGTTATATCATCTTAAAATACTGTGCTAAGTTCCACGAATAGGTACTACTTTAATATTTTATATAATTCAATGACTAATGCAATGAAAATGTATGGTCTATTAATCAAAAGTATGTGATGGCGGAGACCATTTAATAAATTCGTTATTATTAATGTAAGTCAGGTTAAATTTGAGTTGAACTATAACATGTTTATCAATGCATGATTT
Source organism: Hibiscus syriacus (assembly GCF_006381635.1). NCBI lineage: Eukaryota > Viridiplantae > Streptophyta > Magnoliopsida > Malvales > Malvaceae > Hibiscus > Hibiscus syriacus. Next base: position 28,039 of record NW_024063172.1, on the reverse strand, counting down.
ACTTTAACATTTGTAGACGTTATTCAAAAATAAATTATAAATACTGTTCAATCATATGTTATGTTGTCGAGGGCGAAAATATACATTGTATTTTTAACAAGATTATTATCTTACTTATATAGTACCATATATACATTCATCTTTCAGCAATATAGCTTCCAACAAATTACGTGAGAATAACCAAGTCCTCAAATCTACTCATCTGCCATAATAGTAATCAGCAAGCTAAGTAGAAGATGTTCCTGGAGCCGGAGATATATCGGGGGAACTTGTATGTGATCCTAGTTCTACAACAAAAACAAAGTCGGAAGAATCTGCCTGGTTCGACGAGCTTGATGGACTTGGGGGGCAGTTAGTGTTTGATGAGCTTGCATCTCTGGGGGTTCAGTTTTTTTGAAAGTATGGGAGCTCATGTCTTTCTCATCAAAGATTCTCGACATGAACCGAACTCTTCTCCATATTGAAGCTTCGGAAGGCAGCTCAAACAACACATGCCTTTGCTCGTACAAGAACATTGCTGCAAAAATGACGAGGGCCGAGATCGATTCGAGCCCTGCAATCAGGAAAAGGCCCCAGAAGCTTTCGAGACCGAGACTGTTCGATGAAACACGGGGTCGAAACCAGGATAAGTAACTTCATCGTTCTTGAACCATTTGCTCTGAATCTTTTCCATTTGGTCACCTTGAGTAACATTCAAGATTTCCGTTGAAATATCTGGCTACAAGAGGTGATCCTTTCGCGAAAACCTGCAGAATGAACAATAAAGAATTATAAAGCGTATCATATGGAATCGAGGAAAACCGAGGAAGAGAACTCAAGAAGCCGAAGCCACCGGTTTTAAATGTTGGTTCGACAGCAGTATATTTGCGGCAGTGTTTGGCAATGAATAGTTTGATGCAAGGGATTTCATTGATAGCAGCCGAGATACCGCCGTTGGAACTGCCCTTGAACAGATTATGGAGTTCTTCAGGGGTTGTATACGTCTTGAGCTGGGATTTATCGAATTTCAACCCCAACAACATCCCCTTTACAAACGATCCGTATAGAAAGCCAACACTCACCCTTCTCTTCAACAGCACATTTAGATCAGTACAGTGAGCTGGAGTTTCTCCACTGTCAAAAGCGACGTTAAGCTGGCAGTGTAACTTTGGATGAGAATGAGAACCACAAAGCACCATATGATCACCACAAACCTAATCAAATTGCTCACCACTTTCTCCCCTGCAATGATCAAAAGCTTTTAGCAAAGTATGAAGTATCTGTGTAAACTGAAAAGGTGGAGTTTAATTATTACGCTGAGCAAACACCATGGTTGAGGAGGAGAACCAGAAGCTGGTGCCGACTTGATGTGCAGGTTGAAACGGAAATCATCGTTCATTCTATGCTCGAGAATCCAAACCACAAACCCAATGGAGACAAAGAAGCAACCGCTGGTTATCCAGAGATCCGATGTCAAGGGCTGTAAGAAAACCCATGCATTCTTCTTCTTGTTATCCTTCATTGGCACCAGCATCGACACACCAGATTCTGTGTAGGGCGATGTGAAGTCCACATACAATGACCTGTTCGCCACAAGAGTTACATCTCCGAAGTCCGACCACAGCATCATATTTCTTTGTTCATAGCTGCATGCCAATAGATATATAATGGTGTAATTAAAAGAGGAGACTTACCCCATAGTTCACTTGATCAACCAAGTCATTGTAAGAACCGGCAGCTTTTCCTTCAGGCGTTGCAAACGGAACATATTAGTAAGCAACAGGATAAGGCATTTTAGCCATTACAGCATCGAAAACATCAATGCAGTACCCTCGAACTGATTTTTCTGTAATCGAGTTAGAATCCCAGATTACGCCCAGAAATTGTAACCCCTCACGTTGATGCGGATAACTCGATCCAATTTGTAGTGTTATATTAGGGCCACCGGAGCGACCCACTGTAAAAATAACGAAAAATTTAAAACTTTTTATCAAAACATATAAACTCATAAAATTATTAATCGATATGTAGAATTAAAACAGATTTTCAGACTCACATATAAAACAAAATACAATTACATGTCTCCTAATCACATAGATCGTACTCTGCAAACAACACCGGAAGAACTCCCTTGCTGATGACGATAGTTGCACTGGTACAATTCTTTTAACCTGCAATGTTGAGTAATAAAGTGAGCTTCGGAAAGCTCAGTAATCCAGAACTACCAGATGATGCTGATGAACGTGCAGATACAGATAAATATATATTCCCTTATTGTTTCCGAATATTTATAGATTTTTATGTTGAGCAGAGATCCTACTGATATTTCAGGTGGTAACGGACAACGAGCTTTCAGTTCAGAGAAATATTTCGGATGACTGAGTTCAGGAGATCAGAATAGGTTATCTAGTGTATTCCAAAAAATCATGTAACTTTTTAGATCTTTTTAAAACATATATATATATATATACCTCCATCTCAACATAACATAATGCGTAGGTTCCCCAGAACCATACACCCAACCCACACAACTTGTAAGGCCCCGAGCACAAAGCTGAGGAACCTGCAAAAATACTTCCTTCAACAATACCCCCCAATTAAAACATTTTTCCGTCATTAAACGGAGATATCAGAAATCAAAACAGACTTCAGAACATATATCAGAACAGAATCCAGATAAGAAATCAGAACAAAATTCAGGTCATGTATCAGAACAGAATTCAAGTCGGAAATCAAATAAAATATTTATATGATTAGAGAACACACTAGAGTTTACAGATATTATTCAGAGGTACTGGATAATCTTAGCAGGCAGAGAAACACGGATCTTCAGTATACCGATAGAATGTCAGAATTTAGAATCACTATTGGAAAAGTTCAATAACTGACGAAATCATCAGTTATTCAGAATGAGACTTGAGCTGGTAAGGAAGAATTAAAGGTTCAGGACATTTACAATCTATGTCGATTGATCGGATTATCGAATAACTCTTAGATGAATAGTTCCCAGAACTAATACTTATCGACTGGTCATTTTGTTGTCCTTCTAGGGTATTTACACTTTAATACCACAATCCTAGTCCATATATCATCTTCAAAATTATCGCTGAATAAATCTTCCAATGTCTTTATTTCATTTTCACGCTTTTACTATATCATGAAATACTGACGTACTTGATTTTGTAATTCATAATCCATAAGAACATTACATCATGTATGTTCATTAACATTAACATTTCCATATTCATCCAAATCACTTATTTAATCCTCAGTCCTTGAGGTTACTTAATTTATTTAGCATTCAAGTCCATTCCAGTTACTTCGGGATTTTCCAGAGTAATTCAAACGTTCCTGAATTTCAGATACATGTTGCACTTTTGTTCCATTCAATTTGGTCTTCGTGGTTGATTTGTCGAACAAACGTCCAATTCTTAGTACTGAATGCAATCTAGAGTTGAGCTGAGCTGAATACTTCCAAAATTTATCATCGAGCCAAACTTGAGAAGACGAATACACATTCCAGTAATATTTATGCCATTCAGGTATTGACATAGTTTTAGGATTAATCTACTCACTTAACTTGTGTTCCATTACCTTTAAAGGTAATCCAATACCTATGCTTATTTGGATTCTTTAATTAATCCAAGACATTTACTTAGTTTAGACCATAAGGTTATTTTGGTAATTTTGGTGTTCAGTTTTATTCCATTCATTTCAGAGCTCGAGGATATCCAATCATTCCTGAGCTTGGTGATATTCTTGAGTCATTTTCATTACAGGGGTATTTTGATCATTTTACAGATTCAATGTATTTTAATCCTTTTCTTTCGTCCGATCTTACTATTAAATTCAATCTTATCATTTATTTCAGTCCTTTCGAACAATTCTGACAGCAGAATACCCCCGATAAATTATTTTTCAGGTATTTACTCATTACTCGAATATTTTCGGGTCAAGTGCCTTCTCAAATTTTACAAACGAAATATCATGAATTTTTTTGTACAAAGACAAGATCTTAACAATTAAATTCGTACTTAATCGAATTAAGTACAAATCCTCAAAGTACTTTCTCATTCAGGGTCAACTCAAACTATTTTACCTCTCAAGGGTATTTTCGTAATTTCTTAACCAAATAATTTCGATATTAATTCTTAACGAAAATAATTATAATTTAAAGATCCTATGGTCAATTGTTTTCCCGAACATTCTCTTATCTTGAAATGATTCCTTAACAGACTTCTAATATCTTGCACAAACCCTCTTGGGGTTAAAAACCAGTTTTCTAAATTTTCCAAGCAAAATTAGCATTTCTATGCACATCTATAAATTTATCATCTAAGTACCTTTAATGAGATAAATTATAAATTACATATCCATAGCTATTCCTTTATCACTTAATTCCAGAACTTATAATTTAATTCCAATTGTCCTCCAATTTCTTATAATAATCATCTGAGCCATATTCAGTTACCTACTTTATACCGCATTCATATCGAGTGTAGAACTTCATTAATTACACATATGAGACCAAACATTTCCATTCATACATTTATCAATACCAACATGTTCTATAAAGCATAAAGGGGTAGTAATGTATTACCTCGATTTTCGTGTCTTACTGATCGACCATTTAAATTCTATTTAAACGTCCTCGATCTTGAAATCAACTTCCAATAATTTCCTCACGATCCATGCCATCAAAATCACTAACTCGTATCCAAATAATTTCCCTCTCCATAAAGTTAGCTTATTAGAATTTAAATAATAATTTGAAGACTCAATTGATTAAACTAAAAACTAATGATGCTATCAAAATATTTAATTACTTAAATTAGGGACTAAACTGATCTTATAGAAACTATTATGTCATAACTATAACTACTTGGAAACAAATAGACAAGGTAAAGATCTCACCAAACTTGGGTGACTCACCTTGTGATTTTCCATTTTTTTTCACTTTATCAATATTTTCAAAACCCACGTGCTCTCTGAACCAAATTTTCATTTCTTATTTTCCCACTTTGTTTCATTCTCTTCTCCAGAAAGCTAACAAACGAGCTGCTCATTCAACCGATCTCTGACCACCGCTGATCGTTGGAGACCCCCCACGCCGACCACCTTAATCAATCGCCAATCAAGACCTAAAACACACCATTAAACTCGTCTAGCTTTCCTTATCACAGATATGGCCTTTGTTCACCAAGAATCATGATGAATGATAGTCGATTTAACAAAAATCGTTTGGGTTCCTTAATTCCCTCCTTGCGATTGAATAACTCGACCCATCTCCATCCTTCAATCCCATCACGATATATGCTTGAAATCGTCGGACCAAGTTGAGTATTTTCTCAAAGATTTCCTCGATCTTTGAACGTGTTTTGTGGAGTGTCCATCCCTCAATCAAGATGCAGGTAGATCTTTTGATGCAACCGGAAATACCACCTTCCTTTTTGGACACAATCCTGAGAACAAAATCCTTGATAACATCCTCGGCATCATAGGCAAGCTCTCTAATTTCAACAACCGAAAGACGAATCCCCTCGTTCTCATGTTGTTTAACATCATTCTCCAACAATAAACTTTGCTTCCACTTGAGCTCAGTTAGCAAACCATCAACTTGCTCTTCCACGCCCCAAAGGTAGACTGCTTCGTCTGCTAGCAGCTTGCCGATTGCTTTCACTGCAGAGGACACAACTGACTAAGCCATGATACTGAACTCTTCTCAGACTGGGAAAGGAAGCAAATTCTCATAAAACAATTGGAAATTAGAGCTCAAATGTGTTACCAAGAGGCTGTCGTATTTGTTTTCTCAACAAACAAACAAGTTGTGAATAAAATAAAATTCCTCTTAGCTGGAAAACAATGGATTCCATAGTGGCCATGCATTATCCTTAATAAAAAAAATATATCTATAATTGAATGGCCATCAATTTGCTTAATAATAATAGTATAATAACACAATTATTTTTTCTAATCGACTTATAACATTTCACATTTTTTTAAACTGAAAAAAAAAATCTAACCCCATATTGGGGTATTACAGAAATTCAGTAAAACCGTCTTTCACTGCATAATTCTTAGTTTCTTCCCTTCTGTTGGGATCTCCCAACCTTTGGGGACCATGTTAGTGTGCCCTGGCTATATAACGGGACCAAGGGTTGGCTTAGAGTTATAATTGGCGCTTGTGTTTTTCAGATACAAGTCTCTTACGAATCCACTTTGGGGCGTCCAAAACCCCACCCTTCTTTCGCCATTCCCATTATGTTAACTATCTCGAACACAGACGATTCTAATTGCCCGTTAACAAAGTGAAAACCTCCTGAAAGGCCTCGGAATCGAATGTTTGATAATTCTTGGATAAGTCGAGGACCATTTTGTGAGACACCCAAATACCCAATGTTTCAAGATCTGTCGTGGAAATGTTTGGCTTGTTGAAGCTCAGTTTTGCAGTGTCGGTGTTATGGATTTACCGTGATAATGGAGAAAGATTCAGAGAGGAGAGAAAAGTGTAGAAGATATTAGAGAAGAAAACTCAAAATTAGGTTTATGCATACCACTGTAGCTCATCCTCGAGCGCTTTTTAACAACCTCAGCTAAGCCACGTGGAGCTCTCCCCTCCCTGGTCCCTCTCCGCAGTGCTGAAACATCCTCTGAAGCTGGGTCCTCGTTGGATTCCTGATCCATATCTCGACGCTGATCCTTTGTCCTTGCAACTGTCAATGGTGGCACCCTGATGTCCACAACATGACCCCCATCTTCAGAAGAAACCTTGTCCTCAAGGTTTGCGGCCGTGTTGTGCTGTGTATCCGGAAATAGTGGCAATGGCGTAAACTGGTGTAGGGGTTGACCATTGCATGATTTAGTTGCGACACGTGAAAATGGGGTGGATACGGGTTGACGCAGGCAACTCGAGTTTGTACGCTACGGCACCGATGCGTTGGATCACCTTGACAGGACCAAAGAATCTCGGACTCAGTTTTTGATGATGGTGCAACCGAAGCGAGAGGTGGCGATATGGTTGAAGTCGGATAAAGGCCCAATCACCAACCTGTAGTTCGACTTCTCCGCGTTTATTATCGGCCTGATTTTTCATGCGCGATTGAGCTTGGTGTAAGTTATGTTTCAATTGGCGCAGAATTTCATTATGGTCTTGAAGGGTTGCGTCCACCTAAGGATTCGAGGAGCCCCCATCAAGATAGGAAATCAGCGTCGCGGATCGCGGCCATAGAGTGCGCGGAACGGTGTCATGCCGGCGGAGGCCTGAAACGCCGCGTTGTACCAGAATTCAGCCCAAGCGAGGTAGGACTCCCATTTCCGTGGTTCATCTCCAGTCATGCATCGAAGGAACATTTCCAGGCAGCGATTTAGAGCTTCGGTCTGGCCATCCGTTTGTGTTTGCTATGCGGAGCTGAGGCAAATCTCCGTGCCTTGTAGTTTGGCCAGTTCAGTCCAGACGGCACTGAGAAAAATGGGGTCGCGATCACTCAATATCGAACGTGGAATCCCATGCAACTTGATGATTCCCTGGACCATGACTTTGGCGATGAATGCTGCATCGTAGTTCCGAGGAAGAGCGAAAAAAATGGCCATATTTGGTTAGGCTATCCACAACTACTAAAATAGTTTCCTTGCCGTTAGAACGAGGTAAGCCGGTGATAAAATCCAAGGAGATATCCTCGAATACTTGCTCAGGAATTGGCAAGGGTTGAAGCAAACTCACCGTCGCTTTTCATCCTCTGGCAGATGTGGCACGTTGACACAAAATGATGAACATCTTTGCGCATCCCTTGCCAAAAGAAATTACTAGATAAACGGCGAAAAGTTCTGGCAATTCCGGCATGGCCAGCCGACGGAGAACTGTGGAATTCACGAAGCAAACCGTGATCGTAAGGCATTCTCGTGTGGTACGACAACACGGCCGTTGAACATTAGTAGTCCGTGGTGTGCCGTGTACCGTGGAACAGCTAACGTACCCGCTTGGATATCTGCTAGTAATGCCGAAATTGCTACATCTTGTTCAGTAGCGATCTGAATATTCTCAAAAATTCCAAACACAGGACGTGTGAAAGCAAACAACTGGGCACCAACTTCACGAGACAAGGCATCACCAATGGTGTTCAATTTGCCCGGGGATATTTGATTTCAAAATCAAATCCGATCAACTTGACCAACCAACGTTGTTGTTCCGGAGTCTGAATCGTCTGCTGCGTTAACTCTTGGAGAGCTTTCTGATCGGTGACAATCACAAAATGACGACCCAACAAATATTGACGCCACTTACCCACTGCTTGAGTGATGGCGAACATCTCCCTGTTATAAGTTGACATTGCCTGCATCCTGGAACTAAGCTTTTGACTGAAGAAAGCCAATGGTCGATTTTCTTGTGTTAACACCGCTCCAATGCCGACGCCGGACTCCTCTTTTTCAACAACAAATTTTTTGTCGAAATCTGGTAAACTAAGGATGGGAGCCGAGCAAAGAGCTGTCTTGAGTTGCAAAAAAGCCGTTTGGGCAGCCTCGGACCAAGCAAAGGGTTCATTTTTCTTTAACAAATCAGTGAGGGAAGCTGCCAGTGTTGCTTAACCCCGTATGAATCGTTGATAGTAACCTGAGAGCCCTAAGAAAGCGCGGACCTCACGAACGGTGGAAGGCACCAGCCATTGTTGTATTGCTTCGACCTTTGTCGGATCCATAGCGAGGCCCTCTCGTGAGACCACATAACCCAGATACTCGACAGATTGTTGTCTGAAAAAACACTTGGACCTTTTAGCCACAAAACCGTGAAGTTTTAATGTTTGGAGAACCAAGCGCAGATGCTGAAGATGATCGGACCACGTATTACTAAAGATGAGGATATCAACCTAGAAAACGAGGACAAACTTCCTGAGATACGACCGAAAGATCTCGTTCATTGTGGCTCGCAACGTCGAAGGAGCATTCAATCCGAACGGTATAGCGAGAAACTCGTAATGGCCATCGTGAGTGCGAAACGCAGTTTTGTGTACATCAGACATGAGAACGCGGATCTGATGGTATCCTGCCAACAGATCAAACTTTGAAAAATAGTGAGATTTGCCCAGTTCATCAAATAATTCATCGGCCGGACCAACAACAATGGAGAGGAGAAGGGACTAGTGCTCTGACGAATCTGTCCAAGCTTGAGCATCTGTCGAACTTGTTTCTCAATCTCGGTCTTTTGAAAGAGCGGATAACGATAGGGACGAACATTAACCGGTTTGCTTGAGGGGTCGATGTGAATAGCATGGTCCGTAGTACGTTGAGGTGGTAGTCCAGGAACCACATTGAACACACTGGCAAAATCAGTAAGTAATTCCCGAAAATCAGTTGGTAACTCAGGGAAATCTGTAGTCTGTGAATCATCAATATGTAGTCGAAAGAATGCCGCAATGGTTCATGTATCAGACGTCCGACGAAAAGAAATGAGCTGAATTTGTTGTGTAATCGATGTCAGCTAAGCCTTACATTTCCCACTATCAGTAATACTAGGTCCTACAGATTGAGAACACATATCACGAGATGAGTGACCGGAATCGAACTGAGGGTGGGACTGATCAAGGTCAACTAGCGTTCCAGAGGTACGAGATTCAAAAAAATATAAAGATAGGAGTTTTAGAAAAAAGTTAATGGGTCAAAGTCAACGGTCAAAGTAACCGAGCTCATCCGGAAGCAAACCAGTTCTATCGGTTTTGAATTTAAAACCACATGGACAGTTCCACACGCTCACGGCGGCGAGTGAGACACCGTCCAACAGTGGTTTTTACACCAAAGTTTCCAGAAAATTAATTCAAAGCACGGGGAATAATTTACCGAATTCGGTTTGTAACGAGGAGCTAGGGAATTGAATTTCTTTGAAAACTCAAAACTAAAGTCCCTCACCCGACGCTAACGGAAATGGAAAACGATGAAACAAAGGTATCGAGCGAACGACGACGATGAGACGACTCAAAAACACAGACAGTGAAGGTGATTTCACTGTTTGGGGAAACACAATAACACTAAAGAAAAAATAAACTGTTTGGCGAAAGTGATTTCAGAGAACACGGGGAAAAGAGTGTAAAAAGGAAGGGGTTTAGATTTTAAACCCAACCATGAAAAAATTATTTCCTAAGCCCCTCAAAATTTAGAAATTAATGATTAAGCATTATTATATTTAAACCTTTCAATTTAGCCCATAATAACTAGGGTGTGACATGCATGAGATATTCTCTTCGATCATTCAAATAGTACATGTTTAAATTTTAAAATTAAGTTTTTATTTTATTTTAATATTCGTAAATATTTATCATTAAATATTAAAAAAATTAAAAATTTAAATATTTAAATATTAAAACGGACTAAAAATGATAATTTAGATATTAAAAATATATATTTATCAAATAATTGTGAACAGAAGTTGAAAATTATAGTAACATCACGTGGCTTTGGCAACATAAAGTATGAAATTTGCTAGTGCCAGCTGTCTGCCTTCTACTTTTTTTTTCTTACCAAAAAAGAAAACTAATCTAAACAATGTTTAATACTGAATTAATGGGTTTTGATTTGATCGTTGGGATTAAATTAGGGTTTGAAATTATGAAGATGACAACAGATGTACATAAAGAAGAAGAAAGAACATTCGTTGACGTGAAGATGAAATCACGTGTCTTAAGCTGTCACAGCCACCCAACAACGTGGTGGTTGAAAATTTTAATTTCTGGAATTTGGTTTATTTATTTATTAAACCAATTATTTCTGTCTTGGATTATTTATATGTATTGCCACCAACTCTAATGTTTTAATTGTTCTTATGCTTATTCAATAAATAATTAATTTTTCATAAACTATTTATCTTCTAAATCTAATAGATTAATTAGGCGTATTGACATGAGGGAAGACGTAAGCTTGTGTGATTGGTTTAGCTTTAAAAGACCGTTGATATGGGTGAATGAAACAGTTTCTACTCTCAAAGGAGGTTTATCCAATTTGCCATAGCAGATTAGAAATAGTTTTGTTTTTGTACTAGCATATGTAAACTATTGAAGCTTTTAGCAATGGCAGCATCAATTGTTTCATAATAACATAATGATTTTTTTCACTAAAATCTTTTTTTTTTTTTCTGCCGACAAGCAACTCCGACTTCAGATCCTAAATTAGTCTCAGATTTTTATGATAATCATTTTATATGAATTTTATCTTGGAAAAACATATTTGCTGTTAAAATTTTAATGGATGTCTGCATGTGCCATGCACGTCCCCAACACCCCAACACAGGTCGCCCGGAAGGCATGGCGACTCGTGCATGGGTTGCATCCATAGCTGGGAGATTCCTGCATCCATAGCTGGGAGATTGTAGCCAAGCTTTAACCCTTTGTTCCCTCATGCATGCGTTGCATCCATAGCTGGGAGATTCCTGCATCCATAAGCGTTAATTTAGCTGCTAAATGCAGCAAATATTGCTGTTGAATTGTAACCTTTCAACGCTCAATAGTTACACGATTCAATGCTCAATATTATTTGCTTCAACAATCAAATTTAATGACGCTCTCCGACGCTCATTTTCTTTATATAGAGGATATGTGGGTTTAGGGTTTAGGGTAAAAGCAGAAGCAGCACATATAGAAACTTTATCGAGAGAAAGAAAAGGAAGAAGAAGAAAATAAGATAAAGGCTCAAACATTTTTTGAGGTAATTTTTTATTGTTTAATTTAGTTTATTATATGAAATTATTAGTTTGTTAGCTTAGGGTTTAGGGTAAAACTAAAATTTAGTTAATTAGTTTGTTAGTTTAAGTTATATTATATTAGTTTGTTAGTTTAAGTTATATATTATATTATATAAAAAATTAGTTAATTAGTTTCTTAGTTTAAGTTATTAAATATAAAAAAATTAATTAATTTGTTAGTATCTTTAAACATATATTAGGTTGTTTGTTGAAGTTATATTATAAAAAAAATTAATTAGTGCTTAATTAATTGTTAGAAAGGAAAGGAATAAGGCACAAATACGCGGGTAATTTATTATTTTTTGTTGTCCATTTTTAGTTGTTGTGTATGTGTAAATCAGTTAGTTAGTAAGTTTATATTAGATAATTTGTGCGAGATAATTTCTGTTTAAAAAAATATTGTGTTTAAAAATATTTAGTGTTGTTTTAAAAATATTTTGTTTAATTTATATTATATGTGTAAATTAGTAAGGAGTAAAAATTAATTGAATGAAATAATCCGGTCAACGCATTATCTCACGAAATAATTCTTTCGAGAACATTATCTTGACAGTTCTGCCTAACAAATTTGTTTGATATTTTTAAAAAATAAAAAATATCATCAAACTAATCATTATTATTAGTAATAATTACTAAATGATTAGTATCAAATATAAATCATTAAATATTTATAATAAATAATTATTAGTAATCATGACTAAATCATATTATTATTAAATCATTAAATATCAAATTATTAGATTAATAATAATTATTAAATCATTATTAATAATATTAGTAATCAATCAATCAAATTAAATAACAAATTTTATTTGATCATTAATATAATAGTATATTATATTATATTTAATGATTTAATGATTTATGAAATTATCTTATCTAATTTTTTAATCTAAATTAATTTATTTTTTTATTCGTAGAGAAAATGAGCAACAACTTTTTTACGATTGTCCATTATAATGGACAGATTATGGAAAATGAGGTCGGAGTAGTTTTTCAGTATGAAAAAACAATAAATATGATGTTAAAAAAAGACATTACATTTATAGAAATGAAGCATAAGATAGAAAGAAAAATTCGAGCTGCAGTTGATGATTTGAGGTATAGGTTTATGATATGCCCCAACCCAGTCAGATATGCTGCAGTTCCACTTGAAGAAGATGATGCTATTAGAACCATGGTTGGATTACATGAGTCAACCAATATAGCATTTATTGAGTTATTTGTTGATGTACGTAACATATATGATGTTCCTGGGTCATCAAGAGGTGTGGCTCAAAATCCATCTGAAATGGCTTTATATAGTCAGTTTGAGCAGCCGACATACATGTTCCCGAACAGTTTTATGACACTATTGGAAAGTGTAAATGAAGTCGGGGGGACATCTGCAGCAGCAGAGTATGAGACGAGAAACATACCGGAATTGGTTGTTGATATTGACGCTGAAAATCGATGGGGAGAAATTTATGATGATTCAAGCGAAGATGAAGAAACTGAAGAACCCGTTTTGGGCGGCGACGAAAATATTTTTGGTGGAGGTGCAATTGATGAAGTTCCGGCATCGTATGAAGCTACTCCTCACATGTACGAGATAGACTATGATGCGATGAGGGCACCTGAATTCCCAGACATGCCACATTTACCTCCATACCAAATGACTGAATCATTTGATAATTCTGGTGAATTTTCAGTTGGGGTGCAATTCAGAGGAAAAAATGAAGCTACCCTGGTGATTAAAGAGTACTGCATCAAATTCCATGTTGATATCCATGTTGCAGAGTCCAACCAGAAAACCCTATACGCGAAGTGTGTAAAATATAGCCTAGAGTGCAAGTGGAAGATCAGAGTGTCGAAAAATCAAAGTCACGATGTTTGGGTCATTACGAGGTATAATGGTCCACACACATGTTTGCGAAACTTCATCGAACAAGACCACCGACTATTGGACTCCGATGTAATATGTGAATACGTGAAGGCGATGGTTGAAAAGGATCCAAGGATATCTTGTTCAGTGTTAGCTGCATCTATTCGAAGCCAATTTGGATATCAAGTAAAATATGGCAAGGTGTGGAATGCGAAGATGAAGGCAATGAAGCTAACGTATGGAGATTGGGATACATCGTACAATGAGCTACCTCATTTGCTACAAGCAATGAAGCGATTTATCCCAGGAACCATAGTGAAGTCTCAAACCATGCCTGCATATGACGAAGAAGGTCAACTTCTACCAGGGAAGAAAATATTTCATAGACTATTTTGGGCATTCAAGGCATATATTGAAGGATTTCCATTTTGCAAACGTATGATCCAAGTAGATGGTACGTGGTTGTATGGTCAATATAGGCATGTACTTTTTATGGTTGTTGCTCAAGATGGTGAGCGAAATATCTTCCCAATTGCATTCGCCATTGTTGAGGGAGAGACAACAGAGGCTTGTGATTTCTTTCTGACCAATCTACGCCAATATGTCGTTCGTGAAGATGGAGTTTGCTTGATATCCGATAGAGGAACGGGTATTTTGGCGGCAATTGAACGACCAGGAAGTCGTTGGATACCTCCGTATGCATATCCGACATTTTGTATCCGTCATATTGGCAAGAATAGTATCAACCAATTTCATAACGCACATATTCGTAGCGAGATAGTCAGCATGGGTAAGTTTTATTTTCAATATTTGTGCATTTTTTACATGGTTTTTTTAATTGCGGTTTAACACAATATATTATGAAACAGGATACAAACTACGTCGACCAAATTTTGATAAGAGATTGGAGAATTTGAAGGTATTTTACGATGATCAGCGTGTTTGGAAGTGGGCTTCAAAAATACCGCGGGAAAAATGGTCGCAAGCATACGATGAAGGTCGGAGATACGGACATATGACTACAAACCTTACTGAGGCCATTAATTCGGTACTAAAAGGTACACGCCATCTCCCAATTACGAGTGTGATGAAAGAAACGTACTTTAGATTGGCTAAAGTTTGGTCGGACAAAGGCAAAGAAATAGAGAGTCTCATAAATAGAGGTAAAACTTGGGCTCCTACAGTGGTGGAATCAATGGAAGCAAATGAGCGATTGGCAACATCAATGGTTGTTCATAATTTCGACCGAGTTGGTCATACTTTTGTCGTGTCGTGCATACGCCGTAACGTCGGAGGAGAAGACCAAACATTTAGAGTTGATTTACGACAGAAATGGTGTGATTGTGGTCGTTTTCAGGCATGAAATATCCATGTGCTCATGCAGTCGCTGCATGTATGTATGCTGGTGTAAGCGCATACACTTATGTTGATGAGTGCTTTCACATACGTAGGATATTAAATGTCTACATCTATGTGTTTAGACAGATACCGAATGAATCATATTGGCCTAGAAAAGATCATGACGAATGGCTGCCAAATCCAATGCTTCACAGAAGTCCAAAGGGTCGACCTGAGTCCACTCGTATTCATATCAGTATGGATTTCCATGCTAGAGAGAGAGGTCAAGCAAAGAGATGCGGATTATGTAGGGGTGAAGGCCATTCAAAAAATAATTGTCATAATTTACCAAGATATAGGCCTCATCATTAGTAATGATATATGTATTTCTATGAATTTCTATGTATTTATAAGATTTAGTAATGATTAGTAATGATGAAATTATTATTAATATTTAATGATTTGATAGTAATGATTTAGTAATGATTAGTAATAATGAAATTATTATTAATATTTAATGATTTGATATTAATGATTTAGTAATGATTAGTAATAATGAAATTATTATTAATTTTTAATGATTTGATAGTAATGATTAGTAATAATAATTTATTATTAATATTTAATGATTTGATATTAATGATTTAGTAATGATTTGATAGTAATGATTTACAACTTGAACAATGAACAATGTTTGGTTCAATTAACCATATTTTCGTTACATAACTAGTAATGAAATTATAATAATGATTTAGTAATGATTAGTAATAATGAAATTATTATTAATATTTAATGATTTAATAATAATGATTTAGTAATAATTAGTAATAATGAAATTGTTATTAATATTTAATGATTTGATAGTAATGATTAGTAATAATGAAATTATTATTAATATTTAATGATTTGATATTAATGATTTAGTAATGATTAGTAATAATGAAATTATTATTAATTTTTAATGATTTGATAGTAATGATTACTAATGATTAGTAATAATAATTTATTATTAATATTTAATGATTGATATTAATGATTAGTAATGATTTGATAGTAATGATTTACGACTTGAACAATGAACAATGTTTGGTTCAATTAACCGTATTTTCGTTACATAACTAGTAATGAAATTATAATAATGATTTAGTAATGATTAGTAATAATGAAATTATTATTAATATTTAATGATTTGATATTAATGATTTAGTAATGATTAGTAATAATGAAATTGTTATTAATATTTAATGATTTGATAGTAATGATTTAGTAATGATTAGTAATAATGAAATTATTATTAATATTTAATGATTTGATATTAATGATTTAGTAATGATTAGTAATAATGAAATTATTATTAATTTTTAATGATTTGATAGTAATGATTTAGTAATGATTAGTAATAATGAAATTATTATTAATATTTAATGATTTGATATTAATGATTTAGTAATGATTTGATAGTAATGATTTACGACTTGAACAATGAACAATGTTTGGTTCAATTAACCATATTTTCGTTACATAACTAGTAATGAAATTATAATAATGATTTGATACTAAAAATCATTATAAATATGTCAAATTTGTTAAGGTTTGAAAAAACTAGTCTAATTTCAATATTAAATTTGTAACAAATAACAAACTAGTTTACAATTGTTGCCGATGTCGGGGTGTTGTTGAATGATAATGTTGGGGCAGACGTCTGATGCGTTGTGGCCGTTGCGGTTGCTCAGGAGTATGGTACCCATCCTCCTCATTCGTTGGGAGCATTTGAACTGACATGTGTTCAAAGTCATACGTCGACGAAAACATGGGAGAGTAGATGGATGCATCAGGCTGCACAAACTCTGGTATGTATGCATCGCCGAACGGTTGTGGTGCGCTATTATCCACATCGGTCATTTCCGCTTCAGGTTGTTGAGATGAACTCCCACTCCCACTTGGTAGAGAGTATTCAGCTTTACCAAATCTTTTCTTAAACCTAAAAAATTTTTGCCTCTCTACAATTGTTGTCAAGAATGGCTTTCCATTATCCAAAATATAAGCAAGGTAAGCCGAAATCTCAAAATTAAAGTCGTCGTCTTGAATGTCGTCAAGAGTTAGCATGAATGAAGCCCTATTGTTCCAAGCATTAATATAGGCTGCATGCTTCTCAACCCAATTAACATTTTGTTTACGACGACCATCAAATCTGTGCAGCTGGTCATGCGTCTCAACCCAATTCACCTGACGGCGACCATCTAAGATTTAGAGGAGGTCATGATCCCATGGACTTCGCGGAATAGGTTGGTGGAAGTGGAATTGCCTCAACACTCTATCCCTAAATTGGATCTCAACAAAAGCAAAATTGATTAATGGTGTAACAGCACACCAATATTGAAACCCATCTAAAATATCGTGCGGTATCAACGCAAGTATTTCTTCATTCATGTATGGTCTCCAATTAAACTGTAAAATTACAAAAACAATAAAATTTATTTAAATCAAATAATATAGTTAATTTAAATAATAATTAAAAATAACATATTATACATACCTCCTTTTTTGCCTTAATGTCGATCTTCAGCCTGAACTCTTTAATGTTGTTGTGCACCAACCCCGTGCCTTCAATTTTATGCCTCCATCTGTATATCAATCAAAACAAAAATATGGTCATTTTTATTTTATAATTAATATTTTATATTAAAATAGAGAATTCATATTACCTTCCGGTAAGCGGAAAGTCAACCGCAGTCCTACTAATCGGTGTCAGAAACAGAAGTCTATGCCAAGCCCATGACTGTAGCAGCAACAGACATCCACCGATTTCTACTGTATTATTATCATTCACGACTAATGACGCCTTGCACATCTCATGATACAAGAACGCCAATATCGCCGATCCCCAGCTATATTGCCTACTATTCTCAAAATTTCTTAAAAAAAGAAGATACTGAGTGTGAACATAACTACCGGATTTATCCGGCATTAAAATACCCCCAATCAACTGTAATATATATGCTTGTGTTGCATATATAATTTCGTGCTCCGTACTATTTGGTTGAAGCTGAAATTCATTCTTCAACTATGACAACCTCACATGCCACCCTTTACACTCTGGTGGTACGGGTGTTTTCCCAAGAAACAAGCTACAAAG